>NC_064642.1:589801100-591051100 GCF_023864345.2 Schistocerca serialis cubense
ATAACAGATGCCTGTCATTTGCTGAACATAAAGAGAACTGTAGCCGAGTTGTGAAGTACTTTTCTACGTTGAATTTAAGGAGTAGCTACCATTAGCCAGAAGTCACTTCATAGGACTAGCCTAAACAGCATTTTTTTTGCCATGGGGACATTATTAATTCTGAAGAATGCCTATACTACAAAGTTGCAGAGGTTTTGGATAGATTTCTCAGCGAGCTGAAGCCACGTCACTGCATGGTGTATCTTGTTGATATAATCATCTTTACAAGTGATATGGAGTAACACACAAAACGCCTAAGGGACGTATTCGTAAGACTGGGGACCACAAATTTAACGTTGTGTACGCAAAATTACAGCGTTGTGTTAATAGGTACTGTACCTTAGTCCCATAATTAGTAAGAATGAGGTTCTGATGGATCTGAGGCTAGTTGAAGCTGTACATGAATTTTTTGTGTTGACTCAGTTAAGGAACTGCAATAATTTCTTGGAGTTGTGAAGTGTTATAGAAGGTTCATGAACTGATTTGCGGATATTACCAGATCATTGACACGATTACTGAAGAGAAGGTCAAAATATGTGTTGGTCAGAGGATTTTCAGTGTGCTTTTAGAATCTGAAAGAAGCTTTGTCATAGAGTCTAATCTTGGGGACAACAAATTTCCGTAAGTAATTTATTCTGTCACATGATGGGTCCAACAGTGCACTTGGTAGAGTGTTGTCGCAGGAAGTCGACGACGTATTACATCCAGTGGCTTATGCATCGAGGTGAACAGCAGACAGGAATTACTCCATGACAGAAAAGGAAACCTGTGGAATTACTTATTCCAAATGTTATTCCCATGGTGAAAAATTTCGAGTTTTAACAGTTCATTCGGCTTTTGAAATAATTGCTGTGGTTGAAGGATCTAGCAGGTTGACACAATGGTCAATACAACTGAGTGAGCCCGATTCCGAGGTCATACATAAACCTGAGAAGAAATTTGGAACACAGGTGTTGTGAGAAGGAAAGTGGTGGTTTTACAAATAGGATGAAATGAGCATTTCATGGCAGACAGAACAGAATATGGATGAAAAATGTAAGCAATTTCAAAATCAATCGAAATTTTGTGTACAGTTTGGTTCTTGTGCAGTGAAATTAAGTTTGGATGGTGAATGGTCATGCCAGCAAATCTGAATGATAGTGTGTTACAGGAGACACGTGATCAAATGTTAGCAGATCATGGAGGATATAGGACTACTAACAGGAGAGTAGTGGAGAGGTGTTGGCGGAGGACTGGGAAGGGGGACGTGGACCAAATGTGCAGAACGGCATACAGTGTATAGAGAGAGAGGCTTTATGTTGGACAAGATTTCTATTGCAGAGGTTAGGTTACCTTAAGCATTAGTAACATTTCAGTTGCTTGGGATTTCAACAAAACATCTGCAGGGAATTAACATGTACTCATAATTATGGACCATGTTTCGAGATACATGGAAATGGTCCCAGAGCCCAACCGACAGGTAGAAACAGACGTGGAAGTGCTATTAAACAATTTGATACCAAAGTACGGTTATCTGAAATTATATTGATTGATTATGGAAACAACTTGCGCGGGATTAGCCGAGCGGTCTGAGGTGCTGCAGTCATGGACTGTGCGGCTGGTCCCGGCGGAGGTTCGAGTCCTCCCTCGGGCATGGGTGTGTGTGTTTGTCCTTAGGATAATTTAGGTTATGTATTGTGTAAGCCTAGGGACTGATGACCTCAGCAGTTAAGTGCCGTAAGATTTCACACACATTTGAACGTTTTTGAACATTTGGAAACAACTTTATGTCGGATTTGTTCAAGGAATTTTATAAGCTTTTTTGTGTTAAAAATATTGAAAACGAGTCCTCTACATCCTCAATGTAATGGAAGAATGGAAACAGTTAATAAAACTACAGGAAAGATGCTAGAATACTACGTGGACGCCCACAGTACCACATTGAGTTGTTGATTTAAGGTAAAAGACCCTAGCGTACAACTTGAATCAGCACTCGAATTCAGGACTGTCACTGTGTGACGTGGTATATGGTCGTAAGATGACATCGCCGTTTGACATTTTAAAAGCCTCTGAAGAGTAGACAGGAGGATCTGTTGAAGAGTTTCTAAGAGTGACAATGGAAATACGGTACAAGATACGCAAGGCTAATACCAGGGTACTAGAAAAACCAGAAGAAGCTGTCAGCAAGAATGGCGTAATACCAGGTTGGCCAACCTGTAATGGAATTGACTTCTTATACATCAAAGGGAAAGATTAAGAAATTTGTTTTTGCAAAATATCAAGGGCCATATCAAGTGGTGGAAACTACGTCATCTGTGAACGTCAAGAACCTGCAAGGATGATAGTTTTACGTGTGTGATGTCTGGAACCATTTCATGGGAGTCTTGAAATTATTATGGTAATTTTAGGGCTGAAACAGAAGAAAAATGTTTAAAAGAAGGTGCAGAGGAGTTAGAAAGTAGGTGCAGAGGAGCTCAAAACAAGGTGCAGAGGAGCAAACGAAAAATTTTAGACGAACCTCTGAAAACAACTTTGTACATGTTAAGTAAGACCTAGAAGATGAGTGTGGAGGGTTGTTACCAGATCAGTATCTGTAGACGCTACGGTAAGTGCAAAAAGAACATTCATCTTGAAACCTAGCCTAAAAGTAGTGACTTTCTATTTCCACCTAGCCACGGTGCAAAAGGTACCGCTGGAGCAAATGTGTATATTTCAGTTTCCTTTAAATAAGAGGGAACAGGTACGGTACCAATATTACGAAATCGGCGCATATTACGTCAGGTAGGGTGGAAGTCTGTCAGGGTAAGGATGCAGCAGTGGTTACTAATTGCCGAGGACAAGAGCGAGCATTCTGATGTGGAAGAAGTATTAGAAGGATGAATTTACGGTTTGCCCAAACAGGTTAGTGAGAGAGTCAGAAATCCTGTCTACTGAAGTTACTGCAGGATCAGAAAACGGAACAGGATGGCAAGAAAGACATGATTAGCCTGATTTGTACGTACAGTGCATTGGGGCACATAGGTTGTACTCTATCTTAGGTAAAGTGACAGTAGTAACCAGTTACTATGAGGGGGGTAAGCTCATGGCAGCGAAAAAGCTAGTGTTAGATGGAAGTGGATTGCTAGTAAATCGGACACCATTCAAATTAGTTGGTGCTACTTCCTGTCCACCTGCCACAATTTCTGCAGTAACTCATCTGAGAATTTCACACCATCAGTTTTATTTGCTAGAGAAACCTGTGGAAATGTTACCAGCTGCGAATATGACAATGTCGAACTAAGCTTTAGAACCCAAGTTAATCAGTCCAAAGTGAAACTCGGTAATGAACATTAGAGCCGAATCTTTACAGAGACGTTGAGGCAGCATGTGGATCGGTACAGGGAGAACCAGTACCACATAGAAACAGTCTGGACCATTGTCATACCAGGTGCCACAGCGACAACTACTTTGACAAGTAAGGTCCTTTTTTAAATGTACAACAAGCTTAACACCAGATGAAGTCTAACCCAACCACCGTTCAAATCTTGGAAAATTGTATTCCTAGAGCCTAAGAGGCAGTAGTGGAAACTATAACTGTTAGTTAAATGAAGCTTAAGAAAGACTAATGGAGCTCAGGACCGACCGCCAGGGAATTTATCACATTAGTCTACACATGGGTAATCAAATTTAGGGTGACCCATGGAAGTGGGTCTCTTTAAAGAGGAGGGCAATGTAGTGTACCTATCACCTTTGGTCAGAAACATGCAGTGTAGGAGGAAGTGGTTTGCAGTAGCATCACCCACAGGAAAACACACGCGGTTGTTACACGTTATGAAATATAACACTGCTACCACAATTTTGCTATGTGGGCTCGCCTGGTGAGGCATGGAAGCACTTGACACAGCAGTGCCTAAGCACAAGAAGGCAGAAGCCTTTCCACGCCAGCAAACACCAAAATGTTTAGTTTACACTAAAGTCACTTCTGTTAGTATCACCTATCAACACAGAGCTGTGATGCTAGGGTGCCATCTGGAATGCTGTTTTTGGACCGCAACTCGATTCTACATTGGGCAGGGGGGGGGGGGGGGGGTCACCCTGAAACCACAGGACCTGAAGTGACCACCACATTGGGCCAGCATTGGCCCTGGGAACCTAGGTGCCTGACATCAATGCAGAGCAGTGGGTCACTAACAGTACAGCACCTGCCAGCCACCCACTTTACAGTGCAGGGTGCACAAGCTATGCCACAGCACATGAGACTGTGGCGAGCTGAGATTGCCTGGCCATGGGGTAACCACTGACAGTTGCGTTATGAGCCAATGCGCCACTGACACTGGTCTCTGTCAGCATTGCAGGTGACAGTACACAGGAGTCCTCTTGTCCCAGCCATGCTGCCACTTCCTGTACTGAGCCATAGCAGGGGGCAGAAATAGAGCAATTTTGAGATTTCAGTCTGTTTGATTGGGCCACACAGTATCCCCTCTCACCTAGAAACCACTAGTTATCACAGTAGCAATCCATTTCCGCCATCAGCACCCACATCCCTGAGACATTGCCTTTCACTATGCAGCGACAAATTTCATGAAGACATCATAACAATGCAATTTTGAGCACTCTGCACATTTTTCTAATGTATGAAAGTCCAACTGCAAACACAACATGAATTGCAATCTCAGTTGAAATGAGGTCTGTACCATGGAATATGTGGTCATATTTGTAGGGAGACGGTTTCAAAATGAATTAAACCACTGTCTGATTTGTTATTTGTTATTATTTGGAAAAGAAAGAGAGACAACTGTTATGCATTTTTTGTGCATCGGACTATTGACACAAATTCTGAAAACCACAGGCATAAAATATAATGAGCAACAGGTTATGTACAGTATGTAAAGAAACCAGCCTTCTGTTATAAGGGTCGTGATAGATGGAATAAGTATCTGAGAAGGTGCGAGAAAAGGTTGTAATCTATCATCGCTGTTATTCAATCCGTACTGTGAGCAATCAGTGAAGGAAATAGAGGAGAAAATCGAAGAGGGAGTTAAGGCTCAGAGAGGAGAAATTAAAACTTTGAGTTTAGCCTACGACATTCAGATTCAGTCATAATTGGCAAATAATTTGGAAGATCTATTTAATGGAGAGGCAGTGTCTTGAAAAGAGGATGTACAATAAATGTCAACAAAAATAAAACAAGACTAATGCAGTGTAGTTCAATTAGATCTGGAGATGATGGGGGAATTGGATTAGGAAAAGAGACAGTAAAAGTAGAAAATGAAATTTACTACTTGGGCAGGAAAAATTGTGGCTAGAGTAAACAGAAAATAAATCGTAGACTGGCAACAGCAAGAAATATGTCTATCAAAAAATGGGTACTTTCTGAAGGTATTTGTCTTGTGTGTATCCTGGTACTGAAAAGAAACATAGGCAATGAATTGTACACAGACTAATATAACAGCTTTGGAAATTTGATGGTACAGAAGGGTGATAAATATCGTACCTGTAGATCAGATACCTAAAGAGGAGCTCCTTATCAGGAATGGGGCAACACAACTATATGCCAAAATTTGTCTATAGGAAGGGATTGGTTGGTGAGACACATAAAGACGCATCAAGGAACTGTCTACTTGATAATACAGGGAAATGTAATAGTTAAAAATTATAAAGGGAGAATAGGACTTGACCTCCGATGGCAGGTTCAAACGTGTGTATATCACAGTAGTTGTGCTGAGATAAAGAGGCACTATATATAAACTAGCTTGGGGAGCTGTTCTTAGGACTGAAAACTACAACGACAACAATATATCGATTAAATTCAAGTAGGTTTTATCATAAAGATAAGAAACTTCGCCTTTTTCAGTTGATGTTTATTCTTGATTACCAGACATGTTTTGCCTGTTCTTCAGTGGTCTACGAATATAATACATTTAAGATTATTTTACTATACATGTTTTAGTATCAGATTTTTATTGATTTCTTTGGAGTTGGTTTTCGTCTAGCTATTTCTATTTACAATTATTTGTGTTTTTTTACTTACATTCATTTTTGCGATCTATCCATCCATCCATTTGTTGTACTATGGTTGCTAAATGCACATAGTATAGGCTTCTTTCATTAACTATTTCTCTGCACGTAACCTATACTGCAGAGAAGTGCACAAATTTGCAGTGCTCCTGATCACATGCAACACAGGTAACTGAGAGATCATGGGAACTGACTGAGGGATCCTGGGAGAATGGAACAGGATGTTGTGGCGAGGATGGAAGAAAGGTTAGGTGATGGGGCACTACCTGGGTTTGTGTGTCTGTATATACGGGGGTTGGAACTTTAATAGTGGCTACTATTTATTTACAGCTCGTACAAAATAGATACGTGTTTGGAAGTTTTACTGATCTTCAGAATAGTCACCAGCATTGTGTATAATTCGCTGCCAGCGATGTGGAAGTCGTAGGATACTCTTAGCAGAGCCAGTTGTGTTGACAGTTCGAGCTGTGCGGTCTATTGCCCGACGAATTTGTAGCGAAAACTGTGAAGTGTTTCCTTCAGTTTAGAAATCGAGTTGAACTTACGAGGGCTTAAGTCAAGGGAGTGCAGTAGGTGGTATACCACTTAGCAGCCACAATAAGTCAAAGAAATCAGTAAGAAGTTGCACTGCACGTGCTTGAGCATTGTCCTGCAAAATGATGGTCAGGTCCTGCAGAAAATGTCATCACTTCTGTCTCTATGCTGTTCATTTTTGGAACACAACCTACGACCAGCTTAGAGACAGAAGTGATGACACTTTCTGCAGGATTGGACCATCATTTTGCAGGACAATCCTCAAGCACGTACAGTGCAAGCTGTTACTGCTTTGTTTGGATGATGGGGCTGCTAAGTGCTATAGCACCTACTGCGCTCTCCTGACTTAAGCCTTCGTGAGTCCAACTCGATTCCTAAACTGAAGGAAATACTTCACGGCATTCGCTTCAGAACTGCTACAAATTCGTCGGGCAATATACCGCGCCGCTCAAACTGTCAACACAGCTGGCACTACTAAGAGTATCTTACAACTTCACCATCGATGGCCACGGGTTATACACAATGCTGGTTACTAC
The DNA here is from genome assembly GCF_023864345.2 of Schistocerca serialis cubense. NCBI lineage: Eukaryota > Metazoa > Arthropoda > Insecta > Orthoptera > Acrididae > Schistocerca > Schistocerca serialis. The sequence goes on from NC_064642.1 coordinate 589,808,186, forward strand.
TTTGAAGTTGTGTAAAACTTTTAAACACATGACTATTTTGTACGAGCTGTAAATAAATAGTCGCCACTATTAAAGTTCCGACCCTTGTACACATTTTTGGTTATTTATTATTTATTACATATTTCATTTTACTTTATTTCTTTATTGTTAATATATTTTCATGGTAGACTGTGAATTAGTTTGTATACTGGTCTTCTGTATTGCTCTTTATGTCACTGAGAATATTTCTTTTTTTTTTTTTCTGTATGAAATATTCTTCCTTTAGAGTGAGCATTCCCTTTCTTTTGTTGTTATGGCGTAAGACTGCATTTATGTTTCTATCATAGAGTGATGGTGATGTTTTTCTATTCGATGTTCTGTATGTGTGGAGTGGATAGATTCACTCTTCAGTTCCCTTGTACGTTCTTTGTACCTAATGTTAAACTTTATTGTGTTCAGCCCAATATACTCGTATTTAGGAGTGCAGCTATTACGTGTTAACTCATGTACAGATGAAATGTTTTATTTTTCTCTCTCTTCTATCACAGTTTATAGCTCCTTTTGTACTGTGTTAATTGTCTTAGAGGATACAATAATTTTTTTATTTTTTGAAGATGTTACTAATTTTGTGAGTGAGCTGGTTGTGGTATGTCATGATGTGCCAATTTTTGTTGAGGGTTGTGTTTTCTGGTGTGTGTATGAATTTTTGGTTATTGTTATTTCTTGGTATATTTGGCTACTTTCAAATTTTGCTGTATTCTGTTTGTATTTTCTTTTTACTGGTGTCATATAGTTTATGTCCGTTGTTGCTGATGTAACCATTGTTTTGTGCTATGTTAGTGATCGTATGTAGTTCCTGGTAGTCCTTTTGCTTAGAAATATTCTGCATAGTCTGTATACCATGTGTCTGATGGTTAAAAGGTCCTGAAAATGTGAATGATTTGATTTCTGTGGAGTAATAATGCATGTTGCTGCTTCTTTTCTGAATGTGTTGAAGCTGTGCCTGTAGTTAGATTTTATGATTTTGAACTTAAAGTAATGTATTACCTCTTCTTTTTATGTTGTCATGATGAACTGAATGTTGTAGTGTATATAATTTATTTGTTGGTGTACATTGCTTATGTGTCCTTGTGGTTCATTTATGAGGCATGTGACGCTATCCACATATCTGTACCAGGACAGCAGCTCATTTTTTGGTTTCTCTTATTTCTGCAAACGTTCTACCATCAGACATATTGCATACAGACTATGCAGAATACCACTAAACAACGGATATATCAAGGAGAACTGGACATAATTATTGACATAGCACAAAAAAGTGGAGACGACAGCAACACAGTACGCAAACTACGTTTCACTACTGAAAAGAAAACACATACAAAACCCAGCAAAATTAAAAGCAGTCCATATATGCCAAGAAATAACAGTCACACAAAGTGCACATTCACACCAGAAAATACGGCCCTCAACAAAAATGGCACACCATAACATATCGCAACCAGCTAAAACCAAAAATTGGTAACATCTTGCAAAAATAAGTAAATATGTCCTTCAAGACAAATAACACAATAGAAAGAAAATTAAAAACTGTAACAAGAGAGAAAGATAAATACAACAGTTCAGGTGCATACTGTATAGGTTAGCATGAAATAGCTGCAACTCTAAATGTAGTGGGATGTGTGCAAGAAATTTTAACATCCTGTACAAGTACTCATCCCCTTCCTCCTCAACACCGCATTTCACTCTCCCAGCTTCTCTCAGTCAGTTCCCATGTTCCATCTGTCCATCTGTCACCTCTGTGGCATGTGACAAAGAGCAGTGCAAACGTATGGAGTTCCGTACAGTATAGATTACATGCAGACAAGTACTTACTGGAAGAGACCTATACCACTTATATTTAGCACATATAGAACAACAAATGGTTAGATGAATACGTCGCAAAAACGGATGTACACAAAAGAACAATCATATAATTGTAAATAGAAATAGCTAGGTCAAAACAAACTCCCAAAGAATAAACCTCACATCAACAAACATGTCTGCTACTCAAGAATAAGTATGAGTTGCAAAAGACGGAAGTTTTCTTGTATTTATGATAAAACATAATTGTTCACTGATTCGCCACATCAAAATCGCCAACACTCGCCTTGGACAGCTTCAGAAGGGTTACAGAGTCCTTGATGGATTTGTCACGCCGGAGGCAGGCAACCAATGATTAGTCCATATTAGAAGACACTGAACTGTCCTGGCCGACCCTTTCTGCTTTTCTGCTTCTCTGGTGTCAACATAATATTCCCCTTGAATTTTCGCATTATGAGAGTATTGAACTGCGATCTGTTTTAATGATTAAAAACCTTCAAAATCCAAAATTGCACAAAATATTTCTTATTCAAGACGACGGGTTTCAACATTCTTAGCTGCCATCTTCAGGTCTTAAATATATATTTTTTGTAGTAAAACATGTTCGTTTTACGCTGACCTCACGCACAAGCTGTCAATTGGATAAAACTCAACACATTATAAACGTTCGCCAGCTCTAAAATTTTTAAAAACACACAGCACCTTGTCCAAAAGGCTATATCCATATACTTATTGCTCACAGATGGTTCTTACATGATAAAAATACGAACACAATATCACATGTGTTAACGTATCACGGACACATACTACACATTGGAAATCCACCTTAAATGACGTACAAAATAAAACTCAACTCCCGCCGTTTAGAGTGGGTTGGCATTGTCTCATATGTATCCAGCATATATAAACGGATGTGGCCAGCCTGCAACGCCACTTGGAAGATGTCATCAAATGGTGTAACGTCTGGAAGACGAAGATCAACCCAAACAAATGTCAGCCGATAATATTTACAACAAAACGTAAGCCATCTGCAATGAAGAGAAAAAATCCAATATCTAAGCTTAAAACTAGGTAAACATCTGACGTTCAAACAACATAAGCAAGGCTTGCAACAAAGGATCCGTACGCCTCTACCAGCTGTACCCCCTACTAAAAGGAAGGGGTCTCACATCTGCAACAAAAATCAAGACGTGGAAAACAATCATTCTGCCGGTCATACTATATCGATCTGAGGTATGGAGTATGGCCGCAGACACAAACATAACAAAAATCGATAACTACAAAATAAAGCACTTCGAGTCATAGCCGATGTAAATAAGTATACCACCAATGAAACAATCCGAAATACGTTAGGACACCCGACCAACTATCACATCATCCAACAGAAATCCATTAGCTTCTACGAGAGTTCACGCACATCACGCTATCATCTCATCAACACCCTTGGCAGGAAAATCCACCCCCAAGTAAAAATCCCAAAAACAACCATCGACCGAATATTTAGAAATTAGGTACAAGTGCCACCTCCTTACAATCAACACCATCAAAATCTATTGCAAGCAAATCCTACCTACATCACTCCCTAGAGATGGAGACTCTAAAATAACTGCCAAATAAATCCCAAGTTCCGAAACCCTAAGAAAAAAGAGGAGAAGACAGAGTGCAACTGGCACTGGTTCTTCTAAAACATGGGGATAACCCAGCTAATTCGAGTCTGGCAGGAGCTCAATTCGTCAGCGCACCTGACGATGGCGACATGTCTGATCGCCGAAATATTGTGCCCGTTGGACAGTATGGACCGGCAGTACACCCGTGGACTGTTCGATCAAAGTATTCTAAATCAGAATGTGAGTGGCGTTTGTTTGCATACCAACACTTGTTTGTGGCATTCAACATGCGTAGTTGCTAGGTACGATGTTGTTAAATTTGCTTACAGTGTGCTTGTGTTGCTTGGTTGCACTGCGACTTGCTAGTCATTGTGTGACAGCCCAAGCAGTAGGTCGTGAATAGATGATGGAATTTACAAATGCAGTAAAAGCCGAGGTGCTGCTGGTGTGTGGAGAGTATAGGAAGATTGCAGTTCGTTCCTGTAAGGTGTATGCACAAGATATTCCAACAGAAGTATACCAACTCGGAAATAATTTATCAACCTCTTCAACCAGTTACGTGAAAGTGGTGGCTTAACACCTAGAAAACGTAACAGAAGGAAACAAGTGACGACAGGAGAGGGAGAAATTAGTGTTCTTGCTGGAGTTGTAGTTGATTCGCATGTTAGCTCTCGCGCAGCAACATGAGGAAGTTGCATAAGTCAGATGAGTATCCTATGATTTGTCCATCGACATAGGTCCATCCCTATTAAGTCTCTCTCTCCATCAAGAGCTGCATGGAAACGATTATGTGACTCGTGTTAAGTTCTTTACATGGACATTAAGACAGGATACGCCAGATGCATCACGTACCTTTTTTAATGACGAAGCCACATTTATCAGTCATGTCCAGGTAAATGGCCGAAAGATGCACTACTCGTCTGCTGACAGTAGCTGTCGGTTTCGTCAGGTGGAACGTTAGCTTCCTTTGACTGTAAACGTGTGGTGTGGGATAGTGAACTATCAGCTCATTGGCGTGTTCTTTATAGACGGAACACTGTACACGTACAAGTACCGTAGCCTCCTAAAGGACCATCATGCTAGAAGACTTTCCTATAAAGACTAGGAAGAACATGTGATATCAACATGATGACTGTCTAGCCTACAGTGCTCGTAATATTACAGCATATCTTCACAAATTGTTTCCAAATCAGCGGCCTGGACGCAGAGGATCTACGAGGTCTGCCTAAGAAATATCCGACCTTTGCTTTTCCAGCGCAAATAGAGACGATAGCGCGCCGCTTTATGCGCATCCGTGATTTTTGTCCGCGCATTCCAGCGCGTCAATCGCTGGCTGTCGGTCGCTGAGTGAGATGCTACTCAACGTGTTCGTCGGATTACCGATTCTCTCAAGATGACTGAAAGTGTTGAGCAAAGATACTGCATCAGATTTGTCAAAAGCTTGGTGATTTTCAAAGCGAAACAATTCGTAAGATTCAGCAGGTGTTTGGAGAAGATGCGATGGGTGTAACACGAATTAAGGAGTGGTTCAAATGATTCAAAAATGGTCGTTCATCAGCGGAGGGTGACCAGCGTTCTGGCAGGCCCTAAACTGCTCGGAGTGCAGCTGTTGTTGAGAGAGTGCAAAATTTGGTGATGGCAGATCGTCGTTTGACCGTGTGTGATGGCCCAAGAGGTTGGAGTGAGCAAACATTCTTCACATGCAGCTTTACGTGATGATTTGAACGCGTACCAAGTGGCTGTGAAATTCGTGCCCAAGTTGTTGTCATTGGAACAAAAATACCTCCGTTTTGACATTGCACAGGACCTTCTGGCCACCACCAACACTGATCCTGGGTTTCTGAACACCGTGATAACTGGATATGAGTCATGGGTGTACGGGTACGACCCAGAAACAAAAAGACAGTCGTCACAATGGAAGCATCCCGACTCTCCAAGGCAGAAGAAAGTGCGGCAGCTGCGAAGCAAAATCATGGTGATGCTGGTTGACTTCATTGATGTCCATTGAGTCGTGCATCACGAATACGCACTGGAAAGACAAACAGTGACAAAAGACTACTATCAAGATCTTCTTCAGCGACTCAGTGACGCAGTTCGGTGCAAAAGACCAGACATGTGGACGGCGAAAAACTGGCAACTGCATCACGACAACGCCCCCGCAAATTCATCCCACGTGATCCAAAATTTCTTGGTCAAACATGTAATTGCAGCCGTTCGCCAACCTCCCTACTCTCCAGACATGGCTCCTTGTGACATCTGATTGTTTGGAGAATTGAAGACGCCACGTTTCTAGAGTAGAGAACCATTCCAGAAGAAGACTTCCAGAGGTGTTTCCAGCACAGGAAAGATCGGTGGCCTAAGTGTGTGCAAGCACAAGGGGCCTACTTTTGAAGAGGATTAGGATCCCAGCCCAGTCAGGTATTCGAATTATTTTTTCTGGCCTAAGGTCGGATACGTTTTAGACAGGCCTCCTATATTTTGGCCGACCCCGCATTTGACACCTGTAGCCTTTTTTCTGTGAGGAAGACTGAAAGACGCTATCTAGAAGGACATACCAACTACACCCTATGATATCCAATGAAGCATTACTGCAGCCTGATCGAACATCTCCACTGAAATGCTAGCACTTGTATAGCAGTCTATCCATGCCAGACAGGAAGCGTATGTTGCCACTGCCAGTGGTCACTTTGAATATAACCTGTGATGGTCAATTGTCTCATTGAATTCAGAATTCACATACGTATTGTATGCACTTTTATTGTTATTTAACGTGTGCAACCGCAGGAATTGGACAATTTCGGTGTGGGAATGCAACTGATATTCTAATGCACCATAATTTTAGTTCGTTAACGTCAGCTGGCATATCCCATTGAAAAAATGTATGTTTGCACAAAAATACACTTTCTACGTATAATTACAATCTATTTATTGGCTACCAATACGAGTTCTTGACCAGCAATCCATTCTGTGAAAACCGCACATCAGTAGTACTTTCCATTTCCACAATATCTGCGGTAGAAATTTTAGATGACAGATCCTGTATGACAGATCCTATATGACAGATCCTATATGACAGATATTCATACATGTGTGAATGGTCGCCTCACATGATTTGTTGATTCAAATGAAAAGAAAAAGGAAAATTAAACAGTACTTAATGTATGACGTGCAAGTAGGGCATCGAATACAGAACCATGTACAAAGTTCATTTACCTGGAAGTGCGAAGTTTTCCGCTGCTACTGCGATCAATCACAACGTAAAATAAAGTTCGTTATCCGAAATTACCTCTGTCAGAAACATTTAACGAGTTTGTCAACCACGTCAAGAAGTATCATTTGGAGTAAGTAAATAATGTACCAAGTATGCTACCACTGTCGTTAAATACTTTTGTGAAGTCACACGCTACCGAACACAAGTTAGTCACACAATGACTAACATTCTCAGTTAAAGCTAATTACACTTACTCATAAGATACGAGAAAGCAATGAAAATGATTGTGGTCATTTTGCAACCACTTTGTAAAATATGTAGCAACACGGTATAAAACAAGTTATGAACACAGTCTTCAAAGTATGCATACATCTGAGTTTACGATACAACAAAGATTACCTAAAATTAAAAACACACATGAAAAAGTAAATCGTGATTACTCATCTACTATGAAGATTAGTTAAATCAGGGAAACACTGGCACATTTGCGTAAGAACTTTTAGTAAACTCGTCTTTCATTTTTTATAGGGTACGTCCGGGAGAGTTGGATTAATGGGTGAGACGAACAAGTGGCGTATTTGACAAATGCGCCGTTACATGGAAGGTACCGTTACTAGTGGGGAAGCTCTTTTGTGAACGAACTTCATCCAAAACAGTTGCTGTCATTTTCGTGTTAGTTCTGGAGGAAAACCATATTCTCTGTTCTGGAAATCCGAAAAGTTTTATCGTGCAGTTACATTATTTTAGTATTAAAACTTATTTTGCACAACAGTCATGTTGCTTTCGTACTGGGAGCATACAAAAGTGTGGATATGAAACTACCCTGAAGTGGCCACCGAGTTCGCTACCGTCAGATGGAAGTCGGCTTGGTCCATCTTTCCCAGACAGTCGGGAGAGATGAACCAATGTTATTTTAGAGACGGACCACTTCTTTATGTGTGAGTGAGACGGGGCATAATGAAATATAGCTTCCATGTGTGTGGAATGATTCCACTGAAGATGAACGCAGACTCAGACAACGCTTATTTGTCGGGAGATACGTCATTGCCAACAAATGGAAGAGCAGAGTCTAACGAGCACATGCCAACATCGACTTCAAAGCTAATAGAGAGACGTAGCGATCCAAATCGCACCAAAAGAACAGAGCTTTTTGCTGAAGTCAAATTCCTTCATGAACACAACTTGTGACTCCATCATCCTAAACCTACACCCTTCAAGATTATTACCTCTTAAGCCAACAGAGACAAAACTACTGGAATAAATATCACCCATTCCTTCTATTGATAAAACCATGAATTTTAAGTGGAAGGTAGCAATTCTATCCAAAGGGCTAAGCTCTGCTGAAAACATTGAAACTGTAAATAAAAAGAGGGATAAGAAAAGTAATGATATAGAAAAACGAACAGAAATATCACCAAAGGGAATACTAGTGAAGAGAAAAATAGACTGAAGAAGCTAAAAAGAAAAATATTGCAAATAGGTCACTGTGTTCACCAGATGCAGGCATCGTAGAAGATTACGAAAACAACGTTGATGAATAGAATGAAGATTAATGTGTTAGGTATGGTGAAATTTATTACGAAACTAATAAAAATAACGACTGGATTCAGTGTTTCTCCTGTTCACAATTATCGCAACAACGTTGTTAATTATTTTTAATAAGTGTAATTGCTGTGGTGAGAGGAGGACAGACCAATGTTTGAATAAAAGCAGTTCATTAGAAAATCCTGTATTCAATCGAGATTTATAAAAAGAAAATAAGAGATTAATTACTAAAATTATGCATTCATTTCGACAAATTCCAAATAAAAAATATAGTTTTAATTTTACTCTTTTCTTGGTGAAATATCACCCATTCCATCTACTGATGAAAACATGAATTTAAGGGAAAAGCAGCAACTGTATCCAAATGGCTAAACTATGCTGAAACAATTGAAACTATAAATAAAACGAGGGATAAGAGAAGAGAGGAAATGTGGTTCATTCTCCCAGTACGCTGGCCCGTCACACTCGTACACATATAGGTGAGATGGATCACTCATGTATGTTTCAATTTTATCATATCTCTTGAACTTTAAGCGGCAGTTCCTCAGGAATATATTGCATGTAAGTTTATATGACTATCTGTAAGAACATGCTGTCAGACGTCAAATAAGTTGATGAACACGCCAACTTTATGCTGAAATAGAGTGGTCCTACTCTTCGAGCCTTAACCTACACATGGAAAGTAGCTTGTTGTGAGGTTTAATGGCATTGTCAGCTCTCATATGACGCCTCATACCATCAGAGTGTCCCTGCCGTTATAGTCTCTCACGATTAAAACAATTTTAAGGTTTTTGATGATTACACTATGATTATGGTTGAAGTTTCAATGAGAACGTCTCACCATTGCGATCAAATCGCCGAAGTGGCTTCCAGCTGAAAGGCTTGCAACAAGCTACTACGACGTACGGCATTATTATCATCGCCGTCGCGATTTTTCTGGTGTACTTGATTTTTCTGCTTCATGTTTCTAGGGTCTGCACCGTAGTTACTTTGAAATGTATAATATCCATCTTCCATTTCGTCCTTCTTAAGTGCCACTGTACTGTCTCCATCTACCAAGGAAAAGTGAGTGCACCGTGGCTCCGAAAAGTATACGCAGCCAGCACTCAGCTATGGGCTTACTTGTATTAATTGCTTGGCTGGCTGATCTATCAAATCGGTCCTGCTTACCGCTCCACGAGCCAGCTCCTCGGAAAAAAAAAGAAAAATATGTGTCACACAACCCCACTTCATATTGCTGTTCAGTGGTTAGCTGCAATATGGAGGAGCACCAGATTCCATTATTATAATTCCATTTGTTGCATTGTTCCTACTTGTGCCAAAACTCTTGTTATAGTTTTTGAGGAAAATGGGTCAGTATGAATTATAACTAGGAAACACATACAGCATGTATCGGGTATAAGTTCGGATTTTTTATGTTCTGAACAACATTATATCAGTATTTACGTCATTTTCAGAGGAATAGTTGTAGGCATTACGTATGTTTTTCAGTTGGTTAATACCTCCAGCTACATGTGGAAAGAGCAAGCCATTAAAGCTCAGTTTCCCCGGGGCAGCAGCTCAGGTGTTGAAGAATGGGTGCTTGGACAAAAAACGGATGGCCTATACTAATAGGTGCAGTCTATTGCTGGTGCGGTATGACACTGCAGAAAACTTCAGGTCGTTTCCACTCATTGCACACTATTTCACATAAAATACTTCACTGCTGTTTTGGTCCCTCATATTGTACTGCGATGACTACAAATGACGTTCACCAGTCTCTTGCTCCCAAACCTACTTTGGTGCAGGTGTTACTCCTCGGGTTGCCTCCGTATGCAGCCAAATGTGCTCTGTGCAACTTCTCACCAGCCAAACCATATTCCAACAAATATTCAGAGTCACCCCAGCGAGTGACTGCTTATTCTGTTGACCCCATGACTACACAACTGAAATAAACAACTAAAAATTTGCATTTTCCATTGCCATCCTTTGTTCTCTGGCGAAAATTCTCTCTTACCTCTCTATAATTCCTGTATTGTCTTTGCTGTGAGCTTCTCTGGTCCCTGTTACGAGGACTCTGCCCATGACTGTCATCCCTTCATATGTTCCAGGCATCACCATTATAATAGTTATTGACATTGACTAAATTTCCCGTTGGTGCTTGGTACCACTTGACAATGATATTGAAACGGGAAAAGACATCCTAATGTTCTGCAAAATTATATTTATTTAGTAATGAAGCGTCTTCCACCCTCTCAGGCCATCTTCAGACGAGAACTGAATGTCGCAAACACAGATAAATATGAAGGATGACTACACAGATGATATCCGTACAAAAGCTACAAAAATGACACAGTGTTTACATGGGGAAACATTATAATAATTACGTTAGCTAGAAAACGGCATAAACAAAGTTTTATGTGGAGACAGATTTAACAGCTGATGAGAAATGAGACGAATTTACAGTTTAAATCTAGTATTTGTAACAAAAACTTAATCTAACAAAGTAGAAAATGGATACTGAGTTTGATCATTTAACACCAGGATGGCATTCTGTGTCGTGTTTGTTGATTACCAGTATATCCTGTATGGTCATCTTCGTGCTTTTCTTCACAGAATATGAAACTTCACATTCTACATCATATGAACGGTTTTGTGCTAAAAGAGGATCACCAATGCTGACCGACATAAATCATTCAGTAGTTACAAGCCCTGGTGCAAAATTCCATATTTTGGCAAAAGTCTCGCAACTACAGATTTGCATTTTATAATCCCAATAACCAATCAAAATTGTTATCCAATAGTAAAGGCAAATTACAACCCTTGGCGTAGAGCGGTGTGTATAAAATCACTTGCCAGCAGTGTGAAAAACTGTTTATTGGTGAGTCAGGCGGAGCTGTGGCGATTATGCAACGCGATCATGAGAGAAGATGGAGATTAAGGAAGGAAGGTTAGACTTTTACTGATCATCTTCTGTGATAAGTGAATGTGAAATTTTATTCTGTCAAGAAAAGAAGAAAGATAATCCTACTGTAAATACTGGAAATAAACAAACATATTGAACAGAATGCAAGTCTACTATTAACTAATGACTCAGTTTGCACTTTGTCCTTTGATAAATTCCGTTTTCGTTACAAATGGTAGGATCACGCTGTAAATTCATCCTATTTCTCATAAACACTTTGTTTACTCCCTTTTAATGGGCCGGTCCCTGGTGGCCGAGCGGTTCTAGGCACTTCGGTCTGGAACCGCGCGACCGCTACGGTCGCAGGTTCGAATCCTGCCTCGGGCCTGGATGTGTGTGTTGTCCTTAGGTTAGTCAGGTTTAAGTAGTCCTAAGTTCTAGGGGACTGATGACCTCTGATGTTAAGTCCCATAGCGCTCAGAGCCATCTGAACCATTTGAACCTTTTAATGTAATGTAATTATTGTACTGTTTCGTTATGTAAGCACTCTGCCATTTTTGTATCTTTTGTACAGATAATGTCTGTGTCTGTGTTTGTGATATTCAGTCATTACCTAAAGATGGCCTGAGGAACCGAAAGCCGGTTCGCGATCAAATAAATATAATTTTGCATAACATCAAGATGTTTTTCTTTTCAATTTTAATATGGTAATTATAGTTAAAGTTACTTCTGCTTGAACTTCTTATATTATTCTACTTATGCTGTGCCTATAACACAGAAGCCATACACCATTTTGATAAAGTTCAGGATTTACTGCACAGAATCGGAATACTTTCCACTACAATGACTCTGGAAGTCTCCTTTTGAAGGCAGAAATTTCTGTTAGCAGCCCCTGTGGTTTGTCTAAATGAATCAATTTATTCGATGCCCTGGCTAAATTATTTTCATGTCTTCCTTCTCTCTTTTACAGCTTGTTCCACAGTGTATGGTCACATTACACATTCCACGGTTCTTATTCGTCCTCCTTCTGAAAACACAGGCCCAGGGAGGACTAATCCTCATCATGAGACTGTTTGAAAAATTACATATCCTACGGCTACACTTTGCGTCTTTAATGCAATGGCTTCCACGACCTTCAAAAGGGCGCCTATTGTGATATTTTCCTTCATTTCTTACGCGAATGGTATAGAGTAGGAAGCGTCTTTAGAAATGCGTCGTACAATCTCTTGCGAAGTCTTTGAACTCGCCTGCTTCCTACAAGTCACCCGTCTTATTAGGTTCCTCACGCAGCTGGTTAACACAGTTGGAGGCGCAGGGATACAATTTATCGCTCTCACACTAGGACACGAGTCGGCTTGCGGTGTGCTAAGTAAACGCCGTCTCCGAAGAGCCAGACGGGCCCCGCAACTCGCAACATTCGTCTGCGCACGCGCGGCCCAGCCGGCAGGCAGTCGTCATTGTCGGCGGGACTCATCCGGCGGCAGCCATTGTTTCGGCGCATCGCCGCCCCCGCCGCCCCCACTGGCCTTTCTTCGCAGACGGCGCGGGGCACTGCGTCGCAGACAAAGCTCCCCCCGGCGTGCCACTCCGGCACCCCCGCCGGCGCCTTTTGTTGGCGGCGACATAATACCCCCAGCGACTAGTGCCTACTCGCAAAGGGCAATCTTTGCACGGTTTCGCCTCCTCCCGCTCCTGTTCTCTAATCTTTCAGCGGGGTTTCCGACAGGAGTTGAGGTGGAGCGGGCCGGGAAGACTGAACATAATAGGAAGCACTCCAGGCAGAATAATCAGAAACCTGGATTTGTTTTCGCCCTGCGAAGCCCGGTTCATTATTCAGCGGCAGCGCAGACCTGGCTCTCCGTCTGTTTGACGGAACCGGGAGGAGGTACGACAGACTCTTTCACCTGGAAACGCTCCGAAACTCGCAGTAATAGTTTCCGAGAACGCGCAGCTTTGTGCGACTGCTTATTAATCAAGTTGTATACAGGACAGACACAAGAAGTTGCAGATGAGATTTCCCTACTGTAGATGAACCGAAATCATGAAAATACAGCTGTTGTTCGCCACGCCTGCTCTAAAGTGTCCAAATCTATGAATGGAATTATTTTCCGTGTTAAGAGACTTGCACTGCGCCTGGTGTCCGTGATAGTCTAGCGGACAGAGCACTAGAACAGTCTTGGCGGTCTCGAGTTCATTCTCAGATAAGAAGGGGGAGGGGGAGGAATTTTCCTCGACCCAGTCCCTCCAGAACGGGCTCAGGTCCACTCAGCCTACTATTAAATAAGCGCCGGGTATCGTATCCTGCAATAAAAAAGGCTGCCAGGTCGATGGGCCCAACACCGCTCAACTCCTAGTGCCTCGACGAAGAAATACAGTGAGGCCAACGACCCGGCTACAGGACTAGGCCAGAGATTTTACGTTTATCTTTATCTCGGAGCTGTCTTGTCATCTAATAAAAAAGAGTTGTTTGGTATGGAGTGCTGGGAGACTGTGAAGGCTAGTTCAACCGTTTATTGGGGAAATGGGTTTTCACGCTCCAAGGAAAACGATATCTTCGCTGCGGCGTGTGACTGAGCTAAATAGCTGCATCTAACTTTCTGGTGAGAAACGCTGCTCTGTGGGAGGACAGGACCGCGAGTAATTTAAAGCGTCATTCACCAGTAAAACACTCAGAATGTAAAAGGATTGATAGTGAGCATTTCGGACAGCGACAAAGTTAAAAATTCTCTTTTTACTTTACTGTGCAAGAAAACAGTGAGTGGATTGAAATTTTAGCAGCTTGAAGTTACATGAGCAACCTTTTAACTTTCCAAATGAACTAGATGACTTCAAATTTATGACCACTCGAAATTACATAAAACAATAACTGCGCCCAAATTAAAGCCACAGTAAAATAAACGAACAGTATCAAACAATCAGAATACTAATCCAACAACGGAAAATTCAGGGTGGAATAATCACAATATTATGAAGAGGATAATTGCTACTCACTGTATACCGGAGATGCTGAATCGTAGATAGTGTAAGTAGGCTGCTTAGGTTCTTATATTGGTAACGCCACGTAGCGCTCTGTATGGAAATCACTGGCTGTGCTGTGTGCAGTCTGTGGCTAGTTTGCATTGTTGTCTGCCACTGTAGTGTTGGGCAGCTGGATGTTAACAGCGCGTAGCGCTGCGCAGTTGGAGGTGAGCCGCCAGCAGTGGTGGATGTGGGGAGAGAGATGGCGGAGTTTTGAAATTTGTAACACTGGATATCATGAACTGCTATATACATTATGACTTTTGAACACTATTGAGGTAAATACATTGTTTGTTCTCTATCAAAATCTTTCATTTGCTAACTATGCCTATCAGTAGTTAGTGCCTTCCATAGTTTGAATCTTTTATTTAGCTGGCAGTAGTGGCGCTCGCTGAGTAACGAAGATTTTTGTGAGGTAAGTGATTTGTGAAAGGTATAGGTTAATGTTAGTCAGGGCCATTCTTTTGTAGGGATTATTGAAAGTCAGATTGCGTTGCGCTAAAAATATCGTGTGTCAGTTTAAGCACAGTCATGTATAATTCTTCTAAGGGGACGTTTCATAATAGGTGGAACAAAAAGATTCTCAGCAAGTAAGCTTCCGGCCAAATAGGCCTTCATCGGAAACAGAAAACAAACACACGAACACACACACACACACACACACACACACACTCACACCGCAAACGCAACTCACACACATACGACACCAGTTTCCGGTTGTTGAGACCAGACTGCAGCAGCCAGACATTGTGGTCATGTGCGTATGACTTGCGTCTGCGTAGGTGTGCGTGTGTTTGTTGTCTGTTTACGATCAAGTCCATTTTGGCCGAAAGCTCACTTGTTGACAGTCTTTTTGTGGTGCCTATCTAGCGAGTTGCGGGGCCCGTCTGGCTCTTCGGAGACGGCGTTTACTTAGCATCTCCGCTATATTGTGAGAAAAATAATCCGTGGAGAAAAGCAGCCTTCAAGATTCAAAACAAATGAAAGAACCTCAGAAACAGTCGTAAATTTAGAAGAGTCGAAAATCAGAAAAATACCTAACTCCTTTTTTGATCATGACAGCAGGGCAGCCCAAAAATACTAATGTGCAGGATACACGCAGCCCAAGTTGCCTGAAATGATTGATGACCCATAAGTTCCCCACTATGTGATTCTGTATAAAATTTAGCCCACATTTACCTTCCACGTAATAAAAAGACTACGTATTACCAAAACTATTTACCTACAAAATGTTGTCCAGCTTAAAACTGTATGCTAACATTTGGCTATACATAACCTAATTTGTCCTGAAGTATAACTAGTCTGAATAGAACTTGTCTTTATATAAAGTGCTCAACTGAAGTGAAACAATTATCTGACCCTAATCAAAATTTCCACTTACCTCGCGTCTTGACAACGTTTTTGCAGAGTTCTCGAAAGGACAATAGTCAACGGCAAGCAGAAAGCATTTTAAATAGAATTTCCTAACAATGTTCAAGCTGTTGAACACAACATGGTGTAAGGTGGTAATGCGAAACGATAAACAGAGGGATGGCGGTAAGAACTATTACTATGAAATGATATTCCAGGACAACGATTTTAGAATGGAGTATGCATTCAAAAAGACAGAGTAAAGCTTCGTGTGATCTTCACACATAACGTTGGTCTGAACAGTACTATGCTAAAGCGAACAATGATTTAAAAGGGGTACAATGGCAACAGGGAATTTCTATACTCCTGTACTACTTAACCAGTTGATATCTTAATGCATGACTCAGGGAAGTGGGGTGGTCTTTCTCTCAGCTCTGAGTAAGTGAACAAAGCCAAATAGCTGATAATAACTATTCTGACAAACTGGTTGCTTAGTGCTAGAATCCTAATTCAAACTTCTTGTCTCAGAAAAAAAAATTCGACTTTCAAAATATAAATCATATTCATCCATGCTGTCCTTCACAATAAGTCTTTCTTCGTCTAACAGATACAATCACAAGTCACCTACCACACTTCAACTAACTCAGTATCAAACTAAGCAAAGTCTCTGCCATCATAAGGACAAAATTGTTTAGCAGTAACATAACTTGCTTTCTGTCAGACGTGCACATCGATAACTTACAGAAATCAAAATGACATGCTCACTTTACAGCCCTCCCAATACACTTGTCGTTTGGGCCCAAGCATCGAGGTGCTAGTCTGAAGTAGACGGTAGCACTAAACGCCGGCCGTGATTGCTAAACGAAATCCAGTGCTGAGATAGATCGAAACATATCTTTTCAAGCCCTCAAAATAAGAAATTAATGCCCAGGCGCATCTTTAGTACAGGCAAAAGACTTAGTCAACACATGGTAATTACTCAGTACCAGATTCGATACGAAATAGAGAGTAGAGTTGACAGGTTTGAAGAAAGTTAGTCAAAGCAAGCTACAAATAATGGAAATAAATGAGCTTAAAAAATGTCCTCCCTAGTTCATTTACAACTTTAATGGCCAAATTGAGAAAAAATACATCATTTAGGGTTGGAATAAGTATAAGCTGCTCCTTGAATCAGCTATTAATGACATGTAGTAGAAGACAATACACATTAAAAAATATTTTACCTTAGCGACACAAAGCACCAATGAGAACGATTTGACATAATAGATAATTATGCACCCTGTGAAGGCTTTCCTATTAAAAGGTACGTACTGGAAAGAAACGCATCTAAAAACATTCGCGCTACGAATTGTCGTTAGTCTTCGCAGGAGCTTAAACACCGAAATTGAAATAAGCAAGATTTAAATACACTCCTGGAAATGGAAAAAAGAACACATTGACACCGCTGTGTCAGACCCACCATACTTGCTCCGGACACTGCGAGAGGGCTGTACAAGCAATGATCACACGCACGGCACAGCGGACACACCAGGAACCGCGGTGTTGGCCGTCGAATGGCGCTAGCTGCGCAGCATTTGTGCACCGCCGCCGTCAGTGTTAGCCAGTTTGCCGTGGCATACGGAGCTCCATCGCAGTCTTTAACACTGGTAGCATGCCGCGACAGCGTGGACGTGAACCGTATGTGCAGTTGACGGACTTTGAGCGAGGGCGTATAGTGGGCATGCGGGAGGCCGGGTGGACGTACCGCCGAATTGCTCAACACGTGGGGCGTGAGATCTCCACAGTACATCGATGTTGTCGCCAGTGGTCGGCGGAAGGTGCACGTGCCCGTCGACCTGGGACCGGACCGCAGCGACGCACGGATGCACGCCAAAACCGTAGGATCCTACGCAGTGCCGTAGGGGACCGCACCGCCACTTCCCAGCAAATTAGGGACACTGTTGCTCCTGGGGTATCGGCGAGGACCATTCGCAACCGTCTCCATGAAGCTGGGCTACGGTCCCGCACACCGTTAGGCCGTCTTCCGCTCACGCCCCAACATCGTGCAGCCCGCCTCCAGTGGTGTCGCGACAGGCGTGAATGGAGGGACGAATGGAGACGTGTCGTCTTCAGCGATGAGAATCGCTTCTGCCTTGGTGCCAATGGTGGTCGTATGCGTGTTTGGCGCCGTGCAGGTGAGCGCCACAATCAGGACTGCATACGACCGAGGCACACAGGGCCAACACCCGGCATCATGGTGTGGGGAGCGATCTCCTACACTGGCCGTACACCACTGGTGATCGTCGAGGGGACACTGAATAGTGCACGGTACATCCAAACCGTCATCGAACCCATCGTTCTACCATTCCTAGACCGGCAAGGGAACTTGCTGTTCCAACAGGACAATGCACGTCCGCATGTATCCCGTGCCACCCAACGTGCTCTAGAAGGTGTAAGTCAACTACCCTGGCCAGCAAGATCTCCGGATCTGTCCCCCATTGAGCGTGTTTGGGACTGGATGAAGCGTCGTCTCACGCGGTCTGCACGTCCAGCACGAACGCTGGTCCAACTGAGGCGTCAGGTGGAAATGGCATGGCAAGCCGTTCCACAGGACTACATCCAGCATCTCTACGATCGTCTCCATGGGAGAATAGCAGCCTGCATTGCTGCGAAAGATGGATATACACTGTACTAGTGCCGACATTGTGCATGCTCTGTTGCCTGTGTCTATGTGCCTGTGGATCTGTCAGTGTGATCATGTGATGTATCTGACCCCAGGAATGTGTCAATAAAGTTTCCCCTTCCTGGGACAATGAATTCACGGTGTTCTTATTTCAATTTCCAGGAGTGTAGTTCAACGCACCTAGAGGCATACTTTTAATACCAAAATTGTTTATAGGCCTTGGAGGTATACTTTTAAGTAAAAAAATAGCTTGCGATTTTCGATGTGCTTTCCTTCACTCAGAACACGGACGGGCACAATCAAAAACACGGGCAAAGCGTCAGACGCCGCAGTAGGGCGTTGCCACAGCACTCACAGACTCTTAGCAGCGCTCGAAGGAAAATAAGCGAAACACGTTAGAGTTTTAATACTAGGAAAAGAGGGAAATAGTGCCACACAGTATACTTCCAATATCATAGAGCTCCTTTTATATAATGATCAAATTTCCGCTTAAATAACACTGACAAGAAAACCAGCTGTGATTTTCTTTATTTTCTTTAAAAGAAGAGGAGGTAACATACAATAAATGGAGGCTCGAACCTCTTAAACAGTTCAAAAGGCACTTTCTAAATCACACAGAGCCAAAAGTAAAAGAAGAAACAATTGTAATGCATGATGTGAGAGATTTCTCCTTATTCATGTCTTCTGACTGGTTTGATGTGGCCCACCATTAATTCCTGCACAAATCTCTTCAATTTAGAATAGTACTTGCAACCTGTGTCCTCACTTATTATATTTGCTGGACGTATTCTAATCTCTGCCTTCCTCTACAGTTCCTGCCCTCTGCAGTCCCCTCAGGTACTATGGAGGCCGTTCCCTGATGTCTTAACAGATGCCTTATCATCCTTGTCCCCTCTCCTTGTCACTGTTCTCCACATATTCCTTTCCTGCTCGATTCTGCGCAGAACCTCCTCATTCCTTACCTTATCAGTCCACTTAATTCTCAACATTCGTCTGTAGCACCACATCTCAAATGCCTCGGTGATCCCATAATCCATGTTTTACTGCCATATAATGCTGTACTCCAAACGCACATTCTCAGGAATTTCTTCCTCAAATTAAGGCCTACTTTTGATACTAGTTGACTTGTCTTGATCAGGAATGCCGTTTTTGCCAGTACCAGTCTGCTTTTGAAGTCTTCCTTGCTCCACCCGTCATTAGTTATTTTGCTGCCTAAATAGCAGAATTCCTTAAATTCATCTACTTCGTGACAATCAAACTTGATGTTAAGTTTCTCGCTGTTGTCACTTCTGCTGCTTTTCATTATTTTCGTCTTTCTTCGACGTACTGTCAATCCATTTTCTGTATTCTTAGACTGTTCATTCCATCCAGCAGACCCAGTATTTCTTCTCTATTTTCGCCCAGGATAGCAATTTCATCAGAGAATCGTATCATTGATATCCTTTCACCCTGAATTTCTATTCCACTCCTGAACATTTTGTATTATCATCATTGCTACTTCAATGTACAGATTGAACAGTAGAGGCGGAAAACTAGATCCCTGTCTTACACACTTTTTAGTCCGAGCACTTCGTTCTTGGTCTCCACTCTTATTATTCCATCTTAGCTCTTATACATGCTGCATTTTACGCGTCTCTTCCTATAGCTTACCCCTCTGTTTTTCAGAATTTCGAACATCTTGCACCATTTTACATTGTCGAACGATTTTTCCAGGTCGACGGATCTTATTAACGTGTCTTGACTTTTCTTTAGTCTTTCTCCTATTATCAACCGCAACGTCAGAACTGCCTCTCTGGTGCCTTTACCTCTTCTAAAGGCAAACTGACTATCATGTAGCACATCCTCAGTTCTCTTTTCCCTTTTTCTGTATGTTATTCATGTCAGCAACTTGGATGGTTGAGACGTTAAGCTGATTGTGCGATAATTCTTGCACTTTTCACCTCTAGCAATATTTGTAATTGTGTGGGTGATGTTTCTCCGAAAGTCCGATGGCATGTTGCCAGACTCATACATTCTACACACCAATGTGAATAGTCGTTTTGTTGCCACGTCCCGCAATCATTTTAGGCATTGTGATGGAATGGTATCTATCCCTTCTGCCTTACACGATCTGAAGTCCTCCAAAGCTCTTTTAAATTCTAATTCTAATACTATCTCTTCTAAATCGACTCCTGTTTCTTCTTCTACCACATCAGACAAGGCTTCAGTGTACCCTTTCCATCTATCCGCGCTGTCCTCTTCATTTAACGGTGGAACTTCCGTTGCACTCTTAATATTACCTCCCTTAATTTTAATTTCACCGAAGCTCGTATTGCCTTCCCTATATGCTGAGCAGGTCCTTCCGACAATCATTTCTTTTCCGATTTCTTCACATTTATCGTGGGCCAGAATGACCTGCGAAGACGTATCTGGAGACTCCCAGGACAGCGATGGGATTCCAAACTGCCTGTCGCCCGCCATACGGTTCGACAACGCAGAGAGGTGGCCTGGTGTGCCACTTCATCAGAGCACGACCACCTGAGAATGTTTGGAGCATTATGGGCAGGACCTTCCAAGCTGTTCGGGACTTTGAAGATCGAACGCATCAATTGGAACGAATTTCGCACAACGTCCCTCAGAAGGACATCTAACAGCTCTATGAACAAACGCCTAGTCGAATAACTACTTGCGTCAGGGCGAGAGGTGGAATTTCACGTTATTGTCTTGCTAAACTGGTGAAGCTATTTCTCTAGAATAAATCATCCAATATTTAAGAAATTTTAATAATCTGTTTGCCTCCACAGATGTATCACATCTACCAATTTACGACCCATTCAGGTAATTCCTTCGTGGTGCGCCGTTCTTCCTTTGTCTCAGTGAGCATCTGCCTGTAAGTCCACCTCTTATATAACTCAGGAAGGAGTCTAGAATGTTCGTCGCAAATTAAGAATGAACAAAACTTGGATTCTGGACCAGAACAGTGTCAACGGAGAACATACCTTGCAATGCAAAAAAAAAGTGGCAATATTAGTGGAAGGAAATCCCACCATTGACCTTAAATTGGCCAGGGAAACGCTGGAATACCTCAGTTTGAGTGGTCGCACGTAGATCTAAACCTCATTTCTACTGAATGTGAGTATAATACCTTCACGATTGACTCATCTCTCACGCTCTCAGAACATACAAAAAGAATAGGGCATCGAACTTACGTTTTAGTCCCGAGTCCTTCGCTAGAGTAAAGAACGTTTCGTTTTGGTAATGTCAAATAAGTTTCTCGCACTAAATTTCTTTTAATGGCCAAAGCTGAAAATTGCATCGCAAGTAATACGAGGGCGCGCTGAAAAGTAATACCGACGAATTTTTTGTGTGAAAACTCTTAAAGCTTCTAAATAAAACCAACTTCACTGACGTCCTACACCTTTGTACTTCATTTCTACATATTTTGCATCTTGATACTTCATTTATACAAATTTCTTTCTCAAAGCAGTTGCCTTAGGGACGAATACGTTCCTCCCAACAACAAACCAGTTTGATGATATAGTCACTGTTCACTTTGTTGACAGAGCCACAACTCACCTCTTTTTGCACCGTTTCATCACCATCAAATTGAAGTCTTCTAAGTTGTTCTTTAAGCTTTGGAAGCACACAAAAATCGGATGGGGCAGTCGGAACCGTATGGTGGATGATCGATGACAGTGAACCCAAGGCGCCGATAGTTGCAAATTTCGCAGCGCTCGTGTGTGGTGTGGCATTGACATGCTGAACTAGAGGGTACTAGATGTGTGGATGACCTCTTCGAATTTCTGCTTCCATTCTTCTCGTGTACCGAGGTAGTTACGTTACATACCGCAATGATACAAGCTACAATAACTTGGCCGATATTAAGAACAGAATAAAATATTTGAGGGCATTGCTTTCCAGCATGCCCTCGTAAACATTATGTATGTACTACCAACATTTCCTGTAGTATAATATAATATTACTGAAGTCAACAGTTATACATAGTTACGTATATACGATTATGACAGCTCAGCAGTGGAGATGCAGCTCGTCACTTTATTTCAGGAATCCGTTTAAGCTACAGCTACATATACTTTTATATCGTTTAGTATTACGTAACTCACTGTCTTGTTGGGATGCTGCTGTAATTTCCAGGCCGCAAGAATCTAGTTTAACGTGCATCAAACACTCTTCTTCACTGCCTGTGTGTTTGCTGGGGTGTGGGACGAAAATTAAAGAACTCGGCATTGGTCAAAACGAAGAACCAGTTGTAGGAATACGTGTTCTACGAACCTGCGACATTTGCTAACTAGAAACACGCGTTTTGTGTCATAATATTAGGCATAATTGCGATGCACATGAAAAATTTATTAATTGTAATTTATACTGTTTATTCCATTCAAATTGGTTTAATTACTTTACTACTGAATTAATTTGGCAAGAAGCGTTTTCATATTACACTCCATATTACACGTCCAGATAGTCAATGTTTTACATTCGTCTGTTCCAGCATTAGGTGTTCATTACATTTGCATACTGTAAAGTCAGTTTCAATGCATGCATAATAATTTATCCACTAGTATTTGAAGGAATGTAAGTTTAAAATTCGACAGAGAGGAGAAAATATACTATATTTTTAAATTAATTTATGCAATTGCTAAGAAATTAATAAATTTCACATCACTCACATCACTTGGCCTGCTTATGAGAGTCAATTCAGGCCACAAACTACAACAGGGAAAAATGCAAAACCCTCACGAACTGCATTCAGTGGCACCAGCAAAACATGTGCATAAAGAGGGGTTGTAGTGAGAATAATTCATCCAAGATTGATAAAGACCGCAAACAGTTTTATTAAGTTGTAAAGCCAGTGTGCGGTTGGTACAGTACTCAATGAGGGTATTTAAGGTACTGTGCTCGTAAGTCTGAATATCTCGCATCACGCGGGCGTATGTTAGTGACAAGCTTAGGCCTTGACCTTTCCGTAGCTCTGCGAGTGGTTTTCCGTGCGGTCTTGGAATATATGAGATGAATATCCTGCTTACATGCCATGTGCCAGAGAATCACTGTGGTACTCCCATTTACTTGAGTCGTACGGATACTCTGTGCCCCTGAAAATGGAACTGTCGTCCTGAAATCTGTTTGCTCTCTTTTGTTATTTTTAATGAAATGTTGGAGAACAATATTTATAACAACTGTTTCAGGATGTTATCAGTCACTAATAATCTATACAACAGTTGCGGGAGTTCTATTATCGGCATCAGATAGTTCTCAGGAAGCCTGTCAGTGCCCCCTTTGCCTCGTGATGACTGGGTGTTGTGTGATGTCCTTAGGTTAGTTAGGTTTAAGTAGTTCTAAGTTCTAGGGGACTGATGACCATAGATGTTAAGTCCCATAGTGCTCAGAGCCACTTGAACCATCAAGTGCCCCCTTTGTTTTAACTCTGCAGGCAGTTACTATGATCATTTCAGAGGTGAAAATTGATTGCAACATTCATTCTACGGGGCAATCACGCCCAATCGACGAGGATGTACTCCTGTTTAGGAATTGCATCCATTTGAACAGGAACGCATTGTGGGCCAGGGGGAGCTGGATGGACGTACGGGTGGACTGCTGCACGCAATGGGGACGGCGCATCGGTGGTGTATAGCTTCTTTCAGCAGAGGCGTGTGGAACATTCCCACACCCATACACCAGGTTCTGTAAGTCCACATAATACAGCCGCGCGTGAATATCGACGGATTGTGCGAGCAGCGATTGTCGAACGAACGCCATCCAGCGAAGAAATTTGGGCAAGTAATGCACCTGATGTCATCATGGAACCATTGGTAACCTCCTGCTTGCAGCAAACTAAAATCACGTATGCTTCTGGCCAGGCTGCCACTGACATCACGACACAGGTAGCCACAGCTACCCTGGTATCATGAAAGAGTCGAGTGGATTGGCACTCTCTTGTCTTCAGTAGACGAAGTTGGTTCTGAATTTATGAGACTGATGAACGTACACATGTATGGCCTAGTAGTGCATTCGCCCACGACACGCAGGTACAACCCCAGGCTTCATAGTGTGTGTGTGTGTGTGTGTGTGTGTGTGTGTGTGTGTGTGTGTGTGTGTGTACGTGTGAAAGAGAGAGAGAGAACGGATGGGTGGTGGGTGGGGGGAGGGGAGCAGAGTTAGTTACACCACGCCGTCACATTTGGTGTTTCTGCAGGCAAAAGTAATGAGCACCCATTGTATTTCTTCGTGATGTGCCTTTTCAGCAGGACAATGTACGTCCACACACGGCTGCTGCCACTCAGCGTGCTCTTGGTGGCGTGAAACAAAAGCCCTGACTAGCAAGATCATCATATCTTTTGTCTAACGAATGCTTATGCGACTTGGTGAAGCGGTAACTAAACTTGTTCTCCAATGCGTGCTAGAACGATTGGCGAACTGCAACAATAGGTGCAGAATGCTTGAGAAAATATATCACAGGATGCCAGTCGGCACCTTTATGATCCAGAGAGGATACATTGTGTACCGATGCGACTATTTGGGCATCCTTTAGTGTATCCTGTATATTTAATTTGATCAGAATTTGTAATCATACACTGCTACAGTTATGAACTACCTATTTTATCAGGTCTCAGTAAAATGATTTTGCCCCTGAGTGGATTGAATTTCTTTTCCGGTAGAGTAATCGAAAATCTTGTGAAACATATACCCAGAGAAACGAATGTACTTTAAGCTTTATTGCATGTACAACGTACATGTCAGACGGCTATGTACTGCAAATTACGCGAGTTTCAAAATCTTCGTGACGATAACAGCACAGGCTGAATTCAGTGGGCGCAGAAGAACAGATATGGGAGGAAGGGGCGGAGGGTACTCATACGTCTGAAAGGATGATGCAACAGAAAAATGAATTGGTACATACTTTAACACACTGACATGATCGAGAATTTTAAACCTGGTGTCATAGGATTCATGTGATTCACAATGACATGTAAATGGGGATGTGAACTTCGTCATGGGATTTACTCAAAGATCGAATGTTACACACCACTGCTAAAATTTCTGTTTGTATCATTAGAGGGTATGGCTAATTATTACGTGTTCAGCTGTTGACGACATTGAAAAGAGACTGTGGGGGGTAGGTAGAGGAAATCTAAAACTGAGGCAGCGCTCATAGATACGATGAACTGTGCACGCTCTTAAAACTGTTTTAGGTCGCTAAACAGAAGGAAGGCACTTGTTAGCTAAATTTTATTGACGCGTTTCGGGGATAGGCCAGCATTAGAAAATCAGAAACAAACTTGACACGAAGTTAATTGTACAATGGTCACAGTCTCCCCAGCGACTTGTGTCTCAAATTACGGACCTAATTTACACGAGCAGAATATCACAATTTGGATACTTGTGTAAATGGTTCAGGAAAGAAGTATTAATTAACTTTTGTATTTCGTAGTTGAAGGCCTTATGTGCTCACGCGTGGATACTAGCTCAATCAGAAACGGGCGTTCTTCAATATTTGTCAGTGATGCATGTTAGTTTTCCCACCATTAATAACTGGGAGATTTCAGTGTGGTAGTATGGCCTACACTTATAGGAAGTTTACAAACGGTGTCATAAACCAGCGTGGAAATAGTCACATATACAGTAAAGATTTAAGCTAGTAGAGGAATACGGACAAACTTTAGGTGACACGATTGCTTTGTTGTTGCTTAGAAACTCCACCGGAACTTAAATGAAATAAGGGTATCGAAGAGGAGAAAATGAGAACGTGTATCTAATCGTTGCCTTCCGATTACAATAGAAAGTTGGATTCCTACAGAACTTCAAATGGAATGTAATTACTGAAATACTGAAGTCCGAAGAAAAGAATTCTTCGACGAGCTGGAAAGAAGTTGCTCTGGTTGGAGAATATGGAAGATGGATGTACCAGGATAGGTTATCACTCACAAGAAACCCTTTGAGTGCGAGGTCGCAAAAGACCAATGATGTGTATCGCATTTAAAACCCAAATATTTCCTTACATTCAACCACAATGTTGACTGGTAAGGCAACAAGGGGCGGGACTATAGGTTTCGAAATGTGAGCACAGAAAGAGACGACGGAGAGTAGTTGAACTGCTTAGTCGACGATACACTCACAGCACTGCCACAGTGCTAGCGGAGTTGATACACATCAGCAATGGCTACGACAAACAAAGCCACCATTGAATTCTATCTACAATGGTTGCCGGAGTTGACATTTTGTCAGTAAGGAACCCAAGGAATTTCGCTGAGTGAGAAAGAAATGGGAGATTAAATACACTCCTGGAAATTGAAATAAGAACACCGTGAATTCATTGTCCCAGGAAGGGGAAACTTTATTGACACATTCCTGGGGTCAGATACATCACATGATCACACTGACAGAACCATAGGCACATAGACACAGGCAACAGAGCATGCACAATGTCGGCACTAGTACAGTGTATATCCACCTTTCGCAGCAATGCAGGCTGCTATTCTCCCATGGAGACGATCGTAGAGATGCTGGATGTAGTCCTGTGGAACGGCTTGCCATGCCATTTCCACCTGGCGCCTCAGTTGGACCAGCGTTCGTGCTGGACGTGCAGACCGCGTGAGACGACGCTTCATCCAGTCCCAAACACGCTCAATGGGGGACAGATCCGGAGATCTTGCTGGCCAGGGTAGTTGACTTACACCTTCTAGAGCACGTTGGGTGGCACGGGATACATGCGGACGTGCATTGTCCTGTTGGAACAGCAAGTTCCCTTGCCGGTCTAGGAATGGTAGAACGATGGGTTCGATGACGGTTTGGATGTACCGTGCACTATTCAGTGTCCCCTCGACGATCACCAGTGGTGTACGGCCAGTGTAGGAGATCGCTCCCCACACCATGATGCCGGGTGTTGGCCCTGTGTGCCTCGGTCGTATGCAGTCCTGATTGTGGCGCTCACCTGCACGGCGCCAAACACGCATACGACCACCATTGGCACCAAGGCAGAAGCGATTCTCATCGCTGAAGACGACACGTCTCCATTCGTCCCTCCATTCACGCCTGTCGCGACACCACTGGAGGCGGGCTGCACGATGTTGGGGCGTGAGCGGAAGACGGCCTAACGGTGTGCGGGACCGTAGCCCAGCTTCATGGAGACGGTTGCGAATGGTCCTCGCCGATACCCCAGGAGCAACAGTGTCCCTAATTTGCTGGGAAGTGGCGGTGCGGTCCCCTACGGCACTGCGTAGGATCCTACGGTCTTGGCGTGCATCCGTGCGTCGCTGCGGTCCGGTCCCAGGTCGACGGGCACGTGCACCTTCCGCCGACCACTGGCGACAACATCGATTTACTGTGAAGACCTCACGCCCCACGTGTTGAGCATTTCGGCGGTACGTCCACCCGGCCTCCCGCATGCCCACAATACGCCATCGCTCAAAGTCCGTCAACTGCACATACAGTTCACGTCCACGCTGTCGCGGCATGCTAACAGTGTTAAAGACTGCGATGGAGCTCCGTATGCCACGGCAAACGCTGACACTGACGGCGGCGGTGCACAAATGCTGCGCAGCTAGCGCCATTCGACGGCCAACACCGCGGTTCCTGGTGTGTCCGCTGTGCCGTGCGTGTGATCATTGCTTGTACAGCCCTCTCGCAGTGTCCGGAGCAAGTATGGTGGGTCTGACACACCGGTGTCAATGCGTTCTTTTTTCCATTTCCAGGAGTGTATTTGCGTTTCTGAAACGTGAGTTAGTAAATGCTCGACTGTGCGGACGGTGTACATGAGGAGTAGAGTGTTAGGATACGTGTTTAGCAAGTGACAGTGGTATTAAACAGGTGTCGACCCATTTAGCTCATATACTTGTCTGACAGGGAACAACATATCACATTATTACAAAAACAATTATGAACAATTTTCGAATGAGTCCGCCGCAATATGACAGTGTAATACGTAAGAAAAACTAACGGATATTCGAGGTAGGACAAGGGGCAGTTGTTACAAAAACTGTTGTTTGCGCGTTTCACGGATGCATTATACAATTTATAGGATGTGCATGATAGCGACTAATATGTTACGCACATCAAATTGCAAGCGACATAGCTTACAGTGATTTAAAGGCAATCAATAGATGATTGCACAACTTCAAAAAGTGCCACAGAATTGGAAGACGTAATATAACGAAATTTCAATCAAAGCGTCAGCTTGAAGATGCACAGCAAACTGCGGAATCTGCCGAAAAGTTGTAGAAGAGATAAACAAACTTACAGTTTCGTTCAGTATCGAATGTGTTTTCAACTTCGCCCAGTCTGGATCTGAAGAAGAAATGCATATGAAAAAAGAACCCTGGAAAGTAGAGGTACTACCTAGGCATTGGTCTAGTGGACAAGTATTCGGGAGGATGATGGTTCAGACCCGCGTCCGGCCATCCTAATTTAGGTTTCGCGAGTTATCCCTAAATCGTTTGAGGCAAATGCCCTTCCTTTGAGAGAGCACGGCCTATTTCCTTCGTCATCCTTCCGTAATGTGAGCTTGTGCTTCGTCTCTAATAACCCAGTTGTCGACGGGGCATTAAACACTTATCTCCCTTTCCCCCTCCTCCTCCAAGATCAATGTCACAACGCATTCGTATCCAATTACGTCGACTGTTAATCTGGATCGTAAATTGGCTGGAAACCTATTTATTGTGCTGTGAGAAATTGGAAATGTTCTGTCCCCTACGTGACCTTGCAAGGGCAGTAGGAAATATTTACGTAAGAGCAAGAAAGGGCGGGAAAATGAACATAAGAGAACGACAACTGAGATATTTCCACTCCTATTGTCCAATTGCTGGTTAAAATAAGTTCATTTTCCTTGATTGCTGGTCTGCGAATAAAAGCCATTCTCCTTTACAGCAAACTATCCCTCCTGTAAAGTGCGTGACATTGCCGTTAATGCCACCAGGATCAACTACACAAATTCAGCCCCTGGAGGTTCGTTTTTTCCGTGCGTGTAAAACATATTATCACATTATCTGCAGCTGCGCCTTAAGGAATAGCCAGTTTCACGATAAGCTTTAAGACAGATTGTTTCGTATTCGGTTACACGTCATCACATTCCATCAATTATCACAACCCTGCTACACCAATATGATTCTATACGCATCCTTTGAGAATGGATAACTAGCTGAACGTCCCAACATACAAGGAATTTGCCTTCGACCTTGGTGGCCCCAACATTTGTGATCACTATGGCGCGCCATTTTTCATTCGGTATTCATGGCAAAAGTTAAGTTTGTTTTGAATATTTCTTGTATGTCGACGATAACCAGTTTGTGATGTGTAATACGTACGTCCCATAGAAGGTTGATCTCTGCATCTCTCACTAATTTTCTGTCGCCCTCCTGATGCACATGGTGTCATTAGCTGCTACTAGTTTTCTGTTACAATTGTTAACACAAATCTTACTAAAGAGTGAAATTGCGACCTCGCACTCAAGGGGTTCTTTCTCAGTGATATATCTATCTTGAGAAACAGAAAAATTTAATTGAGGGACTGCGATCTTGAGTCCTTAAGTGGAGAGTATTTTTGCTACATTGGAGTAGTTTCTATGCAGAGGTCTTTGTACAGATTTAAAATAGATGTCATCAAATTACTTTCCATTAGGAGAGTGGATAGATTACTGTTTCTTCCTGCATAATATTCCTATTGTCAATAGCCACGTTGAGTAAGCAATGTATTACATTCTGAGTGTATATTATGATGAAAGCCTGCGTTCTGTGCTAATAATCTCACAGAAGAGGAATAGGGTAACTGGAAAATATTCTGACTCTTTGCTTCAAACTGTAAACGGAGAGCTTTTTGTAACTGGTAGTATCAGATTTCCGTCTTTTGACTACTTCTATGCAGGATGCCGAAACTGATACCAAGACAAGAGCCTCACGGCTGGCACGTATTTAAATTCATAATGTGAAAACGGACATCCTGCTTCGCAGAAGTTTTGAATTTACTGTATTTTGCCTGCAAAACTGGTTAAGCAGAATGTTCTGGCAACAGCGAAAAAGATAACCGAAATTAATTTAAAAAAAGTAAGAATCACGTTTGAAAGTGAAGGAATATTTCGGGTCAATCACTAAATTCTGTTCTACATCGACTTACGGACTTTGTCGGCAGTGGGCCGTAAAGAAGCACTATATGAACACTCAGCACCACGAGATGCTTTACAGTAGACGATGGTAACGAATAATTTTTATGTTACAATAATTCTGCCTGTTAATAACGCAAATGATGTAAACATGATCGGAAATTCTTGATACAAGCAAACTGTGAAATGAGGAATGGGATGCTTGAGTACTGCGAAAACTTGGTAAGATATTGAATCTGTGAATGGGGACTAGCTTCCAGTCGCAAAACCAGATCCATTTACATCACACAGAACTTGTTAGCCTGCTAAGTGCCATGTTTGACTTAAATACTGCGGAACATTGCGATGGTTTTATCTTGGATCTGCACATAACCCAGAAACAGATCCTAAGTGGTTAAATTCTTTTATACCACTGTACTGTACACCTTTTTCAGCGAAGTCTCTTGGACTGTCCCACACGTCTATTAGGTACAATGCCACCTCATCTGAGGATCAGTATTTTCGTCGTTAGCTGTGCAGAAAAACTGGAAAACAACTGGAGCTACTTAATCAATAATACAATAGCGGCTTATTTCGAGACGAATTAGCTAAAACCAGGTTGCAACTAAATTTGTAGCTTCAGTGGACGTTATAAAACCTTACAAAATTAAGATTATCTCGTCAGTCAGTGGATACTGGCATGACGCATTACAACTGCAGAGACTCCGTCTTCTATTACAACTGCAGAGACTCCGTCTTCTATAGATAACACCAGTAACGAAAAATATTTCGATGAACATCTAACATAGCAGTTGTAATTACCAGGTCTGTCTTTACCGTAACACTTTTCGCGCAGTGGGCACAGATTCGCTTCTGCTCTTTTTTATGCTTATCTGTGACTGTATAATCTCTTAATGAAATACTATTCCCAGACAATTTTCAATCTCTATTTCGTTTCAGAGTGCAACACAACTTTCATCGCCCTCTTGATAGTTCGCAGTATTTGTTCCGGTTCGCGACATATTATACGAATATAATACAACATTACACAATCCGTTGGCACGAAACTGCTATAAAATTCGCTGACCAATACTGCTGCTATTGCCACTAGTCTTCGCCCTGATCATTAACTCAGAACATGTTGGTAATGAACTCACCTCGTTGACTTAATACGGTCTGATATATCGGAATAATTCATGAATGTATATAACTACCCTGGTACTATCAGACAAAAATCGTTATCCAGTAACCCATAGTAAAAGATTAAATTGTGTGAAAGAAAGGCTCAGGCGAGATGCTGAACTTGCATTTGGGTGGATTAGAACTCGAAATTCTTTCAAGTAATCTTTACATATCTCCATTGGTGTCTAAATACTTCAGGCGCATTCTGGGACGCTGTCTTTCGTGTTGATAAATTTCGAACTGTGATGCATACAGAATTAGTACTGACGCAGTTCTGCATAGCTCCCTATAGCAGAGAAACCTGAAAGGCCCGTGACGTGCCCTCCTAATTTGTTGAGTAAAGGGCCTTCCAAATAACAAGTCCTTGTAATGTAGGTATAGCGGTGTACGAAACTACCCTTACATGGCATCAGCAGAACGTGGTTCATAATGTCTTTGAGGTTAACGCTTATGAAACGTTGAAGATTACCTTATATACATTAGTTTTAATAACATTTTGAGATGGAAGTTTCGATCAGAACTTGATATGGGCTTGATCTGAGAGAACTCACGAATACGGAGTGTCTGACGACTCATCTCAATATATGTAACTTTTAGATTGCTAAAATTGATCATAAGAAATCTCTCTTCAAACTGAACTATGATCTGAATACCACAGTTCTATATAAGTCGTCGTTCGACGGTAGCTGTTTCTGTTTACTTTCCTCCGACAATCTGTGTTTCTACACATCCATTTACAAGGGAAACTACAGATGTTTATGAAGCCTTCTTTGATTCGAAGGTTGGCTTAAATGCTATAGTGCTCTAATGGGGAATGTCCTATTGAATGTTTTCTACCCTTGCCTTCCTCTGATCACTGGATCTTCCTATCAGGACCCAAGTCGTAGCTCGCTATTTTTCACGCCAATGGAGCGATAAACTTTAAGAAACGACAGATGATTAAAACCCAGACATCTGGATTTATAATCTGGTACTTACCGCCAGTCTCTTTGGATTTTTGTAATATAAAAATATTGAGATAGAAATGAGCTAAAACTGACAGAAAGACTACAAGGACCTAATGTAAATCGAAGACCTGTGGATTTATTATTGTGTTTTGCTGTAGTAAGTCTCGATAACTTCGAAAGAGATCGAGTAGATACTACATTCATGTTCAGAAAAAACAGAACACCTTGAACGACTAGAGATAGGACGTTCATATCCACAGGACAAGTCCCTAAGCATGTTGTGAAGAAATGATTAGCATTTCAGTCTTGTGGGCCCACGGGTTCAAGGTCAATATCGATATCGTGGCACAATACCATGTACCGAGGAAATGTACCTGCGGCTCTCGTTGTCGCTATTTAATTATTAATATCGCTATTGTGAGTTATTTTCTTTGCATCTGAAAGCTAACACTATTACAGTGAAGCACATTTGCGGGAGATGTTCTTTCTTCAACGTATTGAAACTGTTAATCTAATATAAACAACTTCGTACGAGTGTTATCCTTCAGATGCTTACGGTTAGATATTAAAAGAATATTGGTACAGTAATATCGAATGTATATGTGGGTGAGGTTTTCATATTACGTACCCATAGTACTTACTACTTTCCATGTAGAACGCGTGTTCTCGAACAAGATTTCAAAACACGTTGGGGAGATGTGTTCACCTTCCCCATCCTCTTCTGTCACCTTCATCATGCCGCAGATACACTGAAGCGCTAAAGAAACTGCTATAGGCATACGTGTTCAAATGTAGAGATACGTAAACAGGCAGAATACGGCCCTGCAGTTGGCAACGCCTATATTTTTGTATCCCGCCTGGGAGGCGGCACATGTGTCTGCTCCTGAAAACTTAAAGGTCGGCCGAATGCAAGAAGAGAGTAGGAGCAGGAAAAGGTGAAATTCTCTCGGTACACCTTTTACGTGAAAGTATGTTTAATAGAGAATATTAGTCAATGACATACGCAACTTTGCAACTGAAGAGCCCGTAGGTGCGAAACCGTATTCCCGTCGTAAGTCGTACAAAGTCTCAAAAGGAAGCCAACATCCTCTGAAGTCGAAGCGATGTTTCCAGGCCGTCTGTTTTTGATGAAATGGGCAGAATCTGGAGCGGAGCTCGTAGATCTGGACAGCGCCTCCTAGAGGGCGCTGTCGTCGGTGTCGGTGTCGTAGTGCCAACCTATGAAATTGCACCTACGCCATGGCATCGTTGCTATCGATACCACATATATAAGACAACAAGTGTCTGGCGCAGTTGTTAGATCGGTTGCTGCTGCTACAATAGCAGGTTATCAAGATTTGCGTCAGTCTGAACGTGGTGTTATAGTCGGCGCACGAGCGATGGGAGACCGCATGTCCGAGGTAGCGAGGAAGTGGGGATTTTCCCATATAAGTGTACCGTGAAGATCAAAAATCCGGTAAAAAGTCAAATCTCCGACATCGCTGCGACCAGAAAAATATCCTGCAAGAACGGGAACAACGACGACTGGAGACGATCGTTCAACGTGATAGAAGTGCAACTCTTCCGCAAATTGCTGCAGATTTCAATCCTGGACCATTAGCAAGCGTCAGCGTCAAACCATTTGAAACTTCTTTATTTAAATGTGTGTGTCTGTACTTAAATTGCTGAATAACTGAGGAAATGAAACTTCTGCGTTATTTGATTCTGAAACAGCTGAGCAAAACTGAACGTACTGAGCCTACTTTCTCTTTACTTTTTCTTATCATGTCAACACTGACCTACAATATTCTAGCGCAACGCAATCTGACTGCTCAAAAAATTACAACCTAACTTCAAATAATTAATACAAAGAATGGCCCTGAATAAGAAGCAATCCTGACAATAACCTACACATTCCATTAAGCACTTACCTCACAAAAACCTTCATTACGCGAACTACTGCAGTACAGCGAGCGTCAATACTGCCAGCTAAATAACAGATTCTAACTAGTAAAGCCACTAACTACTAATAGGCATGTGGTTAGCAGAGGAAAGATTTTGATGCAAACCAAATAATGTAATTTTTTCCTTAATAATGTGACATCCAGTTCTAACACGAATATAAATCGTCACTGACATCCAGTACAAAGATATATAAGCATGAATAATTTTCAGTCTCTATGTCGGATACTTCCAGATCGTTGGCCTACGCTAACACTTCAGACCTCTACCCTCCACCAATCCTAGCTTCTCACATCTAACATCCATCACTGCTGGAGGTTCACCTCCAACTGCCCAACAGTACTTCCATGACTGTTGGCGACTAACTTCTAACTGCCTATTACTACTGGCGATTAACTTCCAGCTACGAGTGCAACCAGCCTGAGAGTCTCTTACAAAGAAAGCGCAGTCGGAGATCAAATGCAAAGCGCTACACAGTGCTGCCAATACAGAAGCAGCTCACTTATACATTCAACAAAACATCACCGATATGGACTTTTGGAGCCGAACAGCCACTTTTGTACCCTTGATGACTGCACGACACAAAGCTTTACGCGTCGCCTGGACCCGACAACACCGACGTTGGACGGTTGATGACTGGAAACATGTTGTCTGGTTGGACGAGTCTCGTTTCAAATTGTATCTAGTGGATGGATGTGTATGGGTATGGAGACAACCTCATGAATGCATGGGTCCTGCACACCAGCAGGGCACTGTTCAATCTGGGGGAGGCTCTGTATTGGTGTGGGGCGTGTGCAGTTGGAGTCCTGTCTGATTATCTGCATCTATTCATGTCCATTGTGCATTCCGACGAACTTGAGGAATTCCATAGGACAACGCGACACCCGACACGTCCATAATTGCCATAGAGTGACTCCAGAAACACTCTTCTGAGTTCAAACGCTTCTGCTGGCCACCAAATTTCCCAGACTTGAAAATTATTGAGCATATCTTGGATGTCTTGCAACGTGCTGTTCAGAAGAGATCTCCACCTCCTCGTAGTCTTACGATTTTATTAACAGCACCGCAAGGTTCATCGTCTCAGTTGCCTCCAGCACTACTTCAGACATTAGTCGAGTGCATGCCACGTCGTGTTGCTGCTCTTCTGCGTGCTCGCGGGGGGCCCCAAACGATATTAGGCAGGTGTACCAGGACAAAAATGGTTCAAATGGCTCTAAGCACTATGGGACTTAACTTCTGAGGTCATCAGTCCCCTAGAACTTAGAACTACTTAAACCTAACCAACCTAAGGACATCATACACATCCATGCCCGAGGCAGGATTCGAACCTGCGACCGTAGCGGTCACGCGGTTCCGGACTGTAGGGCCTAGAACAGTTCGGCCACAGCGGCCGGCCGAGTTTGACAGAGTTTTGGCAAACATGCAGTGAAATAAGGAGGAATGCATAGAATGACTTCGGACTTTCTGAAGTTATTGGGCGGCGTACCAGTTTCTTTGGCTCTTCAGTGTAGGAGGGCTCTGTCTGCCACCGTGGTGGCATTAGGCGGCTGCAATGGGACGGAAGTAGTGGCAAATACGCTCTGCCCGCAGAAGTTGAAAAGCTTTAATTTCAGAAGGTCATGAGAATGAACTGTCAAAATTGTGGCCCAAAATTTTTCAATGACTCGATTGCAAGTGTGCTTTTTTCTCCTTAAAATTTAAGGTCGAGTTGATGATACACCCTTGTGAGAGAATTTAGACGTGATTGGTACAGTAGGTTGATCGCTACCCACGTTTCTTGTGGTAATTCCAGTTGGCTAGTTTTCAGCAGTTAGTCGAAAAGAAACTAAATCTTCGCTTGTCTGCACAGAGAGCGAGGCTTTCAAGCAATTCTGCTGAATGAAACTGTATTTCTAAATGAATTATTACGGCTCTTATCGCTGGACACTAATGAGATCTCCCTAGGTAGCAAAATGAATTTCGCGTGAAACAATCTAAGCGATCTGACAATGCTATGACGAGGTGTGCTCAGTATCTCTTTTTCTCAGGAGCGCAGTAGCGTTTTATCTTGTTGCCGCTGAGGTACAAGCAGATAGAATGGGATGGTGCAGGGCAGGAGTGAAGATGGGAGAGGCAGAGATTGCGTGGAGAGGGGAGGGGGTCAGGGGAAGGAGGAGGAGGCGTTCCAGCCGTTGGGTGCAAGAACATCAATTACAAATAATTGAAAGTATACAGACGGACGGACGGGCATCAAGATAACATTGAAGCGAACGGCAGCAGCCGATCAACAAGTGTTTCGAAAGGCAGGGCCGGCCGGCCCATCTCGACCCGGCGCGGCGGAGGCGCGGCGAAAGATGAGGTGCGGCAGATAGTGTTGCGAACCTGCGTGCCGAGCAGCCGCTCCGCCAAGGCGACCGGTTCGCCGCGCCCGTGGGCCAACACGCGACTTTGCCAGCGCCCACGCCTTCTGCGCCGAACCGTGGTCCCCCAGCCCGCGCCGAGCGATACCTTGCTGTGTCACCAGAGGCTTCGTCTACTCTGTGGTTAAGATATTGTCAACGCAAGTCAAATCAGTTGCAGGTAATACCGAATGGTTGTGTCCGGAACACATCCCCCCCCCCTCCCCCCTTCCCAGCTCGACGCGCCATAAAGCTCTTCTCCAATCAAGTGCTCACTGATAAGTGTCAGATCACAAAGCCCAGGAGTTCGTCGTTGGACGCATAAACACACGATGTTACTTTAAAGTCAGTACCGCCATTAGACTGTTGTTTATTTACATTGTTACATTTGCGCTTACACAATCATGATTTCGGCTTCAAACTGCCATTATCAAGGGTTTTAAGTGATATAAATGGCGTTAGATGGCATACAGTCGTATTAAATTACACTATTAGACACATTGTCTAAGCAGTAGGCTCTGCCAGAAATATCGACTCTTAGACAATGTGCCTAATAGTGTATTCTAATACGACAGTATGGTATCATAGGCAATCAATAATACTTAAAACACTTGATAATGGCACTTTGAAGCCGAAATCATGATTGTGTAAGTGTAAATGCTACACTATAAATCAACAACAGTCTATTGGTGGTAATGACTTTAAAGCCGTATATTATGACTGTGTCCCCGCATTTGAAAAAATATTACATGATATTATGTCTGAACACGCGACTAAAGTTGCTCATTTCGACGTCATTCTCGGATAACACACAAAGGCGTATTTAGTTTTCTTAAGGGACGCTTATTCTTACAAGATATAATGCTGAAGGAAACTAGAGAGACGGCCGGGGTGGCCGAGCGGCTCTAGGCGCTACAGTCTGGAGCCACGCGGCTGCTACGGTCGCCGGTTCGAATCCTGCCCCGGGCTTGGACGTGTGTGATGTCCTTATGTTAGTTAGGTTCAAAATGGTTCAAATGGCTCTGAGCACTATGGGACTCAACTGCTAAGGTCATTAGTCCCCTAGAACTTAGAACTAGTTAAACCTAACTAACCTAAGGACATCACAAACATCCATGCCCGAGGCAGGATTCGAACCTGCGACCGTAGCGGTCTTGCGGTTCCAGACTGCAGCGCCTTTAACCGCACGGCCACTTCGGCCGGCTGTTAGTTAGGTTTACGTAGTTCTAAGTCTAGGGGAATAATGACCTCATATGTTAAGTCCCATAGTGCTTACAGCCATTTGAACCATTTGAAACAGCAGGGTGTTCAGTTTCAGTCTAGCATCATTTGATTTTAGGATCCTTGCTGTGATTAGGATCCTCGCTGTGATTTGTTTAGTATCGCATTAACTATTTCCTTACTGTTGTCTGTCTGCGAGTTAACTTTGTCTTTCTGTACATGCTTCCACGTGATAGTTCATTACATTAACAAGTGCTTACTAGGTATTCCTTTGCACACCCTATTATCATGCCCCTCTCACATCGTGGCCAGTGCAATTCTTTCAACAACATCGGTATGATAGATTCGAGCGTGATCCCTAGAGTCAACTTTCCCCAGTACTTTGCAGCCACCCACGAGCGTAAAACATGACCAGTGTAAATACTTTCCCTATCCCACGCCTACTTTGTTCCTATGTAAGTTTTTCTTTTATTCAGTTTCTCATGTAGGTGATTGTTAGAGTCATTTAGAAAGGCCATTGAATGGACTTTTTCTACTAACTCTGTAGCTAGTCATTCCCTGTTCCTATTATGTACTGGTCTTGTAAGACAGATATTCATTATACATTTACGAAGGGCCGTTTTATCTATTAATCTGTTGCGCTAACTCCTAATCACGTATCAGAATAAGTGGGGAGTGCTCTGACTGTCGTCAAGTCCAGCAGGGGTCAGGCATTACATCGGTAGTTACATCGAAGCTCACGAGCTACAGCGGGCAATAGGGAATCCACTATTACATGCCGAGTTTGATAAAATGGTTCAAATGGCTCTAAGCACAATGGGGCTTAACATCTGAGGTCATCAGTCCCATACACTTAGAACTACTTAAACCTAACTAACCAGCCGGCCGAAGTGGCCGTGCGGTTAAAGGCGCTGCAGTCTGGAACCGCAAGACCGCTACGGTCGCAGGTTCGAATCCTGCCTCGGGCATGGATGTTTGTGATGTCCTTAGGTTAGTTAGGTTTAACTAGTTCTAAGTTCTAGGGGACTCATGACCTCAGCAGTTGAGTCCCATAGTGCTCAGAGCCATTTGAACCAGCCTAACTAACCTAAGGACTTCACATACATCCATGCTCGTGGCAGGGTTCGAACCTGCGACCGTAGCAGCAGCACGGTTCCGGACTGAAGCGCCTAGAACCGTTCGGCCACAGTGGCCGGCCGAGTTTGACAGAGTTTTGGCAAACATGCAGTGAAATAAGGAGGAATGCGTAGTGATCACTTAGGAATTTCTGAAGTTATTGGGAATAATGTAAACAAACAAAAGTACCTCATTCAAAACACTCATGTCCCAGAATTGTCTGAGAAGCAGCTGCAAATTGATTGGCCAGAACTTAAAGAACATTTCCTCGACGCCTCACTAACTAATCCATAGACAACTAACCTATTCGAATCAATACTAGGTGCAGAATTGAATCATTGCAGTACGCCTGTAGTGATTAATACTCGACATAATTGAAACATAAAAAATTGCAAATTAAATGTTGACTTTCAGGTTGTCTCAATTTGTTTGATGCTGCAATGTAATGTGTCCAGCTATTCTGTTCTGTAGTTCTTTGATGAAACTCCGTGTGCAGAACCTGTGAGATTGGTGATATATCATATGGTTTTCGACAAATATCGTCCACTCAATTCCGAGTATATCAACGGCAGGTAAGTACGAGAACTATCACAGTATCAGCAGAACACTTGCTGTGCTTACTCTGTGTTACTGTTACCAAAAACTTTAAACACTGCGATTGGGCAATGCAGCTACCAATACCAATAAAGAAATGGAGTCAACGCGTAATACATTCAGCCCCTTAAGCACTGAAACATCTGGACCTGTTCAAAACTGAGAACTTTGGTCCCTGCGCTCATAACAAATAAATAAAATTGTCTTACCTCTAAAGCAGCAACGGCATAACACGATATATTCTGGTCTCGCATAAAAAATATAATTGCTAGCTACAGGGTCAGCAGTGTCAACGCTTGCCATAACACTTGAAATGCACATGAAATTCTTTTGGCTGACAAATGAAAACAATTGAGAAACATGCAACTTCTTCGAAAAAAAAGTGACCTGGACCGGGAGGCGTTACTGAGTATGGTGAATTACTAACATTGAGGGTTTCTTTGGTAAAATTATGTTGCAAGTTAACTTTGTCTTTTCAAAAACATCTGGCAACTGAACTTACATTACAATTTATACACAAACAATGAGATTTAAACAGCAAGTATTATGTAACCTCACTAATCCAACATAAATGCAAATCATCAAATGCCAAATAGCTCTCTTAACAAATCTTAAGAACATTACAAATTTGAAATATCTAACTAGCCTCTTTATCAAAACGATTTACGTACATTTTGGACTTACTCAACAATTGCAAATTATCAGCCAACCCATATTCACTAACGCACTGACAGAAACAGAAATCAATTTAACATATTTATCTTGCTTGCAAGAAGACTTCTGCTACCATGTTCAACGATATTGGCATACCTACTCGTACATTAATCTAACACTTGGTGGCTTCACAGAGCACACAACAAAAACTGCCTACTCCATCGTCTTTCTCTCACAGGAAGCTACGAACAACTATGCGCCCAGCGCTATCTTACTCCAACACAAGAATAATCTCAGACCAGTAGCAGTATGTCTGGGTCTGTGGTCTCACACAGTCAGCGATATAATGCCTATCAAAGACATACATCGTTTATAAAATCAGATTCGGGTGCCCCATACAAATGTGTCCCAGTAGACTCCTTTCCTGCTTTAGAAAAATGAAATCACTTTCATAGGCTCTGTCTAATTAGAAAAGGCGTTCGACAATGAAAAATGCAGAAAAATGTTCGAAGTTCCCAAAAACACAGAAGTAAACTGTAGGGAAATTGGGTATCGTTCAATATGTATAAGAACTAAGAAGCAAAACAACAGACAGGAGTACCAAGAACCAAGTGTAAGACCGGTATCCGTATCCCTCCTCCTCCCCCTCCCCCCTCCCCCCTCCTTCCCTCCCCCCCTCTCACCATCCCCACTTGCTGTGTAATCTACACACTAAAGAAGCAATGACGGAAATAAACCGTAAGTTCAGGAGCGGGATAAATATTCAGACAGAAAGAATATCAATGATAAGATTCATTGGTGACATTCCTATCGTTAATGGAAGTAAGAGAGAATTACGGGAACAGTCGAAAGGAACGAAAAGCCTGTTGAGCACAAAATGTGGACTGAGCACAACGAGAAGAAGCAAAAATGAACCATCAAAGTCGAGAATCACACATTAGACAAAATGAAGGGATTCCGCTACCTTGGAAGACAAATGACGCGTAACGAATAAGGCAAAGAGGACATAAAAAGGTGAGTAGCACAGGAAAACAATGCATTTTCAGATGAATGAATCCTGTTAGTATCAGACGTAAGCCTTACCCTGAATATTCCTGAGGATATATCGGAGGTTGTACGTTTGGAGCCCAGCATCGCTTGGAAATGAGTCAGAAGCTATAGAGCAAGTGGAGAAAAGAGAATCTAAGCGTCTGCGATGT
The DNA here is from genome assembly GCF_023864345.2 of Schistocerca serialis cubense. Lineage (NCBI taxonomy): Eukaryota > Metazoa > Arthropoda > Insecta > Orthoptera > Acrididae > Schistocerca > Schistocerca serialis. The sequence continues at coordinate 589,849,598 of NC_064642.1, forward strand.
GATATTATTGAGGGATGTAAAAACTTAGATGGACTGATAAGTTAAGGAAACAGAAGATTATCCACAGAACCGCAAGGAAAGAAATATGCGAAAAATACAGACAAGATGAAGGAACAGGGTACTAGGAGATGTGTTAAGAAATTAGGGCATAACTTCCGTGGTACACAGGAGAGGATGTCGTGGCGGCCTGCATTATATCAAACCACAAACCCCAGAGAACTAGCAGAAAAAAAAACTTAGTGAAACTTTTGTGTGTTCCCTATATGCATGTAAGATGTTCGTCCAAGCCACGATTTTAGTTAAATAAATATTTATTCTTTGTAGTGCTGATGTGTCGTCCGGTGATCCTCGAATCGTCCTCAAGTCTCAGAGTTGTTTCCCTCTACAGTCAACGATTGTAATAAACGACAGACTTCTTGCAGTTGATTAGTTTATTCGCTACTGCTAAACGAAAGCATTCGCTACTACTGAAATTACCTGTAAAAGTAATGTAGGTGAAGTAAGTGTTTGCACCTTGGGAACTCTTTTACACACATGCACTGATTACCAGAGCTAAATGCTTCGCACAGACCCTATCTCAATATTCAACCTCCGACTAGGTAGACTATTTTAAGGCTGTTGCTCTTGAAGTTATTTTTATAGAAAGAAGTGAGCTGTACATCTTACTGATGGCATGGTTATCTGGTCAAAAACTGGTTAACATATTGGTACTTTAAAACTGAAAACCAAATCATTAACTGACAGAAACAAAGAGAAGCCGGGAGACAGTGGCAGTTTTCTATTCGTGCCAAGCCTATTTATACACTACAGGCCATTAAAATTGCTACACCAAGAAGAAATGCAGATGATAAACGGGTATTTATTGGACATATAGGTTATACTAGACCTGACATGTGATCACATTTTCACGCAATTTGGGTGCATAGATCATGAGAAATCAGTACCCAGAACAACCTCCTCTGGCCGTAATGACGGCCTTGATAAGCCTGGGCACTGAGTAAAACAGAGCTTGGATGGCGTGTACAAGTGCAGCTGCCCATGCAGCTTCAACACGATACCACAGTTCATCAAGAGTAGTGACTGGCGTATTGTGACGAGCCAGTTCCTCGGCCACCATTGACCAGGCGTTTTCAGTTGGTGAGAGATCTGGAGAATGTGTTGGCCAGGGCAGCAGTCAAACATTTTCTGTATCCAGAAAGGCCCGTTCAGGGCCTGCAACATGCGGTCGTGGATTATCCTGCTGAAATGTAGGGTTCCGCAGGGATCGAATGAAGGGTAGAGCCACGGGTCGTAACACATCTGACATGTAACGTCCACTGTTCAAAGTGCCGTCAATGCGAACAAGAGGTGACCGAGACGTGTAACCAATGGCACCCCATACCGTCACTCCAGGTGATACGCCAGTATGGCGATGACGAATACACGCTTCCAACGTGCGTCCACCGCGATGTCGCCAAACACGGATGCGACCATCATGATGCTGTAAACAGAACCTGGATTCATCCGAAAAAATGACGTTTTGCCATTCGTGCACCCAGGTTCGTCGTTGAGTACACCATCGCAGGCGCTCCTGTCTGTGATGCAGCGTCAAGCGTAACCGCAGCCATGGTCTCCGAACTGATAGTACACATTGCTGCAACCGTAGTCGAACGGTTCGTGCAGATGGTTGTCGTCTTGCAAACGTCCCCATCTGTTGACTCAGGGATCGACACGTGGCTGCAGGATCCGTTACAGCCATGCGGATAAGATGCCTGTTATCTCGACTGCTAGTGATACGAGGCTGTTGGGATCCAGCAAGGCGTTCAGTAGTACCCTCCTGAACGTTCGATATTACCCTCCTGAACCCACCGATTCCATATTATGCTAACAGTCATTGGATCTCGACCAACATGAGCAGCAATGTCGCGATACGATTAACTGCAATCGCGATAGGCTACAATCCGACCTTTATCAAAGTTGGAAACTTGATGGTACGCATATCTCCTCCTTACACAAGGCATCACAACAACGTTTCACCAGGCATCGCCGGTCAACTGCTGTTTGTGTATGAGGAATCGGTTGGAAACTTTCCTCATGTCAGCACGTTGTAAGTGTCGCCACCGGCGCCAACCTTGTGTGAATGCTCTGAAAAGCTAATGATTTGCATATCACAGCATCCTCTTCCTTCCTGTCGGTTAAATTTCGCGTCTGTAGCATGTCATCTTCGTGGTGTAGCTATTTTAATGGGCAGTAGTGTAATATGATGGTTAAATCGGGTTGACATGTGGAGTGCTAGAAATGTAAAAAATGTTATTTGTTATGTAATATAAACAAAAATATATGAAATGTCACTAACATGCATACCAAGAAGTTGCATTGTGTCTGGAAATACGAATCTGGAGTCTTAATATTTTTGAGAGTGTCTAAGAAAAATAATCTCTCTCCTTATGATGTTTTTAATTAATCCACAACACCTAGAATATGGTCCTGAGGTGCGAAGCAGAGGCCTGATATGAGTCATTTCGATACTTCGAAAGGATAGCTCAGTTCCACCAAAAACTCTTTTGTAACACGTATGTAACTAATTGACGCATTGCTACCTTATCGTGGGTATTGTGGTATTTCTTTTAAGTCAGTAGATTACGCTTTATAATACCAAAAGTTCCGAAAATTAGGACATCTGTATAAAGATTAGCGATATAAAGTAGTGTGAAGGTAGCATAATCCAGAAACGTTAACTCTCGTGCAAGTATCCAGTATCTAACTTTTAAAAATTAATGAAACGTGTATGTTGTTTACAGTTTTGCATTCAATATCTTGTTGAATTTATAACTAAGGCACGTCCTGTTTTTCATAATAGGTGGAATGTGGTTGCCAGTGTTATGTACATCTATTTTCACTTGAGAAGTGTGCTCGAGAATACTGTAATTTACAATTTTACAAGCTTCGCTCTCTTTCTTTGTAAGTAAAAATTACAGATGTCCGCTTGTAATTTTTAGTAGTCTCCTTAGCTACCACAGTATAAAATTTTATGTAAGAAACGTTTCGATTTTGATAAAGTAGCCATCGTCATACATTACGGCTGCGGTATTATCTTTGTTAATTATAACAACTATAGCCTTTTCTCAGCACAAAATCCGAACCGTAATTTAACCAGTAATTTGTTGGTGACACCAGAGATAACTGAGTAAAATACGTGGACTTCTTAATCCCCATATGTTTCAAGAAATGGAGCAAAATGTCCTTTATAATGGGAATGATATAATGATTTCCAAATACTTAGTATCTCCAGTTCAATGGTATGTTTTTCACGACATAAATAAAACCTATAGGTGCGAGAGAATGGCCAAACCAAAGTACGTCATTGATCACTATTCAAGTTTAACAGAAATAGCAAAAATTCAAATTGCTTGAATTCGCTTCGTCTTACTGAGCTCAGCCGTGTCCTTCGTCAGGCCATATCGCATTTTAAACAATGTCAGTCAAAGCATTTCATAACAAACTACGTCCATACACTAGATATGTTGGTAAAATAAATCTTGTTGGATTTACGAGGAGATACGATCTGATTGTGGCTAAGGCCAAAACCGACTACGATCAAGTGAAACCATGAGATGCAGACTACAGAGCAAGTAACTCTTAGACAAATATATTTTCCTTCTGAGATCACAGAGAAAAGTGGTACTCAAATGATCTAGGTAATCTTCACTGACTCAGAAAAGCATACAATTCTGTTTGGTGATATGAAGTGGTGAGAACATTAAAAAGATCAGGATCTGCTAGAAGTTGTATATATATACAGGTCGTTTCAGAAGCGATAATCAATAATTCACACATGGAAAGTACAGACCATAAGTAGCTAAAAAGCTACAACCAACATGGGTCCTCAAGTCAATCGTTGTCGTGATAGAAGACATTTTCAGCAGTGTCTAGGAACACATGGCGTCACTAAACGTTAAAGTAGGTGTTAGGAATGTTGTCCATCCGTCTGAATTCAACACTGAACTCGTCTCTGAAATGAGTTGCGAATCCTCTCAGGTAGTCCTGGGAAATTCTGTAAATACTGAAAGGCTGCTTCAATCCGCAAGCGTAATTCCACAAGAGAGATGACCTCAGTAGCGTAGACCAGGCTTTTGACATGACCCTATGAGTTAACGAGCATTTCGCTATCAGTTAAGTATATGGATGAAAGAGACATTCTTCCAGGAATTGTGAAACGAAAACTGTAGTGCTGGACCGTGTGCACCAAAGAGCGCAGATTCGCCACGAGATGGGGAATTTGCCAGGTATATATTGTGCTGAATTAGGCCAGGGGGGTCAGGCCTAAGAGCTGTAGTGTGCGAAAGAGACAGACGACAACCTGCGTCATATGGAGACCCCGAATGAGCTGTTTGTGCCCAGGGAGCCGTTGTGGTTGTTGTGGTCTTCTGTCCTGAGACTGGTTTGTTGCAGCCTCCATGCTACTCTATCCTGTGCGAGCTTCTTCAACTCCCAGTACCTACTGCAACCTACGTTCTTCTAAATCTGCTTAGTGTATTCATCTCTAGTTCTCCCTCTACAAATTTTATTCCCAACGCTGCCGTCCAATACTAAATTGGTGAGCCCTTGGTGCCTCAGAACATGTCCTACCAACCGATCCCTTCTTCTAGTCAAGTTGTGCCACATACTCCTCTTCTCCCCAATTCTATTCAATACCTCCTCATTAGTTAGGTGATCTACCCATTTAATCTTCAGAATTCTTCTGCAACACCACATCTCGAAAGCTTCTATTCTCTTCTTGTCCAGACTATTTATCGTCCATGTTTCACTTCCATACATGACTACACTCCATACAAATACTTTCGGAAATGACTTCCTGAGATTTAAATCTATACTCGATGTTAACAAATTTCTCTTCTTCAGAAACGCATAGCTTGCCATTGCCAGTCTACATTTTATATCCTCTCTACTTCGACCATCATCAGTTATTTTTCTCCCCAAATAGCAAAACCCCTTTACTACTTTAAGTGTCTCGTTTCCTAATCTAATTCTCACAGGATCAATCGACTTAATTCCACTACATTCGATTATCCTCGTTTCGCTTTTGTTGATGTTCAACTTGTATCCTCCTTTCAAGACACTGTCCATACCGATCAACTGCTCTTCCAAGTCTTTTGCTTTCACTGACAGAATTATAATGTCATCGGCGAAGTTTTTGTTTCTTCTTGGTGGGTTTTACTACCTACTCCAAATTTTTCTTTTGTGTCCTTTACTGCTTGCTCAACATACAGATTGAATAACATCGGGAGAGGCTACAACCCTGTCTCACTCCCTTCCCAACCACTGCTTCCCTTTCATGGCTCTCAACTCTTACAACTGCCATCTGGTTTCTGTACAAATTGTAAATAGCCTTTCGCTCCCTGTATTTGACCCCTGCCACATTCAGAATTTGAAAGAGAGTATTCCAGTCAACATTGTTAAAAATTTTCTCTAAGTCTACAAATGCTAGAAACGTAGGTTTCCCTTTCCTTAATTTTTCTTCTAAGATAAGTCGTAGGGTCAGTATTGCCCCAAGTGTTCCAACATTTCTACGGGATCTAAACTGATCTTCTCCGAGGTCGGCTTCTACCAGTTTTTCGATTCGCGTTAGTATTTTGCAGCAGAGACTTATTAAACTGATAGTTCGGTAACTTTCACATCTGTCAACACCTGTTTTCTTTGGGATTGGAACTATTATATTCTTCTTTAAGTCTAAGGGTATTTCACCTGTCTCACACATCTTGTTCACCGGATGGGAGAGTTTTGTCAGGAGTGGCTCTCCCAAGGCTGTCAGAAATTTTAATGGAAAGTTGTCTATTGCCGGGGCCTTGTTTCGACTCAGATCTTTCAGTGTTCTGTCAAACTCTTCACGCAGTATCATATCTCCCATTTCATCTTCATCTACATCCTCTTAGATTTCCGTTATATTGCCCTCAAATACATCGCCCTTGTATAGAACCTCTATATACTACTTCCACCTTCCTGCTTTCACTTCTTTGCTTAGAACTTCGCTTCCATCTGAGCTCTTGTTATTCATACAAGTGTTTCTCTATTCTCCGAAGGTCTCTTTAACTTTCCTGTAGGCAGTATCTATCTTACCTCTAGCGAGTCAGGTCTCTACATCCTTACATTTGTCCTCTAGCCATTCCTGCTTAGCCATTTTGCACTTCCTGTCGATCTCAATTTTGAGACGTTTGTATTCTTTTTGCCTGATTCATTTACTGCATTCTTATATTTTCTCGTTTCATCAATTAAATTCAGTATTTCTTCTGTTACCCAAGGATTTCTACTAGACCTCGTCTTTTTATCTACTTGATCCTCTGCTGCCTGCACTACTTCATCCCTCAAAGCTACCCATTCTTCTTCTTCTGTATTTCTTTCCCACATTGCTGCCTAATGTTCCCTTATGCTCTCCCTGAAACTGTGTACAGCCTCTGGTTTAGTCAAATTACCCAGTCTCATCTCCATAAATTCCTACCTTTTTGCAGTTTCTTCAGTTTGAATATACAGTTCATAACCAATAGATTGTGGTCAGAGTCCACATCTGCTCCTGGAAATGTCTTACAATTTAAAATCTGGTTTCTGAATCTCTGTCTTACCATTATATAATCTATCTGATACCTTATAGTATATCCAGGCTTCTTCCGTGCATACAACCTTCCTTCATAATTCTTGAACCAAGTTTTAGCTATGATTAAGTTATGCTCTGTGCAAAATTCTACCAGACGGCTTCCTCTTTCATTTCTTCCCCCAAATCCTCTTTCACCTACTACGTTTCCTTCTCTCCCTTTTTCTACTGTCGAATTCCAGTCATCCATGATTATTAAATTTTCGTCTCCTTTCACTATCTGAATAATTTCGTTTATCTCATCATAAATTTCATCTATTTCTTCGTTATCTGCAGAGATAGTTGGTATATAAACTTGTACTATTGTAGTAGGCGTGGGATTCGTGTCTGTCTACGCCACAATAATGCGATCACTATGCTGTTTGTAGTAGCTTACCCGCACTCCTATTTTTTATTGATTATTGAACCTACTCCTGCATTACCCCTAGTTGATTTTGTATTTGTAATCCTGTATTCACCTGACCAAAAGTCTTCTTCGTCCTGCCACCGAACCTCACTAATTCCCACTATATCCAACTATAACCTATCCATTTCCCTTTTTAAATTTTCTAACCTACTTGTCCGATTTGGGATCTGACATTCCATGCTCCGGTCCGTAGAACGCCAGTTTTCTTTCTCCTGATAACGACGTCATCTTGAGTAGTCCCCGCCCGGAGATCCGAATGGAGGACTATTTTACCTCCGGAATATTTTACCCAAGAGGGCGCCATCATCACTTAACCATACAGTAAACCTGCATGCCCTCGGGAAAAATTACGGCTGTAGTTTCCCCTTGCTTTCACCGTTCGCAGTACCAGCACAGCAAGGCCGTTTTGGTTAGTGTTACAAGGCCAGATCAGTCAATCATCCAGACTGTTGCCTCTGCAACTACTGAAAAGGCTGCTGCCCCTCTTCAGGAACCACACGTTTGTCTGGCCTCTCAACAGATACCACTCCGTTGTGGTTGCACCTACCATACGGCTAACTGTATCGCTGAGGCACGCTAGCCTCCACACCAACAGCAAGGTCCATGGTTCACGGTGTGGGGGGGAAGGGGGGGGGGCAGGGAGCCGTAGCAGTGTTAAATATGGCGGACCTAAGATGGCCCATAAAGGGAAACATTTATGAAAACTATTTAATTATGTAATAATTCAGGGAAGCCACAGTAATTTTAATCTACCATCTTTCTTCAAGTTTCTTGGTGATCCCAATAAAACTTGAATTTGATCATATCTATATTAGTTTAGGATTTACTGTTAAAGTGAAATTAACAAGTTTTGTAACAAAGTCCTGAATGCTAAAATCTGAACGCTTTTGTCGATCTTGTAACTCTGTAACTCTGTAACTTTATTTGTTACAAAGATACAGTAAATTTAAATTATCGGTATTTTCAGTTAAGCATCAGGTCATCATTTCCTCCACACAAAACACGTTGAACAATGACAGCGTGACATATTATTGAATGATTAGGTAATAAATATTTGTTGTAATGTTTATTGCATAATAATTATTTTATTCTTTATTTATTTGTCAGAAAGCACATTGGTGCAAGACTACTGGCCGTGACATTCAAAGTTAATAAGGAAATTAATTGTACTGGTTTTATGTATAAGAATTTCACGTTTATTATGTAACGGATATTATTGTAACTTTATTTAGAACGTGAAAGTGGTCAAGTTTTGATTATTTAAATATATTAAAATGTAAAATAATGTAGAATAAGCTGTAGCCAATTACTTGGACGTCTTCAGGGAAGGGAACTGCACTAGTCAGTTGAGCGATGGAGTTCGGAACGCGGGAGACGCTGCCGGAGACGGGCAGATGGACATTGCTGGTGCAGACGCGAAAGCGGACAGTTCGGCTGGAGACGCCAAAGTGGACAGTTCTGCTCTAGACACCAAAGGGTACAGTGCCGGTGGAGATGCGAAAGCGCACGGTCGTTCTATAGGTAGCTGGGAAGTGAAACGACTTAGAAAATTTCGTGTTGTGTGGTATCGCGGGACTTAGTCTCTGAGCGGTGAGCAGCCGCGCGCCTGGTATTAACTCTAACTTTTCTTGCAAATAACGAGGCGGAGTATTGGACTTGTGTCTCTCGATGAGATTGTGAATGATCGAACTGTGTCAAATGGATTTGCGCTCGAGTGTAACAGTAACTCTATATATGACCACTTTCGCTATAAGTGTGCTTTCTGAATAAACATTACTCTAACCAAATCGCAACTGTGTGGCCTACATGATTTATGGGTCGTTACTTTAGCTGCCGATATTATTATTACTGTTATTGTATGTTACATTAACCCTGCATGTTCCCTACAATTTTACAAACTTGCCATCAGACAGGCAAAATAACCAAAGGGTCACAAGTGTCTAATTTAGGGAGTGTAATGCAACACGAGCTTGAGCCAAGACATTTCGACGAAGAGGAACCGCATGTGAGCCCGAACATCTTTGGGATGTAAGCTCGCAACCCCATACTCAAAAATTCATGGGATTTAAATCTGGAGACCTTTGAGGACAAGGCACAGGCCCACCTCTACCTATCAAATGTTGATCATACGTCCGAATTAGTTGGTGCACTCGTAAATGAAAATGTGCTGGAGCACCGTCATGCATGAACCACATGTTACGCGTTGGTTCAATGAGACATCATCAAGTACATCAGGAAGTGAAGACAGGAGAAACCGCATGTACTGCTGTCCGATTAGTCTGCGGCAGGAACCGTGGTGCAATTACGATGTCTCCAAGCAGTTCTGCCCAGACCTTCCACGAATAACGCTGCTGATGTCGCGATGCGTATGTTGTATGAGGATCGACAGCGGCCCAAACGTGACAGTTATGATAGTTAAATGGTTCAAATGGCTCTGATCACTATGGGACTTAACATCTATGGTCATCAGTCCCCTAGAACTTACAGCTACTTAAACCTAACTAACCTAAGGACATCACACAACACCCAGTCATCACGAGGCTGAGAAAATCCCTGACCCCGCCGGGAATCGAACCCGAGAACCCGGGCGCGGGAAGCGAGAACGCTACCGCACGGCCACGAGCTGCGGACTAAGATAGTTAAAAATAACGGCATGGTTAAATAAGCCTCATCCATTAACAGAATACTGGTTACAAACAGGAGATTTCGGGTACACTTTGCAGAAATTGTCTCTAGGAGGGAGGTTTACACTGTTGAATGCTTTCTCTTGCTAGTGATGCTATGGATAGAGTACTTGCCGATGTAAAATCAGCCAAACACTGCTGTGACTCAGGACACGATCTTGGGTAGCAGCCCTCCTTGTTGAAGTATTGGGATATTCGTGTACAATGCGTAATACGATTTCCTTAACTTCGGGTGTTATGGATCTGGGTCGACCTTCTCGTACTTGGTGTGCGGAACTCCCGATTTCTCTAAGACGCTGATGTAACGGGCAAAATATACGCCTGCCGGGATGCCTGTGGAAGGAAATGCTTCTTCATGCAATCGTGCAGCCTCAAGGGCACTGGCATTCGCTTTGCCACACATGAAGTGCATGTCAACGTACTCTTCATTGGTGGAGCCTCCGTCCATTGTGCCATCACGTTCGTAACTGATTGTGAGGCCGCTACGGCACATTGCACGGAGGGAAAAAGGAAAGTAATTGCGCATGCCAACAGCCAATCCCAAGCCTTGAGATAAATACCGCGGTACCTAGGGGTGGTTACAGTTGGTTCCAAGCTCTAGTTAATGCGATACCTTGGCAACAGTTGTTTAGCGGACCCGTATTTATTGGCGCCATCTAGCTACTTTTCACCTGTACTTTCAATATGTGATTTATTGACCATCACTTCTGAAACATCATGTATATGTGTATAGAAAAAAGTATTGTACACTAACATAAGAAAAAAAGGAAGACTCGCAAAAACTGGAGCAAAAAAAAAATTATTGCCAAGACTGCTGTTATAAAGTTTGATAATATATCCACTCCAGAATTGTAAGTTAATCTGTAGTCTGCAAACATAGCACGATAGAAACTGTGGTTTCCGTTATGTACATTATTTGTGTGCGTAGCAAGGAAGGTCCAAGATGTATTGTCGAGAGTTCATTAGAGACAGCAGTGGAATCCGAGTTAGACGTGGTGGGCACAGCCGGTTGACTGCTCCACTTTCAAGGAACCGTCTCACGATTAATCTGCAAAGATTTACAGAAATTACCAGAAACCTTTTTGGATGCTAGAACATTGAATTTAAGTCTCCCCTCCTGAACACAAGATTACTCTCGAAGATGTTCTGTGTGCTCTCAGCAAGTGATCAACGAAATATAGTGCGCTGACAGGCAAACAGCTAAATAATTATATCTCTGTACTCAGCTGTTCGCCAATAATATAGCGGCCACCACGTGTATTTCTAATGACACTAACCACACAAACACGAAGAATGATATGGCTCGGAAACAAAGCTTATAAAAATCAAACTATTTGGTCTGTGAATCTCGGGAATTCCGCCTTTATGTCTGTTGACAATGGGTATCTTGAACGCTTAAGGTAATACGAAAAACACTCGCCAACATCACAGCATTACGTTCAGAAGCAAAGGAAATTGAAACAAAGCATCTAACATTGCTGCTAGGTTTCAGATACTGGTTACTTGTGAATGCAATTCCGGATATGACCTGAATTAAGAAAAATGGCCTATGTAGCAATTTAAAAATGCGATCTGATGACAAGTTTTTAGTAGAAAATTACCTAGACAGTGTATTCTCACTTTCATTTGTAGTACAACGCTTTGCATTGGCCATTTGAACTTAGCCCGCATCTCGTGGTCGTGAGGTAGCGTTCTCGCTTCCCACGCCCGGGTTCCCGGGTTCGATTCCCGGCGGGGTCAGGGATTTTCTCTGCCTCGTGATGGCTGGGTGTTGTGTGTTGTCCTTAGGTTAGTTAGGTTTAAGTAGTTCTAAGTTCTAGGGGACTGATGACCATAGATGTTAAGTCCCATAGTGCTCAGAGCCATTTGAACCACTTGAACTTATGTGAACATGAACAATCAGTCAGTTATATGGACTAGCATAAAGATGTATGTAGCATCGTGGCTTTTAGCCCGCTGCAGTGCAGTGAGCTTGCGTGCCCGATTTGTTATAATAAAGCACAGTAAAAACCTCAAAAAAGCACATTTTCACATTTTGCATAGAAAAGAACACTCCTTCTCTGCCAGCTGCACCAAAAACCGACGTCTACCGCTTCTGCTGAAAAGCACGCAAAGAAGGGGAAATATAATATTCGCAGTGATCACTATTTATGCTGTTGTTAGTCGCAATGAGAGACCCCAAAATATTTTACCAGTTGTTGAAGGCAAAAAACACATCTCACATCAAGTTACGTATACCATCTGCTGCGTGCAAGGAGGCGTAATTCGTAGAGACAGAAAAATGAGTGAGAAGGTAAACCGCTTTGAAAGAATATTTGATGAAAATTCACATAACTAAACCCCGGAACGTAACTCAGTCGCATTAGTTGGTGTAATGTAAGCGTTCAGAAGACATGTGACCCACAGATCCCTAATACGGGAAAAAAATCTAACAAAATATAGTCCTTACAAATATCTAAACATTGACAAAGTTTCGTAGATAGAGAATGTAACAAAATTCACCAAATTACCATTCGCTTGTATTAATACCAAGCAGTTCCTGTACCGAGCCTCGAAACATCCTCTTCTCACAAAAGCACAAAAACCAATACCGTACCCACGAAAGTTGCAGTAACTTGGCGGTGCGGGTCAAGAGAGTATTTACGCATGATCCATGCAATCGCTGTGAATAATTGGCAAGTTAGTATTGCAAATGGGCTCAAGTTAGCACTCAGTCAAGGTACATTTCACGCGACCCAACGTACAGAAATACAGCAGCACACGGCGTCAGACTCCAAAACATGACCGTACTCTAACAGGCAGAAAGTAAGAGTACCTCATTCAATACACACATGTCCAAGTATTCTCTGCGAGGTGGCAGCGAATTGATTGCCCGTAACCCAAAGAACACTTCGGACACCTCAGAGACTAATACAAAGATAACTAAGTTATTGTCAGTCGACATTAGGTACAGAATTACATATCTACACTAAGTCTGCAATGATTAGTACGAAAAATAAATGAAACGTAAAAAATTACAAGTTAAGTGTTGACCTTCAAGGTGTTTAAAATCAGTTTGTTTGGTGCTGCAATGCGCTAATTATTCCGTTCCACAGTTCTTTGATGTCCGCCCCCGGTAGCTGAGTGCTCAGCGCGACAGAATGTCAGTCCTAAGAGCCCGGGTTCGATTCGTAGCTGGGGTGTTGTGTTGTCTTCATTATCGTCATTTCATCCCATCGACGCGCAAGTCGCCGAAGTGGCGTCAAATCGAAAGACTTGCACCCGCCGAACGGCCTACACGATGGGAGGCCCTAGTCACATGACACTCACATTCACAGTTATTTGATGAAACCCTGTCATAACCTATGATTAATTTACTCCCAGAACGCCTATAGGGAACTTAAACCCACGTGGAAGAATGGATATCGAATTTGTTCTTTTTCCTTCATTCCATAACTTTTGGTAGTGTTTGTCTCCTAGCTTGTCAGAACGATAATCATATATTGTTGAGTAATTTCTCCAACAATAAATGCGTTTTGGCTTACGAGTGTACGATACATTTTCCCTCATTCTGAGGAATCAACTACAGCTAAATGATTATTTGTTAGACTGGGCGAAAGAAAGGAGAACGCCGGAATGTTTGTGATCCCGTAATAGTCCTCGGCACTCTGAGAAAATGGTCTGCATATAACAAGAAACCTCAGCTGAGGTACAGAAACTGACGTCAAGGCGTAATCTTCGAGTGTCAATAGAAGAACTGGTTCGTTTTCCTCTTTTTATGTTTTCATACATCTCGTACATGCTGCGCACACGGCAAGCGAAATCGTTTCCCAGCTTGAGCTGCAATATCCTCAGAGACAAGTTATGGCTTTGCATTTCCGATTCAGCAGAACGAAATCTGAAGATAAACCGTACGGGAGAGGATCGCTGCGTTTGATCCCATGTTTATGCTTCACCGGTTGTGCAAGAGCTGCACGCCGCGCAGCCATATTCTTGAGAGTTCCATTCCGCAGAACGAGTAGTTGATAAAGCGGCGGAGATATTCTCCCGTTTCTCCGTGATTCAGCCGGCTACCGCATATTCTTCGCATTTTATGTGTTGTGGACTGAAAGAGAAACCATAAATTCATAGTACCTTGGCGGCACGGAATGTTGTAAAACGAATAACGAATGGTTCCACTGGACGTTCCCCGTGTAGCATTCCTGAAGATGCTGGTGAATCACTGTGCACAAGCTATTACACACAGCAGGGATGTTTATTTCCTCTGGCAGGTTGCGGTAATTATGCGGAAAATACGACTCGTCTGACTACGTTCCCGCTACCTATTGCATTAATTGGCAAAAACTGGTGTTACTACAACTTAATACGAAAAATAAGTGGCATGACTCCGTGCACACACGTAACTACTCTCACCAGACATAATTTAAATATTCTTTTTCTTACTGCAGCGTGTTTCAGATATAGCGCCTAACAATGTGATATGAACCTCTGTGCCTTAGAATTACTTTAGAAACAGTCTCATCTGGAAAACAATTTGGTGCAAGGAAATTCTTTTCCTAGGTCTACATCACACATGGTGCTGTAGAACCCCTCCAACCAGTAACTGTTCACAGGATGAGCAACGACAATCAATTACCTATATGATGATGATAAAGGTAGCCCGACAGTTACGGGAGTTTATCGAAAAATACTACCGGCTACATTCTCATATGAGGCCATTTGGCAAACTAATTGGTTTCTCAGAAAAAAACGTACATGTATTATGAAATTACAAAGAAATCCAGACCTTTATCTGCTTATATGCGTTGATAAATAACAACCACACGCTCTATCCCTCTGAGCCATCGAGGACACAGAAGACAGTGGGACTGCAGAGACTTGGCACGCTCCACCTGAGACCCACATTCCCAACTTACTGTCCACACACTGCGTTTGTAGTGCCCCTGCTCACTATATTTATTACTCGCGGCAGTCAATCTACCGATTCACGTAGCAGTTCGAGCAATATGAATGCATCCGCACTGAAGATCACTGGCTGGTAAGCCTTATCTGTATGAAGATAGTATTTGTTCTTTCGGACATGGGTTGGTTCAAATGGCTCTGAGCACTATGGGACTTAACAGATATGGTCATCAGTCCCCTAGAACTTAGAACTACTTAAACCTAACTAACCTAAGGACATCACACAACACCCAGTCAGGACATGGGTTGGGAACTCATCCCGCAACCTCCTTATTCAACTGATCTTGTATCTTGCGCCTTCAGATTTCCTTCTTTTCCTCTCTCTATCGAACTACCTTCAAGGACTTTCCTTTCCAGATGAAAATGCGCCCTGAACATGTTCTTCTCTCCAAAACCATGTTCTTTCTACAGCCGCAGAATCGAAAAGTGACCCAAACATTGGCAGATTATTGTATATAGTGAAGGAGAACATGTTACTAAAGTGTCTGTTACGTGCAAGTGTTGTGTGTATTGAATTGTGGACAAGCGCTACGAACTTACGCTCTAACCTATTATTTCAAAGAGAGATGGGAATTGTATAATATGTACCAGAAGTGTGGGGAAGCAGTAGCAATGGAAGAACAAGAGGAAAGTGTTCGGAATAAGAAAAAGATTTAAGCCAGAGAACCATGTATCGAAGGAAGAATGAAGAAAAAAAAAGAACTGTTAAGAAAAGGGGTTAAAATTCGAAGTGGTAGGATAAAATTGCCCACTAATTGTGCTGCCCTCTGTGGAAGAAAGGAAGAATTACAGGACCTGTTGATTGACTTAACATTCTGCTGAGCTAAGCATATAAAGAGTACGATAACAGCAAGCATTAAGGAACAACAGAAATGAGATTCGTGACAAAATTAACATCAAATTATAAGACGGATAGTAAGATGAAGTGGTGAGTTCTGCTGCCATGGAAGCGAAGTTATGCACGACGGTCGATGAGACGAAGGTATAGGGATCAGAGTCACACAGACAAACAGAGAATTCGACGCTGCAGGAAGTCTACTATCAAAAAGTTGACAACTTCAGAAAGAAATTTCTGCGAATATTGATCTGAAATAGACCGTTGTATAGAAGTGAATTCCGACTGCGTGGAAACTGGTTACGAGGAGTATCGAAGTCTTCAGACATAGTGTTACGGAGGCATGGCCGTACCGAGACGGTGGCAAGGAAGACACCGGCCTAGGGTGCGAGCACAGAGCAAGCGTAAAAACAGGCGTAAAAAAAATTAACCGTGCAGTACTGTAGCTTGGCGCACTATCAATAAAAATGGGGGACTGTACACCTCAATTACGAAAATAATGAAGCTCATTATTCCAATAGAGGAAATTCACGTTGTTTTGCTATGAAATTATTGTTAACCATCCAGTGAATAGTGAAATCAGTTGCCCGCTGGTAATTTGCACAGAATCTGGGAATAAAGACCATTTATGCATGCTGAAAATAAATCTATTACATTTTTCACGCTTAACCGTTGTCTTTATGTCGTTCTCCCCGGCACTAACACGACAGCACTCTGCTCTAGTACTAAACTCTTATGCGATCGTTTATTGGGGTGTAACTTACGTTCTTTTCCCAAAATATACCTTCATCGTCGACTATTACATAAGTTTCTACATGATGATCATCTCTACACTCACATTAATCTACTTTATAGCGCCGAAATTCGTCTCCTCCTTCAGTATCGCTTTCACTTTCAGAATATCATGAGAATCTACCCATCAAATAACCTTTTCACAGCCGGTTTAAGCCAATTTGATAGATAAAACAAAATAATCTACTACACTTGCCTTGGACCTGTATAATTTATAATCATTAGACCTACTGTTACTATTGTTAATATTACTGCGTCATATGACTGTAAGAAAAACTTCATTATAACGGAAACGAGGGAAGAAAACTTACACAGTAACAATGCGCTGGAGTAGTCGTGTTCCAACAGTGCTGCCAGAGAAAAGAACAAACACGTCAATCAAGTTTTCACTTCTGCAGGGGATAATCAAAGCCTTGAGTAGCCCGGGACAAGTACAGTACCTAATGTAAGGATCCTTCCTCCTCCTGCACGCCCACCTCATTGCCCACTCAACACAACGTCGACCACATATTCTTTCTCATCGCTGTGGCAATCTGACGTGAAAGAATTTGTAGATGCCCTCCAGCTGTTTCGAAATTCTGGGTTGATTTTTAACTATCCCCTTAGCCTTTACAAGGCCTTTAAGGACTATGTCCAAATTCTAGTTCGATTACTTTTTGAACGCCACTGCACACGCCACTCATGATGAATGCTCCGTCATAGCCTTGGCCAAAAAACTTGCTCCCATCTTACCCCTTCCATTAATTAATTGACACCTGCGAGAAGGAGGTAAACTATTCCCATACCTCAACCTCAGAATGATTTGCAAAACAACCTTCGATTACTTTAACATAGCAAAAGACTTGTCTTGATTGATCGATATGCCCTTTTTTTCATTTTTAAGGTTCCGTATCTCAGCCGGTAAAAACGGAATCCTTATAAGATCACTTTTTTTTTCTCCGTCTGTTAAGATCCCTTTTTCTCAGGAACAGATAGAGGGATCAAGTTGGAATCTATCTCATATATTTGTGTCTACGGTCGAAGCTTCGGAGCCAATGCAAACATAAGATACAGTCATCTATACGAGGTATTTTGATACTAGCAGACTCACTCATCACAGGGGTATAGGGTCCTTCCAGCTCACTCAGAATCACGAAATTTGGCAAGAAGTAAGATTTTACAGCGCAAGTAAATGAAAAAAATCCGAAAATTTTTAGTTAGTAATTGTATCACATAATTTTTTTCGCCATTTGTTGCCCGCCCCTGTTAAGACCCCATTGTCTTAGGAAGGAGTCTCAGAGGTAACAACCTGAAACTGAAGACAAATACTAAACTCTGTATTTCCTTGATGTGTAAAAATATAAACTAAGTCAGCGCAGTCAAAGAATATTGCCATTTATGTCACAAATTCTGATGCTTGTAAACTCATTCATCAAAACCTATAGGATGGTTCCTGTTGACCTAGAAGTGTGAAATTTTGCAAGAAGCAAGGTTTCACATTATAAGTAAAGGAAAAATCCGAAAATTATTAATTTGAAATTATATCAAATAATTTTTTTCATTATTTTTCGCTTGTGTCGGCCTGTCCGTCTGCTAAGACCTCTTTTTGTCGGGGACGCTTAGAGGTATCAAACTGAAATTTATGTCAAATAGTAAAGTCAACTGTCCCTTGCCAGTGTGAAAAATTTAAGCACCTCAGTGAATGAAATACAAAGATACGGCCTTCTGTTGAGCCCCTGTTTCTCAGGAAGGGGTAGAGGTATCAAGTTGAAATTTATACCAAATACAAGGATCCACTGGTAATGTGAAAATGTTTGTTTCAAAGACAGTGTAATCAATAGATACGGCCATTTATGTCACGTATTTTGATACTCGTCATTTCACTCACCATAAGCTATAAATGATCTGTATATACAATTACGTTTGTACGGAATCCTCAGAACACGAGTCCTGCTATCACTTGTTCCTTATGATTTTAATTTTTCCTTATTTTTTTCCCTTCGTGCGCTGTGGGGAGTTTATCTACGAGAGCAGTGTTTCGGATGCGACAGCTCAATTATTGCACTGCCATTATCGCAGGATAATTCCTAGATAGTCCATTGGTTATTTTTCGACTTTCTCGTGGGATTAGAAGTTCCTATGGCTTAACCAAATAAATAACACACGGTTAAATGTTCAACGAAAAATGATATTTATTAACATACACATGACCAGAGCACAAATTCCGGCCGCAGTGGCCGAGCGATTCTAGGCGCTTCAGTCGGAAACCGTGCTGCTGCTACGGTCGCATGTTCGAATCCTGCCTCGGGCATGGATGTGTGTGATGTCCTTAGGTTAGTTAGGTTTAAGTGGTTCTAGGTCTAGGGGATTGCTGACCTCAGATGTTACGTCCCACAGTGCTTGGAGCCCTTTTTTATTTTTATTTTATTTCTTTCTTATTTATTTATTATATGTATTTTTTTAGCACAAATACATCGCATTTCGTTGCAAAAAGAGACACAATGTCTTATGGGATAACAGCAATCAATGATTTTATAATGTTACTTTAAATCCGTCTTGATTGCAAATTTTTTTTTTATTATTCATATGACCGGTTTCGGTTCATTCAGAACCATCTTCAGATCTGTAAAAATAATTATACTAATTTACTATTTCACGAAAGCAAATCTTTTTCATCCTATCTTATCAACATCAAATGTACCAGAACGTACCTGATATTTAAGTTACAAGAGTAACCCGTCCAATTCAGCAACTTTCACATGCTACGTCACATAAAATTAGTTGGCAGTGTGCACGTCATTTACATTAATTATAACACTATTACCGACAGGTGGCGTCTGGTACATTTGTTACATTCCATTTGCACATACTGTATTCAGTAGATCTTTTTTATATTAAAAATATTTAATTAAAATATGTAGATGTCAAAGCTAAAATCTGTACTTGTCAGGATTAAAAAACAGTAAAATTACCATTTTTATACGATCTAACAGGCATAGGGCGATTTATATATCTATGGTGCTGGTGTGAACTTGTTTTCTTCTACGGTCTGCTTCCGTGGTTCCCGCCACTTTGGTGTTGTGCCGCGGTCCGCTCAGTCGTCTGCTGTCCATCGCCGCGGGCAAGAGGGCCGCACAGGAGGGCCCCGTCAACAACGCCAGGCGTTGCACGCGTCTTCCGGCTTCTCCGCCGCGCACCATCTCTCATCCCTCGGCCTGGATCTCCATACGCAACAGTTGTCATCTTAGTAGGTCGTCATAAATGCTAAAATAGGCGTTATGACTGAATTCGCTTTGTTCGTTGAGGATTAAATCCGGATCTCTATTTTTGTGGGTGTATATTTCGATCTCTTCTAAAATGTTAAGGAACCGTCCCTTGTGAGCTCTATGCAGGATGTCTAAGTTGTTTTCAATATTCGTGACTGAGTGCTTTGTCGCAGCTATATGCGCCCCAAAAGCTGTTTTGTTTTGAGAGTAGGTGTGCTCCCTGAATCTGGTTTCAAAGTTCCTACCAGTCTGCCCTATATATTGTTTACAGCAGTCATTACATTTGATTTTATATACACCTGAATCCTGAAATTTATTCCTACTATTACATATTCTATGCCGGAGCTTCAATTTTAACGTGTTATTTGTTCGGAATCCTATTTTAACGTCGGATTTACGAAAGCATCTTTCAATTTTGTCTGCAATTCTTCCATTGTAAGTGAGAGCTACATATTTTTTCTTGTTGTTCCTCTTAACTGCTACCTGCCTTCCTTCTGTTTGTTCCATTTGCCTCTTCTTTATCTTCCTATAAATATTCATCACCTGCTTACACGTATATCCGTTCGCTACGGCCACTTGTTTTAAAATACTTAACTCCTTTTCTACTTCGTGTTGGCTTAGTGGCAATCTTAGTAGCCTGTATACCATCGAAGTAAAATATGCCCATTTGTATCGCGGTGGGTGACAAGAGCGCTCGTTGATAACTAGATCTGTACACATAGGTTTTCTGAATATGCTAAATTCATGCTTCCCATTTTTCTTTATTAGTGTGAAATCTAAGTAATCTATACGGTTGTTTTCTTCAAATTCCATGGTGAATCTAATATTCGGGTGTTGAGAGCTCATTTTTTGTGCTAACTTTTCGATATCATTTTTATCTCCTTTGTATAATAAAATGGAGTCGTCCACATATCTCCTGTAATATACAATTTTCTCAGCGATATTAGGATTTTCATCAAAGAATTTGTTTTCTAAGTGATTTACAAAAATGTCAGCCAGGGTCCCAGCTAAACTGTTCCCCATTGCCAGCCCGTCTTTCTGTTGATAAATTTGACCACTGAAAGTAAAGTAATTGAACGACAAGACATGTTCCAACATTTCCACTGGTTCAATCACTTCCCCCAGTGCCAATTTACCATGAGTGAGGAGATTGTTCTTAATGATCTCAATCGTTTCTTTTACGGGAATGTTTGTTACAGATTGGTGACATCCAATGAAGCTAGTGACGCATTCTGAGGTATAAGTACGTCTTTAATTTGCTCGGAAAATTCGTAGCTGTTGCTAATGTTGAAAGTCCGACGATATGTATGTGCCGCCTTCAATCTGTTATTTAGCTCTTTATTTAATTCATAACTTGGGCTGCTGGTGTTATTAACGATTGGGCGAATCGATTTTTCAACTTTACGGAGCTTTATTTGTGATCGTAATTCGGGGATTCGCGGATTCATTACTTTCAGTTTAAACTTTTCCTCCTCTGTGAATAGAAACACACTGTTATCTATTTGTTTCCTTATTTCTGTTTAAAATTTCTTGGTTGGATCCTTCTTGACTTCTGCTATTCCGTTTTCCATAAAGAACTTTTCAGTTTTCTCTATATAGTCTGTATCGTGTATTAAAACCATAGTACCGCCCTTATCTGCCTTTGTGATGATAGCCTTACGTGATTCTAACTTCTTATTCAAGCCCTTAAGAGTTAGTAGTTCGTTTCTGTTCTTGTGAGCAGAGTGCATTTCATCTATAATCGACTCCTTTACTTTAATTGCCGTGTTTGTCTGTTCGTATCTATTCATATTTGCGATATCACATGCAATTTTCACTTCTGCGACAGTCTTTTTTATTGTATTGGAGTTAATTGCGGGATTTAGGTTATACTGCAGGCCTTTATTTAAAAGATTCTGCTCATCTTTTGTTAATTCTATCTCAGTTAAGTTCACGACCCTCTCACAAAAAGTATGCAACTTTTTATACGCCGTTTCGTTATCAGTATTAAAATCTACACCTAGGTTAAAAAGCTTCTTCTGATGTCTGTTTAGAGTTAATTCTCGCTCCCTGCCAATTCTATTTTCAATCTCTCTGCTTACGTATGTGAACTGAAATGGAGATAAAATGTCACCTAAAATCAAGTGAAGATTAAAAGCTTCTCTATTTAACTTGTCTTTCATTTTATATGCTTGTCGAATTTGAGTTTTAATCCATAATACTTCACTTTTACGTTTTACTATTTGTGCTATGTTTGACACATTCCTGATTTTTACTTTTGCGCAGTTAGGAGTAATCCCTGCGTCTAAGCATGTTGTGTTAAATTTTATTTTCAAGTTTTCTTTCATTATCTTTGTCCTAATACGTAAGAACTTCGTAATGTATCCCGAAGCCTGACGTGGCACAAACTTTGCAAAAACAGACATAATGTCTTATGGGATAACAGCAATCAATGATTTTATAATGTTACTTTAAATCCGTCTTGATTGCAAATTTTTTTTTTATTATTCATATGACCGGTTTCGGTTCATTCAGAACAATCTTCAGATCTATAAAAATAATTATACTAATTTACTATTTCACGAAAGCAAATCTTTTTCATCCTATCTTATCAACATCAAATGTACCAGAACGTACCTGATATTTAAGTTACAGGAGTAACCCGTCCAATTCAGCAACTTTCACATGCTACGTCACATAAAATTGGTTGGCAGAGTGCACGTCATTTACATTAATTATAACACTATTACCGACAGGTGGCGTCTGGTACATTTGTTACATTCCATTTGCACATACTGTATTCAGTGGATCTTTTTTATATTAAAAATATTTAATTAAAATATGTAGATGTCAAAGCTAAAATCTGTACTTGTCAGGATTAAAAAACAGTAAAATTATCATTTTTATACGATCTAACAGGCATAGGGCGATTTATATATCTATGGGGCTGGTGTGAACTGGTTTTCTTCTACGGTCTGCTTCCGTGGTTCCCGCCACTTTGGTGTTGTGCCGCGGTCCGCTCAGTCGTCTGCTGTCCATCGCCGCGGGCAAGAGGGCCGCACAGGAGGGCCCCGTCAACGACGCCAGGCGTTGCACGCGTCTTCCGGCTTCTCCACCGCGCACCATCTCTCATCCCTCGGCCTGGATCTCCATACGCAACAGTTGTCATCTTAGTAGGTCGTCATAAATGCTAAAATAGGCGTTATGATTGAATTCGCTTTGTTCGTTGAGGATTAAATCCGGATCTCTATTTTTGTGGGTGTATATTTCGATCTCTTCTAAAATGTTAAGGAACCGTCCCTTGTGAGCTCTATGCAGGATGTCTAAGTTGTTTTCAATATTCGTGACTGAGTGCTTTGTCGCAGCTATATGCGCCCCAAAAGCTGTTTTGTTTTGAGAGTAGGTGTGCTCCCTGAATCTGGTTTCAAAGTTCCTACCAGTCTGCCCTATATATTGTTTACAGCAGTCATTACATTTGATTTTATATACACCTGAATCCTGAAATTTATTCCTACTATTACATATTCTATGCCGGAGCTTCAATTTTAACGTGTTATTTGATCGGAATCCTATTTTAACGTCGGATTTACGAAAGCATCTTTCAATTTTGTCTGCAATTCTTCCATTGTAAGTGAGAGCTACATATTTTTTCTTGTTGTTCCTCTTAACTGCTACTTGCCTTCCTTCTGTTTGTTCCATTTGCCTCTTCTTTATCTTCCTATAAATATTCATCACCTGCTTACACGTATATCCGTTCGCTACGGCCACTTGTTTTAAAATACTTAACTCCTTTTCTACTTCGTGTTGGCTTAGTGGCGATCTTAGTAGCCTGTATACCATCGAAGTAACATATGCCCATTTGTATCGCGGTGGGTGACAAGAGCGCTCGTTGATAACTAGATCTGTACGCGTAGGTTATCTGAATATGCTAAATTCATGCTTCCCATTTTTCTTTATTAGTGTGAAATCTAAGTAATCTATACGGTTGTTTTCTTCAAATTCCATGGTGAATCTAATATTCGGGTGTTGAGAGCTCATTTTTTGTGCTAACTTTTCGATATCATTTTTATCTCCTTTGTATAATAAAATGGAGTCGTCCACATATCTCCTGTAATATACAATTTTCTCAGCGATATTAGGATTTTCATCAAAGAATTTGTTTTCTAAGTGATTTACAAAAATGTCAGCCGGCGTCCCAGCTAAACTGTTCCCCATTGCCAGCCCGTCTTTCTGTTGATAAATTTTACCATTGAGAGTAAAGTAATTGAACGATAAGACATGTTCCAACATTTTCACTAGTTCAATCACTTCCCCCAGTGCCAATTTACCATGAGTGAGGAGATTGTTCTTAATGATCTCAATCGCTTCTTTTACGGGAATGTTTCTGTACAGATTGGTGACATCCAATGAAGCTAGTGACGCATTCTGAGGTATAAGTACGTCTTTAATTTGCTCGGAAAATTCGTAGCTGTTGCTAATGTTGAAAGTCCGACGATATGTATGTGCCGCCTTCAATCTGTTATTTAGCTCTTTATTTAATTCATAACTTGGGCTGCTGGTGTTATTAACGATTGGGCGAATCGATTTTTCAACTTTATGGAGCTTTATTTGTGATCGTAATTCGGGGATTCGCGGATTCATTACTTTCAGTTTAAACTTTTCCTCCTCTGTGAATAGAAACACACTGTTATCTATTTGTTTCCTTATTTCTGTTTGAAATTTCTTGGTTGGATCTTTCTTGACTTCTACTATTCCGTTTTCCATAAAGAACTTTTCAGTTTTCTCTATATAGTCTGTATCGTGTATTAAAACCATAGTACCGCCCTTATCTGCCTTTGTGACGATAGCCTTACGTGATTCTAACTTCTTATTCAAGCCCTTAAGAGTTAGTAGTTCGTTTCTGTTCTTGTGAGCAGAGTGCATTTCATCTATAATCGACTTCTTTACTTTAATTGCCGTGTTTGTCTGTTCGTATCTATTCATATTTGCGATATCACATGCAATTTTCACTTCTGCGACAGTCTTACTAAGATGACAACTGTTGCGTATGGAGATCCAGGCCGAGGGATGAGAGATGGTGCGCGGTGGAGAAGCCGGAAGACGCGTGCAACGCCTGGCGTTGTTGACGGGGCCCTCCTGTGCGGCCCTCTTGCCCGCGGCGATGGACAGCAGACGACTGAGCGGACCGCGGCACAACACCAAAGTGGCGGGAACCACGGAAGCAGACCGTAGAAGAAAACAAGTTCACACCAGCCCCATAGATATATAAATCGCCCTATGCCTGTTAGATCGTATAAAAATGATAATTTTACTGTTTTTTAATCCTGACAAGTACAGATTTTAGCTTTGACATCTACATATTTTAATTAAATATTTTTAATATAAAAAAGATCTACTGAATACAGTATGTGCAAATGGAATGTAACAAATGTACCAGACGCCACCTGTCGGTAATAGTGTTATAATTAATGTAAATGACGTGCACTCTGCCAACCAATTTTATGTGACGTAGCATGTGAAAGTTGCTGAATTGGACGGGTTACTCCTGTAACTTAAATATCAGGTACGTTCTGGTACATTTGATGTTGATAAGATAGGATGAAAAAGATTTGCTTTCGTGAAATAGTAAATTAGTATAATTATTTTTACAGATCTGAAGATGGTTTTGAATGAACCGAAACCGGTCATATGAATAATAAAAAAAAAAATTTGCAATCAAGACGGATTTAAAGCAACATTACATCGCATTTCGTTTAAGCTAAGTTCAGAGTACGGGTGTTTTTAGTCAACGATGACGCTCGCTGCGGATGATGACGTCACGATGAGTATCGACACGACGCCCCATCGGCTTCATCCTTGTTTGGAGAATGAAGTCCATAATGTGCTGAAGAGTTGGCTGCAAACGTCGGCTACAACATCTTCCCCGCTCCTCTCCCCTGGAATCTTGGTGGCGGCGACCAACTCTGTTGTGGCGCGCTGCGTGAGTGGAATACATCTGGGCCCTCTCTCAACTTTTTTGTGGTTTAGTAGCAAAAGCGCACAGCGAATATGGCGGGCATGTCTGATTCAGCTACCTGCTGTCACCTGCGCGTAAGTTAACTCGGAAAGTGCTCAGTATCAGATGTTGAGTGACAGATGGGAAGGGGTGTGTCCTAGTCAGATGATTTGCTTCAACTATTGGTTCGCGTATCCCTCTGCTGAACCCGGAATCGCATGGCACTTTATATGGCTGCCAGCGCGTTTGGAAATGGTTAGATGGGCATATGATGGCAGTTCCCGCAGTAACTCCGCTGATGCGGTGCCGTGGTCTTTTCTGCCGAATCTGGTATCAGAAGAGGGGTTGCGCTCGGGGACTTCTGAAGTGGCGTTTTGGAAGACGCGAGGATCAATAGATACAGTGTCTTTTGTACCGTTCCTGTCTATAACGAACGTTTTGCTCCTTCTGGAAATAACCATATAGGTCACGGGGTGCGGTGTTGAGAGCGGCAGGAGAACTTAGTCGTCTTAGAGCCAAACATTTTCAGACAATTGCAGGTCCTTGTGGAGAAACTTTTGTCCCTCTTTGTCTCATTGGTCAGAGATGTTCAATGAGTGTACTAAATTGTTGCACAAAATTTGTACATACCTGCGAGGTTAGTGGCAACAGCAACAGCGAAGAACGCGTAGCGTGTTCGTCGGGCACACGCAGCTGCTCTCCATAAACCAACTGTGCAAGGGAACAGCGCATACCCTCTTTGCAGTACGTAGTTCCAGCAGGGCTAACGGAAGCGCGTCGAACTACTATGACGCGCGGTACATCAGAGCGGTTTTAGCGTGCGATGCATTCGCTCTGCCATCCAGTTACGGCGGAATGACGACTTGTCGTGCGAATGTGATTGCAACCGTAGAGCTGGAGCAATTCCTGAAATAGCTGCCGTTGGAATTAACGTTCTCTGTCAGCTGTTACGGTTTATGAAATGCCGTTTCTCGCGAAGCATGACTGAGCTAGCGCTCGGGCGACAGATTTATCACAGCAGTCTGGAAGTGCATTGCTTCCGGCCACCTGGTGAAGCGATCGCCGATCGTCAGAAGGTAGCGTGACTCAGATGAATACAGCAAAGGTCCCACAATGTCCGCGTGAAGTTGTGCAAGGGGTGCCGTGTGCATAGGTAAGTTTTTTTTTTTGGTCATCAGTCTACTGACTGGTTTGTTGCGGCCCGCCATGAATTCCTTTCCTGTGCTAACCTCTTCATCTCAGAGTTGCACTTGCAAACTACGTCCTCAGTTATTTGCTTGACGTATTCCAATCTCTGTCTTCCTCTACAGTTTAGCTCCCTCTAGTACCATGGAAGTCATTCTCTCATGTCTTAGCAGATGTCCTATCATCCTGTCCCTTCTTCTTATCAGTGTTTTCCACATATTCCTTTCCTCTCCGATTCTGCGTAGAACCTCCTCATTCCTTACCTTATCAGTCCACCAAATTTTCAACATTCGTCTATAGCACCACATCTCAAATGCTTCGATTCTCTTCTGTTCCGGTTTTCCCACAGTCCATGTTTCACTACCATACAATGCTGTACTCCAGACGTACATCCTCAGAAATTTCTTCCTCAAATTAAGGCCGGTATTTGATATTAGTAGACTTCTCTTGGCCAGAAATGCCTTTCTTGCCATAGCGAGTCTGCTTTTGATGTCCTCCTTGCTCCGTCCGTCATTGGTTATTTTACTGCCTAGGTAGCAGAATTCCTTAACTTCATTGACTTCGTGACCATCAATCTTGATGTTAAGTTTCTCGCTGTTCTCATTTCTACTACTTCTCATTACCTTCGTCTTTCTCCGATTTACTCTCATACCATACTGTGTACTCATTAAACTGTTCATTCCGTTCAGCAGATCATTTAATTCTTCTTCACTTTCACTCATAATAGCAATGTCATCAGCGAATCGTATCATTGATATCCTTTCACCTTCTATTTTAATTCCACTTCTGAACGTTTCTTTTATTTCCATCATTGCTTCCTCGATGTACAGATTGAAGAGTAGGGGCGAAAGGCTACAGCCTTGTCTTACACCCTTCTCAATACGAGCACTTCGTTCTTGATCGTCCACTCTTATTATTCCCTCTTGGTTGTTGTACATATTGTATAAGACCCGTCTCTCCCTATAGCTTACCCCTACTTTTTTCAGAATCTCGAACAGCTTGCAACATTTTACATTGTCGAATGCTTTTTCCAGGTCAACAAATCCAATGAGAGTGTCTTGATTTTACTTTAGCCTTGCTTCCATTATTAGCCGTAACGTCAGAATTGCCTCTCTCGTCCCTTTACTTTTCCTAAAGCCAAACTGATCGTCACCTAGCGCATTCTCAATTTTCTTTTCCATTCTTCTGTATATTACTCTTGTAAGCAGCTTCGATGCGTGAGCTGTTAAGCTGATTGTGCGATAATTCTCACACTTGTCAGCTCTTGCCGTCTTCGGAATTGTGTGGATGATGCTTTTCCGAAAGTCAGATGGTATGTCGCCAGACTCATATATTCTACACACCAACGTGAATAGTCGTTTTGTTGCCACTTCCCGCAATGATTTTAGAAACTCTGATGGAATGTCATCTATCCCTCTGCCTTATTCGACCGTAAGTCCTCCAAAGCTCTTTTAAATAACGATTCTAATACTGGATCCCCTATCTCTTCTAAATCGACTCCTGTTTCTTCTTCTATCACATCAGACAAATCTTCCCCCTCATAGAGGCTTTCAATGTAATCTTTACACCTATCTGCTCTCTCCTCTGCATTTAACAGTGGAATTCCCGTTGCACTCTTAATGTTACCACCGTTGCTTTTAATGTCACCAAAGGTTGTTTTGACTTTCCTGTATGCTGTGTCTGTCCTTCCGACAATCATATCTTTTTCGATGTCTTCACATTTTTTCTGCTGCCATTTCGTCTTAGCTTTCCTGCACTTCCTATTCATTTCATTCCTCAGCGACTTGTATTTCTGTATTCCTGATTTTCCCGGAACATGTTTGTACTTCCTCCTTTCATCAATCAACTGAAGTATTTCTTCTGTTACCCATGGTTTCTTCGCAGCTACCTGCTTTGTACCTATGTTTTCCTTCCCAACTTCTGTGATGGCCCTTTTTAGATATGTCCATTCCTCTTCAACTGTACTGCCTACTGCGCTATTCCTTATTGCTGTATCTATAGCGTTAGAGAACTTCAAACGTATCTCGTCATTCCTTAGTAAGCTAACTATCCAGAAACGTGTCTAGTTATTTTGTTGCGTTAAGAGCGGTGCGGGACCAAGTGAGACATTTTTTCCGCGGTCCGAGTCAAATGGCTTTGTCAGCAACCAGTCTCCTGATTCCAGGGTGGACCAAATAGTGCAAGACGTCGAACATGTCACGGCGATACTTCTCAAGAATGAATGGTCACAGTGTCTCTCGAACCTCGGTACACGTTCGGTCTATAAAGCTGTGGACGGCTGATCTCTGAGAAGATGTTCAAGAGACTAATCTTCTTCTTGTTCGCTGGCGACACCATCTCAGTTCACAGAGCTCAGACTAGCGCAATTCTGGGAGAGACGATCAACGACAATATTATCCTTGACGTATATCTGCTGCGTGTCGGTCGGGAACTGTGCTATAAATTCCGCCTGCTTGATTCCGTGAGCTCTGTTACTCTTTGAGATACGTTTCTGAGCGGTTTAAGATCTGGAATATTGCAAAATGTTGACTTTCAACGCACGATCTAAATAGTTCGACAGCCAGGTAGATGACAAACAATTTCCTGTCGATTTCGCTCCACTTCTTTGTTGTTCAGAGAGATTCTTCTGAAAAAATGCAAGTGATTGTCATTTTCCATTACCCTTTTGTTGCAATGCAGCGCCAGCTGCTATCTGTCTTGTATCCGCCACGAGCGTTAAAGGTACGCCTAATTAGGGGTGGCTGGTAGTGCAGCCTGAGACAGAGCCTTGCAGAGGTTTTGAAAAGCAGATTCTGTTTCTGATGTCCACAAAACCTTTCATTAAGAAGTACGAGGGCTATTCGGAAAGTGAAGAACGATCGGTCGCGAAATGGAAACCACTGAGAAAATCCGACGAGGCTTTCCACAGACGTTCTGGGCAGTGTCCCTAGTATTCCCGTCGATCGTAACGAGAAGCTCTTTTCAGTTGTGAGCGCAGTGTGAGCGAGTAAAGGTGCCTAGAACGACAATGTCTCCCACCCACTAGGAGGGCCCGCTAACAGGCTTCGCCTTAATGAATGCAAACCACCTATCACAACTGCCACGCACTTCCTTCTTCATGGCAATTCTCAGCCGCACTCTGCAGGGGCAGTGAAGACGCTCCTGCAGCCTTTTCGATGGGAAGTGTTCGATCACCCACAACACAGCCCTAATTGGCTCGTCCTGAGTATCATCTCTGTTCACATGAAACGCTGGATATGAAGACAACACTTGAGCGCAGGCTACGCACTATAGACCAGCGTAGAGAATTATCGGAAAGCACAGGTGGCTGCCTCCTATGACGATGGTGCTGCAAATTTGGTATAACGCTCCGACAAATGTCTAAGTCGGAGCGGCGACTATGTAGAGAAGTATCTGGAAGGTTTAGCTAAATGTGCAAAGAAAACAGATTTGATTTTCACTGTGGTTTCCGTTTCGCAACCGATCGCCCCTTACTTTCCGAACAACCCTCGTAAATTGAGCGATTCCTGCGCAGCTGCTAAGTGAGGTAGGTGTCGGCTGTAGGAATGGGTCTGCGGATGGCTTTGTCAGTTGGAGGCAGCCTTAACTGTTGTATAGATTATACAGGTCCCGGAAGAATAGTCAAAGGCAGCATGTGGGAATGAGTAATCTGGTTTGATAAACACATATTTGGTTGTGATAGTGAAGGTGTCATATCTCTCTAAACGGCGAAAGAGTTGTCACGCTCAGTTTGCTCTCCAGCCATGCCGATAACACTAAAGCATCGTATATGTAAGAAAAATCCTCTTGCATGAACCACTGCCAAGTATGTACATCGTTTCGCAGAACGTATGACGTAAATTTAAATTGAAACATAGTAACAGCTGGTATTTGCATGTCAGCAGATGCCATCGATGCGTGTGAGAATGCTTTCGCACACTGACTCGCAATGTTACTATTGAAGTCTACTATCTTAGGAACCAGATATCGGGCTACAATAATACGTGTATTGGAGGCCGTTAAACGCTACATAGCCCCAACGGTCCTTCCTTTCTTCATATCACGTGGAGCGGCGAAGTCTAAGAGCTATCAGATCTGGCTACAGTAGCAACTTCGATCATTCTGTTGAAGTCGGGTTGTTCTGCAATACGGTTGTCCAGAGATAACCGGCGAGGCGGTGAAGAAACTGGTTGTCGAGGGTTGGTGCGAATGCCACGCTACATTGAATGAAGACGCTAGACCGCTAGCGACCGTGTCAGTGCTGGCAACTCGAGAAACAGGTTTTGACAAAGTTTTTCATCAAATGTTGACGCTATATTATCTGCTGTAGGCATATTTTTTAGGATGGTGTTCTTCTGCATGACGGATACGGCAGCTACTCTGGTAGGACTGGCACAGTGGACACGATAGAACCGAACATCACCTAGTGGGCAGGTACATGTACTTGGCACATCACACTACCCGACGCAGGAGATGCAACAGGCCAAATTCCCTCTGAGAAACTTGCAGTAATAGATAACTAGATACGGCATGAGTTGAAAATGGCGAAGGAATTCAGAACCAGTCATTGGATCAACCCTCAGTAGCTACTACGAAAGTCCACCTCATATGAAGTCAACCATCTAGATCCAAAGTTAGCTTCTTCTCTCCACTGGTGGAAATTCTGTTATCGTTGGTGACGGTCAATATATGCGCTGTAGTGTCACAGGTTGTTCGCTGAGTCTCGGAGTATGAACACGGATATCTGGTTTGGAGTTAACGAGGAATTCTTCTTCGGAGTTACAACCATGCATAAAAAGTCGCTGCGACACTGTAGCATTTATAAAGTTGCACCGCGTGTATTCATCGAGCGTCCTTCCTCAGAGTTTTTGTAATTGCAATGTCTTTTGAACCGTCGGGCTGCAATTATGATGGTTCATATAGCTCTAAGCACTATGGGACTTAACATCTGAGGTCAACAGTCCCCTAAAAATGGTTCAAATGGCTCTGAGCATTATGGGGCTCAACTGCTGTGGTCGACAGTCCCCTAGAACTTAGAACTACTTAAAACTAACTAACCTAAGGACATCACACACACCCATGCCCGAGGCAGGATTCTAACCTGAAGCGCCGAGAACCGCTCGGCCAGCTGCAATCCTGAATCGTCCGCAGCACCAACACAAGCTGAGTACTTCACCATCCTCAGACATTGTGCCCCACCGCCTCTCCGTGGAGGTTTACGTGCGTCGCTGTATGTGTTTTTAGTTCTGTCTAGCCTTGAATTAACACGAGTCAGTTCAGCAGCCACCTGACTGACGGTGATATAGCTGTTAGGCTGCTGCTGTTTTGAAGTATCCACCGTTGTTGCTGGCCCACTGGTGTCGTCTCGAATGATTATGCTTGTTCTGTGCCACTGCTGCTCCATCCGTAGTTTTGTGCACACACTCATTTAAGGTATTCAGTACTGCATCTGCTTTACGTGCTTAGACTTTCAACGATATGTCTTTATAAGAAGGCACAATAGCTTGAATGCTGGCCGGTAGCTTACGTACCCAAAATACAAATAATGTTTCTCCAGTAATAGTTATGGGCTGGTAATAACGCTGGGCCAACTAATCCACGTAAATATTGCAACATTTGTAGTAGAGATATGTTACTGGTGCTGTTGCACAATAATACTTCTTGTAAATGTACTTGTGGCTGCAAAACGTAATGCTGCAACATGCGTTCTTTGAGGAGGGCGTGGCATTGTTGTTGCAGAGAGTCTTAAATCTTTCCAGTTACATTGAAGTCCAAGTGTGACACAAGCCCTGGACAATTATCGGAATAATTATGTACACCAGACCTTCCACTTGTGTGAACCATAACTTCAGTTTGGCGGTCGAGAATGATGGGAGCTTGAAGCTGCTGATGCTTAAGAAAGTATTCATATTTTGAGAGTTACTGTCTGTCACTGAGTTTAGCGGATGGGCTGGAAAATAAGGTCCTGAGTATAGAGGTAAGGTGTCTTCTTCGTTTATTGAAGTTTAGTGGAGTCGACCCGCTGTGGGCTTGCGACAATATGCAACGCAAAACTGAAACTTCATGCTAGGTGATTCGTTCAAAATGGAGTCACCACTATGGGCTAAAGACCTGTGGCTAACCTCATAAATAACACTTTATTTAACGTTGAACATAAAATACTATTTATTAACATTCAATAATATACACTTTAACGGAGCCCAGTTACATCCCGTTTTCTTTAAGCGAAGTATAGGAAATATCTCTGGAGTGAGCATTACATTCTGCACATTTTGTCAAGATTAAGCTGGGACTGTTACGTGATCATGAGACGATGTTGTTTGTTTATACCTTCCGCAAAGTTAGACGCATATATGTGTGGTTACCTTTACTTTACTCGTAATATCAATTGTGATCCAAATACATGAAAAAGACACATACTTTGTGTTGAAAGAATACTTCGAAGTACTGTGTTATTTTGGTTCCATTTTGAATAAATGTTTTAAATGTGTTGTCAAATGAGAAAGTGTGTAGGATTGTTGAAAAAATCTGCGACAGTCGTAAGTAATAGTGAATTTCATCTTGGCGTTCACATATGCAAAAGACAGTTGAAATCCGCAGCTGGAAAAGTTTCCATTTTATTTGACAGTGGCGAACATTTAAGAAGATTGCGTAGACTATAGACTTTTGATCATGGTACAATCATGATAGCTAACACCTACATGACATACAGCCAGTTTCTTTGTTCGAAACGTAAATGTACAAACCATATAGTATTTCGTGGCACGAAAAAGCAGTTTTGTGTTTTATGCAAAACCCGAATGTTTGTGCAATGCTTCGTTTTTGTCTGGAAGGATGTTTTGCGTTGTACAGAGGAAAAACAGTATCTTTCTCTCCGTCTCTCTGTTCCTCTTCTCTCTCCTCCCCACTCTCTTCCTCTCTCTCTCTCTCTCTCTCTCTCTCTCTCTCTCTCTCTCTCTCTCTCTGCGTGTATGTATGTGTGTGTGTGTGTGTGTGTGTATGTGTGTGTGTGTGTGTGTGTGTCTGTTTCTGTGTGTGTGTATGTGGTGTTTGTGTGTGTCGTGGTCAGATAAATATGTAATATATGTTGTTCATATTTGCACTACATTTATGTAGCACTCTGATTTTTTCAACTTGTTACTTTTGTGTTTAGTAGGACCTTTTCCATAGAATTTGCTAAATAAATACACTAGTTTTATCTCTAAGCAGTAATATGTACTATCCCGCAAAAAAGTAAAAACACATAAAAATCGAAAAAAGTAATGAAGAAGCAGGTTCTCTCTTAGCCGATGTGCTGTAGTTACTTTCAAACGCACTGGCTTAGTATCAAGTTGTTTTGTAATTCCATCACAGAAAAATATATTAGAACAGGCTCAGAAATACGATAAAGTGCTGCATAAAATCCAAAAATAGCTGTGGCTGTCCAAGGAACCAAAGAATAGGCACACCTGAAATGTGATAATTGTCCCAAAGACAGGAAAATGCTCATTCATCTTGTTCTTCAGAGCTAAGAGTCCAGATTATCCCACGTATCGAATGCAAATTGTTACTGTGTTTACAAAACGCATGTATTAAACCCATACCACCTACGAAGGGAATCTGTCTGTACTAGGCAGGTAATGTCATTCAAAACTTACAGTGAGCATAGCGGACTATTCCGTCCACGAGATCCACGAGAAAGACAGGTCGTGGACCATATGTCACAGCACGTGCCACTGCCGGTCTTACGAGTGACAGCAGCCGTCTCTGGCGAGGAGCGACTAACAATTAAAATCGAATTTAATAATTCTCGACTGCGCGTTGAAACGCATGCAAACTCTTGATAGCGCACGATAAAGTTAAGGTCTTTAGTGGGCACCTTTTCAATTACACATTGATTTCCGTTGGGGCACCCGGCGAACGGGGCGTTCGCGAAGCATGGCGGACAGGCCGACTAGTGTGACGTGATAAGTCCATTGCAGGGCCTGTATTTTTCGTGGAGATAACATGACCAGGGTCGCAACGTATGTTAAATCGAGCGGGCTCTAGATTTCCCCACACACCGCAGAGTTCCATACAGCATCGAGATTGTTATAACAGTCACATGACATTTGACTCGCGCGGCGCGAGTGCAAGGGATGCGCAAGAAACTATGAACTAGTCACAAAATAAAGCTAAGGTTTTGCTTAAAATCTGACCATTTCATGAAACACTAGAGGAAATAGCATTAAAGCCAACCACTGCACATACTCTTACTGTTTTTGAGCAAATTTAAAATAGCAGATTTTATACAGTATGGATACATCTTATACGAGTGGCGTTCAATAAGTACTGCAACACACTTTTGTCCCGAAAGCAAGATGGTTCGTTACAGAATTCCAATATACCGTATTATTTCCCATTCCTTTGTCTACAATACCCTATCTTCCAACATAATTCCCGTTCAGTGGGACCGCCTTACATCACCTCACAGAGCCTGTATACAGGCATCGTATCACTTCACTGGTCGACGACGGAGTCGAAGTCTTCCTGTGTCAATAAATTCCCCGCCATCCCCGTACTGCTTCCCACGGAGTGCATCCTATATGGGCAAAGAGATGAAAGTCTGAAGGTGTGAGATTCGGACTATTGGGTCTATACGATAGAACAGTATCTAACATTCTGCATGGTGTCAGTTTGTTCTGTCGTGTCTCCCTTCCACTTTCGCACAACGACGCTCTGAGCGTGTTTTTTAGGGAATTGACTAGTTTGAACCTGGGACCTGTTGCTGGTAAGGAGATGCCAGACCACACACGACATGTAGAGTTCAGAAGAGTTCAGTGAGACTAGCGATGATATAATCAAATACTTAATGATTTCAGCGTGAGCTCCACTGCACTCCCTGTAAAAGAATCTTAATACTAACTAAATTTAGTGGAAGGGGTCCAAGGCTTTCCTATTTTTTGTTAGTTGGTAAAATAACGTCGAAAAAGCCATTAAGTTTACCATTGGAAATTTTATTCTACTCTCA
Organism: Schistocerca serialis cubense; assembly: GCF_023864345.2. Lineage (NCBI taxonomy): Eukaryota > Metazoa > Arthropoda > Insecta > Orthoptera > Acrididae > Schistocerca > Schistocerca serialis. The sequence goes on from NC_064642.1 coordinate 589,885,253, forward strand.
AAACATTGTTTATAAATTGCACTATTGATAAAAGGAAATATTTTAATACAGGATGTTAAAAACCAACTGCGTTCAACAAAAATGTGAACCAATATTCCCTACAAAGGATCGAAGGATGACCTATGCCATATCACATCTATAATCTAGATTTAATTTAAGTTTCATAAAAGAGAAAACTATCAAAATGGTCTACAGTGACCCTCAATTATCTATAATTACTTATTTAACTTCTCATAAATTACAGTGGCTGATGTGGCTTCTCAATAATTATATAACTGAAAAATCATCGCATTTCAGATTTCAACTTACGTAGCAAATGTGAATACCATGAGATTTAATTGACGATCGACACTAGTATTACGCAAAAAAGGGGATGTAACAGATGAGACTTCTGCAGTTCTGAGTGAAGCCTTATGTGCTCAAAAATGCGGCATCGCGTGCATTCATTACCTTGTCAGTGTTTAGGCAGCGTCAGGGGGTGGCGGGTGGTGCAGCTCCTCACATCTCGCTGTCTCGGAAGCAACTCTTTCTAACTTCTCCTTACTACTATTTAGCAAAGTTGGTTTAAAAAAAAGCTATCTGGCTGTGTTTTCAACTGGCCAAACAGGGTCTCAATGTTAACCTTAAGCTCCGCCTACAAAAATTCTGTTTATCCAATGAGAAACGTTATACTTTTCGTGGTGGGGCAATGTTTTTAACGTTTGCAACGTAACAGAGACGTGAAAAAGTCTCACGCTAAAACTTGCAGCTGGTGTGGCCCTTTTAGTGTTATCGTAAGATCTATACTGTTCTTCTGGAGGGCTCGTCTTTTAACGTGGGCTGGGGGGGGGGGGGGGGTGGTCCTGGTGATTGGCTGGCGACGTGGGTGTCTGTCCCTTATCGTAGGGCCTCCTAGCCTACATGATTCTGCTCTCGGCTTCTGTTCTCGTTTCTCCCCTCGGAACTGCGTCTGTTTCATGGTGGGGAGGTATGACATGCATTTAGGCGTTCTTGTGTTAATCTGTGGCATTCCATTTGCTCACTCGTTGATCGTATTACTTTGGTTAATGTCAGGATTTATTTGGAGTTATGTGCCATACTACCGGATTTGCTATCATGTCAGGGTTTTCATGGAAGGTGTTGGATTTGCCTGACACTTTACAAGTACAATGAAGTTTTGTGAGCTTCTCTTAGGTGCACAGATTTGTATGAGGCCCTGCGATGTCATGGAGAAGCAGAAGTTCGTTTGCATTGTTTTTTTTATGGGGGTCGAACGCGCTGAAGTTGCTTCTTCAACTTCCTGACGGTAGCACAATACACTTTAGAGTTGATGGTTGCACCACGATGCAGGACATCAAACAGAATAAGCCCTTCTGAGTCACAGAAGACAGTTGCCATGAATTTACCAGTTGATGGTGTGGCTTTGAACTTTTTCTTCGGAAGGCAGGTCATATGGTGTCATTCCAGGGATTGCTGTTTTCTTTACAGTTCGAAGAACCCATGTTTCATCGCCTGGAGCGATGTTCGACAAAAAATTGTTACGATCAGTCTCGTAACGCGGAAGCAATTCCGCACAGTGGTCCTTCGCTGATCTGTATGGTCTTCTGTTAGGCGGCGAATACCCCAATCGTGGAGGAAAGAGTCTACACGACCAACAGAGACGTCCAGTTGCGCCACTTGGTGTTTGATTGTGATCCGTTGATCATCTCGAATGATAGTGTCCGTACGTTTTAACATTGCAGGAGTCACTGCTGTATGTGACCGGCCGGCACGCTAGAGATCAGAGAGGTTTGCGTGAACTTATTACGATGATGACATGCGCATCGCCCAACGACTCACCGTGCTTTCGTTCACCGCCGGGTCTCCGTCGACACTCTGCAAGGTGCTATGCATGTCTTCGATACTCCGATTTTCCGCTGAAAGAAACTCAATGACTGGTTTCTGGTGGGAACGCAACCCCGTTGAAGACGCCATTTTGAAGGCCACGTATAGCACCTCCGCCAGTCGTAACTTGATGAATCTGTAAGGGCTGAAGCGCGAATATTCCACGATGTCCCGCACATTTTGTCAACCGGGCCGAGAATAAAAGTGTTGCGTTACTTATTGAACACCCCTCGCATAAACATTCTGCTGATATTTTTAAATAGAAATAACACACAAAGACGAACTTGTTGACCTCCGAAAAATATTACTTGCTTGAACCAAGTATAATATTTTATTTGTTTGTCAAAGACGGTGTTGATTTACCAACTAGGTTTCAGGTGAACAATCCAATCCCAGTACACATATTAGAACAATAGAACAAGCTTTAATGACTTTAATCGGTTTGAAAGCAAGGCAGCAACATTCAGATGAAACAATCAAGTCAATTAATCAAGAATTAGCCATCAAACAAATGAAATCTATCGTAGTAATCTGACTTTAATTTTAATCTCAAGAATGAATTACAGTGGCAAGGCGAGTCATCCAGACAGTGCCATCAGACCTCAGTAGATCGCGGGACGACACAGCGAGATATCAGCAGAGCGAGACACTTTGTAAGGTGTGAAACCAGAGATCGACACTAGCGCGGTGAGTTGCCTCGCAAAGGACCTGGAATTTTGGAAAATTTGGCGCTATTATCTCTATTCTGCTTTGCTAAATGCGAGTATTGAATGATAATATTTTTCATTTATACTTTATGGACGTTCGTACAGCGTATTTATTTGTCAAACCACATTTTGCAGTTTCGACCATGTGGCTGTTATCTGTTGGAAATTACGTTACTGATTGCAGACTGCTGTGGCCGAGTGGTTCTAGGCGCTTTAGCTTGGAACCGCGCTGCTTCTACGGTCGCAGGTTCTAATCTTGCCTCGGGCATGGATGTGTGTGATGTCCTTAGGTTAGTTAGGTTTACGTAGTTCTATGTCCAGGGGACTGATGACCTCAGATGTTGAGTCCCATAGTGCTCAGAGCCATTTGAACCATTTGTTCCTGATTACAACCTCCATGTTTATATTGTAGTCTTTGAATTTATCTGTAAATATGTTGCTCTGCTCTCTTTAGTATCTCCGGTTGGGGTAAATGAATCCATATTTGTTTTTGTTTAATATAGGACAGAAACTAGTTTTGTCGCATGGTATTCTGTGGACTCATGTTTATTTGTTACTGCTTACGAGTCCGTGTGTGAACTGTTCGATTTAAATGCATCGTAAGTGTATTTATCGTATTCAACATTAATTTTGTTTCCATCCGTTTTTCGGACTCTCGCATTTAAAAGAGGCCGCCTAGATTTTCATTGACTTCTGCTGAAAATGTACAGTTTGCAGGACCTGTTAATAGCGTGTGTAAACATTTGAGTAATTACTGTCGCGTTTATAGCACTTGCAAAGTAGAACTCTCTAGTAACCAAGACTACGAAGCGTACTCATCTACACCTACACTAATGAGCCAAACCATTATGGCCACCTGCGTAATAGCTTATTTGTCCGTCTTTGGAATGAAATGCATCACTGTTTCTGCGTGTAAGAGATCCGGTAGTTTGTTGGCAGGTTTATGGAAGTATGCGGTATCAGACGAATTTGGTCGCCGACACATCCTCGTGATTTCACTATAATGCTTCTCAAACTACTGTAACATTGTTCAGTCTTCCAGAGACGGACAGTTATACTGCTGAAATATAATACGCCGTCGGAGAAGACATCAATCAAAAGAAAACATCATGTAACTCTGAAGAGCCGGATGGGGATCTGAAATGCTATCTTCCAGAAACTGAACCTCTTGTCTTCCTACTATATCCCCACAGTTGGTGTACTCCTCAGACACTGTAGCCTGCCAGGACGGGTTCTTTAACGAACAGGTGTCGAGGCTCATCCACAGGAGGTAATGCTATAGAATGCCGGGAAAACATTTTCTAAACTATAAATCTAGCCACTCTTGCTTATGATCTCTTAACCTTAGTTGTAGGATACTTGTTATTTCAGCTATATCTGTACCAGGTGGAGTGCTAATGCAGCATGCCTGTTGGCCTTTACCCATCAGCATACTCGCGTAGTTTTCACATCGAATATTCACAGCGGCTCCGTGCACTTCCACCACAGAGCCGTACCAACGGATTACAAACTGAAATATTTCGTAAGAACTGGATCTAATGGTTCGAGTTCTATCGCTTGTTTCTCTGTGCAACTGCGATGTAGCTTCCTTTTACTATAATGCATGCGAGCAGTGTGCCTACAAATTGCGTATTTCTCCCAATACAGGGTAGATGCCACCAGTCAAAAGCAGGCAATTGTAGGCAAAACAGATCGCAGACTGGTTTATTCATAAGGATCTGGGAAAACGCTGTCACTGTGCAAATGAGATTACATACTAAATACTCGCGCGACGCATCCTGTAATTTATCTCGAATGCGTGGGGCCCTTATCCAACATTACAAAAGGGATATTGAACGCATTTTAAAGAAGAACATCACGAATCGTCAAAGGTTGGTTTGACTCATGACAGGCACTAGAAGATAGACGTCAGCTATCGAGCGAAAGCATAATTGCAGTTTCAAGAGCTACTGGTAGGTAAAGAATCAACGAATACACTGCAGCATTCTGTCTGTCGCTAAGGAAATGGTAGGCTTACTGCAAAAAGTGGAGAGGCATTTAAGACGTGACTCTCTCCGAGCTGCCACGTCTTCGCTGGTCATCGGGGTTGTATTCGAAACGGAGCTCATCAACAAAGACAGTTATATGTGTTCTTGTTTTTGACCTTACTACCTCTTCCTAAAACATGGAAAGCCAAAAATTTGCAGTAGAAAAGATTTGTTTCGCAGTATGGAATATGAAGAAATGGTCATAGCTCTTAATATACACATTTTACAGCCAATGTTTAGTAGACGTTGTTTTGTCAGATCATCGTTCCTCTAAAGCCCCTGAGCACTGATCACACTCCTGGGACCTCCTGTATAGACATGTGTAAATTCTGGTTATTCTTTGCTGCTCTCTACAGCTGAGATGCCTGTTTACTTTACTGTTTCTCTCCCTGGATACCGCCTCATCTGCAGGTAACCAGCTCGAACATTTCATCATTGCCACGAGATGGCACTCCAAACGCCAATTAAATACGGAACAGAAAACGATACAGATATTACACACTTTTCATTACTAAAATTTATAAATTACAAGGGCGATCAAAAAGTTTCCGTTTCAGGATGTTTCTGTAGCGTATATGCAACACACTGCGATTCCATTGCGGGTAAGTAAGTACTGACATGTAGTTAAAGCGATAGTGGGGTATTCGTGTCTTTCCGGTGGCATTTGGCACCACAAAATAGCCTTTCAATGGTCGACGATTCCTGTCCGACAACAATGTGAAGCAGCCAGTTAGAGACTTCTTGACGCAGCAGGACACGGCGGTTTACCAAACGTCTGTCTACAACCTGGTGCGTTGTTGGGATGATTGCGTCAATGCTCACGGAAATTTTGATGGAGTGCCGTACCATTTCTGGACTTTACGTCCCACAAACGGAACCTTTTCTATCGTCCTGTCACGAACATTCCTTTGTGAATAATTCTGTTGAAATCTCTTTAGTAGTTCGTGCGATTAGCCTTCACATGCAGATAAAAATGTGGCAGCGGACTTTTTAATATGTATAGATAATTTCTGTCGTAGCGAACCCAGGGAACTTCAACAATTACACCAAACGCAGAGGCATTAGAAACGTGTCATTCTATCCGTATACTGTATGTGAATAGAACGGGAAGTTACCTCAATATGTGTTGCAATGGGAAGTGCCCTCTTCCATGCACCTCATATTGTTGTGCTGATTACACAGGTTCTGGGGTTTGGACAGTAAGTGCTATTCTTTACTAATTTGCCGCCTCCGAACATGAGAATAGTATCAGATTTTCTACCATAACCCTGTATTTTCTCTGTACAGCTACCCCTCCTTCCAATCTCCTGCAAGCTGTTTATTATTTCCAGTTGGATGCGAAATCTGTGTTATGTAGTGTAATTTATATAAATGGCACGATTGCTTGTTTGTCGGATGGTAAAGTGGAGAGTGGAATGAGCTTCAAATCGGACGTTCCAATATCGCCTCAGGAATCAACAGTAGACTGAGTGCGAGAGGCAGAGGAAGGTGCTTACGCACGTTTTTGTGAGTGGTATTATTTCATCGAAGCTGTGTTCAGAGTGTCAGGAAGGCTGAGTGTGAATAGTCCCGACACATTTTATTAAGAACGTGAAACTTGCGTGATTAAGTACAAGATGTCGACAAATAACGGAGTTCGTGAGGATATCATATTTTGCTTGTTTCGACATGAAGTTCGTAGATCAGAACAAGTCATTTGCTCCACATACTGTGTCACACATGCTTGGAGCAATTAAAGAACACTAAAGGTAAGATGAAGTGTTAGATCTCCAAGCGGGTAAGGAAGTGGACTGAAGGTAAAATGAAGTGTCTGAATTCCACTATACCTATGGTATGGCACGAACAGAAGAATCATGTCGCTGATTGTTACTTCTGTATAACAGAAGTAACGGAATATGACGAAAGAAACATGAAAAAAAAATACTGCACCTGGACTTAGCTTCGGCAATTGGACCCGTTCAGGGCTATCGATGCCCTCTCTACCAGCATCAATGGGTATATTTGAAACCTCTGAACTGGAGGTAAGTCATGAAAGTAGTCGATCTGAATATTCCGATTGTGGTATCGATAGTATCCCAAAATCTGTTACTCAAAGGGGATTTAACAATTTCGTGAAATACTTGCAACTCTTAAAAGACGCCGTAGAACTTCTAGGATTGCGCCTCAGTGAAAATAATTTATTTTCACGCAGTGATCATATTTAACGTACAGAAATCGTGATAAAGGCTATAGTAAATTTTTTGTTGAAAATGGTTGTATTGTGTTCTCCAAAGACATCACCGGATTACTGACGAAACTAGTACCTCAAAATTATGTCAGTAAGCAATGGATGTTGCCCATAGATACTTCAAAGCGATGTTGCTACGTATTGGAAATGAGTTAGCATCAAATCCAGCTACGTATTCAGTACACTTGAAGAAGACATACTGTGCCATGAAAGTACTCCTACAAATTGTGAAGCACGTAGAATACCAGTGGCTTTCAACTGATTGGTATTCTGCTCGGTCAGCAAATAGTGTACATCGAGATGCCTTGCTATATGTGTGAATTGGACAGTAAATCATATCATGAGCGTAAGAATAGGAGAGAATTGCGTAAGATGAAAAACCTTGTAGTGGCATAGATGAATACTACCAATGAGCGTTTGGCTACTCCAGATCACTTTCTATTACCTCCACTAAATATCATATTAGGATTGATTTTAAATTAACAAAAGCCTAAGTGGCAATATTTACCCAACCTACTGAGGCTGTTGTTAATTTAAAATTAATATTTATATAGTTGCTGATAGGGCCGCGAAGTGATGAAAATATTAAGATTGGGATTAGTCGAGCAGTATGTGAAAGCATTGGACAAGACGGGAAACTGTTTCCAGTACATGTACAGGCGATTCCCATATCTATGGGGTGGGACATTTGTTGCTCCGAAGATACTCATGTTAATGTGTGATGAACACTCTGAAAGTACAATGACTGAAGTGAAATAGAAAGCTTGGACATGCTTAAAAAATTTTGTGCTTCGTTTCCTTGGCCAGAATAAGCATTGTGATTACAAGGAAATAGTAGAATATAGGCTACCTCCTAAACAGCTACGATGTAAGGTCTCCTTAAAACTAAATTGTCGAAGTCGCACCTACAATTTGACTCACACATTAAAGTGATATGGGGAAAGGTTCCATCAGAAACTTGAAAAAAAAAATGGCTCTGAGCACTAGGCGACTTAACTTCTGAGGTCATCAGTCGCCTAGAACTTAGAACTAATTAAACCTAACTAACGTAAGGACATCACACACATCCATGCCCGAGGTAGGATTCGAACCTGCAACCGTAGCGGTCTCGCGGTTCCAGACTGCAGCGCCTATAACCGCACGGCCACTTCGGCCGGCGAGACATTGGTATCAAGATGGTTAGGAAATAAAAATAATGACGGACTACTGGTGATGTGAAGGAGGAGTGATACCTAAAAGAAAGGACATCAAGCGTTCATTCACGTGCAAACGTAAGGGGGAAAAAATATACCACCTCCAGCTGGTAAATATCCAAAACATCACTTTTCTTCTTCTTTTTCATATCTCTCTCACATTCCTTTTTATCAGCATTTCGACCCCATCTCTCTGTAACTTATTTCCGATTTCATAGGTTACATATCCCTTTGGCGATTATGATGATGATGATGGTGGTACAAGAACATAAAGTGCTGTAAAAATATAGCTTTCAAATTCTTGATCAGCGCAATTGATTTGGTGGTAAATTCACATTTCCATGCAATCCCCAGACAAAAGGTCAAAATATGTCGACCTCTGTTATAAATGTAGATAAAGACTTCGTCAACGCACACGTTCTACATCTGTCACAATAATGTGACTAGACAGGGTGATTCACTGCTGCCATTGCTTCTGAATGTGTTCCCTGAGATGGTAGTAAAGGAGAAAGTGGCTGGTTGTTATGGCTCATGTCTTCCCACCGAGACGGGGCCCAGAACTCTGGAAATAGCGTCGGCGGGCCGTCCCGGAAGCCGGAATTAACACGTGCACTTGTTAATGTTGCCCGGTGGCGCTGGCGTCTGCTGTGTACACGGCGGGCCGCCGGTGGGAAGCTGTTAGAAAGCCAGTCCCCGCCCCAGTTTACGGAAGCTGAGGACCCCGCGGTAGACGGGCCCTTCCCGGAGACGCCGTATTTTTAGGGGCCCGCGGCACGGCGCATTTAGAGCGGCGGCGCAGGTTGAATCGGTTTACATACGGTCTGGTGGAGCAGGGGAGGCTTGCTGCCAGCCCTAACTGCCAGGTTGAATGTCACGAGCGTGACGTGACGAGCGGTGTGACGAAAACAAACTGCCGGTCGTCGTAATTGAGGCAGATGTAAACTATAACACTGCCTGGGTCCATTTCTTCCCGAATACCATAATTCAAAACAGGGACTTTTCTTAAGAGGCACTATTCTCCTATCAGAGACACCATTGCAGTCTGTATGAGTCAACATTGAAGACTAAACGAGGATATAGGCAAGCATGAACCCAGGGATCATCACACCGGCTGCCACACAAACGATTATTCTCCAAAAAGCAGAAAATAAGATATACTGAAGCGCCAAAGAAACTGGTGTAGGCATGCGTATTCAAATACATGTAAACAAGCAGAATACGGCGCTGCGGGCGGCAACGCCTACATACGACAACAAGTGTTGGCGCAGTTGTTAGATGGGTTACTGCCGCTGAAATGGCAGGTTATCAAGATTTAAGTCAATTTGAAAGTGGTGTTTTAGTCGGCGCACGAGTGAAGGGAGACAACAACTCCGAGGCAGCGACGAAGTGGGGATTTTTCCATACTACCATGTCACGGGTGTATTGTGAATATCAGGAATCCGGTAAAACATCAAATCTCCGACATCGCTGTGACCGAAGAAAGATCCTGCAAGAACGGGGCCAACGACGACTGAAGAGTATCGTTCAACGTGACAGAAGTGGTACGCTTCCACAAATTGCTGCAAATTTTAATGCTGGGCCATCAACAAGTGTCTTCGTGCGAACCATTCAAAGTAACATAATCGATATGGGCTTTCCGAGCCGAAGACCCTCTCGTGAGCACTTGATGACTGCATGACACAAAGCTTTACGCCTCGCCTGCGGCCGTCAACACCGGCATTGGACTGTTGACAACTGGAAACATGTTGCGTGGTCGGACTAGTTCCGCTTCAGATTGTATCGAGCGGATGGGGGTGTACGGTTGTGGAGACAACCTCATGAATCCCTGGTCCCTGGATGTCTGTAGGGGACTGTTCAAGCTGGTCGAAGCCCTGTATTGGTGTGGGACGTGTGCAGTTGGAGTTATATGGGACTCCTGGCACTCGTAGTTAGGACTCTGACGGTGGAACATACGTAAGCATCCAGGATCCATTGATGTCCATTGTGTATTCCGGAGGCTCAAATGGTTCAAATGGTTCTGAGCACTATGGGACTTAACATCTGAGGTCATCAGTGCCCCAGAACTTAGAACTACTTAAACCTAACTAACTTAAGGGCATCGCACACATCCATGCCCGAGGCAGGATTCGAACCTGCGACCGTAGCAGTCGCGTGGTTCCGGACTGACGCGCCTCGAACCGCTCGGCCACCTCGGCTTGCTATTCCGGAGGACTTGGGTAATTATAGCAGGACAATATGACTCCCCACACGTCCAGAATTGCTACAGAGTGGCTCCAAGCACATAAACACTTTCGCTGGCCAGCAAACTCCCCAGACACGAACATTATTGACCATATCTGGGATGCCTTGTAGCGTTCTGATCAGAAGAGATCTCCACCCCCTCGCACTCTTGTGGACAGCCCTGCAGGATTATTGGTGTCAATTCCTTCGAGCACAGGCATTATTCGAGTTCATGCCACGTCGTATTGCGACACTTCGGCTTCCTCGCGGTATTAGACAGGTGCACAGTTTCCTTGGCTCTTCAGTGTAGTATCTGTCAATGTGTTGTACCTGAAATTCTCCGTTTGAAGAGCTTGGTACCTGTGTGAGATTAGCATCTCGCTACGCAACAACAAGCCTCAACGACGAATTAGCGACACACCGACATAGCCATACACGAAAAAGATTCGCTATGTCGCCGCAACCGCTCCTCTACTTACAGCTGAGCACAGGACCACTCAGCCTAGTCCACGATCATCGGGTATGGCGACAGCATCATCTTCTAGTAGGCCACCTGTGTTGTCATTGTATTAGACAGAACACAAAGTAAAATTTATTGTTAAATGTACTCTGAGTGAGAGACTTGTTTATTGTCTGTATCTAGTGATAACGAACCGTTATCAAAATCAAAATCAAAATTACAATCCCACCACACTTATTTAAATGAAATAGGAAGCCCGATGTCACTGGTGATGGACAAGCTTGTGATTGTTTTACAGTTTTAATTTGACTCAAAATAGACTTTATTGTAAACTTCAATTCGGACATTAGCCCTCTAACTGATGCAATATATTAATCTTCACTTTCATTGAATTACATAAACCTGAATAAGAATCATATTCTTTTGCGCCCGCAACCAAAATCATTGATAGTAGGCACGGTGAATAATCAGTCACATACAATCGTTCTTGTTTAACCATGTCTCAAGAGACTAATAACACTATACACTTCCAACCAAAGTTACACAGGCACATAATACCACAACTTCATAAAGAACAAAGAGATCTTAAAGCTTAACAAAACTGAACTGCCCACATAAAGGTCCACAGTGAAACATGCGTATACTAAAAATACAAAGTGGACCAACCAAGTTCGCAAAACTTGCACACTGGAATAATAACAAGTTGCACGTTCATTAAAGATACACAATTATTAACATAAGTGTTAAATAAGAAGGGCTAGTAATAACCCAAGCAATAAAATGACTTACAGAAACGCCAGAATTAACAATGTGGCCTCACTTAACTAACGCACATAATGACTTAGAATGATTCCCAAATTGCACTTTAGAGAGTATCGTTAAGGCCCATAGCAGTGTTTGGATGCCATAACGCTATGGCCGGCAGGCAATATGAGCGTACACTCCCCACGGCTTGTTGACAGGGTCACATAGCAGGCGGTATACATTTATATATAATCCTACCGGCCCCGCAATGAGCGGTCCTGACAAGAATCCATAACCGCGTCGACGGCAGGGAACGAGCAGTCTTAACAAATGACCTGCAGCACAAATAGATTGCATTGAAAACAAGGTCAAATCACAGCCACACTAGTATATAACAAGCACACCCCCAAATTCTTAAGGAGCAATAATCTAACGTTACCCGTCTCCCAGTAAATTAGAAGGAAACTTAGAGATCGCTTCCAGTTGCCTTAAGGCACTTTCAACATCAAATAAACGTACCAAATGCTGCCGTCACAAATAAATAAACAATTAACTCTACGGCTGCCGGACATGTACACAACCGCAGCCAGTCCCCAGGCGGACAATACGTCCAAAAACAAGTTGAAATTAGCATGAAAACTACTTAAAACACACACTCCACGGATGGTCAAAAACGGAATGAGGAACATCAGCCTCAATAAAATAGCCACTGTGGAACCAAGTTCAGAACCATCTCCGACAGTTACCCATGCCACAATGAGTTTCAACAATCTTCTAAGTTAGAATAAAAGTCATACGCAACTTGGAGCTTGCAAATTACGAGCTGGGAAGCTGTCCAGCGTGAGACGACGAACCCACCACGATTTTGCACGTCAAGGCGCCCAGTGATCGGCACCGTACATCCGGCGCGCGCGAAAAGGCAAGGGCGCGAGCACAGCAAGGCCCGTGCACCACGGTTGGGGACGCGGGCTTGTTTTCAACACAAGTTGGCTCGTTAAACGCCGACCGGAGACTCCCTCGTCACACGTTCACCCGGAAAATCTGTCGGGGGAGCAGTCAGAGATAGCAGGACAGCCGAATATCGATATCAGCGATGCAAGTCGAACACCCTAGCGCCAGCCGCCACGGCTCAGATACGTTAATGTTCATAAAAAGATGTAAATACTCATAACGTTCTCGTTGGATTGTACGAAGATAAGTAGTTCTTCTTCCCTACGTTATAATACGCTCAGCTGCCAAAGGTAATGGGATACCTCCTAAGGTGTGTCAGACATCATTTTACACAGTGTGGTGCAGCAATTTGATATGGTGTGGACTCAACAAGTCGTTGGAATTTCCTGCAGAAATACTGAGCAGTGACGCTTCTATAGCCGTCAATAATTCCGAAAGATTTATTGGTGTAGAATTTTGTGCACGAACTGACCTCTCGATTATGTCCCATAAATGTTCGAAGGTGGGGCTAAAGCATACACTTGAATTCTCAAGAATGTTCTCCAAACCAGTTGCGAACAGTCATGACGCAATGACATGGCGGATTAGCCATAAAAGTCCTGTCGTTGTTTGGGAACATCAAGCCTATGAACGGCTGACAATTCTTCCCTAGTAGCCGGACATAAGCATTTCCAGTCAATGACCGGTTCAGCTGAACTAAAGGACCCAGTCAGTTGTACGTAGACACAGCCGACACCATTATGCAGCTACCACCAGCTTGCACAGTGCCTTGTTGGCAACCTGGGTCCATGACTTCATGGGGTCCGAACCACACTCGAACCCTACCGTCAGTTCTTACCAACTGAAATCTGATCTTTCTGAGCAGGCAACTCAACCGCCTCTGCTCTCGGTCGTTAGGTGAAGGCCGTCGGCCATTGCGTTGTCCGTGGTGAGAGGTAATGCCGGAACTATGGTATTCTTGGGGTACACTTGACACTGTGAATCTCAGAATATTGAATTCGCTAACGATTTCCGAAATCGTCTGTCCCTTGCGTCTAGCTCCAACTATCATTTCGCTTTCAAAGTTTGTTAACACCCGTCGGGCAGCCATAACCATCTCACACAACTTTTCATTTGAATCACCTGAGTACAAATGGTAGCTTCATTGTATCTGCATGATCCTCCCAAGTTCTTTTGTTGTCTTCATCTATTTATTTATATCTTATATTCCACAGTGATCTCTAATCGATACATTTGTTCCCGTGTCTCACATGGTTACTCTTTGGATTCTCATAAGAGCGATACTAACGCCATCTGTATATGAGCATATTAAACATCCTGGCAGATTAAAACTGTGTGCCCGACCGAGACTCGAACTCGGGACGTTTGCCTATGGCGGGCAAGTGCTCTACCATCTGAGCTAACGAAGCACGACTCACGCCCGGTACTCACAGCTTCACTTCTGCCAGTATCTCGTCTCCTACCTTCCAGACTTTACAGAAGCTCTCCTGCGAACCTGCTTCGTCTGCCTTCGGCAGTGACACAGTGCGGACCGTGTTGCCTGCCGGCCGCGCTGTGGTGCGCGAGCCTGTTTGTTTACGCCGGAGCAGCTTCGCGTGTGCGGTGTTGTGAGTCTAGAACGAGATGGCACACTCGTACAGAAAAACGACTTTGAAGTTCAGTTTTGCGAACGACTACACACGACCAAAGGCACACGAGATTGAACGTTTCTTAAGAGAGGAGGTAAAAATCGATCCACAGGAAATCGTGGGAATCAATTTTTCGATCGTTTCTAGCGTCGTCTATGTCAAGCTTGTTGACGAGGCTGCCTGCGAAAGACTTCTACAACGATCACCGAACGGGTATCGTTTCTGTCATGCCGACGGGAATGTTGGCGCGGTTACAGTCGATCACGCGGGAATGGGGATCCGCACTATACGAGTCTTAGAACTTCCGTTTGAGGTCCCGTCTGAACTTGTTACCGACGCCTTTCGACCATACGGTACAGTTCTATCCCATGTGGCCGAAAAATGGACGAGTTTTACCACGTACCCCGTTTTAAATGGGATGAGACAAATACGGATAGAACTGCAAAAGCACGTCCCCTCTTATTTGTACATAGGAGGTTGTCGAGCGATTATAATCTATGATGGCCAACCTCGCACTTGCTCGGGGTGCGGGAAAGAAGGTCACGTCCGCTCGGAATGCCTCCAGCGACGTTTAGTGCAAACTCCACGGGATGACGTTCAGGCGCCACAACAGATGACTGTCTTACCGTTGACCTTTGTGGACGCCCTGAGAGGCGATGTGAGGGAGATTTCCGATGGACACCAGCAGCTGCCCCCTATAGAGAACATGGACACCAACGGACTGGAACTCCGACCACCGGTTCCACCACAGCAGACACAGGACACCACACAAGAGATGCAACTGACGGCCGCTCCAGACTCATCCGTGGTGGCTGCCAGTGCTTCCACCGAGAGCGTGATAGGCCAGGACCAAGACGGAGGATACGCAACCCAAACAGCCGATGCGGAAGCAAGGCAACGGAAACAGCGTTCGCCGAAGAGAAGAAAGAAACGTCGATTGACTGCGGACGATAGCCATAGTCCCGAGGGGACAGTGGACGACAGCGACAGTATCGACCTGAGACCAGTGGATTCAACAGATACCGAGATGACGATGCAGGAATTACACAGCGACGATAACTTGAACTCTCCTTCTGGTGACCGGAAGGCAGAAGTGGAGATGACAACTGTCCAACATCAGAGCGGTGACGACGTTGCCTCCCATCCTTCGACCAGTTCCGGAAATATGCTGGGGGACTGGGCGCAAGAAATGGACCAACAGGAACAGAATGAAAATACGAACGCGACGATTGAGGATAGTCCTGGCCAGAGGCCGGGAGGGGTCGGGAAATGTTGAACAACTTAGTGTGGTGAGGAGCGCCGGGGGTGCAGATAGACGCTTAATGACACCGTCCTACAACTGATGAACACACGCCAGGCGTACCGCATTGCCACGATAAACATTAATGGCATTCGGACACCGCTTAAAATTCAAATGCTGAAAGACATATTACGCGCTGCGGACGTGGATATTGTACTCCTACAAGAAGTGCGTTTCACATCGCCGCCATAGTTCTACGGCTACGAGGCACATTATTCAGTGCACGATGAAAGTGGATGCGGTGTGGCGATTCTCACCAGGGAAGGAATAGGACTGGAGGACGTCATGTCTCTCCCTTCGGCACGTGGCATAGCGATCACTGTCGACGGCGTTCGTTTCATCAATTTATACACGCCATCTGGCTCCACAAAACGCAGAGAAAGGGCGACCTTTTACACCGAAGAGATAGCACCGTTGTTCGCTGGGCGTTATGATAACTATATAGTGGGCGGCGACTTTAATTGTGTCGTCGACAAAAAGGACCAAGTACCTCATTATGTGCCATGCATGGAACTGCGTGCGTTGATTACCGAAATGGCGCTTCTGGATACCTGGGAACTGCAGCGTGGCGACAGACCGGGTTATACGTTTGTAACGGGACATTCGGCGAGTAGACTTGATAGAGTGTATGTGACACGAGCTCTACGGACGGCGATACGGGATGCCGAAATCTGGCCAGCGGCTTTTACGGATCATATGGCGCACGTCTGTACGATTTCACTAACGCGTCAGAAGATATGGCGGAGTAAGGGTCCCTGGAAAATGAATTGTGCACTTTTACGTGACACTGAATGTCGTCGGACGATAGAGGCGGCCTGGGAGACCTGCGTTCGCCGCCAACGAGCATACACGAGCTCCAGTGGTGGATTAAATGCGCAGTACCAACGTTACGGAGAACGTTGATACGATACGGGCAGGACAAATCGCAGTGGAACCGCACGACGGCTGATTTTTATTTTACAGCCCTGAGGGAGCTGATGACCCAACAACCATCGCCGGAAAGGCACACGGCCATGCGCAGGATAAAAGCCAAGTTATTACAGCTGACGAGACTAAGAATGGAAGGTATAATGGTCCGGGCGAGATTGGCGGACACAGTTGCTGCCGAAACCCCCTCCATGCACCACGTAGTACGTGAACGCCGACGCAGGACATTGATCAGGGAACTAATCTCTGAAACTGGCCAGCAAGTTGTGCACCAGCGTGATATTGCGCATGTGTTTACTGACTTTTTCCGCCAGTTATATTGACCTGTACAAGTGAACCACGAGATACTACATGATGTCATCTCGGAAATGCCAGATAGAGGACCACCACTGGATGCAGAGACTTTCACCACAGCGATAACAGAGGACGAGCTGACGGATGCAATTGCCAGGGGGGCTCCGAACAAGTCCCCAGGACAGGACGGTTTCCCAACTGAATTTTACCGGGCCTTTGCGTACCTCATGGGACGTACCTGGATTCAGATGTACAACGAACTCCTGTTACCGCAGACTTAGATACCTGCCGAATTCACGGAGGGTATCATCATCCCAATACCCAAACCGCGCGGTGGCAGAAGGCCAGGAGATTATAGACCACTCACTCTCTTGAACTGCGACTATAAGATTTTCGCGCTCATCCTTGGGGCTCGCCTGCGGTCTTCAATTTCTGATAGACTCCTCATAGATCAAACTTGCCTCGGCGGTAAGAGTAACATACATACGGCGCTCGGTGACTACCGAGATATTATCGCATTAGCAGCGGCATGCCGAGTGCGTGGGGCACTCGTCGCTATTGACTTCGATCATGCGTTCGACAGAGTGGATCATACCTTTTTGCATGCGGTGATGGGCAGATTGGGAATCCCACAGGCCATCATTCTAGTGATCATGCGACTGTTACACGGCGTGCGATCAAAGGTCTCGGTGAATGGACGGGGCACTGACTACATTGTTATTTCAAGGTCTGTTCGTCAAGGTTGCCCCCTTTCGATATTTTTGTATGCAATGGCTTTGGAACCCTGTCTATTTGGTCTCCGAAGACGGTTGGAGGGAGTGCCGTTGCTACAACTGACATTTCATTGCCGCGCTTATGCTGACGATATGATGCTGGTGGCACGGACAGGCGAAGAAGTACGTACGGCTTTGGCATGGATACAGCTTTACGGGATGGCGGCAGGAAGCGTGCTTAATCTACAAAAATCACGCTGCATGAATGTCGGTCGAGGATTACAACCGGGGGAGGAAGGCCCGCTCATGTTAGTTAAGACCATAAAATGCCTAGGTATTACGTTCCACACGGATGTGCAGCGGACAGCAGCGGATAACTACCGACGCATATTGAAGCTGATGCGGACAATGGTGCTGTTACAGAAATTAAGAGCGTTGGATATGATTCAGAGGGTGACCTATGTTAACGTATACCTAGCACCGAGACTCACTCACGTAGCGCATGTCCTGCCTTTAACGCGCACAATGGCATCACGGATACAAGCAACTTTCGGAACCAACGTGAGTGTGGGACACCTGTGTAAGATCCAATACACAACGCTTACGCTACCACCTGGAGAGGGTGGACTTGGTCTAGTGAACGCATATGAAAAGGCACGGGCGTTATTCGTCAGTACGATTTTCCGACAGTGGCGCGGTCAATTTCGCAATATCTCGGGTGCGTTGGCCGATGTACTAGCGCCCACTTCAATGTTGCCCCCAGTCAATGTGGGCCATATTTCACCGAAGCTTTCACATTTCAAGTCTTTTTTTTTTTTTTTGGAGCTTAGCTATGTCAGAGATTCCTTCCCAACAACACGACTACCGACGACGCGAGATATATACCAACTCTTCCTGCGCCGGTGTCCCAGGAATACCCTGGAAAAGAAGTATCCAGACAAGAACTGGCGACAGATATGGCGCGTTATACGGAACGTTTACCTCCCAACGTCGGTACGCTCAACATGGTATGTGGTGGTAAATAGGAAGTTCGCAACGAATCAACGGCGGCACGCGATTCATTTGGCAGACACTCCACTATGTTTAGGCTGCGCAACAGTGGACACTGATGAACATCGTTTAGCATTTAGTGGGACGGCTCCAGTGTGGCACTTGGCACAACAGATATTGGCGTTCCTGTTACGCTCCGCCCCTGACACAATTTCATCAGACACACTTTTGTTTCCCCAAGAATCTTATTTTCCGGTCCAAAAAACCAATGCAGTGACATGGGTACGGGGAATGGTGGTGGGCTACGTGTATAACGACGGAAAAGGACAAAATTGATTTTTGGCATTTTCTCCTGGATGGACACACGAAGCTGCAACAGCATAAGAAATACGGGCAAGACTTCGCTAATTACTTGCGACTTACATTTACCGACCCGCCGGCCAGATGGGGTGTGACGGGTGAGAGATGAGACAGACGAAGAAGCCGAGATAGACATCGATCACACTTACGGACCCTTAGTTAATTTCGAGAAGACGACCCAGTCTTACACCAACGTCTGGAGAACGAGTCAATAGATGGCTCTCTTGCTCTATCGAACGTCGGGTCGTGAGCAGCTGTCGCCCCCGACACGAATTTCATTTCATTGCTACAGGAGCATGCTTCTTTTGCATTTGTACTATCCGCGATGTCTTCATGTCTTTCATTTGGGTATTTTCAGTTTTATTCATTCCCTTAATTACTTAATTTTCTAATTAGGCACTATTTGTCAACATATGGACATTGTAGACACTATTTATGCGGTAGTACAACAAAACGTATGTCAGCAAAGGTGGTAAGCCTGACATTGGAAAAAAAAGTCGCCGGATCGAAAAAAAAAGATGGTAGAGCACTTGCCCGCGAAAGGCAAAGGTCCCGAGTTCGAATCTCGGTCGGGCATACAGTTTTAATCTGCCAGGAAGTTTCATGTCAGCGCACACTCCGCTGCAGAGTGAAAATCTCATTATCTCGGTCATCTGAGTGTAAAGTGAATTAATATTTTATGTATTACAGTATCCACTCAGTATCCTCACGGATCACATCGAAAGAACACGCCATTGTACCGACGGGTGTCTTTTCGTTCGGTACAAAAGAGAAATTCTTCTTCTTCTTTTTCTGTTAATTAGTGCGTTCCCTGTTTCTCGGCCACCGTGGACGTACGGGACCAACTGTTGCCCCCCCTCTTGGGATTTCGTGCGGG
Source organism: Schistocerca serialis cubense (assembly GCF_023864345.2). Classification (NCBI taxonomy): domain Eukaryota; kingdom Metazoa; phylum Arthropoda; class Insecta; order Orthoptera; family Acrididae; genus Schistocerca; species Schistocerca serialis. The sequence continues at coordinate 589,904,734 of NC_064642.1, forward strand.
GGCAGTGTTTCGCCTCCAGTCGTCCATGTTTACAGATTTTGACTGGTCTTGAGGGTCCTTTCCATTCGTATGATCGTCCCAATTTCATTCCTCATCTTCACCCATTTATTTGTATCTTATATTCCATATTGATACCTTATCGATACATTTGTTCTCATGTCCCACATGATTACTCTTTGGATCAGTCTTAGTATCTTCATCTCCCTTACCGTTAACTTTTGTATTATCTTTTCCGTTCCCCCTTTAGTTTCTGCTGCATATGTCATAACAGGACACGCCTTTGTCTTACATAATTTTATCTTGCCCTCAGCATCTCCCTACAGTATTTTGCAGGCACCCGGCTACCCCTACTGCCTTTCTTACTTGGTTTACAAAGTTAAATTTTTATAGCTCATAATAACAGTTCTAGACAATTAAAGCTCATCACTTGTTCAACTGATTCGCCATCTGCTTCTAGTTTACATCTTATATGTGTTTTTGATATTACCATAATCTGTGCTTTTTAAAATGAGTTTTCCAGGTTGCATTGCTTAGCTGTTTTATGGAACCGCTGGAGTAACCTTTTCTAATTCCCCTCCTTAGCTCCTATCACTGCAGCATCATCACCGTAACAAATCATATGTACCATTTTATTCCCTAGTTTTTATCCTGGTTTCTTTCTTATGGCATCAATAATATGCCCCATCACGTGAATTATTTGGTTTCTGCATATTCTAGAAGATATGGATGAATTAAGTACAGCACTTATTGGGTAGGGGCTAAAAATTTCAGTACCTGCAAAATGAGGGTTTAACGATATTCCCCCTTTTTACTTATTTACTGCCATTTACCTTCGACCAGCGGCCTAGTCCCTGAGACAGGCGGTGTTTTCGCAGTACTAATTTAGGCGTTTACTTCAAGCTAATTTAATGTGACACCATTTTTAACTCTTGTTTATTTCTTCCTTCCTCTCTGTCGATTTTTGTTAATGTCAAAAACCTTGCTCTGCAAGTACACCGTAAAATAAGGGTCCTGTTTTTCCTTTCATCAATCTTCTGACAGTCGATGCGGCCTCTTAGGAATTGTCCTCTTGTACCAACCTCTTCATTTGAGAATAACACCTACATCCTAAGTCTTCAATAACCTGTTGGATGTATTCCAACCTGTGTTTTCCTTTCCAGTTTTTACACCATATATTTCCGTCTAGTACAGTGGAAGCTATTCCCTGATGTCTTAACACAAGTCCTGTCAGGCTGTTCCTTCACCTTGTCAGTATTTCCCAAATTTTCCTCTCTTTGCCAATTCTGCGGAGATCCTCTTAATCCCTAGTTAGTCCACCTAATTTTCAACATCGTTCTGTAGCATCACTTCTCACATACTTCGATGTTCATCTGTTCCAGATTTCGCACAGTCCGTGATGCCACACGATGTTGTGCTCCAAACGTACATTCTCAGAAATTTCTTCCTCAAATTAAGGCCTATGTTTGCTATTAGTAGATTTCTCTTGGGCAGGAATAACCTCTTCACCTACGTCTTCCTTGTTTCGTCCATCACGGGCTATTTTGCTACTTAAGTAACACAATTTCTTAACTTCGTCTGTTTTGTGTCCACCCGTTTAGGTGACAAGTTCCTTGCTATTCTTTTTCCAATTTACCCTCGGTCCATATTGTGTACTCTTTAGACCCAGAAGTTCGTTTTACAGTTAATTTATTCCAGTGAAAGTACCTATAGGACTTTACGCATTATCCATGAGCAAATGCTTCGGAATCAGAATTCTCTAACGGATACGCAGTCTCTACATCGGAGGTTTCTGTAACGAACAGCCTTCCTGCCCTCTTCAGCAAAACTAGTTCTTTTGCAGAGAAATAAAAAATTATGCACTTCTCGAAACGCAAAAGCATGGTATCATTTCGCTACAGGACTAATGAGTCGTAACTAGTGTTACGCATGTGTATTATAGAGTTACTGAGTGTAAATAACATACGGAATTGTTGTAGGTAAACCTAATTGATGAGATACGGGGACCTTCACTTTTCCTTCAAAATGGACTACATACAAGACACTAGCACGGTACATACTTGAATACCCCTCAACTGTATAGAACCCATATCAAATCGGAGTAACATTAGAGATAGATGGAATACGAACAAGAACGGCCCGGGTTGTCAGAGTTTTTTTGAGTGGCAAATACGCTATGTGATCAAAAGTATCAGGACACAAACAAAAACCTACTTTTATCAGATTAGGTGCATTCTGCTGCCACCGACTGCCACATACTCCATATCAGTGACGTCAACAGTCATTAAACATCGTGAGAGAGCAGAATGCTGCGCTCCGCGGAAATCACGGAGTTAAAACGTGGTCAAGTGATTGGTTGTCACTTGCGTCACACGTCTGTACGCGAGGTTTCCACACTCTTAAACGTCTCTAGGTCCACTGTTTCCGATATGATAGTGAAGTGTAAACGTTAAGGGACACGTACAGCACAAAAGCGTACAGGCCGACCTCGTCTGTTGACAGACAGAGACCGCCGACAGTTGAAGAGGGTCGACATGTGTAATAGGCAGACATATATCCAGACCATCACACAGGAATTTCAAACTGCATCAGGATCCACTGCCAGTACTATGACAGTTAGGCGGGAGGTGAGAATACATCTACATCTACATATACACTGATACTCCGCAAGCCACCCAACGGTGTGTGGCGGAGGGCACTTTACGTGCCACTGTCATTACCTCCCTTTCCTGTTCCAGTCGCGTATGGTTCGCGGGAAGAACGACTGTCTGAAAGCCTCCGTGCGCGCTCTAATCTCTCTAATTTTACATTCGTGATCTCCTCGGGAGGTATAAGTAGGGGGAAGCAATATATTCGATACCTCATCCAGAAACGCACCCTCTCGAAACCTGGCGAGCAAGCTACACCGCGATGCAGAGCGCCTCTCTTGCAGAGTCTGCCACTTGAGTTTATTAAACATCTCCGTAACGCTATCACGGTTACCAAATAACCCTGTGACGAAACGCGCCGCTCTTCTTTGGATCTTCTCTATCTCCTCCGTCAGACCGATCTGGTACGGATCCCACACTGATGAGCAATACTCAAGTATAGGTCGAACGAGTGTTTTGTAAGCCACCTCCTTTGTTGATGGACTACATTTTCTAAGCACTCTCCCAATGAATCTCAACCTGGTACCCGCCTTACCAACAATTAATTTTATATGATCATTCCACTTCAAATCGTTCCGCACGCATACTCCCAGATATTTTACAGAAGTAACTGCTACCAGTGTTTGTTCCGCTATCATATAATCATACAATAAAGGATCCTTCTTTCTATGTATTCGCAATACATTACATTTGTCTATGTTAAGGGTCAGTTGCCACTCCCTGCACCAAGTGCCTATCCGCTGCAGATCTTCCTGCATTTCGCTACAATTTTCTAATGCTGCAACTTCTCTGTATACTACAGCATCATCCGCGAAAAGCCGCATGGAACTTCCGACACTATCTACTAGGTCATTTATATATATTGTGAAAAGCAATGGTCCCATAACACTCCCCTGTGGCACGCCAGAGGTTACTTTAACGTCTGTAGACGTCTCTCCATTGATAACAACATGCTGTGTTCTGTTTGCTAAAAACTCTTCAATCCAGCCACACAGCTGGTCTGATATTCCATAGGCTCTTACTTTGTTTATCAGGCGACAGTGCGGAACTGTATCGAACGCCTTCCGGAAGTCAAGAAAAATAGCATCTACCTGGGAGCCTGTATCTAATATTTTCTGGGTCTCATGAACAAATAAAGCGAGTTGGGTCTCACACGATCGCTGTTTCCGGAATCCATGTTGATTCTGGGTTTCCAGAAATGACATGATACGCGAGCAAAAAACATGTTCTAAAATTCTACAAGAGATCGACGTCAGAGATATAGGTCTTTAGTTTTGCGCATCTGCTCGACGACCCTTCTTGAAGACTGGGACTACCTGTGCTCTTTTCCAATCATTTGGAACCCTCCGTTCCTCTAGAGACTTGCGGTACACGGCTGTTAGAAGGCGGGCAAGTTCTTTCGCGTACTCTGTGTAGAATCGAATTGGTATCCCATCAGGTCCAGTGGACTTTCCTCTATTGAGTGATTCCAGTTGCTTTTCTATTCCTTGGACACTTATTTCGATGTCAGCCATTTTTTCGTTTGTGCGAGGATTTAGAGAAGGAACTGCAGTGCGGTCTTCCTCTGTGAAACAGCTTTGGAAAAAGGTGTCTAGTATTTCAGCTTTACGCGTGTCATCCTCTGTTTCAATGCCATCATCATCCCGTAGTGTCTGGATATGCTGTTTCGAGCCACTTACTGATTTAACGTAAGACCAGAACTTCCTAGGATTTTCTGTCAAGTCGGTACATAGAATTTTACTTTCGAATTCAATGAACGCTTCACGCATAGCCCTCCTTACGCTAACTTTGACATCGTTTAGCTTCTGTTTGTCTGAGAGGTTTTGGCTGCGTTTAAACTTGGAGTGGAGCTCTCTTTGCTTTTGCAGTAGTTTCCTAACTTTGTTGTTGTACCACGGAGGTTTTTCCCGTCCCTCACAGTTTTACTCGGCACGTACCTGTCTAAAACGCATTTTACGATTGCCTTGAACTTTTTCCATAAACACTCAACATTATCAGTGTCGGAACAGAAATTTTCGTTTTGATCTGTTAGTTAGTCTGAATCTGCCTTCTATTACTCTTGCTAAACAGATAAACCTTCCTTTCGTCAAACAAATGCGGCTTGTAAAGAGCACCATTGACGCTTGCTACTGCATATGAAGAGAGACGTAGTAAGCAACTGTGATGTATATTTCATATTTTCCTTGATCGCTGAAAACTTTTTCGTGGCTATGTCACAACATGAAGTCGCCTCTATCACGTCCTTCGCAGTGGTTTGAAAATTACTCTGCCCACTAACATTTCTACATTTTCAGTCTTCAGATCATCGGAATTTGATCTACAAGGCTTTGCATGGCGACATTTTCTCTGCTACTTGAAATCTGTTAGCACGTTGCCAATATAAACTGTGAGATATTACCAAATAATTTGTTTGATTTATTTCTCAAAGTTCTACTTTCAGCGACTTAGAGCGATTTAGATTATGAATGTTCTTTCCGTGTGAATGGTAGATGTTCAGAATACGAATAGGATCTTTGTCTTTGTTGAATGCTCCCGGCTTTTATACTGCTGGTTACTGAAACTGAAACAACATGAGAGTGGCTTGCAACAAACGCCAAATTGGAGTAAAGGGTACTACATACTTAGACATGCAAATGTTTAGTATTTCAGGGCAAACGCAAAGAATAGGTAGTAGATATAACAACTATATTCGGTATGTAAGGAAAAATTAAATACATGTTTTTTTTTCAAAAATCGAATTTGAGTATTGGTTTTTTATGAGAAGATCGTGTTACGCCTAACGTAGAAACTTCCACTACAGCGACAGGATCAATCTCTAACAAGACGGTGTTTCTCTGTTCCACGATATTACTGCCCGCATTGGTCAGAATCACACGACAGTTATGCGAACATGGAATTCATGGGTACACAATCGCCGCACTAAACGCCATGCAAGTTTTCAGTAGGTACGCGAACAGCATCCGAGAAGTCGTATGTATTGTTCGCTGCTAGCTTGGAACGTACAGCCACGTCACACAACCTGAGTGAGGCAAAATGGGCTTAAATGGACCTCTCGTATGTCTGCAGGCTTTCCTGCCCGCCGTCACTGTAGGTATCGATTGTATAGAGGAAACATGATGTGGCCTAAGAACCCAGAAGATTTTACCTTAAATGGTGTTGTTTGTAGCCGAACATAGACACGAATAGATTGCAGAGGGCCAGGAATTGACCGAACTATGAACAATGTTGTGGCTGTCCTTCAGGAAACAGCAAGCAGAGAGAGGCGTGCCGGAAGTAGTGCGTCCGACAACAACACTGCACACAGCAGTGTCGGTACCATGTCGTTTTTTCAGACTAGTACCGGTTCCGCATCCAGCATCACACTCCGTCTATTCGCTCCAGGAAACCACGAAGGAACGAACGTTGTCAGATTGCATTTCTCGTTCACCTACGATTTAATACTGTATCTCCTGCAGAGACAGCAAAGGATCTGGAAGAGAAACTAAACTGTATGGATAGTGTCTTGAAAGGAGGATATAAGATGAACATCAACAAAAGCAAAACGAGGATAATAGAATGTAGTCGAATTAAATCGGGTGATGCTGCGGGAATTAGATTAGGAAATGAGACGCTTAAAGTAGTGAATGAGTTTCGCTATTTGGCGAGTAAAATAAATGATGATGGTCGAAGTAGAGAGGATGTAAAATGTAGACTGGCAATGACAAGGAAAGATTCCTGAAGAAGAGAAATTTGTTAACATCAAGTATAGATTTAAGTGTCAAGAAGTCGTTTCAGAAAGTATTTGTATCGAGTGAAGCCATCTATGGAAGTGAACATGGACGATAAATAGTTTAGGCAAGAAAAGAATATGAGCTTTCGAAATGTGGTGCTACAGAAGCATGCTGAAGATTAGATGGGTACATGACATAACTAATGAGGAGGTATTGAATAGAATTGGAGAGAACAGAAATTTGTGGCACAACTTGACTAGAAGAAGGGATAGGTTTATAGTGCATATTCTGAGGCATCAGGTGATCACCAATTTAGTATTGGAGGGCAGCGTGCAGGGTAAAAATTGTACAGTGAGACCAAGAGATCAATACACTAAGCAGATTCAGAAGGATGTAGGTTGGAGTAGGTACTGGAAGATGAAGAAACTTACACAGGATAGAGTAGCATGGAGAGCTGCATCAAACCAGTCACTGGACTGAAGACCACAACAACATCTTCCTGTTGTAAGGAGCGAGCAAATATTTCCCTTTCGACGGCCATACAGTCCAGAATCGGTGCGCCAATCAGGGAAAATCGCCGTGAGCATTACGGTAAGGTTTCGACTAACGCACCATGTTGAAGAAAACTGTTTCGTATAACACCGTGTACTGCTCCGTGAGGGAGTCTGTCACAGCCTGCTGCATATCTTCACTCTACATGAATCTTCGAACCTTCAACGTCTTTTTTAATGGACCGAAGGCGTGATAATCGCATTGCGAGAGGTCAGTACCACAGAGCGGGTGCTCGAGTGACTCCCAGTTGAGTTGGAGTAACTTTTGCGTTGCGACAGTTGCAATACGGGGGCGTACGTTATCACGCAGTAGCAGCAGTTTTCGACAGACATGCTGCCCCATGCTAATTCTTCATTCTCCAAGAGATTTCTTCCCGTGTTTATCCTTCGGCAGCCAAGGAAGAAAAGCAGTACGTGGTTTCGGTTTGGACGAATACAGTAATAAATTCACCATAGTTCACGTTTCCGCATTTACCAAAGACACGTCGGAAAGACACAAATGCCACACTAATTCCTTGCCTACTTGTTGGTGCTTTTATACCTCCAACGGAGTCGCAATACGTTGAATCTACCCTCAAACGTAAACGTTTCGACCGCCCCTTAAATATGCGGGCAATAAGTAACATTTCGCTGTTTGTTTTCTTTGGATGTGATGGAATTTTAATGGCTATACATGTTTTTTCTCCGACTGGAACCCAATTAGGATCACGGGAACAACTGCTCGTAGGGTCTGGTGGAAACTGTTTCTTCAAAATGTTTTGCAGACAAACGGAACTGTAAACTCAGAAGAGGAACCAAAAATTTATCTTCCGTTTACTAAAATAACTGGGTCTTCTTTTGGTTGATATTGTGGCAGATCCTTCTGCAGAAGTTTTTTCTCGCGAAATAAAAGCACTGCACCGAATCGATGCACTTACTCTGTGTCTGAATATCAAACGAAGTAAAACAAAATTCGATCTGACAGATATGCAAAAGCTGCGGTCCCGCCTCTGGGCGTCCCCTTCTTAGACAGTACCTCTACTATTGCCCGATTGTTTCGATGAGCAGCCGCTTACCTTTCAATTCAATCGGTACGGCAAGCAAACAGCAGAGTGCAACGCAAGAGGGCGTAGCGAGTGGTGAGTGAAACAGTACTATGCGGCAGACGGCCGCGAGAACAATGGGCACACAACCCGAGGGTTCGCTGCTAGGCTGTCGAAAACGTGAAGCGTGACTCTCTCAAGCTCACCACAGCTTATACTGCACAATTACACTGTTTAACGGAACATAACACTCCATGGCTCAGAAATTGGCCACCACGTTACTGACAAAACACAGACGACTGTTCGACGTGACCTGTATGTGTGGAGAATTCGCAAAAGATAATAGTCCACGCAGAGAAAAGAGATGGGAGGTGTGATGCAAACCTCAGTTACGGCAGCAGAGAAAGGAGGCTCGTCATGTATCTTACAACGAAGCGCGCGTAAGACTAACAAACGATAATCAGATGATGAAACTTCGTTCGGTCATTCGTGCCTAACGACTAAGATGAAACAGTCGATATGTGCCGGCCGGGGTGCCCGAGCGCTTTTAGGCGCTACAGTCTGGAACCGTGCAACCGCTACGGTAACAGGTTCGAATCCTGCCTCGGGCATGGATATCAGTGATGTCCTTAGGTTAGTTAGGTTTAAGTAGTTCTAAGTTCTATGGGACTGATGACCTCAGAAGTTAAGTTCCATAGTGCTCAGAGCCACTTTTTGAAGTCGATATGTAACATTGACACACCGAACTGTCTGACCTGATCCCATATCAAGCCGAACACAAAAATTGATATAATAAGTGCTCGTTGCATCTCCCTTCGACTAGGGCTGGGCAAAAAGTGTTGACATATCAGGAAATCGATATTTCTTCAAAACAATTACGACGTATGAGAAGGAAGCCTTTCGCGACGGCACTTTTGTATGAAACATTCTCGGACTTTTTGCCGCGGCAGTTCAGTGCAAACCCTCGAGTTTTCGACGATTTCCACCATCGTCTTCGTCAGCAGGAACTGACTATCGCTGCTGACAAAGACAATGGTGGAAATCGTCAACTCATCAAAAGGTCGAGGTTTCGCTCTGAACTGACGCGGCAAGAGGTCCAAAAACGTTTTGTGTAGTATCGACATCTAACGTCGGTGTTTGAACTACCGATATGTCGGTTAATCGATACTTGATGGAAGCCATATTTTTATTGTTTGTTGCTTCTTTATTCATAGGCATTATAGGTCATGTCAGGAGGTTTCTTGCGCACTCCAACTACTACCAATCTTTGCAATCTGACAGTAAGTGGCTCACAATAAACTTAGTTTAACTTCATACTCAGTAATACAAATGAGTACCAGACCTGAACATGAATGTATCTATACGGAAAATTCATGATAACTTGTTACTTCCAGGTGTCATTTCCACAAAGGTCAATGATAGGTACAAGGTGCAAAATGAACACTCTTATGACAGCACTATATGAGAACGGTAGAAATTATTACTCCCTGTTTCCAACTGTGAGGCATAGAGGGAGCTTCTCTTACCCCCTGATTATATGAATCAAAAAAAGATAGACTCGCTGTAAAAGTAACGCATACTCGGCACAAAAATCACGCACAATACCGTACTGTCATTTAACGAAAAATGCGCTCTGTTGTCTCAAATAGCCGGCCGAAGTGGCCGTGCGGTTAAAGGCGCTGCAGTCTGCAACCGCAGGACCGCTACGGTCGCAGGTTCGAATCCTGCCTCGGGCATGGATGTTTGTGATGTCCTTAGGTTAGTTAGGTTTAACTAGTTCTAAGTTCTAGGGGACTAATGACCTCAGCAGTTGAGTCCCATAGTGCTCAGAGCCATTTGAACCATTTGTTGTCTCAAATGTTTATGCTGGGTACAATATTTCAAGCTCAGAACACGAATCAAAACTGTGTCACTTCTAAGAAATCGATGCTTCTCTCTCGTCAGCCAATTTGCTTCTGCTGGCTCGTCATTTGTCAGGCACGTCTGGCACGAAGAGTATTCCCAAGAACAGAGCAACTCAGTGTAGCATATCGCTTGGTGGATGCCATCTATTAGCGACACTGTGAAGCCATTCACCCAGTACCTAGAACATACACCGAAGAATGAAGCAACCTGACGTCCTCCTACCAGCTACGTATTTGGTTATTTAGGCGCTCTACTAAAGTTAACTGGTTATCGCGACATGACACGTTGCATATATTTCAACTGAACGCAGTGTTTGTGCCTAGTGGAACACAGTGCCTAATCAGTTACACGTGAGCCTGTGACTGTGTGTGAAACGTGTAACCGTTCTAATAAGAGTGTTTGGTTTAGCTTCAAGTTGATCTGAGTTTCAAAAACAACTACACCTGTATCGGAAAATATTTAACAAAGACTTGTGTTGATATCTGGTGTTGATGATTACCGGTTTTATTAATTAGTATTTTGTAAATAATTGATTTTATAGAACGTTGTGTGTCTTTTACTGGTTTATGTTGGACTTAATATGGTATTCGTCAGTTTTTAAATGTTTGTTAACCATTTCTGTGACTTCGATTAACATTTTTAAATTCCTGCAAATACCGAAAATATTGACCAATGTATCAGTATATCAAAAATTTTGTCTCGAAAGTACCGATATCTTTTGTCGATATCAGTACAATACATAGATCGATAGTTTCAAAAGTTTTTCCATCCTTCCTTCGACTGAGATTTCATACACATTGCGTCAGAGAACAGCTTTTGCATTTATTTTACTTTGGATATCAGTTTCAAATACGTCAAAGAAAAGCGGAAATTGCGTTTGGCCGGTAGAAGTAAGGTTCTGCGGTCACGTAAGTCCCACGCTCTTTTTTGTGTGGAAAGTTTGGTGGGGTCATCAGTAGTCTTACTTCTCACTAGTCTGATGCCATGAATTCTTCTCCCGTGCCAGCCTCTTCATCTCAGAGTAACATCTGCGCTCAACGTCCTCAATTTGTTGGACATGCAGTCCAGTCTCTGCCTTTTTCTACAATTTTTACGCTCTACAGCCCCCGCAGGAACCATGGAAGGGGTAGTAATTCAATGAAGTATTAACACATATGCTCTCATCCTGCCTCTTTCTCTTAAGATTTTCTGTTTATTGGGTTCTTAGTGGTAAAAAATCGTTTGTTTTGCGTGATTGCATTACAAGAGGAGTAAACTTCTGATTTATCCTGAACTCTGATATTGTTGCACTATAAACAATAACGAATAAGATAGCAGAAACGCATAGAAATACAATCTGCATTGCAGACCCCGGGCTATCCTTTCGAATAGCGATATCGTCTTCAAAGGACATGCAATCTGTTAACATATTCAAAAGACAGAATATGCAGAGGAAAATAAAAAACAACATGTTTACTTACCTATCATGCCTCAGTCAATGAACACGTCTGTTTTATGCGGGATTGAAAACTTCATGCGAATTACTTGGTTTTAGATGCGCGTGTGTTGAAGGAGTTTCAAATTAGGTTTCTTGACTTGCATATCGGAAGTATGCCCAAACTTCTTCCGTGATATATCGTCAGAAGGGCGTAGAGAAAAGAGAGAGAGAGAAAGAGAGAGAGAGAAAGAGAGAGAGAGAAAGAGAGAGAGAGAGAGATATTGTAAGGTCCAGAATGAAATTTCCACTATGTACTTGAGAGATAGGGAGGGAGAGAGAGAGAGAGAGAGAGAGAGAGAGAGATAGAGTGAGAGAGAGAGAGAGATACATTGTAAGCTCCAGAATGAAATTTCCATTCTGCACTGGAGTGTGCGCTGACATGAAATGTCATGACAGATTAAAACTGCGTGCCAGACTGTAACTCGAACTCAGGGCCTTTGACATCTACGGGGACTCTTCCACCGAATGAGTGCCAAACATCACTCACGACCTGTCCTCACAGCTTTACTCCCACCAGTATCTTATTTTCTATTTTCGCAGGTGGACTTAGATAAAGTACAGAAGGTACGAAATGAGGCACAGTTGGAAGTGAAGCTTTGATGGCAGGTCGTGAGTTGTGCTTGAGTTGCTCAGTACTTATCCACCAGAAGCAAACGTCCTGAGTTCGAGTCTCCATCCGTCAAAGAAATTCATCTGTCAGGAAGTTCCAGTGTAAGATCCAATTAAATATGTAGAACAGTGCGTGCATGAAAAGTTTGATGTCAGTGTAGAGTTGATGACCCCCTTCGGCACCCCTCTTGCTGCACACTATCTTTCATTGTCCCAGTCTTTTGTCGTCGATGGTTATCTTTACCACGTACATCGATTCAAAGTGGAGTTCCAACTGAAGGAAAGGCCGCCTCAGGGGAAACAATGGCAACGTGAACGATTTTCGTCGTGTCTTTATTCTACGTGGCTGGTGAAAGGACAGCACCACGGAGGTTGAAAACTTCCTTGCTGTTGTATGTACTAAGTTGCTTACAAAACAGTATAAAGAGCTTCTCCACTAGGTACGAAACAGTACGTACCCAGTAGGATGTCGAAAGTGAGACGTCAACGTACAATGAATACAAACTGACTCGAAGAAGTAGGGAGAAAGTAATGGAACAGGGACGAGAAAGCACTTTGACACGTACCATTCCTGCGATATTATGGATAGTGACCTACACCATACTTATCACTTGTGGCTGCCTAACGCTGTATTTGACAGCAAGACTTAAATGCCGACTCACCCTAACTCAGTTTCGCCACCCAAACATTTCTCACCAATCGATTCAAAACTTCATCTAATTATTTTCCTTTAAACTCCATAGAGGCTTAATTAGACGCTCGGAGAGGCATATTTCCATTATTTAATCCAGAATACAAACAGAATGCAAATTTAACCGATAGCAAATCATAAATACAGTGTATATTCTACGTTGCAGAAACGAATTTCTGCTCGATAATGATGGACTGGATCTCAGCTAAACGTAACAAGGAGATGTTAATATGAAATATAATTTTAATAAGTAACTGCCATGTTTAAATAGTGACTGAAATTCAAAATAAGGTCGAAAGCAATAGGCTAAATCCATAATATCAAGACACTTTACTCAAAGAAAACTATTTATTGTATTAGTAACGAAAGTAAGAACATTTATCTGAAACTAAAATCATGGCTGATGTTTCCAGCAAAACATTTACCGGTATGTAAATTGTTGTTTTCCTTCTAATAGACACGTGTATCATGAACTATGGGGATGACTCCAGACAAATAAAAATGTGACATTTTACTCCCCTTTAGAAAACAGAACACAGATCTTCATAACTGCTGCCAAATTCGATCGCCTACAACATTTTCTTAAGCTTCTGACTGAAGAAATATTTACATGTGCATACCTGCATGCGCACTCTGTACATGCGAAATGTCATTCTGATAAGGCTAATACATTGTGCCTCGAAGCTGCCACTCCTACTTAAACTAACCACGAGTGTCTATAATTTTCATGTTCTGATATACACTCTCAAACAGAAAATATGGTTTATGAATAACGCGATCAGATTTTACTAATAACAGGGAGATGGCAATGTGTCGTAATACCGTTCGAACACTCAAAACGCAGTGAAAGCGTAAACTCCACATTGCATGAAATAGAATTGTGGTAACGCGCATCTTATAGATCCAAATTGTTCCATTAATGTACCTTATTATCAGTCACCTATCAGCTGAAATGATCATTACTGTTCACGAAAGTTATTAACTGCAAATTTGTTGTCACCACCATAGGATGATCCTTACCCTCAGGTGCCGAAAATGAAAAAAAAATAAAAATAAAAAAAATATGAAAAAAACTGGAACGGGCGTCTGCGATACGACTCTAAAGCAGAATGCAGCGTATGTTCATTAGACAACACGCTCATGGGGTCAATTTCGGAAATTCCAACTGGAATGCGGTTACACGTGGTAGGATTGGTAAATCGGGTACATTGGTGTAACAATATAAATTTCTGTAGACAGATTAAACTGAAACCCTCTATAACCGCCAAAGAAGTGAAATTTACAATTTAGTCCTAGTGAATGTGAATACATAGTCGCAATACGCTGTCTTTAAATTCCTTCAATACAGTATGTTGGAAGCACGCCGCAAAATTAACACTCCTCGGTAAAGTTGAAAGAGCCATCTGTAAGTCACTTGAGGTTACAGACGTGTATCATTCAAGGAGATTTGTATCATGACGTTTTATAAAGCAAATACGAGGGTGAATGAAAATCCACACTTCACGCGCGAAATTAGGTCATCAAGAAAATTAGTGACGACTTTGTCAAAACCTTGTATTATGAAGCTCATTCGTATGAAGGCAATTGGAATACGAACGGGTATATGCATCTCAACATTTATATCGAAGTGTGCTGCTCCAAATCTTCCATTCGCACACAGAAGTCTGAATTACTGCTTGTTACCAGCGTTCTGCCCAGGTAGAAGACGGGGCGTCAATTGCTGAATCCTTTCTGGTTCAGAAAACACGCTTCAACCATCCGAACTTGGGTTGCGGTCAGAGATCCCAGCATCTCCGTATTTGACAAAGATGCACCGACTCACACATCGACTTAATGCTACCAACAAGTGAATAACACTGTGCATGTTGCATACCTATGGTTATGAATAGACGTTGGTAATGAATCGGTGACATTTCACGGTTTTATTCTTATTATTTTTTTTAAAATGAGCTTACAGATCTTGGATACAAACCACGGCAGATTCCTGTCCACTCTTTCCGCCAAATAATTTATGTAAACAGCGGTCCCACCACACTTTTCTGTTGCACTCCTGACGACACCCTTGTCTCTGATGAACACTGGCCATCGAGGACAGCATACTGGGTTCTATTACTTAAGAAGTCTCCTAGCCACTCACGTATCTGTGAGCTTATTCCACATGCTCGTACCTCCGTTAAAAAGCTTGCAACGGGCACCGTGTCCAATGCTTTCCAGAAATCTACGAATATGGAATCATACCGATAAAATTGTGACAGTCGAAGTGTCTAGAAATAAGGAATCCGGCTGTTGTCCATCATCCATAGTCGCAAAATATCACGCGAGTTTCGCCAGAGAGATGCTTTCTAAAGCCATTCTGATACGTGGAGATAAGCTTCTCCGTTTCAAGAATGTTTAATATACTCGAACTGAGAATATAGTGTCGGATTCTTCAGCAAATCGAAGTCAGGGGTATTGTTCTGTAATTGTACGCGTCCGTTCTTCTACCCTTCTTATATACTGGAGTCATCTGCACTGTTTTCCAGTTTCTTGGGACTTTGCGCTGGGCGAGGGATTCACGATATATGCAGACTAGGTTCGGGGCCAAAGTCGTAGAGTACCCTTCGTAAAACCAAACTAGGACACCATCCGGGCCTGGGGATTTATTTTCTTTCAAATCACGCAGTGGTTTCTCTGCTCTTAAGCGAGTCTGTCCAATTGTCAAAAAATGGCTCTGAGCTCTATGGGACTCAACTGCTGAGGTCATCAGTCCCCTAGAACTTAGAACTAGTTAAACCTAACTAACCTAAGGACATCACAAACATCCATGCCCGAGGCAGGATTCGAACCTGCGACCGTAGCGGTCTTGCGGTTCCAGACTGCAGCGCCTTTAACCGCACGGCCACTTCGGCCGGCTCCAATTGTCAAATGACAGTACTTGTATGTCTCTACGATTGTGGTGTGTGGACAATTTCTTGAACGTGAAATTTAGAGCTTCGGCTTTCGGTTTGCTATCTTCAACTGCCGCAGGAGACTGGTCAACAAGGGACTGAATGAAAGCCTTAGACCCGTTAGTGTTTTTACATACTACCAGAATTTTCTTGGGTCCTCTGCCAGATCTTTTACTAAGGTGTGACAGTGTTAGTTGTTGTATTCTTTGCCCATAGATCTTTTCACAGACGCACGAATCTCTACTAACCTTCAATTGTCATCATTTGTCTGTTCTCTTTTGAACCGACAGCATAACAGCCTCTGCTCGCCAACATCTTCCGAATTTCGTTATTAAACCGCGATGGATCTTTCCCATCCTTTATCCACTTACTAGGAACATAGCTCGCCAGATTACGATTTATAATCTGCTTAAACTTTACCCATAATTCCTCTGTATCCATCTTATTGGAACTAAGTAATTTCAATTCATTGCCTAACAATTACTTATCTGCCCTGTCTAGCAGAAACACTCTGATAATCTTCTTGACTGATTTATCGACTTTCTTAATCATAGTTGCTATAATGGCATCGTGATCGTTAATCCCCGTTTCTATACTGATATTGTCCATGAGGTCCGGCAGATTAAAACTGTGTGCCGGACCAAGACTCGAACTCGGGACCTTTGCCTTTGGAAGGTAGGAGACGAGGTATTGGCGGAAGTAAAGCTGTGAGGACGGGGCGTGAGTCGAGCTTGGGTAGCTCAGATGGTAGAGCACTTGGCCACGAAAGGCAAAGGTCCCGAGTTCGAGTCTCGGTCCGGAACACAATTTTTAATCTGCCAGGAAAGTCTCACATCAGCGCACACTCCGCTGCAGGGTGAAAATCTCACTCTGGAAACATCCCCCAGGCTGTGGCTAAGCCATGCCTCAGCAACTTCCTTTCTTTCAGGAGTGCTAGTCCTGCTAGGTTCGCAGTAGAGCTTCTGTAAGGTTTGGAAGGTAGGAGACGAGGTACTGGCGGAAGTAAGGCTGTGACAACGGGGCGTGAGTCGTGATTGGGTAGCTCAGATGGTAGAGCACTTGCCCGCGCAAGGCAATGGTCCCGAGTTCGAGTCTCGGTCCGGCACACAGTTTTAATCTGCAAGGAAAGTTTCATATCAGCGCACACTCCGCTGCAGAGTGGAAATCTCATTCAAGGTCCGGCCTATTTGTAACTATAAGGACCTGTGCGTGTGGGCTGCACAATTAACTGCCCAAGACAGTTTTCAGAAAACGTGTTCAAAAGTGCTACGTATGACATTCTGTCTCTACACCCCACCTCCAACTAGTATTTCATAATCTTGGTATTTACGCGCTACTGACTTTAGACTTTCTGTCACAGCGAAATCGTGTGGCCGGTAAAAACATTCAGCAATTAGCCTGGTTTCACCTGCACCTGTTATACGCGACCAGATAACTGCGCTGTCACACTCAACTTCTACCTCAGTAGAAACAGTACTTTTTGTCAACTGCAGTGAAAGTGGCTCCTCCTTTGGCATCTAATCTGTCGTTCCGATATACGTTCCACGACTCGCTAAGTATCTCAGAGCTCTCCATCTCGGGCTTCAGCCAGCTCTCGTTCCCAAGAATAATTCGCGAGAACCTTCCTGGAGGGCAATGAATTCGGGTGCTTTATTACGAATACTGCGACAGTTTACTGATAAAATTGTGACAATCGCAGTGTCTTTATTATGAGCGCTCTGTAACTTCCCTTTCTGTATATTAACTGTCAAGTGGTCATCAGAGCGACTCCGACTACCGTCTAGACTAAAAAAAAAAACCATCTGCACTTCCCAAGTACTCTGCTTTGTGTAGTGCACCTGCGACTATCAAGCGGAGTCCTACAAATTCCCACACGAAAACGGAGGTCTAGAACTCAGCAGCCAAGACTGTCACGAAGCCTTTGGTTGAGATCCTTCACTCGGCTCCAAACCAAAGGACCCCGATCAAGTTAGGAAAAAATACTGCAAATTACGAGCTCCGCTTACAACCTGCACGCGAGGCGAGCAGCCTTCACCACCTCCGCCAGCCACCTCTACGACCTGAGGACGGCCTCCGAACCCATGCGAGAGGCGTCGTTGGTGCCGACGTGAACCAAAATTTGCAGACAACTGCATTCTGCACGCTCGATAGCCGCAGGCTACGCAGCCTCCTCGTCTCGGATGAGGGTCCCTGGCAGCTATACCGAGAGCACACTGGCTTTCTTTCAAGCCCTGAACGCCATCTGCCTAAGGGGCTCCATAGCGCGCCTAAATGTTGGAGCTCCTGGTAATTTGTAAACCCCTGAACCCGTGTCCCTGCTCGAACCCTGCTAAATGAGCGGTCACTTGTTCCCTCACAGGTAGAATGGGCGAGGCCAGGCGGCTAGTTTTCACATCGGGTTTTCGCCTCGAGCTACTTGAACGCCGTACCACCCGCCTCTCACCCTGCTCTGTGGACGGATCCACTGCGTCAGGCGCACTAGGAGGTGCCTCGGAGGCAGAGCCTGTGGTCAAAACGAACGACACCTGAGGTATCCCATGCGACACACCTGATCCCTGCCACCGCTACGCCCCGAGGCAGCAGCCTGAAGGTGACTGAAAGGTGCCAAAAGGGCTTTGAGCTGCTCATGAACTGAGGCCAACTCTTCCTGCACCAGCGCACAGGATGAACACATCTGAACCATCCTAGCAAGATTAACTGAAGAAGTAAACTATAAAAGCAGACACTATCTTAGATGCACAACTTGCTACCCTACTGATGTAGCACCAATGGTCGCTGATGTGTTAAAGAGATTGTATACACGAACATCTGGGAATACGATCTCGATTTTTATTCAGTGACGGCATATGCCACTGGGGGCAGTAGATGTACTGATAATAGTTGCAATGTCATCTGCCAGCAGAAGCATACTGACATAACAACCACAGCGCCTTCTACGACCTTCCGCGACCATATGGCTCATTGACGTGCAAATGTGAAGGGCAAGCTGGGAAAATGCCGCTGAGATGCACCCATACTTCCAACAGCCAAATGAGTCGCATTGAGAATGATCCTGTTTTGATCTTTCGAGTGACGCAATGGTACTGTAGGAGAGCAATAGCCGACACCTTGAAGTTCCCACACTAGCAGACGAGGTTCTGGAAATCCACAAAGCACAGACGCCCATCAAGATCGTCATGTAGTGCGAGCACTTGTGCCAGACTGTGCAGAGTACTACTGAGTACAGGTTAATACGGCGATGCAAACCTTTAGCTTGTCTTCCATTGTCGCCACAGCATCACGTTCACCAGCTGGAGTGACGGCGTCTGCAGATCACGCGGAGGATGGAATGGCGCCTTGTGGTCTTCAGCGATGAATGCAGATTATACACGCACGCAGGTGATGGTGGTTCGCACGTCGCACATACGACATATTTGTGCTAAGTTCCGTCTCGAGGAATATTATCGTGCAAGACACTGATCGACCCTAGGCCTATGGTTTTTCTGCAGCAGGCTACAGCTATCGTTCACCTTTGGCATTTCAGAGGGAACGGTTCTCAGTATGTCCAGAACGTTGTCTGAACAGTTTTGTCATTCTTACACCTGGAAGTTTGTGATGACATGCAGGCCGGAGTGGCCGAGCGGTTAAAGGCGCTACAGTCTGGAACCGCACGACCGCTACGGTCGCAAGTTCGAATCCTGCCTCGGGCATGGATGTGTGTGATGTCCTTAGGTTAGTTAGGTTTAAGTAGTTCTAAGTTCTAGGGGACTTATGACCACAGCAGTTGAGTTCCATAGTGCTCAGAACCATTTTCTGTGATGACATACTTTCTGATGCTGGCAGTACTCGATTGAAAATCAAGAACTATGCAGAATTAAGAAAGACTAGTAAATTAACTTACAAATTAATTGGAAAAATGGGTCTGGCCACCTAAATTCCCAGAGTGTTCCTTTTTTCAGAACTAGCCTAAAACGACGCAGTTAGGTTGCCTTTAAGAGGCAGAGTAAAATTGACTGACCTTCTCTGAGAAGGTTATTTTAAGTAGTATCTATGACGAACTATTTTCCCCATTTCTTATCTCGACTTCGAAGTAATAACACGAGTTTCCGCGGACAGTGCAATCAGTCGGAGATAACATGGACCAACACAGTTTAGGTACTATATTGGTGAAAGTTCAGCTAAGTTCCGAAGCCTCAGAAGCTTGGGGAAGGCCGTCGTTTGAACGAACTATCACATAAATCGTGTTATTACTCGTTGAATCACACAGCTCGTCGGGTAATTCAGCGGTGGAAGCACGAATGTATGAACGTCAACGAGCCAAAAATCTAACCTAGTTGTCACTCAGGTAACACCAAATGTTTTGGAGCCGTCGCATCATTACTTGACGGTTTCCCTCTTTCACTCGCCTGGCTCTCTATGCTTTTACTTGCCTGTGCCATTTATCTCAGAAAGAAGAACAGGACAACCACAGTCCGGTGGATAGCATCTCCCTGTGGCTTAGATGGTAATTAAAAAGCACATTTTATAGCCGAAAATGGTACAAAAACTAAACAAAGGGAGAAACTAAAATGCCTTGTTTCGCAATGAAACGCTCTGCTAACAAAATATTTTAGGAACAATTAAATTTGGTGTGAGGTAAAGGTCAGAAAAAAATCGTGGGCGAGTCAATAGTCTGATGGACTAAGAAGAGAAGCGGCAGCCATATTCTGCTTGACTACAGTTTGGCCAAGCACCTGTATAAGATCTTAGTCCTGACTTCTCCAAAACGTGTTCAGCAACACAGGATTATATCAAAACAAAGAAGGTTTAAAAGGGTGTTGGAACGGTTTGCTTAACACCTGCTTTGTTTAACCTTTATATCTAAAGGGAGTGGAATGGCTGGCGCAATGAAGTGAACATTTCAGTTCCTATGTGGTTTTTTTCCCCCCCTTTCGAATAACCCATTTGAACGGTAGATGAATCAACTTTGGCTACTCTTCATTGTATTAGATTTCTTCAGTTTCCAAATTCCCTTCATCCTTTTAGAGTGTTGTTCCCTTTCTTCTTGAGTCCACTTTCGTCTAGTTATTTTCTTTCTCTCCTGAAATTCTGCCTTTTGAACTGCCTTTCTGAAATGTGTTCTGTTTTCTATTGTGTCTATTGTAACTCCAGCATTTTCAATGTCCTTTTCAGTCTCTATGAACCATGCTGGCTTGGATTTGTAGCTATTGAGTAATGTGAATATCCGCTTGGTTAGTCTGTTGTTATCCATTCTGAATATATGTCCAAAAAACTGTAGTCTCCTCTTCCTCATTACATCAGTTAGTTTCTCCGTTTTCAGATATAGCTCTCTGTTTGGTCTTAACCTGTATTCAGCATTATCGTTTCTTTTAGCTTGAAACACGTATGTAACATAGCAGCGATGGCGAGGCATTGTAGCATCTGTGACCAGAGAGTATGCGCTTGACCGCGCGAGTGTTGCGAGCGGTTCTCAGTCTGTCAGTCAGTCGTTGCGAGTCTGTAGCTCTGTCTAGTTGAGAGCAGTACTCTGTCAGTAGTCGTCGCGTGCAGTACGCTAGTAGTCGTCATGCAGAGCGGTCGATCAGTGGTAGCAGCCCAGTGGGGTTGCGTGATGTGGTCTGGCGACAACACTGGTCAAGATGCTGAATGAGGTATACTGTTAATTAAGATAATCATCGGATAATGTAAAGTTTAACTATTGTAACTAATTTTCAACAAGTGCCCCCAATAATAACTTTGATTTCAAAAGCAATTTTACATAAAATTTTCATTTAATTGAAGTAACTATTTCGTTCCACTTCCCTTAAACAAAAGTTTCAGTTTTCAATTAGATTACAAAAAAAAGGGTATATTATTATTTGCAATGCAGTTCCTCCAAGCGGTGCGCAAGAACAAAAGCAGAAATTTGATTAGGTGTTGTAATGAGGTAAGAATTTTAATTTTGATTTTTTGCACAGGGCCAAAGACCGATGTTTCGGTTTAATTGAATCATTATTGTCACTGAGATTTTCTTATCACTGAATGGACTTTAATTTTTTATGAAGATCTTATACTTGAGTCAGATTGCGATTCTCACTTTTATTGTCATTAAATTTAATTGCTAGGGAGGTTACGTTTGGCTCCCATTCATTTATTATTTCTTTCATTTAAATTTTGCTAGGGAGGTTATACTTAGCGCAATGTCCATTAGCATTCGTAAATAGTATTGACATTCCTTTTAAAATTTAAATGACAGAAATAATAAATGAATGGGAGCCAAACGTAACCTCCCTAGCAATTAAATTTAATGACAATAAAAGTGAGAATCGCAATCTGACTCAAGTATAAGATCTTCATAAAAAATTAAAGTCCATTCAGTGATAAGAAAATCTCAGTGATAATAATGATTCAATTAAACCGAAACATCGGTCTTTCGCCCTGTGCAAAAAATCAAAATTAAAATTCTTACCTCATTACAACACCTAATCAAATTTCTGCTCTTGTTCTTGCGCACCGCTTGGAGGAACTGCATTGCAAATAATAATATACCCTTTTTTTTGTAATCTAATTGAAAACTGAAACTTTTGTTTAAGGGAAGTGGAACGAAATAGTTACTTCAATTAAATGAAAATTTTATGTAAAATTGCTTTTGAAATCAAAGTTATTATTGGGGGCACTTGTTGAAAATTAGTTACAATAGTTAAACTTTACATTATCCGATGATTATCTTAATTAACAGTATACCTCATTCAGCATCTTGACCAGTGTTGTCGCCAGACCACATCACGCAACCCCACTGGGCTGCTACCACTGATCGACCGCTCTGCATGACGACTACTAGCGTACTGCACGCGACGACTACTGACAGAGTACTGCTCTCAACTAGACAGAGCTACAGACTCGCAACGACTGACTGACAGACTGAGAACCGCTCGCAACACTCGCGCGGTCAAGCGCATACTCTCTGGTCACAGATGCTACAATGCCTCGCCATCGCTGCTATGTTACATACGTGTTTCAAGCTCCCAGTATTTTCCTTAAAATTCTTCTTTCGACCTTCTCTAGTTTCTCAAGATCTCCATTTCCTGTTAGTTTAAGTGTTTCTGCCACATAGAGAGCTTCAGGTCTGGCCACTGTTTGGTAGTGTCTTAATTTCGTGTTCCAGGACAAGGATTTCTTATTATAAACGTCTTTGGTCATATGAAACGCTCTTTCCATTTTGTGCACTCTAGTTTCTATAGCTATCTTTTCTGTGGCATAGTATGTAATCCACTCTCGTAGGTATTTAAAGGAATCTGTTTTGTGAATTGTGTTGTTGTCAACTGCTATTAAGGAGCATCACAGATGTTTGTCATAAACTTTGTTTTGTCATAGGATATTTGTAGTCCTATTTTGGCTGCTTGTTTTTGTAGTTCTCTTATTTGTTCTTGGGCATTGTCTAGTGAATCTGTAATCAATGCCATGTCATCTGCGAAGGCTAAACAGTCGACAGTGATCTTGTTTGGATTTCTCCCTAGTTGAATCCCTTTAGTATCGATGGCCTTCCTCCATTCTCGAACTACCTTCTCCAAGACACAATTGAAAAGCAGAGGTGACAGACCATCTCCCTGTCGAACACCTGACTTTATTTCAAACAATTTTGAGAGCTCTCCCCTAAATTTTACTCTCGATTTTGTATTTGTCATAGTACCTTTAATTATTGCAGTTGTTTTAGCATCGAGTCCCAATTCTTTTAAGATATCAAGCAGTGTATTTCTGTCAATTGAATCATAGGCTTTTTTAAAATCCACAAAAGTAATTACATATTTTAAGTTCCTGATTTTCCTCTTTTCTATTATGTTCTTTAAATTTAGTATTTGTTCTGCACATGACCTTCCCTTGCTAAATCCAGCCTGATACTCTCCTAGCTGTTTGTCAAGTATCTCTTCTGCTCTTTTTAAAAGCGCTTTAGACAAGACCTTATAGGCCACTAGTAAGAGGGAGATTCCCCTATAATTGCTAGGATCTGTTTTCTTCCCTTTTTTATGTAGTGGATGTATTAATGCAGATGTCCAGTCTGGTGGTAATCTATGTGTTGCCCAGATTTCTTTTAGTATTTCTGATAGACACTGTATCATGTTATCACTAGAGTACTTCCATAGTTCAGCAACTATATTATCCTCTCCAGGGGCTTTATTATTTTTAAGCTCTTTTATGATTTCTTTTATTTCTTCTGTGGTTGGCGGCTTGGAGTCTGGTGGTGTTGGGTTTACAATATTGAAATTAAATTTTTCTTTCGGTGGATAACATGTGTTTATTAACTATCAAAAACAATTTCACGTAAAAATTGACAGACGCCACACAGGCAAGATTATTTACGAAACAGTAATTACATAAAATCATAAGCAAGTTAGTAAATCACTAGCCAACGATCTGCCATAAACATTGAGAAACGCCACTCAGGAAAAATATTTAAGAAACTCTCTCACTGCATAAAACCGTTACTAAACTAATAAACCATTAGCAACGATCTCATATAAAAATTTTGAGATGCTAGTAAGGCTGAATCTGACCATAACTTCAACAAAACAACTCTAGTTAAGACACGTTATTTAAGACCCTTTCAATTCCAATACTTTAACATTACATGTAAAATAACATACAGCCTCAATTTTAACACGAATACCTAGAACATATACCTAGAACATAGACCCTGACAAAACTCTACCATCTGGTGAGCAAGATGTATGAAACAGGCGAAATACCCTCAGACTTCAAGAAGAATATAATAATTCCAATCCCAAAGAAAGCAGGTGTTGACAGATGTGAAAATTACCGAACTATCAGCTTAATAAGCCACAGCTGCAAAATTGCAAAATACTAACGCGAATTCTTTACAGACGAATGGAAAAACTAGTAGAAGCCAACCTCGGGGAAGATCAGTTTGGATTCCGTAGAAACACTGGAACACGTGAGGCAATAATGACCTTACGACTTATCTTAGAAGAAAGATTAAGGAAAGGCAAACCTACGTTTCTAGCATTTGTAGACTTAGAGAAAGCATTTGACAATGTTGACTGGAATACTCTCTTTCAAATTCTAAAGGTGGCAGGGGTAAAATACAGGGAGCGAAAGGCTATTTACAATTTGTACAGAAACCAGATGGCAGTTATAAGAGTCGAGGGACATGAAAGGGAAGCAGTGGTTGGGAAGGGAGTAAGACAGGGTTGTAGCCTCTCCCCGATGTTGTTCAATCTGTATATTGAGCAAGCAGTAAAGGAAACAAAAGAAAAATTCGGAGTAGGTATTAAAATTCATGGAGAAGAAATAAAAACTTTGAGGTTCGCCGATGACATTGTAATTCTGTCAGAGACAGCAAAGGACTTGGAAGAGCAGTTGAATGGAATGGACAGTGTCTTGAAAGGAGGATATAAGATGAACATCAACAAAAGCAAAACAAGGATAATGGAATGTAGTCTAATTAAGTCGGGTGATGCTGAGGGAATTAGATTAGGAAATGAGACACTTAAAGTAGTAAAGGAGTTTTGCTATTTGGGGAGCAAAATAACTGATTAACTGATAATGGTCGAAGTAGAGAGGATATAAAATGTAGGCTGGCAATGGCAAGGAAAGCGTTTCTGAAGAAGAGAAATTTGTTGACATCCAGTATTGATTTAAGTGTCAGGAAGTCATTTCTGAAAGTATTCGTATGGAGTGTAGCCATGTATGGAAGTGAAATATGGACGATAAATAGTTTGGACAAGAAGAGAATAGAAGCTTTCGAAATGTGGTGCTACAGAAGAATGCTGAAGATTAGATGGGTAGATCACATAACTAATGAGGAAGTATTGAATAGGATTGGGGAGAAGAGAAGTTTGTGGCACAACTTGACCAGAAGAAGGGATCGGTTGGTAGGACATGTTCTGAGGCATCAAGGGATCACCAATTTAGTATTGGAGGGCAGCGTGGAGGGTATAAATCGTAGGGGGAGACCAAGAGATGAATACACTAAGCAGATTCAGAAGGATGTAGGTTGCAGTAGGTACTGGGAGATGAAGATAGCTTGCACAGGATAGAGTAGCATGGAGAGCTGCATCAAACCAGTCTCAGGACTGAAGACCACAACAACAACAACCTAGAACATATTTATTAAAACGTAACTTGAGCAATCTTGCAAATTACTAGACTAGCGAACGTTGCAGAGCGATCCACGAAATAATTCAAATACCCACTGGCTTGTAAGATGTGCTTTTAGGACATAGAAAGTTACAACGTTATACCATCATAAATGTGTAACATAAGAAGTAAGGCCCAAGCTTGTAAGGCCGAAGTTTGACCACGAACGGTGGAACCGACTCAGGGAAGTAATACTTAACTTCGAACCATGACGTGGCTCCGTTTGCAACCATACATCGAGTAGGCCACGGAAATGTGAAGCCAACAAACGCTACCGAAGAGGAACGCACGAGCCCCGGCGAAGTCCACCGCCTGTAAGCCAAACTTGAAATCTAAAGGTAAGCTGAGCGCTTCGGTTGTCTGCTGCCTCAGCTCACTGAAACACAGACCACACCCGACAACAGGAGGGCAAAAAACTTTTCTTAACTTTAACATTCAAGACTGATCAGTAAATTAACACTATAAAATCAAGGCTAAACTGCAACTAATTTCACTCGCAAGTCCTTTCTTTAAGTGAAACAGTACCTGATAAACAAACGCTCAGTGTGGGAAATGAACTGGCTCACGAGAACCGACACTCACTAGAACTTAAGTGAGCCTGCAAAGCTGAACACGGTAACCTTTAGAAATAAAATCTCAGATCGCCCACAGAGGACATATTGACATGAATTTACAGATATCGTAAGCTAATCAAACACTTGCTAATAATAGGTAATGAACTAACATTATGCAAATACATCAATATTACGCGGCAGCAGAGCACACGCTTAGTAAGAGGCATCAAATCAAATCGAACACACATAACGTCACGCGTACGGAAACGTCTTACTGTACCAAGAGCGATCACAATCAAAGTTAACGAAGCGCCCTTAGTAAGTACACTCCTGGAAATGGAAAAAAGAACACATTGACACCGGTGTGTCAGACCCACCATACTTGCTCCGGACACTGCGAGAGGGCTGTACAAGCAATGATCACACGCACGGCACAGCGGACACACCAGGAACCGCGGTGTTGGCCGTCGAATGCCGCTAGCTGCGCAGCATTTGTGCACCGCCGCCGTCAGTGTCAGCCAGTTTGCCGTGGCATACGGAGCTCCATCGCAGTCTTTAACACTGGTAGCATGCCGCGACAGCGTGGACGTGAACCGTATGTGCAGTTGACGGACACTGAGCGAGGGCGTATAGTGGGCATGCGGGAGGCCGGGTGGACGTACCGCCGAATTGCTCAACACGTGGGGCGTGAGGTCTCCACAGTACATCGATGTTGTCGCCAGTGGTCGGCGGAAGGTGCACGTGCCCGTCGACCTGGGACCGGACCGCAGCGACGCACGGATGCACGCCAAGACCGTAGGATCCTACGCAGTGCCGTAGGGGACCGCACCGCCACTTCCCAGCAAATTAGGGACACTGTTGCTCCTGGGGTATCGGCGAGGACCATTCGCAACCGTCTCCATGAAGCTGGGCTACGGTCCCGCACACCGTTAGGCCGTCTTCCGCTCACGCCCCAACATCGTGCAGCCCGCCTCCAGTGGTGTCGCGACAGGCGTGAATGGAGGGACGAATGGAGATGTATCGTCTTCAGCGATGAGAGTCGCTTCTGCCTTGGTGCCAATGATGGTCGTATGCGTGTTTGGCGCCGTGCAGGTGAGCGCCACAATCAGGACTGCATACGACCGAGGCACACAGGGCCAACACCCGGCATCATGGTGTGGGGAGCGATCTCCTACACTGGCCGTACACCACTGGTGATCGTCGAGGGGACACTGAATAGTGCACGGTACATCCAAACCGTCATCGAACCCATCGTTCTACCATTCCTAGACCGGCAAGGGAACTTGCTGTTCCAACAGGACAATGCACGTCCGCATGTATCCCGTGCCACCCAACGTGCTCTAGAAGGTGTAAGTCAACTACCCTGGCCAGCAAGATCTCCGGGTCTGTCCCCCATTGAGCATGTTTGGGACTGGATGAAACGTCGTCTCACGCGGTCTGCACGTCCAGCACGAACGCTGGTCCAACTGAGGCGCCAGGTGGAAATGGCATGGCAAGCCGTTCCACAGGAGTACATCCAGCATCTCTACGATCGTCTCCATGGGAGAATAGCAGCCTGCATTGCTGCGAAAGGTGGATATACACTGTACTAGTACCGACATTGTGCATGCTCTGTTGCCTGTGTCTATGTGCCTGTGGTTCTGTCAGTGTGATCATGTGATGTATCTGACCCCAGGAATGTGTCAATAAAGTTTCCCCTTCCTGGGACAATGAATTCACGGTGTTCTTATTTCAATTTCCAGAAGTGTATAATTCTTAACTGGGTGTCTTGATGCTGGGGCGATTTTGCGTTGATGTCGAACCATCACTTCGCAAGACCTTAACAGCGTGTCCCTCAAAGGAAGAGGGTACATCCACAGCTCACAAGGTTGCCGGATAATGCACAGCGCCGGCCAACTCCCGCCACCACCAGTATAACCACGTAATAGCCGGCGCCCGCCCTCAGGCACGCCGTCTTCGTTTCTGCCCGCCCACCCTCTGTTTTCAAAGCGTAGTTCCACTTTACTCGCAGTCGGCACTCGCTTGTATCCCGAGCCGGCCCAATCCCCAAGACAAACCCTCTGTACTAGGAAATCGATCGTACTCATGTCAGAGATAATACTGGCGCCGGTCCCGCCACGGCTCAATCTCCACCCCCCCCCCCAACCCCCCTCCCAAGCATACCTTTGACCTACCTATAACGGTGGGGCCAGAGCGAACATATCATTTCTGAATTGTGCTAATTTTCATGTGCCCTGCTAGACAGTATGTTATTTTTGTTATTCTGAAGTCGGCTTGAAATCAGACAGAATATTAAATTGTTATGGACGCCATGAAACCCTTGAAGGAAATTAGAATACGAGGTCTGTTCAAATGTCGTTGACGCTCCTGACATGAGCGTCGTCGGTAGACGTCGAAGAGCGTCCTGAACGAGGGGCGTCTTTAACTTCCGTCCTGCCATATTTAAACCACATGAACCATTCGTAACACCGAGTACGGCTGTATCACTTATCACCGTAGGCTTTGTGCATGATTTGGTGTGTGTTTGTAAAGATCTTCTTGAGTTTCAGGCAGAATTGAATGCAGACGCGTTCCTCCTATAACTCCGCCATCTCGAAATTTGAAAACTGTGAGACACAACGTTCTACACAAGATAATTCTGAGTAATAACTAACAGACAGGTGTACCACAATGAAACTTCCGGCAGTTCCACATTAAACACAGGCGTGTGCAGGTATGCCAAATGCATTTCGCTCCAAGGCACCAGTAGCGCGAAATAACGAATGTTCCCGAATTTTTTGAACAAACCTCGTATGATCGGTGGGTTTAACCAATAACTAAAGATTATTACGGGATGTGAGCACTTCACTGAGTAATTTAGAACACCGTTACAGATTTTTCCAGGAGAGAGATTGTTAAATAAGTTCGAAGCGGTTTAATCGGACCCTTTTAAGTCACTGTTTTCTGACAGAACTCTTTCCTGGCTCGAGTACATAAAGTTTTGAATCTCAGAGTAGTGACGCGAATCCCTAATTAGCCGCAGAAATGGATATTGACTCCAATATGAAAACCTAAAGCAGTGATTCTATGATTGCTACGACGTGGCACATGGACACGGAAGATGGTGAAAAAACGGAACGCGGTCTCCCCAGGAACAGTTAATATTAATCTGGCAGATAACAGTCGAAAGAAAAGGATTTCTTCTAATAATAAATAGATGTAATATTTGCGTAAAAGGGTACAGGAAATGACCAAATAACTTGCTCACCGCACAATCAGTTAGCAGATTCGTCTAAAATGTTACTGAAACGACACCATTTTGTCTCCAGTGACGGAAGGGGTGGTGGGTGTTTGTTCTGCGGGTCACAAGCGCAGTCGATCATGGAGGGCCATCTCGGGAGGTTTCCTTCCCCTCTCCTCCCCACCTTCCCCCCACCCTCCATCAAATGCCTCAACCTCAAATCCTCCCTCCCACTCTCCCCCCCCCCCCCCTCCCGAACTACCCCACCCTTAAGGTACGTTTACACTGGGATACATGTATCGCGACATGTATGAGCGACATGTCAATTTGACATGTCGCGATACATCACCTCATACAAAAATTCACGGAACTTGTATGCGGACCGTCGAGCTCATACATGTCGCGTATACATTTTGTATATCGCTTTTTGGCCATATACGCGACATGTATGAGCGACATTTGAAGAACTCGCGCATGCGCAGTACTATCATTTCCTGTCGTCTTGTCGCCTGCTGCTTATTTTGACGATTAGCGCATGCGTAGTACCAGGCTCTTTGGCGGCTGTTTGAGTTTTGGAGGTGCCGACTATCGTTTCGACGTTAATGTATCTGCATAGAACATCAAAAAGTGCCATATGCAACATTATTCTTCGTGTTTGCGGGGCTATTGTGCAAGTTTTATTCCAAAAAGTGGAGGTAAAAGTTTTATATATATATCAGAGTATGTAATACATTCTATAATTTTTTCATGCATCTGGCACGTATATCAATTTTTTGCTATTATTCCGGCGGCCTCGCGTGATAATGTTGACAACGGATGCCGACAATCGTGTGTGAGACGTTGGCATTAGCAATCGCGCGACAATGCAAATGTTTTGTAATGAAATCTTCGTTTCAAGAGGAATCCCCAGTGGCCAAAAAACGGAGTGTTACTGCCAACTGATCCTCTGGTGGAATCGCTTCCCGAAAGTTGGTGTTGGTTTTGGACACAAGAGGAGCCACAAGTGATACCAAACCATGGAAATCCTCCATACTCATCCTAACATAATTTCTAAAACATGCGCCATCCTTTAGCGTTAATTCGCGAGAAACTCTCTCTGCCACCATCTACGCTTCCTCCGCCTTTTCTTCCTATCATCTTCCAAAAGAGCTAGTGTACCAGCACATAAAAATGTGAAATCTTCCAAATCGTCGTCGAAAGCTATCGCAGAGTGATACATATCAACCAGTGTAAACGCACGCTCATACATGTATGAGGTTGATACTTGTCAACTCATACAAGTCGCGATACATGTCGCAAAGTCGCATATACAAGTATCTCATACATGTGCCGATACAAATCGCAGTGTAAACGCACCTTTACACAGACAGCAAGCTGTTGGACAGGCGCGCCTGTCGAAGACCGCGCACCCAGCCATTTCTTTTGTCAATAAAGGTGACAGTGTGAAAAATAGACTACGCCGGCTATGATTTATTTACTATGACCTGCGGCCTTCGGGAAAAGACGTTCACCCTTCTCCTTTCTACACACACACTATGACACTGTCGCGTCTGGGTCGGCCCGGAGACACATCAGAGTCGACACCTCTTCAAGTTACTCGTCAGCGCGGCTCTCTATGGTGTCACAAGTCTCATATGAATGATTTGCGGCGACAGCTGATGACAAGTGGCTTTGTACTTCTTCCTATACGAGCATAATCAGTTGACTGTTTTTTTTTTTCATTTTAGATTCGTAATTCAATTTCTATGCATTGTTTCCCCAGTACTGTGCACTATAATGTTGCGTGTACTCTCACAATGTCAATGACTATAGCTCGTAACACTCAAAGTTTTGCATAAGGTTTCTTTCCAATTCCATCGTCTTGTAAGGTCATTACCTACACTACGAATATTTCCCTTTATCTTTGCAAGAAATACACTAATAATTGACCACGACACTAATTTTATTTTTTATTAATATATAGTGCTACTTCGTTGTAAAGCTCTGGTCTAGCAAATTTGAAGAAGAGTGAAATAAACTTTCATAAATAATTCGCAGTATTGTGGCTGACTGATGGAGAACAGTCTAAACAGACGCTGTAGCTAGTTTCATTGATCAGAATGTTGCGTGGCCTACTTCGTGCTGTTTGTTTGTACACTCCTGGAAATTGAAATAAGAACACCGTGAATTCATTGTCCCAGGAAGGGGAAACTTTATTGACACATTCCTGGGGTCAGATACATCACATGATCACACTGACAGAACCACAGGCACATAGACACAGGCAACAGAGCATGCACAATGTCGGCACTAGTACAGTGTATATCCACCTTTCGCAGCAATGCAGGCTGCTATTCTCCCATGGAGACGATCGTAGAGATGCTGGATGTAGTCCTGTGGAACGGCTTGCCATGCCATTTTCACCTGGCGCCTCAGTTGGACCAGCGTTCGTGCTGGACGTGCAGACCGCGTGAGACGACGCTTCATCCAGTCCCAAACATGCTCAATGGGGGACAGATCCGGAGATCTTGATGGCCAGGGTAGTTGACTTACACCTTCTAGAGCACGTTGGGTGGCACGGGGTACATGCGGACGTGCATTGTCCTGTTGGAACAGCAAGTTCCCTTGCCGGTCTAGGAATGGTAGAACGATGGGTTCGATGACGGTTTGGATGTACCGTGCACTATTCAGTGTCCCCTCGACGATCACCAGTGGTGTACGGCCAGTGTAGGAGATCGCTCCCCACACCATGATGCCGGGTGTTGGCCCTGTGTGCCTCGGTCGTATGCAGTCCTGATTGTGGCGCTCACCTGCATGGCGCCAAACACGCATACGACCATCATTGGCACCAAGGCAGAAGCGACTCTCATCGCTGAAGACGACACGTCTCCATTCGTCCCTCCATTCACGCCTGTCGCGACACCACTGGAGGCGGGCTGCACGATGTTGGGGCGTGAGCGGAAGACGGCCTAACGGTGTGCGGGACCGTAGCCCAGCTTCATGGAGACGGTTGCGAATGGTCCTCGCCGATACCCCAGGAGCAACAGTGTCCCTAATTTGCTGGGAGGTGGCGGTGCGGTCCCGTACGGCACTGCGTAGGATCCTCGGTCTTGGCGTGCATCCGTGCGACGCTGCGGTCCTGTCCCAGGTCGACGGGCACGTGCACCTTCCGCCGACCACTGGCGACAACATCGATGTACTGTGGAGACCTCACGCCCCACGTGTTGAGCAATTCGGCGGTACGTCCACCCGGCCTCCCGCATACCCACTATACGCCCTCGCTCAAAGTCCGTCAACTGCACATACGGTTCACGTCCACGCTGTCGCGGCATGCTACCAGTGTTAAAGACTGCGATGGAGCTCCGTATGCCACGGCAAACTGGCTGACACTGACGGCGGCGGTGCACAAATGCTGCGCAGCTAGCGCCATTCGACGGCCAACACCGCGGTTCCTGGTGTGTCCGCTGTGCCGTGCGTGTGATCATTGCTTGTACAGCCCTCTCGCAGTGTCCGGAGCAAGTATGGTGGGTCTGACACACCGGCTCTGAGCACTATGGGACTCAACTGCTGAGGTCATTAGTCCCCTAGAACTTAGAACTAGTTAAACCTAACTAACCTAAGGACATCACAAACATCCATGCCCGAGGCAGGATTCGAACCTGCGACCGTAGCGGTCTTGCGGTTCCAGACTGCAGCGCCTTTAACCGCACGGCTTCTTCGGCCGGCTGACACACCGGTGTCAATGTGTTCTTTTTTCCATTTCCAGGAGTGTAGTATAATCTATTTCTGACGGCCGGTCCATTAAGGATTTCGAAAACTATGTGAGCGGAAAGTAGCATTCCGGGGTACATAACGTTAACAGAATGACAACTTACTAGTTCATACAACTCTGGCCGTGAAACTGATGATGAATGAAAACTAACGGAACTGTATTGGAACACGTCCGACGTCGTTCGTTTGGACATCATTAGTATGCGGTGTTGTGTCAGCGTCTGGATGCGAAAGGTCCTCTTACGTCGTGACATTGGTACAGCTCGGCGACCTGCAATGTTCTGACGTACAAAACTGGCTGTGAAACAATAAATATCAGTCAGTTCAGCTGTGGTGTTTCTCTTACATCACTGATATTGCCGGTCATCACACAATAACTGTGTATCTGTACAGTCGTGTTGCTACTTATTAATAACGAATGTTAGTATCAATCAACTGTGAACTCAACACGATCAAGATTACTTATTGTCTCTTTTATCTAAAAGTAACTGACTGATAATTGTGCAATTGTGAACTGGAGATTTTTGTCTGACTTGTGATTAACATTAGCGAAAAGTTCATTTATCACAACAGATGGTCGTTCACTTCTTTCTCCGTCACCGACGTTCGTCCGACTTTCCTGAAAAAAAGAAAGAAAGGCATCACTTTCTTATAGAACTATCACTCAAAAACCATCTCTCCGTTCTGCACAAAGTTCGCTGTGGCTGTCTACATTATGCATCTCTTTCGCACAAGGAAAGTCGATTACATCATGTAATTCGTTTAAATTTTCAGTCACAGCTGCCGTTTTGATTTACGATTAAGATGCAACCATCCGTTCAATAACTTTTCCGTGGCACTTCCATCAGTCGGTGGCATGTTGCAGCTGCACTAACTAATGCTAGAGTTGCGTGAATGGTATAGCTGCAGTAAAAATGTGTTCACATGCGGATTAGTGTACAAATTATGTACAATGATGTGAAGAGAATTAATCCTATGAATATAGTCCAGATGTTATGGACAAAGCTGCGACTTACTGAAGATGGAAAAGTAATCGCTGTAATTCAGAAATATAGTGGGGTTGACACAGAAATACTCGACGTTACGTTGGATATAGGCACTGATTTTGAAGGTCAGGAAGAATCTGAACCCGAAGGTGCCTGTTCAGCCAGTACACGACGTTCATCTCCAGAGCAACAGGCACAGGCCACTCAAAGTGAGTACGAACTGTTTCCACCCAAACAGTCGAGACCCAGTGAAGCAGAAGCTATTGGTGACAGTGTACTAAAGAACATTTATGAAGACATTTACAATCTTGGCTTCAGTTCGTATAGTAAACCAATGCGGCGCCGTAATTATATTAAAAGTAAATCAGTTGCAGATTAATTCTGAATTGTCTACTAAAAGGCGAACAGTAGCTCGTTTCAAAGGAAACAGACCGTCGCAATTACAAACTACGAAAGAGCATTTAATAGTGCAGTATGATAGAGTGAGGTTGTATGGATCTCCAGTTCACTATTGGCTTCTACAAACGCGGACGTTAGAAGCGTCTAAAATGGCTGGCTTGGCTAATTTCAAAGCTTCGATTTCTCAATCTTAAGGCTGAATGTGGTATTTCATTCAGACATATTACTACATTTGTCACACGTAAGGACAAAGAAGACGATAATAGTATACGTCAGAATGCACAACAGTTTGAGGAGGAAGTGAACATATTTATGACAGAGCAGGGTGCAGGGAAAGAAAATGTTTGGAACAGTGACCAGACTCAATTCCACTATGAAATATCTTCATCATCAACAATCTCTTACATAGGAGAGAAAATTACAGCTTTACAACTCATCTACACAAATTATGCGGCCCTATCAGTGATAGGCAGACTTGTACCTCTGTTTCCAAGAGGCACAAGGCACTTTCAGCCCAAATATTTTAAAGCAACTTGAAGCAACCTGTCACGAAACATTCATGTGGAGGAATATAAAGGTGGAAAAATGACTAATGAACACATGAACATTTTCTAACTTGACGAACGTGTAACAATGAAAAGAGCCTATTTATAAGTGATTGCTGGTCGGCTCATACAGATCGTACCCTTCTAAATACAAGTTTTCCAAACAAACATGTTATGCTGAAGATATTGACACCGAAAACGACAAAATATTGCCAGCCCCTTGATGTTCACGTCATTCGGCAATGTAACCTCTATTTCAGACGGATTTCTCGTTTTGTAAGACTACAATGTGGCAAACCGTAAGTGAAGACAAGTAATCGTTATGTCATCACCAAACTCCACTCGGTAACTTACAATCAATTTTCTGCACTAAAGTACACGCCTGTGTTGCTGTATGCTTGGCGAAAGGCAGTTTCTGATACTGACGTATACATATCATTATATGAAAACGTAGTTAGTGTGGCTTTCGATATTGGACTGCTTGAACGGGGAAGTGATTCTGAATGTAAAACCGTGTCTTTTGTGTGGTGTGCGTATTGTACTCTTCCATTCTGTTTTAACCACTTCAAAGAAATCCCGGATCTGCACTATGAAGACTAATAAAAGTACTATCAGGTGTGCAGGATATTTGAAGTTTGCGCTATCATAATGACTTTAAGCAGAAGTTTAGGCACTATTAATTGAAAGTGTAATGATACAACGACATTATTGGATTACTTATAAATTCCCTTTTGTGGTATTTATATCCTGTTACTTTCACACTAGTGAAATGTCACTTATGGTAGAATTCAACTTTTTGCATATATTGATACAGACAACTGTTTTCTATGATAGAATGTTATTTTAAGTATGGTTTCGTGGGAGTTCCTAGCGTTAGAGGTCAAATGTGTCCCTTTTGAGCCGGGCTACACAACTACACTGAAATCCCTCCGCTTCCCACTACTCCGCGTGGCAGAGAGCATCGGAATGTATGTTTCCGAAAAGCCCCCGTACTTCAGGGGTCAGTTTATCAATTAGGAATCGTTACCGTTATTAAGAACTGGGTGGAATATGTAAGGCCACCATATCTTGTCTCTTTTTTTCAGTCTTGTCGTGCATCGCACCTTACGATTGTTAGGTATAACACGTACTCCATACGACGCTAGCGTTATGTCTGGCATTCTGGAGGAACCGGTACTTGGATGACAGCTTCCGATCGCCAAATGGGCTATGGCCCGTTTCTCGCACCATAATAGGTGGCACATATGTTTTAGCCAAACTACACAGAAGTTACCTTGGAAAGCAGTCGAAAACTATCGTTGTTCCATTCGGTACTTTATACTTGTGTGTTAGTAGCATCTACAGCTCTCCACAAATTTAAACCTATCATAGTTACGGCAGTGCATCGACAGACTACTTCATGTGCTGCAGTTCATCGTTGGTATAGTTGATGAGATGATGATGATGTTCGGTTTTTGGGGCGCTCAACGGCGCGGTTATCAGCGCCCGTACAAATTCCCAACCCTTTCTCAGCCCAATCTCGCCACTTTCATGAATGATGATGAAATGATGAAGACAACACTGAAACGTCCCCTTTGAACAATTTATATACACGACTGTGCTTAAACTGACACACAATATTTTGTTAGCGCAACGCAATCTGACTTTCAAAATTCCCTACACAAGAATGGCCCTGACTAACATTAAACTATACCTTTCACAAATCACTAAATCACTTACCTCACAATAATCTTCGTTTCTCCCACTACTGCAATACAGCAAGCGCCACTACTGCCAGCTAAATAAAAGATTCAAACTACTAAAGGCACTAACTACTGATAGGGATAGTTAGCAAATGAAAGATATTAATAGAGAACAAACAATGTATTTACCTTGATATCATCATATATACATATAACAGTTCATGACAAATTACAAATCTCCGCCATCTCTCTCCCCACATCCACCACTGCTGGCGGCTCACCTCCAACTGCGCAACGCTACGCGCTGTTCACAGCCAGCTGCCGCTGCCCAACACTACAATGGCGAGTATTACAACAATGCAAAGCAGACACAGACTGCCCACAGCACAGCCAGTGATTTTCATACAGAGGTGGCGTTACCAATGAAAAAACCTAAACAGCCTACTTACATAGCTCCCATGCTCCCCACAAAAATTTTTACAAATTGGATTGGGCAGTGGCCAATACAGATTTTAAAAAAAATTTTCATAATTACAATAACAAAGAAATCAAATGCACACACTTATTGATACAATGTTGGTCAAAAACTAAAGTTGTCTCACAGTCCATAAAGACAGTCCTAATCGTACATAACAGGAGATTAGCAGTGTTTTTCTCGAAGTCTGAGCAGTAAAAGAAAATGCACATAGAAGTAGTGGATTTCCATGCAGTCTTGAAGAAGTAGTGTTGTCCTTCCAACGGAAAGACAGTGCTGACTCTTGACATGCAGACAGGTAATGGGCCACAACAGAGCAAACCCACAGCAGAGTCAGTGGAAATTTGGAGAGTATTGGTAGGTAGGTCATCACAGAGCAGACCCACTGTAGTCCTGGTAGAGATTACGGTATTGGTGGGCCACCAGAGGTGCAGACCCATTGCAGTCCTTGTAGAAATTGGTGGGCCATCAAAGATGTAGACCCACTGTAGTCCTTGGAGAGATAGCCAGCAGCCATCTGTTGCGATTGTGCAGGTGCACATTCACCATCGAAGAGTCTTGCAGAGAATATAGCAAGTCCATAAACCACCACTTGTGCACTCACAAAGTTTTTGGAATTGTCCTTAGAACCAGCAATGCTGTTATCCAGTCCCTTGCTGAATTATCAACACACGTGCAAACACTAACAGTCCCTACTTCTCACATATTGTCCATATACTATGACCAACAGAAACGTGTGCAGTGAAATGTAACTAACAAGTAAATAATATCATGAACTGGTGACAATTACAATTTTATAAATTTACAACATGAAAATACAATTACAAAGGTACAAAATACATCATTAAAGAACATAATAATACAGATAACATTTGTAGTACAGGCTTTACAAAGAATAGAAATAGACATATACGTCAGTGTTACAGGAATTATGACATAAGTACATACATAAAAGATCAGAATAACTTTCGAAACATCAACTTCACACATGAGCATTAAACAGAACGGAATTAATAATGTCTAACATCTTTACAAAGAAAATAACATATTATTAATGCAAATTATATTTGAGGATAACAGTATTCCTCATCATAGTGAATGTAGCTTAATATTAAAAGAAGAAAAAATTCTATGAAACTACACAGAGACAGGAAGAAAACAAATACACAAGGGTACACAAACACATAGTGGGATAACACCAATAGGAAAGGACAGGGTTCGTTTTCAGTGTAACATTTGGTACTGCAGTCCAACCCAAAACTTCATATATCTTTCCTCTTATTTCATCCTTTGTTTCCACCAAAAAAATTCTATCTAACATGCTTCCAGTATTTATATGTTCACACATTTCTTACCTCAACATTTATTTCCAAGAAAATCCTACCTAAACCTGTTTTCTCAATGCATTTCTTCC
Source organism: Schistocerca serialis cubense (assembly GCF_023864345.2). Taxonomy (NCBI): domain Eukaryota; kingdom Metazoa; phylum Arthropoda; class Insecta; order Orthoptera; family Acrididae; genus Schistocerca; species Schistocerca serialis. Next base: position 589,943,409 of record NC_064642.1, read on the forward strand.
AATTCATCGCAACTCATTCTCTTAGAGGCTACCCCCTCTTAAGCTAACTTAAATCTACTGAGCTCAGATGCTAAACTAAGGAACGAGGCAATGCAGCATCACATAACAAATCAACACAAACAGCAATGCAAAAAATGCAAATTGGCAAAGCTAGCAGCATAAATGAGCAAAAGTCAAATTCAATAACACTATGCCTGGCAAACAGCAGCAACTTATACCTAAACATGACATAGCGCAAGCAGAAAAAATATTACAGTAAAGACAACAATGCAGATAAGGGAAATGTATAATCAAATCTTAATGTCTATGTAATTAAAGTGGTGCACCACAACAACTGATTGTAAAAAGAAATATTACCATGTACTTGAAAAGAAAATTATGTGTTACTGTTACTAGTTCCTTCTTATTGTTCTTTCCTTTCCAAGTGCTCCTTTTTTAAAGAATGTGGATCATAAAATAATTATTTAATAGATCTGTTGACAGAAAGTGTTCACATTAGCAAATGCATTTCATTTTATAAAAGCAATGCTGCAACACAGCTGAAAACCAGATATCAAATGAAATAAGCAATTACACAAACCAAAGCATAAAAATATCATTCAATAGTCATGTGACATTTCATAAGTTAGTAGAAATTCTCTCAACTCTCGTAGAAAGACGCTTGTCATAATCAGGTGTGCAGATGTAAAAATATTTCCGAGGATAATGGCCTCCCCCTTTTTTTTTTGTTCTACCTGTGCCGCTGACAAGGGCTCGCAATAATGGCTTTTTCTCCAGGCGTCTGACACAGCTGGGTGCCCGCGACGCATTACGTGCAGGTGGTCACTTAACTTTCGTACGGAAATATTTACGACAGCAGTTTCTGCTACCGTGGCAGTCTCATATAAAAATATTTCACAGGTCAAGAATTAGCGTTGCAAATCTGTAGAAACAAAATCCTATAAATATAAGTGTCCAAAAAAAATATTCGTCAGCATTGTGATACAGTCACACATTTCATAACTCTTAAAGTACGTTTCTTGGTTTCCAACATCCTGTTTCACAAGTCAAGAGTCCCTACCCACTATTCATTACTCCTTACCTTATTACACATATACGTATCCATCGACACTCGTCAATATTTCGTCATTATAAATATGAAGCATAATCAAATAACTCATATAGCCTCAGCCTATTAATCATAAACATACCTCAGCAGCATAATACACATCGTCGTCGTAAAAATAACATCATAACACTTCAGTCAAATCTCAAAATCGTCGTAACTTCCTCCAATAATTTCTCAGCCTAAAAAAATTCTCTGCTCATATCAAAAGTGTCATCTACCTCAAACGTACTTTAAAAATCATGATCTCATACCAAATACATCATATAAAGCTCTCATAGTATCACAATGGTTCCGAAAAATATGAGCAATTCACAAAGTACAGACAAAATACAGTTTCATAAGTGTGAAGTTACCCAACTGTGTAATTGCGTAAACATGTGTCACAGATGTAGCAAAAATAAATGTTTGTCTCTCTCAGTTAAATAATCAGATAGCTGTGTAATTTGTGTGTTAGAGAAATATGGTACCGATGTGTAAAGTTGTATAAGCAAATACCATATTAGCTAGGGTTCCTTGTGCTTGCCAAACACATGGTACACAAAGTAGGCGTATACCCCCCTGAGGATTAATGTAATTATACCCTCAGGTGTTACAGATTACAGCAATGGAATGAAATGTATCACGGAAAACTTTCTTTGTAATTCAAAAATCTTTAAAAATAAATGTTTTAAGTATAAAATTGATCACTCAAATACGTGTACTGTAGCGCTAAACTGTGCATCTTGTAGCATAATCTCTGTGGAAGTGTCGTAGTTATCGTCCTCCGAAAGCTAAGTTCTGCAGAAGTCAATGTACTTACCTCATGATAAACAAAAGTGAAATGCTTTCCGTATAGATATCATAGTTATTATGCTTATTGGCGTGATGAAGAAAGTACTGTACAGTAACGTATTGTTGTGCCACAAAAAAGGCTGTCTCATTGTTGCTATAACACAAAAGTTACTACTAAAACCTGTTTTACTTTCCAGAAGAATTCAGAAAAACTGTGCAGATATAAAACAGATACACCGCAAAAGCAACATTGTAAATTGTCACTCATTAGTAGCGTCGTGATAAAATCGTGTAGCTGTCACATAAACTAACCACTGTGCCATCCGGTATCTCACTGAAAGTACTTTAAATCCAGAATATATTTTCAAGTAAACCAAAATGTTGCATTAAAATCTCATTAGCAGTACTGGTAAATGTTCTAAGTATGTAAGCCTTATAGTCGTTCCATAATCGTGCAACAAACAAGCAAGAATGAACACACACAATAACACTGTGACGTCTGTTCACTATAACAATGCATTCGTCATTTCTGTTTAAATAAGTTATCTTGGTTCTTGATTGGATATTTAACTTCAAACATTGTTGTATGTTAACAGATTCTAAGTCTGACAAAGCATATTAGTAATGTGAAGCGAAAAGTTTTATGGCAATGACAAAGTTAAAAAGCAGGTTATCTTTCAATAAACGGTTTTACATGTGGAATGTGGTGTAAACCTTTACTCTTCCTAGTACGCAGAGTTTCAACTTCAACGCAATTATCATGTGGTATACGTCGGATTCTGTAAGGTCCATTGTAAACTAGAAAGAATTTGTGACTCAAGTGTTTCTTCTTATGTGACAATGAATGAGCTTTAATGAGAACTTTCTGACCTATATACAATTTCTTTGTATTTGCTTTACCGTGTAGTTTTCTCCTTTTGTCTGCTGCAGATTTTATATTTTTAAGAGCCAAATCAATTATGTCTTTGTGTCGAAGTTTACGTGTATTTGGGAAAGGTACAAGCTCTCTGATTCTGTTCGGTGGTTCTTCATTCTTTAGTACAAGAGTAGGTGGTAAAGCAGTGGAATCATGAGGCATTTCATTCAGCACATTTTGAAATAAGTGTAAATATCTGTCCCAATGCTGATGCTTTCTGTGACAATAAAGTCTGCAAAGCTTATTGATTTCTTTCATAATCCGTTCAGACAGGTTACAATGTGGTGAGTACAATGAAATAAAAACAGGTTTGATTTTATGGTTGCGAAGCATGCGTGACCAAACAGCAGATCTGAATTGCGGTCCGTTATCTGAAATGACTTTACTAACGTGTCCAACTTCACGTAAGAAATTTTTAACAAAGGCGTTGGATACAGACCGTCCAGTGGCTTTACGTAACGATGTGAAAGAAAAAAATTTTGAAGTAAGTTCAACAGCGACTAGAACGTACGAAAATCCATTAGATGTTCTGACAAGCGGTCCCAAGAGATCAACAGCAGCAAATTCTTTTAATTTAGAAGGAATACCCGCTTAAACTGATAAACAATATTTTGTTAGCGCAACGCAATCTGACTTTCAAAATTCCCTACACAAGAATGGCCCTGACTAACATTAAACTATACCTTTCACAAATCACTAAATCACTTACCTCACAATAATCTTCGTTTCTCCCACTACTGCAATACAGCAAGCGCCACTACTGCCAGCTAAATAAAAGATTCAAACTACTAAAGGCACTAACTACTGATAGGGATAGTTAGCAAATGAAAGATATTAATAGAGAACAAACAATGTATTTACCTTGATGTCATCATATATAAATATAGCAGTTCATGACAAATTACAAAACTCCGCCATCTCTCTCCCCACATCCACCACTGCTGGTGGCTCACCTCCAACTGCGCAACGCTACGCGCTGTTCACATCCAGCTGCCGCTGCGCAACACTACAATGGCAGACAACAATGCAAACTAGCCACAGACTGCACACAGCACAGCCAGTGATTTTCATATTGAGCACTACGTAATGTTGCCAATAAGAAAACATAAACAGCCTACTTACATAGAGAAAACATAAACAGCCTACTTACATAGCCCCCATGCTCCCCACAAAAAATTTTACAAATGGTGTTGGGCACTGGCCAATACAGATTTGACAAAAATTTTTCACAATTACAGTAACAAAGATATAAAATGCACACACTAATGGATAAAACATTGGTCAAAAGCTAAAATTTTGTCACAGTCCATAAAGACAGTCCTGATCATTCATTACGGTAAAATATAGTGTTTTTCTCAAAGCCTGAGCAGTGGAAGAAAATGCACACGGAAGTAGTGGATTTCCATGCAGTCTTGAAGAAGTAGTGTTGTCCTTCCAACGGAAAGACAGTGCTGACTCTCGACATGCAGACAAGTATTGGGTCACAACAGAGCAAACCCACTGCAGAGTCAGTCGAAGTTTTGATGAATATTGGTAGGTCATCACAGAGCAGACCCACTGTAGTCCTGGTAGAGATTACGATATTGGTGGGCCACCAGAGGCGCAGACCCACTGCAGTCCTTGTAGAAATAATGGTACTGATGGATCATCAAAGATGTAGACCCACTGTAGTCCTTGTAGAGATAATGGTATTGGTGGACCACCAGAGGTGCAGACCCACTGTAGTCCTTGTAGAGATGACCAGCAGCCATCTGTTGCGATTGTGCAGGTGCACATTCACCATTGAAGAGTCTTGCGGAGAATATAGCAAGTCCATAAACCACCACTTGTGCACTCACAAAGTTTTTGGAATTGTCCTTAGAATCAGCAATGCTGTTATCCAGTCCCTTGCTGAATTATCAACACACGTGCAAACACTAACAGTCCCTACTTCTCACATATTGTCCATATACTATGACCAACAGAAACGTGTGCAGTGAAATGTAACTAACAAGTTAATAATATCATGAACTGGTGACAAGTACAATTTTATAACATGAGAATACAATTACAAAGGTACAAAACACATCATTAAAAACATAATAATACAGATAACATTTGTAGTAATAGGGGCTTTACAAAAGAATAGAAATAAACATATACATCAGTGTTACAGGAATTATGACATAAGTAAATACATAGAAGATCAGAATAACTTGCGAAACATCAACTTCACACATGAGCATTTAAACAGAATGAATAATGTCTAACATCTTTACAAAGTAAATAACATATTATTAATCCCAATTATATTTGAGGATAACAGTATTCCTCATCATAGTGAATGTAGCTTAATATTAAAAGAGGAAAAAATTCTATGAAACTACACAGAGACAGGAAGAAAACAACTACACAAGGGTACACAAACACATAGTGGGATAACACCAATAGGAAAGGACAGGGTTCGTTTTCAGTGTAACATTTGGTACTGCAGTCCAACCCAAAACTTCATATATCTTTCCTCTTATTTCATCCTTTGTTTCCACCAAAAAAAATTCTAAGCATGCTTTCTGTATTCTGTTCATATTTCTTACAAAATAATTATTTCTGATTGTACAATACTCATTTAGGCCCAAATCCTTTTTATATAACTTCGCAATGCATTCTTTACCTATTCTCCATAGACAGTTTCTCATATAGTCTACCCCCTCTTAAGCTAACTTAAATCTACTGAGCTCAGATGCTAAACTAAGGGACGAGGCAATGCAGCAGCACAAAATAAGTAACACAAACATCAATGACAAAAATACAAATTGGCAAAGCTAGCAGCATAAATGAGCAAAAGTCAAATTCAATAGCACTATGCCTGGCAAACAGCAGCAACTTATACCTAAACATGACATAGCGCAAGCAGAAAAAATATTACACTAAAATGGCCATGTCTAATACCTATGTCACATCTTAACATTAGAGTGATGCATCACAAAAACTTACGCTAGTAGATAAGTTACCAAATCGTAAAAAAATTATTTATGCAATTCCTGTGAAGGGAAATGTTTTTTTTGTGCTCCCTCATTTGTTTCGGATAGATCATAAAATAATTGTTTAATAGATCTGTTGACAGAAAGTGTTCACATTAGCAAATGCATTTCATTTTATAAAAGCAATGCTGCTACACAGCTGGAAACCAGATGTCAAATGAAATAAGCAACTATGAAAAGCAAAGCATAAAAATATCATTCAATAGTCATGTGGCATTTCGTAAGTCAGTAGCACTCAACTCTCGGAGAAAGACTCTTGTCATAATCAGGTGTGCAGATGTACGAATATTTCCCATCAATTCATAAGCATTTCATTAATTAGCACAAAGTGCGAGTAATCATATGTTTTCGAGTAACGAGGGTGTCGCATTAGCGATGAAAGGCACACCCTAATGGCTTGTTCTCCAGGTGTTTGACACAGCTGTGTGCCCACAACGCATTACAAAAATCATATGTTTTCAAGTTCGACTGTGTCGTTTTTGCGATGCTTTCTACAAAGGAATGTCAGAAGCGAGGTTAATGGCGTCCCTTTTTTTTTCTTCCTGTGCTCTGAAAGGCACGCGCTAATGGCTTTTTCTCCAGGCGTCTGACACAGCTGGGTGCCCACGACGATTTATGTGTAGGTGGTCCGTTAACTTTCTTACGGAAATATTTATGACAGCAGTTTCCGCTACAGTGACAGTCGCATATAAAAATATTTCACAGGTCAAGAATTTGCGTTACAAATCTATAGAAACAAAATCCTATAAATATAAGTGTCCAAAAAAATTTTCGTCTGCATTGTAATACATTCACTAATATACACACACATTTCATAACTCTTAAAGTACGATTCTTGGTTTCCAACAACCTTTTCCACAAATCAGAGTCCCTAAACACTACTCATTATTCTTTACCTTATTCGTCGACACTTCTTCAGTATTTCATCATAAGAAATACGTAGCATAATAAACATTGCTCAACAACATAATACACATCGTCGTCGTAATAATAACATCATAACACCTCAGTCAAATCTCAAAATCGTCGTAGCTTCCTCCAATAATTAAAAAAAATTCTCTGCTCATGTCAAAAGTGTCATCTGCCACAAATGTACTTTAAAAATCATGAATCCATACCAAATACATCATTCAAAGCTCTCATAGTATCACAATGGTTCCGAAAAATGTGAGCATTTCTCAAAGTACAGACAAAATACAATTTCGTAAGTGTGAAGTTATCCAACTGTGTAATTACGTAACCATCTGTCACTGATGTAGTAAAAACGTTTGTCTGTCTCAGTTAAATGATCGGATAGCTGTGTAATCTATGTTTTAGAGAAATATGGTACCGATGTGTAAAGTTGTATAAGCAAATACCATATTAGCTAGGGTTCTTTGTGCTTGCCAAACACATGGTACACAAAGTAGGCGTATACCCCCCTGAGGATTAATGTAATTATACCCTCAGGTATTACAGATTACAGCAATGGAATGAAATGTATCACGGAAAACTTTCTTTGTAATTCAAAAATCTTTAAAAATAAATGTTTTAAGTATAAAATTGATCACTCAAATACGTGTACTGTAGCGCTAAACTGTGCGTCTTGTAACATAATCTCTGTGGAAGTGTCGTAGTTATCGTCCTCCGAAAGCTAAGTTCTGCAGAAGTCAATGTACTTACCTCATGATAAACAAAAGTGAAATGCTTTCCGTATAGATATCATAGTTATTATGCTTATTGGCGTGATGAAGAAAGAACTGTACAGTAACGTATTGTTGTGCCACAAAAAAGGCTGTCTCATTGTTGCTATACCACAAAAGTTACTACTAAAACCTGTTTTACTTTCCAGAAGAATTCAGAAAAACTGTGCAGATATAAAACAGATACACCGCAAAAGCAACATTGTAAATTGTCACTCATTAGTAGCGTCGTGATAAAATCGTGTAGCTGTCACATAAACTAACCACTGTGCCATCTGGTATCTCACTGAAAGTACTTTAAATCCAGAATATATTTTCAAGTAAACCAAAATGTTGCATTAAAATCTCATTAGCAGTACTGGTAAATGTTCTAAGTATGTAAGCCTTATAGTCGTTCCATAATCGTGCAACAAACAAGCAAGAATGTTCACACACAATAACACTGTGACGTCTGTTCACTATAACAATGCATTCGTCATTTCTGTTTAAATAAGTTATCTTGGTTCTTGATTGGATATTTAACTTCAAACATTGTTGTATGTTAACAGATTCTAAGTCTGACAAAGCATATTAGTAATGTGAAGCGAAAAATTTTATGATAAAGACTAAGTTAAAAAGCAGATTATCTCTCAGTAAGCGGTTTTACATGTGAAGTGTGGTGCAATCCTTTACTCTTCCTAGTACGCAGACTTTCAACTTCAAAGCAATTATCATGTTGTTTACATCGGTAAAGAATGCTAAATCTTTTCTCAAGGCTAGCGTCTTTGTTATTTTTCCCTGAGCCAGCGGGCGCACGCGGCTGCCTGCTGTGCGAGTCATTGTCTGTCTCTTTGTTGGCGCGCGCCGTTATTCGGGTTCGGAGACCTATCTTCTACAAATTCGCCTTGCCGAGAGGGCCCTGCTCTGTTTGAATCCCGCCAGTTCTGAAGCAATTGACGTCTGTCGTTATGATCATATCGTCTCTCGTCATTTCGGTAGATTCCGTAGTTTCTTTCTTGTCGGTTAAGTGGTGGAGAATTTCTCCCTGAATCGTAACTGCGCGCTGAACTGTTGCGTCTGAAGTTATTCTGTCTCCCTTGATAATAATTATTTTGGTTCCCATATTGTCTGTTTCTATGGTAATCTCTGTCATATTCATTACTGCGGAGAGGTGATCTTTCCCTGTAATTATTACTACTCTGCCAACGGTTGTAATACGGGTGGTGTCTGTTTCGGTCACGATTTGTATTGTGAGAATAGCCTTGTCGCGTCCAGTTATTACTTCTTTCATCGTGGAATTGCGACGGATGTGACCTGTAATTGTTGTGTTCCTGCTTTCGCGTTCCGCGATTGTCAGTGTCAATTTCTAATTCTTGTAAAAGTCCCTGAAATGCTTCAATGTCGTCTTTGCAACGTCCTGCCAAAATAATATGTCGTAAATGTTCAGGCAGTTTGATTAAGCAAATGCGGATGAGTTCTGATGGGCTGTATGGGTTTGTCAGGTACTGATTCTTGTGCAACATGTCTTCAAAATATTTCACAAGACTGGAAAATTCAGACTGTTCAAAGTGTTTCATCATCATGATGCTATGTTTTACACGGTCTTGTGTGGCTTGAGACCAATATGCTGAGAGGAAGGCATGGTAAAATTCTCCCTCACTGTGGCAATCGTGAATGACCGATCGCATTCTTACAGCTGGTTCATTCTCTAAGTAGCCACACATAAATTCTAATCTGTGTTCTAACGACCAGTTGGGAGGAAAACAATGAGAGAATTGATGGAGCCATGCTTGTGGATGAATGTCGTTGCCAGAATTCTTAAATGTTTTGAATTTACGTGTAGTAATGAACAGCTTATAGTCAAAATCATCATGTCGGCAAGTCGCATGTCGGTCATTGTTACGTCGTTTCGGCGGTTCCATCTCAAAATTCGGCGTACCTTGCCAACTTCTTTCACAATTTCCGAAGTGCCCTGTGTTGTTATTTTGTGTCTGTTCCGTATTTGTATGTCCCTCTTCCCGTATTGGGGCGCGAGTGTCCTCTGAAATACGTAATTCTTGTAGTACTTGTGCCAACTGATCTTGCACTTCCCGGATTTCTCTTTTGTACTGTGTATTGATTTGATTTTGATTTTGTTTGAATTTTCTAATTTGTTCATACTCTTCTGTGTCAGTGAAGGCTACAGGTGTTGTGTCATTCAGATCATCATCTACCTTTGTAGATAAGTTAGTGAACTGATCTGAAAGTTCGGCTACTTTATCCGATAGTGAAATCATTTCCTCTCTATGTTTTTCTGAACCAAGTTTCAGAGTGTCCATTTGTGTTGAAATCGTGTCTACTGTGACCTTTAAGTTTTCCTGAGTTTTTGCAAGTTGCATAACCGTATCGGTAGATGCAACTGAGTCAAATTTTGCTTGCAAGGTCTCATGATTTTCATGAACAATAGTTTGCAGTTCTTTTATGGCTGCTTCGTGATTCTGTAGTGCATTTTCATGACGCGAAAAAATAGGTTGGAAATGCTCACAAATTTGTGTTTTTACGTCGTTACAGACTTTTTGACATTTCGATTCGATTTTATGTAACTCAGTAGTTAAATCTTCACGTGTTTGTTCAAGTGTGGTGTCTAACTTTTGAAGATTTTGTTCCATTGTGTCTAACTTTTTAAGATTTTGTTCCACTGTGTCTAACTTTTTAAGATTTTGTCCCATTTGTTTCTGATTTTGTTCAAGTGTTGTGTCTAACTTTTGTAACTTCTGTCCCATTTGTTGCATTAACTGTAATAACAATGCACTGGTGTCTGAAACATGTTCCTCAGTGCTTTTCGGCAGTGAATTTGCACCGGCAACATTGACATTTTGACATGCAGAAAATGTGTCTTGACTTATTTGAGAAAACGGCGAGAACCCAAAACCTGAGTCTACAGTATTCGCAAAATTGTGTCCTGTCATTCCCGATTCCTGAGGCAAGCTGTTGCCGACCGATCGATCGATAATGCGTCCCTCTTCACTAATTGTTTCACTGTCCACGCCATTGTTTGCCGCCTGCTCCATTTCCCTATGAACAGTTACCAAATTACTACTTTGAATGTCTGTTAATTCATTACTCTGCGGCGCTATCACACTGCTTTCGTCTTCACTGTCATTTCTCAGTTTACTTTGGAGCCTAGTATTACGTTTTTCACACGCCATTATTGTCACAATATTTCACACGACAACGCAGAAAAGCACAATTTGAAGAGCAAAAATAAGAGAACACATTAACATAGCACTGAAAATAATATTTAGTTAATTGCAAGCGCAGCTGCGAAAAACTTGGTGCAAATCTACATGCATGCCACAACTGTTTTACTGTACAACAATGAAAGACTGCAACTACAAAGGAAATTCTCTCTATAATTACGCGCTAGCAATAAACAAAATCTACACTAATTACACAAACTACAAGAAAAATCAGAAGATTCCAGTGACGTATCCTCGGCTAAGGGTCGACATATGAAACGTCCCCTTTGAACAATTTTACATGACTGTGCTTAAACTGACACACAATATTTTGTTAGCGCAACGCAATCTGACTTTCAAAATTCCCTACACAAGAATGGCCCTGACTAACATTAAACTATACCTTTCACAAATCACTAAATCACTTACCTCACAATAATCTTCGTTTCTCCCACTACTGCAATACAGCAAGCGCCACTACTGCCAGCTAAATAAAAGATTCAAACTACTAAAGGCACTAACTACTGATAGGGATAGTTAGCAAATGAAAGATATTAATAGAGAACAAACAATGTATTTACCTTGATGTCATCATATATAAATATAGCAGTTCATGACAAATTACAAAACTCCGCCATCTCTCTCCCCACATCCACCACTGCTGGCGGCTCACCTCCAACTGCGCAACGCTACGCGCTGTTCACATCCAGCTGCCGCTGCCCAACACTACAATGGCAGACAACAATGCAAACTAGCCACAGACTGCACACAGCACAGCCAGTGATTTTCATATTGAGCGCTACGTAACGTTGCCAACAAGAAAACATAAACAGCCTACTTACATAGAGAAAACATAAACAGCCTACTTACAACACGAACACCCAGTCATCTCGAGGCAGGTGAAAATCCCTGACCCCGCCGGGAATCGATCCCGGGACCCCGTGGTCGGGAAGCGAGAACGCGACCGCGAGACCACGAGCTGCAGACGTTGGTACAGTTATAACACACACGTTCATGCGTGTTTCTGATGATAAGGACTATCTTTGGGTGAGGCAAAGAGGTTTGATCCCCTCTGGTAGACGCGCTATTTTGTTCAAGTTGCACAGTGCCGAATGGCTTTCCCTGGCCTCTTCCGCTACATGTGTTGAGTCAAATTACGTTAGCGTGCTAGATAGTCGTGCGTGGAACATGGTGAGTTAAGTTATCAGTGAGAGCCCCTCTGCAGTGGCTTTAGTTATGTGAATGAGACTGTGCTATTTTCAGCCTAGTTGAAGTATTAATCCATTTCTGTTAGATCTTTAGTTCTTGCTGATCACTTGGTATAGTTTATACAACATAGGGAGTGGCAGAGTTTTGTTGCCATTGGATTGTTATAGATAGTCGCTTTATTCGGCCAACTTAACAATGTGGAAGAGTGATGGCTGTACTTTGCTTGGTTTCGGCTAGTATTCTAGTTTTCTCAGTACGGATGTAAGTGTGTTTTTGTTTCTTGCGTCATATTTCTTGCTTTTTCATTAGTTTCACTTTATTCTGCAACTCCTATCTGTTTCACACTTACGCGTTTGTCTGTTGAGTTCGATAGAGTGCTCGAGAAAGGAGCTTCCAGTTTCTCATCCTTCTGTTCCTTTCTTTACCAATAGGTTTCAAATTAAATTCCTTTCGCATGGGTATTATTTCTGATCGTTCCCTACTTTCCGCCATTCTTGTCTTTGTGAGGGTGCTTTGTGTGATTGTATGACCAGATGTGGCTAGTCCACGCACGAGGATGTGGTTATTTCAGTATTGCAGTGTTCTTTTACATTTGCGATTTCTTGTCTGTACTTTTTATTACTTCCGAAATTGTGGAGCTTTCGCGGTTTATTCCACATGCTGACCTGTTCGGTCACGTAGTTCTTCTCTGCATGTTTGGATAATTTCGTATTTCAGTTTATCATGGAAATGTTATCCGACTGTAAGTGATTATGGTATATGTATTAACCCTTCTCATCTCATTTCTTTTCTCCGTATGGTGCTAGGATGAGGAAGTGCGTGTGTGAAAACTGTCCATCAGACTATCGTTATTTTGCATGCTATACTTCATTGGTGAGCCCATGAGGAAAAATATTTTATTAATTTTTGTACCCACTTGCGTAGTAAATCAGACGCCAGCAACCCACTATGTTCTCAAGTAAATGACTTGTGTTTTATCTCAGTCTAGTTCTTATTGCATTTCAGCCTTATTGCTAGTAAATTATGCCACACATGTCAATCTATGTTTCCTAGAGTACTTCGTAGGCCGCTTTCATATTCTTTATTGTGTAGAAAATTGACTTATTAAACTGATCCTAGAGGAATACTGGTTATTTGAGTAGTAGTACGCTTAAGCTGTTAGCCACCTACTTCCAGCCTTTCATAAGTAAAAAAAAAAAAAAAAAGACCTCACAGCAATTTCTGAATGTGTACTGTGTTTTGTTGACAGGGACTTATTCTCTTCTCGTTGATTCTTCATTGTTATCTGTTGAACCAAGATATGAGGTGGTTTGGAGATTTTTCAGTTAATTCTTAAAATTTATCAAGTGATTGTACCGCTGGTTCAGTGTAATCTCCATTTGTGATTGACTCAAATGATAAGTCAGCTCTTATGCAATTTAAATTCATTCCAAAACTGTTTTGTGACGAATAGGCCGAAAATACTAAATAAAAGTTAGTCAAAACTACATGTCAACATATGAACATGTATTTTAGTAAGAAACGCTAATTGGCCTAGTGATTTCCTCAAGTTCTGTTCAAGTTCCTTGCCAATTAGTATCGTTCGGCTAAAACCAACAAACCACATCACAAAGTCCGAGACAAGGGCCGCAGCTTGTGCTCGCTTCCCCGTATTTGCTTCCTCTGTAACGTTATACACAGCTCTTGCGTCGTACGTGAAAGATTCTGTAACTAAAAGAAACTAGGAGTGAAATTATTGACGACAGTAATTACTTATCAAACGTGGCGTCATATATCGTAGAAAAGCTTCAAAAAAGCCTTGGCGTCCAAATATATGTGCTCTTCAACATGTCGGAATAAATGGTAAATTCCGGAACTGTAGATAATTTTGGCTCATTGTAGAGGGATTGAGAATGGTTCGCCGCACAAGTACGATAATAATCTGCCAAAATACGTAAATGAGACAAACACTAAGAAAGTAAACAGCATTTTCATAGAAATATAACACTGACGACCTCAGTGAAAATACAGCAACTAACGACCTCAATATAAATAGAAATACATTTTCAGCAGAAGTAGGTCAATATTTCTGTGTCTGTCTTATCAGTGATTTCTTAAATATAGGTCAGAACTAGCACCGAATTGTCCGTTGTGGTATTGTTGCTTCTGCGTCAAGAGAAGCTATTAAATCGGTGTTGACAATACTGTAATCCATTATTTGTTTCTAAATGAAAATAAGAAAAATTTCCAATGCAGTACGAATACGCTACCGTCGTCGTGGTAGTATGGCCATGGTCAACTTCCACGAACTAAAGCTATGCATTTTGGTTAACAGTGCCCTAGTATTCTTGAAAATTGTGTAGAACTTAAGAACGGTAGTAACTTTTGCATGTCATGGATCATAACAGTATGTGAGATCGCTACCTACCGCAGTGCATGGTGTGCGACGTTTACCCACGCTAACCACAATGCTTATAATGACTGCTTTTGTTAGGTCATTACATTCTTCCAGCAGGGCGGCTGACACCTGCTGGTAGATCATTGGTGCTTGTGGAAGTGCTGCAGCACCTCTGCCCAACACATCCCACACCTCCTCGATAGGATTTAAGTCGGGGGAACGGGTAGGTCAGTTCATTCTCTGAATATACTCTCGTTCCAAGAGTTTCTCCATCAGCGGCACACCGATGTGGTCACCCATTGGCATGATGAAAATGTAGACTAGCAGGAATGCACCCCAGAAAAGATGCACACGAGGAAACAGTATAGTATCACAATAACGTTGACCTCTGAGTGTACCGTCTTCAAAGATTCGGAGGTCAGTAAGCCCATGCAACATAATGCCTCCCCTCACCACAACACGTGCGCCACCAAAATGACCATGCTCGACTGTGTTCCTGGGTGCAATAATTGTTCCCACTTCTCGTCATATGAGAGTGCAACCAACATTGTCGAAAATGATCGTGTATATAAGAGCCGGGAGATTATTTGTAACATGCGACTGATACATTCGAAATGGTATTCTGTACAAAAAATTTAAATCGTGTTCGGACTGGCTAGCTGTCCGAACAGAAATAAAAGATAGTTTCATGAGTGGGATTAAAATTAGTGGTGAAATGACAGCCATAATGTTTGATATGACGCTGCTGTCTGCAGTGAAGTCGAGGAAGAATTACAGAACATATTGTACAGGATGTACAATCTACGGAGTAGTGTACAAAAGAAAAGATTGAAACTATACCGAGGAAAGTGGAAAGTAATGAGCAGTTGCAAAAATTAGGTTAGTGATAAACTTAACATCAAAACTCAGAAACACGAAGTAGACAGATTAACGGAATTAGCTGTGTCACAAGTGATATCACACATTACCGTCGGAACAAGGAGGACATAAAAAAACGGACCAGCACAGAGAAAGGGGGTATTCGTGGCCAAAAGTAGGTTACTTGTTGCAGAAATTGGTCTGATTTGGCAAAGAAATTTCTGGCAGTTTAAGCCTGGAGGGGAGCATTGTACGGAAGTAAATTATGGACAGTGAGGGAAAGAAGGGAGTCAAACCGTTTGAGATACGATACTATAGAAAGATGTTAAGAATTATATGGTTCTCCGCAAGATGGGCGTGGATAGAAGTACGTGGAAAAAATTAAAATGAAGAAGGGACAGGATGATATGACATACATTAAGACATCAAGGAATTAACTTGTATCGAACTATAAGAAGCTCTACAGAAATACATCGAACAAGTAAATAAGAACGTAGATGCACATCCTACTGTGCGATGAAGAGCAGGCAGAGGAGAGGAAGTTGGGGGATCACATCAAACCAATTAGATAACTGATGACCACAACATCTGCAAATGCTTAATGCTGATTATTTATCCCTTTAATTCCTTGCCAGCTCTACGCCGTCGTTCTCTGAGCATAGTAATGATGTACGGACGTACCTGACGTCCTGAAACGGTAGCAGTAGCGCAAATTTTGCACTGGACTGCAAGAACTGAAGTGGTCATGCCATATCACGTCTGTTCCTGCCAAATAAACCTGAGGTATAATTTACTGGGAGACACGTAAAAACTAGAGACATCTACGTAACGGCGAAGGTTATGTGTCCACAATAGCACTTTCAGTACGATCAAGGCCCGTTAACTACCGCTTAAGTCGAAACCACTCACGTAATCATTTACTACTCCTGAATATAGAATTCTATGTACATTAATACAATGTTTTCCAAGTTAAGATTTTGCTCAGACCTTTTCCTGCTACGTCTATTACTAAATAATTTCACTATAATAATTGCTTCCAGTCACAAACTAAATTTCCAAAATGGTTCAAATGGCTCTGAGCACTATGAGACTTAACTTCTAAGGTCATCAGTCACCTAAAACTTAGAACTACTTAAACCTATCTAACCTAAGGCCATCACACACACCCATGCCCGAGGCAGGATTCGAACCTGCGACCGTAGCGGCCGCGCGGTTCCAGACTGTAGCGCCTTTAACCGCTTGCCCACCACGGCCGGCTCTAAATTTCCAAGAAATAATTAATTTTTGTCCTATCTCATTATAAAGTTGCATCATTTAAGGGATAACACTTGTCGCTGTGTTGGAAATAGATGGATACTGAAGTATTCAATTGTAAGCTGAACGCAGACACCTCGTACAATAATGAGTAGCTAAATAAAACTAGAAACTTCCGGGCAGATTAAAACTGTGTGCCCGACCGAGACTCGAACTCGGGACCTTTGCCTTTCGCGGGCAAGCGCTCTAACATCTGAGCTACCGAAGCACGACTGACGCCCGTTCCTCACAGCTTTACTTCTGCCAGAATCTCGTCTCCTACCTTCCAAACTTTACAGAAGCTCTCCTGCAGGAGTTCGAGTCTCGGTCGGGCACACAGTTTTAATCTGCCAGGAAGTTTCATATCAGTGCACACTCCGCTGCAGAGTGAAAATCTCATTCTGTAAATAAAACTTCTTGACATATGCTTGTACAGCCAGTTTAAATGGAATATTTTTATTATGTCTTCTGTTTGCTACCATGAACTGTGTGCAAGTATACGAGAGTGACAGCGAATTTAAAATGTTTCGTTTGAGCGTACTTTGTATTGCGGCTTGAGCTGTGTTGTAGAAATCAGCAACCGTGTTCTTCGCAGTTTTTGGTACGCGGTATGAATTAAATACTGGAGGATTAATTTATTAAAAATATTGTCGACTATCACAAATTTATGTGGATGTTCAGTTCTAGTTTTAGAGGTACTTTCGTGAGATCTTTGCCCATCGTACGTTAAACCACATAGTCTGTTAATCCGACAGCTGTTAATTATCGGGGTTGGGTCTCCCGTGTGGTTAGAGTACGCGTATCTATGCAAACCAAGACGGTTCGTAGTGGTCATATTGTATTGAGGGCGTGCACGATATTAAGATCGCTACGGAACGTAGGTTAAAAAAAAACTACCGATGTTACACGATCTTTTAAAAATGGTTCAAATGGCTCTGAGCACTATGGGACTTAACATCTGTGGTCATCAGTCCCCTAGAACTTAGAACTACTTAAACCTAACTAACCTAAGGACACCACACACATCCATGCCCGAGGCTGGATTCGAACCTGCGACCGTAGCAGTCGCGCGGTTCCGGACTGAGCGTCTAGAACCGCGAGACCACCGCGGCCGGCCACGCTCTTTTAATCTTTCGTTTATCTTGCTAAGAAAGAATGTCACTTTCTAGATTCAGAATGACGATCGGTCAGTTTTTTGTAAATTATTTTGTTTTCTCTTAACACTGCGTGGTTTTGACTTTAATGAGAGCAGTACAGTCACATTATTAAAGATATATACATGTAATTTAGTAAACTAAAAACATTTGTGAATATTTTAAATTTTCAACAAAAATATTAACTTTTGAAGTTCTTTATAGTAAGGAAGTGTAGCAGTTTATCATTTACTTATTAAAAGAAGAACTTATTTTTATTTTTATTCCGAATAGATGATATACGACTGGAGCATAAGGACGGTGGTAATGCGTGACGAGTAGGCTCTTGATATTTTGTTGTCGCCATACAAGGTTTCTCTCAGGTGCGTGAAGAGCTAGCAATAAATGGTGGACGATGTTGTGTAACTGGATCGTAGTGTGTGGAGCAACTGTAGAGTGCGTTGCAACACAGTTTTTGCGGGTGCGCGATCGCCTCATGGTACGAGAAAACCTACGATGTTACAGTTGCTATTTGAGTCAGTTTTCAACAGGATGACGTGGTGGGGCTGCGGTTACTGCTTTATTTGTATAAGTGTGTCCCTATCAATTCAGGCGAGAGTGAGGGCGTCCTGACATTTTTTTTTTTTTTTGGTCATCAGTCTACTGACTGGTTTGATGCGGCCCGCCACGAATTCCTTTCCTGTGCTAATCTGTTCATCTCAGAGTAGCACTTGCAACCTACGTCCTCAATTATTTGCTTGACATACTCCTATCTCTGTCTTCCTCTACAGTTTTTACCCTCTACAGCTCCCTCTAGTACCATGGAAGTCATTCCCTCATGTCTTAGCAGATGTCCTATCATCCTGTACCTCCTTCTTATCAGTGTTTTCCACATATTCTTTCCTCTCCGATTCTGCGTAGAACCTCCTCATTCCTTACCTTATCAGTCCACCTAATTTTCAACATTCGTCTATAGCACCACATCTCAAATGCTTCAATTCTTTTCTGTTCCGGTTTTCCCACAGTCCATGTTCCACTACCATACAGTGCTTTACTCCAGACATACATCCTCAGAAATTTCTTCCTCAAATTGAGGCCGGTATTTGATATTAGTAGACTTCTCTTGGCCAGAAATGCCTTTTTTGCCATAGCGAGTCTGCTTTTGATGTCCTCCTTGCTCCGTCCGTCATTGGTTATTTTACTGCCTAGGTAGCAGACTTCCTTAACTTCATTGACTTCGTAACCATCAATCCTGATGTTAAGTTTCTCGCTGTTCTCATTTCTACTACTTCTCATTACCTTCGTCTTTCTCCGATTTACCCTCAAACCATACTGAGTACTCATTAGACTGTTCATTCCGTTCAGCAGATCATTTAATACTTCTTCACTTTCACTCAGGATAGCAATGTCATCAGCGAATCGTGTCATTGATATCCTTTCACCTTGTATTTTAATTCCACTCCTGAACCTTTCTTTTATTTCCATCATTGCTTCCTCGATGTACAGATTGAAGAGGAGGGGCGAAAGGCTACAGCCTTGTCTTACACCCTTCTTAATACGAGCACTTCGTTCTTGATCGTCCACTCTTATTGTTCCCTCTTGGTTGTTGTACATATTGTATATGACCCGTCTCTCCCTATACCTTACACCTACTTTTTTCAGAATCTCGAACAGCTTGCACCATTTTATATTGTCGAACGCTTTTTACAGGTCGACAAATCCTATGAAAGTGTCTTGATTAATCTTTAGCCTTGTTTCCATTATTAGCCGTAACGTCAGAATTGCCTCTCTCGTCCCTTTACTTTTCCTAAAGCCAAACTGATCGTCACCTAGCGCATTCTCAATTTTCTTTTCCATTCTTCTGTATATTATTCTTGTAAGCAGCTTCGATGCATGAGCTGTTAAGCTGCTTGTGCGATAATTCTCGCACTTGTCAGCTCTTGCCGTCTTCGGAATTGTGTGGATGATGCTTTTCCGAAAGTCAGATGGTATATAGCCAAACTCACATATTCTTCACGCCAACGTGAATAGTCGTTTTGTTGCCACTTCCCCCAATGATTTTAGAATATAACATACATATTGTATGTTGATTTAAGGAGAGGGTCAAAGCAAAATATTACTAGGAATCATTACGCCAGATTTTATTGATGGTCAGCGGCGAAACCAGTGGAAACTGCAAAACACAGACGACGAGAGTTAGCAGCATTTTGTGCTCATGTGAATAGGTAGCATTCTTTTCTCTATGGCTTCTGTGGCTTTTATTTCAGATAGAGAAATTGTTACGTGGCTAAGTCACGCGCTTGTTTAAGTTATGTAGAGTCGTACTTATCTTGATTTGTTGAAGGTCTATTTAGTATACTGGCCTAGCCGCGTTTACCGCTCGTGCTCCGCAGTAGGCGTGGTGATGAGGCGTCTCTTCTTTCCAATGTAGACCAATCCACGGCAATAGCTAAATTCACAAACGCCTGGCGTGTGTTCCTAAATTGGTGAGATAAATTTTCAATAATGCTCTCGCTAAACCAGGGCTTGCAAAAAAACTGTCATCTGTTACATTCTGCAGGTGTATTGTAAGCGTTTCATCATATTCAAAGCAACTCTCTTGTCTTGACCAGCTTCGTGTGTTTCATTTTTTTGTCTATCAGTGTAAATCTACGGATAGAAAAAGTAAAATGTTACATTATAAGTTACAAACCATAACTTCAATCCATATTTTTCTGGTTCTGAAAGAATATATTGCCGAATTCGACGTCTACCACGACATGCCACAAGTTGTTCATCAGCTGTCGCGATGGTGTGAGGAACATTAGCGTCTTGAAATGTCTTTACCCGCTTTTCAAATATTTCTCTGATGGGAGCCTGCTTGTCAACTGCGCGGTTGCGATGTCTCGCATCCACATTGGCATATAAGATGCATTTCTAAATTTGGGTAGAACAATTTCTAGTCATTACTTCACTAAAATGGACCCATCCCACTTATTCTACATATGTGTAATTGCTTCATTATGGGCCCTGTAAGCATCTGCTAGGATAAAGATACCGATAAAACATTTCATTACAACATCATCTGCTGGATTCCATCAATTACCGTAAACAAGATTTATTCTTTGTTAGTCCACTTTAGTATTTCATCAACAGTGTTCTTCCTAAGAATCAATTTCATTCCATGGTGTCCACAATTTTTACTGCGATATTTATTAGACCTCGCTTTACCCCTATTATTCTGCATTTTTCCTCTCTTCCGCAAGTTCTTCTAAACTCGTATCTTTGCCACAAGTTTTCTTTGTATTTCGGCCCTCGGCAAACAGATAAAGCGTGTACATCGTGATACTAGGCGCTACCGCACATGCTGTTGTTGTTGTGGTCTTTAGTCCTGAGACTGGTTTGATGCAGCTCTCCATGCTACTCTATCCTGTGCAAGCTATCTTCATCTCCCAGTACCTACTGCAACCTACATCCTTCTGAATCTGCTTAGTGTATTCATCTCTTGGTCTCCCTTTACGATTTTTACCCTCCACGCTGCCCTCCAATACTAAATTGGTGATCCCTTGATGCCTCAGAACTTGTCCTACCAACCGATCCCTTCTTCTGGTCAAGTTGTGCCACAAACTTCTCTTCTCCCCAAACCTATTCAATACTTCCTCATTAGTTAAGTGATCTACCCATCCAATCTTCAGAATTCTTCTGTAGCGCCACATTTCGAAAGCTTCTATTCTCTTCTTGTCCACACTATTTATCGTCCATGTTTCCCTTCCATACATGGCTACACTCCATACAAATACTTTCAGAAAAGACTTCCTGACACTTAAATCTAAACTCGATGTCAACAAATTTCTCTTCTTCAGAAACGCTTTCCTTGTCATTGCCAGTCTACATTTTATATCCTCTCTACTTCGACCATCATCAGTTATTTTGCTCCCCAAATAGCAAAACTCCTTTACTACTTTAAGTGCCTCATTTCCTAATCTAATTCCCTCAGCATCACCCGACTTAATTAGACTACATTCCATTATCCTTGTTTTGCTTTTGTTGATGTTCATCTTATATACTCCTCTCAAGACACTGTCCATTCCATTCAACTGCTCTTCCAAGTCCTTTGCTGTCTCTGACAGAATTACAATGTCATCGGCGAACCTCAAAGTTTTTATTTCTTCTCCATGGATTTTAATACCTACTCCGAATTTTTCTTTTGTTTCCTTTACTGGTTGCTCAATATACAGATTGAATAACATCGGGGAGAGGCTACAACCCTGTCTTACTCACTTCCCAACCACTGTTTCCCTTTCATGTCCCTCGACTCTTATAACTGCCATCTGGTTTCTGTACAAATTGTAAGTAGCCTTTCGCTCCCTGTATTTTACCCCTGCCACCTTTAGAATTTGAAAGAGAGAATTCCAGTCAACATTGTCAAATGCTTTCTCTAAGTCTACAAAAGCTAGAAACGTAGGTCTTTCTTCTAAGATAAGTCGTAAGGTCAGTATTGCCTCACGTGTTCCAGTATTTCTACGGAATCCGAACTGATCTTCCCCGAGGTCGGCTTCTACCAGTTTTTCCATTCGTGTGTAAAGAATTCGTGTTAGTATTTTGCAGCTGTGGCTTATTAAACTGATTGTTCGGTAACTTTCACATCTGTCAACACCTGCTTTCTTTGGGATTGGAATTATTATATTCTTCTTGAAGTCTGAGGGTATTTCGCCTGTTTGATACATCTTGCTCACCAGATGGTAGAGTTTTGTCAGGACTGGCTCTCCCAAGGCTGTCAGTAGTTCCAATGGAATGTTGTCTTCTCCAGGGGCCTTGTTTCGACTCAGGTTTTTCAGTGCTCTGTCAAATTCTTCACGCAGTATCGTATCTCCCATTTCATCTTCATCTACATTCTCTTCCATTTCCATAATATTGTCCTCAAGTACATCTCCCTTGTATAGACCCTCTATATACTCCTTCCACCTTTCTGCTTTCCCTTCTTTGCTTAGAACTGGGTTTCCATCTGAGCTCTTGATGTTCATACAAGTGGTTCTCTTATCTCCAAAGGTCTCTTTAATTTTCCTGTAGGCAGTATCTATCGTACCCCTAGTGAGGTAAGCCTCTACATCCTTACATTTGTGCTCTAGCCATCCCTGCTTAGCCATTTTGCACTTCCTGTCGATCTCATTTTTGAGACGTTTGTATTCCTTTATATATCGCACATATATACTAACAAAAACTACAATAAGTACTTAACAATAAAAGTCAGAAGTATGTGTTACTGCCTTGACAATTCGGACTTCAGCACTGATCAAATCTTCTTTCGAACTTTGCATTTGATTCCGGAATATTCTCTTCTGACACGTCTATTTCTATATCACTGCATGAGGCATCAGAATCTATATCGCTGGTACCACTAATTGTCCAGAGATAGGATTAGCTATTAGCATATTTCGATCAGCGTTTTACGGTAAGGCAATCAGTGATTTTGAGCTTCATGCAATAGACACAGAACTACTGTCCACAAGCGTGCAACGAATAACTGACGGCACTTTACAACAGTAATTCCAAGAATATAACTACACAAATATAGCAACTTTTATTGATTGTAAAACACATTAAAGAATTATAAAATTCCAAGAGAGAAATGGTGTCGTATATGACCCCAGCGGTAACCAGTGGTACTATAACGACTTTCTATTGAAGTTATTTGCATGTATTATGAAACTATTACTTATTCCGGGAAGAGTCGTTTTTTTCATAATTATGAGAAATAGAGAACAATGTTCATTTTATAAAAACTTACGCTCTGGGGTCACTGGAGACCCCACGTTATTAGGAGGGTTGAAGAAGTTGTCAATAAATTAGTAAGAAGAAACTTTCTAACACTTATTTACATTACTAAGAAATCGAAGGCAACTGGCACGATGGTGTACTTATTCAGGGAATGGTATGAGAGGGTCCGTCAAGAAAATGTCATTCGAAGTAGCGTTATCGGATGTGGTTAAATTAAGTAATTATTCTTCGTCCTGTGTTGGCTGAAATGATATATTGTTGGATGATACATGAGTGTCCGAATTTTTCTACGCAGTATAAGTTTTTGCAAAGAAGGAATTTCAGATGTATATGATAATAAACTGTAAAAGAAAAAAATATCGCTGTTTCTGCTTCTCTCGATGTCTTACTGCTGCATTTTTTTTTTTTTCACTCAGAGTCCCACAACGTGTCACCCTTGTTTGAGGACACAGTGGAACACATTTTCTTTCCTCTGTGATTTAACAGTATCTGGCAATTCAGAAGACTGGACGTCATGTAACAGCTTAGCTGTTTCATTTGTTGTTGATTCGTTCTCACTTCTGCCACGCCGCTTAATTAGAGGCGTCATGTCACAGATTACGTGGCCGCTCCCGCCGAAGGTTCGAGTCCTCCCTCGGCTATGATTGTGTGTGTGTTGTTCTTACCATAAGTTAGTTTAAGTAGTGTGTATGTCTAGGGAGCGATGACGATAGTAGTTTGGTCCCTTAGGAATTCACACACATTTGAAATTTGACATTTTCTGTTACTTCCTAAAATACTAGAATATCTGTGTTCGGAAATTATTGTACTTTTGTATTGGAAATTATAACTAAAAATATCGGCGAAGAGCTTGAAGCAGCATTATAAGATCTGTCTCACTTTGAGCTTTGCCGATTTTTTTCAGATCTTAAAAAACAAACCAGTTAAAGAATAAATAAATAAAAAATAAAAAGGAGGATAATTATTTTGTGTTATAAGGATTAATACCTGACTGTACAATGGTATAAAAGTAAAACAATAGTGACGCAAAGGAATAAATGACATTAGCTGCCAGTGAGCATTGACTTAAAAGAATGGGACAATTTGTCCTGCACCATGATTCGAGCTTGGGTCTCCTGCTTAGCAGGTAGAGGCGCTGACCACTGTGGCATGTGGACACAGTGGTCATCGCAAATGCATGGACTGTCCTAGCGCGCCTCACGTCAGACCTAAATTCTCAACTTAACCAGACACTACCGGTGTAGTGTCTCTTGCTCATTACTCTCGTTACGTGGGGCATTTCGACGATTCCTGTGAGAGTTCGGGTGTAGTGTGCATCCACACTGAAATGATCTACTAATCGTGCTTGGTTCAAATGGCTCTGAGCACTATGGGACTTAACAGCTGAGGTCATCAGTCCCCTAGAACCTAGAACCACTTAAACCTAGCTAACCTAAGGACATCACACACATCCACGTCCGAGGGAGGATTTCAGCCTGCGACCGTAGCGGTCGCGCGGTTCCAGACTGAAGCGCCTAGAACCGCTCAGCCACCCCGGCCGTCCTGGTCGTGCTCATCATATTTATATCGCAGCGTCTGGTCTTTACGACATGTTCCAGTAGTTGTCCGATTTAGCTAATTCTGGGATGCCTAAACCAGGTGAGACGTGCTGCAATTTTGGGAATTTTAGTTCTTTTTGAAAGACGTACGAAATAGATGATGTGACATTACTGATACATATCCTAAATGACATGATTTCATTTTATGCCACTGTTTCATGGTTACTTCATTTAGAGTATTTGACATGTGGGCTTAGCAGGAAGACTTCGCGTTTTTCTCACTGGGAAGGTGCATTCCTAGGGGCGCCTCAGCATCCTGTTGTCGGCAGAAATGGTTCAAATGACTCTGAGCACTATAGGACTTAACATCTATGGTCATCAGTCCCCTAGAACTTAGAACTACTTAAACCTAACTAACCTAAGGACATGACACAACACCCAGTCATCACGAGGCAGAGAAAATCACTGACCCCGCCGGGAAATGAACGCGGGAACCCGGTGTCGGCAGAAGGCAGACGGTGAATCTCTTTAGGAGACGTGAGCCTTCCAGGTGGGGCTGTGACATACTTCGATATTTTGTAGACAGAGCCGACGCCTGGCCTAGCTAAGGGCAGGGGACGTCATGTTGGCTATCCCCGGAGAACAACTGAATACCGTATTTCTGGCTTTTCTGCATGAACTTCAAAGGTCAAGCCTCTGGCAGCAACCGGTTTAAGTTGGAGAGATGGTTGCTTTTATAAGAAGTATGGTTCTTCCAATCGATTGAGTCGTCCTAGCACTGTGCTTGGTACCAGAAGGCCAACCCATCGAGAAGGCTCCAGACCAACGCTAATTTAAAGTAGGTAAATGTGCGTTTTGTGAGAGAAATTTCACATGTCTTTTTCCGTCAAATAATGACGTTCTCGTCCGTCACACTTGCAATAGCTTTGAGTCATCCCTTCTATTTACAGTTTCTTTCAAGTCGAGATTTGAGAATGGGGAAGTATGTTTCGTGGGTTTGTGCCCAATCACTATGCCTTTGTTATCCCGGCTGCTATCTGGGGCTGAAGCGCACATGCTTTGCTGGTTATGGGAAATGTAAGTTCGGCAGTTTGTGGTAGCGGGATTTTCCCACAGAGATGCACATGATTGACTTGTTCTGGCATGGAATCTGAGTTACCCATTTGATGATAATTTGTGATCTTGTCTCACTAACGTTAAATTAATGAGTTCCTCAGTTCAGGATATATTGTTGTATTTTATCCATGTAGTATTCCATAAAATTTGGAACCTCCCCTACGTGTTGACATCATTTTCGTGTGGATTTAATGCCGAATTTTAGAAAATTTTGCTCTATGTTAAGCACTTTTGTCTCTGTTTAATAAATACAACTAATAAAAGTCTGCTACGCTAACACTTGATTTAAATGGCAGGAAACTAAACATTGTCCTACAACTTCCTATTGGTGGGGGACTCACTGTTAATAAATATAATCTATTGCGCATCAAAGCTTGTCATACTCACTGCGACAGTATTTTCGTTGTGCGCAGTGGCCGGTGTCAACGATCTCTCTGTTAATATTCAGCGAAGGTAACGAGCCTTGTACTCGCTCGTCTTGTTTGATTTAAATCTGCTTATTGACTATGGAGTGTTGTGTCGATTTCCCTTAGGACTATGAAGTTGCTGTGTTGTTTCGTGACTATTTGAGTAACGGCACTGCAGTATTGAAATGTAATATCCAACAACATTTTATAGTAACATCATAGCGTAATGCAAGTCCTGGGTAATTGACCACACAAAAGCAAAACTTTTCATAATGCTTTAGGGATTATAAATAGATTTTGCTGCGTAAAGTTATACTTCTTTAAACATTTTACAATTATTTTCGAATACACTGTATAATAGGTTTGAAGGAGAGTTGCCAATTAATGATTATCGCTCGATACTAAGTGACAAGGAGAAGAATCATGCTTGGAGGAGACCTACAAACACAGGCCAGCTCCATATAGATTATACTATGGTGCTACACTCATTTCGAAATCATATATTTGTTAGTAAGTCGTACAAGGGGTATATCAGATCAGAACTGAGTAACGATGAAGAATAGGATGGAGTACAAGAGAAATGTCAGAAAGAATCACTGTATAATCAAGTGTTTTAATAAAGCACTGAGGGATGAGAACGTGCATCTGAAGTACTCTGAGGCCATGAGGGCAAGGAAGCTAAAGCGAAATGGTCGCAAGAAAATATGAATAACTCGAAGAGGAAGTAATTGTCGGAAGTAAGGGCTCAATATAGAAAATTTAAAATAATTTTTGGACGAATTACAAGCAAAGTGACAACACCGATGATGTAAAAGTAATTGCAATGTTAAACACGACAGACAGCCGAAATCGGAAAAAGAATACCGTGGGCCTCTACGAGAGGGAGAACCTGATGACGTGAACGACAAAGAAATGTTCAAAGTTTTGGAAGAGATAGGGCTTTCAGTATTCGATCCTGATGGCGCTTCAGAGGTCTTGCAGGCCAGCAATGCATAGGTGGTGGATGACATTCCTTCGGGATTTCTATAATCGTTGGGCGAAGTGGTACGTAAACATCTGCTGGACTCAGTTCGTAGAATCTAAGAGACTAAGAATACACTATCGGACTCTCAGAGGAATACCATCCACTTCATCCCAAAGATGAAATTCATGTTCAGAGAAAAACAGAACACCTTGAACGGCTGGTGATAGGAAGTTCATAGTCGCAGTACATCTGTATAAATTTGAACTGCGAATGATTAGCATTTCAGTGACCTCAGCTGAGTGTGTGTCCTATTGCCTAGTAGGCACAAGGTCCATAACGTTCCCTGTTAACGTGTTCCATTGTGGTGTAATCCACGTGTATAAGGCGCGAATAGCGTGCTGTGATATAACCATTCATGCTGCATTCCCTTGGTTCGACAGTTCATCTGTGGTGGTTGGCTTTGGGTCACAGTGCTGCGAACGTCGTTTCACCTTATCCCACACGTTTTCGACTGGCGGCAAGTCTGGTGACTGGCAGGCCAGGGCAAATGACAGACATCCTGAGACACCAAGAAGCCATGTGTTCCTGCACCAACATGTACTCGAGCTTTGTCTTGCTGAAAAATGGCGTCTGGGTTGTTGTGCATAAAGCGTATGGTTGTGAGTCGTAGGATGTCATTCGTCTAGGTCAAAAGTCACACTGGTCACAATGCCGTGGACACGTACCAACTGTGATTTGTGGTTGTACCCAATAGCGCCCCACGACATAAGGCCATGACTTGGAGCAGTATGTCTTGTGAGAATGCAGACACTGTGATGCCGCTCGCCCTGTCTGCGGCGAACCAAAAATGCAGCCATCATTTTCAAACGAACAGAACCTTGATTCGTCCGAAAACGCTATCTGATGCCATTTGTGTCCCCAGTCAACTCGTTACATACACCACTGGCGTCTTGCATGTTTCTGCACAGGTGTCAAGTGTAGGCGGAGAGGTAGACGCTACGCACTACCCCATGCCGTATTTAGGCGACGAACTCTCACCCCTGATAGTGCACAGTGTGTTGCACTGATCCACTGTAGCACCAGAACCGAGGAGGACGCAGATCTCTCTTGCAGTGCCATTCGGATATGTTGTCGACCTTCTCGGAGGATGGTGTACTGCGGTTTGACCTATCTCGTCGTGTTCTGCAGGCATCCGTTGTACTGCCGAATCGCTTCGTCCCGCGCGAGCAGCAATTTCGTGGATGGGTGCATTACATACACTCATGCCAACTATGTGCCCTTTTTTTCAAACTCACTAATGTAATGGTACGGTTCGCGCATCCGTCTGCGAGACATCCTGTACGTCTGTACAAATCACACTGGGCCGTTACCTTCAGTTTGTAGCGACAACGAGGGCCGCAGCCACATTTTACCTGTAGGTGCTGTTGCGCCGCGATATCCATATTGACTGTGAACCTGAGCGCAGACATCGTTCAAAAGCCAATGATTTCTGCTGCACATATTAATGTACACGTCCTGTGAATATGAACATCCTGTATAGTCGTTTAAGGGCTTCTATTTTTTTCTTAACATGAGCATATAAGTACGTGAAATCTCGCACAATTTGAAAGTAGCCGGCCGCGGTGGTCTAGCGGTTCTAGGCGCGCAGTCCGGAACCGCGCGACTGCTACGGTCGCAGGTTCGAATCCTGCCTCGGGCATGGATGTGTGTGATGTCCTTAGGTTAGTTAGGTTTAAGTAGTTCTAAGTTCTAGGGGACTGATGACCACAGTAGTTAAGTCCCATAGTGCTCCGAGCCAATTTGAAAGTACGTATACCAAAGTTGCCGGCAAGAATATTACACAGAAGACTGGATAATAACGCTGAGATCTCCTAGGTGACCATCAGTGTAACTCAAGGAAAAATAAGGTCAGAAGAGAGGCATTTCTGACATTACATTTAATATTACGATCAGGACTTAGGAAAAAACAGCGTTTATTATTCTGGCTTTTCTCCCAAGAACATAAAATGCTGCAGGGCGTATGAAGTTCTCAAAAATAAAGATATAACCCACTGAAAAGGTCAATATGCAATATTACCGAGTGTAAAAATGGAATAATTACAAAGGAAAACCAGGACAGAAGTGCTCGGATTGAGAAGCATGAGCCAGCCGCTGTGACCGAGCGGTTCTAGGTGCTTCAGTCCGGAACGGCGCTGCTGCTACGGTCGCAGGTTCGAATCGTACCTCGGGCATGGAGGTGTGTGATGTCCATAGGTTAGTTAGGTTTAAGTAGTTCTAAGTCTAGGGGACTGATGGCCTCCGATGTTAAGTCCCATAGTGATCAGTGCCGTTTCAGCCATTTTGAGAACCATGTAAGGTAGTGATGCTGTCTTTCATCTCAATTGTTCGGACTGGGAAGCATCAAACCAGTTAACAGCTATCAGTCTGAGTTTTAATTCCACTTTATTTCTTGCTTTAATTCATTCAGTACTTCATCAGTGTACACTTATGAACGCTAATGAAACGGTAAGACATCGAGAGGAACAGAAACAACGATATTTTTCTCTCTTACAGTTTGTTATCATATACATTTGAAATTCCATCTTTGCAAAAACTTATACTGCGTAGCAAAATTCTACATTTAATTGTTGCAGAATTTCAATCTTTCGAGATGACATTTATCAGCTGCCTTCGGACACTCGTGTATCATCCAACTATATATCATTTCAGCCAACACAGGACGAAGAATGATTACTTCATTTAACCACTTCCGATAACGCTACTTCGAATGACATTTTCCTGACGCACCCTCTCATACCATTCCCTGAATAAGTACGCCATCCTGACAGTTGTCTTCGATTTCTTAGTAATGTAAATAAGTGTTAGAAAGTTTCTTCTTACTAATTTATTGACAACTTGTTCAGTCCTCCTAATAACGTGGGGTCTCTAGTGACCCCAAAGCTTAATTTTTTATAAAATAAACATTGTTCTCTATTTCTCATAATTATGAAAAAATAGTTTCATAATACATGCACATAACTTTTTGAATATATTTACTTCAACAGAAAATTGTTATAGTACCAGAGGTTACCGCAGGGATCATATACGACACCATTTCTCTCTTGGAATTTTATAATTCATTAATGTTGTTTTACAATCTATAACTGTCGCTGTATTTGCGTGGTTATAGTCTTGGAATTACTGTTGTAAAGTGGCGTCAGTAATTCGTTGCACGCTTTTTGACAGTAGTTCTGTGTCTGTTGCATTAAGCTGAAAATCACTGATTGCCTTACCGTAAAACAGTGCTCGAAATATGCTAACAGCTAATCCTCTCTCTGGACAATCAGTGATATCAGCGATATAGATTCTGGTGCCTCATGCAGTGATATAGAAATAGACTTGTCACAAGAGAATATTCCGCAATAAAATGCAAAGTTCGAAAGAAGATTTGGGCAGTGCTGAAGTCCGGATTGTCAAGGCAGTAACACGTACTTCTCACTTTTATTGTTAAGTACTTATTGTAGTTTTTGTTAGTATATATGTGCGGTAGCGCCTAGTATCACGATGTACACGCTTTATCTGTTTGTCTTACGCCGAAATACAAAGAAAACTTGTGGCAAAAATACGAGTTGAGAAGAACTTGCGGAAGAGAGGAAAAATGTAACATAATAGGGGTAAAGCGAGGTCTTATAAATATCGCAGTAAAAATCAATCAATTGTTTCTCGGGAAGAACAAATACTAAAGTGGACTAACAAAGTGTCAATCTTCTTTACGGTAATTGATGGAATCCAGCAGCTGACGTTGTAATGAAATGCTTTATCGGTATCTTGATCCTTACAGATGCTTACGGGGCCCATGATGAAGCAATTACACATATGTAGAATAAGGGGGATGGATCCATTTTAGTGAAGTAATGGCTAGAAATCGTTCGACCCAAATTTAGAAATGCACCTTATAAGCCGATGTGGATGCGAGACAATGCAACCGTGCAGTGGACAAGCAGGCCCTCATCAGAGAAATATTTGAAAAGTCGGTAAAGACATTTCAAGACGCTTATGTTCCTCACACCATCAAGACGACTGATGAACAACTTTTGGTTCGTCTTGGTAGATGTCCCTTTTGGCAACATATTCTTTCAGAATCTCAAAAATATGGATTGAAGCTATGGTCTGTATGTGATAATGTAACATTTTACGTTATCTATCCGTAGGTTTACACTGTTCGACAAGAAAATAAAACACACGAAGCTGGTCAAGGCAAGAGAGTTGCTTTGAATATGATGAAAAGCTTAGAATACACTGGCAGAAATGTAACAGCTCACAGTTTCTTCGAAAGCTTTGGTTTAGCGAGAGCATTACTGAAAATTGATCTCACCAATTTAGGCACAATTAGAGGAAATAAATGAGAACTACTAGAAGCTTTCACTCAGACCAAATGTCGAGTCAAATATTCGCACATGTTTGGGTTCCAACAGCATGCATCATTTGTTAGGTACTATCCAAAAAAGGTCGAAGTTGTAACTATGTTTAGTACAAAACAGTCAAGGAAGAAGGTTGAAGATCATAAAGCAACGGAGTCAATAATGATTCTGGATTCTAATAAAATAGTGTCAAGAGTAGATACAATAGACAAGATGGTAACAACGCAAACTACAAGGAGGAGGAGCAGAAAGTTCCCATGATATAATTTTACAACACGATTGATACTAGTGTACTGAATGCGTTTATAATATAGCTGCATCTTACACCAGGCTGGTCAGAAACGTATATCTACAGGAAACAGCCGTTCCTCGTAGAACCAGGAAGCAATTAATTGGTAGAAGAACAGACGGTATCATTTCCTCAATATTTTTGTCAACACAACACATGGAAAACAGGACAGTACCCATTTTGTAAAAGATATACGGATAGAAAATACACTGATTTGTGTTCAAAATATGACTATTCTGTGTGTAAAAACTATTCGGCAATATCTTACGCTAAATATAATGTCTCACAATTCTCGCTTTGGAATTTGATCAAAAATATTGGTAGTTTCAACAGAATCATTTGTACCTTCTATTGAAATAAACGATTAAAAATAATTTAGCATTTTTATTTATGTTCATGCCACAACCATCAAGTTTCAGGAGATGGAGAAACATAAACAATGTGATTATATTCAATACTTCTTAAAGTTATCGTTATGAAAAGGAGATTTTATTGGGGTCACTGGAGCCCCCTAGTGATACTCAGTGTAACAAAAAATATTCGGTATTAGGAAGCTGAAAAAATAAAACGAAAGCATAGAATTTATATTTAATCACCTTAATGTTACCATTAGGCGCTTCTCGGGAGATATGCCTGCCCTGAAATTAATACTTCGTTTCTTGTAACTTCTCTGTAATAGCCGTGGGAAGGATGACGAGTGATTATACAGTAATTCGAAAACAAAAAAAAAACAAAAATTGTATTTAGATTCCCGAAGTTGTTTGTAAGATATGTTTAATTTGCTACTTTTACTTGGCTCACCGGTAATGTAGTCTGCAAGATGGTTGTTTCCGCAACAGTTCATATTTCAAATAAGTATTTTCTAGTAGAAGCGTTTTGTGACTCGTCACTGGAAGAGACATTTCGAAAGTGGGAGAGAGCAACGGCAACTCTGCTCTGGTGTGGCCACCATGCATCCAAGCACTATGTATCAGGTGAGCCACCAGATACCTTAGTACCAAGCGAGGCCCGTCCGGTGTGGCGGTAGCCTCATTCGCTGCTCACTACCAGGCCGGTACTTGACTGGGGTCGCTGACCACCACGGCAGCCCTTAAACCGTGCGTCACAACACGGATCCACCGCTCGTTCCTCTGCCCCTGCGGTACTGCCAACCTCAGGCAAAAATCGCTACACCAATCGCTATCGTGCGAAAAGAAAAGATACCATGTACGGCACAATATAAGAATACAAAAAAAATTTTTTTCGAATTGTTAAGAGAAACTTATCTAATTGAGACAAATATTTCCTATTTTCTGTGCATGAACATAACCGAACAAAGAACAAACAGTTCCTGATCATCTGTTTAACACTTAGCGTTTAATTAATGTAAGCGAGATTTTCCTGAATCTTAGAATCTCTCAGTAATTTAGTTACCGATGTATCCACTGTTTCGAGCTGCAAACATCCGTTACACTGGGCGCCAAACTGACGAAAAACTGAATTACAGAAAATAGGGGCCCCTGTATACTGGTACGGCTTGAAACGAGTACTTCACTGTACCACTTCACTGTCCTCACCGTTGCCTAAAGTATGAGGTACTTTTCCTACTGCCGGCATAATTGGCCTTGATCTCAAGATCGATCATGGTAACGGTGGCGAGCATGATTAAAGTTGCGGATGGGGCACCACAAATCTGCTTAAATAAGACCCGAGTGCAGCGTCATTCGAGATATACGTAGTTCCATAGAGACTTATAAATTCATAAATAAGGAGGCTCACACATTTAATGAATTAGAAAGTACTGAAATGAGAGGTAGATATGCTTTTAGTATAGTGTATCATTGTTTAGGGGACCGGAAGACTGCGTTCGGTCAGTAAGAAATCACAGGATGTACACTACAATAGAAATAAAATCCGAGAAACTAAAGGCGGACGAAGGAGTTTCTGTCTAGTCATGGTACACGGTAGAGGAACGTCGAAGATCTTAGCGGCGCGATGGGGGTATCTGTGATCCGAATGTGGTCGTAACTGAGAGCGCCAACGCAATTCCAGTGAATCTAATGGTCGAGACAAGCGAGCAGCAAGGTTGTAAACTCGTTTGGTCTACAAAAGTGGCAGCCATTCTCGAACTTTAGAGGTCTTAGGCATTCCGGTAAATTACTGCAACATAGTGCCTAAGTTGTAGGTCCACATTACCTTAAGCGCAATAAGGGGACCACATCCTAAGCGTATCGTAAACCCACATCCTCCGTAACTCACTTTTGGCCCTACAGGCGACGACATTAACGTTCTCCACGCGCTCACTAAATCAAACCCTTCCATCGGATTGGTGCAGTGTGTACAGTGATTCATCCCTTCAAATCCGTTCGTCCATTACCCAGGTGCATCGCTCTTCACACCACATCGTGCGTCCCTCGAGAGTGGTACAGGAATGTGTGCCTTCTGAGGAGTTGCTCAATTGCGCCCTATCCTTTTTAACTTCCTACTCACAATTATTGTTCTTGCTGGATTGATATTAGGACTCTGAATTCAAAACTGATTCCTTCTGCTCAATTCATGCGATTTTTTACTACCACCTGCGGCAGTGCTTTGTCTTGGTTTACCTACGATAAATCGCATTTACACTTCACTTCACTTTGGGAAGCTTTAGAACTGTTGAACTCTCTCAGATGGATCTGTTATTTAGGTAGCAGCCAATGTCTAGTCCACTGTCGAAGTCACTGAGCTCACTGACCGATCCATTCTGCTGTTACGGCCTCTCGACTGACGACTCAACACTCCCTGGCTACTTTTACATTGGTGGGTCTGCCTCTAGGAGGGCGTGGGTTCGAGTCCGGTCCTGTCCTGAGAGCAGCGGTGGCCTGAGGACCACAGGTGACCAGTACATCCACCTTCATCCCATGGTCGGACAGAGCAGGCCAAGGGGGGTGGAAGGCGGCGAGGACCAGGTACTGTAGCAGTCCCTGGACTCGCGGCCGTGTACGCGGTGCAGGACGCTACGCCTCAGTGGCCAGTAACTGGGCAGAGCGCGGCCGACTCCAAGCTGAGCTGCCTTGATGATGGAGCAGTGGCGTCGGCATACCTGGAGTTGCTGAGCCGGCTGGACTCGCGGAACAGCGCTGCGGGCTGCTCCCCAACACTATGCTGCACCCATCGAAGTACTGTAAATTATGTTGATAAAGCAATGCTACCGAATACCGCTGTATCACTCTGCACTACCCTGGACGCTATTAAACTTGCTCCGGCGCGGTGAGTCCCAGCTGCAGCTCGGCCATCTGGAATCCCAGGTCGACCATCGACGCAATGCAGCACCTACCTAGTAAACGTAAGATGTTTATGACTCCTTGGGAGACACACAAAATCTACAGGTATCTACATAATAGCAGAGGTAACATGGCCACAGTACTGCTATCAACATCAGTGCCCTTTAACTGCTGCGTATGACGAAACCACTCACGCAATTGTTTACAAGTCCTGAACTTACAATCAGTTTTATGAACCTTAATACAATGTGTCCCGAGTTAAGTTTCTGCTCAGTCATTTTCCTGTTGCGTCTATTGCTAGATTATCTCACAGTAATAATCGCTTCCAGTTGCAAACTGAATTTTCATCAAGTTATTAACTTTTGTTCCATCTCATTATAAAACTGCTACATTTAAGAGATAATATTTGTCGCTGTGTTTGAAATACATTGTTGCTGACCTGTTCAGTTGTATGCAAAAAATGGCTCTGAGCACTATGGGACTTAACATCTGAGGTCATCAGTCCCCTAGAACTTAGAACTACTTAAACCTAACTAACGTAAGGACATCACACACATCCATGCCCGAGGCAGGATTCGAACCTGCGACCGCAGTGGTCGCGCGGTTCCAGACTGTAGCGCCTAGAACCGCTCGGCTACTCCGACCGGCTCACTTGTATGCATAATGCAGACAAATTGTACAGTAATGACGAGATAAATAATTCTTTTTGAATCATACTTCAGTATTCAGTTTTAATGACAGAGTTTTTTATTGTATTTGCTGCAAGTTATCATGAATTTTGAGCAGGGTCATGGGAATGCTAGCCAATTTTTCTCCTATTTCAGCCTATTATGCATTTCGTTTGAACTGTGTTGAACAAATCAGTAGTGTCCCTCTCGGAGTTTTTGGTTTGCAGTATAAATTAATTTATGAAGGATTATTCGGCTTACAGTATTGTTGATTATTCGAAAATTATAGGGTAGATTAATTCAGGTTTTAGGTGTACATTCATGATGTGTTATCGCATAGTGCATTATACAGTTTAGTCTGTTATTATCCACACCCGTTAATTATAGGTGTTAGATCTACCAGGTGGTGAGATTACTCGCATCTCTGTACTGGTGTTACAGCAAGAGAATAAACGTTTGTTGAACCAAGAAAGTTGACAGTGCTCATACTGCATTGTGATACGGGCACGATATTACAATCACCACATGGTATAGATTTAAAAGAAACTTTTCGTTTATCTTGCTGAGAAAGAATGTGATGAACTACTAGTTTTTTCTTAAATTATTTAAGTCTCTCGCACGTCGTAGATTTTGTAGTTTAGTGACAGCTGTACAATCACATCCTAGATGTATACATGCATTTTAGTAAACTAAAAACATTCGTGAATAATTTAAATTGTTCATAATAGTATTAGCTTTTGATGTTATTTATAGTAAGGAACATTGCGAGTTTATGATTCACATGTTAAATGAGGCACTTTATTTTTATATTTACCACTGTCATTTTGAATAGATGATCTGCAACTGGAGTAAAAAGTGACGAGTAATTTATTGACTTTTTTTTTCCTTTCAGGTGTGTGCAGTTAGCAATATATGGTAGACAGTGTTGTGGAATAGGATCATAGTACATGGAGCAACTGAGGGTGGGGGTGGGTTGCAATACGATTCTCCTCGGTGCGCGACGGCGTCATGATAGGATGAAACCTACCGATGTTACCATTTGAGTCTGTCTTCATCAGAGTGACTACGTGGTGGTGGTGCAGTTACTGCTTTATTCACGTCACTGCGTTTGTAACCATTCAGATGAGAGTGGCACAGGGTCCTAGCATACAGTATGTTGATTGTATGACAGGGCGAATGCGAAGGGAGGGGTGCCAGGGGTGTTATATATTGATAGGAATAGTGTACGTTAAATTTTGTTGGTGATCAGTAGCGAATCGAGTGGAAACTGGCAAATTAAGAGCACGAGAGTTAGTAGCCTTCCTCGTGGTTCATGTTTGCAACTCGATTTCTTTCCTCGGTGGCTTCTATGGTTTTTATTTCGGTGAAAAGTTGTGATGTGGCTAAAACACGCACCTGTTACAATTGCGTCGAGTTGTACTTACCATGATGTGCTTTCACAGTCGATTTGGTATACTGGCCACATCTTGTGTACCGTTCGTGGTTCAGAATATGTGTAGTGATGAAGCATCCCATCTTTCCAATGAAGACCAGTCCTCTGTCACAACTAAACTCATGAACGCCTGTCGTGTGAAGCTTATCTACAGCGTATTTAGTGGAGCCCAGCAACTCTCTTTATTTTCTTATTTCTGAAATTAGTTTGATTCTCTCTCGATGTAGAAAGTGGCCCACAATGTCACTAACGCCACTCACGTATGCTAGGCGGACAATTTGCCGTGGCTGCTCCCTCTCTATACCTCCTCTCGTATTGCCGAAGTTTTCTTTGCAGTACTGCCACTGTATCCATTTGCCCTAAAAATCTTTCGTAGCTTACGCTGTTCAACCACCACGCTGTCGGTATAAGTGATCCATAGTGCTCTTGTGGCCAGACTATAAGCATCAAAGTTGTTCAACTTTGAGTGATGACGAAACATAACGCTAAGGTATCTGTCCATGTTTGTTGGCTTCCTGAATACCCTGAACACTTCTTGCCCAAATATTATTTGGACAGATAAGTCACGAAGAGAAAGGAAAACATCGCATTGACAGCACCGTCAACAATATTCTGTGTTGTGACTGATTTAAATGTTTATGGGAAAGATTAAGTTCGTCTTCTCCTTGTGAGCGAATGCGAATATGTTATCTATATACCAAAACCAGAATTTAGGGCCCATGCGGACGAAAAGTCGTGCTGTATCTTTGTAAGCTTCCATAAATAGGTCCGCAGCTAATTTTATCATCTATTAGCTGGTTACACTACCAGACGAATTTTCTTGACTCTGAAGATAGATTTAACCCGGTGTGAATGAGGTGAGAAATTGTTACATCAGCTGTGAGGAGCGTATGAGGCACCCGAAACTCTGACGACGAATTTTTGATACTATAATCGGGTATTAATTATTTTTTGCTTGGGATATTAATAATGGTGTCTATTAAACAAGATGAGTAAGTAAAATACTATGTTTAAGATATAAAATGTTTTTTGGGTGAAGTAGTGAAGTGTCTATATTTTCTCAGAAAAGTTTCAGAAATTTAACATTTTTTCATACAAAATTCAAACAAAATTACAGTTTCTTTGAATAATTACCATAATTATAAAACAGAAAAAGAAAATAAAAGGTCGCATGAGATCAATTAGCTCAGTACCAACATTGTACCTACAAATCAGCACGTTTTCCACAGATAAAAATCGCGTGCTCCACACATATTGGCTTCTCACACTTCGAACAACAATGTTTTGCTTTCCTGTCTTTTTTTTTCTCAGTACAGTCACCACACCAGACATATCTGCAAGTCTTTTTATTTTTTTAACTGGCGATGAAGCATCCGGTCCGAAAAGAATGAAACAGTTAACGTGTGGATCCCGAGCCGACGTTTATTGATATTAACAAGAAATGTTTGGTGATGGAGATTGAAAGGAAGGACATATTATTTCTGCTCGGCAGTGAGTAGCTTTCAGAACGGATTTTGTATTCTAGTAGTGAGTTTATAAGCTCCATTAAGAACAGATTTGGTTGTGTATCGACTCTCTAACTCTTCATTTCTCTCCAAATGTATCGTTAAGCTGGTATCAGACAACCTTGAAATTCTTCCTCCCTATTTTTATATTTACCACTGCTGGTTACCGTTCGTCAAAAAACACGGCTATTAATATATAGGGCTGCAGTGAAGTTGGATTAACTTTCTTTAATTCCTATATATAGTAGATTGGCCCTCTCCAATGTTCTGCTATGTGTCCCGCAATGACTTCAGTTTTCAAAAGCGATGACGACGGTTAGAATTTCCGTTTATTTGCTGTATCTCTCCTCCTGAATTTCCGCAGTTGGTTTCAATATGTATTGATAGGTGGCTATTAAACTTTCTGACAAAATGGATTCACAATTTGCACAAGCTTAATGTACTTATCCATTTCTATTTCGAAATTTAATTATCAGCTCTGTTACAGCAGGTGTCATGTAAGAAGTACTTGAAACTGGTAATTACCGTTTTTTATTGTCAAAGTTGAGACAATAATAAGCGGTAAACACCATGTTTAGCTACTATAAGAAGGTTGTGAGCCCATCCCAATTATAAATTCTTTAAAATAACTTTCGGTATTTAGCTCTGTAACATTTTTGTTAGTAAAACCAAAATTCTCTCTGTTCTCCCGCGACCATAATTATTTGTACTGTCCTTGTTTGGAAACAAGGGAAGCGTTGACACGCTCCACTGGGTATCGGAAATTTAGTAATATCCTTACATATTACATTTACAACACTGTATCAGTTGTAAATAACCTCACCTCCAGCATAGTAATCAGGGAATTCCACTCTGTTTTCACGCAACTTCAAAAATAAAACCTTTTCTCATTTCACCAGAGAATAAATGTTTTGAGAATAACAAGTGGCAGTATGAGAACGGTACCGAAGAAACATATTTGACGCGCCTTCTCTCTGTGCTACGCCATGAAATTTAATCACAGCTCTCGTTTGGTGGTTTCAAATACGGCTTATAAATTTTCATGCGGGTTTATCGAATGAATGTAAATTATTTTCACAACTCTTTCAGCGGCAGAATGTAACAACATACATAACCCTACCGTGAGATCGAGCGCAGCTGGGCCAAGAGGCGCCATCTGATTGTGAATACTGTTCTCTGCTGTGTAGCCACGCCATTCAGCCGTCACACGTAAAGGAAGTTTAGAGGCATAAGTTAGATAGATAGAACAGTTCGATCTGCTCTTGTTTTTGTTTCTTACGTTTACTATGTGTTTAAAGAAACTCACGTCATTCTCAATGGAGAGAAGTCTTCCAAAGTAAGAGTGATTTCAGGTGTGCCGCAGGGGAGTGTTGTAGGACCGTTGCTATTCACAATATACATAAAAGACCTTGCGGATGCGGTTCTAGGCGCTGCAGTCTGGAGCCGCGAGACCGCTACGGTCGCAGGTTCGAATCCTGCCTCGGGCATGGATGTGTGTGATGTCCTTAGGTTAGTTAGGTTTAACTAGTTCTAAGCTCTAGGGGACTAATGACCTCAGAAGTTGAGTCCCATAGTGCTCAGAGCCATTTGAACCATTTTTTTGAACCTTTTGGATGACATCGGAAGTTCACTGAGGCTTTTTGCGGGTGATGCTGTGGTATATCGAGAGGTTGTAACAGTGGAAAATTGTACTGAAATGCACGAGGATCTGCAGCGAATTGACGCATGGTGCAGGGTATGGCAATTGAATTTCAATGTAGACAAGTGTAATGTGCTGCGAATACATAGAAAGAAAGATCCCTTATCATTTAGCTACAATATAGCAGGCCAGCAACTGGAAGCAGTTAATTCCATAAATTGTCTGGGAGTACGCATTAGGAGTGATTTAAAATGGAATGATCATATAAGTTGATCATCGGTAAAGCAGATGCCAGACTGAGATTCATTGGAAGAATCCTAAGGAAATGCAATCCGAAAACAAGGGAAGTAGGTTACAGTACGCTTGTTCGCCCACTGCTTGAATACTGCTCAGCAGTGTGGGATCCGTACCAGATAGGGTTCATAGAAGAGATAGAGAAGATCCAACGGACAGCAACGCGCTTCGTTACAGGATCATTTAGTAATCGCGAAAGAGTTACGGAGATGATAGATAAACTCCAGTGGAAGACTCTGCAGGAGAGACGCTCAGTAGCTCGGTACGGACTTTTGATGAAGTTTCGAGAACATACCTTCACCGAGGAATCAAGCAGTATATTGCTCCCTCCGACGTATATCTCAGGAAGAGACCACGAGGATAAAATCAGAGAGATTAGAGCCCACACAGAGGCATACCGACAATCCTTCTTTCCACGAACAATACGAGACTGGAATAGAAGGGAGAACCGATAGAGGTACTGAAGGTACCCTCCGCCACACACCGTCAGGTGGCTTGCGGAGTATGGATGTAGATGTAGATGTAGAAACTCGATGCAGTCATTACAGCGTATTAAATTATAGCAATCAAATAAGTCTTTATGTTATTCTAGGTGTTCATACTTTCATTAGGTACTCTTTGGATCACTGATGTACAAATAAATGGCATAGGCGTTACCACTGACATTTTCTCCGTTAAACTGGTTGTTGTTGTTATTGTCGCAGTCTTTCGGCTTGTGACTGGTATGATATAGGTCTGTCCGCTACTCTATCCTATACAACCCTCTTCATATTCCAATGACTAATGCAAACCCACCTGAACGTGCTTACAGTATTCTTACCTTGGTCTCCCTTTACAATGTATACCAACCACACTTCTCTCCAACATTAAACTGATGTATCTTTGAGACGCACAGTGTGTCCTGTCTAGCAATGCCTTCTTTTAAGAAAGTGGAATAGCTTTTTTCTTGGCTGGCTCTCTCAAGGATACCATTTTGCGAGAATGTCGTCCACTCCTGAGGCCTTATTTCGACTTAGCTCTTTCAGAGCTGTGTCAAATTCTTCTCACAGTATCATATCCCTTTCTATGCCTTCAAATTCATTTTCCTTCTATACCCTTCTACGTATTTCTTCCGCCTTTCAGCTTTCCCTTCTTTCCTAATATTGATTTTCCTTCTGAACTCTTGATATTCATACATCTACTTTTCTTTACTCTAAAGATCTCTTTGATTTTCCTGTAGGCTGTGTCTACCTTCCCCCTAATTATAAATGTCTCTAAGGACTTTTTTACAGTCAAAGAGGACGAATTTAAGGTATGAACTTAGTAAAAAGCTGACTATGTAATCTATCTTGATCAGTGACTCAAGTTGTAAAGTGTAACGTTACTGCAAGCACCGGCGTCCACTGTCACTGTCACAGTGAATAAAATTCTTCTGGGTCTGTGACCGCAGTGTCAGCGTTTATGACTTTCGAAATTTCGATCGCTATTACAAGTGGTTTTACAAAGATTTTTTTTTGTTTTTTGTTTTTTTTAAGTGGGTGAAACGTCGGAAGTTTTACACATTGACAATGTGAAATAGATTATACCCAAAGCGCTTGTTGTCGTACGTAGACAAATTTTACAAAGAGTGATATGTTCTGCTCCATATACAAGTAAATGATAGCAGATTGTGGAATGCTTGCGCCATTAACATACCAGTACTAAGCATACTATCGTTCCACAACGAGCGAGATGTTCACAATACAAACTCGAATATGTGAAAGATGAAAGATGGAGAGAGGATTTCATCGTGGTTTTAGAAGAAGCTGTTTGTCATCTGAGATAAATTATTAATAAAAATCACGGAAATTTTTTATCGGGGTGGATATGAGATGGGTTTGAATCCTGATCTTTCCTAACTCAAGCATATTAGCTTCATCGCTCGCTCGACGAACAAAGCCGTTATTTTTGAGTGGGAGACTGGATTGTGCTGACGGTTTTTGTAACAATGAGTTAGAGAGGGTGGCAATAATATCG
Source organism: Schistocerca serialis cubense (assembly GCF_023864345.2). Classification (NCBI taxonomy): domain Eukaryota; kingdom Metazoa; phylum Arthropoda; class Insecta; order Orthoptera; family Acrididae; genus Schistocerca; species Schistocerca serialis. The sequence continues at coordinate 589,986,219 of NC_064642.1, forward strand.
TGCCAAAGAGATATAGTTTAATCGTAAAAGAAATGTACCAAATAAGTGATAAATCTCTAGTGCCACTTACATTTAAGATCTGCAGCTTTCAAGAGCGTTGTACTTCTTTCGGAACATGTCTAAAATACGCCTATTTTCTCCAGCAGGATTAAAATCTGTTTCAAGTGTTTGTTTCTCAAGAGCAGCGGAATCATATTCCTTTTAAGATACATCTCTGATCATTGAATTCAGTGTCTAATTCTATTAACTACGGAAATTAGCCCCCTCTGTCGCTTATTACTGAAACAATTAACGCTAATTTTCGGGTTGTATGCTTCATGACTCTCTCGCGACAGATATATCTAATCGGCAGAATCATTTCAGTTTTCCAGCTTTAGGTCAGTTAACACTGACATTTCTGTGTTGCTCCAGTACACAGAAATAGGCAATTGATCTACGACGAGAAAGTGTGATGGGTATCACGGGTGACAATGGAGTCTAAAGACGAAGTGTAACAAATGGAAGTGGCGTAACACTGTATTCGAGACAGGTTGTGCTAGTACCGTTCAAGAGCTGTAATGACAAGCATCAACAATCATGTATATACAGAGTATTTCTAGGTGACACATAATATCACGGCGAACAACTTCTTTTCGGGACAAAACGTTCATTGTCGCTTCCTGACGTCGCTAGGTCCACTATTATTCGCCGGTCCTGGTACGACGGGGAGCATTAAACTTTACTTATGCCTACCTCGATAAGCTTCTTTCTGTTAGCCGCTTTCACTCTGTGTTGGTAGATACCGGCTCAGCCGATGAAAATTAGCGTTGAAGAAACACCAACTAAATACCTACGAAGCAAAGCCTGCATAATTCAAGCTTGGAGGCAGAATCCGTAAGTTCGTAAAGTTTTCGGGCGCTCGGGATGCTAAATAACCTGCTAGAAAATGTTTAAGTTTCACGTAATTCGACTTTATTGCCTTAAAAATATGTGAAAAATAACTATCAACTTCATATTTACTGTCAGACTAGTATTGGTACAACCGGATACTGTTTTCACTATAGAGTTTCACATGAAGGCTACCAGCAGTTCAACAGTCCGATCTGACTGATTTTAACGTTCTACAAAGCCACTGACCCACAGAGCTACTACATTAAGTCGTTCTTGAGCTTCTTAACTGAAGAGGTTGCCTCAATGCTTCGAGATGTTCACGAAACACTCCACGTACTGTTTAAGTACGACAAGAAGGTTCACACGTTAATAACTTCCAAACTAACATAAGTCACTTAAAATTTCCAAACTTCCACAAAAATGTTCAGTACTGTAGTCGCTTCGTACATACGACAGAAGAACCGACAGCGCGTTAAGATTTTATTCATGTTAACAAAAATATGTGTGGTGGTGTTCCACATTGGTCTGTCCAGTAACACGTTTCTCAGCCGGCCGTGGTGGCCGAGCGGTTCTAGGCACTTCAGTCCGGAGCCGCGGTGCTGCTACGGTCGCAGGTTCGAATCCTGCCTCGGGCATAGATGTGTGTGTTGTCCTTAGGTTAGTTAGGTTTAAGCACTTCTAAGTCTAGGGGACTGATGACCTCAGATGTTAAGTCCCATAGTGCTTAGAGCCATTGAAACCATTGAAAGGTGGCTACACTGAGCCACAGCGCCAGAGATTGCGCCAAAGAGTATTATTCAGCCGCCTCCACGGAGTGCCTGTCGAGGTCTCGTAGTCCGTGCTTTGGGAGAACTCGTGGTAGTCTGTACTGAGATGTCGTAGTGAGGAGTGCTTGTTGAGAACTCGTAGCAGGGAGTGCTTGCTGAAATGTGGTACTGAAAAGTTCTTGTTGAGATGTGGTAGTAGCAAGTCGGTGTGGAGATATTGTAATGTTTAGAGTGCTTTCCATCAATATAAATGACGGTAAAAAAAAGAAATTTTCTTTTCTCTCTCATTATTTCAGTGTCCTGAATAATGCGTCATTACAGGTTCAGTCAACAAAGCATCTGGCGTGTGTTCTTGTATTAGAGTGTAATTCTGGTTTTCTTGCGCAATTATAGTATTTCTAATTTTTTTTATCACGTCAGTATAATTGGTATTTAAAAATTCTTGTCTTGTTGAAGAAGAACCGTGCCGGATGTGCGTTGAGTCATACTTCCACATACAGAACAGTTATACTTGTGCTTTGGTTTCGTAGGTTTTATAGTTGCTGGGGACTTAATTAATTAATTGTGTTAACGAAATTTTCATTTCATTCTTTGTTGATGTTCTATGCAGTCAGATTGCGTACTAAGACTATTCAGGGCCAACCGTTTACGAGACTTGCGTACTCGGACTTACAGCTACCAAAAACTAAAAATATTTGCATTTTATTTAATTAAGCCCCCATGCATGTGGCGACCGCTGCTTCGGATCGTCCCTTGGAATCTTCTGATTGTAAAAATAGTAGACAGTAGTATTGTTGTAGTAATTTGTAGTTAGTAATTGTAGTCTATTTTGCATGTGTAGATTCTTCTAATGGTATTTTCCAAAATTTAAATTTGTTGTCTTGTCTATGGGTTTGACAATTTAGTGCAATTATTTCAATTGTTCGTTAATCGTGTTTGAGGGAAACATCTCGTGTGAATGGTATTGTTGGAGATGAGGAGTCATTGTGTGTAATTTTCGTACAGTGACGAGTTTTGTATGTTTTGTAAATGATTACGCGATCGATGAAAAAGGCGAAAATGATGAATAGTGAGAATGACGAAATTGTTAACATGGCGAACTCGCCAACACAGGAGAACAGTGTGATGAATAATGAAGTGGAAAACAATATAATAAGTCGGGAAAATAGTCCGGAACCATTTCAAAATTTTTCTCAATCAGAAAATTCACAGAATACGAGATTAACGACAGAAGATTCTGTAATAGTATCGAACACAGATGGCCGTACAGCTATGACGAAGGAAGCTGGTTTTGTGGGAAATGTTAGGGGCGAAAGGAATTTTGAACTAGTTCATACGGAGCAGTTGATGAGTGCAATATTAAATTTAGGAACACGGTTAGACTCACTGGGATCACAAATGGGAACAATGGAAACACGGTTTGGATCTGAATTAATAACAGAGATTGGAACAATTAAAACAGAGATGGGAACTTTGGAAACACGGTTAGACTCACGAATAGGGACATGTTTCAAAAACATGAAAGATGAATTAAAGAAAGAAATCAGAGAAGAAGTACAGCCGATTTTGAATTCTCACAGTAATAGATTAGTTGCAGTAGAGATTAGACAAAGGGAACAGGATAGAGAAGAGGAAGAAAGAGATCGCGTGGTAGTACAGAAATTTTCAGAGTTAAATTTACAACGTGCAAAAGATAAGGAAGAAATTTTTGAGAGAATCGAGGAATCCGTACCAAATGACAGAATAAATAATCTAACACAACAATATGAACAGTTAACTACCAAATGTGTCAATATTGAAACCCGAGTCGCGACACTTACGGAAGACGTAAATAAACAGAAAGAACAAATAGGTGATTTATCGGAAAGAGTTGAGGAGATTTCAGACAAATTGAAAAATCTTAGTTTAAATGGGGACAGAGATTCAGATGATACCGCACCATTGCCATTTGCAGAAACCGAAGAGTACCAGAACATAAATAAGCATGTTGAAAATCAGGGAAAATTTAATGAACGCGTTAAAAGGGAAGTTGAGGCATTACGAGAGCAAGTCAAACAAATTGAATGCGAAATCGTAGGAAAAGACAGCAGAAGAAATTTAGAATCACGGATAGCAGAGGGCTTTGAAGAAAATAATTTATTTCATTTACGAGAAGCAACAAGAGAGCGCCAGGCGCGTGAACTTGACAATAATCGACATTCGGACTGGGACAGACGCGGTAGGTCTTTGTCGCCACGAGGCGAAAACTTTGACTATAAACACTTTTAAACTGTTCGGAAGATTAAGATATTTCGCAATTCTAAGAATGACATACATCCATGTGCACGGTTAGATCAATTTATGTACGCACTTCCACCGAATTGGCCACTAAGACACAAACTGGACATTATGTGCGGCTGTTAAGGTCCTCAGGGGATTCACTACTCTAAGTGAATATGTGCCGTAGCGTGCATAGGGCCCCGAGCTGTAGTGGTGCTATTTCCCTTTTAGTTTTCTGCACCGCTGCCTACTCTTTTACTATTCTTTGCATCTGTCAAACCAACTCTTCGACTATCAATCTATCTAGAGAGTAAGTAAACAATAACCTGATATGTCGACTTTACCTAAAAGTGATTTCGGAAATTACCGTTTGGACTTACTGTATCTTCAGCAGCATTCATTCGTAGCTTAAACGAAATTTTACCTGTTTATCTTCGTGACAATATTACTTCATACGTTGACGATATTCTTATTGCTAAACGTTCTTGGAGTGAGCACAACAAAATTTTGGATTCATTACTACGTATTTTTGCACAAGTTGGCATTACAGTGAACTTAGAAAAATCTGAATTTGTTCGTTCTCAGGTGAAATTTCTCGGTCACATTATTTCTACAGAAGGTATTCTCCCTGATCCAGAGAAATTAGACGCTATTCGTAATTATGCTGTTCCTACCACAAAACGTGAGGTTCGTAGTTTCTTTGGTGTCTGTAATTTTCTTAGACGCTTTGTTAGATTGGACGATTTGGCCACACCTCGTTTTTGCGATCTATCTGGAAAGTTCTTTTTAAACGAAAATCGGTCAACAACTCTGTTTGGTTAGTTTGTATTCCTGATGAGTGGGTTAATAAGCTGATTTGGTATACGCATTTCAGTTATGCACACTTTGGTCCCAGAAAATGCTTTCATAAATTACGAGAAAATTGCTACTTCAGTAATATGGAAAAACGCCTTCGATTTGTTCTTGCCAAATGCAAATTATGTCAAAAGGCTAAGCCGCCAACAATTTCTCACAGAGCACCGTTGTTTCCTATCATTCCAGCGAAATTAAAGGACATGGCTGCAGTCGATTTGTTCGGTCCAGTGGTTCGTTCTACTAATGGTTTTGCGTACATTTTCGTAGCAGTGGAGTTGACATCAAAGTATGTGTGTTTTACACCGTTACGCAAAGCAACAGCTCGTTCAGTATCTAACGCTTTCATCAAACATTTTGTTAAAGAAGTTGGTCATGTTGATAAGGTTATATCAGATAATGGATCACAGTTTCGCTCTAAAATTTGGCTTCGTACTCTACGGCGTCGTAAGATTAAACCAATTTTCATTTCACTTTTTCACCCTCAATCTAACGCTTCAGAGAGATGGATGAAAGAAATCAATAAATTGTGTCGTCTCTATTGTCATCAGAATCACAGAACGTGGGATCAGTATCTTCATATTTTTCAAAACATTCTGAATGAACTCCCTAATGATTCAACTTCTCTACCGCCTATATTGATATTAAAAAACAAAGCACCGACAAATCGCATTTCTGAAATCGTTCCTTTTCCGCCTTCACGGAAACTGCGGCATTCTGAAGTTGTGAACCTGGCTCTACGAAATATTGAATCTGCGGCTGCTAGAAGAGAGAAATCAGCAAAACGTCCTGGTCGTTTAAAAACTTTTTCAGTTGGCCAAAAGGTATTAATTAAGTGTCATCGTTTGTCTCACAAAGGAAAAGGCTTGTGTCGCAATTTTTTTCTGCTTTATAACGTCCATATACAATTCGCAAAATTATTCATGATAACACTGTTGAAGTAGAAACTCTTAAATCACGACGCTCTAAGGGAATACATCATATATCTAACGTTAAAGTTTTTGTGGAATGATATACTTTTGAAAAATTTTTGTGGAATGACATACTTTCGAGAAACCAACAGTTTACGTAAACATGGATACCGCGCTGTGTTTTGGCGGCGGCACATACTCAAAGCAACAGTCAAGTCTGCGCGCCGCACAAGGCAGTCGTTGACCGCAAACAATTGCTTCCTACGTCACGCGCCTACAGCTGATCGAGTGCTCAGTGCGAATGCACTGACAGCCGTAAACAAATACACAGTTTAATTTCTCCGATTAAATTCAGTATAAAGCTATAGTGAATTGATGAATTATGTTATTAACATCCAGTATTTTTCAGGATACGGTTCTATAAAATATTTAAGAACTTCAGGTAAATTCTGTGCGTGTCCGACTTTAAGGCGACTTGCTATCGAGAAATTTTCAGGAAGAATGTAATTTCGAAGAAGAAACTAATAAACTAAAAAAGGTAACTATTAATTGAGTTCATTTTTCAGGCAACATATTTCCACTTAGGTGCGTACCTTAGACGTAATTTGCTGCTCGCGATTATGTGATTCATACTTTGTGCTAATTTCATGTTCTATGAATTTACTTGTGAAGCGACGTGCTTGCGTACGTTAACTGATTTTGACAATGATTATTAATGAACTGGGTTGTAACTTGTGTATATTATGCATCGCTTGGCTGCACTGCTTTTTCACTGATGTCATATTTTTTAATTATGTGCATGCTGTGCTTATTTATTTAAATTATAATTGTCACCTGATTTGTTGTGCTGATTTGGTTAGGTATGTAAGTTATACTTTGTGATTTATCTGCTTGCGCCTTCATGTTTACTTATTAAGATTACATATGAACACTTATTTGCTTATGCTGATATGATGCTAATGACCTGTTTGCTGCTATGCGTATGGATTGCATATTTATACGTTTCTGTTGTTGTCATAACTACTCTATAATTTGGTGTATAGAAATGCTGATATACTGTGTACAAACATAGAGTTTAGGTCACATTATTGTATTAATTATAGTTTGTTCGCTTGGCAGAGCCTCGTTGTAAGAATTGTGCTGCATCCACTTGTTGACATTCTGTTCTCTACTGGTATATTTACTCGCTATTGCATGTTTTGCTTACGCTCAGTGCCTTATATTTTTAAGATAGGAAAATGAACTGCTATAATTCGACATAAACGACATTAGTACAAGAAACTTCATAGAAGTCACATGAGCTGAGGTTTTATGGAAGCTGTATAAATTTATGCTAATAGGAAGGAAGCTAACGACATGACATACAAAACTAGGTTTAGACCATTGACAGTCATTACACTGCATTTTTCGTGAGCAATTGAGATAGAAAGTGACACTTGACACAAAAAATACTCCACATGTTTGCTTCTGCCATAATTCTTGAGGTGGTGTACACACTGTGAAATATTATGATCATTCACACTCCGTAATCGTACTTAATTACTGAGAGTTATTCGAACTAAGTCTGTTAGAGGTCATGTATGCATTTCTTTTGTTTATAATTCATAATGAGTAGAAGATTTGGCTCAGATGGATTACACAGAGGTTGTGTGTTGACAGTGTGTCTTCGGAAAGTATAGGATGATGAGGTTTGCATAAGTATTTATCTGTACTTGTTCGAGGAGACTGGCTAGAGGAAACAGTTGTTATGGAAGTGAAATGATATTGGCGATAAGGTTTATATGTGTCGACGTATTGAAGAGATATTATTGAGGTATTGAGATTATATGAAGTTGATGATTATTGGAGTTTTTGTGGACAAGAGATAAGGTAAATGATATTGATGATAAGATTTATATGTATCGACGTAAGAGGTATTATTGAAGTATTGAGATTATGTGATGCTGATGATTATTGGAGTTTTGGTGTATAAGAGGTGAAGTAAGTGATGAGGATGAAGATAGCAGACTAGAACACTAAAGTAGAAGGAAGATAGTCTATACACACACTTTGTTAAATCACTAAGCAGTATATACTTTTTTTTTGAAGAGCGGAAGTATTTGCATATCTTGGCTCACTGACAGTTGTTCAGCAACAGTACATTTGATCTGGCTTGTCAAACATTGGTCTTGACATGATGACTATGACATTGACTTAACTATTATTGACTGTTATACATTGCTGCCACTCCTACTTGATACACATGTCGAACATCAAATCATGGACAGAGTTACATTTACACAGTTAACACTATTCAATTACACAGTACATTTGGTATCAAATGGAGACGAGATTATAACCCTGATTTATGTTTTGTCACTAAAAACAAAAACAACCAACCGCTAGCCGCAACTCGTGAAGTCCTGTCTGATTTCCCACATAGCCAGCATCGCCCTGTTATCTTAAAAGTCGGAATTAACATCCCAATCATAAAATCCTTTCCTCTCCCACGATGGAATTTCCAGAAGGCAGACTGGGCCACCTTTGCAGAAAACCTTGACAAGTGTCTAGGTTGGATACCCCCGACTAGGGACAACTATGACAGATTTGTGGGAGCAGTCATCGCCACGGCTAAGAGGAATGTACCCAGAGGCTACCGGAAAGAGTACATCCCTGGCTGGAATGAGAGATGCGAAGACCTGTACCAGGAATTTACCAAAACCAACAACCAAGAAATCGCGGACGAACTGTTGCACAGCTTAGACGCAGCTCGACGGGAAAAATGGATGGACACCGTGGAGAATCTAGATTTCACTAAATCCAGTAGGCAAGCATGGACCCTACTCCGTAACCTGGGAGGCAGTAAACGTAAAATAAAAGACACCCACCCGATAACCCCTAACAAAGTGGCCACACATATAGTTAGAACCTCAAGAGCACCAAGGGACAGAACACACACCACGACCGTCAAACGTGAATTAAGATCCTTAAAACAAAGGGCATCGCCTACCTCCGAATTTTCACAGCCTATCACAGCGGAAGAAGTTGCAGCAGCCTTGTCAAAAATCAAAAGTGGCAAGGCTCCCGGCTTCGATGGCATCCACCCGGAATTCCTACTTCACTGTGGAAAATATACTAGAACATGGCTCGCAAACTTCTTAACAGATATTTTAGAATTGGGTAATATCCCACACCAGCTTAAACGAGCAAAGATTATAGCGATACTAAAGCCAGGCAAACCTAATGACATGCCCCAAAACTACCGCCCTATCGCTCTGCTGAACTGTGTCTATAAGCTGTTGGAACGTATCATCTACAACAGAATAAGCGGAAAAATTCTTGAAGTGGTACCGATTGAACAGGCAGGTTTTCGACCCAACCGCAGTTGCACCGACCAGATCCTCTCCCTAGCAACTCATATAGAGGCGAGCTTTCAGAAAAAACTCAAAACATCAGTAGCCTTTATTGACCTATCAGACGCTTATGATACCGTTTGGCGACAAGGCCTGATATTTAAGTTGCTGCGGGTCATACCATGTAATAAGCTGGCCAACCTCATTGATAACATGCTCACAGATAGAAGTTTCAGAGTCATAATGGGCGACTTAAAAAGTGACCAAATGAAGCTCAACAATGGTTTACCACAAGGCTCCGTTCTGGCGCCATTGATGTTTAACCTCTACATATCTGACTTACCTGAAACCACTTCTCAAAAATTCGGATATGCCGACGACTGGGCAATAGCTGCAAGAGGCAGATCAATGGAGGCAACGGAAAACACATTAACTGCGGATCTAACAAAGCTGGGAGATTACTTCCGAAGGTGGAGATTACGGCCAAACGCAACAAAAACGGAGGTGACATGCTTTCACCTCGACAATGCCCAAGCAAAAAGAAAGCTCAACGTTCATTTCGAAAACAGGCAGCTAAACCATAACAATTACCCCAGATATCTAGGCGTCACCTTTGACAGAACCCTAACATTCAAGGAACACCTACGTAATACAGCCGCAAAACTTAAAACTCGAAATAATATCATACAGAAGCTATGTGGGACCACGTGGGGCTCTTCCGCGGCTGTGCTGAGATCTTCGGCTCTGGGACTTGTCTACACAACAGCAGAATATGCCGCACCGGTATGGCTAAACAGTAAACACACAGGCTTGATCGATGCTCAACTAAACTACACAATGAGGATGATATCAGGAACAATAAAGCCAACGCCTTTACACTGGCTACCTATACTGAGCAACATTCCCCCACCGGACCTGCGCAGAGAGAACGCTCTCTTACGTGAGTATGGAAAAGTGCTGAACAACGAGAAACTGCCAATCCATAAGGATGTTCTTGCCCTGGAGATGAACAGATTGCGCTCAAGACACCCCTCTTTAAAAAAGGCAAAAAATACGCATCCTCTCAACCCGGATTATGGCAACCTCTGGAAAATGCGGTGGAGAGAATCTGTGCCCCAAAACCTGCAGAATATGCCATGCATCAATGTCCAACCACCAGGATTCAATTTGCCAAGGAAAACTTGGACGACCCTGAATCGAATTCGGACAAACAACGGCAGATGTGCAGACAGCCTCCACAGGTGGGGTAAAATCACCACCCCGAGATGTGACTGCGGTGCGGACCGGCAGACGATTCGTCACATCGTGGAAGATTGCCCTCTGAGACGTTTTGCAGGAGACCCCAATGAGTTTCTGACCGCAACTGAAAGTGCAATAGATTATGTCACAAATCTGGATGTTTGTTTGTGAACTTTTGTTTGTTATATACACTATTTTTAAAACACTTTTATATCTACAACTATATGTTACACACTGTGACTACTCTTTATTTCTGTGTCTTATGATTTTTATGTCTTTTCTATATGATGTGTTATATGCCATAAGCTAAATAAATAAATAAATAAATAAATTACACAGTAGTACTTAATGTGGATGAAAGATGAGTGAGTGTGTTTTGTGTGTTTTCCTTTCCTAATCCCATATAATTAGTCCCAACCTATCTCCTAAATATTATTTTATTTGTATGTAGTGGCTTGCACTGACACTCATAAATATTATAGGTTTACTGATATTTGAGTATTTGTAATAGTTAATATGACAATTATCTGATATCATTTGTGTGTTTATTAGAATTTGTATGTTTAGTGTAAGAGCATTGTAAAAGCATTTGTATGTGTATTCAAACTATTGTTCAGGCTTGAACTGTCTGATTAGTGATAGTGAATATTATGAACTGTTACCTGCACTTTTTCAACATAATGGGTGCCACTTAGAAATGTTTAATTTCTTCTGATGAACTGTGTGATTAGGATAGTGAATATTATGGACTGTTACTTGTACTTTTTCTACATGATTGGTGCCACTAGGATATGCTTAATTTGTGCTTATAAACTCTGATGAACAGTGTGATCAGTGATAGTAAATATTATGGACTGTTACTTGTACTTTTTCTACATGATTGGTGCCACTAGGACATGTTTAATTTCTGCTTATAAACTCTGATGAGCAGTGTGATCAGTGATAGTGAATATTATGGACCGTTACTTGTACTTTTTCTACATGATTGGTGCTGCTAGGACATGTTTAATTTCTGCTTATAAACTCTGATGAACAGTGTGATCAGTGATAGTAAATATTATGGACTGTTACTTGTACTTTTTCTACATGATTGGTGCCACTAGGACATGTTTAATTTCTGCTAATAAACTCTGATGAACAGTGTGATCAGTGATAGTGAATATTATGGACTGCTCTCTGGACCTGCTCATCATTGCTAGGTGCAACTGATGGACTGATTCTACTGACATAATGTCACTTGTTGCTGTGTGTACCTGCTCAACATTACTGGGTGCCACTGATGGACTGCTTCTACTGAAATAATGTCACTTGTTGGTGTCTGCGCCTACTCAACATTACTGGGTGCCACTGATGAACTGCTTCTACTGAAATGAAGTCACTTGTTGCTGTCTGCACCTGTTCAACATTGCTGGGTGCAACTGATGGAACTGCTTCTACTGAAATGAAGTCACTTGTTGGTGTCTGCACCTGTTCAACAATGCTGGGTGCCACTGACGGACTGCTTCTACTGAAATAATGTCACTTGTTGGTGTCTGCACCTGCTCCACATTACTGGGTGCCACTGATGGAACTGCTTCTACTGAAATGATGTCACTTGTTGGTGTCTGCACCTGTTCAACAATGCTGGGTGCTACTAATGGAACTGTTCCTGCTGAGTGATGTCACTTGTTGCTGTCTGCACCTGTTCAACATTGCTGGGTGCCACTAATGGAACTGCTTCTGCTGAGAAATGTGACTTGTTGCTGTGTATACCTCTTCAACATTGCTGGGTGCCACATATGGAACTGCTTCTACTGAAATAATGTCACTTGTTGCTGTCTGCACCTGTTCAACATTGCCGGGTGCCACAAATGGAACTGTTTTTACGGAAATAATGTGACTTGTTGCTGTGTGTACCTGTTCAACATTGCTGGGTGCCACTAATGGAACAGCTTCTGCTGAGAAATGTGACTTGTTGCTGTGTGTACCTCTTCAACATTGCTGGGTGCCACAGATGGATTGCTTCTACTGAAAAGATGTCACCTGTTGGTGTCTTTTTTGTATAAACTGATTTTTTGTGTATTGTGTGAACTCTTATGTAAAGTCACATGTATGAAAAGAAGTTGTCTTGCTTACTGTATTTCATATATTAGGTTATTGAAAGGTCAGTGCAAAGCCTAAATTTTAACTAATTATGTGATATTTAGGTATTAATATTATCTTTTATTTTTGTCTGTATTTTTGTGGACGAATTTGGTGGTATTTTCACCACCAATGCTGGCAAAAATACCATCAAATTCTGGCCCGTGGAGGAAGGGCATATGAAAGGTGGCTACACTGAGCCACAGCGCCAGAGATTGCGCCAAAGAGTATTATTCAGCCGCCTCCACGGAGTGCCTGTCGAGGTCTCGTGGTCAGTGCTTTGGGAGAACTCGTGGTAGTCTGTGCTGAGATGTCGTAGTGAGGAGTGCTTGTTGAGAACTCGTAGCAGGGAGTGCTTGCTGAGATGTGGTACTGAAAAGTTCTTGTTGAGATGTGGTAGTAGCAAGTCGGTGTGGAGATATTGTAATGTTTAGAGTGCTTTCCATCAATATAAATGAAGGTAAAAAAAAAAGAAATTTTCTGTTCTCTCTCATTATTTCAGTGTCCTGAATAATGCGTCATTACAGGTTCAGTCAACAAAGCATCTGGCGTGAGTTCTTGTATTAGAGTGTAATTCTGGTTTTCTTGCGCAATTATAGTATTTCTAATTTTTTTTTATCACGTCAGTATAATTGGTATTTAAAAATTCTTGTCTTGTTGAAGAAGAACCGTGCCGGATGTGCGTTGAGTCATACTTCCACATACAGAACAGTTATACTTGTGCTTTGGTTTCGTAGGTTTTATAGTTGCTGGGGACTTAATTAATTAATTGTGTTAACGAAATTTTCATTTCATTCTTTGTTGATGTTCTATGCAGTCAGATTGCGTACTAAGACTAGTCAGGGCCAACCGTTTAAGAGACTTGCGTACTCGGACTTACAGCTACCAAAAACTAAAAATATTTGCATTTTATTTAATTAAGCCCCCATGCACCATTTTTGAACACGCTTCCCGAGCGATTCCTAGAGACACAGAACTGTGGCGTAAAGCAATACACAAAGAGCAGGAACTGCTTAATTCATATTGGCTAGTGATATAGGCAACCAGTCAGAACAGCTGCAGCCTCAGATGCTCGTAGCAGTTCCTAAATCATTGAATAAGATTCATAGAAAGCTATTTATAAAGATATTCTGTATTTGGGAAGCATAATTCAACTTTAATAAAACAAACTACGAGTTATCGCCAGAAATTAAATACTAATGAATTTATCACTTAACATTTCATCTGGCTGCTTTTATGCAAAAACGTGCAGCGCGCCAAGCTGGTGGGAGCAGTATTTTGCTGTGGGAGACATTCTCCTACCATTGCATGGGACCTGTGGTAGCAATGAAAGACACACTGACAGCTGCGAACCAGCTTCTTCCCTTCATGCTCAATGTCTTCCCTGACGGCACTGTCATCTTTCAACAGTATAACTGTCCGTGTCGCGGGGCCAGAACCATGCTACAGTGGTTTGAGGAGTATTATAGAGAACACACGCTGATGTTTCGGCGAGCAAATCCTGTGGAAGCGTTTACGTCGCGTACGCAAATCAGCGGCCCGTTGTTTACCCGATTTACATGACCTGTGCGTAGACATGCAATGCCACATGCCTCCACAAATCTACCAAAAAACTGTCAGATTCCTGGTACGCAGAATCAGTGATGTATTTTGTTCCAAATACAGACAAGCCAGCTATTAAGCAGGTGGTCAAAAAGTTTTGGCTCATTAGCTTATAGCGTCTTCTGTCGAGCAAGACTTCAGCCACGAACATGTGGCAGAACAGATGTGTATATCCCGCAAATGGAAGTTTATAAGATAGTTGTTCGGTTGCTGGAGCAACTAATGTGGCGAATGAGCTTGTGAAACTATAGCACAGAAGTACGAAATGAGAAGAAGAGAAAGACTGTGGAAGCGGAGAAGTGAGAGAGTTCGAGACAGAAGTTGTGGGAGACGAAGCGGCGGAGTATGCAGAGTGGGAGCGAGCAGTGGCGAGCCGTCCCGCGATACACATCGGGCACAGCGGCGGCGGACCTCATTGCGTATGGCATTTGCGTGCGCCGCGGCCTCGGCGGACAGGCACTTTGTAAATTGGCTGATTCGGATGCAGGGCACGCGGCGCGGGATGGGACTCGAACGCGGTGCGGCCGGGTCCATAACCGGACGCCGGCGCTGCGGGACAGACGTCAGTCATTCTGCCCGGCCAGCAGCTGTCGCCCTGCAGCAGAGGTCCCGGCTAACGGCTTCCCGAGCTGCAGCCGAGTACCAGCCACGCAGCAGATACCAGAGCGTCGTGTGTGGCTTGCAGGTAAAACGTCGCTGGGAGGGTCCGTTCTCCAGCTGCTTGACCATGCTCGTGGTGACCTCTATGTCATATAACCAACGGTAGCTCAGTTCTGAAAACGTTAATTACTGTTTTCAGAGTGAAACCATGGCCATAGTAGGCTGTATTCTTTTTATTATCCGAGCAACTGACCAATTTCTGCCGTCGATCATTTTCAAGCACATATAGTAAGCTTCACGTTTCAATTTACATTCTAACACATCGCTGGTACATGTGAACAGGCACACATCGAATTTTCCTTCCTATGTGGCACAAAGCCGGCCTGTGTGGCCGAGCGGTTCTAGGCGCTTCAGTCCGGAACCGCCCTGCTGCTGCTGCGGTCGCAGTTTCGAATCCTGCCTCGGGCATGGATGTGTCTGATGTCCTTAGGTTAGTTAGGTTTAAGTAGTTCAAGTTCTAGGGGACTGATCACCTCAGATGTTAAGTCCCATAGTGCTCAGAACCATTTGAACCTATATGGCACAAAAACAATGCAATAGTGTACGCGATTAAGTCTATTAGCCGACGCAAACAGAAAGTTTCCATATCACGGTATAGCCTTCGCGTCGGCTAATGGACACGTACAGAAATCTGTCATACCATGGTACAGCTTTTGTGTCGCCTAATGAACGTAATCTTGTATTGTGGTTCAAATGGCTCTGAGCACTATGCGACTTAACTTCTGAGGTCATTAGTCGCCTAGAACTTAGAACTAATTAAACCTAACTAACCTAAGGACATCACACACATCCATGCCCGAGGCAGGATTCGAAACTGCGACCGTAGCAGTCCCGCGGTTCCGGACTGCGCGCCTAGAACCACTAGACCACCGCGGCCGGCAATTTTGTATTGTTTTCCCCCCAAATACTCACAGATACGGGATCTATACGTGACTACATGCAACTGTAGTGGAATGAGAAGTGAACCATAAAGATTGAAATATGCGCTTGAAAATGACCCATCGTTCAAACTGGCCAATTGCACGGATAATGAAAAGAACACAACCTGATTAGACTACGTTTTCATTCTCAAAACATGTCGACACTGTGGACCCCAAAACAACAAAATTTTAAAAATTATGAAGTTTGATCTTCAGACATTCTTGTGGCAGCTCAGCTAGACTGAAGAGCGTGCCAGTTTAAATGAATTATTAAAGCAATTCGGTTGAACGCATCCAACTGTCAATTAATGAACAGGAATCAGGCCAAAATAAACTGAGTTTATACCTTCAGACATGGTTGCAGTTTCTTCGTTGTAGCAGCTCGAAACTACGTATTCGACACGCGTGCTTGCGTGGTGCAATCGGCAATAATAGAACCCTTCTAGGATCGCTTTGGCAAAAAGGAAAGTTTCACAGTACAAACAAAGCAAAAAATTCAAAAATCGTAAATTTTTTATTATTTCACATGAAAAAAAAATTGTTTATCATTTCTTATGTGACTGTTCGTCCGATTGTTAAGGCCACTGTTCCTTAGGAGTTGGCAGACGTATCAAGTTGAAATTTATGTACATTCTAATGCCACCATCCCTTGACAGTGAAAAAAATTGAAGCTTCTAAGTCACTGCAGTCGAAATATACGGCTTTCTACGTCACATATGTTGCTACTCACCGATTCTTTCATCAAAACCTGCAGGGTACTTACCGTTGACGTAGAATCATGAAATTTGGCACATAGCAAGATTTTACACCACAACCAAATAGATAAACTTTAATATTATTTATTTGTAAATATAAGAGACGAAGAACTCTCTTTTTTTCATTTGTTGTCTGACTGTCTGTCTGTCCGTCTGTTAAGTTCCATTTTTCTGAGGAACAGGTTGACATATGAAGTTGAAATTTATGTCACTTGCTAAGGTCTATTGTCCCTTGGCGGTATAATAAACATTAATTACTAAGTCTATGCAATCGAAAGGTACGGCCGTTTACGTGACATGTTTTGACACTCGCAAACTCACTCATAAAATCCTATAGAGTACTTCCCACTGACGTAGAATCATGCGATTTGGCAGGTGGAAATGATTTACAGTACAAGTAAAAAAAAAAAAAAAAAAAAAGAAAAGAAAAACAGAAAATCGTTAATTTGTGATCACAAAACGCGAAAAATTCTCTTTTGTCATTCGTTATTCCACTTTGAACTTGAAACTAACACGTTCTATAAGGTCTTTGATTCCTCGGACCAGTATCTTGCCAGTATGAACATCGATAACAGGAAAAAATCATCGAAATCCCCCTCGATTACCGGAATGGATGAACTGTCTATATATACCAGGGTTGGAACTTTAATAGTGACAAATATTTATTTACAGCTCGGACAAAATAGATACGTGTTTCAAAGTTTTACTGACATTCAAAATAGTTACCAGCATTGTGTATAACCCGTTGCCAACGATATGGAAATCTTAGGATACTCTTAGCAGCGCCTATTGTGTTGACAGTTTGAGCGGCGCGAACGAATTTGTAGCGGTTCTGAAGCGAATGCCGTAAAGTGTTCCCTTCAGTTTAGAAATCGAGTTGAACTCACGAGGGCTTCAGTCAAGGGACTGTAGTAGGTGGTATAGCACTTAGCAGCCCCATCAGTGAAACAAATCAGTAAGAGTCTGCACTTACGAGTTTGAATATTGTCCGGCAAAATGATGGTCAGGTCGTGCAGAAAGTGTAGTCACTTCTGTCTCTAAGCTGGTCGAAGGTAGTGTTCCAAAAATGAACAACATAGAGACAGAAGTGATGACACTTTCTGCAGGACCTGACCATCATTTTGCCGGACAGTACTGAAACTCGTAAGTGCAAGCTCTTACTGATTTGTTTCACTGATGGGGCTGCTAAGTGCTATACCACCTACTACAGTCCCTTGACTGAAGCCGTCGTGAGTTCAACTCGATTTCTAAACTGAAGGAAACACTTTACGGCATTCGCTTCAGAACCGCTACAAATTCGTCCACGCCGCTCGAACTGTCAACACAACTGGCACTGCTAGGAGTATCCTACTACTTCCGCATCGTTGGCAACAGGTTATACACAATGCTGATGACTACTTCGAAGATAAGTAGAAATTTGAGACAGGTATCCATTTTGTACGAGCTGTAAATAAATAGTCGCCACTATTAAAGTTTCAACCCTCGTATATAATTAGTTTCAATGGTAACCACAGTGCGCGAGTCTTAGTCGCAACTGACCAATTTTATTTTTTAATACTGCTATTACAAGAAGCAAAGTTTCCTTTCTTCTTTTAACCGTTTCTCAAATACTTCATAAGCAATAACGCTTTTCTCACTGTCAGTAATTGAAACTGGTTTACACTGTTCGCCGAAACGCTGTTCTGAAACAAAAGTCACATTTGCGCACAAAACTGCTCGCAGTATTTTTCCGATTCTCTCTTCTGTTTTCTCTATTGGCCACACATAAAGTATCTCCTTCCGCTTCCATAATTTGCTAATATGCGAAGGCAAGATATCTGGTTCGAGTAGATGATCGTCAAACACTTATCGTACACCAGGAAGTCTAAAAAAAGCGCACACTCCGCTGCAGAATGAAAGATGAACTCTGTAAACAAACCCTGGGCACAGGTTAACCATTTCTCCGCAGTATCCATTTTGTAGGTGTGCTAGTTCAACTGGGTATTCAGTATAGGTGTGAAATTCGAAAAATGGTACAGAGATGCTCGTAGAAGTTGTGAGAAGAGATTGTGACAAGTGCGTGAATGTCTCAGTGTATGGAAGCATTACTCGCAAAAGGAAAAGGTCTGGCTTCGAGTGCCGGTCCGATGAACAGCTATATTCTGTCCGTAAGTTTCGGAAATGCGTACACTCCGCCACAGGGCGAAAGATTCACTCAGTAAATTAGCTTTAGGTCCGGTTCCATACCACTGGCAAGATCACTTTACACTCTAGGTGAAGTATACGTTGTATTCTTTATTTCTGAAAAGTTAAACTGTTTATCAAACAGTTAACACAGCAAGGATGTGGGACTGTGTCAATTCGACCTTGAGAACCAGCGTCAAGGGACTATCCAAGAACCGTTTTGTAGATGCGAGTACGATTCAGCGACAAATTGAAGTTCCGAGTGTACATATGAAGCTTTCACGGTTGGCTCGGTCAGATGAGCACCACGGAAGAATATAAGAATCACAGGTAGGTGACAAGGTCAGGCAAAAAGTGTTATTACAATCGGTCAGCATAGCATTTACTCGTATAGAAGTAGCCTGTTATTCTGCGTATACCCGTTATTCCCAATACAGTGGACGCTGGGATTCATCAAACCAATACTATCGATTTCTTCTCTGATTCAAAATGGTTCAAATAAAATGGTTCAAATGGCTCTGAGCACTATGGGACTCAACTTCTGAGGTAATTATTCCCCTAGAACTTAGAACTAGTTAAACCTAACTAACCTAAGGACATCACACACATCCATGCCCGAGGCAGGATTCGAACCTGCGACCGTAGCGGTCTCGCGGTTCCAGACTGCAGCGCCTAGAACCTCACGGCCACTTCGGCCGTCTCAAAATGGTTCAAATGGCTCTGAGCACTAAGGGACTTAACATCTGATGTCATCAGTCCCCTAGAACTTAGAACTACTTAAACCTAAGTAACCTAAGGACATCACACACATCCATGCCCGAGGCAGGATTCGAACCTGCAACCGTAGCGGTCGCGTGGTTCCAGACTGTAACGCCTAGAACCGCTCGGCCACCCTGGGCGGCTTCTCTTATTCCATTAAGGTACTGAGCGAGGGAACAGCGACTATGTTTGTGCCTGCTCAAGCGCCCTAATTTCTTTCACCTTATATTCATGATGCCTCCGCGAGGTATATAGTTGTGGCAGTCGAATTATCGGGAGTCTTCTCCGAATAAAGGTTCTCTAAATGTATCAAACGAGGTTCGGGACAACTGTGTCGGCTTCTCTCACAATTTTCATATTCAGATTCCTCGAGGAATTTTTTAGACCTCTGTATGGCCTATGACAATAATCTAGGATCTTAGCAGCGGGTTTCTGAAACTGGTTCTATTTTCGTGTTTATTGGTTTTCAGCCCGTGCCCATTCAGTCCTCTCAACAGTAATGTCAGTTATGACGATACTAAAGTAAGGACAATAGAAAACCCAGTCTCCGGGCGGAGGAAATTGCCGGTCCGGCTGGGAATCGAACCCCTGCCCCTTCAATTAACAGTTCGCCACGTTGACCACGAAAATATCGAGGCCGACTTCCTAACGTTCGATGTGTATTGTTGTATCTAACTGATAATGACTACAAACCTTGGAACACACACTGCAGTAGATTGCACTAGAACGTTCCATGTGATTCCCTCTAGAGATGCAATCCACAGAACCATTTCAACGGCATCATGTCTTCAATCGCCCTCCTACTGGTGATTTTACGTGATACACCGATTTCGTATCGCTCTAAATACACTGTTGGCCATTAAACAGTAGGAACGATAGCAAAAAAATAAATTCTTTCTTATTTTGCGGATACAATATACTTGGTCAACCGGTCAAATTAACGTGACCAACGCGTATCATCGGCATCATCGTACAATAAAGACTAACAGAGGGACGTGATAGCACTAGCAGTGGAGGGTACATAAAGCGTGTCGGGCAATGTGGGTAACATTTGAGTCGTTGTCGTAATGCGCAAACTGAGCGCTGTACCTGACGTTCGAAAGGGCATAACTGGCTTACGGACAATAATGGAAGCATTTCCGAAACCGTTAAAACTGTAGACGTTTTGCGTACCATAACCGGAGCCGAAGCAACTGTGAGTGATCACCAGAAGGCACAATGGATCAACACCAGTATGCATCTGTCCTTGGGGACCATGGCAACCCCTACATACACTTTGCTTCTCCTCGCCACGATGGGACATACCACCAGGACAATGCAAAGCGTCACACAGTTCGTAGTGTACGTACATGAATTGGAGAGAACCAGGACGAGTTTATCGTACTCCCATAGCCACAAACCCCCCAGATTTAAACCCGGTCGAAAATGTGAGGTATCTCCTCCATCGTGCTGTTTGCGCCAGTGATCCCTAGCCGAGAAACCTAGAGCAGCTGTTCACAGCACTGAAGTCCGCATGGCTCGAAATCCATGTCGGTACCTGCCAGAACCTCCATGACTCTTTCCCTGCACGTCTCGCAGTGGTCCTAGATGCAGAAGCTGGCTTTTGACAGGTGATTATATTAATGTGGCTGGACAGTTTAGTAGGAAGCATTCGTTAAAATTGAAGTTCATTTTGGGCATAGAGACTACCTAATTTCGTACACTGTGACCCCTGGAAGCAACATCTGATCTAACCTGGTTGTGCAACGAGTGTAACTGAAATTGGACGACAGATGTGGGAATGAGAATTCTACATCAATTCAATGCCAGATTTCACCAATCATAGCGCCCAGCGAGTGATGATGTACTAGACACTCAGCCAGCTATGACCAAATGTTTTCAAAAGGAGAGAGATCAGGAGAACATGCTGAGCGGTGGAACAGTCCAATGCCTCCAGTATCGACGTGGAGCACGACAGCAAGGGCAACATGCAGTTGTGAGTTATCTTGTACAAAGATAATGTCAAAAAGATCTCGAAGATACGGCATGGCCACCGGACTTAACATGTCAGAAATGTAATACCATCTGTGCAGATTACCTGGCATGATAACTAGAGGTTACGGTTTTGTATGTCCAGTCGCACACCTCATACCGTCACGCCAGGTTGTCGGCCGGTGTGACAATGACGAATGAAATCTGACATCTTTTCACCCAGAAGCCTGCACACACGGGTGCATCCATCTTTGTACTGTGTGCAGAACTCGGGCTAATCTGAAAAGATTACGTGGTGTCACTCGTGAGTGCAGTATTGTCGTTGGACAAAGACTGTCGGCTCGCCTCTCACTGCTGGCGAGTGAATGGAAGCCACAACAATGGTCGCAATGCTGAAGGTTCGTGGTGGTACAGACAAGACGCCATCCGCGTGCATGCTTCACTCTGAATTTCATATTCTGTCCTCAATATCGGTTGGGCTATTACATGACGCGCATATCACTCGGTCGACATCCCCGCTTCGCTAAAGCAAGCTGCAACCCTCTCCCGCAAGAGGGCTCCGAATTGTAGCGTGTAGCCGGAGTGTAACGTAACTATGTCGGAGCGAGAGAAACAGCATCTTGTAATCGAGTTTTAAAAACACAGTTCGAAGATTTCATCCACACATGGAGTAGCCGTTACTTAATGTTGACAAAGCCAGACCACACAGGAGCGCTGCTACATCTGTATCTGTCTGCCGACTTGGGTTCACCGACGTCGATCATCCATCACACAGTCCCATCACACATCCGATTTTCATCTGCTTAAAACGCTTAAAGAACACCTT
The DNA here is from genome assembly GCF_023864345.2 of Schistocerca serialis cubense. Classification (NCBI taxonomy): domain Eukaryota; kingdom Metazoa; phylum Arthropoda; class Insecta; order Orthoptera; family Acrididae; genus Schistocerca; species Schistocerca serialis. Next base: position 590,008,226 of record NC_064642.1, read on the forward strand.
ACAGCAAGATTTCACATACTGTGTTCCACGGAACAGCGTGTTCCGCGGGAAGTGAATCAGTACTGCGCGAAAAAAATTGTAATTAACCTGGCGGGTATTTTTGAAACTTCCAGGATAATAATTACTGTATAACTTTACTATGATTTTTGTGTTATTACTTATGATTAAAAATTGAAATAATCACTGAATAAAACAAGTTCTTCTCGTTTTTTAAAAATTTTGCTAACTTTCAAAATAAATAAGGTGTCCCAGAGTACCAGTATTTTCAGTGTTCCGACAGAGGATTAGTTCGGGAATCCATGCCTTAGAGGACTTAACTTTGATAATGATGATGCTGTGCAAGCAGAAGTGAGGTTGAGCCTCCATAAGCGAGGTCAAACATTCCACAGTAACGGTATCAACAAACTGGTCTCTCATTCGGAGAATTGTATTTCGTCACCACGATGACTATGCCGAGAAATAATTCATTTCCGTGTCCGGTCAGCATTTACAGAAGATATCAACTCCAATGGCCTTGTTGTTTCCCTCGATCAGGACCTGTGTTGTGCAGGATTGTTCAAGTTGATGACAAATTAGCAAGTGGACCGCGTCTTGTGTTGTTCCGCACTCGCAGGATGTATCTCCATCACCTGGAAGAATGCCCCATTTTCGCTTGTTGGTCTTGAAAGGAGGAACGCCCATCCTAAGACGATTGAGTGATCTCCAAATAGGGTAGGGCAAGTCATTTCCGGGAGCTAGCTCCTCCATTACAGGGATATCAGGTGGTAGCTTGCACTTCCACCTGATGATGCGGTTAGACGCTGGTGTTTCCTCTAGTGGCTGAGTCCTCGCGATGAAGCTCTTTCTCGACTTCAGTCGACGGACAGCAGCCTGATGATCTTGCAGTGGATGTTTGGGATCATAAGTTTGCTTAGACCCCTCTACATCAGTAGGTACAGCCCTTAATAGTGGGGGAGCTATTCCAACAATCGGATGGATTTTATCGACTGGAGTTGGCTTCATACATTCCGACAAGTTTCGGACGCTCTCATTGATTGCAGTATCAACCTGTTTGCTGTGAGTGGATGCACTCTACAGCATACTCTGCAGCGGACACACACAAAGCAAGACCCGAAATTCTCAGGACGAGAGGACTTGCTCCCCAGGTGGTGGATGTGAGCTTCCTGAAGATGATATTCCGTGAACTGAGTTTCGGCCTGGTGTTATGGCAATGTTTCTTGAAGGACAGAGTTCGTTCAAGGGTAACACCCAGATATAATGGTGTTGAACAATGCTTCAGTCGTTAGCCTTGCCCTGTAACGTCCAGTTCCCGCCGAGTTTCTCTATTCTTCAAGTGAAATGCGCACGCCTGAGTCTTGTTGGGATTTAGCTGTAGATGATTGGCTTTGTAGTAAGATCCAAGCGATTAGCGATGTAGAATATTAAGAACCCTTCTTTCATTTTAAAAGCTTTAGATTTTCCACATAAAAATTCTCAGGCATTACTTTTCAGCACGCCTTCGTACTTTGTTAATTTTAGCACTCACTTGCAGGGTGAACCAGGTGTTTTGCATTGCGTAAGAAATTTCTTTGGCAGTACAAAAGATTTCGGTTCACAAACGAATCAGCTAGGCAGACACTGAAGCTGAGAAGACTGACTGAAAATCGTAGCAGATGTGAAGTGGTTGATTACGGTCGTGCAGCGAAAGACTGTCTGGCAGTGGGAGAACGCTGACTCTCCACGAAACGACGTGGGTAGAGCAAAGTTTTTCTACAGAAATTTCTTCGAGAGTGTTTGATTCTTCGTGACGGCTATGAAAGCGCTCACAGTTCCGGCGACAGCTGAGTCTAAACGCTGTGCATTCTTGCGCGTCGGCGCCGGCAGCAATCAGGGTCCCCGCTATTGGGAGAGACGGCGGTGACACGGCGCAGGTGTTTCGCGTTATCGCGTCAGTGGGCGCTGACGGCTGACTGTTAATGGAGCGGCTCGGGCCCGCGGCTTCCACTCCGCTGCTATCTCGGCCGCCGCATCTGGTCTGCGTTAGCGGGTCCGCCTGCATGCAGCTCGCAGTGCGGCCGAGCCGATCACGGGGCCGCAGCTGACGGAGCGCCTTACGAATGCATCTCGTTTATTCTCCTTATCTCTACCCATTTCCCAGAACTGTACCTGCTTACGGTCGCAGTCCACCAGTTCAAAGTGCTCATTACGGAACGGGGATAACTTCTTTCAGCGAGAAAGAATTCCTAAATGCACTATAGTCCAGTGAACGTGTACCGTACAAGGAAGGAAAGCAACATTTATGGCAATAAAACGGCCAACGACCTACGTAAGAAACACGTCCTTAGAGATCCTCAGACGACAGCCATGCAATCAACAACGTCCACAATTGTTTTGAATAACATTCCCTGCAGTGAACAGTCATAGTCGTTAAAACGCTTGATTTGTATGTATTCAACAAGGGGACTGTTCGTAACGACAGATCGTGGTGCCGGGTCGCCATTGTTCTAAGCAGTTTCAGTCTAGCATAGTGAAGATTGCTACAGAAAATAAGAAAAGAAAGAGTCATACGGTGCTGTTCAATAGGAGTCAGAAAAGAGCTGTTTTAGCCGCCTTATCGTTGCTGCAGACAATAAGAAAAGAAAGAGTCATATGGTGCTGTTCACTGGGAGTCAGAAAAGAGCTGGTTTAGCCGCCTTATTGTAAAGGGTTTACTTCCACTGTCAACAATGGTCTCTTTCGTCTCTGTGCATGAGAGTTGTGTCTTATTATCATTATTATTCTGTAGATTCTGCCTAGTGGCAGGTCCATGACTTCGTATGGAGAATTTCTGATTCCACTGTTCCTGTCTTCAGCTTCTTCCTTCAGTGTGTTGTATCTCCTTCCATCTTTCATGTCGTCCAGATGTTGAATTCTTCTTCTTCCTCGTCCTGCGTTTCCTCTGAGTTTCCCTTCGATGACATTATGTATGAGTCCCTCGTGTCTAAGTACATGTCCAATCCAGTGGGCCTTTCTCTGCAGAATTGTACGCAGAATACTTCTCTTCTGTCCTACTCTTCGCAGTACATCGTCATTTTTTATGCGATCTGTCCACTTGATCTTTTCCATTTCAAAGCTCTCCAATTATTTTTTCTCCTTCTTTCTCATGGTCAATGTCTCTTCTCCATACAGTGCAATGCTCCAAATGCATCACACTATCAGTTTTTTCCTCCATGCCAAACTCAAGTTGCTGGTCAGCAGAGTGCTCTTCTTGTTGAAAGCAGCTTTGACCATGGCGAAGCCGGCCGAAGTGGCCGAGCGGTTGTAGGCGCTACAGTCTGGAACCGCGCAACCACTACGGTCGAAGGCTCGAATCCTGCCTCAGGCATGGATGAGTGTGATGTCCTTAGGTTACTTAGGTTTAAGTAGTTCTAAGTTCTAGGGGACAGATGACCTCAGAAGTTAAGCACCATAGTGCTCAGAGCCATATGAACCATTTTGACCTTGACGATTTTTGCTCGGATTTCGTTGGTGCAGTGGGCATCCTTTGTAATAAAACTTCGCAGGTACTTGAACTGATTCACATTTTCCGGTTCCCGATTGTCAACAGTTCTCTTCAAGTGTTTCTCACGTTTTGATATGCGCATTACTTAACCCTAGTTTAAAGTTCTTATTTTTATTCTTCCTTTTATTTAATGAGAGTTTTATTGATGTGACTACGTAATATTATTAATTGATTATTATTTATTGTTTGATTTATCGATTCCTTTTCTGGTGTTTGCTCCTTTTATTCGAGTCTTTTTAATTATGTTTGCAGCGGTTATGAAGTCTATATTCCTTACTGTTCTCCATAAATTAAAGAATACAGTAATACCATATGCGTTTCGCAGCAGCAGATCCCGTTGAGTCTCCTTGCTGGAACTTCTCCACCTGAAATCGCTAAAGATAATTTGTCGCTCTGTGGAATCGATCGGTACAGTCAAGTGCTACGCTGTCATGTGTATGGAATGTGACGTCCAACTTTAGTTCGTGAAATTTTTAGGTCTTCGGAGAAATATTCTCGACGAATCCCAAAACCGTGTGAAACTGCAGGTTCGCAACATCAAACCACACAACACTTCCGAAAGACTTGCGTCTTTATAATCACTGAATATTTCTTTTGAAATGATTGAGGGTTATGAACTCTACACACCTGATACTCCTTTTGTGCTTTTATATGTATTTATTTCCTTCAATACCATAAAACACAGATTACTGCCCTAACGGCGGCTTCCAACAATCTTCTCTCAATTCGACATAGAACATCTCTCTTCCAATGTCCAACAAGGAATAATTTTCTCTTTGCCGTAGCTTAATACAGTCTGTATATCTTTGTTATTGAGTTCGCACGGAGATCCGTAAATTCCACGTTTATCTCTCGCGCAGGTATTTTACATTTATCGTCGTATTAATAATCCGTAATCCGCGATCCGTCCGGAACAGTTTGGATTCACTTCGCACCTCTGGGCTGAACTTCAGGTCCTACGGATCACTGAACACATCAGCAAAGGCTTCAACACTGACAAGTCGACAGCTGCCGTTTTTTTGGACTTGCAAAACGCCTACGATAAAATCTGGCAAGACAACCTCGTACACAAGATGCTGACACAGACCCCTATACCGGATATTTATGTCAAGATCGTGGATGACTTCCTCCGTGGTAGGACTTTCCTAGTGGCTCAACGGGGAATGCGTTCTGGCATTCGCCGGCTGTCGGCAGGCACTCCGCAAGGATCGGTGATATCTCCCATCCTATTTAATATCTATGTCAATGATATACCGGTCATCCCCGAGTGCCACCTTGCACAATACGCTGACGACACAGCGCTATACACCACTGGCCGCATTACTGACGCCGTCGTCGCCCGCCTCCAGCAACAGGTGGACGCCACTATCACCTGGTGCCGGACAAACAAAATAGCTCTCAATGCCGCCAAAACTACGGCAGTTTACTTCACGAAACGGCGCCCAGTCCTCCGCCGCAATATCTCAATTGCAGGTGTGCAGGTGCCCTGGTCCCCGACAACTACCTATCTCGGGGTCCAGATGGACCACAAGTTGCTCTTCCACTGTCATGCGGAGTATGTCACCACCAAGGGGCAAAAGCTAACCAGGGCTTTGTACCCGCTCTTTCGCAGTAGGGATCTTAACCTGCATACCAAGCTCCGCATTTACCGAACAGTTATCCTGCCTGCCCTCACGTATGGATCTGCTGCATGGGCCACGATTAGTGTCACCAGGATGCGGACATTGCAGCGCCTGCAGAACAAGGTGCTCAGGTGGAGCCTGAACGCCCCGCCACTCACGAGAATTGTTACTCTCCACGAGGAAGCAGATATCGTCCCCCTAAAGACGACCATACGCAACAACGCGCGGCGGCTCTATGAGAAAGTGGATGCCTTGCGGGACACTGTCCATGGGTTACGCCACGTTGGGACCACACTTCCACGCCGCTGGCATCGACATCCGGTTCCACTAACCATCCTAGAGGAAACGGATTCCGACCATGGCTAACGATAGGTCTGGCACGCCCACCACGGACGCATCCTTTGGCGGGACTAGCCCCCATTCTACGTCCAATACTTTCCAATCATACCTGCCCATGTTAGGCTAAATTTTTCTGCCTGACTCATGTAGTACTGTCACCGTCAGAGGGTGGTACGGGACTACAAGTCCCACCGCCACACCTCCAAAGTGAATTGCAGTGATGCTGTCACTGCCCTGTGGAAATTTACTGCCTCACCAACACAGTTAGACCGCAATAGAACGGTGATGCTGTAATGTAACATATCACAACACACTTCAATTATGAGTATTTGCATGGCAAAACGCTACATGAACAATACGAAGGCACTTTCAAAAACGCGCTTTGCCAAGGAGGGGGGTGGGGTGCTTTGTGCTCACTCCAAATAAATGACAGTACTCGTTAATCATTGTTGAACTATATTAACAACATATTTTATAAATATTTGCTGATGTGTGAACGGGGTCCAGGACCTGAAAACCCCCTTTAACGCACTCTTAGCAGTACAAATGCGTTTTCAACAGCGTGCACTGCCGACTTATGTCCACCACCAAAGAATATTAAAAAAACAAATTTCGTTCATTGCTGTTAACTTCTACTCATAACACGCATCTTGAAGAGATACTGATGCGCAAGTAAGGCCGTGAACCACGAAATATTGAGTACGACTCTCAATAGGGAAATTGACTACTACGAAGACTTACATTTTTGGATTAAGTTTAACTGAAAATTTTAAAACATATATGGAGTCTAGTAGAAGAATTCAGCAGGAGTAATAATGTTTATTTTAAAATGTAAAGAAGCTGACTAGATTACAATACTCTCAAAAGGTAGGCACTACCCTTCCTTGCTATAGCGAGGGTTAAGTGTATCTGCTGAGTATAGGTGACTATAATGAATGCGTCTGTAGTGTTGGGTTCCTGTCTTTGTTGCTCAAGTATGATGATAAGAGAAGGGAGACAGTGAAGCTGAGAGCCAGCGTATAGCATGCTACTCCTGAAATAGCCACAAGGAGCCTCTGAGGTTAACGCTCCCATCCAACTGACAGATCACAATCAGTGTAACTTGATCTTACTTGATGAGGCAGAGAGGACAGTGGCCCAGGACAGTAAATGAAAAAGTTTACTCCATCATTACTCCTACACTTGGCGGCCAGGTACTGTCGTCGTAAAATTCTTGCACCGCCAAGGTTCGAACCGGACACGTCTGAGTAGAACTTCTTCACACAGAAGTGTCTTGGTGATCTAGGGTATGGATGGCGGTAACAAAGTGAATCGTGGTTGGCGCAACTTCTTCGTTCCTAATGTTTCATCCAAAGCTGCGCTGGACGTCTTCAGAGGTGTTCCTGGTCCCGCTGAATCTGAATGACTGATAGGTTAGAAGTAGGATAACGACATAAATGTGAGGAAAGGCCGTGGTAAAAGTGTGCACGGGACTGGTGGAGATAATGCTTGTCAGAGAGGAAACTTATCTATCAGTTCTGTAGAGCTACTGTTCATATATCACTAACTTTCTTGGCATCATCTTTTCAGTTAGAATTATGTCCACATTTTCTTCCGAAACAAAAATTTTATCTAGAATGACTAACTACTACCCACGGCTATATAGAGAAGCCATCGAAATAGATAAACAAAGATATAATATTAAAAAGAAGCACCTATGAAGATATGTAGTGCAGCTCTACGCGAAACATTTGTACGGGGAAATTTCATGGACGATGACCACACAACCTGGAAGAGTCACTAGCAGCTGCTACAACTTGTCGAGAAAGTCTACGTTGTCTGAACGTAGTAAATGTCGCGTCCTTACGAAGTTCAACAATGAGTACGTCATGCTGATATTAGGCTCATGTAACTGGAAATGATTAAATCTGGTAGGCGCCTCCCACTGAGAAAGCTTGTAATATTGGACAAACACCTTGAAACTGGGGTGAATTGCACAGGATCAAATTCTTACATTCTTTTCTTCGTATCTTAACAACGAATGCTTCACAGATAAGTTCTCCAATTGAATCAATATTCTTATTAAGACCGTTAGTTTTGTATGAGAAAAAATTGTAAGAAAGCTAGCTAAATATAGAAAAGAATCGGATCTGAGGCACATGAAACCGTTATAAACGAGAATTATTGGAATGATGAGAAAGCAGTCCTCCATTTGTCCTCTAGTCATTCGTTCCTGGATCTCTTGTCCTTCCCTTCAGTATGATTTTCTAGACGTCTATATTTCCTTTTGACTGCTTCATTGGCTGTAATTTTCTATTTTATCCTCTCATAACATACATTCATTAGCTCCTGTATTATCCAAAGAATTCTACCATGCCTTGTCTTTCACCTATATGACGACAGAAATCGGAATGAATTCAGGGACCTGACTTGTAGTCTGTAAACTGAGTCGACAGTGGGTTGCAATTCCTTTGTGTGAAGGAGACGAAATCTCACTTCTTCTCAGGAATCTCTGTGTCTTCTTCTCACTTACCGTTCACTCACAGCCCGTTTTCTGTCACGCTGACTGTCTCATCTCCTTTCTCTCCCTCGCCATTTTTTCTTCACTCTTCCACTCTCTGTCAGAAAGGCTTGCGGCTGCCCCTGTTCGGTAGTTTTGTTAACGATATTCCGACTCTCTCTCACTGGAGGCGCTGAATTTTCCATTGTAGCGTCTTTGTCAATGATGAGCCCAGTTTACCGACTCGACCAATGAATGGCGCACAATGCGTAACCACACCTTCCAGTCTCCATAAAGGATGCCAAATTTCTTTCCCTGCACCGGCTACTGACTCCGTGGTGAACTGCACGCTGCTATAAGTTGCTTCATATTTTTATCTGCATTCCTGAGTTGTCAACAAAACTACCAGCCAGTATTACACGAATTTGTTTTCTTTGTTGCAGGAATGCCTTTGATTCACCAAATGTCCCAAAGTAACTCAGCGGTGTCCCTTTGACGCCACAAGTTTAAGGAGACAGCTCTTTCACATCGAAGCAAGCACTTAAGGCAAGCTCTACTTGTTTTACTGTTGGGAAATTTTCACATTGAAGTCCCAAGCCGTGCTTAGCTGTAGGCCGCCGTCTTTATTGAGGGTGTTGTAAAAACGGTCTGGAACCCGATCATCGAAAGGCTGAAGCGGTCGCAGCGGGCGTGTAACGAAAACGCTACCTTATGTGGCGTTCGAGCGGGCACCAGTGACGTCACAGAAAGCAGTGCTTGTGCATGACGGCACCAGAAACTGAAAGCCAGTTACCGCTTGACGGTGGCCAAGGAGTACTCGACCGAAAGCCCATGGATTTGGAACCCCTTGAAATGGCTTGAAGACGTCAACGTCTTTGTGGGAAAATATTTGTGGTTGCCCATGCGACCATCATTCTAACTAGGCGTGCACCTCTTCTTCCAAAGCAAATCGACGGCCAGGAATGTGGGCGACCCCACACGCTGCCAAGGCTGTTTAGACGACACTGCAGAAGTTTCAGTGGGAAGCCCTTACATGTCGTCCATACAATACCGATCTCTTGCCACTCAAATTCTGTATGCCCGAAGTTCTGAAGAAAGACATTTGTATTTATAATCAAAAACAGTCTTGATCTTAGTTTATTTATTACGGTGACCGGTTTCGACCACTACTGTGGTCATCTTCAGACCAATGAATAAGAACCGCCTTCTGCTGGATTAGCTTCGGACGAGGAGGTGCACGCCTGAGTACAATCATGTTTCTGTAGCCAACCATAAACATTTTACCATGAAGGCACTGACCAACTTGCCTCACAGTGGGATAAATGTATTAACATTTATGGCTATTAAGTTGGAAATAATAAAAAATTTACTTAATTTTTGCCCTCTATTCGTATTCATTTGACTGACCCTTATACATATGTAATTAAGGAAAAAGATCCAAGTCATACATTAAATGTAGATTTGGGAGAACAACGATCTACTTTTTGGTGTATAAATTGAAAAATTGTCACTTACTGCCATTTGATAGGGTGGGAAAGAAAAGATAAACCAGATGTTTACTGCAATTTTGAACGTGTGTTTTTTAAAGACCTCCGTTCCGTCAAACAACGGTACTTCAGTGATCGAGGACTTCCTTTTTTTGCGATCCTGCGATATGTATCAAACTAATGTTTGATATGCTAAGCGGTATAACGTTTGATATACTGAACGGTATGCATCGAAACATCTAAGAAGTGGGTATCACAGATATCATCAAAGATACAAAATCTTACTCAAGGCAGATGCGAAGAGTTATGTATTTAATGCCAATTATTTGATTCAATGGAGCAAAACATCTGATTTTGACCGCTGTAGAAAGATTTATACTTTGTGAATATGCACTTCTAAGTGTGTAGTAATAAAACTTATTTATAGTTTGTTTTCAGGAGATGACTAGGAAAGTATTCTATGTTTATGCAGTGTGCAATTTTGCTTGACATGGAGGCACAGTTTATCCCATATGCAGTAAACCCAAATGCAGCTTCAGGTGTACCATCTTGTTTGCAGCGACAAATAAAAAGATATGGGAGTGAAATAAACTATCAAACGAATCAGTTTGTTACCACCTAACTTCTGGTGGGATACCAAACAACCTTTCCGAAAACTTTTGGTGGTTCATATGCTAACATAGGGGCCTGGTGTCTGATTCTATAAGTAAAAGCCAGGACCTAAGGCACTATGGATATTTTCTTTTCAGCCACTCATTACAGTAATATAGCAATTTTACTCATAAGATTTTCCTCTTTTATTTAACAACTTCTCATATAAGTTAATTGTATTACTGTTTTATTCTCTTTCGATGGTATATTGCGTGTTTGTGGAAGTATGTGTATTCATGAATATCTTCAATATTACCAGGTGTTTATAAATATTAGTAACATTAGTTGTATGTGTCCTACTTGTGTGGTGAAAAGAACATTGGAATCATCCATTTACTACTGCTTCAAAGAAGTACTACGATTAACAGTAGCTTGTCTGTAACTGAGTTTGCTATTTTCTGTTGAGTATTCAAAGTATTCACATACTGATGCTTGCAAGTTTTCCTCATACTTGGTTCTCCTGTGAGCGGCCATGCCATGCAGACTGAATGCTCAGAAGATTAGGGAATTCCAAACAGAGTTTCCTTTCTGCCAGCTGTCGGTAACCTTGGCCTGCTTGCTACTGTGTTGCCCCTACATATATCAGCACCATGCCACAATGGCTGGCTATGTGATCTGAATTCACACCCTCAATAAATATATGACACCTCCTGCTAATAACGTCATAAACCGCTACTTGGCATTTCACAATGTAGGACTACATGCTCTAAACAATGATTGTGCCAATGAATGTGTGTTAAATCTGTGGTGATCGGTTAGCCTGCATAGTTGAGCTTGTAGCTAATATAAGTATGTATATATACAAATTCAAGGAAATAATAATATCTTTAATTAAATCAAACTGCTAAGTGTATAATGGTTGCTATTGTTCAAGAAAACAACTGCTTATGCAGAACAATGACTTCCCTGGAGAAACAAGCCAAGGCTGTGTGCTCATATATATATAGGACACTACACAGAACACGATATTCGTTTATACATGTGCTTGCAGTAAAATCAAAGTTTTTAATTATTTATGATCTTATTTTGACTTTTACTACACTAACAGTAATGTAACATGCTGTTGTGATGATGGGAATTTATTCAATTTTAGGTAATCAGTTACCTGCACTGGTTCAATTACAGATCTTCTACTCATATGTGATTGTATACAGAGCTGGCAGCACTGTGAATATCATCAACAACCAAACCATCTAGCAAAATACAATGAAATTCTAAATCAGTCATTGGTCCATCAAGCAAACTGGGACTCCAAATGGTCAGGCTATGTGAAAACTCCCTGCAATATCACACATCTGTTGTACATTGTGCTCAACTGGGGCTAGTCATCACCAGGAAAAAATATTAATACACATACAAATCAAACATCTGCATGCTCTTAAAATTTAATCTATGCTTCAGACTATCCCATAACCTCATTATTCTAATTATGTACATATAGACCACCTTCATTTTATTGTGCAACTACACATTTCTTTTGACTACCTTTAATGATGATACTAACACCAAGCACTAGATTTGTCTCTATGCACCAAAGTTGTTTGACAAAAAACTCTTTTAAAATAATTTTACGTAAATATACATAATTTTCAACAAGATATTGTGTATATTCCCTTCCACATAACTATTTAATTTCTTCAGTCCTCATTTATGTGGCACCATATCCTAATTGTAACACAAATTAAGTTTCATCACTCGTATCTCTACATTTACATCCTCTAAAAGTCATAAATGTTACCAAAAATTTTTACAGCTACATACAATATAAACTACAATGACATATTCTGATTTACATGAACTTAGCAATTTACTTTTAATCCACATTTTCAATTAGTTTAAACTATTATTCCCATTCCCGCTGTCCATACACACACTTAACCATATTGATATAACTATACAGAACAGAATCCCCCAAAATTCTCTAAACTACCTTTGCTCATACTGAAATAACTCATCATCATATTTATCCTCCAAATGAGCCATTGTTTCACCATTTATCTTATTATCTTTTGGCCACCTCAAAATGTCAGCTACAATAACTATGTCTTTTAATGTTATTGTCAAGAGACAAAGAAATATAATTTTAACAAGACTGCACAACCCTATGTGTATGTGTACACATCGAATTCAGTAATCCTCTAATACTTTATTACATTCCTAACAATATGTACATATTGCTGTTGACAAACTAATTCTTATCTTCCCTTTATCTCTACATATATTCACACAAACAAATAAACATTCCTGAAAGTTCTTCTCCTGTGATCAGCCTACATGCCCATCCCCTGATGCATGTTATTCATGTTGCCCACATTCCACTTTCCATTACAACCAGCTCTGCCTTTTTCTTAACACAATATAGCAGCATAGTAACTTATGTCCAGTCAAAACCCCAAAATAAATATAATAACATAGAAACATGATATATGAATACCCATTTCAACATAATCTTAATCTTTCTTTTGCCTTGTGTCTTGCAGTCTTGTCTACTTCTTCCAACTATGTCCAAATACTACTGAAAACCTTCTCTAGGAACAAAAGGTAATCATCTCCCTTAAACCTCATGGCATATTTCATTAACAACACTTCCATGACAACAATTATCGTGTGTATTCTTTTCTAGGAGCAAAAGGTAATCACCTCTCTTAAAAACCTCATGGCAAATTTCATTAACAACACTTGCTTTATGACAGTTACTTCATGCATTCATTCAGCATTAACTTCATAATTACCATCTAGTACACCAAATAGTACAGATAAAATTGTGAAAATCAATGACTACCGACATCATCTCTACATTACTTCAAATAAACCGCTTTATGGGACACATGTGTCTTATCAATAGACCCATTTAATACACAATAGTCCAAGAATACCATCAACACAAACTTATCAGTACACTCTCCCACTGAGCAGGTGCACATGCAATAATTCGTCATTAATAACTTCTACAACACTAGATAAACTGCCTTTCAGGTCCATTTCAACACTGTTCTCACTTCTAGCAATATTATTGTGACTGTTCCAGACACATGGTTAACTGCAACAGATGCCAGCTCACTGATGTCAAATTACACTATATCACCATTACATCTACCATACACATTAACATAATAAACAGGAAATATATTCCAGAATTAGATTTTCACTCTGCAGTGGAGTGTGCGCTGATATGAAACTTCCTGGCAGATTAAAACTGTGTGCCGGACCGAGACTGGAACTCGGGACATTTGCCTTTCGCGGGCAAGTGCATTCATTCCATTTATCAGAAACCTTCCTTAATTCCTGTGGACAGTTACCTCCTTCCCTTATAACAGATCGACTGTCATACACAAATCACTCTCTTTTCTTCTTCGCAATGGCCAAAGCACATACAATATTGAAAAAGGGTTCCAGGAAACTGGCAAGAAACTTTCATTATAAAATTTGCTCTCTGCCTTGCTAAACTTATTACACACATACATTACATGTCCTATGGTAAAATCTGCCAACAAATTTCCTAACTCAGCCTCTATAGTAAACATGGCTTCCTTTAAACTCAGTAACTTCTCTTGACTGAAAAACTAACTACAATTATAGTTTTCACGCCCTTTGCAAACTTCACACATGAAGTACCTTCCTCTGATTCTTTATTAGACATGCCTCCTCTTAAATCAAATATTTCTCTCTCAATAATATTCATCTTCCTTCTTAACATTTTATTACTCTGTGTAATGTCCCCCTTATATTTTCTTGCACCCACACACATCAGTTTTGTATTTGTTGCAATATATATTGCATTCACTTCGACTTTTTCTTCAGTGTGCCAAAGAACATAAAAAACAGAGTAAGAAAACACAGATTGCTACTTACCGTAAAGAAGATACATCAAGTTACAGACAGACACAATTAAAAGACAGTCACATAAAGCTTTAGGCCATAGCCTTCTTTAGTAAAAAAGACACACACACAAACACGGAGAGAGAGAGAGAGAGAGAGAGAGAGAGAGAGAAGCACGCCTCATGCACACACGATCATCAACTCTAGCATCTCAGACCAGAATACACTGAATGCACGTGTGTGCGTGTGTGTGTGTGAGTGTGTGTGTGTGTGTGTTTATGTGTGTGTGTGTATGTGTGTGTGTGTGTGTGTAAGAATAGTTTGTATGCCTCTCTTTTACTGATGAAGGTTGTGGCTGAAAGCTTTATTTGATTGTATTTTAAGAGCGCCTGTCTACAACTTGATGTATCTTCTTTACGGTAAGTAGCAATCTGTCTTTTCTACATTGTTAATGTTCGCATCAAGATCATAAAAGATATTTTCCACATTAACTTCCATTCCCTCTCCTACAATTTTTCTTCAGAATCAGTCACATCTACTTCTTCATCAGATTTTGACTGCATATTATTCACACTCGAAATTAATTTAGTCTCTCATGCATTGCTAATCCTCAATTCAGAATTTATTTCCTTAAATTTCTGATACATAATCCAACTAATTTCTCGGTCCATGCACTTAAAAACGATCCAAACTATACCTTTCTTATCCTCTCTAGAACTGAGTTAAACACAGCCTGCACCCCCTGATCCACAATGATTAAGTGACATTTAAATTTCGCTAGCATGGCAGGGAACTGGAAACACAAGCCAAGGTTGTGCGGGGTGGCGCGCTACTTTTTTACCGCCCTGCCAGTGTCCAGCAATGTTCATTTGTCTAGCTAAAAGCTGGAGTAGAAAATACTAGACAAATATACGTCATCGAATGCAGAACAGAAGATTTGTATACTAAATTTGTGTGACAAGTTATTGTACAAAAGTGTTGTGTTACTGTAGAGGATGGCAGAATTGAAACTATCCATAGTTACACGTAAGTAAGCTACTGAAATTAGTATACTATGTTTCTGTTACTAAGTCTAATAATATCGTGTTATATGTTATGTGACCACTGATTAAAATAGTACCTCACGGTCATTGAGCACATTCATGGTTTTAGTCTGCTGTTGGTTGAAGGGGCGAGATCTTGCGTGGCTTAGGAGCCGCTTATGAAAGCATGATCTGCAGATAGTCAGACTTAGTGTTACCAGTGTATTCAACTGCGATTCTGGTAGAATTTTACCAGTGTGGTTCCATGAATAGTTGTGCTCGTTTTGAGAATCAACAAGTTATTGAACTTCTATGTATTGGTTAGATATAGGATTCTTTTTAGGTTCACGAATCAGTAGGCCAGAAGTTCTATTTAGGTTCGTCTCATCTGGAATAAACCGACGCAGCTGTGTGCGAAGTTACAAGTGGGTTCGTTTCATCCAGGGTCAGACTCTAACATGCATTCCATTTCATATCTTAGTTTGCAATCATGTGTTTCAGTAAATATTTGGGCATGTGGGCGGTTGATGATGTGGCTTGGAGTTTTAGTCAGAGCAGTAGCAGCAGTAATTGTAGCAATGCAATTATTGTTTGGATGCACACTATGGTAGCAGTAGGCTACAATGGATTTGTATTATCACTCTGTATACCACCGTTCATTAGTCATGTATCCTTGCTACCATGGACCATGAGTGTTTACAGATTTGCCGTATTTGCCTATTAATGCTGCAGTCACCCCAGGCCACTGCTCACTGCACCATCGCCAGGCAACTATTGTCTATTGCAGGTCGCAACATACATAGAATTGTCCAGTAAACAGGATGTGGCTAGCTGCTGAAATAAGGGTTTTAACTTGGCAATGTAAATTTTCCGGTGTATTTTTACAATAAAGATCACAGTTAATACTGCCAAGTCCATACTAAGTGGCAACACAATGCAAAGTTCACACGGACACCACAATCACACACAAGGCCAGTTTATGGTATTTACACACGTTACCAAAGTTAATAGAGTTCACTGGATCGTTTAGTTATGAAAATGCTCGCCCAAATGTTTTGCACTCTACACGTAATACCTGTTCCAGTCTTAGATCGCACAACACGCCACGTGGTTTTAACTAACAGTCAAAAGCAATAATTTTGATATTCCGTCCGTAATTCCATACGACTTTCACTATACCGTTCACTTAAATACACTTCGTACTACTTCACGAACACGTAGTTTGCATTTTTCCGCGATTTTACAGTACTATCGTCGGAGCTGCTTTCAATGAGATGTTACTAGTTCGAATCCTCAGCCCCGACCTCCCTAGATCACACCAAAGGCTTTGTTCCCAGCATAGATTGGCGCGAGCCTGCATTTTTCTGATTGGCTGATATCACAAACTGCAAATCAGGTCGCAGTATTATCCCGCGCTAACTCGCGCCTTATTTCAATGACCAATCATAGTAAAACATTTCTTTGTATGGCAATTGCTGAATAAATAAATTTAGAAAAGTATCAAATATAAAATGACTCCTTCTGAAATTACCGATTAATTTGTGTTCTACTCACGATTTATTAGTACCATAAACTGACTGCGCATTTAATTATAGTAAATCCCCTGTATAGTTTGACTGGTACTTCGTGGATAAACAAAACCATTTTCATTTATTTCTGTTCTTCTTCACTCATACAACACTCACATTGCTAATTACTACACATATAATACAATTATAATTATGCAGATACATTATATATTAATCAAACATAACTTTACAACATTGTTTTGACTATGAGTGCTAGCACTGTCCGTCAACTGCTGCCCTCTGCCACCTACTAGTACAACTACGTGCAGCTCTGTAACTCAGGTCCATGTCAGCTGGTGACATCTGTCGATGACTCATGCCTATAACGATATCGTCCTAACAAGTGACAGGAGCTATGCGAAGGCGCTACGCCTCAGTTACTGCTATATTTCCTTTAAACTTCCTCTCTCGATGCTGTGGGGTAATGTGCTGCTGGAGGTGATGTTGCATGGATCTGATACAGTTTGCAGGTGACAAACAGCAAGGAGGCAGTAATGCTGAGATGTTGTACCTTGAAGGTGGTGGCATGGTCAGGCAACATGGCTTCCTGTGCTAACATGGTCAAGCAATGTGGTAGAGCAGCGCAGCAGGATGGAGTTGATGAGGCATGAAGGCGATTGTGTTGAGACACTACAGTTCAAAGATGGCAGCAAGCTCAGCAACACTACTTGACTGTGGTAGCACAGACAGGGGATACAGTTTTGCAGTGACTTTGAAGGTGATAGCACAGAGTTGGTGCAGCATGAATGTGATGGTACCGCAAGGCCACATGATACGGAATTGGCAGCATGGCCATGTGGTGTAGAGATGCAGTGGCCGGGATGTGATGCTACGGATTTAGAAGTTTTGATACATTGCGGCATGGTCAGACATCAGTGTGGACTGGTACAAAGGCTGCAGCTTGAATGTGGTGCTATGCGGAACTGGTCCTATGTATTGTCACCATAGAGGCAGTTGTGGTAGAGGTGGCTGTGTTGCAACAGCGGGAGATGTGGAGGTGCAGTGTCAGAGATGCTGCGGCACAGGTAGGTCTCACTGTGGACTGACGTGATGGCTGTGGCATGGATGTTGTGCAATACAGAATTTATGTTGTGGGCAGGAGATACAGAGACAGCGACAACGAATTGTAGTGTAGGGCAATGTAGAGGTGCCATGGTGGAGATGCTGCAACATGTCCAGGCATGAATACAGACTGGCATGACGGCTGCAACATAGACATGGCATGGAATTCATGCAGTGTGTAGGCAACATGGAGGCAGTTGTGGCAGTGATGTTGGCATAGGGGTGCAGCAGTGGAGATGATGTGGTGTTGCTAGTTGTCATTGTGGACAAACATGGCAGCATGAATACAGCAGCACAGCTAAGAAAAGAAACAGTGGCACTGCCTGGCGATGGTGCAGTGAGCAGTGGCCTGGGGTGACTGCAGCATTAATAGGCAAATACGGCAAATCTATAAAGACTCATGGCCCATGGTAGCAAGGATACATGACTAATGAACGGTGGTATACAGAGTGATAATACAAATCCATTGTAGCCTACTGCTACCATAGTGTGCATCCAAACAATAATTGCATTGCTACAATTACTGCTGCTACTGCTCTGACTAAAACTCCAAGCCACATCATCAACCGCCCACATGCCCAAATATTTACTGAAACACGTGATTGCAAACTAAGATATGAAAAGGAATGCATGTTAGAGTCTGACCCTGGATGAAACGAACCCACTTGTAACTTCGCACACAGCTGTGTCGGTTTATTCCAGATGAGACGAATCTAAATGGAACTTCTGACCTACTGATTCGTGAACCTAAAAAGAATCCTATATCTAACCAATACATAGAAGTTCAATAACTTATTGATTCTCAAAACGAGCACAACTATTCATGGAACCACACTGGCAAAATTCTACCAGAATCGCAGTTGACTACACTGGTAACACTAAGTCTGACTATCTGCAGATCATGCTTTCATAAGCGGCTCCTAAGCCACGCAAGATCTCGCCCCTTCAACCAACAGCAGACTAAAACCATGAATGTGCTCCATGGCCGTGAGGTACTATTTTAATCAGTAGTTGGTCACATAACATATAACACGATATTATTAGACTTAGTAACAGAAACATAGTATACTAATTTCAGTAGCTTACTTACGTGTAACTATGGATAGTTTCAATTCTGCCATCCTCTACAGTAACACAACACTTTTATTCAATAACTTGTCACACAAATTTAGTACACAAATCTTCTGTTCTGCATTCGATGACGTATAATTTGTTTATGTAAAGGTGTGTAAGTATAAAAATATTTATTAAAACAATATTTTATACAAATATTAATAACGTTATTCGTATGTGTACTACATGAGTGGCGGTAGGTGCACTGGAATCACCGGCCGGTGTGGCCGTGCGGTTCTGGGCGCTACAGTCTGGAACTGAACGACCGCTACGGTCACAGGTTCGAATCTTGCTTCGGGCATTGATGTGTGTAATGTCCTTAGGTTAGTTAGGTTTAAGTAGTTCTAAGTTCTAGGCGACTGATGACCTCAGAAGTTAAGTCGCATAGTGCTCAGAGCCACTTTCCACTGGAATCGTTCTTTTATTACTAGTTCAACGATGTATTCACAATAGCTGTAGCTCTTCTGGAATTGATTTTGCTATTTTCTGTTCAGTATTTCAAGGATTTACATATTAAAACTGACAGGTCATTACCACACTCTGGTCTTGCTTGCAAGTGTCAGGCAGACCGGACGCTCAGGGGATTAAGGAATTCTGGGGAGGTTGTTTACTGCCGCTTGTTGACAACTTTGGTCCGTTTGCTGCCGAGTCTCCCTTACACTGTAGCCGACACGCCGGCTAGCAATATGATTTAAACTCACTCTCTTTGAATGGGCAATCTCACCCACCCTTATTTTTTTTAAATATAAAAAAAGTCACTACCTCTGTTGGACGAGTAGCGGCACAGAACGTTGGTGCTATTATTATGCAACGAACGATGACGTGCTCATTTGAGTGCAGTGAGGGGTACGTCTGTTGTCTAAAAATTTCTCGAGCAATAAACTGACCGCATTGTATCGCCTGGTTCCAGGTCCCTGCAACGTTTCGGAAGTACATGTGACCATTACCTAGTAATATTCTTCGGTATTAGCCCCTCAGCTTTCATTTATCGCAAGTCTTTCGCCGCTTATAAAGTCCTAGCGGTCGGAAAAGGGCACTGGTGACTTAGGCGTACAACAAAAGGACGGGCCCTCATTATTGGAGACAAATATCTTTAACATTCGATTGCTGCAAAGTTCTTAAGCATATTCTAAGTTTTGTTGTGTCTAGAACTTGAGTCCAACAGTGGCACATGTATCGGCTGTTCGTAAATCAGGATGAGGCGCCGCTTCCTCATCTGTACGTCGGTTGTGAGTGATGATTTGGATTGAAAACATATGGCGGACTACTGACAAAATACCCATGAATGTAACAGTCCTCTATTCATTTAGCTACAGAGGTAAGATCGCCACAGCAATGGGAGACGTTGTCTGTCCTGTCCCCTCTCCCCGATGAAGGAGTTGGCCGAGGAGTGCGGCGTTCCAGCACGTAGCAAGCAGCGATAGCTGCTGACGTCTATGGAAGATGAACGATGACTGCAGACTCCCGCTGGTGTGTAACGGACACAGCCCCGAGCAGCTTGGCCACCTCGTGGCAACAGAGTATAGCTCCTGGGAGGATAGTATCTGAAACTTAGTCGACAACATGTATGCCCGCACTAGGCAGTGATCAGCAACAATTTGGGCCTCAGTGCTTTGTCATCAGAATGACGGCACCTTTTTACTATGACGCCGTTTTTCTGCATCAATGCTAGGCAGTTCTTTATTCCAGATTAGGATGTAGTGCTACAGTTCGAATATAGTAAACAGACCGCAATACTAGAAATTTCTGCAAGGTGTTCAAAAAGCTAAATACTCCCCACCAGACTTTTTTGTGAAAGACAAAAATGGGAAAACACTGAATAATAATCATTTTATAAAAATTATTTCGAAAATTTTATAAAGTTTAGGAGGTCCAAAATCAAGATTTAATTTTACATACGGAAAAAGCACTTAGACTCAAATCCCCCAGCAGAAGAGGAAATCAAGGAAATCACAAAATCTTTCAAAAGCTATAAAACACCTGAGGACGACTCCATAACTGCACAACTTTGTAAATATTCGAATAATAAATTTGTGGCTAAGACAATCGAAACAGTACAACACATTTGGTTGACAAAAGAGGTTCCTGAAGACTGGAAGACCGCCGTGATCTACCCGCTGACCTGATGACCTGATGAGATAACCGATTGGAGCAATTACAGAGGCATTTCTCCCTTATGAGTTACCTACAAAATCTTATCAAAAGCATTATTAGCTACGGTGGAACTACAACTATGCACTGAAAATGGTAACATCAATGCTACCTTGGAAAGAACAGATCATGTTTGTAACAGATTCTCAGCCTAAAGTCAATAATAATGTACCTGAAAAGAAGATCTAAAATTTCTTAGTCTTTTCGTTGAATTCAGGAAAGACTGCGGCTCAGTTGATGGGAGGTCACAGTTCAAAATACTCAATGAACAGGACTTAGACAGTAAAACTAAAGATGTCATTAAGCAAACACTACGCAAACAAAATTTCTTAAGTGTAATTTCGAGATGAAATTTTTAGAAGTTTTGACATAGAGTGCTAAGGCAAGGAGATGGTTTCTTCGTGCTGCTCTTTAACTATGCTCTAGAATAAAGTTACAAGGAAATGGACAATGTCAATAGGAGAAAGCCAAACCAATGAGGGAGTTACATTAGGTTGCAAAAGGGAAAGCCTCGATATATACTGCTTAGAATTTGAGGATGACCTCATATTGTTTCAATG
The DNA here is from genome assembly GCF_023864345.2 of Schistocerca serialis cubense. Taxonomy (NCBI): domain Eukaryota; kingdom Metazoa; phylum Arthropoda; class Insecta; order Orthoptera; family Acrididae; genus Schistocerca; species Schistocerca serialis. The sequence continues at coordinate 590,029,619 of NC_064642.1, forward strand.
AAGAAAGCACTAGACAAATGAAATTACTCAAAGAATGAGTTGAAAAATCAGGCTTACAAATCTTCTTTGAGACAAGCAAGTTGTTGACAAAGATTAAGGTATCCCAAGAATAATGAGAATGAAATAGGGAAAGACTTAGAGAACTAATACGTCCAAGTATTAAAGAGAAGTAACTGAACAAGAAATTTTCGGAGAAACAAACCAATAAATCAAGAGTTAGTAAGATAAAAACAGCATACTACCTCACTATGGACGTATTTAGTAAGAAATCAATATTCATCAATGTTAAATTCACACACAACTATACAATAATTCGCCCAGAAGCAGTTTCTGGAGCAGAGTGTTTGGCACTGAACAAAAGGCGATAGTAGAAACACTTTAAATTACACAAAGAAAAACACTAAGGAAAGTTTCAGGACAGTAAAAGAGCCAAACACTACGCAGAAGACGTCATAAAATGAGCTTTGTACACATATTCAAAAACATTAGACAAGATCAGGAAAACAGCTTTCTACAGCCACATCCGAAGGATGCATTCCTACAGTCTGATAAAAACGCTTTTCTCTCTCTTCGGTAAATTAAAACTGGATAACACATAGTGCAAAAAAGTTGAAACATACATGAACGAACTCGAAATTACTCCCCAAGATGTTGAGGAACGTCTGCCATCCAGAAAGAAAGTACTAGACTCCAAAGATTTACATGGAAAAGTTAAGACTAAGAGTGGAGGCATTTGGACAGAAAAAAGGAGAGAGAAACAACGAGAGATGATTAAAGAAATGTAGGAGAAAAGAAGCAGAAGTTGTTGAAATAACTGTAACGGTTCATGCATAAAAGAAGAAGACATTTCCTTGAGACGGAAATCTTCTGTCTACAAATCTGCAGTGATGTTGAGAGCATCACTTGTGTGATGCTCGGCCTGCCCTTTACTTGTGCGACATCCTACGAACCATGGACGAAGAGCAACAGGCAGATTGCTATTCCTAGCTTTCTGGAAAGCGTTTGGCCCAGAATGTTCACGATGGTCCGAGCAAGTGGAATCGGCTCCAAGGTATGTAACTGGTTCGAAAACTTCTTAAATAGTAGAACTCAGTACACTGTCTATGACGGCAATTGTTCGACGACAAAGAAAGGGTATCATCAGGAATGCCCCAGGAGAGGTCAATGGGACCGCTCTTTGACCCTATACACACAAACTGTCTGACGGATAAGGTGAACAGCAGTCACAAGTATAGTGGGGACAAAATTTTGTTATCACTATAGTCGAAGAATTTAGTTAAGCATGTCAAGCAAATAAGATAAACGACATATTAAAGAAGTGTTTGATAGTCCATAATTTTCTTCAGTGACTGTCCGTTACGAATCCAGCTCTATGGCAACCATCCCAACCGAATCAGTATATGTATACCAGTTAGAATGGGTGCAACGTGCTACTGATAAGAAGGCCTTTGCCATCAAGGTCTTTGTAACTTCGACTCGATATTGTGATCACTGAAATAACATCACATACAATCTCAACCCGTGAAGTTACTTTTCTTTTCCTACGCTACCTACGCGTGCTTCACTCGCTTTTTCAGCCGGAGTAGCTGAACCACAGCAGATACCTAAAATTTCTTTTCCTTACGTGAGAGAGTATTTTCGAACATGTGTGATTTTGAAGGATTTTGCTTGAGTGCTGAAACCTAATCGTAGATTCATCCACCTTCACAAAATATTTCAAGCAGGAAACCTTTCTAGAGAAGACATGCTCAGTATACTCATTTGCACTGTGAAATTGGCCTCCTCCTGTGGGTGGGGTACATTGGTCATCAAACATGTTACCCATCAGTTCCAACTGTTTATAAACCGTTGTCCAAAACAAATCAATAATTTAGAACTCTTAAGGCTAATTCGCAAGAAAATACCATTTAATGTAGATATGAAGAAAGATCGAAGAAAAAACACAAAATATCGTCTTATTTATGGAGCGTTTCTTAAACAAGTCTGACGCATTTTGTCCTGATTTGTTCTTTTTACTCTGTCAGGAAGTTTTGTAACCCGTAAAGAATGAAAAATTCATTGTTAAAACAATTTTGACACACTTATCTACATCTACATGGATACTCTGAAAATCACACTTAAGTGCCTGGCAGAGAGTTCATCAAACCACTTTCACAATAATTCTCTATTATTCCACTCTCGAACAACGCTAGGAGAAAAACGAACACTTCTATCCTTCCGCGTGAGCTCTGATTTCCCTTATTTTATTATTGTAATCGCTTCTCCCCTGTAGATCGGCGTCAACAAACTCTTTTCGCATTCTGAGGAGAAAGTTGGTGATTGATATTTCGTGAGGAAACCCCGCCACAATTAGGAACGCCTTTATTTTAATAATTCCTACCCCAAATCCTATATCATGTCCATGACACTTCTCGATAATGAAAAACGTGCTGCTCTTCTTTAAACTTTTTCAATGTACTCCGTTAATGTTCTCTGCTAAAGGATGCCACACCGCGCAGCAGTACTCCAATAGAGGACGGAAAAGCGTAGTGTACGCAGTCTCTTTAGTAGATCTTCTAAGCATTCTGCCACTAGATTGCAATCTGCTCTTCCCATTCTGCACAGATATTTTCCAATTTATCTTGTCCATAACTGTAAGTCCTAGGTATTTAGCTGAATTTATGGCCTTTATTCGTGACTGATCTATTATGTAACCGAAGTTTAACGGAATTCTTTTAGCACCCACGCCGATGACCTCACACTTGTCATTATTTGGGTAAATTTCCAATATTCGTACCATATAGATGTTGATTTTATATCGTTTTGCATTTGTTTTTACCTTCTGATGACTCTTCTAGGCGATAAACGACACCATCATCTGCAAACAACCTAAGACGGCTGCTCAGTTTGTCTCCCACATCGTTTATATAGATAAGGAACAACAGAGTGCCTCTAATGCTACTTTGGGGAACGCCAGAAAACACTTAAGTTTTACATGATGACCTTCCGTCAGTTATTACGAACTGTGACCTGTCCGACTGGACATCACGAATCCAGTCGCGTAAGTGAGGCTATTTTCCTTAGGTATGCAATTTGATTACAAGCATTATCGGGTACATTGTATGTTTATTCTCTTGCAGATCGCCTGCAGAACGTCATACGTACACAAATGAACGGACTTGCTGTCATAATATGTTCTTGTATGCAATGACAGAATTGTTGGGAACACCATTTCATCCTATGTATACATACACCACTCGCGATTACCTGTACCACAAATTCGATTGCTGATGTGTTGGTCAGCGTAGCGTAATTCCTCATATTTTCGTACCCTCCTCATGTGCTCGCATCCTCCTTATACACTGAAGCGCGAAAGAAACTGGTGTAGGCATGAGTTTTAAAATACAGAAACATGTAAAACGGAAAAATACAGCGCTGCGCTTGGTAACGCCTATATAAGAAAACAAGTGTCTGGCGCAGATGTTAGATCAGTTACTGCTGCCACAATGGCAGGTGTTCCAGAATTAAGTGAGTTTGAAAGTGGTTTTATAGTCGGAGCACGAGCCATGTGACACAGAATCTTCGAGGTAGTGATGGAGTCGGGATTTTACCGTACGACCATTTCACGAGTGTACCGTGAATATCAGGAATACGGTAAAACATCAGATCTTCGATATTGCTTCCGCCGGAAAAAGATCCTGCAATAACTGGACCAACGATGACTGACGTTAACCGCTCAACGGAGAGAAGTGCAACCCTTCCGAAAATTGCTGCAGATTTCAATGTTCTGTGATCAACAAGTGTCAGCGTGCGAACCATTCAACGGAACATCATCGATATGGGCTTTTGGCGCCGAACGGCCCGCTCGTGGACACTTGATGACTACACGACACAAAGCTTTACGCCTCGCCTGGGCCCGTCAGCACCGACCTTGGACTGTTGCTGAGGGGAAATATGTTGCCTCGTCGGACGAGTCTAATTTCAAATTGTATAGAGCGGATGAACTTGTACGGGTATAGAGAAAACCTCATGAATCCATGGACCCAGCATGTCAGCAGGAGACTGTTCAAGGTGTTTGAGGCTATGTAATAGTGTGTGGCTTGTGCAGTTGGATTGATATGGGACACCTGATACGACTCTGCCAGGTAACATGTGCGCAGGCATCATGTCTGATCACCTGCATCCATTCATGTGCCGGCCGAAGTGGCCGTGCGGTTAAAGGCGCTGCAGTCTGGAACCGCAAGACCGCTATGGTCGCAGGTTCGAATCCTGGCTCGGGCATGGATGTTTGTGATGTAATTAGGTTAGCTAGGTTTAACTAGTTCTAACTTCTAGGGGACTAATGACCTCAGCAGTTGAGTCCCATAGTGCTCAGAGCCATCCATTCATGTGCATTGGGCATCCGAAGGACTTGGGCAATTCCAGCAGGTCAATATTACACCTTACACGTCCAGAATTGCTACAAAGTGGCTCCAGGAACACTCTTCTGAGGTTAAATAATTCCGCTGGCCATCAATCTCCCCAGATATGAACATTATTGAGCATATATGGGATGCCTTGCAACGCTGTTCAGAAGAGATTTCCACCTCCTCGTACTCTTACGGATTTATGGGCAGCCCTGCACGATTCATGGTGTCAGTTCCCTCTAGCACTACTTCAGACATTAGTCGAGGTCACGCCGCGTCTGTTGCGGCAGTTCTGCGTGCTCGAGGGGGCCCTACACGGTATTACGCAGACGTACCAGTTACTTTGGCTCTTCAGTGTAGATTCGTACCCTGTCAAAGTGTTTCGCGATTCATCAGCCGAGGTGCTTCTTTTTTCTTGCTTTTAGCATCAAGTGTTGGTGTTCATTAGATCATGCTAATCGCTGTGACCTACGTCGTGTGACAAGGAGTACACACGTCGAGGGAATGTTCCTTTATCTCATAACAACGATGTCAATTTGATGGCTGTTCACCAGCTGTTCTCAAGAAATACGATCTGCGATATTTTTCCTGCTCGCCGCCGAGTACATCTGCTGTTACCATCAGGGGTGGGCAAATGCGACCGCCAACACGTCGCTTGCTGACGCTGTTGACACTGGCGGCAGCGGTTTCGTTCCGCTTGAGGTAATCGTGGTACAACCCGGACATGGATGGTGATTAGTTGTACTCACAGTCTCCGCGATCTGGGGGATGCAGTGTCCCATGCATTGACCAGAAACCGTTTGGTTGAGTTGACATGTGGTGATATCATCTACACTTCAACATTTCCTGCTCTGTTATATTCCCATGAACCAGTACAAGGTTTGACGATTTCCCACTCATATGACACTCCGAACTATTTCGGCTGCCTAGTCGGTAGGAGCGCTCTCCTCAACCTAGTGGCTAAGTCTATCTCAACGGTCGTCAAACTGTTTTGTTCAGGAGCCAGTACAGACATTTTGGGGCTGTACCTCCGGCCGCATATGTACCGTACTTATTATTAACTGGTAACCTACATAAATCAGTAGGTATAGATCAGCTGTAGAAAGGGCAGTGTAAGTTGTTAACCGACTGCTAATAACTGGTCATTAAAACACAATAAACTTCGTGTCGACTGTTTTCCGTTTTAGACTGCTGCCGCCCTCTGTTTTTCCGAAAGTCAGATGGAATGTTGCCATAAGAGCCGATGATGAACTGATTATTAACAGTAACTCGACTTAAATTCAAATGCATTATGCAATATGATACACGATCGCAAATGTTGAATAAATGCTTTGAACATAATTTTCTTCTACTCATTGCGTTGTATTACAACAGCCGTAATTTAATTTCATATTTCTTGCTATAGGTATGTACCCTTTTGAGGATGATCATCTCTATAATGCACAGTCACGAATCCGTGTTACTAGCGTGTCAGTATTTATACCGATCGGTAAGAGTTACGCACTCCCTGCTGTTGCCAGTACTGGAAGACAAGCAACAAGACATCCCCCGTTCCACATCTCCTAACTCCGCAGTGACAACATTACTTACCACTCTGTACCGGAGCTAAGCTGCCAAATTTATTTGCTCGTGGCCGAATTCACGGACGTCAATTGAAAGTAAGCACATCTTAAATTATTAATGTCGCTGTAAGTGTTTCTGTTTGTTACTAAACAGGAAAACTATGCATAAGCTCTTAAGGTTAGTGCAGTGTTTGGATTCGGTTTCATGCTAGCGGTCGCCTTAAACGCTTTGGCTATCCGTGCACGACTCATGGCCCGATACTAACTTACGTATGTCGTCGTTCCTGTCTCACAATCTGTACTTGTGCATAAACTATCTAATTCCTGTTCACAAGAGAGTATTTTAATTTAAGTCGCTGCCTGGTATTGGCGGATAAATACATTACGTGGTGCCCGCGTTGTTAAGAAGAATGATGCTATTTTCCTTCGTACATGCATGCGTGAGCGAAGGAATTACATATGGACGTTTGGGTCTGTCCGTGAGGCGTAAGCGGATAGCCAAAATGGTTAAAATGACCGCTTCTGTAAAGCGGGAAATTCGGGTTCACGTCACCGTCCGACACAAATATTCATTGTAGTCATTCCCTTATACAGCTGATGGCTTTTCGTATTCGCAACTGCGAATACATTTCATGTATGTCATAACGTCTGTAGGGCCTGCCGGAGTGGCCGAGTGGTTCTAGGCGCTACAGTCTGGAACCGCGCGGCCGCTACGGTCGCAGGTTCGAATCCTTCCTCGAGCGTGGATGTGTGTGATGTACTTAGGTTAGTTAGGTTTAAGTAGTTCTAAGTTCTAGGAGACTGATGACACATAGTGCTCAGAGCCATTTGAACCATAACGGCTGTAGTGGCCGCAGTATCCGTTCGAAGGCCCATTGCATAGTTCTTCGTAACAACACAGGCACTGCTCTTTCGTGTTGGTTGCTGGATGTATATTATTATGAAATATGACTGAGAATCGCCCGTCGCACGAATACCTGATGCAGGCCGGAGGCCGGAGGCAGTTGGACGACCATTGCTCTGGCTGCTTTGATCACGAGTATAAATAACCCATGAGACGCTCTCTTTCTATTCTCTGCATCTTTTTATAGTTGGTTGTAGGACTCGACTGTTCGATAGAGGATGTCAAATGAAACACATTTCAGACATCACATTTCATCATTGTTTTATTTGGCAACCAGTTCCAGCGTTTTACTACGCTATCTTCAGGCCCCTGACGCACGTGTAGGAAGAATCTACTTCGGTTGTGACGAAACACGAGCCAGCACTACTGGTGCATGGGGGCTTAATTATTTATAATGAATGCAAATACTTTTTATTTGCATTCTGTCCGATTACGAAGTCTCGTAAACGGTAGGCCCTGACTGGTTTTGTACGCAATCTGACTGCATAGAACAACATAGAATGAAACGAAATTTCCGTTAACACAATTAATTAATTAAGTCCCCAGCAACTATGAAAGCTACGAAACAACAAGGCACAAGTGTAGCTGTTCTGTGTGTGGAAGTGTGATTCAACGTACACATCTGGCACGGTTCTTCCTCAATTAGACCAGATATTTTAAACACCATTTATACTGAAGTAATTAAAAAAAACCAGAAATACTGTGATTGCACATAGAAACCAGAAATACAGTCTAATACAAGAACACGAGCCAAATGCTTTGTTGACTGAACCTGTGACCAAGAGGCATTATTGTTTAAGACATTGAAATAATGAAAAAAAAGGAATTTTTTACCTTCATATATATTGATGAAAAGCACACTGTGATCATTACAGCATCCCCAATCCAGCAACATCTGGTGTCTAGCCCATCAAAACAATACTACAAGTTCTGAACAAGCACTCCCCATGGGAACTTCTCAACAACGACTCTCTACTGCAACATCTCAACAAGCACTCCCTACTGCTACTTCTCAATAAGCACTCTCCACTACCACATCTCAACAAACACTGCCAGTGGAGGCGGCTGAATAATACTCTTTGGCGCAATCTCTGGCGCTGTGGCTCAGTGTAGCCACCTTTCACTGGTATTAGTAGACTTTAGCTATAACGACCACTTCAACCATCACTGTGGTCACTGTGGCAAGAGTGTACTAACACCAGTAGTGATGGCCCCTGTTTTGATCACAACCGAGGTAGATTCTTCGTAGACGTCGGTAAGGGACCTGAAGATGGAGTAAAACGCTGAATCTGATTTTCAAATAAAACAAGGTTGAAATTTGACGACTGAAGTGTATTTAATTTGACATCCTCTTTCTTTCTATGTTTCAGACATATTCTGAGTTCATTACGCTAAAATACACAACCAGTGTTCCTCAGCAGCCTTTCTGATCAGAAGATCCTGTTTCAAATCCTATACTGCTAGGGCTTGTTTTTTGCTTTGAGGATGTAAAGGGGTACACTGAATCTCTTGAGACCAATTGGGTAGCTACAAGGGATGGTCACAAATCATCCTCTCGGAAAAAAAATATTTACAAAATATGGTTCAAAAATGGTTCAAATAGCTCTGAGCACTATGGGACTCAACTGCTAAGGTCATTAGTCCCCTAGAACTTAGAACTAGTTAAACCTAACAAACCTAAGGACATCACAAACATCCATGCCCGAGGCAGGATTCGAACCTGCGACCGTAGCGGTCTTGCGGTTCCAGACTGCAGCGCCTTTAACCGCACGGCCACTTCGGCCGGCCAAATATGGTTCAAATGGATCTGAGCACTATGGGACTCAACTTCTGAGGTCATTAGTCCCCTAGAACTTAGGACTAGTGAAACCTAACTAACCTAAGGACATCACACACATACATTCCAGAGGCAGGATTCGAACCTGCGACCGTAGCGGTCTCGCGGTTCCAGACTGCAGCGCCTAGAACCGCACGGCCACTTCGGCCGGCAAAATATTTACGTATATTACGGATTCTTTATTTGCACTTACATATTTACAGTCCTCATACACGTAGATATTCCCATTATAACACCATGCCGTGCCCCTAGAGGAGACCAAAAAAACGTATTGTGGACTGATAAGCTGAAGTATGTATATGTGGAGTAGTGAGATTTCAGTTACCACCAGGAAATATAAAGTTCAGTTGTCGCTATGAAACTGAAGTTTCTTGACACATTTCTCTTCTCATCCACCCGGTGGGCAGCGTCTTAGTGTGCCAGGTGCTCTAGTCTCGAAGGGGCCACGTGTGACAGCGTGATGGCGGAGGTAGCGTCACGCTGAGCCTTTCTAGGGCGTCGCTACACTGCGGCTGTAAGTGGCAACTCTGGAGCAGAAGTGGCGACTTCTACTAGAGCCAGCACTGGTGTCCCTGTGGACAGTGGCTGATAAGTCGTGGGGTGGCACTGGAGTCTTATAGCGCGCTGGCCAGACTTATTCTGTTTCGGAGTGGCTGGCCCCAGGAGATGCCAAGGTACATAATTCAGTGTAGAAAATAGGTCTGCGAGTTAGTTGACAGCTACCAAGAAGAAACGGACTCTGGGGAAGTAGAGTGCCGAGGAGTCGACAGCAGTGTGGAAGCAACAGCAAATAGCAGTGCCCTGCAGCAGTCAGGGCGGAGCGTGGCCGACTGTAACACGGATATTGTCGTGCTGTGGCAGGTGATGGTATCTTGCTTTCAGCATCTTAAGGAAACTGAGCCGCACTCGGCTCGTGTTCATGTCATTTATTGTTTATCATTTTCTATTACTGTACTGCCGCCTCGTTTTCTTATTCCATTTACTGGCGTGAGCAGCAGCAGCAGCGCACTGTCGTACCATCTTTGGAGCGACCGATAGTATTTCGGGGTCGTCGTGCGTCTGACTAGTCAGTTCGAGACGGTCCAGCAGTGCAGTCGGGAGGCGGCAGCAGTGAAGTCGGGGACGCAGCGCCGGTGAGGGGCAGACAGGCAGTGCTCGCCGACCGCTGGCGACACACATGAACTGTCCGACGGAGGGAGATTGGAGCGGGACTACCATTGGTTGGTCGTTCGGTTGGGCGTCTCATCGCCGACGTATATTTGCTCCTTTCACGGTTTCCGGACCTAGCAGTCGGTCGGTTGGCGTGGAGCAGCAAGGAAGTCGCCGCGGGGCCACTGGCGGTCACTACGCCTGTTGGAGTGCGTGGGGCTGTTCCCATTGCTACAAGGTCCGTGGTTCGCCGACCCTGGACACCACAGTTGGGTTTTGATTTAATTTACCAGCAAGTCAAGACTGTTCACATTGTGTGGTTTGGAGTTCGTTGTCGGCTGTTGGGATATTCCCGCGAGAAACAACGTGGCTCTCAAGTTGGAAAATTCTAGCCACCCTCCAGTGACGTTTCACTGTATTTGCTTATCTGAACTGAAGTGCACCGCGGAATCTTCTGCCTTGTGGCCGTTAACGTTCCGGTTACCTGCTCTGGCCGTTGACATACATTTCAGGCAGTGTATTTTCCTCATCGTGTTGATGCTGCCCAGCACGGTGTGTAGTTTGAAAGCTCCGTGTATGATTGGTTATGGGCGCAATATCTTCTACGTTGTTCCGTTGAACTCCGTGTTGGGCCCTGGTCGGGTGAAGTGGAACTTATCTTGTCTGTGGGTGAGTTGACTGCCGGTCGGTTGAGTTGTCGTCGGATCGTGAATGGTTGGCCCGACTGCCTGTCTGACCAAAGCGAGCGTTAGTGTTTGAATTACAGGCCGACCCTCGAACATCTGAGCGCCCTTGGGTGTACAGCCTTTTTTTTTATTTGTTCTTGTTGCTTGTACTTGCATGACTTCTAGCCGATTTTTTTAAAATTAATGTTGTTTTCCCTTAAGGCGTACGATTCTTTAGACCTTCAGTCTTATTTAAAGAACGTTTCACGTAAGACCTTTGACATTTTAAAGATTTTAATGTCGTTGGATTTTAAATGTTGGGCCTACAGCCGATTTAGTGTTTGACTTGTTTTGCTCTTAAGGCCTTCAGCCTAAATTAAAAAACTGTTTCACGTGAGGCCTTTGGTATTTAAAAGAAATTAATGTGATGGAGTTTTAAGTATTAGGCCTTCAGTTGAGTTTAACTTGTTTGCTCTAAAGTGTCTTTTCTTTGGGCCTTCAGTTTAACTAAAGAACAGTTTTAAGATAAGGCTTTCCCTTTTAAACTTCTGTTTTGGTTGAGTTTTGCCTGATTAAGAGCTGTTTTACTTAAGGCCTTGTTTTTTTTTAATTGTGTTGTTTAGCCTTAAGTGTGGATCTTTCAGTCGACTTTGAATTCAAATTGTTTTCTCTGAAAATCTCAGACTCTTTGGGCCTTCAGCCTAAATAATAAATTGTTGTAAGATAAGGCTTGCCTTTTAAATTTCTGATTATGCTTGGGTTTTAAGTTATCGGCCTTCAGCCTTTTTTAAATTAAAGTGGCTTTCACGCAGTAATTAAGTCCCAAAGATTGAAGCTGTGTGTTTAAAATAATTTTTTTGGGGCTCTTGTAATGTTTGATCAACTAATAAAGTTGTATGTTCGAGTGTAGCTCACAGCCCCTTAATCTGGCCCCTTTCCACAATTTAAACCACCTGTCCGGTCCTGCGGGTTCAGCAGGGCGTCTCAGAAACAGCAGCTCATAGTCAGGAAGGAAGGATAGAGAAGAGCTCCTTTTATCGTGTTACGTGGCTCAGCGTGAGATGAAATGTGCCAAAATATAGTGCAGTGGTGTATGCACGGATCGATGAAGTCAGACTGGTGTAATTGTTGTTGTGAAGAAGCACAGCGAGACCGTAAGGACTTAGATTGTGCCAGAACCGTACTTCAGTGTATTTGCACAGTACATGGGTGGTGCCATCTCTAGCCATTGAGACATAATTGTATGTTAGCAATAATTCATTGTACCTCTTCCCAGTCTAACCATTTTACTTAATATTTTGTTGTAGGTTGTATATCCGAGATGATCTGCCTGTTGTCTGTCTCGGATACGGTGAAGGTGTAGGTTGTAGAGGACAGTATATCATTCTAAAGCGAAGTATTACCTTTCTTATTTTATTTAGGTGCCCTCTTGCAAAGTCATTTGTGGGCAGAAACAGATCGTTTTATCTATACAAAGTATGCTTGTACCACAGGAAAAGTTTCACAGTATATTATTGTTGCCCACTTTGGATATCAGACTTTCTTATTACTCTGGGCGAATTTCTTTGTAATTTCTGAACCGAGACTAATTTTTACAGGAGACTGAGTGCAAAGGACGACTGTATTCGTATGCACTATTGTAAACCGTTGTTTAATAAAGCAAAAGGTTGGTTAAAAACCCCATCTTGCACAAAATCCGGGAAAGGTCCACTTTCAACCATAACCTGTGTCACATGTTGTTAATTTTTCGTTTGTTTGTAGGGATATGTCTATAGTCTTAGTATGTACTGAAATTCCCGCCACCACGGTATCGTACCAAGCCTCTAGAGATTCTGATAAACCTGCATACTGGCGCTGTTCAACTACACTCAATCAATGGGTTGTGACAAATTGTGTTGGCATTTATAGCGAGATGCTGAGGTACTGTGCCGCAGGGATTTCAACGTGTAGGACTGCAGAGGTGTAACTGCAAACAGACAAAAAATTACTTTACATTACTTAACATTATGCTTTTCAACGCGACAAAGTAAACTATTTGACTACTCATCGTATCTGGGAAGTATATCCTCCGCCTTCTACGACCAGGAGAAAGACCTGCTAATCCAGTGTTGAAAACGTCGTCTTCCCCTCCTCCTCCCCTCTCTGTCTCCTTTCCTCTTTCAAATGATCAAAATAAAAGTAACAGACATCTTTCCTCAAGCATGAATAAAATGAATTTAATGTCAACATAATTTTGAAATAATTGATGTAAAATTCTGTTTGGAGAGGAATGAAAATAACGCCTTTGATATCGCATCTGAACGGCGCCTTATTGTAGAGGGTGACACGGTGCTCAGTCGACATCGATTGGTCTTGCGGCCTTAGTGTGGAGGCGACAAAGTTATTCGCTTAGTTGCTACTCCAGTACTATCCTTTTCTGTTAAGTAACCTTTCTCGTCGTTTGCAATTGACCAAACATGTTTCACCTAACTGTATTAGGCATCTGCTGTGGTTTCTTTTGTCTCCTATGTTTTAAATGAGTCAACTGGCTCTTGTTTAAGAGTTGCTGAACTCAGACTATTTTTGAATCATGATTTGACCCTATAGGTTTATATTATTTTATCAGAACTGCAATTTCCGTCAAACAACAGACAGCCTCTCAGGTATATTTTTATGTCAGAGTAGGATCTGTTGTTCGTCCGAATCAAGCAGTTTTTATCTTTTCTTCTTTCTGTTCCCAGCTTCGATTAGGCCTTCGTGAACCATTCCTGCTTCATGTGGTTTATTCACATATTTCCTTTGGGTGGTTAATTAGTTACTTAGTTACACGTTCCGTGCACACATTACGATATTAGAAATTCTTCTATGGAATAGTAGGAGTAGTCAAGGAGAAACTTCTTCGGTTTGTTTTCAAATTTTACTGCGGCTTCTGTCAGACATTTTATATCACTGGGTAAGTGATCAAACTTATTAGTAGCAGTATTGTGTTAACCCCCCCCCCCCACCAATGAACCATTGAACCATGGACCTTGCCGTTGGTGGGGAGGCTTACGTGCCTCAGCGATACAGATAGCCGTAGGTAAGTGCAACCACAACGGAGGGGTATCTGTTGAGAGGCCAGACAAACGTGTGGTTCCTGAAGAGGGGCAGCAGCCTTTTCAGTAGTTGCAAGGGCAACAGTCTGGATGATTGACTGATCTGGCTTTGTAACAATAACCAAAACGGCCTTGCTGTGCTGGTACTGCGAACGGCTGAAAGCAAGGGGAAACTACAGCCGTAATTTTTCCCGAGGGCATGCAGCTTTACTGTATGATTAAATGATGATGGCGTCCTCTTTGGTAAAATATTCCGGAGGTAAAATAGTCCCCCATTCGGATCTCCGGCTGGGGACTACTCAGGAGGATGTCGTTATCAGGAGAAAGAAAACTGGCATTCTACGGATCGGAGCGTGGAATGTCTGATTCCTTAATCGGGCAGGTAGGTTAGAAAATTTGAAAAGGGAAATGGATAGGTTATAGATATAGTGGGAATTAGTGAAGTTCGGTGGCAGGAGGAACAAGACTTCTGGTCAGGTGACTACAGGGTTATAAACACAAAATCAAATAGGGGTAATGCAGGATAGGTTTAATAATGAATAGGAAAATAGGAATGCGGGTAAGCTACTACAAACAGCATAGTGAACGCATTATTGTGGCCAAGATAGATACGAAGCCCGCACCTACTACAGTAATACAAGTTTATATGCCAACTAGCACTGCAGATGACGGAGAAATTGAAGAAATGTATGATGGAATAAAAGAAATTATTCAGATAGTGAAGGGAGACGAAAATTTAATAGTCATGGGTGACTGGAATTCGAGTGTAGGAAAAGGGAGAGAAGGAAACATAGTCGGTGAATATGGATTGGGGCTAAGAAATGAAAGAGGAAGCCGCCTGGTAGAATTTTGCACAGAGTACAACATAATCATAGCTAACACTTGGTTTAAGAATCATGAAAGAAGGTTGTATACATGGAAGAACCCTGGAGATACTAAAAGGTATCAGATAGATTATATAATCGTAAGACAGAGATTTAGGAACCAGGTTTTAAATTGTAAGACATTTCCAGGGGCAGATGTGAACTCCGACCACAATCTATTGGTTATGACCTGTAAATTAAAACTGAAGAAACTGCAAAAAGGTGGGAATTTAAGGAGATGGGACCTGGATAAACTGAAAGAACCACAGGTTGTACTGAGTTTCAGGGAGAGCATAAGGGAGCAATTGACAGGAATGGGGGAAAGAAATACAGTAGAAGAGGAATGGGTAGCTTTGAGGGATGAAGTAGTGAAGGCAGCAGAGGATCAAGTAGGTAAAAAGACGAGGGCTAGTAGAAATCCTTGGGTAACAGAAGAAATATTGAATTTAATTGATGAAAGGAGAAAATATAAAAATGCAGTAAAAGAAGCAGGCAAAAAGGAATACAAACATCTCAAAAATGAGATCGACAGGAAGTGTAAAATGGCTAAGCAGGGATGGCTAGAGGACAAATGTAAGGATGTAGAGGCTTATCTCACTAGGGGTAAGATAGATACTGCCCACAGGAAAATTAAAGAGACCTTTGGAGATAAGCGAACGACTTGTATGAATATCAAGAGCTCAGATGGAAACCCAGTTCTAAGCAAAGAAGGGAAAGCAGAAAGGTGGAAGGAGTATATAGAGGGACTATACAAAGGCGATGTGCTTGAGGACAATATTATGGAAATGGAAGAGGATGTAGATGAAGATGAAATGGGAGATATGATACTGCGTGAAGAGTTTGACAGAGCACTGAAAGACCTGAGTCGAAACAAGGTCCCCGGAGTAGATAACATTCCATTGGAACTACTGACGGCCTTGGGAGAGCCAGTCCTGACAAAACTCTACCATCTGGTGAGCAAGATGTATGAAACAGGCGAAATACCCTCAGACTTCAAGAAGAATATAATAGTTCCAATCCCAAAGAAAGCAGGTGTTGACAGATGTGAAAATTACCGAACTATCAGTTTAATAAGTCACAGCTGCAAAATACTAACACGAATTCTTTACAGACGAATGGAAAAACTAGTAGAAGCCAACCTCGGGGAAGATCAGTTTGGATTCCGTAGAAACACTGGAAAACGTGAGGCAATACTGACCTTACGACTTATCTTAGAAGAAAGACTAAGGAAAGGCAAACCTACGTGGCTAGCATTTGTAGAATTAGAGAAAGCTTTTGACAATGTTGACTGGAATACTCTCTTTCAAATTCTAAAGGTGGCAGGGGTAAAATACAGGGAGCGAGAGGCTATTTACAATTTGTACAGAAACCAGATGGCAGTTATAAGAGTCGAGGGACATGAAAGGGAAGTAGTGGTTGGGAAGGGAGTAAGACATGGTTGTAGCCTCTCCCCGATGTTGTTCAATAAATAAAAACTTTGAGGTTCGCCGGTGACATTGTAATTCTGTCAGAGACAGCAAAGGACTTGGAAGAGCAGTTGAATGGAATGGACAGTGTCTTGAAAGGAGGATATAAGATGAACATCAACAAAAGCAAAACGAGGATAATGGAATGTAGTCGAATTAAGTCGGGTGATGCTGAGGGAATTAGATTAGGAAATTGGACACTTAAAGTGGTAAAGGAGTTTTGCTATTTGGGGAGCAAAATAACTGATGATGCTCGAAGTAGAGAGGATATAAAATGTAGACTGGCAATGGCAAGGAAAGCTTTTCTGAAGAAGAGAAATTTGTTAACATCGAGTATAGATTTAAGTGTCAGGAAGTCATTTCTGAAAGTATTTGTATGGAGTGTAGCCATGTATGGAAGTGAAACATGGACGATAAATAGTTTGGACATGAAGAGAATAGAAGCATTCGAAATGTGGTGCTACAGAAGAATGCTGAAGGTTAGATGGGTAGATCACATAACTAATGAGGAAGTATTGAATAGGATTGGGGAGAAGAGAAGTTTGTGGCACAACTTGACCAGAAGACGGGATCGATTGGTAGGACATGTTCTGAGGCATCAAGGGATCACCAATTTAGTATTGGAGGGCAGCGTGGAGGGTAAAAATCGTAGAGGGAGACCAAGAGATGAATACACTAAGCAGATTCAGAAGGATGTAGATTGCAGTAGGTACTGGGAGATAAAGAAGCTTGCACAGGATAGAGTAGCATGGAGAGCTGCATCAAACCAGTCTCAGGACTGAAGACCACAACAACATTGTGTTAAAGACATCATTAATGTGGAGTAACGAATGCCTGTTCCTTTTGAACTGCAGTGGGTTATTTGCAACGAACAGCTGCTGAGAGGCTTGTATCAGCGTACTGATTTTGGTAGTCGTCTTTCTGTGATACGTTCTAGATGGTGTTTCCACTATTTTGTGTCCTTGTACTTCATCATTTATTTCATATATGTGAAACTATTAATTTCTTAATTTCTAAATCGATCTCGTTTAGAACACCCTCTTACAGCCCTTAGAAATTTCATTTCCGCTGTTTGTACGAACTTTTCATTTTCCATGACTCACTTCCATAAGCAACGAAGTGGCGGCCACTACATTATAGATCTTGGGCTCGGCGTCTGAGCCATACATTGTTCGTGTTCATCCCATTAATTGTTTGTATCTTCTATTACGATAGTGCTACCTCGTTTTCTTATTCCATTTACTGGCGTCACTAAGTTCCTGCCTTAGTTGCCCATGAATGGCAGCAGCAGATCGTATCGAAAAACGCAATGTAGTACCATCTGTGGAGCGAACGATAATATTTCCGGGTCATCGTGTGTTGGGTAGTCAGTGAGTGGGAGACGCATTAGTAGTGCGGTCGCGACGGAGCAGCAGTCGCGGACGGACCAAAAGTCCAGTCGGCCGGTTGGCGTGGGGCAGCAAGCAAGACCCCGTTGCGTGGAGTCGGTCTGGAGCCGCTGGCGGCGTGCACTCGCGGTTGGAGAGTGAGGTGCTGCTTGCGAGTGCTACGAAGTTCGACGCCAACCGACCTTGGACATGAAAGCTGAGTCCTCACTTAACTTACTATCGAGCCTCAACTGTTTACGTTTCTTCGTTTGATCCTGGTTGTCACTTTTGGGACATTCCAGCGAGCAACAACGTGTGTGTATTTAACTTAACTTAATTTGTTTCATGTTATGGAAGTTTACAAGCGGTATCTTCTGCCTTGTAGCCGTTCCAGTTATCTGCCCTGGTCATTGATGTAATTTTAGGCAGTGTATTTTCCTCGTCGTATTGTTGCTGTCCAGTACGGTGTGTAGTTCGATGCCAATATTCTGTGTGTCGTGTATTGAAATCTTGTGGTCGTTGCGTGGAGCGGAACTGATTTGGTTGATTCGTCAGTCGGCTGTCTGTCGGTTGGGTTGCCTCTAGATTAAGAAGTCTTTGGACAGGCTGTCTGCCTCACGTTACTGTTACATTCCCAGGACGACCCTTGGAAACTTCTGAGCGCCGTTCCTTGTGTTGTGTAGTAATTTCCCTGTTTGGACTTTAGTTGTTTTGTTGATATGTGACCTTCAGCCTAGTATTTATATCTCTTAAATTAATGTCCTTGTCTTGCCCTTAAGGCATGAGATTGTTAATCTTCATTTTATATGAAATGTTTTAAGATACGGCCTTCTTCCCTTTAAAATTGAAACTCTTGTTTCTGGGGCTTAAGCCGTTAAATTATTTGTTGTTGAGCGGCCTTCAGCCGGTGTTTTAATATCTCTTAAATTAATCTTCTTCTCTTGCCCTTAAGGGATAAGATTGTTATGATTTTGAATGGAGCCATCACCCCAATTTGCATGAAATGTTTTAAGATAAGGCCTTCTGCCTTTTGATTGAAACTCGTCTTATTGCTGAATATGGGACCTCCAGCCTACTTCCATTAAAATTAAATTGCTAAGGTCTTCAGTTGATTAGATTGAAGATTTAGAAAATATTCTTCGGTGAAAACTCCAGAGGAACTTTGTATTTCAATTTTGTTTAAGTCTTGTGTCTTGGATTTTGAATGTGGCCTTCAGCCGATCTAAAGTTACTCAAAGGAGATCGATTAAAGTTTTGAGTGTTTTGCGTCCTTTTTGTAATATTGTGTGTTGACAAATAAAGTTTTTATGCTGAGTGCAACTGAAAGGAACTCACTTTGGTCCCTTTCCACAACCTAATCCGCTCTGTCCTGTTAGTCCCGGAATTTCAGCGTCCATTAGAGTTTCATTCTTTAACATCCTTCTTATGGTGCTGCTTATCATTTGAAACGTATTTAATTTAGTATCTAAACTGTTCATCCAGAACACTATGACCACCTACCTAATAGCCGGTATGTCCAACTTCGGCTCGGACAGCAGTGGCGATATGTAGTGGCATGGAAGCAGTGAGGCCTTGGTAGGTCGCTGGAGACAGTTGACTGCACAGCTGCACACACAAGCCACCTAATGCCCGTAAATCCCGCCGAGGTGGTCGATGAGTCCTGACGCCACGTTCAACCACACCTCAGAGTTGTTCGATAAAATGCAGTTCTGGCGAGATGGGGCGCCAACACATCAACTGGAACTCACTACTGTGTCCCTCAAACCAAAACATCACACTCCAGGCCCTGTGACAGGGCGCATCATATTGATGAAAATTGTTACTGTCGTCGGGAAACATGATTACCATGAAGGGGTTAATTGGTCTGCAACCAGTACATGATACTCCTTGACCGTCATGATCCTTTGCACGAGCTCCACTTGACCCGTGGATGCCCCAGTGAATGTTCCCCAGTGCATAATAGGGCCGCTACTAGTTTGTCTTCGACCCGCAGTACATGTGTCAAGGAGCTGTTCCCGTGGAAGATGACGGATTCGCGCCTTCCCATCGGCATGATGAAGAAGGTATCGGAATTCATCAGACCACGCAACGCTCTGTCCCTGTCCAATGCCGGTGGTCACGTGGCCATTGCAGTCGTAGCTGCCGATGTCGTGATGTTAACTTTGGCACACGCATGGATCGTTGGCTATAGAGGCTCATCGTTAGGAGTGTTCGGTACGTTGTGTGTTCAGACACACTTGTACTCTGACCGGAATTAAAATCTGATGTTTGTTCCACCGCAGTTCGCTCCTGTCCTATTTTACCAGTCCGTCGGCCTACGACGTCCGACGCCTGTAATGAGGTGTGGCAGCACAAACCCAAAACTTCTGGACGTGGTTTCACCTAGGTTTCGCCACGTGTTGAAGACACTCACCAGACCACTCCCCAAACACCCGAAGTCGTGCAGCTTCCGAAATGCTCGTGCCGAGCCTCCAGGCCATCACAATCTGCCCTCGGTCAAACTCAGATAGTTCGCACGCCTTACCTATTTTACGCATGTGCAGCACGCTCACCGTTAATACATACACCGTGCGTAAGTCTGACTAGCAGTCACTCCTTTCCAGGTGACGCTTCGATCGCCTGGACTTGTTTATATCGATAGTAGATCGGTGATCATGTTCCGGCTGATCAGTGTATGTCCTAATTGTCGTCGAAAGAAACACTATTTCCAAGGTAGCTGAAGTTAGAGACTTGTTCAGCTAATCGATTATTTATGATTGTTTTGCCTTGGTTGTTTCTTCCTATTAACATTATCACCTTTGCTTTGTTTGAGGAAATGTTCAGCGCCCAGGTGCAACTTATGTTACGCTCTTTGCAATATGTCTTCTGTTTCATCTGTAAATCAAGGAGTAAGGCAAGGATGTAATACTTTTTACTAAATTTGTGATGCAATGGCCGCGCGAGATGGTCAGCTCTCCTCGCAGACAATATAGCCACCTAAGGCCGGGGCCATCAAACTGCTTTTCAATGTAGTCGCACACGAGGAATGCCCCAGGACGTCCACCCAGTTGCTAGTGTATGACGGAACAGGTCACGGACCCTTACAAATATTCAAGCTGGAACGAAAGCAGACGTTTGCAAGTATAAAGACAGAGATGACTAATAGCACGTTCACAGGAAACACGATGTCAGTTCCTCACGGAGGACCGGTAGTTTGTCGAGCGAAAGAATGCCACCCAGCAATAACTTTCTTAACAGCTGTGTGTGGTATTTCTGCGGTGTGAATTGTGAGTGGTAGAAAATGATAAACAAGTATCTTGTAAAGTTATTTCATCGACCAGAAGAAGAACATTTACTGGCCAATCGGCGCTACGGGCACTCTCAAGGAAAGAACTGTGGAGATCGCTGAGAGATTGTCGTGAGGTGGCGGATTCCTCTTCGAGACTGCAAAGCGGACACCTCTTAGTGAGTCTCGATGGAAAAGGCTTGTCTTGACGATACTTGGCTTCTGAGCACCACTGTTCCAATCGATACAGCTCTAGTTGCTGCCAAAGACGCACGCCGTTTTCCGCTTCCATGTCATCACCGGGGGGAGATTGTGCCAGACGATTCCAACGTTCATTCAGGCGTGCCCCTAAGAGAGCGACTATCGCCTGTTGAATGACTTCCGCTATAGCATTTCATTCAAAGTCCGCCTGCCAGTCCGTTTGTGTCTTAGTAACCACAACTGGAAACCCTCGTAACCACCCAGAGAATCTTGTTATTGGTAATGTGTCCAAAATGCTTTTTGTGTCAAAATAAACGTTTGCTACAAATCCAACAACATTCTTAGAATTAGGGCTCAAAAACATTTTATTTATTGAACAAACACCACCATCCGATGCAAACTGTAACCAGTAAATGTGAAATCACCCACAACAAGTGTCAAAGAGCTATTGTGTCAAATCATAATTTCTCTTCTGGAAAAACTATCAAACTTCTTTGAAAATTACACAGGGTAACAGCATTCTACCAAATTTATACTAATCTAATATTTTAGTATTTATATGTTACTTTTCCATGTAGATGAATCATATAAAACTATTTTTTCTCCAGTTTCTATACATTTATGTACAATTTCAAAAACTAGACCAGCATTACTGTTCTGTCGTAACCATAAGAACCGGAACGAATTCAATGATTACAAGAGTAAAGAAGGCAGTGAGGAAACGTCAGGCAGTAGCCCGCTGACATGGACCGTGCAGCGCCGGGAGAGCCCCCTGCAAGAAATAGATATAAGCGCCACTCCTGCCAGCCTCGGACGGAAATTAGTGTTCAGATCGGTTCCGTATACGGACATTAGTGGACGGCTATAGACGGGTACTCGCAGAACATATTGTAGTGGTCTGTATCAAGTGCTTACTTGGACTTTGTTTAAAGCGACGAACGTTACTGTTTCCATTACACTTGAGACACTGATGTAACTCCAAAGTTAAGTATTGCCAACTGCTTTATTCACATAAAATTGCTAATGTTATTTTCTTGAATTGTTGTATAGCATTCCCAGAACGCAGCATCCCCTAGGCACCCTATACGAGGCGAGTGGGCAAGGTCTAACAATAACTAACTACTTTGTTCAACAAACAGAATAAGGTACAAAAACATGATATTTAGGGTCAAGGCAGTGCTTTTACCGGTAACAAACATTCTAAAAGGATATTCCGTAGTTGAGGAGAATTTGATTAAGAAATAAACTTTGGAATGACTTTCTCATTTGCGTGGTGCTGCCTTTGTTTCAGGCAACGAACACCGGATATAGTGCCCGACATAGCGGTATCCCACCTTCCTTGGTATCTTTTTTCCACAGTCCAAATACCTTGCTGAAAATGTTACTTGCCCGCTGCTCCCGAATCTGCCTGACGAAAACAATATTTGGATTCAAATAGAGCGTTTTAATTGACATTCTACATCCAAGGGCGTTTGTAGCTCTGAATAAAAGAATCTATATGTTCTAAATAGTTCTCACTTCTTTTCTTGCCTGGAAACACAAGTACCGGTATTCTCAATGACTCCCATGCATTAGTTCTTCTAAAATGATTGCTTCCTTCAGATATTTTGACTGTTTGTAACATGAGCCAAATTTGGGGCATGGTAAAAATTCCACTTGTATTTTTGTATGGGGAAGTACGTGTGCTAGAAAGTGAGGACCAGAAGAATCACTAGAAAAATCTTTAAATAATTGTTCAATTAGTGTCAATTTAGCAAGCACAACGGTTATGCACTCAATAAAAAAGTAACAATCATGATGATGTTTCGTGGGCTCCTTTCTCAGTCAAGGGTTTGCAAAAGGCATACTTTTTCTTGTCCCACGAAGCCACCTATCCAATGTGGACCTGCAGCTGCCACATGACACACGAGCAGCGGAAGAAATATCGAGATCTCCGACCAGCAATCCAAATTAAGCTCTGTACGATCACAAAACTTTGTCCCTGATACAGTCTCATGTTAGACTGGTTTAGGCACATACAGTACCTACAGACGTAACAGATTCGATTCAGGTGGTAATTTACACATTCTTCTGGTTGCCATTCTTCTAAATCATTGTCGAGAAGAAAACAACAGAAAATTTGAAACCATTTCTGGATAATCGAACTACCAGTGGCATAATTTCGCACTTGAGTGTTGTCTAGTGATTTCCGTGGTACTAACAAAGAAAATGGAGATAAAAGTAATAAAAATCATAGCATTGATTATTTATAAAAGCGTAAGAATGGACATTTATTCTAGGTCTTTTAAAAATTAGGATATCTTAATCATTTACTAAACAATAGGTATAGGAGGCGTTCAGTAAGTAATGCTACAATATTTTTTTTTGAAACCAGGTTTTTTCAGGATTCCAGTACACTATATTATTCCCCACTCTTTTTTGCTACTACGTCGCATGTTTCAACATAATCTCCCTTCACTGCGACGGCGTTATGCCATCTTACTGGGAGGGCCTGTATGCTTGATGGTACCACTCTACACGTCAGTGTCATGCTGCGTCAATAATCTCCCCATTATTCACTTACTGCTTCCCGCTGAGTGAATCCTTCATTAGCTCAAACATATGGAAGACGTAAGGTGCGATATGCCCGCCCGGTTAGCCAAGCGGTCCAACTCATGGCTTTACGGAGCGGGAAGGAGCGCCTGGTCCCCGGCACGAATCCGCCCGGCGGACGTGTGTCGAGGTCCGCTGAGCCGGCCAGTCTGTGGATTGTTTTTAGGCGGTTTTCCATCTGCCTTGGCGAATGTGGGCTGATGGCCCTTATTCCGCCTCAGCTACATTATGTCGGTGATTGCTGCGCAACCAAGTTCTCCACGCAAACATAGGGGTTACAATCTTCTGGTGTGAGACGTTCCCTGGTGGTGGTGGTGGGAGGGAGGGGGGTCCACCGACGCCTAACCGCACAATAACCCTGGGTTCGGTGTGGGGCGGCGGAGGAGTGAAGTGGACCGCGGAAGTCGTCGTGGGGATGTGGACCACTGCGGCTGCGTTGGATCGGAGCCTCTCCGTCGTTTCTAGGTCCCCGGTTCACATACGATACAACACATACAGGGTGCGACATCCGACCTGTAAGATGGAGGAGGAAGAAGAATCAAATGAAGTTTTGTGAGTTCATCTCCGGTACACAGACTTACGTGAGGCCTTGCGTTGCCGTCAATAAGAAGAAGTTCGTTTTGCAATTTTGTGCTGAAGTCGTTTCTTCAATTTCTCGAGGCTAGCACAATACATTTTAGAAGTGATCGTTGCACCATCAGGAAGGAATTAAAACAGGATAACCCCTTCAGAGTCACAGAAGACCGTCGCGATGGCTTTAGCGGCCGGGAATGCGGATCAGAACTTTTCCTTCGTAGGTGGTTTGGTGTCAATCCATGGTTTGCTGTTTTGTTTCCTGTTCGAAGTGATGAACCCGTGTTCCATCGCCTGTGGTGATGTTGGACAAAAAATTGTCACGACCAGCATCGCAACAGATGAGCAATTCCTCACAGACGGTCCTTCGTTGCTCTTTATGATCTTCTGTAAAGCGGTGAGTAACTCAGTTGGCTTACACCACACTAGCTGAAGGAGAAGTGTATCAGCATTACCAGGGAAGACTGTCCAATTGAGAATCGAGGTGTCTGTTTGTGATCTGTCGATCACCTCGAATGGGAGTGTCCACACGTTCCAACATTGGAGAAGTCACTGGTGTGTACGGCTGGCCCACAAGCGGGAGATCGGACAGATTCGCGTACCCTGGTTGCGATGATGACAGACGCCTCGCCCAACGATTCACCGTGTTTCCGTTCACTACCAGGTCTTGGTAGACATTCTGGAAGTTCCTATGAATGTCTGCGAAGCCCTGGTTCTCCGTTAAAAAGCTCAGTGGCAACTCTCTGTTTTAAACGCCCATTCATTACAGACGCCATTTTGAAACCTACATATAGCCTCGCCACCTGTCGGAACTTCATGAAACTATAGGGTTTGAAGCGGGAATATTCGAAGATGTCTGACAAGAAATCCCGCATTTTTTAAACCGAAGTTGGCCGAGAAAAAGAAATGTGTGGCATTATTTACTAAACGTCCCTCGTGTTTTGGCAATGCTATGATCATTTACGTATTCTGTAGGTCACTTTTATTGAGAAAGTGATTTTAAATTGGCGTAAGCAGATTCTTTTTATGCTGTGTGATTCACGAAGTGGAGTCATAACCCTGCTGTGCACTGGATTTAGCCTTGTTACTACACTCTAAGTTCAAATACACAATCCTTGGAAATGTACTTCCATTTCTTTTTTATTCCTGCCGCGTTGTTCCGTCGGAACTTTGAATACGCTACATGATACATATACGTATACATTTTTGAGTTATCGCTATTTGTTGCGGGTTGCCCTTGATTTATGGAAACCAGTGTTTCCGTTTGGTTTTCCACCACCGGTGACCGCAGCTGCAGTCGCGCATCTCCGCGGCGATCTGCGCCCGTTCAGCGCTGCGCGCCGACGTCAGCTACCCGCGGCCGCTTTAACATAAATACCTGCGTCGCGTCAGGCCACGCAATTTGTCACTCGCGGGTCGTCGCTCGGTTGCAGCGACTCGCCGGCGAGCGAGCCCGCGAGTTGTGCAGCGCGCGCGCCGTCTTGCGCCGGCCGCGAGTAAAAAGTCAGCGGCGCGGCGGTCAGCGGTGATGTATTTCGGCGCGGCGCGGCCATGCGTCACCGGCGTGGCGGCTGCCCCTTTGGCGCAGTGCGATGCAAATGCCGCGCAGCCGCTACCGCTGCCCGCGTACGTACCGAAGCCCGCGGAATCCGCTTGTCGGGCCTTGTAGCGGCAGCCTCGCTACACGACTCCCAGGAACGCGGGTAATACACTGTATAATGTCACAACCTTATTTCGTCCTTTCGCGAGTCTCTCCTTGGAGTCGGTTTCGTAAATAGCGCGACGTTCATCAGCCGTGTAAAAGGAATACGAATGGAGAAACGGCTGCTTTGTACCGACTGCGTGACACCGTCACTTTAGGAGAGATTAATGTACACCCTCCTCTACTTTGACCGGACAGTCGGAGGATTTTTGGCTTTACCCGTACGCTGCACCTCTCACAATACCATCGCTCTTCGGTTTATTCCCCGGCTAAAAGTTTATGCTACTAAATGAAACAGGTAACAAAGTCTATACAGCTTCTTAGTATAAGATCCATACTATTATTGTCAAGGACTCCATGCTGCCCCGAAGAAGTTAATGGTTCACTTCCATTCCGTTTGTAAGCACAGTAAACCTGTTCCAGAGAGACGTTACCTGAATCATATCTTACACATATATTTCGAAGATTCGTCATAACTGGACCTAAATTATTTTACTATGAAGGATAGTTAAATGAAAACGAGACACTTGTAAGAACTGTAAATAAACTGTTTATTATTTGAAACTTAATCGTCGTAACTGTTAACAAATTTATACCATTTTGAGATAAGACGGGTTCTTTTGTTGTTTCTTACGGAACCATGGTTGTACGCTGGTGTACACCGCTCCGTCCGAAAAAAATCGACAGTCACGAATGACTTTCTTCAGGACTCCAAAATTATGGAAATGAGGAAAGATCGGGAATATATGGAGGGTGTGTAAGTGCTTCCCTGTGAAACACCTGCAGCGTAGTCGAAACAGCATAGCCAATACGTCGGCCAGCCATGAAGGTATTGATCGTCTTGTATCAGAGTGGGACAAATGTATCAACAGTTACGGTGGTTTCTTTTGAAATAATACACAGTTTACTTACTTTTTCAATTTGTCTTTTTAATTTAACTGCCGCTAGTATCTTTGTATTTCGAGATAAAGATCTAACACGTGGCACACAGCTACAAGACTGTTCTTCCACTGCCTCTGCAGTAAAAGTATGTTCTGAAAAGTGAGGAGAGAGAAAGAGAGACAATGTGAAGATATATCTTTCTATGCTTTCAACATTATAATTTAAAGCATCTGTCTACAATTTTCCAACTGTTACAAAGAAACAAAGAAAGAGAGAGAGAGACGAAAGATTGCTTACTGATATAGTTAAAATGGTTCATATGGCTCTAAGCACTGTGGGACTTAACACCTGAGGTCATCAGCCCCTAGAGCTGAGAAATACTTAAACCTAACTAACCTAAGGAGACCACACGCATCCATGACCGAGACAGGATTCGAACCTGCGACCATTGCAGCAGCTCGGTTCCGGACATAAGCGCCTAGAACCTCTCAGCCACAGCGGCGTGCACTGATATTGTTATTTCGTTTACAGTGCAACACTATTGTCCCCTTAACTTAGCGGTCAGCGCGTCTGACTGACATGCAGCGGTCTTGGTTCGATTCCCGACGGGATCGGAGATTTCCGCCGCTCAGGGACTGGGAGTTTTGTTGACCTCACCGTCATTTCATTATCATCGACACACATGCCACGCACTGTGGCGTCACTGAAAGGACATGCAACTCGGCGGCCAACTTCGCCAGGTGGGGACTCCTAACTATCAGTGCCATATGATTATTTCGTTTTAACATGTCTGCCCCGATAGCTGAGTGATGCCGGCACGGTAGCTCAGCGTGTTCGATCAGAGGGTTATCTGCCCTCTGTAATAAAAAAGAAAAATGAGTGAATGGATCAATAATGAACTTCAACGGGCTCCCCGAACAATTACAACGAACTATAACGCACAAAATGAGATTAAAAAAGAAAAGTGGTCAGTGTGACGGATTGCCGTCCTACGGGCCCGGGTTCGATTCCCGGCTGCGTCGGGGATTTTTTCCGCTCAGGGACTGGGCGTTGTGTTGTCTTCATCATAATTTCGTCACCATCCGGCGCGCAGGTCGCCCAGTGTGACGTCGACTGTAATAAGACCGGCACCAAGGCGGCCGGACCTGCCCCATAAGGGGCCTCCCGTCTAGTGACGCCAAACGCTCATTTCATTTTATTTTAGAATAACAATTTTTAATTACATCCACTACTATTATACGTTTTCATGCTCATTTTGAAAGGTGGTTGTAGATTTTGTTATGCTTACATCTTTGACACAAAACAAAAGTAACTGTCGTCTGATAACTCAGACAAAGAGCCTTGTACCTGAACATACGTGTCCTGTGGTCCTGTGCGGCAGTCTAGTTTAGTTTGGTAACGGGATTCACGAGACATACAGGCCCCGCAACGAACTTGTGACGTCATACTACTTGGATTGTCCGCCACACTTCGCCAACGCTTGGCCCGTGCAGGGCCGACGAGATATCAGGCAACTGAAAAGTTCCCCCCTAAAGGTCTTAAATGTGTCGTGTGCTAACGAGAGCTTGCAAGCGTTTAAACGCGTAGTAAAAAGTTATTAAACTCGTCTGAAATACTTACTCGCTCCCAGCCGAAGACCCCTGCTGGCACTGATTATGTCCGTAGTGTCATACGCTGTCGCGTACCCTCCGCGGCCTGTCTTCCTCGTGGATATCATTTGGTAATAAGTGACGTCAGGGGTCTTCTGGCCAAAATGATAGGCAGCTGCAAGCTTTGGCGGACACATAAGCACACTTGATTTCTGCATGTTGGGTTTGCTAGACTGGCCGCCGCTATCGCTGCTACCGCTGAAAGCGGTATCGAGTGTGTACGCTCCAGCGCATGCCGCAATCTCTTGTCTTGTGTACTGTGTTTAGGGCAGTATTACGTTGTTGCGTGTTACTCTTGTGAGTTAAGATTCTCGGCTAGAAAATCATTGAAATGATAGCAGTTTCACGGTAACCACATGGTCCTTTCCATTATCTTTGACAAGATTGTCTGGGCTTCTAGATTGATTTCATCAAGAATATATAATGATAATTGTTGTGTTGAGTCAGACTTCCATTCTAAGCTGACATTCATGTGCCTTGCTCCAAATTGTGGTTTTGTGCTGTGGACTTCGGTGGTTTTCAATTAACGGACGGCCTAGAATTTCACTTATTCTGAGCATTTACTCACATTTCATGCAAAGATCTCCGGACGAATAACTGTGATACCGTATTAGTATCTTTTTTGTATTCATGCCTGGCCCATGTGATCATAGCCGCCGGCCGCTGTGGCCGAGCGGTTCTAGGTACCTCTGTTCGGAACCACGCTGCTGCTACAGTTGCAGGTTCGAATCCTGCCTCGGACGTGGATGTGTGTGATTTCCTTAGGTTAGTTAGGTTTAAGTAGTTCTAGGGAACTGATGACCTCAGATGTTTGGTCCCATAGTGCTCAGAGCCATTTGAACCGTTTTTTATCATAACCGACAAATTTGTTTTAAAGATAGATACTCTTTAAATTACAATGTGAATGTTGTCATTTACCTACATATTTATTTTATTGTTTAAGCACAAAAGGTGAAATAGAATTTCGACTACCTTTATCTCAGAACCGAAAAAATATTCTTGAAATTGGAAGAACAACATACAAGGAAGCCCACTTGCATTGCGGAGTACTGTTTGCTACAGACGCAGACAGCTGAATTTCATATTTGTGATGTCTGATATTTGGGTTATGTCATAGAGAACAGAGACAATTTCGATCCCGCAGCAATTATGAACCAGTCAAGACACAAACCAATTAATTGCATTAGCTATCAGTGGGCGCTGATTTAAATTAAGGGGGAAAGTTGATAATTTGTGTTGGACTGGTATTCGATCGTGGGTCTCCTATATTTACAAGGCAGATGCGCTGACCGCAGCTCCATCTGGACAGAGAGGTTATCACAGCTGCGCGGAGTACCTACCCGTCAGAACCAAATTCGTAACTTATCCACACGTTACTGGCGTAGTGCTCCTTGGCCATTATCCTCGATACTCACTGCATTTCGCCAATTCCTCAAGAGTTCGAGCGTGGTGTACATCAGCACTAAAGTGATCAATTGGTCGTCCTCACCTCAATTATTCATATAATGTCTGTTCTTTCGGACAAGTCAGAATTATTAATTGAATATGTCTGAAAGAAAAGATACCACATATAAAATTAAGATGAGGACGACAAGTTGCTCACCTGTGTGGTTGCACACCACGCCAGAACTGTTTCGGGAATCGACAAAATCCCACGAATAATGAGATTAATGGCTAGGGGGAACTGTATTAGTAGTGTGCAGATAAGTGGAGAATTTGAGTCTGACGGGAAGCGTTCTGGGCAATTCCGTGCGTTAGTCTGAACTCTGGGTTCTGATGACTCAGAGGTCACCGCTTGTGCCCAGTAAGCAGGACTCCTGGGTTCGAATACCAGTCCGGCGCAGTTTTTCAACGTTTCCCATTAATTTACATCAGTGCCCATTGGCAGCTAATGTCATTATCTCCTTTCAGGTGCTGTTCCAGAGCGGAGCAGATCTTCGTTGCACAGATAACATTTTATATCATGAGCATGAGGAGCAGTTCTTATGTATGATTTAGGGTAGCTGATTATGCATCTAGTTCTTCATATGTTTCAGGGTGGAACCGTTAAATTCTGAAAGGCAGGTGTTGTTTAAAATACCTCACAGATTATAGCTGCACAGAAAGCCAATTTTTGGCTTCCAGGTTTACTTATTTATGATTTCACTGTTAAAGAAAATTCGTAACACTAGTGAGTTTCAATTTCCACGTTAACGCTTTAGATTAAATATTGATTTTAGTCAATGTATTTTTATGGACGACTTTCTGTAAAGTAGAATTAGAGTTCTCGTCTGTAAAAAAACTGCAGTCTTTTATTCCTACATCTTTACAGTTCTGTGGCGCCTTTTCCGCACTGTGATATTACTTCTTTGGAAAGGCACTACAGTGATAAATTGGATGCTGTTTCAATTTGCACAGTGAGTCGCCATACAACACATACATGTGAATCACATTCTGAACTTTCACTTCTAGTCACTAAGCCACTTTGCGACGCGCAGCGGACGTGCATCCTGCGCTGTTATCACACTACCCCGTCGTCTCAATTAGTTCCTGATATAAACAATGCATAGGAAGAGCTATCTCGGGAAGAGTATCTACGAGAATAATATCGAATGTAATATGATTAGAGAATTATAGAGAGCATTTCACGATTTCTCTTGCATGATTGTACATACTGTAGTTGAAACTTTGCAGATTAGGTTTTCCAGAAACCGTATAAGTAGAACAGTTTCCTACAAAAGTTGCTGGATGTATCAAAAACCGTATTGACAGCATTAATTACATCTGCGCAGTTCATTTAGAAACACTGGGAGAATAATACTACTGTGCGACGAATAATTTAAGTTGAAAGTGTCCTTCATACAACAAGGTCTTACCAGAGGAGAGCAGTCTCACAAAGAAGTGTCTCACGTAAGCCCAAAGTGCAGCAAGGAACAGGATATGAAAAATATTAGAACGAACAACTACAACTGAAAACTCGCAACATCACAGGGAAACTTTCACATACAAAGACCGCTTCCAGTGAAAAAGAACGTAATAAATGTCCAGATCAATACAAGTAACAACTCACTGATAATATCAACTATTAAAACAAAAATTATGATGTAAAACGTAACGAGACTAAGTAATAGCCCTCTCAGCCGCCCTGCCACAGATACTTAATTTAAAATAAAATATTTTCGACTTCCTCCTTTTAATAAACAGACTAATATCAAACTGCATAGAGACACCATAACACTAACAAAAGACGACAGAAAAAACACAGTGACCGTTGGCAACACTATATACGGTAAACACGCAATCAACGTACATTGAAAGTGAAGTGTTCAAGTGAAATCTGTTCAGAATCGGCGAAAATCGTACATCCTGCTGTGCAGGACGAATAGGTACTTCGATTTTGTATAATGAGTTCATCGTATGTCGGCATCTGATTGAATCATGTAAAGCCACATTCTGGTTAGACTGCCACACGGGAAGAATACGTTACAAATGTCGACATTAGCATGAACCTTAGAAACGGCAGTAGTCACTGAAACCAATCATTTCCTTGTTTATGTTCTCATTCAAATTGTTTTCTCCCAAGTATCGATTACAGGCTCTAGAAGTGTGAGAAGTGTGTAGTAGTAATTGTGTAATATTATGTATCTGGAAAGAAGTAGATCGTTCACTGTTCTCCAAACATGCGTTCTCGTATGTTGAAGGGTAAGCCACTCAGTGGAATATGTCGCCTTTCTTGTAACATATACCTCAAAAGTTGATTGTGCATCTCCTGGACGTTCTCATGCTCACTAACGAATACATGAACAAACACTAGCTCTCCATTGATCTTACCTATATCTTCTACCAATCTTGTATTCCAAGGAACACTCTGATGAACAATATCCAGGAATCTGTTGAGTGAGTGCTCTGCTAGGTACTTTCGTTTGGACGACAGACAGCGCTGAAGTGATGGTGTTATTCACAAAGGGCTGAAGTGATGGAGCTGTTCGCATCTGATATTCTATATCAATTCGATTTAGGTGCTTCATCTTCGTTGTATAATCTCAGTCTCTGTTACATACCTACAATACGCAAACGATTATAATACATTTTCTCAAATGAAACCATAATCAAGACGGTTACAGTGACTTTCCCATATGCTTTACAATATATGTATGGGATTTGGACCTCGAAACGGGCAGCTTTTTATTATTACCGTTTAAATTTTTCAAATGAAAACATAGACGGCTTTTAAGGCGCAACTAAAATGTAGTGTATATATTCTTAAATGTGAATCGCAACGTGCGTTTCCATGAATAGAGTACCACCACATTTTCTGCTGATACTAGTCGAAGTGAACGAGGGCTAACGTTCGTTCATAGTGCACAGGAGCAATGCTTTAACATTAAGTTTCGCTACAAAATGGGCAAAACGGCGATAGTGTCTCTCCAGTGGTGGTAAAAGTGCTCAGGAAAGAAACTGCGATTTTTAGCCCCCTACTGACAACGATTTCGTAACAGAAAGATAATTGTTCGTGATGATCGTGTCCAGCTCTGCGATTAGCAAGGACAGCTTCTGTAGCATGATCCAAAACTATAAGGATGAGGAAAACACCTGTTCTAAGTTGTGCCGTAACTAATCTGAAAATCGTCATTTTGGAAGAAGGATTACAGTGGGTTTTACTAGTTTATTCCAAAATACAGAAGCAGCCCTCAATAAATGTGCTGTATCGAATAGCGATTACTCTGTGAGTTCCTAAAACTTTTTCTGGTGATTTATAGATTGTTCGTTCCTTTTAATGTATGTCAGGGCACTGATGACCTCGACGTTGAGCGCCCATAAGCCCCAACACACACATACGTTTTATAGATTGTTTGAATGTACTATTCGCGCACATTGCATATTATCACTGCTCATAAAAAACAAAATTCACATCAGACGCCTGAGGTCACAATATACAACTGCAACAATATTTTATTATAGTTGATTAATGACTCAGGCCATCCGTAAAGCTTCATTTCAGACCATTAGGCAACCTTAGTCACTGAATACGAAATACTTTGTGTTTCTGAATCCAAATACATTTTCACTGCGCCAGGAAAGTAATTTATGCAGTGTATGACAAATACCAAAGGTCAAATTCTCCGCAATGTAAACGTAGTGAAGATATCACTATCTCTCTGAAAAGTATATGATAATTCGTGTTGACTGCGTAATAAACGAGAGAAATATGTACATACGAATGCCTATAGAATTGCAAATTCATATTTTAATAATCGACAAACGTTCGACGTTCGTACTGCGCATGCAAATCTCCGCCTGTCGTGGCGTGGGCGACATAATTCTAAACTACGTAAGAAGTAAAAGGTGTGTCCCTGGGTTCCAGTGTCCTCAAACACGGCCTTGAAAACATTCCAGTACCAGATGATGAACAGTTGTAACGACTTCGTTTCCAAAAAGAAAAGAGCAATGACTACTTTTGTGTGATGGATAATAAAGACACATTGCAGTTCACTGCCTCAATTTGCTTGCTCAATTGTACACTGGAAATATTACAGATTTGTAATTACGTTATAGTTTATTTTAGACGGCTATTTGTTATTAACGAGACTACACTGTCATTTATGGAATTTACGCCATGAATTCAACTGCAAGGGTAAGTTGAGGGCTGAAGTAGTTATGGCACATTTAAAATTTGTTGCATGTGCGACTGGATGGTTTCAGTCAGCGAATTGTTCCTACATGTTATTCGAGCTAGTCAGAGTCTTCCCTTACGTCAGCCCCGCAAACTATTGAGTTCACACAAATGGCACTAGCATAATACTTCTTCAGAGGGTTTTCACAATTCATTTGACTTTCTCCAAACTGTTCAATGGCCCTTTGCATAGAATACTCCATTTTCTGAACCCTCTTTAATTTAATTTGATGTTCGTCCCTGCAATTTTTATTATTATCTGATTTGCAACCTAGGTATACATTGTAGCTTATAACTTGATTTCTAAAGCTTTTCGAATAATCATTTAATTCGAGTGATATCTGATTCACCTGGAGTTTCCAAGAATAACCAATTCTGTTGTGATCTGAGAAGAGGATATTAGTTACAGCCAGCTGAAACTTTTCGAAAAATTTTGTCCTTCCTTACTGCGCAAAAGAGTGCGATCTTGCGTAAAATTGTCCCTACCGGCACATTCACGCTGTTGGAGGGTTGGAATGACTTTCGTGCGCTAAACACTCTCACGGCATTTACTAGTTACAGTACAGGTAACATGACCTGCAAGCCTCATTTCATCGAAAAAATACGCCCTTACGACAGATGATGCCATCAGTCTGCACCAAGTAGTCACATTTGCAGCATGAAGTGGTACCTGATGATGCGGGTGAGGATCTTCCATTGCCCACATTTTGCTGTTCTGTGTGCTGACATCTCCTTGTAGATGGAAATGGACGTCATCTGTCCACAGACTGTCCCATGCCCATCAACTTTCCATTTACAGGAGGACAGGGAATTTCACATGGGACGTTTGTCTTGCTAGTTGGCCAGCAGGAAGTAACTCCAGAACGTGGTTCATTTGTATGGATAGCAACGCAGGATCTCTCTTAGGAGTTTAAGAACCGTGCTCGTAGGCATTTCCCATGTTCCTAGTGCACAACATCTTTGCACACCACCGCTCGAACCCTCCTGCAATGCTGTGCCCACATCTTCGACAAAAGTCGGGCCAACTGCTTTGCTCCGTCTGCCACACTGCACATCGAAAGAACCTGTCTTTTCGAATTTTGTAGTCATTTTCTCCAGACTCTTTGCAGACGTTCGAACTGTGTCTTTTCTCATACCCCTGGACTTCTGCAGGGCTACTGGCGCACAGTCACCGTTCTTGTAAAAGAGTTTTAGCAACAACGCACGATCCTTCGCGGAGATAGTCATGCGGGGCGTCTCGGAAGAAAACTGAGCAAAGCCGTGTGACGTGCGCGTCTGTCGGTGTGCACACTCGTATTCTGATGCTTACACTGTCATGTATTTATCAAATTTTCGTAACAATTTTGTGGCATGACGTTTCCCACTGCGTCAGTAATATGCTGTCCAAATTTGAAGTCAGTCTGACGAGTGGTTCTTTTTCTATAGCGTTTTGAAACTGGAACTGTAATTGTGGACTTTCTGCAGATAGTAAAACTAATCCTTATATATAAAATTCTCGTGTCACATGTTAGTTGCCATACTCCTCCGAAACGGCTCGATAGATTCTGATGAAATTTTAAATGTATGTTCGGTACATCTGAGAATCGTTCGTAATCCGTTTTTCGTACGTCTAAGTGGTAAGGGTGGTCCAGCCCAAAAAAATGTTTCTTATTTTTTCGGACAGAACTTCTTATTTCAATTTTTTTATGATGTGGCATTAAAAAGTACACACAACCCTAAATTTTCACACTTCTACCACCAACCCCTATTTTATAGCGATTTTAGTAATTTAATAATTTTCAACACCGGTCGATGACTGATCGATTATCACTTGACCAGTCATCCCCGCCAGGTGTCTACCAGTGACAGTCTTTCACGATTCGATAGATAGGTAATTGAAGAAAACGCACCAAAAGCAGCGACTCGAATATCCCTCTCTGAATCAACTGAACTAGACCGAGAATTTTAACTAGGTAGCACGCGTCATTCGCCAAACCGACATTTAGGCCTAGCGCACATGCATCGATTTTTATCGCATGGAAATATATAGTACGATCAAATTCTATTAGTGGAACATAGAAGTTCCTATGCTCTCCTATGCCTAAATGAACTTATTCATACAATATTTTTACGTTCGATAAAAGTCAATGCGTGTGCGCTTGGCCTCATTCATAATGTTGGCGAACACGTTTCGACACGAAATTGCCTCTATGTTTCTATGCTCATGAACGAGCCGTGTATAGGTTCAAATGACTCTGAGCACTATGGGACTCAACTGCTGAGGTCATTAGTCCCCTAGAACTTAGAACTAGTTAAACCTAACTAACCTAAGGACATCACACACATCCATGCCCGAGGCAGGATTCGAACCTGCGACCGTAACGGTCTCGCGGTTCCAGACTGCAGCGCCAGAACCGCGCGGCCACTTCGGCCGGCGAGCCGTGTATTGGCTACAATTGTTACATCAGCGTGATCTACCGTAGAAATGCCAGAACTAATAGTGGCCGATACTGCCGGACTTCCCCCTAGCCCTTTTTCACTCCCTACACAGTTGTCGGCCATTATTATTGTTTGTGTCACGAGCTCCCGCCAACAACGGTTATTATGTTACACGCATACATTTTGTCACACGTATACATTATTCTTATAGACTAGAGATAATTTATACGGCAAAACAACGTTTTCCGTGTCAGCTAAAACATACACTACTGGCCATTAAAATTGCTACACGGCGAAGATGACGTGCTACGGACACGAAATTTAATCGACAGGAAGAAGGTGGTGTGATATGCAAGTGATTAGCTTTTCAGAGCATTCAACACGGTTGGCGCCGGTGGCTACACCTGCAACGTGCCGACACGAGGAAAGTTTCCAACCGATTTCTCATACACAAACAGCAGTTGACCGGCGTTACCTGGTGAAACGTTGTTGTGATGCCTCGTGTAAGGAGGAGACATGCATACCATCACGTTTCGGAATTTTATAAAGGTCGGACTGTAGCCTATCGCGATTGCGGTTTATCGTATCGCGACATTCCTGTTCGAGTTGGTCGAGATCCAATGACCGTTAGCAGAATATGGAATCAGTGGGTTCAGGAGGGTAATACGGAACGCCGTGCTGGATCCCAACGGCCTCGTATCGCTAGCAGTCGAGATGACAGGCATCTTATCCGCATGGCTGTAACGGATCGTGCAGCCACGTCTCGATCCCTGAGTCAACAGATGGGGACGTTAGCAGGACAACAACCATCTGCACGAACAGTTCGACGACGTTTGCAGCAGCATGGACTATCAGCTCGGAGACCATGGCTGCGGTTACCCTTGACGCTGCATCACAGAGAGGAGCGCCTGCAATTGTGCACTCAACGGCGAACCTGGGTGCACGAATGGCAAAACCTCATTTTTTCGGATGAATCCAGATTCTGTTTACAGCGTCATGATGGTCGCATCCGTGTTTGGCGACATCGCTGTGCCACATTGGAAGCGTCTATTCGTCATCGCCATACTGGCGTATCACCCGGTGTGATGGTATGGGGTGCCATTGGTTACACGTCTCGGTCACCTCTTGTTCGCATTGACGGCACTTTGAGCAGTGGACGTTATATTTCAGATGTGTTACGACCCGCGGCTCTACCCTTCATTCGATCCCTGCGAAAACCTACATTTGAGCAGGATAATGCACGAACGCATGTTGCAGGTCCTGTACGGGCCTTTATGGATGCAAAAAATGTTCGACTGCTGCCCTGGCCAGCACATTATCCAGATCTCTCACCAACTGAAAACGTCTGGTCAATGGTGGCCGAGTAACTGGGTCGTCACAATACGCTAGTCACTACTCTTGATGAACTGTGGTATCGTGTTGAAACAGCATGGGCAGCTGTACCTGTACACGCCATCCAAGCTCTGTTTGACTCAATGGCCAGTTGTACCAAGGCCGTTATTACGGCCAGAGGTGGTTGTTCTGGGTACTGATTTTTCAGGGTCTATGGACCCAAATTGCGTGAAAATGTAATCACATGTCAGTTCTAGTATAATATATTTGTCCAATGAATACCCGTTTATCATCTGCATTTCTTCTTGGTGTAGCAGTTTTAATGTCCAGTAGTGTATAAAGGTTTTCAGAGGTGGAACGAAGTTCGCCGGGTATAGCTTGTAATGTATAATAATGATGAAACGCAGGTTCTTGCCAATCCTATCTCATTAAAGAAGAGTCTTTGATAACATTGGATTACTGAAAAACACCGGTAGGTGGCGAATGGGACCTCTTTCCGAGGATGTGTATTGTTGATACGAGGCCAGGACACGTACTTGGTACCGTAGCAGTTTTGCGCCCTAAACAAAAAACAAACACCTACTTGGACGATAGCCTTGTGACCATTGCTGCAGTGAGGTAGTTGATCGGCGGTGTCGTCTGTATTTGGTCAGGTTCCTCTTGTAGTCGCCGCCGTAAGGTCGGTGCCGGCGCTGGAGCTCTCTCTCTCTCTCTCTCTCTCTCTCTCTCTCTCTCTCTCTCTCTCTGTGTGTGTGTGTGTGTGTGTGTGTGTGTGTGTGTGTGTGTGTGTGTGTGAGCGCCGCTCGCAGTTAGCGCTGCAGCGGCGCGGCGGCTCGCCCGTCCAATTCACAGAGTGGCCGATGCGGCGAGTGGACGCCGCGCGGCCGGCTCGTAAGAGTTTACGATACACTCAGAACCGAACGTCGTCAGTAATAACGTGTGCTTAGCATGAAATATTCATGAGGCGGCCCGCTGTTTGCTCCGTGAGTCGAAGTGCGGCGCGCGGCGGCGGGCGCTGTGCTGTGCGGGCTGCACTGCACTGCTGGTGCGCTGCGCTGCGCTAGGCGAGGTGTTTGCGCCTTCCACTCGCACTGGCATCCGACGCGCGCGCGCTGTTGGTATTAACGCTCGTTTAGCCTTCTAGGGCTACCGGCACGGTGACAGCCGCCGCTCGGTCCCATCTGTGTATCCGATTCAGAGGTGGACGAGTGGTCGTATCCTTTGGCGCTGATATTTATTCGCGCGAGGAGATGCACAAAAAACAACGTGAATCGACGGTGGAGGAGGAACATGTTCCCTCTAACACATGGAATGTTCGTCTTTATGTGGTTACATTTCAGGTAGAAATTCTACTGAGAATGTATAGACCGGTTCTTCATGGATTACACTAATGATTGCACAGTGGAGGCTTTCACGGCCAGTATTTGCATCCTTGGTGGTTTTATTATTTACCAGGGAACCCGGGCTACGCTTCTCTATTGCTAAATATGTGTGGAAATTGGATGCACTTCCTAACCTCCTCCTCCCCCTCTCTCTATTCATCGTCACCTGCCCCCTTCTCTCTCTCCAGCACGTCATCCCTCCCTCTTTCTGTCCCTTCCTCTTCCCCTATGCCTCTATGACTCAAATAGCTCAGAACACTATGGTACTTAACATCTGAGGTTATCAGTCCCCTAGAACTTAGAACTACTTAAACCTAACTGCCCAAAGGACATCACACACGTCCATGTCCGTGGCAGGATTCGAACTTCCGACCGTAGCGGTCGCGCGATACCAGACTGAAGCGCCTACAACCGCTCGGCCACAACGGCCGGCCCTCTGTCTCTATCCCTGTCCGCAGCTCGTGGTTTAGTGGCAAGCGTTGCTGCCTCTGGATACCGGCTTAGATTCCCGGCCGGGTCGGGGATTTTCTTCGATCGGGGACTGGGTGTTTATGTTGTCCGCATCATTTCAATCATTCGTAAAAGTGGCTAGTCTGAAATGCGTAAATATTGCGAATTTGTACGGGCGCTGATAACCACGCAGTTGAGCGCCTCACAAGCAAAATGTCATCATTATCTATCCCCTTCTCCTCCCACTCTCTGTCCATGTCGTCCATCTTACACTTTACGTTCATTGCCTCCCTCACTCTCTGACCATCTCTCTTTACTATTATAGCAATAAATAAATGAATAAATAAAATAAAAAAAGAAAGTAAAAAAATGAGTGAGAGCGTTTAGCATTGCTTTAATCTGCCAACGGCTAGGATGACATAGTTTCGGACGATTCAGATTACGTAGTAGTATTGTAATAAGCAGACAGGCAATGAGTACAGCTTCCCAGTCTTCTGTTGAAACCACTCTGCGGGGAAGAAAACAAAACTGCATAGAGTTGTGGATACAAATATTGCTTCAAATTGTAAATAAGTAGAGAGAATGTATGTGGGAGAATTAATTTGAGTAATGGTTTAAACGCCCTGGTGTCGTTGTTTCAGGGCAGATTTATGTGCCTAGCACTTCGCTCGATGATGCAAGCAACGCTTAACAAAAATCAAGATACCTTCTTAGAATTTATCTATCTATAAACAGCGTTCAGCCATATAAAATAATGCAAGGAACAGTGAAGAATGGAAGAACGAGGTGTTCGCATTACAAAGGATCTAATGACGTGTTTGCATTACAAAGGATCTAATGACGTGTTCGCATTACAAAGGATCTAATAAAGAGACGAACTCTTCCTCCCCAGCTGTTGAATCCCTACATCGTAGAAGCAATGACGAAAACATAAGAGGTGTTCAGGATTGAGATTAAACTTCACGGTGAAAGAATATCAATTATAAGATTTGCTGATGACATTGCTAACGTCACTGAAAACTAGTAACGGTTACAGAATATACTGAACGAAATGAATATCTAGTGAGTATTGTAAATAACTGTGACGATATGTGCAGGTTTGAACAAGCAGTCAGCTCTAAACTTTTCGTCAAATGATTTCTAGTTTAAAAATGCGATCATCTCATTACTGGTGAAAGAAGCTGATATCTGGCATGCATTCATTGCTCAAAAATATTGGTAATAGGAATGGAGTTCGACTACTTGCAAGGTAAAAACAAACTGCATTATCGTTTGAGGTTCAAACATCTCACTCCCGGAGAAAAAATCGGTATCTAACATTCGACTGGGATTACTTAACAAACTTATTAGATACTGGGTTTGAATGCTCGTCCAACACAAACCATTACGTCACATCTGCTGAAGCATGCTCACAATTTGTTACTTGTCAATGACACAATATCTAACAACTACCTTATAGAATTCTGGAAGTCTAGATAATTTTGAAAAATTTCTTATTCCCAAACTAATATTTTTGACTAGTTATTAACGGATGATTTATGCGATGAGTTATGAGTGTTAGTTGTCTCAGATAGTAATGAGAATGGTAACATTTTCGAAATGTCGTCTAAAATTTGAGTTTAGAAGTGTATTTCCTTATACTTGCAATATCATGGTATTAACTTACATTTAGGTTGATTGCTGTTCTGAACAGTGTTCCTAACGGGTGTCTTGTGGTAAACATGTTTTAAAGTCAAAGGAGTATACCGAAAAGAGATTAGAGGATCTGCAAGAAAATAATGTTATGTGCGGTGCAGAACACAGTTCTGGTTATACCGGCTTTTGAGCATGGTAGCATACATTTTGGTAACAATGCTTCAGATTTTGATCGACACCCACTTCGTTACACATCGTATGCTATTATTATTCCACATAAATAAGAGCTTTCCTTGCAAAACACGAACGCAACCACCACTGGTTATCATATTTACATACGAAATTTAAGAAAATATGACCATCTGTCATCTGTCAGGTCACGGCACTCATGGAATGAGCTGTAGCCAGGACGTTTATAAACGTCAGTAATTCACCAACTGTATGGTAAATTTGAGGCATTTATCTATTACAGTTAAAATGTTTTTAAAATTGTAAAATATGATTCAATGTAGCAGACGGCAAGGTTTGAATGTTTCAAGATTTTAAGATTTTCATGTGAGCTGACCATGATACACGACATGGTTCTGGAATGGAAAAATTGTTGTAATCAAGTTCAGTCAAAAAAAAAAAAGATAAATAAATAAGTAAATACAAAATAGGAAATCAGCATGAAGCTATGTCATTCGAGACTGACAGGTGTGGGTTTTGGGCATGTCGTATTGTGGCGTTGTTTTGATTTTATTATACTGCATGATGTGCTATAATTATGTATGTAAAATATATAAATGATTGTAGTTATTTGTAACAGTTGTAACGAAGGTTTGTGCTGTTAAAAGCGGTCTGTTAACACTGAATAAAAATGTGAGTAACGTTTCAGTTACGTATGACGCTGTCGCATATCACTACCAGCGACGTCTGGAGAGCGTTTCAGTTTGCTGCGTTCGATTGAAGAAAAACGCATTGTTTACTCATACGAAGCCTAACATTTTATATTCATATAATGGTTTCTGACGAGAAATATGAACAATTGGTTACTCGAATGTACATTGGTGGACTGTATAATTACACTTACGTTTGGGGTAAGTCAAAAAAATGTATTGCACGGATGAAATATTTTATAATGCTTTATGTAACGTTCAGCTTATGTGTAAAACTGCGGAAGTAGGTTATAATTTCACCTTTGTTAACACCACTTTAACTTTTGTAGGCCAATGTATGAAAATGGACGTGATGACCCGAAACTAGTCACCACAAAGAAGTGACTATTATGGCAACTGTGACGGATATTGAGGAAAAAAATAAAAATGTTTCATACAAAAGTTGCTGGTCGTATCCCCCAGTATGGTGGACCTTCATAAATATGAATAAAAGTGCTTTTGATCGCTTGAGACTGTGCTATATAATACTCTATTACTGTCGCTTGTAATAGCTGCTATGCCCAATAGGTTTACAAAGATTATTTGATAATGCTAAACCAAATGTCATACTGTCAACAATCGAAGATCTACGGATCAATCAAACGTATTTAGATGGTATACCGAGAAGTAATATTCAGTTTAGCAAATTTGTCTTAAGAAAATCAATGCACCATTAGAAATCCTCAAGTCATGAATGTCCAGAGGAATTGACTAGGCCTTCCACAAAGCTTCCTGGTCTATTGCTAACCTGTTAGGATGAAGGTCACACTAATATTCTTCCAAAAGCTCCGCTTATGGATCTCGCATATTGTGGATAGTAAGTTTTTATATACTATATTCAACAGGAAAATCTTTTATTCAGGTATTATTGCACTTTATCTACTTCATGACAACAGCATCGTAAATGTATGGAGAAAGTATCTTGTATAGGCTCTGTGTTTTACATTGCGGTGTGTATAGAAGAAATCATAAATGTTTAGTTTTTATTCACAATGCTTTCGTCTGCATCACTGGTCAGGAGACAATTTTTTTTTTAATTTTATTTTTATTTTTTTTTTATTGGTGTCTCACAGGCCATCGCATTTTAAAAGACGTTTTCAATTCCGCATATGTAATAGTTATTACTGAACCTTATTTATTCAAGTTGGATACATTTCGGATTTGAGCCATTTTAAAATGGGTGTATAAGTATCGCAAATCGTAGGACTGTGGCAGCTGTTGAACAAATGTGGTGACGGTCTTTAACCACTGGGAAATGGCTGTAATCGGCAGTTCGTAGATAAGTAAATGCATGTTTGCTGGCCGGCCGCGGTGGCCATGCGGTTCTAGGCGCTACAGTCTGGAACCACGCGGCTGCTACGGTCGCAGGTTCGAATCCTGCCTCGGACATGGATGTGTGTGATGTCTTTAGGTTAGTTAGGTTTAAGTAGTTCTAAGTCTAGGGGACTGATGACCTCAGATGTTAAGTCCCATCGTGCTCAGAGCCATTTGAACAATGTTCGCTGATTAATATAGCCGATATGGTCAAGAGATGTTACTCGTATTGCTGAACGAACCATATTCGAACCCATATTGTCCATAAATGTTTGATGGATAACATGTCTGGTAGGAACTAAGAGCAGGGGAAGGACGTCGAGGAATGAGAAGGCATCATCCGTCTCTATCTCTGCC
Organism: Schistocerca serialis cubense; assembly: GCF_023864345.2. Classification (NCBI taxonomy): domain Eukaryota; kingdom Metazoa; phylum Arthropoda; class Insecta; order Orthoptera; family Acrididae; genus Schistocerca; species Schistocerca serialis. Next base: position 590,073,213 of record NC_064642.1, read on the forward strand.
GTGAACTTCATGGGATTACTAATGTTGTTGATGTTGTTGAGGTGAGCTTCTCATGTCCATGATACAGGTAACAAAAGTGTCATCGCTGGGCATTTAGTTTCACCTTTTTCGATAAAAAAAACTAAACTATGTCAGAGCTGTGTCCAGGGAGATGTCCTGAAAGTTCTCTATAAACAAGTTGGCCTAACTGGAGTGGTAGGATTCCCATCGTGACATTGACCATCATATATTCTTTTTCAAACGTTTAATTCGGGAATCGAATCAAAAGTCTACACCTCGAAGAACGAGAGATTATGGTCAGTTTAGTTGTGGTCTCATTATATTTCTGACTGTATAGACCTGCTCGTGACACTTATGAATTTACTTAAGCAAACTCTGAAGGTATCGTATATTTTGTATGGTGGTGAACAATATAATGAGATGAACGACGTCGGGAAGCCTATTAAATCTAGTAATAGCCACCCTGTTTGTGCAGTACTTTGAAGACATAGCCCTGTACACCCTTCCTGCAAAGCCTAGATACTTTTGTCGTTAATATGACGGCTTGACCTTGTGGACGCGAAAGGCTGCAAAAGTTTTTGGGCCACATTGACAACGTCCAGGACCACATCAAGTTCACAATGAAGGTAAAGCCGGACGCTGTCTTGCCATTTCTGACGCCCTTCGCCGCCGAAAAGCAAGTGGGTGTCTCAGCAACAGTGTTTACTGAAAACGTAACCACACGGACCGGTTTCCGCATGCTGCCACCTACCACCACTTAGTTCTGAGGGCCTTGCTGTATCGTCCAGAAGCCGTTTCAGACACTGAACCTTCCGAAAGCACTAAACATCTTACAGATTGCCCCCGAGGAAAAAAAGAAGAAGCCATCTATTTTGCCGTTCTGTGACTCAGTAAGACGAAAACTTAACCGACTCCTTAAGGAGCAGAAAATTCACTCTACAGGCACCTAGCAAAAATTCGACCACTCATGAGACCGAAGAAAGGTGCCACTGACATCAGAACGCCAGAAATATACTAAATATCGTATCAGTATGGATAGTTTTACGTCAGACAGAAATTACGCACTATTGAACAACGCCATATAGAACACGACAGACGTTTCAGCGTGGGGTATCCTGAGAAATTGGCGGTAGCAGTTGCTTTGCAAAATGGACGCCTAATTACATCGACGAAACATCTATTAATAAGCGGACAAGAGGATTCTGGAATAGCGTAATAAAGGAAGTGATCGAGATGAATGTTCCTGACAACACCCCCAATACTGACGGCAGTCTGCAGTTAAGCACAGCGGAAGCTTGAAGCGGACGTGGCGGTTTTGCTGCCACAGAAATACCTTATACCGTGCTGCAAAGGCACCAGTGACGAAGCGCGGCTTTGTGAGGACGGCAGCAGTATGCAACAGTCTTCAGAATGACGAAGGAGCACTCGACCTAGAGCTCGTGCATTTTAGAGCAAATGAGGCTCTGCAAATCCTCGCCATTTTGTCAACTAATTACACTCCTGGAAATGGAAAAAAGAACACATTGACACCGGTGTGTCAGACCCACCATACTTGCTCCGGACACTGCGAGAGGGCTGTACAAGCAATGATCACACGCACGGCACAGCGGACACACCAGGAACCGCGGTGTTGGCCGTCGAATGGCGCTAGCTGCGCAGCATTTGTGCACCGCCGCCGTCAGTGTCAACCAGTTTGCCGTGGCATACGGAGCTCCATCGCAGTCTTTAACACTGGTAGCATGCCGCGACAGCGTGGACGTGAACCGTATGTGCAGTTGACGGACTTTGAGCGAGGGCGTATAGTGGGCATGCGGGAGGCCGAGTGGACGTACCGCCGAATTGCTCAACACGTGGGGCGTGAGGTCTCCACAGTACATCGATGTTGTCGCCAGTGGTCGGCGGAAGGTGCACGTGCCCGTCGACCTGGGACCGGACCGCAGCGACGCACGGATGCACGCCAAGACCGTAGGATACTACGCAGTGCCGTAGGGGACCGCACCGCCACTTCCCAGCAAATTAGGGACACTGTTGCTCCTGGGGTATCGGCGAGGACCATTCGCAACCGTCTCCATGAAGCTGGGCTACGGTTCCGCACACCGTTAGGCCGTCTTCCGCTCACGCCCCAACATCGTGCAGCCCGCCTCCAGTGGTGTCGCGACAGGCGTGAATGGAGGGACGAATGGAGACGTGTCGTCTTCAGCGATGAGAGTCGCTTCTGCCTTGGTGCCAATGATGGTCGTATGCGTGTTTGGCGCCGTGCAGGTGAGCGCCACAATCAGGACTGCATACGACCGAGGCACACAGGGCCAACACCCGGCATCATGGTGTGGGGAGCGATCTCCTACGCTGGCCGTACACCACTGGTGATCGTCGAGGGGGCACTGAATAGTGCACGGTACATCCAAACCGTCATCGAACCCATCGTTCTACCATTCCTAGACCGGCAAGGGAACTTGCTGTTCCAACAGGACAATGGATGTCCGCATGTATCTCGTGCCACCCAACGTGCTCTAGAAGGTATAAGTCAACTACCCTGGCCAGCAAGATCTCCGGATCTGTCCCCCATTGAGCATGTTTGGGACTGGATGAAGCGTCGTCTCACGCGGTCTGCACGTCCAGCACGAACGCTGGTCCAACTGAGGCGCCAGGTGGAAATGGCATGGCAAGCCGTTCCACAGGACTACATCCAGCATCTCTACGATCGTCTCCATGGGAGAATAGCAGCCTGCATTGCTGCGAAAGGTGGATATACACTGTACTAGTGCCGACATTGTGCATGCTCTGTTGCCTGTGTGTATGTGCCTGTGGTTCCGTCAGTGTGATCATGTGATGTATCTGACCCCAGGAATGTGTCAATAAAGTTTCCCCTTCCTGGGACAATGAATTCACGGTGTTCTTATTTCAATTTCCAGGAGTGTACATAACTTTTTTTAAAATACTTCTGTCTCTTGTCTTTACATTCTTCTTGTCTGTATCTGATGTAATGGTAGCAAAATGATTTGTAGTCAATATGTCATTTATATTACGTACTGTCTGGGTGCTCGGTGCTGCTCAGGTATATACTTACTCGAATTGTGTAATTTCATCTTCTCCTCAACCCTCTCTGTCCAACTTCTCCTCCACCTCTGTCTGTCTCCCCACACCCTTCTCTCTGTCCATCTCTTCCTCCTTCTCACTTTTTCCATTCCCTCTTCCCTTTCTCTGTCCATATCTTTCTCCCCATCACTTTCTCCATGTTCTCTTTCCCCTGTGTCCATCTCTTCATCCTCCATCTCTCTGCCTGTCTCCTTCTCCCATTGCCCATCTCCTCTCCCCTTTCCGTGTCTCTTCCCTCACCCTCTATCACCTCTTGTTTTCTTCCTCTGTCCGTCTCATTCTTCCCCTCTCTTTGCCCATCTCCTCCTCTGTCCTTTCTCTTTCCCTTTCCTCCTCCCTTCTTCTCTGTCTATCTCTTTCACCCACATACCCGTGGCCATGTCCTTCTTCCCCCCCCCCCTCCCCCAACCCACCTGTCCATGTCTTCCTCGACCTGATCTCAAACACCCCAATAACAGTTTCTTTGTTCTTACTGCCACGGTATTTTTTCCATACAGTTACATGTAAACCAGTTTGGGTTGAAGTTGGTTCAGTTGTTTAGAATACGTGGAACATACATACATACATAAAAATATTTTTATAAAATGTATGGATATTATCATAGATTCCAAGATTGTGAATCATAGAATTCAAGGATTCTTTCCAGCGAGAACTTGTGTTGTCGACGGGAAGTAACAACTGTAGACAACTGGAGGCACAGACGTCCTGGTAGCTCCTCTAAGGCTGCTGATCGAATACCATGTGAACAGTACCACGTGAAATTATTTAATAAGCACAACCGATGGAGAGGGATTGACTATGTATATTTGACGATTAGTGTCATTAACACAATCCTTAGAAATGGTTTCGTGACTGTTTTAGATGTTAAGTGATCGTGATACGAATTCTAACACTACTGACTGTGAAACCAAATATAGAACCGCTCTGGCCGACTTCCAGCCTGCTAAGACGTTTGGGTGAAAGGAAGCGTAATTCGTCAATAAGGCGGTTCTGAAATAACTCGGCCTGCTCCATGAAGTAGAGACTGAATTGTGAAAAAAATGCAACATAGTACTAATAACAGATCATGATAGTGGACGCTAATATATACTAAATGGGGAAGTATGTGCCATTTGTTCACACCAAAACCACACTGACGTTGATTCACAAAGACGTCAATATTTCGACAGTAATTAACAGAAGAAGATATTGGTGAAAACACTATGTGAAATGAATAAATAATCAAGCGGGCGACAGCTACTTCATTACGAGAACGAGAAATACGCTGTGACAGCCGTTGTCAATATAACCAATTGTCGACGCAACACCGGCCAGATGGACTTATGTGATGAACTGAAACAAAACCAAGCTCTCACAGGCACAAAATTATGTCCTAACAACACTTTACTTCTGTCTGAAGAGTAATTTGTAATGTAGCAAATTTAAAACTATTTGAGTATTCATTTTTATTTCTATCCCTGACAAAACTTATTTAATATTCTATCATTACTTCCATCCTAGTCTGCAATATTTATACGTTAGACTACAAGTGTTTTAAATAGTATAAAACAATTTGTGTAGTAACCAGACTACTCCTCAACACTATAATTAATTCTAAACATTAAGTGATGAAAGTTGATATCCACCATTATATAGTGCGAGCGCGAACCCTGTATAAAAGGGGTGGCCTAGAATTCGGACCACTAACGGGTTTCTGGTTCGTGTTCTGCAGCTCTCTCAGCAGGAATACAGGGCAGGTTCTGGCTGATATAATGATATTACCTTAAGGTTACAGGTAACGACGTCCAGTGTCGAGCTATACACTTGTTCGCCTTTCTGCTCCCACACCCTCTCCCCTGGGGAACCGCTGTAATTGATCAAGGTCACCCAGGGAAACCACCCACATAATGGTGTTACGTGAGATAAAAATGGTGGGAAACCCCTCTCCCCCTCCTTCTCCTCCTTCCCCTTATCTTTTAGAACTAGCTCAGCTGTGTGTGGGGATGTTCACTTGAGGCCTGAGCTTGATAGAGAAAGGTGTAGGTTTGCTATAAACAGCAGTATAATTTTCTCTACGTAGCTCAATTATACTCTGTATCAAAATGCTTTGTAAATAATAGCAACGATAAAAAATGTAACTTATGGTTTATCGCCAACTTTTTAATAATTTAATCTTTTATTTACAGTAGTTTTTTGCAATCATTTGTTTATATAAGTTTCTAATAGAAACACAGCATATTTTTCAATACAATTATTTTTATTAATAATTTACTTCCTATTTATTATGCAAAACCAGGAAGTTTAATGTTACCTCTTATCTCCTGCATAAAACTACGGTTGTAACACCCCATGTCTTCTTGTGTGTAAACCACCATCTCTCCTGCTGACATTCTCGTGGGAATTTCATGTAGAATTTTAAATTTACAGTTTTTTTAAGGGAATTATCAGAAAATGTTGCTATTTAGATAGTTGTAAGCTCTGCAATCGGTTTTTCTGTTGCTAGGTGCACAACGTACAGACCAGTGCGTTTAGATACAACTTAATCATCCTTTTAAGCAGATTTCGGTGGTAATGGAGCTTTATAAACAGATTTCTCGTGTGTCCTTTAACGTAGTAAACGTTCCCATTACATCAGTTTCGTCCAAGACTCCAACATATGGCCACTTACCATTCCAATTAACAATAAATGCAAAATTTCGCAACAGGCTATGTTTAAACCAATATGTAAACCTTTCTTGCACATCTGCAATAGCTATTTCTTTTTCCAGTAGCGGTTTATATTCGTCGCTTGTTGCCGTTGTCTTCGTCACCTACTCCAGTTTTCATTTTTTAGCTTCGGTCTGTTTCATTTCCAGTTGTCTTTTTTGTACAACAATAACTGCACTTAAACGCGCTATTTCTTTACTGGGGAATGGCTCAATTATGTGTGATTCATTTACTCTTTTTCTTAGCACTTTTGGAATAACATTGGTTATAGGCACCACTCCTAATTCGGCAGTATCTGTATATGACGGTTTTGGGAGAAATATGTTTCTCGGGCTTTAATACAGCACTTCTGTTTCACACTTACATCGCCCTTACTGGAGTCAGTGTTAAGAAGCTCCAAGTAGTTTACATGTAGATAATTAAAACAACAACTGCATGCAGACAGAACATAACCTGTAAGCTTCTCTCGGTACAGGGTGTCTGGTAAGTTTATTGGTACACCAGCGAATTTTAGGGTATCAAAATGGTTCAAATGGCTCTGAGCACTATGGGACTCAACGGCTGTGGTCATTAGTCCCCTAGATCTTAGAGCTACTTAAACCTAACTAACCTAGGGACATCACACACACCCATGCCCGAGGCAGGATTCGAACCTGCGACCGTAGCAGCAGCGCGGCTCCGGACTGGAGCGCCTAGAACCGCACGGCCACCGAGGCCGGCTTTTAGGGTATCCTTATTACCCCAGTCGACAAACTGCAGAACATTCTAGAACGCCACACAGCAGCTGTTCTGTAAGTTATTAATTAGCCGACACCACATGGATGTGGTTGGCGCAGAGTACAATGGAGTACGTTGTAAATACTTTGTTAGAGTCTGAAACGCTCAAACAGTCTTGCACAGGGTCAAACCCATGGTACATTCTGTAGTTTTATATTTTAGCCTCCGGTCTGGTAATACGATGATATTAAGCTAAAGGGGAGGTAAGAGTTTCTCGTAGTCACGTGTCTAGACATTTATCGATAACTTTGTTCACGCCTGGATATGTTATTTGATATATAAATTTATTATATATCTTTACAACTGGAGGTCATCCACGTTAAGCAGTCTATCCCAGCCGTCTTATTCTTGTCCAACCTCATATTTCTGTTCCCCTTACGATCTCCTTCCATGCATAAGTCGTGATTTGATATGAAGTAGTCGCACATCTTCATTCTATTAAAAATTCCAGCATAGTTTTGCGTTATGTCCAAGTCCAAAAGGCAGTAGTCGTCTACAGGTAGCTGCTACAATGATATCAGTCAGCACTTCCATCAGAACATGTAATTTGACGTCAGCTAATTCCGCTTTGTGTGATATAACCACATGATGTTTATATTTCCTCGAAATGATTTTCGATGCTTCCTAGCCGATTTTTTCAAGCATTCCTCTTGCTGTCACACTACCATTTCCGTGTAGGAGAAAAGATAGCTTCGCTTGGACACTATATCTCGCCGTGATCAACTTTGAAAATACACTCCTGGAAATTGAAATAAGAACACCGTGAATTCATTGTCTCAGGAAGGGGAAACTTTATTGACACATTCCTGGGGTCAGATACATCACATGATCACACTGACAGAACCACAGGCACATAGACATAGGCAACAGAGCATGCACAATGTCGGCACTAGTACAGTGTATATCCACCTTTCGCAGCAACGCAGGCTGCTATTCTCCCATGGAGACGATCGTAGAGATGCTGGATGTAGTCCTGTGGAACGGCTTGCCATGCCATTTCCACCTGGCGCCTCAGTTGGACCAGCGTTCGTGCTGGACGTGCAGACCGCGTGAGACGACGCTTCATCCAGTCCCAAACATGCTCAATGGGGGACAGATCCGGAGATCTTGCTGGCCAGGGTAGTTGATTTACACCTTCTAGAGCACGTTGGGTGGGACGGGATACATGCGGACGTGCATTGTCCTGTTGGAACAGCAAGTTCCCTTGCCGGTCTAGGAATGGTAGAACGATGGGTTCGATGACGGTTTGGATGTACCGTGCACTATTCAGTGTCCCCTCGACGATCACCAGTGGTGTACGGCCAGTGTAGGAGATCGCTCCCCACACCATGATGCCGGGTGTTGGCCCTGTGTGCCTCGGTCGTATGCAGTCCTGATTGTGGCGCTCACCTGCACGGCGCCAAACACGCATACGACCATCATTGGCACCAAGGCAGAAGCGACTCTCATCGCTGAAGAAGACACGTCTCCATTCGTCCCTCCATTCACGCCTGCCGCGACACCACTGGAGGCGGGCTGCACGATGTTGGGGCGTGAGCGGAAGACGGCCTAACGGTGTGCGGGACCGTAGCCCAGCTTCATGGAGACGGTTGCGAATGGTCCTCGGCGATACCCCAGGAGCAACAGTGTCCCTAATTTGCTGGGAAGTGGCGGTGCGGTCCCCTACGGCACTGCGTAGGATCCTACGGTCTTGGCGTGCATCCGTGCGTCGCTGCGGTCCGGTCCCAGGTCGACGGGCACGTGCACCTTCCGCCGACCACTGGCGACAACATCGATGTACTGTGGAGACCTCACGCCCCACGTGTTGAGCAATTCGGCGGTACGTCCACCCGGCCTCCCGCATGCCCACTATACGCCCTCGCTCAAAGTCCGTCAACTGCACATACGGTTCACGTCCACGCTGTCGCGGCATGCTACCAGTGTTAAAGACTGCGATGGAGCTCCGTATGCCACGGCAAACTGGCTGACACTGACGGCGGCGGTGCACAAATGCTGCGCAGCCAGCGCCATTCGACGGCCAACACCGCGGTTCCTGGTGTGTCCGCTGTGCCGTGCGTGTGATCATTGCTTGTACAGCCCTCTCGCAGTGTCCGGAGCAAGTATGGTGGGTCTGATACACCGGTGTCAATGTGTTCTTTTTTCCATTTCCAGGAGTGTATACCTCACAGTTAATTGGTGAAATGATCCACACATCTTCTTCCTTAACACTGCAGAACGTCTCTTCTCTAACTGCGCCTGACAGTCCACTTGCTCTCAGACTTTAACAACCATAATGTTATCGCAAGACGGTTCTGTTATGGGTTCAAGCACACTTAAATTCTTCTTGTAAGGAGCGAGCCATTTTCTGTGTAATTTATACTACCGGTATCAGTAACAAGATTGTCCAGGTTCTCAAGTAATAACCACAAACCAAAGTGTTGGCCGATGGGTCTTGTCTTCATCCGTAATAGCTTATGAATGTTAAGCATTTAGCCGGTCGGTGTGGCCGAGCGGTTCTAGGCGCTTCAGTCTGGAACCGCGCGACCGCTACGGTCGCAGGTTCGAATCCTGCCTCGGGCATGGAAGTGTGTGATGTCCTTAGGTTAGTTAGATTTAAGTAGTTCTAAGTTCTAGGGGACTGATGACCTCAGATGTTAAGTCCCATAGTGCTCAGAGCCATTTGAACCATTTGTTAAGCATTTTTGAGGAATCCTTGTTGACACTTTCAGCTGCCATAGAGGTATCTTTAGTTGTGACCTCCTTTTATACTCTAAAGATCCAAGATGGTGGAGCTTCCAGTCACTTGATCTTCCGGGTATACATTCTAAATCTAGTTGTACCTGTAATCCAACCGCACAGCGCTGTACTCTGGCGCGATTTTGGACAAGATATTGCAGCACAGTTTCCGCACAGTAAAGTATAGGTCGGTACCCGAACTGGTCGGTATAACGTAATATTCATCATGTAAAGCGCTGCATCTGGACACGTTTACGGGTAGGGTGGTACAGCGCAATAGCTAGACGGAACGATGTAGCGCTGTACCCAAGCGTAATAGCGGATTTATGTAGCGCGATGTAGAGTGGCAATCGTGAAGGGCACTCTCCCTCCCACCACCGGACACCTTTCACACAAAATAGCGCAAATGGGCTAAGAGTTTACAACTGGATTACAATTATGACAAGATTTAGAACTTATGACCGGAACATCATGTGAACGGAAGTTCCACCATCTTGAATCTTTAGAGTATAAAAGGAGGCGTGAGAGCCGCATCTAATCGGTGTTCCGTGGTAGACGAGTGTGTCAACATAGATTCCTCCAAACTTCTAGACATCCCACAGCTGTTACGGATGAATTCAAGGCCAATCGGCGAACAGTTTAGTTTGTGATTATTACTTGAGAATCTGGATGATCTTGTTACTGACATTATAAATTACACCGAAAATGGCACGCTCCATAGCAAGAAGAATTTAAGTGTGCTTACAGCCATTACAGAACCGTTTTGAGATAACATGCTAGTTAAAGCCTGTGATCAAGAGGACTGTCAGAAGCGGTTAGAGAAGGACAGTCTGCAGTGTTAAGCAAGAAGATATATAGATCGCTTCACTACTATCTACGTAGTTAATTCTCCCAGTACTTCACTGCGAGACTTGGAATGAAAGCGAAGGTAACTTTTTTTTTCTTACCCGGGAATGACAATGTGACAGCAAGAATACTTGAAAAAATGGGCAAGAGGGCAATGGAAACCATTTCGAGGAAATATAAAATCCTGTGGCTACATCATACAAAGTGGAAACAGCTGACGTTAAACTGGATGTTCTAATGGGAAAGCTGCCACAAATATTGCTGCAGCTATGTGTAGATGACTGTTACCTTTTACATTTGGACATAACGCGAGACTTTGCCGGCATTCATAATGGAGATGCGAGACGCTTCATTGACTGCTCAAAGATTGGGAAGTTGGGCCCAAATGAAAGTTAAACACCGTTCTAAAAATACATAAGACAATCTACTTAAAACAACATAAAGATATTCGAAATGCTATGCTCAGAGAAGATCTAAAACAAATTAGTAGTCATAACAATATTTCGATTAATACAGAACAAGCCTTGAAATGACAATTGAACAATTATGCTGAAGTGTTAATGACTAACCATCGTCCAAATTCAATGCAAATTTTACAAATATTACTAAGCAGTCTGTAGACTTTACAGGAATCAGTAACTTTACAGAAGCCCAAAAGGAAAAATGATAGAGTACTCCAAGAGCTGTGCCAACGCTAAAATAAATTTAAATGGTACTTCAGTCACACTAAGTAAGATATGGTTTCATATTTCATGTTTTTTTAACAACAGGTCGTAAAGGAAATGAATTTTTAGTATTATTTAATTAATTTTGTGCGCTGAAAGCATAATATAATTTTTACCTGGTACAAACTGTCGGCATATGGACAGACGCAAACATTGTCACAGATTTTGGCACTCAGGTTGGCACATAATGGTGACTTACTCAGCTGATAGTCGAAAAAAATGTCTTTTACACACATACACTAATCGAAACGTTGTAGCACTTTTGCAACATTATTATGGAGACGTGAAAATTCTAGCTGAGGAAAACAATATAGACGTCCTGGACAGTTTTCACGTTAAAGGGATTTGTCTTTCAAACGCGAATTACACTGCAAATCAATCAGTATATGCACAGGGATGCTATCGCTGAAACGGCAAATGAACTCGAAAGCAGCTCTAAAACAGATGTGGGATTGACAGCGTCCTGAAAACATTTAGAAAACTAACCTTGTAGTTCTTTCAAGGCCACAATGAATTCCTCGAACTTCACGTTTTCTTTAACGCCAGTGAGCTCAGGGAAATGGACTATGTTTCTCTGAATTTGTCCCTTCTACAATGCGATTTTCTTTCTAAACACACACGCATTAAATGAGAAACAAATTGTTTCTTTCCTTCAAATGCCTTACTGTGGGCGGTGTACGGTCAAGCCCACTTAAAATGCGAGTTCTGCAATCCATTCCGGGTGTTCTAATCTTCATTCCCGCAATCCTTTAGCTTTCATAAATTCAACAATAGCTCGTTTTAAATCGAAAAATCGTTCCGTGTGTGCCCAAACGTACTTTGCAATAATATATAACGTCTCCATACTCTTTGTCCGCAGCTCGTGGTCTCGTGGTCGCATTCTAGCTTCCCAAGCACGGGGACCTGGGTTCGATTCCCGGCGGAGTCAGGAATTTTCACCTGCCTCGAGAGGACTGGGTGTTTCTGTTGTCCTCATAATTTCGTCATCACTCATGAGAGTGGCGAGACTAGACTGAGCAAAGGTTGGGAATTTCTACCGGTGCTGATAACAGCGCAGTTGAGCGCCCCACAAACCAAACATCATCATCATCCATACTCGTCGTTCAATCCATGAACAGCTCTTGCAGCTAACAGTGGATTAAAGCATGTGTACTATTCGTACCATTATTTTCTTCACGTGCCCTATTCCCGCAAATACAGAACCGAGTGCTTCAAAAATGGCTCTGAGCACTATGGGACTTAACTTCTGAGGAGGTCATCAGTCCCCTAGAACTTAGATCCACTTTAACCTAACTAACCTAAGGACATGACACACATCCATGACCGAGGCAGGATTCGAACCTGCGACCGTAGCTGTCTCGGGGTTCTAGACTGCAGCACCTAGAACCGCTCTGCCACTCCGGCCGGAGAGTGCTTCTTCATGTGCAAAACAATGAATCACATCTGTAGACGATTGTAATTTTTAGCTCTTCATCATCAAACACATCTTTAAATTCCTTTCGAATTGCTTTTTAATGTAGTTCCATGACAAATTTGCAGTTTCTACCGATTATGCGATAGTATGCGATAGTCTTATCCTCTTCTGCCATTCCCATTCATTTTTGAAGGCTTGTGGCGATAAATTGTTAGACTGCCTCTTTTCTGCAAACATCCATCGTACCTGTGAATCTCCTCCATACAACGGGCAAATAGTGAAAGGATAACAGTTGTGACACCATGACTCGGGTGAACTGAAGAAATTCGTGCCAACCGGCAAACGCCGCCCCACATTGCCCAATGAAATGTCGTTCTGTCACGCATTTCGGCACACCGTGGCCGACCGTGTTCTATAATCTCTTCCGTATTTCAGGTTGGCAGCGAGTCGATGATTGTGTAGTATACAAAATAGACTGCTGATGAACATTTGTGTTTTGGTTTCTGCCGTTTTTCTGCACTTACGTAAAAAATGTCAGGTCAACTGCCGTTATTTTAAATTGCTTTATCTCTAAGTCGTCATGCTAAAAAGTAATCGGTAACTAAATTTAATGTCACTGAAACGTAAATTTCTGCATTTTGAGTTTTCGATTCTCGTAACTAACATAGCGTTGTGGGTTTAGGAAAGAACAGATGCTCAGTATTTGACGGTCAACAAAAGCCATTTTATTGGTTATGTTACATGAATAACTCACATAATTTCATAATCAAGAAATGAAAAGAATTACATTAGATACAAGTTCAAGTCGACACACATACAAGTAAATTCTACTTTCCAAAAATAATTCGACCAACTGGTTTTGTTACAATTTCATTGATAGGATTAGAGTTATGAAAATCGTCTGCAATCAACAGCAAAAACATTTCAGGTACATCGCAAGCCAAGATGAAGAAATATGGAGAGTATATCACGACAGTCACCAGATTACCCTGTGGGTAAAGGAGGTGAATATTTGAGGATCACTGTGGAATGGAATGTTGTGGTAAGGAAAGGAAGAGAAGACGAGTTAAGAGAGAATATGGGTCCATAATTGCAATGAGAGAGGAGAAAGACTGTATGATTTCCTTAACTAATTTTAAACAGTAATATCAGATACACTGTTCGAGAATGACACGTAGACGAGGAATATTTCGAAAGATACCAGAAGTGTTACTCATAGGATACAGAGGACTCCAAACCAGATATTGGACTGTAAGGAAATATGGACTCAGAACTAAATCTTTTGATGACGAAGAGTAGGTTGAAGGGAATCAACATGGAATGAAATGGACTGCTAAAGTGCTGAGGAATGATGTGTCAGCCTGAAGTTTTATGAGGTTGTAGATACGGCAGCAATGAGTACCACAACAGACAGTACAATTGAACAGGAAGGGACATCTCTGAGAGGGCAGTCACAGATATTGGCCAGATAAATATACTCACAAGTAAAGTAAATTGGGAGAAATCTTGGGGAATAGAAAAAATACTTCAACTGACGAAAGAAGGGCGTAAAAATGGTTGAATTGAAGACAGAAAAGAGATAACTTCCGACTAAATTAAAAGCAAAGCCGTCAATATCGATTACAGATGAGATTTCACTGATGTAGAGAATAGATAGGCGGAAAGAGTACAACGAGGGCTTCTTTGACGATACGGAACTGTGTGTTAGCTTAATATAGGAAGAAATGGATGACGATTTGGAAGAAATCGAGGATACAGTAGTAAGGTCAGAGTTTGTGAGAGCCGTGGAAGGCTCGTGAACTCAAAAGGGGCGGCCGAGGTGGCCCAGCGATTCTAGGCGCTACCGTCTGGAACCGCGCGACCGCTGCGGTCGCAGGTTCGAATCCTGCCTCGGGCATGGATGTTTGTGATGTCCTTAGGTTAGTTAGGTATAAGTAGTTGTAAGTTCTAGGGGACTGATGACCTCAGAAGTTAAGTCCCATAGTGCTCAGAGCCATTTGAACCATTTTGAACTTAAAAGGTGAATGTACAGATAAATTAATTAGACCTGGTCAAGCAACTGATGGAAGTGGCAACGAAATGACTACTCAGGTTAGTGTGTATTATCTATGAGACAACAGACATGCCACTGAATTTCTGAGGTCTATCGTCCACAGATTCCTGGAGTTGGGGGGTGGGAGGGGGGGGGGGGGCGTGACAACTTTCTCCTAACTGCTCATGCATCTGAGCTACTGACGAGAATAATATATACTGGTAGATAAATTGCAAGATAACTGTTGTATTGCAACATGATCAGTTTGGGAATAAGAAAGGTAAAGACAGTGGAGGGGCAGTTCTTTCATTGAGCATGATAATGGAGGCAAGTTCTTGGGTTAAAAAAATGTTGAAAAAATGCAATCTTTGTCTACTACAGTTCAAGATGTACGTTGAAGATGCAGTCATGGAATAATACGAAAGGTTCAGGAGTGGAATTAAATTTCAGAGTGGAAGGATTCGTTGAGACGAGGTTGCTATCTTTTGACATAATGTGGAAGTGTTATAGGATCTGTTTAATGGACTGAACTATCCAACGAATATGGACTGAGAGTAAGCCGAAGAAGGGCGAAATTACCGAAGAGTAGCAGCCATGAATGTGCCGCGTGCTTGCGATATCATTGTCGCTAAGTAACAAATGGTTCAAATGGTTCTGAGAACTATGGGTCTTAACACCTGAGGTCATCAGTCCCCTAGAACTTAGAACTACTTAAACCTAACTAACCTAAGGACTTCACACATAGTCATGCCCAAGGCAGGATTCGAACCTGCGACCGTAGCAGTCGCGCGGATCTGGACTTCGCACCTAGAACCGCTCGGCCACCGCGACCGGCGCTAAGTAACAGACTTTACCTGCCTTGTGTATGGCTTGCCCCATTGCTGTGATAACGGACCACGTCACGAGTTGGTGCATAAGCAGCAGTGCGCGGCGATACAACGATATGCTCCACAAGCAGGGTGGAAGTTACTTGCTGGTAGCTGGAAGTGTGGGTTTTCTGAGGCGATGTGAGCTCTACTTTGGGCTGAACACAGCTGGAAGGCAGCGGCCTGTCCTGCGGAGTGTTACTGTCACCATCACACCGGCTGTTTACACGTCTCCCTCTCAACCGGTCGAGGAAGCGAGGTAGTCGGTGAACCATTGCTGCCTATATTGTGGACTACAGCGTGAGGTTTTCTGTTCTTTTGTAATGGATTGTAACTGTATTTTTGTTGCTTTTTGGTCTAGCTGGTAAGTGTGGCCGTTCCGCAGATTTGCCGTTGTGAGTGGAGGCTGTGTGTATCTGATTTTTGTGGACGAGGATCATGATTTGATGTTTTTGTCTTCTAGCCACATTATTGAGTACAGTGGCTCCATCGTTTGTGTATGCAAGTCCGCGCTTCTTGTCAAGCCTAATGGTAAGCTGCCTGTCTGGCATATTATTTATTCAATGCCCGCCAGATTTCTTTCATTCTGCTGTGTTTTAGCATTTTGTTGGAATAGTGTTTAAGCACCTGTTAAGATTTAGTGCAAGCTACCAGGTGTAGAAGTATGGACCGGAAATTTGGTTGCAATAAGTACATGTCTGTTGTTCCAACTGACAAACAATATTTTCTTCAAAATAGTCTCCATTGCTATCTATACATTTCTTCCGCCTCTCTGGCAGTCTATGAATGCTATGCCAAAAAAGAATGCTCTTCTTTCGAAGCGAACCAGTCAGCGCGCCATTTTCGTACATTTTCATACAAACTGAAGCGTTTTTCAGCGAGAGCGTGTCCCAGTGATTCCAATAGATGATAATCGGACGGAGCCGTCTGGAGAACAAGCCGCATGCCCTAGTATTTCCCAACTGAACGCCTCGATCGTTTACCTGACCCATTTTTCTGTGTCTGATGGGACGTTATCGTGGAGCAATATGACTTTGTGTTGCCTTTTCACATATTCCGGTCGTTTTTTTTCTAATGTTCGACTTAAATCGATCATTCACTGTTGGTAACGATCAATGTTAACGGTTTGACCAGGTTTTAGCTGCTCATAATTGATGGCATCCTTCCGATCCCACCGAACACAGAGCATTGTCTACTTTCCAAAGTGATTTGGTCTCGCATTGGATGTCGACGGTTCACCTGGGTTCACCCATGATTTACGACGCTTAGGATTCTCAAAATATCTCCATTTTTCATCACATGTTACTATTCGATGGAGAAACGATTTTCTTTTCAACCTGGAGAGCAGCATTTCACAGGAGGTCTCTCGATTTGCTTCCTGTCTTTCATTCAGTTCATGCGGAACCCATTTTCCCGCTTTCTGCACATTCCCATAGCTTTCAACCGAAGAGAAGCGACTTTCTGCGTCACATTTAATTGTTCCGCGAATTCCTGTTGAGTTTCAGTATCGTCTTCATCCAATAAGGCCTGCAGTTCGTTGTCTTCGAACTTTTTCAGTGGTTTCTCGCACTCGTCGTTTCAAAATCACCACTTTTGAATTTTATGAGCGACTCGAAACATTGAGTCTTCCCAAGAGCATGTTCGCCGAAAGCTTGGACAAGCATTCGATGCGATTCTGCAGCAGTTTTCTTCAAATGATAACAGAAAACCAATGCTGTCCGCAAATTGTAGTTTGTAGGCACAAATCTCGACATGTTTATGGGTTTGAAACAGACCCCGATGTATGGAACTTGGGTTACTCTGTGTTGACATTCGTCGTCAGCCGTTACAGAGAGCAGATGGCACTGCAGACGCGGTCTCACGAGCCCTACATTGACTGCTAGCACCATCTACAGGGAAATTGGGGTTTCATGTTTCTACACCTGGTACTTGCATTCAGTACTTACCAGCCCTATTTCTTTCATTAGTGTTTTGTGTTTTATTAGGCTAGTCTTTAACACATTTAGTGCATTCCAAATCTATTTTATTCACTGGTAGTTGTATGTTATTAGAATAGTGTTTCATTCTGCTTATATACGTGTGTTACTGGAGAGATTAGCCGATGCTTGTCATCCTAATTATTGACTCCAGGTGAAAATCCGGAAACGACCCTCAGTATGTGCTTTAGTTGGTCTTTAGCATTCATCAAATGATTTTGTAAATTCCTCATACGTATGTAGAAAAGATATGTTTTGGTAAGACAACCACCAACTGAGTATAATAAATCCGCATTACTTGTCATTAGTTGCTTTCCGAGTCAGGAGCCTGTGTAGTAACTAGCTTGCGACCTGTTTATTTGCGGTCTGTAAATACGGTCAACTACTGCCTTTGTTTTCTTACCAATTCACCCTGAAATTAAGCATCTGCTTCGCTTTTGTGTTTCATATTTCAGTTTTATATGATTCAATGTAAATGAATCCTTTACAACCACGCTTAAGTAGATCTAAGAAACACCGTCTAAGGGCAGCCTCTTAGTATAAGTTCAGTCTATTGTTTGGTTGGCCACTGCGCCGTTAGTATGAGCCGTGGAGGCGTGTTCAGACGAAACTGGAGATCCTTTAAATTTTTACCAGTGAATTCCTTTCATTGTAACCGAATTTCTTGCAAATGATCCATTCTAAAGTTTGTCGGTATCACCGCCGGGTGTTAATTCAGGTATTTTATATCTGTCTTTCCTGGCAGTGAAATTCTGTTCACTTAAGGCTGATCAGTCATGCCGTAAACTACCCGTTACGGCCGAGGCATCGTGTTCTTTAATGTAATTTGTATGTAAAATTATACACCTTAATATGCCTTCGCCGTGCTGGACATTTATTATTGTGCCTCAGGCAGTTTGTGCACTTGCTAATTATAGTTATTAGCTAGATCCTATTAATATTCTTGACCTGTAATTGCATGTTAACGAGCAACGCCATATGGCAATTAATAATTTGATTGCAACTGCTTAGTACTTTGAATCAGTTCAATAATTTTATTTTGCCCCCCTCCTCACCCGAAGAAGTTGATGTTTTTTGTTGTTTTTTAATTTATCATCATCGCCCCAAATTTTTTTGGATTGTATTTAATTGCGCATTTTTGCAGTGCAAAGGGTTTATTTGTTTCTCATAATAAATTACTGTTGAATTTTAGTTTATTTTGTGGTACCAGTTCCCTACTACTTCAATGAAATTAGCGGCAAAGTTAAGATCAAAATTTGGGACCACGTTTTAGTTCAAGTGAAGAAGCAAAGTAATTCATGAAAGACGAAGCAAGGAGGATGCAACAAGCAGATTAGCATAAGCAGTAAGAGCGGTTCACGCCAAAAGAAACCTGTTAGTATCAAACACAGCCGTTAATTTTCGGAAGAAGTTGTTTAAGATGTGGTGTCACAGTAGGAGTGTGATAATTAAGTGGACTATTTATAGTAGAAAGTGAATAGATGAGGAAATAGGTACTTCGAGAATAGTAACTTGAAGAAGGGATAGGAGGTGCTTTTACTGATTAATGCATCGAATTTATTTCTGTAAGCAGGTTAGTTTTATTACGGATTCTGATGCACCACATTACACCCCACTCCTTCGGCTATAAAACCCTAATTTTCAAAATAATCTCCAGCCAATGCGACGGTTTACGCTCCCCTTTACTGTGAGGGCCTTTACGCCCCTGTGGTACGTCCTACTGGTCGGCATCATCCACGTACTGCTTCCCGCGGAATGCATCCTTCACTGGGCCAGTCAGATGGGAGTCAGAGGATGCAAGATCCGGGTAATTTGTTGGATGACGTAGAACCATCCAGTGAAGTTTTATGAGCTCCTCTCGGAAGTGCCGGCTCGAACGAGGCCTCTCGTGTCCTTTTCCAGGACATGCAAGGCCTCGTACGACCCGGCACAGCCGAGAGGAGAAGGGCCAACACATCGAATGAGTGTCACCACGTTCCAGCATGGCAGGAGTCAGCTGTGTGTGGCCAACCGGCATGCGGCAGATGGGACAGGTTTGTGCGACCTTGTTGCGATTACGACAGACTCCTCACCCGACGACTCATCGTGCTTTTGTTTACTTCCTGGTCTCCTTACACATTCTGCAATCGCCTATGAATATTTGCGATGCTCTGGTTTCCCGCCAAAATAAACTCAGTGACAGATTCCTGCTGGGAATGTACCTCTACATCTACATCTACCTGGATACTCTGCAAATCGGCTTTAACACCTGTGTTACGGCCCTTGATCAAATATTGATTTATCGATATTTTTTCAGAAATCATCCATGTTTATCACCGACAATTTTATTCCTGTTGTATCGGTATCGTAATGGCAATATCGAATGCTGAAGTGTTATTTTATATTATATTTTTTTCACAATATCTGAAACTGTTCTTTTGAAATTTTTTGGAATTCATGGGGAAGGATACTGATAACATTAAATATCAGTGGAATAGCAATGGATATAACATTAGAAAAATCTGTGATATGATAAACATAGTGAAGATAGTCTTTATATAAAAACTGTTATTAACTTTTTACATCAAATACACACATATAAATTAAAAGCAGCGTAATTAACAAAAAGTAAAAAAAGCCACGTATAAATAAAATTAATGCCGAATCAATAAAATATGTACAAATCATTTTAGTTGATGGTTTTCTCCATTTTTAAAGCATCTGTTGGAAGAATGGAACACATTCACAGTTATTTCTGTATTTAAAAAAGGAAATTGGAGAAACACAAGAAATTATAGAGCAATAAGTTTGCAAAATGCCGGATATAAAATTTACGGAAAAATTCTTAAACGAAGACTGAAAACTATTGATGATGTAATAATTTCAGCAGCACAATCAGCCTTCACTAAGGAACGTTCGTGTAACGATAATATATTTACTGGAAAAGTGAGCTGTTTCCCTTATAACTAGATTTAGCGTTTATCGACTGTGGGAAAGTCTTTGATAAGATAAAAAAGTAACAAAAAATTTTCGTAAACACCTTATTAATACCATAAAGAGTCTATACGCGCATAAGTAAATGGTTAGAAGTTTGTCTTCGAAAACGGGAGATGAAATTTAAATAGTAAACTGAGGTGTTCAACAATAATGGTGTCTATCACCCATTTTATTAACTATATGCGTTGACTATTTCGTTACGAAGGGGAAAGATGCAAGACAGTTGAAATTTAAATAAACATTCCTTTAAATTCTCTGTTATACGCTGATGACCAGATAATTAGATATGCAACCGAAAATAATTTACAGAGATATGGATCGAGACTACAGTTTGACTATCTCTGCAAACAAGACAAGGACAATTGTTTTCAAAGAGTAGAATCCAGTCAGAGCGATAATAATAAAAAATGAGAAACTTTTGGAACCAATATCCCACCTCAGTTATCTAACATGTGATATAAGTTTTAACTGCAACAAAAACTTTGAGAAGACGGTTAATAAATTTCAAGCTATGTGCGGAACAATTGGAGAACTTGGAGAAGAATAACTAGAAAGGAAACACAAATTCTATAAAGTTATGGCCGTACCTGGTCTTGTATATGGCTCCGAATCACGGAAATAAAGAAAAGAAACACGTATACAAGCAGCAGATATGATTTTCAAGAGATGTGTAAAGGGCTGTGATACAGTAGAAGAAATAAACAATGAAACAGGAAGATCAGATTTAAAATTCTTTTCAATTAATGCCAACATAGAAGAGAATCGACAGAAATGAATCATGTTGATAGAATGATACGAAACAGACAGCAAAAGGAGTAATGACTTATAGGCCGACCGGGAAGAGAGAACTAAATAGAATTTTTGAGAAGTGGACGGATACAGAGAACGGAAGAACTGACTATAGCACCTAATCTTTGGAGGTAGATGACGAAGATGATGGTGATTTCATGGGATATTTTGCGTCTGTCTTTATGAGTTTTTCAGATCAGTGTTTTCAACGTCTCCGCTCTCCCATCTCTCAAACAAACATTTGATCATTCGCGCCGGCCTTATCTTTGTACGTTCTATCTCCCCTGTTAATACTTAAGGTACGCGTGCCACGCACATCAACAGAATTGTAAGGTGGGTCGCACGATATGGGTTTTTTAAACAATCACCGTTGTAGACTGATTGCATTTCCCTAATATTCTACAAATGAATCAGTTTTCCGACTACTTTACGTAATACTGAGCTCATACGATCTCTCCACATCTTACCCATACAAACTGTTACACTCACATATTTAAATGAACTTCCCGACTCCATTAGAGTATTATGTGTTTTAACTTTATGAAGGGGCGAAATTTTGCATGTGTAAAGGTAGTTGCCAGTCTTTGAACTACACTAAAGTCTCATCAAGTTCTGACTTAATATTTCCACAGCTTTTCTTCGGACAGTGCTTCATTATAGGTAAGTGCAACATCTGCGATATATCTCAGATTTCTATTAAAATTGTCTGCAAGATCATTAACATACAATGAACAGGAAGGCTTCCAACACACTTCCCTATGGCATACCTGAAATGGCTTCTATCTCTCTCGAAGACTCTCAACTCAAGTTAATTACTGTGTCTTTTATGCCAAGGAATCCTTACCCAATCACTAATTTCCCTTCATGCCCTATACGATCACACTTTCGATAGCAAATGTCAGTGTGGTACCGAGTCAAATACTTTTCGGATATCAATACTGCATATTCCTGACTGTCCCGATTCATATCTATCAGACTGACATGTGAATAGAAGTACAAGTTGACATTGATATGACCGATTTTTTCGGAATTTATGCTGGTTGGACATTCTGCTCGAGGTACATTATTACATTTGAATTTAGAATAAAGACTGTACAACAAATAGATGTCAAGGTTATTGGACGGTAGAGATGTGTATCATTTCTGCTGCCTTGTAGACGTGTTTGATCTGTAATTTCTTACAACCACCGGGCACGGTTTTTGTTCGTGGAATCTAGGGTATATTATGGATAAAAGAGGGGCTAACTCAGTTGCTAATTCGGATAGAATCTGATAGTTATTCCATAGGACCCCAGAGCTTTGTCAAGTGTTAACGTTGCCAGATGTTTCACGACACCAGTGATACTAATATGCCTTCCACTCATCATTGTAGTGCAGCAAGAATTAAACAGGGCAATAATCCTGGATCTTTGTGTTTAAAGGAATACTTCAGAGCCATGATCAGCATTTTTGCTTTTGTTTTACATCCTTTGATTTCGTTTCCAGTCTCGTCCATCAGTGTGTGTTCACTAATTGAGAGGCCACCAACAGATTTTCAGGCAAAATTATTCTTTGTTTTGTTTTTTGCTTTTACTATCAGTCAGAAATTGGAAAGAAAAAATATAAGATACAAGGAAGGTAAATGCGGAGAAACCATGAGTAACAGTCGAATTATTTCAGTTGATCGACGAAAGAAGGAAGTCCAGAAATGTTCAGTAGAGTTCAGAAATACGGAAGCACAAGTCACGTAGGAACGAAATAAGTAGGAAGTGCAGGGAAGCTGCACAAAAGTCACAACGATATTAACTGAAATTAAAAACAAAGGCAGTAACACTAAGAGTGCAATGGAGTTCTCTATGAGGAAAAAGACTTATCTGATGACGTGACAGAAGAAGAAACAGGAGCTGACTGTGAAGAGGTAAGTCCAGTATTAGAAACTGAATTTAAAAGAACTTTGGAAGACTTAAGATCGAGTAAGGCAGAAAGGATAGATAACATACCATCATAATTTCAAAAATAGTTTGAGGAAGTGACAACGGAACGCCTATTCACGCTGGTGTGCTGAATTTGTAAGACTGGCGATACATTGTCAGATTTTTGAAAGAAAGTCATTCACAAAATTCCGATGGAAGCAAGAGCCGAGAAGTGCGATGATTACAATGCATCAAGTTGTTGACAAGAACAGTATATGGAAGAATGGAAATGGAAATTGAGTATCTATTAGCCGACGAACACTTTGACTTTACGAAAGGTAAATGCACCAGAGAGGCAGTTCTGACATTGAGATTGATAATGGAAGTAAAACTTAAGAAACATAAAATTGCCTTCGTAGGATTTGTCGACCTGAAAAAAGTTCACGAAAAATTAAAATAGTGCAAGATGTTCGGAATTCTGAGAAAGATAGGTGTACCTATAGGGAAAGACTGGTAATACGCAACATGTACAAAAACCAGCGGGAACAATCAGATTCAAGAATCAAGAACGAACTGCTGGGATTAAGAACGGTGTAAGGCAGGGATGTAGACTTTTGGCGCTACTTTGCTGTCTATACATCGAAGTAATGACGAAAATGAAAGAGAGCTTCAAGTGTGGGATTAAAACTTCTGGGTGAAAGGATATCAATGATAAGGTTCGCTGATGACACTGCTATCCTCACTGAAAGTGAAGAAGAGTTGCAGGATCTATTGAATGGAATGAACAGTCTGATAAGTGTACAATTTGGACTGCGAGTAAATCGGAGAAGAAAGAAATGATAATTAGAAGAAATGAGAAAAGTGAGAAGATTAAAATCAGAATGGGAATGACGAAGCAGACCAAGGCTAAGTTTTTGCCACCTAGGCAGCAAAATAGAGCAAGGGGGAAAGTGCACATAAAAAGCAGACTGGCCCTGGGAAAGACGGCATTCCTGGCCAACAAAAGTCTTCTACTATCAAACGTTGGCCTTAATCTCAGAAAGAAATTTCTGAGAATGTACTTTTGGAGCGCAGCACTATATGGTAATGAAAAATGGAGAGCGGAAAAAAGCAGAATAGAAGAAAATGAAAACTTTTGTGCTGCAGAAGAATTTAGAAACTTAGGTGAAACGATAGGGAAAGAAAAGAAGAAATTCTCACCATAACTGATGAGGAAAACATTGACAAGGAAAAGTGGTAGGATAATAGGACATCTGCTAAGACATCAGGGAGTAACTTCCATGGTACTAGAGAGACTGGCAGAAGGTAAAAACTGTAGAGGAAGACAGAGGTCGGAATACCTCTAGAAAATAATAGAGGACCTACGTTGCATGTGCTACTGAGGGATGTATGTGTTGACGCAGAACAAGAATCAGTGGCGAGCCACATCAAACCAGTCAAAATACTGATTCCAGGTACCCTGAATTTCTATTTGAGGAAATTACTCGGATATTTCTGCGAAAAGTTACTATCCAATATTAACAATGTTACCGTACTGTACTCGTCATTTCAAGAGATTTCTAAAGCCTACAAAGACAAGTACCTATACGAGTATCTTCCCATTTAAAAATGAAAAATCGTGCTTTAGTATCGCCAGAATACTACAGTTAAGACTATCACAGGTCCAACAAAATTATAGGTGCCCCGGCGTACTGTTATGCACATATACACTATGTGATCAAAAGTATCCGGACATCTGGCTGAAAATGACTTTTAAGTTTGTGAAGCCCTCCGTCGGTAATGCCGGAATTCAGTATGCTGTTGGCCCACCTTTAGCCTTGATGACAGCTTCCACTGTCGCAGGCATAAGTTAATTAGGTACTGGAAAGTTTCTCGGGGAATGGCAGCACATTCCTCAGCACCGCCTCCGAATGTCACTGTTGGCACTACACACACTGACAGATGACATTCACAGTACAAAATGGTTCAAATGGCTCTGAGCACTATGGTACTTAACATCTGAGGTCATCAGTCCCCTAGAACTTAGAACTACTTAAACCTAACCAACCTAAGGACATCACACACATCCATGCCCGAGGCAGGATTCGAACCTGAGACCGTAGCGATTGTGCGGTTCCAAACTGAAGCGCCTAGAACCGCTGGGCCGCACAGGCCGTCGTTCAGAGGACATTTGCCGTACCCACGCTCGGCTATCTCATCGCCACGTTGTGTACCGTGATTCGTCACTCCACACAATGTTTTCCCGCTGTTCAGTCGTCCAATGTTTACGCTCCTTACACCAAGCGAGGCATCGTTTGGCATATATCGGCGTGATGTGTGGCTTACGAGCAACCGCTCGACCATAAATACAAGTTCTCTCACTTCCCGCCTAACTGTCATAGTATGTTTTGGACTGACAAGACAGCCAGTCCAAAGTGACGGGTAACCGAAAGGCACGCGCTTAAACTCACGCAGGCTGGCGTGAGGTCTGAAACAGGATACGTAATGAATGCTATAAAGAAAAGTACGTAGCTGCTGGAATACTTAACTTTAATCCACAATGGGTGACATTGGTCTTGTTACTGTACATGCTTCATTAGATACATAGCAAAGGATAAATGGCGCCTTGCTAGGTCGTAGCAATTGACTTAGCTGAAGGCTATGCTAACTATCGTCTCGGCAAATGAGAGCGTAATTCTCAGCGAACCTTTCCTAGCGAAGTCGGCTATACAACTGGGTCGAGTGCTAGTAAGTCTCTCTAGACCAGCCGTGTGGCGGCGCTCGGTCTGCTATCACTGATAGTGGCGACACGCGGCTCCGACGTATACTAGCGGACCGCGGCCGATTTAAAAGCTACCACCTAGCAAGTGTGGTGTCTGGCGGTGACACCACATATTACTTGCACTTCACTATCACATCGGAAACAGTGGACCTAGGGAAGTTTAGGAATGTAGAAATCTCGCCCACCGACGTATGTCACAAGTGACACCCAATCACCTGACCACGTTCGAATTTCCTGGGTTCTGCGGAGCGCCCCATTCTGCTCTCTCGCGATGTCTAATGACTACTGAGATCGTTGATATGGAGTACCTGGCAGTAGGTGGCAGTACAGTGCACTTAATATGAAAATACACTGCTGGCCACCCTGAAGGAAGCATACGAATCAAGTGAAATTTACACCATGGGTTTGCAGTGATGAGATATGCAACTGATTAGAATTTCAGCGCAGACGCGCATCACGCGCGCCTGTGGCGCCACCTCATAGCGCCATTTAAGGCTTGGCGATTTCGACGAGTGTACGTTCGGCACGTGTGTTTACCTTGTGGTTGTTTCACAAGACGATCAATTATGCCTCGTAGACAACAGCGAACATCGTTTGATCAAGTATCCGAGTTCGACAGAGGAAGGATAGTGGCTTACCGAGATTGTGGATTATCATATAGAGAAATCGCTAATCATGTTGGACGAAACCAAACAACTGTAATGCGGATATGTGACCGTTGGATGCAGGAGGGTACGACGGACCGACGTGGTCGATCGCATTCACCTCGGTGCACCACTGCACATGCTGATAGGCAGATTGTGCGCATGGCAGTGACGGATCGCTCAGTGACATCCCGAACCGTAGTACAGCACATTGCGTCTGTAACGCATCATCCAGTGTCTGCGTGTACCATTCGACGCCGTTTACAGCAGAGTGGTCTGTCCGCAAGACGTCCATTGCTTCGTCTACCACTGACGCAGAACCACAGACGTCTCCGTCGCCAATGGTGTGATGACAGACGGATGTGGACGGCATAATGGAATGACGTTGTCTTTACTGACGAGGCACGCTTCTGTCTGCAGCACCATGATGGTCGAATTCGATTGTGGAGACACCGTGGAGAGAGGATGCTGGACAGCTGCATTATGCACCGCCACACTGGTCTTGCACCGGGTATTATGGTATGGGGCGGTATTGGATATTACTCTCGCACGCCTCTAGTACGCATTGCCGGTACTTTAAATAGCCGGCGCTACATATCCGAGGTGCTGGAGCCAGTTGTCCTTCCTTACCTTCAGGGCTCGGCCACAGCCGTATTTCAACAGGATAATGCGCGACCACACGTGGCACGCATTGTCCAAAAGTTCTTCGTCAATAACCAGATTGAAGTGCTTCCCTGGCCGGCTCGCTCTCCGCATCTTTCGCCGATAGAAAACATGTGGTCCATGGTTGCTCAACGAGTGACCCAGATTACATCTCCAGCTGCCACACCAGATGATCTTTGGCAACGTGTGGAAGCTGCTTGGGCTGCTGTACCCCAGGAACACATCCAACGTCTCTTTGACTCAATGCCGAGACGTGTGGCAGCGGTGATCTCCAACAATGGCGGCTACTCTGGCTACTGATTCTGACAGGAACCACATGTCACAGACGTCTGTAAACGTAATCATTTGATACATGTTATCTACAAAATAAATTTTGTTGTGCTACCTCTTGTCTTTCTTGGTGTTGCATTTACGGTGGCCAGCAGTGTATGTCCGGATGCTTTTGATCACATAGACTACACAACCATTTTATCGGTGCCTTCAACTATTCACGAAATTATGGTGATGTTTTGTCTTAAGAGGAGCCGGAACGATCCATTCCTCCATGTTAATTTTAGCAAATAGAGGAAACATTTTTTGTAAAACCATTTAAAATATTTCTCTGAAATTTGGACCACATGTTCAGTGAATATTTCTCTACTTAGCTATAATGCAATGTTAAGAAATATTTATTGGCTTTTGTTTTACAATTTTTTTAAACAAATGCTTATTTTTTCTCAAAAATTTTGCACTTTTTCCTCTATACCTCTTGAATTATACATTTTTTTTACAATTTGTTATAATAATAAAGGAAAAGAAGTAAAAAATATTGAGTATAAATTTCATTGATATACTGTTTGCAGTTTTTGAGAATATGTGCCTCAAAGATGAAAATTTTAAAGTTATGGGAAATGGCTTCCAAAGTTTTTTAATACATTCCTGCCTCATACGATATATTATCAGCATCCCCTTCTTTTTCCAGAGTTAGTTTCCTTTTCACTGGTCTTTTCTTACCTTTTGCTGCATGTTGTACGCGTTTGTCTCTTCTTCCTGAACCTCTTAGTCTTTCTTCATCAATCAGGTGCATTGTGGAAATGGTGTTGTGTCCTGGTTGGCAATCTAAACGTTTCAGCACATCACATTTGATAATGTTTCCTTCACTGTATGTTGCCATTGCATTATACACTCCAAAATGCAATGTTTTTATCTGCACAAACACTCTTTTGGGAATCGTAATCCAAATTAAAATACTTACACTTTCATTTGGATTTTGTGTTTTCCCATGTAAACACGCTTGCAATAAACTTGGCTGTGATAAATCTCTGAATATGGGCTTAGTTACATCAATTACAACATTTGGCAAACTGTTTTTATGGGCATATTCCTTTCCTGATTGGTACTTGCAACATGAGTCATCACCTGTGAGTGACAGTGCGTGTTGTGGGTGCTCGTTTGTTGATGCAGTTTAAAAATAATGCCCATACTGTTCTCTTCACGTGCTCAATGCTCCTTGTATTTTGCCTAATTGCACACCCATAATACCTCTACAATCTATCACTTGCATCATCTGTCAATCTTCCTCTTTCTCCAAGGGTCTTACCATCACTAAGCTTCTGGGACACTAATGTCTACTTTAGTTTGAGCAAACGAGCCCCCATGTGCTTCTGCACATGTCCAATGCACTCCTGTTTTTTAATGTGAATTTCATTGCCATAAAGTTTGAGTTCCTCTACAGCTTTATATCCTGTAGTACCACCATCTCCTAGATAGTTAGTGTATCGTACGTTATACCACTCCTGTGATGTGGAAAAGATTGCTTTCACTCCCTCTACTTCCATCTCTCCACTCGTGCCTTGAAAATTTGCTTCACAACTTTCGCTATGTTCGTCCTTGGTATTGCCCTTACATATACAAGGTTTTGAGAGAATAGCAACATCAGTTACCTTGCAACTGTCTCCACTGGTAGCTGTCACAAGTCCATTTAGAGATTTACGACGTTGCCATGATCCATTTAAAGCAACAGTTAAATCTCTACAATTCCCATTGTCTGTCACAGGTTCTTCAACTGCTTTCTTTATTGTTGCTTGAGTAATATCTTTAGCAGAAGATCCCACCAATTCATTTTAAAATCCAAACTTGTTTGGTGGTTTTGGTAAGTTCATAATTCCACAAACATTGTCCCTACAGCACTGCCCTTGCAAATGCAACGCAAGCCATACACTAGCCTAACACATACATCACACACCTTCTTTCCACTATTATCACTACGAGGAATACTGTTAGAAATAGAAACCGAAACTTCTGCAGCACATTTGTTACACTTCAGTAACATTTTACATGCCAAACCAAGGTGCAAAGTTAATTTCAATTTCACTCCTCTTTCTTTGCAAACTAGGCATAATACGTTATGTTTCAAAATATTTGAGAGCAAGGAAATGTTAATTATTTCATTCACATCATTACTGTCACTTTCATAGTTTTCAAATTTTTCTTTGCTGTTACAAAGTTTCTTGCTGGAAGAAGTTCTATCACATTCCGAGCAGCATCTCCCTTTGAAACGACAAAATATTTCTTCTTCCACTCATTGTGCCTTTTCTTAAACACTCTATTGCTGAAACGGGGCATATTGGTACCCACAAACCAAATACGTAAAACAGGTACGAGCAAAATTCGTCAAATACGCAAAATTGAACAAACAACACAAAGCAAACTCCACAAGTCACCACACACGGTATAGCGTTTATGTTTACCGATATGAACAGCACTTGTCACTGAGATAAAGCCATACAACGTTGCAAAACAAAACACTGTCAAACTCCGCAAAGATAATCTGATTGCAGCCAGCGAGCGGCGCCGTCAGAGGTGACACACCGAATCCCTACAACCGTTTACGCTGCACGTCAACTCTGCAGCGATAAAAAACGCACTTAGAATTCACTTAGAATGGTGAAACTTGATTTGTTTTGAAACTTCCTGGCAGATTATAACTGTGTGCTGGATCGAGACTCGATCTCTGGACCTTTGCCTTTCGCGGGCAAGTGTTCTACCAACTGAGCTACCCAAGCACGACTCACGTCCCGTCCTCACAGCTTTACTTCCGCCAGCACCTCGTCTCCTACCTTCCAAACTTTACAGAAGCTCTCCAGCGAACCATGCAGAACTAGCACTCCTGAAACAAAGTTTAGAATGAAAAAAACCAAAAAACTTTAATTCTGTGATTTTCATCGTTCCGGCTCTCCTTAAGCAACTCAGCCTGAATATCATAGAGCGACCAATGAACCAAGTCACTGTGTTTACAGAAACAATTCAGCCGTTTTCGCCAGAGGTAGCTACCAAACTTTAGGACTTTGTTACACAGCCTCCGAAGAGTAGCGCGTGAAGAGATTCGCAGGTAGGCAGCCTGGCGCAACAGGCGCCACGCAGTTCCGCGCTGAGCCGGGCGGTGACCCCAGGGACGGCGGAGAGCGCAACTTATTCATAAGGCGGGCAGCCAGCGAGGCCCGCAGATGCGGCCGCAGATAGCAGCGCCTAACCAGCGGCTCAGATTCCACCTGTCTGCGGCGGGGCCTGTCCCCGGACTTTACGCACTGGCCACTGGCCACTGCCCGCTTGCCAGATTGCCGTAGCACGCGCGGGAGCCGGGGACTAGAATTTGCGGTGATCTTCCATTTGTGGTCCGGCATCTGATGCCACTTTACTGATGTTTCTCGAGATTAACCAGAAGAGCGAATTCTTTCGACCTCTGTCAGAGCCGCAAACAAAAAAACGTTTGCATCTGCTTGGGCCTACTTCGGTAAGATGCTCGGCAATTGTGACAGATTCTTAGAGGCAACATTTCATTTAAGTAATTAGGGCTGTAGGAAACCTTTAATGCTGTAAAACAAAATACAGGATGGAAAAAAATGAAATGGGCTCGGAAAATATTTCATACAACTTATACCAACCGCCCCAGGTGCACATGGGGTAAGATGTGTTGCAATAAGCATTTTTCGCTCCAGTTCTGTTTTGGCCACCCTAGGCGGCCGAAGTGGCCGAGCGGTTCTAGGCGCTACAGTCTGGAACCGCGTGACCGCTACGGTCGCAGGTTCGAATCCTGCCTCGGGCACGGATGTGTGTGATGTCCTTAGGTTATTTAGGTTTAAGTAGTTCTAAGTTCTAGGGGACTGATGACG
Source organism: Schistocerca serialis cubense (assembly GCF_023864345.2). Classification (NCBI taxonomy): domain Eukaryota; kingdom Metazoa; phylum Arthropoda; class Insecta; order Orthoptera; family Acrididae; genus Schistocerca; species Schistocerca serialis. Next base: position 590,104,221 of record NC_064642.1, read on the forward strand.
TCAGATGTTAAGTCCCATAGTGCTCAGAGCCATTTTTTGGCCACCCTGTAAATGCAGATGCGTTGATACTACACACGGCATATGTTACGTTGTTTTTGGAGATCATGCATCTACAGATGTCAACCTCAGCGAACAACTTGAATCTCTAACGTAACACCGGGTGATTCCATAAGAATGAACAGATTTCAATTGTTTACTACAAACAGACTATAAAAGCGGAAACAAAATTCCGCATGTCATTTGATAGAGGAAGGTTCTGACACTGTTATTTGTTTGTAGGAACATAACGGCTACACCACAAGAGAAATAATTTTGTGTGTAAGAATCTGCGCAAAATCAATTCATTATTCAACTGAAACGTGTATTCCACCAGTGACATGCGTAATATGTTTCTACCTTTCACGGTTTGTATGTAATAAACAAATGAAATCAGTTCTTTCTTTTTGAATCTCTTTTATAAATAATTAGGTTTTACACACAATATAAGCCAATAATCACCTTAGAACCCTTTAACGTATTATAATCACTTTATTATGTATCAAATCATTATACGTAGAGTAGCTGGCAACTGAGTTCAAAAGAAAGTGCTGATTGATGCATGTGACTAAGGAAGGCAATACGAATTGTTTTCCACACAACACCATAGTATTTTGGGCGCCTTCATTTAGCGAAAGTGAGAGTGGTGGAGCATGCCTTCGCTCTGGTTGGCTATTAGGATGCTGCAAAAGCTGAAAAACGTATAACTTCATCACTTATTACTTTCCAAAGAAATTGTCAGCAGCATAACAAGGTTCTCATTTGATAAACAACTGACGATTCCGTCATAGTCGTTGGTGCAGGCGCCTAAAAATGAAAGGTGGCTTTGTTGAGAAATTCGAAAATGTAGGATGGTGGTGGTGGAGGGTACTTAAAAATTCCAAAATGGTAGTGGCAGGAATTTCAAAATTCAAGGTCTTGGAGGCGGTAAGATTCAAAATGCAAAATGGCAGTGGTGTGAAATTTCAGAATTCAAGATACCGAAAGTAGCCCAGTTATGCTATGCATCCCTCCTACCCACTCCAGCCAATCACAGTGTAGTGTTTTAGTGGGTATTAGAGTGAGGCAGCCAGTCACAATACAGCGCCCAAATTACGTAAGCTTCATTTAAATTACATAAGGATGGCATCATGTTCAAAGATATACGGTATTTGCAAGGAAAAAATTACGTAAGCTTCACTTGAGTTGCGTGAAAATGGCCTCATGTTCGAAGGTACTAGTCAATACTGCAGTATTAGAGTGTCAAATAAATATGTGGGCTGACAGTATGTTCAAAGAAATTTGCCCATGAACTGCATAAAGCGGCACCATCTCTCTGTCTCTCTTCTCTCTCTCTCTCTCTCTCTTACAAAGTAATGAAGGACTTACGTTTTGTATCAGATCCGAACTGTTTTCGAAAGCTTTATTTTCTTTTCTTGATATTTTTTTTTCAGACAGGTATCTGAGTGGAATTCTGATTTCTTGTAGTTCTGTGCTGCAGAAACCTACTGCTGTATATCACGAAATGTAATCTTTCACCAGACACAGTCTAGGATTCGGCTTCAGAAACGCAAAATTTTAATATCTATGTAGACCAAATGGGAGTGGAGCCATTTTTGAAACTATTAATTTAGGATTACCATTTTTAGTAAAATTGTTGACTCTGAACTTAGCTTTTGATAGATCTGTCATCTTGATCTTGTTGTACCCAGGATGCTAAAGACCTGTCTTTCAAATCAAGATGTCTCATGTTAATTATTCTGTGTCATTATATTGATTGACTAGATTTTGCACCATATCAACCCGTTTGAAAGACTCTGAGCATTGAACTGTTGAAACATCTTAACTATTTAGAGCGCTATTGAACTGATCGACGACAGAAGCTTTCAAGATTGAATATGATGAGTAGTGATTAATCTTGTGTCTTCCATTAGCTTGTTGTAAAAGTCCTTACATAAGTGTGTTTGTAGATGATTTGGAATTCTGTTACTTCTTCTGTATATTTTTCTTAATGTATTTTGAACCTGAGTACCAGATTCAGTCTTTGATCAGTAGTCCATGCATATTAGCAGAACGTGATGATTACTGTTAATAAATATTTATAGCCTGGACTGTGTTCAGAATGTGCGACAGGTTGGTTAAATCAGCTTCATGAAGGTCATCAATTCCTTCTGTGATATCCATTCTACTCAGATAAACTTTGAATGCTGAGTGATGCAGTTTCCATCTATTGCAGCTTTCAAGCTGATTACAATAAAATTAATAGCAAGAGCAAGATCCTGATGAAGTGAGGTATCGACATTCTTCACATAATATGGTACGGAGGAAGATGTGGAGCCGCACGGAGTGGCTGCGCGATTTGAGGCGCCATGTCACGGATTGCGCGGCCCCTCCCGCTGGAGGTTCGAGTCCTCCCTCGAGCATGTGTGTGTGTAGTTATTAGCATAAGTTAGTTTAAGTTGTGTAAGTCTAGGGACCGATGGCCTGAGCAGTTTGGTCCCTTAGGAATTTACACACATTTGAACATTTTGAAGATGTGGAAAAACAAATAAAATATGATCTACATATCAATGTAAATACGTTACATATCTTTCATAGCTCAACTGTGAGGACCATTCCTCTTATCAGCTTCAAATGGGAAACCTCACAACAAACAATCATGCCACCAATGTTTCATCTACTTCACGTTTAACTTCGCTGTTCATGTTTGTCACCACACATATTCGACTGGACTGCAAGTTCTGACGGAAAACTCTTATGCTCAGTATTCTGTGCATTACATTGCGGCAACAAGTCCTTAATTCATTTCACTTTCTCCAGGCTCTTCAGTAAGATAAACGATTCAAGTGAAACAGCTGAGTGTATATCATTCAGTGCGGTCTCCAGTAGAGCTAATAATGTGACTGTGGCATTCACCGTTTTGCTAGAGTTATATCCTACTACTAGTAGAGTTTTGTCTTCACTAGCACGAAATTACCACAAGCAACCACAGTACTCTGATCACCGCCCTACATTTGAAATGCAAGTTCCTTGGCAAAACATCGACTGCCTGTGGTGCAGGATACTTGAGAATCAAAAAAGACGTCGTACATGGTTCTGGAAGAAAGGAAACATAGTAATGTGCAGTCTCACACTAGCAAAAACAACCTAGTGGAAAGTTTTTTTTTTCAGCCATTGTGGCCCAGCGGTTTTAGGCGGTTCAGTCCAAAACCGCGCTACTGCAATGGTCGCAGGTTCGAATCCCGCCTCGGGCGAAGATGTGTGTGATGCCCTTAGGTTAGTTAGGTTTAAGTAGTTCTAAGTCTAGGGGACTGAGCCATTTCAATTATTTTTTAAAAAGGTTTTCGCTTGCGTTCAGTGTCCACACAACTGTCAAATGAGTCGTAACTTATCGAATCGAGAAATGTGTTAGCAGAATACTTCTTGGTGATCGAAATTGATGACGTATATGTTTCTGGGAAAGAAAAGAGAAAGCAACGGGCAGTCTACTCTCTCGAACAGCTGCGTGTTGCACGCCACTTCTGGGATTCTGGTAGGCATTCTAGCCGTGGATCGAATCTGCCTGGCGGATTTATGGCGACGACCAGTGTGCCAGCGAGCCTGGATGTGGGTTTTAGCTGGTATCTCACATCCGACTAGCTGAATACCGGCCTGGTACTCATGTCCTGCCTCTGCTACCCGATTTGCAGACATTTCTAAGAGGTTCGCACACTTCCACATGGATAACACAAAATGCAGCCGAGTGGGATTCACAGATTCTATCATGAGGTACAGAAATGACGGCAGGATGGCCATCCAGTCAACTTACAACATTAACATTGTCAAATCCGATAACAATCATACCGACACTGTTTACGTGGCTCACCGATCCTGGACACGAAAGTTGTGTTTTGATTTAATCCACCAGCAAGTCATGACTGTTCACAATGTGTCGTTTGGATTTCGTTGTCGGCTGTTGGGATATTCCCCCGAGCAACAATGTGTGTTTTCAAGTTGGCAAATTTTAGCCACCATCCGGTGGAGTTTAACTGTACTTGGTTATTTTGAATTGAAGTGCACCAGCGGAATCTTCAGCCTTGTGGCCGTTAACGTTCCGGTTACCTGCCCTGGCTGTTGACGTAATTTCAGGTAATGTATTTTCCTCATCGTGTTGTCGCTGTCCAGCACGATATGTAGTTTGACAGCTAAGTGTATAATTGGTGGTGGGTGCCAATATTTTCTACGTCATTCCATTGAACTCCCTGTTGTGTGCTGTTCGGGTGGAGCGGAAGTTATCTTGCAGTGGGTCCGTTGACTGTCTGTCCGTTGGGTTGTCGTCGGATCAAGAATGGTGGGGCCGACTGCCTGTGTCACCTAAGCGAGTGTTTGTGTTCGAGATCCAGGCCGACCCTCGGAAACTTCTGAGCGCCTCTGGGTGTACTGCCTTTTCTTAGTTGTTCTTGTTGTTTGCATTTGTAGGGCTTCCAGCTGATTTTTAAATTAAGGTTGTTTTGCCCTTAAGGCGTAAGATTGTTTAGGCCTTCAGCCTAATTTAAAGAACTGTTTTAAGTAAGGCCTTTGGCATTTAAAAAAAATTAATTTTGTTGCATCTTAAGTGATGGGCCTTCAGCCGATTTTGAATAAAAATTGTCTTGCTCTTAAGGTGTCAGACTGTTAGGGCCTTCAGCCTAATGAAAGAACTGTTTTAAGGCAAGGCCTTTGACCTTTTAAATTTTTTTTTTTGAGTCTTAAGTGATAGGCCTTCAACCGAGTTTTAAATTAAAGTTGTTTTGCTCTTAAGGTGTTAGTTTCTTTGGGTCTTCAGCCTAATTGAAGAATTGTTTTAAGATGAGGCCTTTGCCTTTTAAAAAATTAATTTTGGTTTGAGTCTTAAGAGATAGGCCCTCAGCCGATTTAAAAGAACTGATTTAAGATAAGGCCTTGCGCCCTAGGAATTTCTGATTTTGATTTCAGTTTTAAGTTATTGGCTTTCAGCCGAATTTAAATTAAAGTTGTCTTTCCCTTCAGGCATGAGATTGTATGGTGTATTCAACCGGTTATTACGTTCCAAAATTTAATGCTGTGTGTGTTTTTTTTAATTTTCTTGACCCTTGTAATGTTTGGTCAAATAAACAAAGTTGTATGCTCGAGTGTAACTGACATCCGCTTACTTTGGCCCCGTTCCACAATTTAAACTACCTCTCCTGTCCTGCGGGTTTAGCAGGACGTTTCACAGCGGACATCAACAGTTCTTTCCCTTTTCTTTTCTTTCATCCCCCTCCTCTCCCCTCCACCTTCAAATTGCATAATATCAAATTAATGTCTTAAATGACTGAACAAGCTATCTGTCCAAGTTTCTTAACCGACATAAGCTACAGTTCCAAAACACAAGTGCTAATGAAGCTACAAATTCAATTACGATCAGTAACATCCATATAAAAGTTAACCTACACTGAAATTGGATAATGGTTAAATCACAGTTTAAGATCGACCAGTATATTTCGCAGCACACCGGAATGACACGTCTGTAAAGAACAGTCAATACAAAATACCAGCGGCCCACAACATATTACACAAATTCTCATTTACCGCCAAAGAGGAAAGCACCAAGACATGTAGCACATAGATGACGCTAAGCTCGGCTATTCAAGAAGACGATAAGCAACAAGCTAATTCTGCTCTTCTCTAATTACGAACTAATAGCACACATGAACACAGAACTCACGCCTGCCGATGGACGGCCGTGTGCACACATTTAAGTTGCGTATTTAACTACCAGAACGACAAGAACACTTTCTCGCAACCTGCTTCTCGGCTGCGTAAAGGTCTGCTACAAAGCAACTCACTGGTGAACAGCGCAACAAATTTCACAAGAGGTCAAGCCACCAATAATTAGCGACAGGCGAAATAGAACAGAAATCTCCGTGACCGCATAGAACCATTTGAGTTTGACCGAGTGTGAACATCAAGACTAAGGGCCACAGGATAGGTGGATCTGTTCTTGTTATTGGTAATCCTTCCTCGCACCAACCCTCTCGCTTTGGAGCCTGCCGATTAATGCCAGTTGGCCGCCTGTCCAGTTAATGAAATACTAACAGCGCGTCTCGCGACGCGCCAAGCTGCAGGCGATGTTGACATGTCGCTCGCCGACCACCACAAGCCACCACCTCGTTCGAACGCCTCCAGTTGGCGTAACAGCGCCCACGCTCGCTGCGGTGGCCCAGTTGTTTGCACCAACGACACACTCTTCCCGCGCTGTCACCGGCAGTGAGAATTTCAAATCACGTGCGCGTTGTGACGATTGGTACTGTCTGTCACACTGTGAAACCGGTTGTCGTTCCAAATAAAGGATCTTACATACAGCTGTCTGCGGTTTTCATTCCACAAGATGCAAATAACAAACAATACAGGGCATTTGTATCCACAGGCTGCATTTCTCTACTGCACGCAGACTGATCTCTTGTGAATGTGTTGCCCACTCCACGTGTTTCCAACACCCCGTCACAGACTGTAGGTGATGTGATAGCGAAATGAATACGCAAAAGAAAAACCACAGCCAAACCAAGAGAAGGCAGACCTCATATACTGACAGACGGGGACCGTCGAACATTGTGGTAGGTGATGGCAAAAAACACTTGAAATCAGCGGAAAAAATCACTCCTGAGCTTCAAAGTGCTACCAGCAGTCCAGAAAGTTGAATGACTGTGCCTACTCCATGGCAGCTGTCTATAAGCCACAAACTTCTGTTATTCTTGGACACTGTCAGTGGAAGGAAATACGCAATCTGTTGATTTAAAGCATTTGTGGATAAAATTCCAAAGTCAAATCGCAACTTTCCTTTACTGGTTACTGGAAAAAAATGGTTCAAATAGCTCTAAGCACTATGGGACTTAACATCTGAGGTCATCACACACACCCATGCCCGAGGCGGGATTCGAACCTGTGACCGTAGCAGTCGCGCGGTTCCGTACTGAAGCGCTCAGAACCGCTCGGTCTCAGCGGCCGGCGGTTACTGGATTTGGCTCATTTCCGAGCCACCTTCAGATCAATCTAAACTGTTGTTCAGTGTGTGAACCCATTACACATTGTCCATCATCGTATATTTTAGAACCGAGTCACGTTATTTAATTAAAAAATTATGAAGTGAAAATCTCAGTTGGTTATGTTGATTAACGTTGTCAATTTACATAACCAACTAAAACTTTTATTTAACTACGGTGGCATCTCTAAGAAATACGACGATATGTAATGAGTGTCACACATTGAACAATATTTTAGATTGATATGAAGATAGCTCGTTAACGAGACGAAACCAATAATCAGTAGAGGAAATTAGCAACCTTGACGTAGAATTTTGATCCACGTATGTTCCAGACAGTTCTGTTGTCAGTGCTACATAACGCTTGAGGTGGTGGAAAGAGCGAAGCTACTGGTCATTGGATGATTCGAAACTAGTGGTTTAGAATGATGAATAACGCTATGTCATGTTTCAGTCAGTTGAAGGACCTTGGTTTGGCGAGTGCCTGGACAAAGTTACCTGCCATAATGTTTGTTGCATACAGCATAGTACACAGGAAGAAGGTGGTGTTACGGTGAGGGAGTCTTTTCGGCTTTCCTTGTCTGTACAGTTTTGTTCCTTCAATATGCCCAACAAACCACCAATGGAACATCATTCGGACGAGTCTGAAACTCGACTTCGCTCCAGCACGCAGCGCTCAACGTCACTACCTCCTGTAGTTTCGGCTCTTGAAGAAGAAACGGCTGCCATTACTCCACGGATATTCAGACACTTCGCTGGAAGTGTTTCCAGCGGAGATCAAGCCCTCGTAAGGGCAAAGGATGCAAATACCAGATACTGACGTCCAGTAATAGCTGATCGGGTGTTATTGATTAGATAGAACATGGTCAATTAAATTCTTCATTTGTATGACCATATTGTCCGTAGCTTCTTTACAATTCCTGAGATTATTTTCGTTCTGTCGTTGCAACTACAAGAAATGCGTGCTTTTTCACCAGACACGTTTCGCTTTATTGATGAAAAGCATCATCAATAAGTCTGTATCTAAGGTTACTTACCATTTCTTTATAAGATCAAAAAACAGTTCGTTAAAAATCTGTTGCGTTTTACTTTCGGTGATTTCCGCTTGGTTTCTAGCCGATGTACATCGGTAAATGCCTTCTGCTAGCACATCTTAGCAGTTTTTCTTCGTTTGACACTGATACTTGTAGCCTAATTTTTAGTTTCTCTGCAGAACTGTGCATTTCTCGTGTTGTACACAGCACAGTGTTCCGCACATCACTGTTTTCTGTTTATTTTTATACTTCTAAGTATGTATTGTGGTTTATGTTTTGTAGTGTTGCCCACATAACATTGTCACTAATTTGTTTTTGACCTATACTTTCCTTATGGTATTTTAGTTAACTGTATTTAATTATGTTGCTGTGTATTTATATACTGTGTAAGAGTAGTGAAGGAGCAGTGATTTTTTTTTGTGGAGGAGGGAGAAGGCATGATGAGTGGAGATAAGTGTATAGTAGTGTGATGGAGTGTGAGTTGGAAGAGAAGGTGTGGGGCAAGAAGTGAAATGTAATTGGGAGGGGGGATGGGGGGCGGGGTGTTGCGTGGGAGAGGGTGAAGGATGGCAATGGCTCTTTTCTTTTTCTTGTAATTTCTTCAGTTAGTTTATACACAACACAATAACATATATAACACAATAATATATAACAAAAATAATTTTATATATATAACAAAAAAATAAACAGTTGCTCAGTGACCAAATAGATATTGCAAAATAGACGCTGTATAAAATCATTGAATAAATTAAATGAAAAAGAAAACACCCTTTCCACCCTTCACCCTCTCCCACCCAATCCCCTCCGATCACCCAATTACATTTCGCTTCTTGCTCCTCACTTTCTCCTCCAACTCATGCTCTATCACACTACCATACACTTATGTCCAATCATCATGGCTTCTCCCTCCCCCACAAAAAAAGTCAGCGCTCCTTCACTACTCTTCCACGGTATATATAGACACACAGGAACATAATTAAATAGAATTACAAACGTACAATTAATTAAAATACCTTAAGGAAAGTATATGTCAAAGACAAACTAGTGACAATGTTATGTTGGCAACACCACAAAACATAAACCACAATACGTACTTCGAATTTTATATATATAAAATAAACAGAAGACAGTGGTCTGCGGAAAAGAGTGCAGTGTAGAACGTGAGACATGCACAATGTTATATTGGCAACACTAGAAAATATAAACCGCAATACATATTTAGAAGTATAAAAATAAACAGAAAATAGTCGTGTGCGGAATAGTGTGTTGTGTAAAACATGAGAAATGCACAGTTCTGCAGTGCAACTAAAAATTAGACTACAAGTATCAGTGTCTAACGAAGAAAAAGTGCAAAGATGTGCTAGCAGACGGCATTTACCGATGTACGTCAGCTAGAAACCAAGCGGAAATCACAGAAAGTAAAAAGCAACATATTGTTAACGAACTGTATCTCAATCTTAAGAACAAATGATAAATGTCTTTAGATACAGACTCACTGATAATGCTTTACCTCAGTAAAGCGAAACGCGTCTGATAAAATAAGAAACACATTATCTTGTAGTTACAACAACAGAACTAAAATTCCATTTGGAAGTGTATGGTCACACTAAGAAAGAGCGTCTTTCCCAAGGTTGATTTCTTCCTATCGCCAGTCAGGCCCCAGACCAGTTCACGTGGTTCGAAACCTCAGCAGCGTTACAGAAAAGTATCCTATGAAATTTGAATTTCTTGGCAGTTTTAACACTTCGTCAATACTATGACGTAGGAAAATTAGCGGAATATTTTGAAAATAACGAATGTATATGTAGTTTGAGGAGGTGAGTGGGTGGGGTGGAAATCACGACCCATCCCCCAATCAACTCCCCAGCCTTAGATCCGGGGTCTGGTTGGTAAATTCTTGGGTATCTTTTGATAGTCTGTGACCTCATCGAGTTAATTTAATGAATGACATAGAGTACATTTGTAAACGATGTGATTACTCAGCATAAAAGTGTCGCATAAATATTCAACTTACTGCAGTGGACGACTACAATAGTTCTGTTGTGCAGTGGAGGGAGCTTAACTCTCTAACTTATTAGAGACCACGTTCCTATACTAGTTACTAAAAGTGCTATTTCTATCACACGACTCTTGTTACGACAGCGACAGTAAAAGTAGAGAAAACTGAGGTTTCCTGAGGAGTACCCTACAGCAGTTTGCCAACTTCCTCCAACCAGATTCAGAGTAAAGAAGACTGAAAAATGCCTCAAAAGAAAGAGTTTTTAAATTTTTATCCAGCTGCATAGAAATGTTAACAGAACACCATAAATATTTTTTTACTATGCTTACTTAAAACTGGATATGAATGTCGTCTTCATCATAACCATCATCGTCTTCATGAGAAAGAGAAGCTACAATACAGAAGAAGTTGATGGTCTCAATTTATATGTTTCTTTTGTATAATTTTTTTTACAACGTAGTTTTGACAGCCCTCAACCTTTCTACTAGAACTAACACGAATCCGTAATATGGCGTTAACCATTTCCGTGCGTATTCGATTCCTTACCTTCGTTTTCACGAGAGTGAACTGGATGAATATTCTTTCTGCTTTGCTGTTCGACCAAGGAAGTGTGACCCTAGATAAAGCAAATTCTGTAAGTTCTTTGAAAGAATTTTCACCGCCGGCGCCCTGGTAATAGAAAACCTCACGCCAGATATTGAGATGATTGTTAACATCATCCCACTGGACGATGAACAGTGTGTGCCACTATAATTCAATTTTTGTAACTGTATCATCACCCAATTGAGAGTTTTCTAACAGGGGAACTACGGTTCTTTTATCACTACATGCGCCATTAAAACTGAGAGAAGAGATAATTTCTTTAATACAAGTTTGTCCCTGTGACACGAATTCATGATGAACTAGTTCTTGGAAGCCATGGCGTCGACATTTGACCTGATCGGACCTGACGAGCTGTTTAGGTCTTGGAGAGCCTTTCACGACCCACTGCGAAAACAGAACCTTGGTCTTAACGTTACACCCGTAGATCAGCCTCTCATCACCAGTTATGACTCTCTTAAGGAACATCTCGTTCTCATTTGCGCGATCCCAAAGCTCTTCAAAGATTGCGAGGCGAAGGTCTTTCTGGTCTTGACTCATGGGCCGTGGACGAACTTGGCGGCAACACGACGCATTTCAAGGTGCTGTGTCAGTAGGCTTCCTGCATCGTTTGATGTATCTCTGTAAAGATCTTCTTGAGGTTGACTCAAAATGTAATGCGGACGCATTGTTTCTCGAACTCTGCCATCTCGAAATTCGGAAACTGTGCGACTCAAAGTTCTTCTCGATACTGCACTGAACAATAACTAACAGACATGCAACAATGAGTCTTCTGGCAGTTACACATTAAACATAGGCGTGTGCAGGGATGCCAACAGCATTTTGCTCCAACACAGCATTGGCGCGAAATTACCAATGTTCCGGTATTTTTTGAACAGACATATTACTTCAACGTCATCAACCAATCTTTGCTGTTATTGTTTAATGAGTAAACAAAGGATTTTTTTCTTCTTCTTCTTCGGTTGTCTTGTTTCCAATTTCTGATTTTTTTTAACTAGTATCAAAGATATCACTTGCCTAAGAAGAAACTGAATAACAACTACCAGGTCATCTAACAACTTGCATTGGTCCACATTATCTGACTCGAATTTCTTATCAACTCTTTGAAGACATGAAACACTAGGTTTCAAAAGTATCAAATATTCTACATTAAATTCGTCACTGAACATCTAATAGAGCATTTCAACAGTGTAGCAGTTTTCGTTCAGTCTGTCAATTTAACTCGAGCCATTCATCATTTATTCTACATTCTGCAGGTTCAATAGATAACCATCTGATGTAACAAGCTTGGGAGATTTTCAGAGGTTCCTTCCCATCATTTAGAACTTAGAAATCTAGTGGTAAAAGAGCTGTCACGAAGAAGATCGAAAAAACCAGTTGTAATTTTCTCTTATCAAAAAGTCCTGATTTATTGGAAGACATTCTGAAGTTGCTGCAGAGGTTGGCAGCTGAATGGTATAACAGACATACCTTATAAGTGTCAAATGTGAAACCTCCCTTGTAAGTAATTCGTGCACTCCGTTATTAATACGGACCATCACACTAGCATTACCTGCTGCTATTCCCTGCAATTTCTTTAAATCAAAATTAACTTCTTTCAAGACCTCTTTAATATCTGATACAATATACTCAGCATTGTATATTTCAGTTTCGACTAGTAAAAGCAATGTCGACACTATCTTGTGAGAAGTTTTTCTATGTTATACTGTAGGTATTGCTAGATGTTTACTGGCACAAATATCAGTTGATTCGTCAATTAAAATACTGTACAATGCGTATAGTATAAGCAATACCGATGCTGTCTTGTGAGATGTTTTTCTATGATATGTTGTAGCTCTTGTTAGATGTTTAGTGACACAAATGCCAGTTGTTCCTCAATTAAATACTGTACATAGCGTCATCAACATTAGTTCTTGGAACCTTCACAAGATAGTATCAAAGAACATTCTTGATAACAGCTCTGCACTTTGTACGATGTAACTTAATCTGGCTTGCAGTAACACTAGCTTTGAACCTGCTTCTACACATTTCATATAAGTGACCACACGACATTATAGTTCAATGCGCGGACAGAAAGAGGGTAAGTGACCCTCTAGTTTTATTAGTTGCTACGGAATCCTCTACTGGTTTGAAAATATATATTGCCTGTAATTGGGAAGAAAAAGAGGAAACTGCTGATTCATGTTTTTTTTCTTTCTGTGTCATTTTCTATATCCGCTAACCGAACTCTTACAGTACAGTGACAGACTTTACAGAATGCCTTTCTATTACCTCATGCAGCTTGTGATAACTGTTGTGTCTAAACAAGACAGCCTAGACACAATAAGAGGAAGCCGAAAGGCACGCGTTTAGCAGGTAAGAGATAGGTCTGTAACAGGATACGTAATGAATGCTATAAAGAAAAGTACGTAGCTTCTGTAATACTTAACTTTAATCCATCCTTGGTACATCGCTATTGACGATATAAGTGAGACTCCATAGATACATGCAATGTTACTAATGGCGCCTTGCTAGGTCGTAGCCATTGACTTAGCTGAAGGCTATTCTAACTATTGGCTCGGCTAATGAGCAATGCTTCGTCCGTGTAGTCGCTAGCTACGTCGTCCGTACAACTGGGGCGAGTGTTGGTCCGTATCTCGAGACCTGCCTTGTGGTGGCGCTCGGTCTGCGATCACACAGTGGCGACACGCGGGTCCGACATGTACTAATGGACCGCGGCCGATTTAAAGCTACCACCTAGCAAGTGTGGTGTCTGGCGGTGACACCACATTCCTCCCCCGCAAATCGGCGAACGGTCGTGTTATAAGGCTTCCGCCCGCCGTGGGGAGGACCCCATGTTGACGTATGCGATGAGGTTGGGAGCCTAACATGTCTATAGTAAATCAGGTCCTATCAGTGAATCAGACTGTGCCTAACAGGCGAGGCTGTGCCACCCGCACCCGGCCATTCGGTCCGAGGGGATCTAGGAAACGCCTGAAAACCTAGTCCAGGGTGCACGTCAACATGCGGTGTATGCGCCCGTAAAGAGACAGGAGGGGCCGAAGGGTCGACCTCCATTGCGTCGGGGTATCCGATGCGCGATGACGTCATGTGGTCCGGAGCGGGCAAGAGTTCCATGGCGGACGACAGCTGGTCACGGGAAGCGATCGGCGGCGCGCGACCCAGGGAGGCGCTTGGTGGCTGCAGCGAAGCGTCCACTGCGGGCGGCGCTGGCGGGAGAACAGGCGGCGGCGGCGGCGGCGGCGGCGCGTCGCCATGGGGCAAAATGGAAGGCATCGTCGGTAACACCTGGGGATGAGGCGAGCCAGTAGATGGGTCCCCAGGGCTCTGAACGGACGGCACCGTCGCTGAAAGCAGACGGGGAGTGGCAGAACCCGTGCAACGACAGAGGCGCAGCTGATTGAGATGCCGACGCACCTCACCAGAGGCCCCCAAAACCAAATACATCGCGCGGCCGAGGCAGCGAAGAACGCGCCCTGCGAGCCAACGCCGTCAACCGCGATAGTTGCGATAGAATACAACGTCGCCTGGAGCGAAAGCAGAAGTCTGCCGCTGCACAGGAACCTGATGCGGCGGGTGCAGCAAAGACATCAAGGTTCGATGAGGACGACCGTGGAGCAACTCAGCCGGCGAGCGACCATCTCGGGGCTGAGAGCGATATGATGACAAAAAGAGCAACAACGCGTCCTCCCGAGAATGCGACTCTTTCAACTTCAACATCTGTGACTTGAAAGTCCGGACCAATCGTTCAGCAGCACCGTTTGACTGAGGCGAGTACGGCGCGGATGTCAGATGTTGAATACCATTGGCCTGGCAGAATGACTGAAATTCTGAGGACATGAATTGTGGGCCATTGTCGGAAACAATAGTCTGCGGAAGACCTTCAATGCAAAAGATAGCAGACAACGCTTGGATGGTGGCAGATGACGTCGTGGAAGACATCCGGACAACAAAAGGAAAATTACTGAAGGCATCTACCAGAACCAACCATCGAGCATTCCAGAATGGACCAGCAAAATCGATGTGCAAGCGTTGCCAAGGGGAAGTGGCTTGTGGCCATGCAAAGACTTTCCGCGGCAGTGCGGATTGTTGTTCGGCATACGCCATGCAAGAAGAACACATATTCGTAATCGCAGCATCGATTCCGAACCAAGTACAGCGCTGACGAGCAAGTTGTTTCGTTCGCACTATACCCCAATGTCCTTGGTGAAGAAGCCGTAAAACAGAGGACTGTAACGAACGTGAGACCACGACTCTGGACTGATCATTAGCAGGACGCAACAACAAAACACCACGTCGAACAAAAAGTCTCTCATTGTGAGGAAAAAATCGGCGAACCAACGGATCCTCGATCCGAGACTTTGACAAGGGCCATTGCGTAGCAACAAAACGCAAAACGGGAGCAAGGACCGGGTCAGCAGCTGTGGCTGTAGCTAAACGACGAAAATCAATTGGAAACGATTCGACCACGTCATCGGTTTCCGAATCAATGAACATGCAAGCAAGTTTGGAAGAATCGAATGCTCTATCCTCAGCAACAGGCAAACGGGACAACGCATCGGCGTTTCCGTGCTTAGCAGTGGACCGATACAAGATATCGTAGCGGTACTGCGAGAGGAAAATAGACCAGCAAATGAATATCTGCGCTGTACGTGGAGGTACAGGCTTGTTCGGATGAAAAAGCGATGTCAAAGGTTTGTGGTCCGTGATGATGGTAAAGCGACGACCATACAAGAAATCATGGAACTTAGTAACACCAAACACGAGAGCCAGAGCTTCTCCATCTGTGAATAATTTCTTTGCGCAGACGAGAGCAATTTGGACGCAAAGGAAATAGGGCGATCATGCGACCCATCTCTGTGCGCAAGCACGGCACCGATCCTGAAATCCGATGCATCTACCATCAACAAAAGGGGTTTCTGGGGATCGAATGGCGTAAGGCAAGTATTTGAAAGCAACGCCGATTTCAACTGGCGAAAAGCGCGTCCGCATTCCGTCGTCCAGACGAACGGAACATCTGCACGGCGTAAACGATGAAGCGGAGCTGAAATGGAAGAGGCATTGCGCACATTCACTCACACCTTGTGATTCTAAATCGTTTAACGTTCTTGCGACCTCATCACGCAATGCGTGAGGAACATTGCGCGCTCTAAAAAATTTCGGTTGCGCAGTGACTTTCAGTTCCAAATGTGCTTCATGGTTCTGAGCGCTACCTAAGCCCGGTGCAAAAATGTCTGCCAATTCTTCACACAGACGAGAAACACTGTCTGAAGGCACAGTCTGATTCACTGATAGGACCTGATTTACTATAGAGATGTTAAACAACTGAAATAAATCTAAACCAAACAAGTTCACTGCAGTAGAAGAACGAAGAACGTAAAATGACACAAGTTTTGTTTGTCCCTTGTACGTAGCAAGAAGGCTGCAATGTCCTAACACAGGGATATTCTGACCTGAATAACTATGTAACTTAACATACGTGGCACGCAACAGAGGTTTGCCCAGTTGTTTGTACGTGTCGTGATTGAACAATGAAACTGCAGCTCCAGTATCGAGCTGGAATGGGATCACTCTGCCTTCAAAGTCCAAGTCCACAAAAAGTTTAATGTCCTGCCGACGACAAGAGAGACTTTCTCGTGCAATTTGAACTGACACTGGTACAGAAGCACTTGTGGCTTGACAGGATTTCCGGCGACGTCGACGCACACTTTGTGTGGGACGAACACAGTCACTGTTTGAGATAGTGGCACTGGACGAAGTGGAATTAACTACATGAATGTCCATGGGAGAAGGTTCACGAGCCTGAGTGTCCTTGGTTCGATTCCGGCGCGAAGCAAAAGGCCTGGAATGATGAAGAGTGTCTGATCTGAGCTTTTTCTGGCAAACACTTTGAACATGTCCTTTTTTATTACAGTAAAAACAAATAGCTTGGCGTGACAGGCAATTGTCACGCGAATGTCTAGTTGCACACCGCGGGCATGATTTCACTGCATTTGTATGCTTGCGCGGCACACCTGGTTTAGAGCGTGGCGGCAGCTGCGTGGACATGCGCGAGGGCAGTTTATCGGTCCGCGCAGCGCGCCCGGGTGGCCGGTTAATGTTACACAGGGCTGGCGAAGTTGCAAATGATTCCTGAGCACAGTCAAGTGTGTCTTGTCTATCTAATATGTCTATCACTTGCTGAAGGGAGGGATTAACTAGCTTCAAAATCTGTTCCCGTATACGAACATCAGAAACGTTCTGTGCAATTGCATCACGTACCATTGTATCTGAATAAGGGAGTCCACATTCACACTCAAAAGCACAATCCCTTGTAAGGCCTTGCAATGTTGCAACCCACTCCCTATTAGTTTGACCGGCCGTACGTTTTGTACGAAAGAAAGTATACCTTTTTGCAACGACATTGACTGTTTCTTTGAAATAGGCGTCCAATGCCGACAAAATTTCTTCGTAGGACAGAGTTGCTACGTCGCGTTGGGGAAATAATTTCACCATCACACGGTACGTTTGCACCCCTACACACGCCAATAAATGAGGCTGCCGCTCGTTACCTTGAATTCTGTAGGCGGCGAGATGAAATCCAAACTGGCGTGACCA
The DNA here is from genome assembly GCF_023864345.2 of Schistocerca serialis cubense. Lineage (NCBI taxonomy): Eukaryota > Metazoa > Arthropoda > Insecta > Orthoptera > Acrididae > Schistocerca > Schistocerca serialis. The sequence continues at coordinate 590,121,484 of NC_064642.1, forward strand.
CTCCGTCCATGTTTCCTCGTCTGCTTGAAAATTACAGAATGGGGGTGCAACTGCATGTTGTGGCTGCGGTAGCGATGAAGCGGCGGCGGCCGCATCGTTTTGCAGTGCACGTTGACCCTGGACAAGCTGTCCAAGGGCATCCAATAACGCCTGCGTCTGCTGATTCTGCAAGCGATAAAATTCGGACAGTACATCTGGCGAAGCCATGACACAAGTAAATGTAAGCAATTAGAAAGAACAAGACCCTTTCCGTTGACTCGTCGCCAAAAATGTTGTGTCTAGACAAGAAAGCCTAGACACAATGAGAGGAAGCCGAAAGGCACGCGTTTAGCAGGCAAGAGATAGGTCTGTAACAGGATACGTAATGAATGCTATAAAGAAAAGTACGTAGCTTCTGTAATACTTAACTTTAATCCATCCTTGGTACATCGCTATTGACGATATAAGTGAGACTCCATAGATACATGCAATGTTACTAATGGCGCCTTGCTAGGTCGTAGCCATGGACTTAGCTGAAGGCTATTCTAACTGTCTCTCGGCAAATGAGAGCAAGGCTTCGTCCGTATAGTCGATAGCAATGTCGTCGTACAACTGGGGCGAGTGCTAGTCCGTATCTCGAGACCTGCCTTGTGGTGGCGCTCGGTCTGCGATCACACAGTGGCGACACGCGGGTCCGACATGTACTAATGGACCGCGGCCGATTTAAAGCTACCACCTAGCAAGTGTGGTGTCTGGCGGTGACACCACAATAACCACGACACAAATTTAGGATTTTTTAACCACTCTTCCCTGAAGTTTTAGAAATATTGCGGTTTAACTTAACACTTTTAAAACGAACTCAACAATAACTGAATAATATGAATAATAACAAGGAGCATTCGCGAATTTGTGTTTGGTTCAACTGCTCGGTCCTTGAAAATGGTAATAAAATAATTAAAATGAAAATATTATTTCATATCTTCATTACTTAAGTTGGTTCAGTCAACATTTCATTGCTTCAAGCTTTTAAAGTGCTTTAACATTTTGTTCCAGAATTTTGAATATTACGTCTATAGATTTAAATAATACAAAATAAAATATAATAGTTCCGTATGTATGTACTTCTTGCAGTCGTTGTTTAAACTGCTGAGTACTAATAGCAATTAAGCCTACGTTTCTTAAAAGATGGTATAGTATAAAACCTGTTAAGCTCAAGTTGAAGATACTGATATACAACTCAAAACTTCAGCAACGAACCAAATAAATTTTTCGAAGACTACAATATTAAAAAGACTATAATACAACGAAACAGTATTAGAGAAATTAATTTCTCACTAGCAACCTGATCTTAAATTTTCCATCCGGACGACCTTTCCATGTTGATGGAAAACAACTAATTGGTAACATTGACTGACAATCACTCTTCTCGTGTATAATACGAGAATATTGTATAAAAAGAGAGTAGAAGACAGTTTTGATTCACACAACATACTGCGACTTGAACACTACAATGTGGACGTAAATTTTATAATCTATTTTGGTTTTCATCTCGTCAGCGTGCCCGAGAGATACAGTGAGGTACCATCTTAATATCGTGTCGGACTTCCTTTTGCCCAGCTTAATGCAGCACCCCGACGAGGCATGGACTCAACAGATCGTTGGAAGACACCTGCAGAAATAATGAGCCATCCTGTCTCTAAAGCAGTCCAAGTTATGAAAGTGTGCCGGTGCAGGATGTTGAACACTAACTGACCTCTCGATTATATCCCATAAATGTTCGATGGGATTCATGTCGGGAGATCTGGGTGGCTCAAATTGTCCAGAACGCTATTGAAACCAATCGCAAACAATTGTGGCTCGGTGACATAACACTGTTGTTAGGGAACATGAAGTCCATGAATGGCTGCAAATGGTCTCCAAGTAGCCGAACATAATCATGTCCTATCAATGATCGTTTCAATTGGGCCAAAGTAGCTCGTCCATTCCGTGTAAACACTGCCCACACCATTATGGAGCCACCACCAGCTTGACGGTGACTTGTTCACAACTTGTGTCCGTGGCTTCGTGGGGTCTGAGTCACACTCGAATCCTGTTATCAGCTCTTACCAACGGAAATCGGGACTCAACTGATCAGACCACGGTTTTACACTCGTCTATGGTCTAAACGATATCTTTCAGCCAGAGGAGACACTGCAGGCGATGTCCTGCTGCTAGCAAAGGCACTCGAGTCGGTCGTCTGCTGCCATTGTCCATTGAAGCCAAATTTCGCCGCACTGTGGTGCGGGATACGTTCGTCGTACGTCCTACATTGACTGCTGCGATTATTTCACACAATGCTGTTTGTCTGTTAGCACTGATAACTCTACTCAAATGCTCATGCTTTCAGTCGTTCAGTGAAGGCCGTCGGCCACTGCGTTGTCCGTGGTTAGAGGTAATACCTAAAGTGTGGTATTCTCGGCATTCTCTTGCCACCGTGAGTCTCGGAATATTGAATTCCCTAACGATTTCTGAAATGGAATGTCCATATGTCTGGCTGTAACTATCATTCCGCGTTCAAAGGCTGTCAGTTCCCCTCGTGCGACCACAATCACGTCGGAAACCTTTTCACATGGATCATCCGAGTGCAGATGATAGCTACGCCAATGCAATGCCGTTTCAGGCTTATGTACGGGATACTATGGCCATCTGTGTACAGGGTGTTTCACTAATATGTTTGCCCCTGTAAGTTACGAAGTAATAGGCGACTAAAATATTTATTGCGGCAGGTCACCATAAGAAACGTTAAGCTGTCTGCGGAGCTATGACCATAGTTTATTGTGTTATTATCCAAATAGTTACAATAAAACCATACAATTTTTAAATGGAACAATAGTTGTTTCTATAATGCACTGGAATCGGTAACACCAGCTGTGTATACATCAATTTAAATTACATTCCTATCACTTTTAGTTTGGGAGCTGCAACCCTTCAAGCTTTCAGGGGTAGATACCACACGCTGTACATAATACATGGCTGTGTGGTGGGTGATGGATGTTCTGACGGTGGGAAGTTGATTTAAATGAGATGTTCAAATGTGTGTCCATGTTCCTGAATGCACAAAGCAGTGCGCCATCTAAAGGATCTGCGGACAAGATGTAACATCTCCGGTGTCACGGAGCAACATGCGTCCTCGATGCACCGTTTTAGATCATCTGGGGCGCCGGCCGCTGTCGCCGAGCGGTTCTAGGCGGTTCAGCCCGGGACCGCGCTACTGATACAGTCGCAGGGTCGAATCCTGCCTCTCTCATGGATGTGTGTGATGTCCTTACGTTAGTTAGGTTTAAGTAGTTCTAAGTCTAGGGGACTGGTGACCTCAGATGTTCCCATAGTGCTTAGAGCCGTTTGAACCATTTAGATCATCTGGGGATGTGGGCTCAGTGACATAAAGACGATCCTTTAGATATTCCCACAAAAAGAAATCTAATGGTATAAAATCGGGCGACCTTGCGGGCCATGAATAAGGACCATGGCGCCCCAACCACCTTCCTGCAAAGCTGTTGTTTAGTTATTCCACAACAGCATGCGCAGAATGGGCTGGGTGACCATCGTGCTGCATCCACATGTGTGTAGACACACATGTTCAAGGAGACCACCTAAACTGTCGACTGTAAATGCGCGATATAACTCACCTGTCAGTGTACCTGGGAAGTAGTGTGGACCGATGATTTCATCCCCAACAATACGTTAATAGACCACCTACACAGACGTCGACAGGTCGTACCCACCGAGTATTTTCTTCGGCCTAGTAGTACACGTTATGGCGATTCACTGCACCATAATTCATGAAAGTGGACTCATCACAGAACATAACACCTTCTAAAGACTCCAGCGTGAAATTACGCATGGTCCACTCACAGAATGTAACTCTCGCACGGAAATCGTTCCCATGCAGCTCCTGGGTCACTGACAGGCGGTACGGGTGAAACCTGTGGCCGTGTACTATACGCCACACAGATGTGAGACTGACACCAGCGACTGCAGCAACGGCTCGTAACATGACATGAGGATCGTGGTGTACTGCAGCTAAAACAAAAACCTCCGTCTCCTCACTTCCTGCAGTTCTTCGTCTGTTACTGCGGCGCTTTACCAAGCTGCCTGTTCGGCACGTTGGAACGTAATGGCTGCCGGAGCTCTTCGCCTAGGATATCTCACGGCGTACTCCACGGCTGCTTCAGTGGCATCGTGTCGGCACTCTCCGAGCATCAGCAACATGTCAACGTACTCGTTGTTCGTGTGTGCCACCTTCATCCGATGTCAGTAACTGTGATATATTGAGCCCCCTTTGTTTGTGTGGCTCGAGCTGTCGGGTATACGGCCGTGTGCGGCTATAGTCGGCTCCGTGACACCGGCGACGTTACAACTCGGCCGCACCACATTTAGAAGACACATTGCGTTATGCGCAGCGTGTGTGGTATCTGCCCCTGAAACTTAGAAGGGTTGTAGCTCCCAAACTAAAAGTGATAGGAATGTAATTTGAATTGATGTGTACACAGCTGGTGTTATTGATTCCAGTGCATGATAGAAACAACTATTGTTCCATTTAAAAATTGTGTCTTCTCTCTGTAACTCTTCGGATAATAACACAATGAACTATGTTCATAGCTCCGCAGACAGTGTAACTTTTCTTATGGTGATCTATCACAATAAATATTTCCGTCGCCTATTACTTCGTAACTTACAGAGGCAAACACATTTAGTGAAACACCCTGTATGTGCATATCACAATCCCACCACTTCTGCCACCTCATTGTATGATGACTATGAAGTCATTGAATGTCAATCGCAACATATTTGACAAAAACGTGATTGTGATAGAAGTAAATCTATTCGCAAAATGACGGTAAATTGAAATGAGAAACTTTTTTTTTTTTTTAGACTGGGGGACAAATTGGGAAGGCTTCCCAGCTGACGAGATGGCATACCAGACAGGGTAGAGTCACGGAGACGTGATTACAATAAGAAGGAGGCGAGGCGCCATAAATGAGCAAGATGGGCGGCGCTCGGCTGCTTAAGAATGCATTAAAGTAGGAGCCACGTCTGACGTAACGCCGAGTGGGCGGATGGAAGATGTGCTTCTCATAAATGAAGCAAGACTGAGGTACAGATAGAAAATGCCAGTTTCCCCAGTGGTAGGAGCACTTTCTAAAATGACTGCAGCACTACTTTGATTGCCTTGGAGACTGTGTTGTGCTCTGGAGATAGAAACTAATTAAACTATCTTTTACCTTCCCTTACTCGTCGCTTAATGAGATAGCTAATTACAAGCAAGTATTGTTTCGTAAAGAACTGATGCTGTCTTCCAGTCGATGAAGAAAGGCTCGTCATCCTCATTATACTCCATCTCTTTATTTTCTGTCTAACGACACTGACGGGAGTACTTTTGCAGAAAGGTGAGAGAAAGCAGCGAGGTATCACCGAAGGTGTGCTGGAAGAGACAATTCGGAATCCACCTAGAATAACCTTTCTATGTCATGGGAAATCTGTTTCATACTGACTGACCACAATATAGTCCTGTCTACTCCCATCAATGATTCAGCTATTTAGTAGCTGTATCATCTCCCTCAGTCTCAAGTCCTGTAGTTTTCTAGAACTTTTATTCTTACTTGTAGTCTCTGGCACACTATGTACAGGTAAATTTTATCGATGGCTACAATTACTATATGGCTTCTTAGTGTTATAATCATTTTAGATAAAATAGCCGCGCGGTGTAGCTGTGCGGTGTAGCCGCGTAGTGCGAGGCGTCTTGTTACGGTCCGTGTGGCCTCCCATTTCGGAGGTTCGAGTCCTCCCTCGGGCATGGGTGTGTGTGTTGTCCATAGTGTAAGTTAGTTTAAGTTAGATTAACTAGTGTGTAGGCTTAGGGACCGATGACCTCAGCAGTTGGTGCCATAAGACCATACCACAAATTTCCTAATTTCCAGATTAAATAATTTTGAGTACTGGGCTGACGCTTCGACCAATTTGCTGCGGTCTTCTTCAGGACGTTTCATCATTTTTCTACTACTGGTTACGAAGTAACAATCTACACAGTCCAGTCAAATTAATGTGACCGACTCTCAAAATGTTGATTAACCATATTTTGCTGTGCGGACGTGCACGAAGAGAGTCAGTGAGCTTCTGGAAGGTGTATGTGTATTGAACCGGGGACCTAGAAAAGACGGAGAGGCTTTGTCCCTGCCGTAGCCCTCAGCGGTTCAAAACAGGCCACGGCAGTCCATGCACCCCACCACCGCCGCCCCACACCGAACCCAGGGTTAATGTGTGGTTCGACCCCAGTGGATCCCCCACACCCCCCCACAGGGACGTCTCATACCAGACGAGTGTAATCCCAAATGTTTGCGTGGGAGAGTAATTATGGTGTAGGCGTCCATGGAGTTGGCGCAGCTAGGAGAACCAGCATGCAGTCGCCGAGGCAGATGCAAAACCGCCTTAAAAAGCATCCACAGACTGACCACCACACCAGACCTTGACATTACTCCGCCGGCCGGTATGGCCGAGCGGTTCTGGCCACTTCAGTCTGGAACCGCGCGACCACTACGGTCGCAGGTTCGAATCCTGCCTCGGGCATGGACATGTGTGATGTCCTTAGGTTAGTTAGGTTTAAGTAGTTCTAAGTTCTAGGGGACTGATGACCTCAGACGTTAAGTCCCATAGTGCTCAGAGCCATTTGAACCATTTTGAATTCCGCCGGGCGGATGCGTGCCGTGCACCATCACGCCTTCCCGCTCGGGAAGCAGCGCATTAGATAGCGTGGTTAGTGGGGATGGCGCTATTTTGCCATACACGGTATACTTTAAATATGGAAGTACGGGGTCAGTTTACAAACTTAGCCGTTTCGGAAATTCTTTCCTTCTTGGTCCAAAAGCCCTTTTGGACATCAAGTAAATCGCTCCGTTTCCACATTGCGACGAGGACTGCACTGTTATTCTGCCCCCACCCCTCCCCCCCCCCCCTACCTCCCACCACGACACGCTTTTACCCTCTTGTGCTAGTGATGCCACCTGCCGCCTGCGAGTGGTTATTGCTCGCTAACTTCGAACATAGGCGGTGGTCACATTAATGTGAGTGGACCGTGTATGATGATGATTGATTTGGTTTTAGAAGTAGATTAGCTTCACCATCTTAGATCTGATTGCTAAGAAATTTGCTACTAGATCTCTTCGTGTGTCCGTAGCACGTTGTCTTGCCGTAGCGTTCTCGCTTCCTGTGCACGGGGTCCTGGGTTCGATTCCTAGCGGGGTCAGGGATTTTTCCTGCCTCGAGATGACTGGGTGTTGTTGTCATCTTCATCATCATTCATCCCCATTACGGTCGGAGGAAGGCAATGGCAAACCACCTCCACTAGGACGTAGCCTAGTATGGCGCTGCGGGTCTCCCACATCGTCCCCAATGCTCCTTGAAGTACGGGACCTCATCGTCATCATCTCTTCGTGTATAAGTGGTTCTTGTTTAATGCATGTTAAAACAAAGGTACGAGTGTTTTTATTCAACTTTTCTCCCATCCGTGACACGATTCGACTCACAAAAGATTTCCTCTTACTTCACTTTAAATTATGTTTGTTAAATGGAAAGAAGACAACTTGTCTCATGTATCGGTGAATCGCTTCATTTTATTCCGTAATTTTTTCTACTCAAGACCAAGTTTTAACTACCTGTCGAGGAGGAGCTATTAGAGAAAGAGCATATACTCTATTAGGACAAGAATAAGGAAAGAAAGCGGCCCTGTCTGTTTCAAAGGTGTCATGGAATACTTAGATATAGATGTTTGTGTCTTCAGTCACAATGTTTCTTTTTTCTGATGAGGTCCATAAATGTTCGCCCCTTCAGTATCATTTTCAGAAACTACAGTGACGTTTCTGGGTGTTAAATACTCTAGTGATTGTCATCTAGCAGCAAAGGAGGTAGACATAATGAAAATACGTTCAGCCTGTCGATCAAAAAATAATCGGTTTTAGGCAGTATACGTTATAAGAGTGAAGCTGACAGTGTTTCCATTATTCTGTAAATATGACACTGTTATGAAGATGGACTACACTACCCCACTGACTAATACGTCCAATTCTAATTGAGAAAATAAAGTAATATTACGGTTGCCATCACTTGGACCGGAAAACGTTCCTCTACTGTATTGGGGGAAAACTCACATGTCGACTTATGACCCTGTGTAACTTCATAAAACAGATAAATTGATATTGACAGCTGAGGATAATATATATTATGAGGTTTGAAGAGCTTTGACTCGCAGTAGATATGGAGCGCGACATGCCATGCTTTATCATTCTTATCCAGCAACACACACACCTCTACCTTTCTCTTCGCCGAACAGTACTCTTACTCATCCGCAGCAGTTTGTTTGACTTTAGTTAATCTGTTTTCATAAACTCAAATTGTCTGTTAAGACTGCTTGATCACATATTTAAATGTAAAATTAATGTGTACAAATGAACGTAGAAAGTTTACTGCACTCCCGCATTCAGACTGAATCCTTGTGAACTTCGTAGCAGCCTTCACGAGATGCATGTAGTAAAAACCCGTTTTAAATATTTAACGCTAAACAGTTACATGTTGTAACCTTCCCGTATAAAATAATAAAAATGACAATTTTTTGTTAATATCTTAACTCATGAAAACTGAGAAATTTTGATGTAAGTAGCGCTACGCCATGGCCATGTGAAATCAATCTGAATAAACTGAAAAGTTCTTACCTCGTGATGGTGTCCCCGGATAACGCTGTCTATATATCTGCTCGTGAATGGCACAGCTTAATGCAATAATGGCCTATCTACTAATACTGGACAACATTTGTCTGAGATCTGAATTTTTAGAAAAACTGACTTTCCTTATTGCCATAGCTGCACAGCTGGTCGTCTGATTACTAAAGAACACATGACTATGATCTGAGAAAATTTGTGAAATATTTAAATTTAAATAAATGACTGGATCGCGACTGGCAATGACTTAAGGCTAAATTATTCATTCCAGTTTTTGTTGACTGGTAAAAATTATATTCTGAAAATCTTTTACATTATTAATAAAGATCTGCAATCCATTAAATGAAAAACTGAATATTACAAATCTGGGTCTACTGGCGCTGACGAATCACAAAAAAGATTGAAACAAATTTATGTTACATCTCAGACAAATGACTTAACTACGCGCATGCCAATAAAAATAATAAAATTTATCTTGCAATACATGGCTAAGAACTGCGCTGTACCAGCGACAGACTACAACTGCCGTGTAGCAGTCATAGAGTAAATATCTATGGAGTGAGCATTCACATGCGCAGAACAGATTTTGTGTTGTCAACACACATTGTCGGCTTGGTTACGTGTTCTCGGGGCGTCGTGTGTTTGTCCGTATAGCACCCTGTATATTTAGAATGTCACTACTTTCCTAGTACAGACGGATTCTTTTCGTACGTGTCGTGGATTTTTTATATATGTTGCGCAGACATTTTAACAGTATCCATTTGATACCGGGAATAAACCAGCTACGTAACTTTTAAGGGCAAGTGATATTGCATTCTGCTTCTTTGCGATAGGTGTCACAGTTCAGATGCACTCGATTTTTGGTAGTTTTCGGTATGATACGGCACTTCATAGTATTACAGAGCCTGACCTACATTTTTGCAGTGGTCTTTCAAAACGACTTGACAGTACGCTAGTACTTCAGCAAGTGTCCGAAAAACACCGAATTTGCCACACATTAGCGACTATATCCCTGCTAATTCGTCCTATTTTCTGCTATTTCTGCACATTCATTTTCTCGTTTTTGCGACCTAAAGCACAATTTTTCTTGCTGGTGACACTTCGATGTATTTATTTAACGCATTTTACGTACTTGCTCCCAGTTTATTAAATAAATAGTAGACTGAGTAATCTATATACATAATCGACAAGTCACTGATAAATGCATGGAGGATAGTGTTTGCTGAAATAACTAACCATTCCCTTTCCTAGCAAATTTACGAGAGGAAGCGATTGTTTGTACGCTTTTGTACGAGCCGTAATATCTATTATATAGTCATAAAATCGTAGAAAAATAGGTCTACAGAATCAAGCCTTAATTATAATGCGTCTCGAAATTTTGAAACATGTACAGTGTCTCTTACTAATATGATAACTATAATTAGAGCTACATGGTATGTACCCATGAAAAGTTACTGTCCCTCCTTTCACATATTTTTCTTTGCATACGTAGCAACAACAGTAAATCACCATCGCTATTACACTATCAACAGACGGTGAAACACAACAAAAACTCTTCATATTATAAACTTCAAACGCTGCAGAAAGCACACACGCACAGTGAAGTCCAGAAAACACGTGACAATCCTGGTTTATTGTTGTCAACATGCGCAGAACGCAATGCTCACTTCAGAGATATTTACTCTATGGTAGCAGCGAGCGAGTGCAACAACTGCCGAGATTGCTCTGACCTGCGATTCTATTGCAGCAAAGATATTTTGTGTCGCAGTCAGCGCGTGAGCAATACATCGAAATTACGTTTGCTTTAGCAGGTTGGTGAACACCTTACATGCAATACATTGAAATTACGTTTCCTTCAGCAGGACAATGCTAATAGCAAGAAAGAACTCCATGAAGATCATAGTATATGCATAACAAATACGTTGGTGTTTCACCATTGTTTGTTTTCACTGTTAGACACTTCCATCTTATCCTAGTCTGTAATCGTCTGTGTCTAATTTCTCTTCTAATGACTAAGTTGGGAACACTGTTAGTGGTTGGGTACAAAACATTTAGTAATTCTTTGTTATGGAGTAGGTATGTTACTAATTAAGAAGAGTAGGTATGTTACCCACTAAGAAGTTGTCTAGCCTAGCACAGTAATGGTCCACCAGTGATCATTTTGCCTTTGTACAACATTCGGGATCGAGGAGGTAGTTATAAAACAGTAGCGCAAGCATCTGTCGGCACGTATAAGTTTTTTTAAATATCTTCATAAATGGTTGCCTCCTCCTCCTCCTTACGAATACAGAGGGCTGACTCAGTGGTGAAGTCAAAGGCCTCGTATTCTGGAGGGAAACATCTACATCTATATACATACTCTGCAAGCCACAGTACGGTAATGGTGGAGGGTACGTTGCACCACAGCTAATCATTTCCTTCCCTGTTCCACTCGAAAACAGATCGGGGAGTAAACAACTGCCTTTATATATCCGTACAAGCCTTAATTTCTCTTACGATCATGGTCCTTACACGAAACGTACGCTGGCAGCAGCTGGATGGTTCCGGAGTCAGCTTCAAATGCCAGTTCGCTATATGTTCGTCAAAAAGAATGTTATCTTCCGTCCATTGATTCCTATTTGATTTTTCTAAGCATCTTTGTAATAGAAGCTTGTTGATCGAACCTACCGGTAACAAAGCTATCCGCCCGCCTCTTAACAGCTTCCATGTCCTCCCTTAATCCGACCTGGTGGAAACTCCAGCAGTACTGAAGAATGGGTCTCAGTAGTTTTCTGTAAGCGGCGAAATTTATTGACGAGCCACCCTCTTTTAAAACTCTCCCAATGAACCGCAGTCGACCATTCGTCTTCCTCACTACGATCGTCATATTCTCCTTCCATTTCATATCGACTTGCAACGTTGCGTCTAGATGTTTAATCAACCTGTGTTAAGTAGAGCACTACTGACGCTGTATTCGAACATTTTTCTCGATTACAGTAACAACATCTACCGCTTCTGGAAGGTAACTCGCCCCCGAATCTAGATCTGTCTTCAGAATTTCTGTATTGACCACAGTTTTCATGTAATGATGTTTTTATAAATGCTTAGGACGGCGAACACGTTACACAGCTGACAAAACAACATGCTCTAGCAGCAAGACTTCAGAATCCAAGTAGCAAAAACCCTTTAAGTATATAAAGGAATCAAAGGAACGAGTAAAACAAGAGTAAAGAATAACAGCTAAAAATTTACATCACCATTTCACTTCTGGAATGTCATTTCACAAGGACCAGTTAGTTTGTGAATCATTCTTACGGACACTTCTGAGAGATTGCCATACTATTCTTTCAACATCACACAATAAATAAAGGAGATGTTCATCAGACCTTAATTTCCTAATATACCCTCCTCTATTTTAACTTCGCGGACACTTGGTAACTTCTCTCGCAAACATATGAACCCATGTCATGTTCGTCAATGGTTTTCACAGAATTTTTGACGAGACCCAGTTTAACGTTCAACGGGAGTAGATGCACATATTTGGGACCATCCCGAGGAGTGTTCACCACATACTTCTACCCTGTCACAAGTTGTTTCCGAACAGACTATTTTTCTGTCCCTGCGTTCCTACTCCTATAGAAAGCAGCGATGTTTCGTATACTGGCGCAGCATGTCCAGAATAATTGCAGTTCTTTTTGTGTCTCCTTATACACGTCATTTGTATCAGTTTAATGTTTTCAGGGTGTCTCCTTCAGATTAACTGTGTGAGTCATAGAAGCAGAAGGAAATTTATTCCCTCTGCGGAGAGGTACCGCTTCTGCACTAACTTTGTCTGGATCTGTGAACAACTGCCGCTCATTTACACTGAAATCACTGCCAAGAGTCTCCTTAGGGACTCCAAAACATTTCTTTGGAGAAATCTTCCGAAAATTACATGACAGTCACCATATTCACTTTCTTATCACTAGGAAGAAGATTCCATCATTTGAACTGCGAAGTTAAGTGACGAGCCTGTTGCTTCGACCCATTTAAATCACTAACATCTAGATCTACATCTACATACATACTCGTCATGCCACCGTGCGGTGCGTCGCGGAGTGTATCGCTGACGTTGCTAGTCATTTCCTTTTCTGCCCCACTCCCAAACAGACTCGAAATACGATTTTCAAAATGCCTCTGTATAGGCCCTAATTTCTTGTATGTTACCTTCGTGGTTGTTACGCAAAATGTACGTTTTCGATAGTACAGTCGTTCTGTAGTCAGCTTCAAATGTCGGTTTTCCAAATTCTCTTAACAGTGTGCCTGGAAAAGAACTTCACCCTCCCACCAGGGATTCCCATTTGAAGTCTCGAAGCGTCTCCGTAATAACTGCGCGTTGTTCGAAGCTGCCCGTAACAAACCTCGCAGACCACCTCTGAATTGCTTCGATGTCTTCCTTATCTAGCAGTACTCAAGAACAGGTCGCACTAGTGTCCTACAGATGAACCACGCTTTCCCAAAATTTTCCCAATAACCCGAAGTCGACCATTCGTCTCACCCAACACAATCCTCACGTGATCGTTCCATGTCATGTCACTCTGCAACGTTGCACCCAGATATTTAAACAAAAGCGTTAAGATCCGATTGAGACAAAACGTATTGCATTATTTGTAGAAGGATTAAGGTTGTATGCAACACATCACACTGTTCAACAAAAAATACATTTTTCTCGATTACAGTGATAATAATATGTACTGTTTCTGGAAGATAACTCGCGCCTGAATCAAGATCTAGCTTTAGAATTTCTGTACTGCACAATTTTTTGTGTAACGTTTTTGTAAATACTTACGACAGGTTACACGTTATACAGGTATGATTCACCGTACTCTGAAAATGTTAGATCGGCATGTTTGTTTCATAGTTGCATTATTTGCGTTCCTCGCTGTATTTTTCGTCACTCACTGTGACATTCTCAGAACGCTCTGGTATCAGCAGTTCCTCAATGTGACGTACAGGCCTTATAGCAAATGGTAATTTAAGATGTTGCTCTGTTCTTATTTTCGGGACGATTCTAGTTTTGTCAGGTACAAATAAAAGGCTTTGTGTGATCCTTTGTTTTGTTTCAAATCATAGGAACAGCAAAGAACACATTAAATGATTCTTTTAACCAACCCATCAGGATTTTAGAACATGACGAACAACATATGTGGGAGAGTTGCGATAAAGCTATCTAACAAGTGGTTCAAATGGCTCTGAGCACTATGGGACTTAACTGCTGTGGTCATCAGTCCCCTAGAACTTAGAACTACTTAAACCTAACTAACCTAAGGACATCAGACACATCTATGCTCGAGGCAGGATTCGAACCTGCGATCGTAGCGGTCGCTCGGCTCCAGACTGCAGCGCCTAGAACCGCAAGGCCACTCCGGCCGGCGATAAAGCTATCTCCTAGTGGCCAAACTTACTCGCGAAAGAAAGTTCATAGCATTTCTTTACAAGATGATTAAGTTACAATTTTTGCTACGAGTACTTCAAATTATTCACAGACATAAAAAAAAGTAACTTGCGCTACTTACACAGGTAGGAGGCAGTCCTTCTTCTGAACTAACACAGAATACAACGACAGACCTTGTACAGCTTACACTATCAAGCAGTCGCTTCCAACAACTACCAGAACCTTCAACATTGAGATGCAAATGACAACAAACTCCACTCATCATATTTTCCAACAGGTAGATTTCGCAACCGAGGATGTAAATATTGCAACTATTTTTCGTCAATCAAATCTGCGAAATATATAAACTAAGTAACGAAAGAATGCAAAATATTAGCGTTTTCAAGGATTTCGATGGATTCAGGGTAGGGTGTCACACGAAAACAGCTCTTTAGTCAAAAACTGATTCAATTTTCGAATTAAACACCCGCGACTTAGCAAAGAACACGATTCATATTCGTCGTAACAAAAGTGTTTTTTTGGAATTACAGTTTCCTTGAGATACCTTTGATAATGGCAGAAGCTAAAGAAAGGGATTAAAAATTGTGTCACAGCTGGGACTTGAACCCTGGTTTCTTGTTTACTTGGCTAACAATTCCAGAACGGTTGCGGTGGAGTACAGACACCTGCACAGACAAACCTGGTCGAATGCCCTACCGAGTAGTAAGCAGGAAACCGAGGTTGAAGTCCCAGCTGTGGCACCAATTTTAATTCATTTCTTCATCTTCTATCATTATCGAAGGTATGTCAAAAGGAAATGTTAATTCCATCAGATCAATAGATCACCTACAACTGAGGGACAGGCAGGATCCTCATTAGGTACAAAGCTGGGGTTCTATTCTAGTAGCGGAGAGCATCGGTAGTAATGACGATTTTAGAAGAGCAAAATGGGCTGAAGGCGTGAATTGAAATTTGCCTTCTGGATGGCGATGGATTAGGAAAGTTCGTGTAGGTATGATCGTTGTACTGCGGGGGCGGTGTAATGGTTAGCACATCTGCCCAGCAAGGGGAAGATCCTGGTCCAAGCCTCGGTCATGCCACACATTTTTATTCACTTCTTCAGCTGTTTTCATTAGAAATATTACTGTTGACCACTGTGTTAATCAGTTCCTCGTGCTGACGAAACCTGAACAGATAATTTACAAACAAACAAAAACTGCTCAAAGCAAAAACTAGACTATCCACGAGGTGTTCGACGAATTTAAAGCGAAACTCTATCTACCGATCTGACGAAGGGTCCTAAGCAGTTTTGGTTCTACGTTAAATCAGTAGATGTATCAAACCCACCGTCCATACACACTGTTACCATAAAGGCAACAAAACAGAGGAAGGTAGAGGAAGGATGAAATGCTAAGGCTCTTTTTCCAAAACGATTTTGCTGAGGTAGACCGTACTACGTTTCCTCCTCTGAGTCATAGCACGAAAGTGAAAAGACACATATCGAAATAAAAAGACAAGGGTACAAAATCAACTGAAATCGCCCAACACAGAAAAAGACCTGACAGGATACCAATTCATTTATACATGGAGTATGTGAAAGACCATGCTCACTTCTAGCAGCAGTATGAAGAAGCTCGTTGGATGCGATTGTATAAAAGAAGAAGAAGAAGAAGAAGAAGAAGAAGAGGCAGGTCACTCAGTTTTCAAAAAGTGTCGTCGAACGAACGTACCTAACCTAACGCCTATATCGCTGACGTTGGCAGGTTGTAGAATTTTGGCACGTGTTTTACACTTGCATGTCATATTTCCGGAGACTGAAAATTTCTTGCGTAGTAATCAAAATGGTTTCCGCAAACAACTGTCATTTGAAACACAGATCGCTCTGCTCGTTCACGAGACGCGGAAAGGAGTAAATACCGGCGTCCACATTGATATCGTGTTCCTTGACTAACAGAAGGCGTATTATAAAGTAGATAGCCATGGTCTACAGTAGAAAAAATGTCCGGAAACCAATAATTCCTGAGACTCGACCGATGTGTACCCTCATTTTCATCTGATATGCAAAGCACTTTAGGCAGTGCAGAACGTGATTACCATGCATCCTGACACATCCTTCAGCCCTTCTTCGCAGCGAATCACACTTTCTTTCAAATAAACCTGATTAAATTCGAATCGCGACAGGTACATTGATTACAAACTCACGGAACGTTTGCATGTTGACGATGGGTTGGGCGTACAACAGTGCCTTTAAACGTCATAGCTAGAAATGCAGCGGATCCAGATCCGGTGAACGGGTAGACCATGCCACCGTAGCTTCTCGACCAGTCCACCGTCCACGAAAGATTGCGGGGTGGTACTGTCACATGATCCGCAGAAAATAGGGTAGTGTCCCATCATGCGTAAACTACAGTCGTCGTCTTTCTGTAACGATAAAGTCTCTCACTAACAGTAGTAATTCGGTGCCCAGAAATTGGCATTTACACCTCTGTTTGGTAAAGTATATGGTCCTATGAGTCTGTCACCGAGAACTCTAGCTTCCAGTCTAAATGCGTCACCTCGTATCATTCCTTGAGTATCTGATTTGCATCTGTCTACATATGCGTATATACTAACCCATCCTATCTACTCTGTAAAAAATTATTTAGTTTTGACCAGTACTTGCTCTTGTAGCGGTATGAGACAATTTTTCGAACTACTTGTACAGCTCCACACTATCACTTAATAAACAAAATGCTAGCGTACTGAACTTGAGACAAGCTGTTTGACTGGACCGAAAGTTTCCTACAAAGCAGAACATAGCATGTCATTTTTAGTTGAGCTATACCTTTCAGACGTAAAAATAATGTCGGTTGTCTCTCAAGGCAATGTAATAGGGCCGTTACTTTTCCCGCTATATGGGAATGACCTATTATCGACCGAAGTTCCACTATGCATTTCGCGGAAGTTCCTTTTGTTTATGATGGAAAATTGTAGCGAAACAGAGAAAGACCTACAGAAAATTGACACTTCATGGATCAGCACTCGACCTTCAGCATAAACATCATCTAACGTACTGCGTGTTAATAGGCAGAAAAAACCATCATTGTATGATTACATTACCGCAGAACAGTCATTGGAAGCATTCACATCCATTACTTCTAGCTCTACATCTACAGTTCGCAAGTTCCGTTACGGTACGTGGTGGAGTGTACTGTTGGTATTGGTGTCACTTCCCCCGTTTCCTGTTCCCGTAGCGAATGGTTCGCGGGAAGGACGCCTATTAGTAAGCCTCTGAGCGGACGCGAATCTAATTTTATTTTCAAAGTCTTTCGTGACGTATGTGTATTTAAGAGGATTTCATATATTGGCTGGCCCTTCTAGGAACGTACGCTCTTGGAATTTTAACCGTAAACCACACTGTGATGCAGAACGCCTCTCTCTCAGTGTCTCCCACAGAAGTTGGCTGGCATCTCTGTGATGATATTGCACTTACTAAATGACACTGTGACGAAAAGTGCTGCTCTTCTTTGGATTTTCTGTATTTTCTCTATCTATCCTATTAAGGATTGGTACGGATCCCAGACCGCCGGTGAGTATTCAGGAACTGGTTGAACGAGGGTACTGTAATCTACCTCTTTTGCTAATAGGCTACATATCTTTGACGATTCTTCCAGTGAAATTCATTGTGGCACCGGTGATTAATTTTATGTGGTCGTTCCACTTCAAATCGCTCTGTACGAATAATACTAGATATTTTATGAGAGTAGCTCTTTCCAGTGTTCTGCAGCCGGGTAATCATAGATTAATGAGTGTTTCTGTTCACGTATACGCAATATTTACATCTGTTTACGTTGACGGTTAATAGCCACATCCTGCTCTAAGCTTCGATCGTCTGAAGATTTTCTTGCATTTCGCTACAGTTCTCTAGCGTTGCTTCTCTGTATACAACAGCATCATCCACGGAAACCTCATGGAACTTCTGAAATTATTTATTAAGACGTTATAATTTATACTTATTCCTTAAACGGATAGTCCTACAACAATTCCAAGGGTTACGCCGGTAATTACTTTTAAGTTCGAAGACTTCTTTCCGTTGAGTATGACATGCCATGTTCTGTTTGCTAGAAACTGTTTAATCTAATCACGCAGTTGGTCTGATGTTCCGTACCCCCCCCCCCCCAAATTTTGTTCATTGGTGGCAGTACGGAAATGTATCAAATGCTTTTCGGAAGTCAAGGAACATGGCATTTAGCTGAGAACCTGTATCTGCTGCTTTGTCGGTCTCATGGACGAACAGAGAGATCTTACTTTCACAGGATTTTGATTCCTGTAGCGGAGACTTCTGATCTCCAGAATTTTTTTCAAAATTCTACAACAGAGTGACGTCAGAGATACAGCAACACCACAGTTCTGTGCGTCTGTTAGACAATCCTTCTTGAAGACATAAATCATCCGCGATTTAGTTTTCATGCCCTATGTGTGTGTAACTATATTGGTATCCCGCCATGTCCATTGGTCTTCCCTCATCAGAGCGATAGCAGTCGTTTCCTATGCCATGGGCTCTTATTTCGAGACTGTCGTTTTCTCGTTCGTGAGACGGTAAGGTCTGTTCTCCTCAGTCAGCCTATAACATAGGCGACTTTTACGATTTTATTGGAAAAACTAATGAAGCAATCAACATACAAATTTTTGCGCACTATTTGTTGAGTCTTCGAAAATATTTTCTGATTTTCTTAAGAAATTCAGTCGTTATTAAAGTTACTCAGACCAAAATGATATTCCTCCATTATGGAAGTTGCAGATCTTATCTGGAATCAAAAACCAAAGAATTTTCTTAATCTTATTGCGCATGGAGTAATAGCACAGTTTTTTGAAATTTGTCAAAATAATAAAATGGCGGGCGTCTGAAATACACACGTTGTTTTGTCGTGTCTAATCGGTCACATTTCGTGCAATAACTATTGAAGAGATGAAAAAAATGGTTCAAATGACTCTGAGCACTATGGGACTCAACTGCTGTGGTCATCAGTCCCCTAGAACTTAGAACTAATTAAACCTAACCTAACCTAAGGACATCACACACATCCATGCCCGAGGCAGGATTCGAACCTGCGACCGTAGCAGCAGCGCGGCTCCGGACTGGAGCGCCTAGAACCGCACGACCACCGAGACCGGCGAAGACATGAAAATGAAACAAATTATCCTATTACTCCTTGCAAAAATGCCAGACAAATAATTCGGCCAAATTTCAGAGTTATCTTAATTAACGTGCCAACGATCCATTCAGTCAACTAGAACTACAGTGTATTCCTCTGTGAAACAATTTTGGAAAAAGGCGTTTAGCACTTCATCTTTTTCTGTGTCATCCTATGTTTCATTGCCATTATGGTCACAGAGGGTCAGGATAGATGGACGTTTACCGATGCAACTTATTAGGATTTTCTGTCAAGTCAGTAGGTGGTATTTTTCTTTCAGGTTCTACGCATGAGTCTCCTTAGGCTGATTAGGCCGTGGCTTACTTTTTTGTTTGTCTTGTGTCCTCACACGGGATAGAGAGAAGACAGTGGTTTACAGGTAAGCCTGCAATTTCCAAGCGGTTAGGAACAAATGCAGAAGACAAACTTCTAGTGAAAGCAGGTTGATTGCGTGGATCAGCGCTAAAATCTGTCACAGGTAACGTACGACAGGCGTCGATTTTGGGATTCGATAGGATACTTGCAGCAGGAGACTCAAGGATACTAAGGGGTCTCATTAACATTAATTGATTGCAATGAGACTAACTACTACACTGAATATCAGTTCTAAACATTAGAAAAAGTAAAGGACGCAACTGGCTGTTCAGTGAAGTCACTGTTTTGAGTCCATGGCGTGAGAGCAAAGAGAAATACCAATCACTAGCAACATTGTAAAGTACTAGCTTTGAGAGAATCACTGCAGATGAAAAAAACAGGATGTCGGACCCTCACCGAGGCTGGCGACGAGCCACACCGAGTTGGCGTCCCAGCGATCTGACCGAGATCTCTGTCTGAAGAAATAAAAAAAATTTTCGAGCATGGTAGCGGCTTGCTATTTCTCCCTCCCTATTGTAGCCTCATCCTTCCAATGGCACATTGCAGGCTTCGGCCAATCTGACATCGGTTCGTTTTTTCCAGTCTGGTCATCAACATTCAGATTCGTCCCCCTCTCCTGTTCGGTATGTAGGGATGTTTCTGCAATAGCTGTCAGCTGACTGCTAAACGTCATTGCCCTTCCTGTTACGAGTGGCAAAAAGACTGTTTTACGTCACTTGGCCCCGGCTAGAGGTCTCTCGTGAATGTGGACTGCTGCTATAGCACTCTGACCAATGTAAAGCTACTGACGTTGCGGTTCTCAGGCGCAAGTATCAAGTTTGATGCTACGCTTTCAGGTTCGAATCCTGCTTCGGGCATGGATGTGTGTGATGTCCTTAGTTTTAAGTCTAGGGAACTCATGACCTCAGATGTTAAGGCCCAAAGTGCTTAGAGCCATTGGAACCATTTGACCCATCAAGTTTGATGCCTCTCCTAAGACGTGCCTTTCTGTGACCATCTTCTACTGTGACGCCTTACAACAGTGTGTGGGTGGGGATGGAGTTACCAGCTAGTTCTCTAAAGCGAAACACCTTCCCTGGAACAGCTGCCCAGAGCGTTTTCGATTCGCAGGACCGCAGCTTTACTGTTTACTTCCGGTAACCTAAACACTAACACATTTGCCTGATGTATACATCGTGTCTCTGATTTCATATTTTAGGATGGCCTCACTGGCTTCCAACACCCTCAAGCTTAACACTGTACAAGTCAATATGTCGTAACTACATTGAAGGGCCAAAGAAACTGGTATAGGTATGCATATTCAAATATAGAGATATGTAAATAGGCAGAATACGGCGCTGCGGTGGGTAACACCTACATAAGATAACAAGTGTCTGGTGCAGTTGTTAGATCGGTTACTGCTGCGACAATGGCAGGTTATCAAGATTTAAGTGAGTTTGAACGAGGTGTTATATTCGGCACACGAGTGGTGGGACACGGCATCTCCGAGATAGGGGTCATGTGGGGATTTTCCCATATGACTATTTCACGTGAGTACCATAAATATCAGAAATGCGGTAAAATATCTAATCTTGAACATCGATGCGACCGGAAAAAGATCCTGAAGAGAATCGTTTAGCGTGACAGAAGTCAAACGCTTCCCCTATTTGCTGCAGACTTCAGTGCTCGACCATCAACAAGTGTCAGCATGTGAACCATTCAAGAAAACATCATCGATATGGGCTTTCGGAGCTGGAGATACACTCGTGCATCGTTGATGACTGTGCGACACAAAACTTTACGCCTCGTCTAGGCCCGTCAACAATGTTGCCAGGTCGGACGAGTCTCGTTGCAAATTGTATGGAGCGGATGGACGTGTACGGTTATGGAGTCAACGTCATTAATCCATGAACCCTGCATGTCAGTAAGAGACTGTTCAAGGTGGTGGATGCACTGTAATGGTGTGAGGAGTGTGCGGTGGAAGTGATACGGGACCCCTGAAATGTCTAGATACAACTCTGACAGGTGACACGTATGTAAGGATCCTGTCTGATCACCTCAATTCATGTCCATTATGCTTTCCGACGGACTTGGGAAATTCCAGCAGGGCAATGCGACACCCCAAACGTCCAGAATTACTACAGAGTGGCTCGAGGAACACTCTTCTGAGTTTAAGCGCTTCCACTGGCCACCAAACTCCCCAGACATTGTGTGTATCTGGGATGCCTAGCAACGAGCTGTTCGGGAGCGTTCTTGATCCACTCGTACTCTTACGTATTTATGGATAGCTCAAAAAGGTAAAAAAGTGTTCAGATGTGTGTGAAATCGTATGGGGCTTAACTGCTAAGGTCATCAGTCCCTAAGCCCACACTACTTAACCTAAATTATCCTAAGGACAAACACACACACCCATGCCTGTGGAGGACTCGAACCTCTGCCGGGACCATCCGCACAGTCCATGACTGCAGCGCCCAAGACCAGCGGCTTCAGAATAGTTCAAATGGCTCTAAGCACTATGGGTCTTAACATCTGAGGTGCTCAGTCCCCTAGACTTACAATTACTTAAACCTAACTAACCTAAGGACATCACACACATCCATGCCCGAGGCAGGATTCGAACCTGCAACAGTAGCAGCAGCGCGGTTCCGGACTGAAGGGCCTAGAACCGCTCTGTCACAGCGGCCGGCAGTTATGGATGGCCCTGCATGATTCATGGTGTCAGTTCCCTCCAGCACAGCTTCAGACATTAGTCAAATTCATGTCAAGTCGTATTGCGGCACTTCTGCGTGCTCGATGGGTCCCTACACGATGTTAGGCAGGTGTACCAGTTGTTCTGGCTTTTCAGTGTAAATAGCTGCCTGTGAGACTTTGGGACCGTTTAAATTTGCTGTGAAGCTCTCTTGGCTTTAGTAGCAGCTTTCTGAAGTGATTGGCAACGAAATATCCCTTAAGCTCTCCCCCCTTTTGAAATACACCGTAAGCCAACTTGCATTTTTTACCTGTAGAAGAGGATGTAGGCACAATTCGTGTATTGCAGCGGGTAGGTCTTGGAGAAAGGAGAACCACTTGCATGAATATCCAGAGCTTTGATGGAAGCGCTGTTCAAAACAAAGAAGGGAAAGCAGAAAGGTGGAATGAGTGTATAAAGGGTCTACACAAGGTCGATGTACCTGAGGACTATATTATGGAAATGGAAGAGGATATGGATGAGGATGAAATGGGAGATGTGATACTGCGTAAAGAGTTTGACAGAGCACTGAAAGACCTGAGTCGAAACAAGGCCCCCGGAGTAGACAACATTCCATTAGAACTACTGACAGCCTTGGGAGAGCCAGTCCTGACAAAACCATCTGGTGAGCAAGATGTATGAGACAGGCGAAATACCGTCAGACTTCAAGAAGAATATAATAATTCCAATCCCAAAGAAAGCAGGTGTTGACAGATGTGGAAATTACCGAACTATCAGTTTAATAAGTCACAGCTGCAAAGTACTAACGCGAATTCTTTACAGACGAATGGAAAAAACTGATAGAAGCCGACCTCGGGGAAGATCAGTTTCGATTCCGTAGAAATGTTGGAATAGGTGAGACAATACTGACCCTACGACTTATCTTAGGAAATAGATTAAGGAAAGGCAAACCTACATTTGTAGGCTTAGACAAAGCTTTTGACAATGTTGATTGGAATACACTCTTTCAAATTCTGAAGGTGGCAGGTGTAAAATACTGGGAGCGAAAGGCTATTTACAATTTGTACAGAAAGCAGATGGCAGTCGAGGGACATGAAAGGGAAGCAGTGATTGGGAAGGGAGTGAGACAGGGTTGTAGCCTCTCCCCGACGTTTTTCAATCTGTATATTGAGCAAGCACTAAAGGAAACCAAAGAAAAATTTGGAGTAGGAATTAAAATCCATGGAGATGAACTAAAAACTTATAGGTTCGCTGATGACATTGTAATTCTGTCAGAGACAGCAATGGACTTGGAAGAGCAGTTTAACGGAATGGACAGTGTCTTGAAAGAAGGGTATAAGATGAAAATCAACAAAAGCAAAACGAGGATAATGGAATGTAGTCGAATTAAGTCGGGTGATGTTGACGGAATAAGATTAGGAAATGAGACACTTAAAGTAGTAAAGGAGTTTTGCTATTTGGGGAGGAAAATAAGTGATGATGGTCGAAGTAGAGAGGATATAAAATGTAGACTGGCAATGGCAAGGAGATATTTGTTAACATCGAGTACAGATTTAAGTGTCAGGGAATCGTTTCTGAAAGTATTTGTATGTAGTGTAGCCATGTATGGAAGTGAAACATGGACAATAAATAGTTTAGACAAGAAGAGAATAGAAGCTTTCGAAATCTGGTGCTACAGAAGAATGCTGAAGATTAGATGGGTAGATCACATAGCTAATGAGGAGGTATTGAATAGAATTGGGGAGAAGAGGAGCTTGTGGCACAACTTGACGAGAAGAAGAGATCGGTTGGCAGGACATGTTCTGAGACATCGAGGGATCACCAATTTAGTACTGGAGGGCAGCGTGGGGGGTAAAAGTCGCAGACGGAGGCCAAGAGATGAATACACTAAGCAGATTCAGAAGGATGTAGGCTGCAGTAGGTACTGGGAGATGAAGAAGCTTGCACAGGATAGAGTAGCATGGAGAGCTGCATCATACCAGTCTCAGGACTGAAGACCACAACAACAACAGGTCTTGGTATGCACGTCGTAATCACGCCAGAGAGAATCGGTGTTCGAGTCGACTCTCATCTTCCTCGCGTCGTATCGCACTTGAAACTCGTGGAGTGGCCGGGAGCGCTCCCCGGACCCGGCGGGCTCTAGTTCGCGGCCGCGCCGCCGGTGTCGCCCGGACCCAGGCAGCGAGCGGCCACGGACGCGAGACTCCGCGGCAGGCGGCCGCCGCTGCCAGCTGCGCGCAGTCAGTGCTCGGTTGGCGCTGTGGTCGCGCGGGCGCGCTCCGAACCACGCCGAGTGCCTCTCCTCGAGAGTCCGGCCGCGCTCCCTTCCGATCCCCCTGGGCCCTCCCCGACTCCCTCCACCCGAAGAACGCGCAGTGTGTCCGTCTCCTACGTCCCGACTCCTCCGTGTTCGTGTGCTTCTCTCGTGTGTTACTGCAACAATAGTGTGTCTGCGAAACGACGCGGCAGCGACCGACTTCGGAAACCCGACTCTGCCGCGATTTTCGAACGACATCACAGTGTTGTCGCTGTCTTCCGAAGACAACGTCGGCCGTTGGAAACGTAAGGTATGTTCTCACTTACGGACATCTCGAAGTGAAAATTACTGTAAACACTTCATCAGAATGTACTTCTTTCTTTGGCTCAGGGCAAGGAATAGGGCAGTAATGAATGACAGCCTGTTTCGCAGCTTCTGTCTAACTAGATGACCAGATCATCGTACCCTAGTGTCCCAAGCTATTGACATCACAATTTAATCGAAATTTTTAGGTACGTTCGTATGAAGAGATTTTGCAATAAATAAAAGTCTAGATAAAGTTTCTATTAATCATTAATGCCGGTTTCATCCGAATTAGCGCATCTTCGAATTTAACGTTACGTTGCAGGACTGTTGCTACCGCCGGCGTCAGCTGATGTTTGGCCACTTGTAGCATCCATCATCAGCTGGCGACTATCTTAGCAACAATCCTGTATTTTAGCGTTAAGCCTAAAAATGGTCTAATTCCTCCGAAACAGTTAATAACATTTAATGAAAACTTGTTTTAGGCTGTTGACAAAATTTTACCTTTTGTGGATCTTCCTCCGCATTCTATTGCTGTTATATGGGACGGTAAACACAATAAAGCACGTCATGTGAGTAAAAATCAGCCCTGGATTCTTTATAAACAAATACTCGAGCAGATTTCACGTCTGTGGAAACAATGTTAATAAGTGACAAGGAGCATCGGTTGTCAGAATCCTGTTTGTCATGTATGAATGCAGAATGAGAGTGGTGATAAACAACACTTGCAAGGAAATATACTTGTGTGAATAGCTCTCTGTGGGGTAGCGACATTGAGAAAATTGTAAAGATTACCTCGATGCTTTTTGACAGGAATAAGCAAACGATGGAAACATTAATATATGCTCTAACATAAATCTAGAAACTTTGGGCTTAACGCCACACTCAGAACAGACAGACTGCAGGGGAAGATTTGGTTGCTGCTGTAGGAACATTAATTACTTTTTTTTAAGTGTCAACAATATAAGTACAAAATGGACTCATCTGCCCCTTCGTAGGACAGCTGATGGAAGCAAACAGATATTCGTACAGCAGCACAATTTTTCTAGTTTTAAAATGAGGGTACAAAGTCATAGAATTCGAGCTATAGTTATTCTAAAATAATGACGGCACGCAGCTAAATTTTTAAAAATTTTAATCAAATTTTTTGTTTAGAATTTAAGTACATGATCTACTCATCTGTAATGTCATAGGACAGCTGATGGAAACCACAAGTTTTTAGTTCAACAGCATTATTTTCTACCCTCATAATGAGCGTACACAGTCGCGTAAGTGCAGCAATAATTTTTCTGAAATTTTTATTTATTTATGAACTGTTCTGAATTTAAATGCATAATCGACTCACCTACTCTTTCATAGGACAGCTGATTGAGGCCAACGAATATTCGTAGAGCAGCAAAATTTTTCCAGTCTAGCAGTGAGCGTTCACATTCATGTAATTCGGGCTGTAGTGTTTCTGAAATAATGATGTAGTACACTGGCTTCTAACTCTACAGGAAGTACATTAAACCGAAAGAAAAACTCGCTTGTCGAAGAGGAACGTGACTTCCGGTCACAGATGTTCGGCTGGGCCCCAGACTCATTCTCGCCTCAGAGCTAGATGCATTCGCAGTGCGTCACCATAACATTAAAGTCAGCATGCCCTCTCCCGATAGGTGGATGCTGTTTAATTGAGGCGGTAGGAGATGCGTCATTAGGAGCCGCCTAGCCTTGGTAATGAACTTTTGATGAGGAAATGCTACCTTGCACGGTCTTTCGTTAGCGCAGAGCAAAGACCAGCTGGACACCGCAGCACTCCACACACGATAGTTCCGAATGTTCCCAGCGACCAAGCGGCCAACGGCACGCAGCCTTACAGTAACGAACTGCTCATTACGTAACGTAATATCGTTTTAATGCGGTGCTTCCCGCCTCGCCGGGCAGGCAAGTCGCGGACTGTCGAAAACTACAGACGGCCTCTGCAATTGGGACGACTAATGACCACACGTTATTTCTGGTCACATGCTAGTGCTTTCCTTCTCTGACGGGACTCGTGCAAACTCCAACTTGGGATGGTAGCGACCTGCAGAGAATGAGTAGGTCAAGCCCCATCGATTTCATTCCATTATAATGAGCTATTGATTTCGAGAGGCATTGCTCCTTGGATAATGGATTACAGAATCTGAACTTCCGCTCTTCTCGGGTTTTGTTGTTGAAACTAATGTTCCAACAACAGCTGTGCATCTCATTATATCTGACCAGGGGGTTAAACCTGTAATTTGGGTTTGTGAATCACAAATGATATTGTCGAAAATCTGCTACTGTGCAATTATGGATTCAGCGGAAGGAAGTTACGGTGCCCGATACTTTCTTTCGGAAATTCATTGCATTTCTCGCCTAGGGAACAACATACACGTAGATTATTCATAGCCAAAGTTTTGTTGTGAAATGTGTTGACTGGCACATGGTCTTATATTCAATATGATTTCATTCAGTATTACTTTGCAATTGACTTTCTGATATTCATTTCGAAATATGTGGTACATTGCGTAGTTTATTAGTGCACAGTAGTCAAGTACTTGCACCAGGACGGCTGTGTTGAAATGTAGTTATTTTCGTCATATATTCACCTCATACTGTTGGTAACAGCTTTACTAACGGAACATTTTAAAAGGCTGGTGAAAAGATGTCGTTCAAAAAAGTTTTGTAAATGGACTGATGGACTATTTTTCTTAGATTAGCAGCAAAAAATTATACATTTTTTTGTAATCAGAACGACATTTAGTTATTAGCTGCTAATATTCGCAGACATATAAGTCGGCTATTTGATGTAAGTTGGAATACATTCCTGTGAATCTCCAAGAACAGAGCTGAAAAAAGAATTCATGCAATAATTTTTTTTCGAATCGAGGTTAAGAATTCTTTGTCATCAAAGTGCAAAGTGCGCCACTAGACAAGATACTTCATTTTTTTTTCGTACCCTGTCTAATATTAAAATCACCTTAGTTATCTTTTACAGTTTTAGTAATTACAGACTGTCGCTTATTAGGGAGAATTTTGTTACCAACTTTAGCATGTTCTCTAATTTCCTGCTACACTCACCCAGCTCTTCCCTAATACAAAAAATACTATTACTACCTGTAAAACTTTGGAAACAGTTCTTTCATTTCAGCGATGTTGAATAAGAAGTGCTTCGTGAATTCTTACCTAAATTTTCGTTCACTAAGGTTCGGTGTAGATGCTACGCCTCTTAATTGAGAAACTTTCCATAAAGCGTAATCGTTGACTATAACTGATATGTTCATATTTTTAACCAGTTAACCAGTATTTTTATTTCCTCTTTTAGAAGATCAGGTATTTTTATTGCTCCAATTAATCTTTGGTGCAATATTTTTAATTTCCTTACTGACCGTGTTGGAAACTCATCAAAATTATCCAGCCACTAATAACATCAGTATATTGTATTCGGTATCATGATGATATCACTATAAATCGAAGAAAGTTGCCTCAAAATGAAAATAATGAAACGTAAAAAAGCATTTTGCTTCTCTTGTTTAAAAAGAAAGCATTTTTACAATTACTCGTCTTCAACAACTTCCTTCGTAGTGGTTGAAAGCTCTTTTGTGATTCTTTGTTTTTCATTATCGAAGATTAGGAGTCTAGAGCTTTTTTCCCCCTGAAA
This sequence comes from Schistocerca serialis cubense, assembly GCF_023864345.2. NCBI lineage: Eukaryota > Metazoa > Arthropoda > Insecta > Orthoptera > Acrididae > Schistocerca > Schistocerca serialis. Next base: position 590,150,043 of record NC_064642.1, read on the forward strand.
TACTAGATATCGATGATTCATTAAACATGAATATGCAACCGCATTCCAGCTTCTTGAAACTGTGCGTTGGAAAAAAAATTGGAAATCATTACAGGGTAGCAAAGTGACATATATTAGTAAAAATGGAATAAGGAATAGTGGAAGTTCTGTTTTCAGTAAAAACTCAAGAATAACAGTTTGTTTTCACGTGTCTCCAGTCTTTCAGCATCGTCTGTTTTTGGTCGATTCGAAGACGTCCATAATTCCGTCAAAGTCCGCAGACAGCAAGGATGAGTCTGCAGCTTACAGAACCATCGCCTCGCACTCTCTCACTGGGTAAACTCCCTGAAGAAACGTGGGCGCCGGCCAAGACTAATACACGGCTTGCAATTATTGAGTCTGTCCATCCCGTACTGTTTGTTCCTCCACGTCCCAGGGTGTGTTTTCGCTGCGTCGCAGTATTTCGCCTCTATTTCCGCTCGCACTGTACAAACAAATTTCCCTTATATCCCTCCACGCTGTGACTCGTGAGATCGATAAGAGGGAAGAATGCCTCAGCAAGGGCTTTCAGATTGACCTACTCCATTGTCGTCGTTGGCAGTACGTCTGCGAATTCATAAAGGTCTGACCTCATTTCGGACAGATTTTCCTTTAGTAACATTGCCAACGGGATGGAGGTAAATTTCGATGACGAACATTGCCCATCAGTGTTATAATAACAGCAAGAAAACAGTCTAACCGTTTTCAGCGAAATCGTCAGTTTCGCAATTCATATTCGCAGCAGCTAAGTAACAAAAACTTCCATGGTTAATTAGAAACATAAACGTACCGCTACTTCAAGTAAACAAGTAACAAACTGGTAACAAGTGAATGTGATACAATACCACGTGATACGTTGATAGTTTCTGCAAATAGACCGAGAAACTTTGGTAGCTCATTCTAACAAACGTCGTTCCTAGATACGTATCAAAGCTTCAGTATAACAACGGACGAAGTATAGTTTCATGTTACAGGTTACGTTACATATTTTCAGAGAGTTCCGAACGAAAGGTTGCAGCGTTCTGAGTGATAGTGGAGGAAACTGTAGAAACCAAAATTCCATATTGAGGCTTACACCATCGATACTAGTTCGTAGATCTCAACCTCTAATGGTTAACAAGAATTTCATGCAGTAAATATACCTACCTGCTGTTTCAAGCTGAGTCGAACTTTGTAAGCCTGTAGGTTTGAGCCTGTTTAATAAGAAATTCATGCAGTAAATATCCCTGTTTTCTGTCTGTCTAATAAACATACAAATTAGTGAACTGTAACTGATGCAGTTTGCCATAGGTACATTTGTAAGTGTTTCAGTTTTGTTCGTGACATTGAGATATACGGTAATAAAATTTGATCATAAAATGCACGCGTACTCGGCCAATGTCACTTTCTAACCCACCTTTAGTTTTTGGGAGTCAGTCCGTCCTCTGACACAATTAATGAACTTTCGGCGGCTTGCTCTGCAGATTCCGGAGCTATCGACTGATAACTTTGACTTCTGTTGCTTCCAACGATATCTCCCGCAGTAGTAGACGAAAGGGGAAAAAAATTTCGAAATCCAGTTCAGATGTGTTTCAAAGGGAGTCAGTAGTAAAATGGACAATTTTTCCATAGAGGACATGCAAATGAAGTATGCTTTTTATTCCTCATTATCTCTAGATACTTGGGAGGAGGCCTTTTCAGAAATCCGTTATAAATGCTGAGTATTTGCAGGTCTTCTTTTTCACTAAGGAGCACTGCACAACCTTACATATCAATATGTTTGTGGTTATCAAAATGTTTGCTTTGCTGTAGACATAGTTATATTCTCAAGAGTGTTGACTCACAAGTGGCCTTATGTGCAATATGTGTTCATTCAATTTTACTTTACACCACATAGCGTACGTGTGGCTTCGCTTATTTGCGTTCTCAAGTAAGTGACCAGCTGTCAGGTTTTTAGTGCACAGTAGGTTAGTCAAATGAAATGCATGCATTAAGAGGGCTCTACTAAAATGTGGTTACTTTCTGTATTTTTTACGCCTGACTGTTGATAATAGATTTACTCGCAAAAGATTTCAAACTATAGGTAAAATATTGATCTAGATATATAAGTCTGCGAAAATATGTCATTTAGGAAAGTCTTGCAAATGAATTGCCTGACAGCAGACAGTAGAGTTCTTGTTAACTTGGCACCAAAAAAATTGTGCATTCTCTTGGCAACTGGATTGCCGTTGAGTTATGAGCTATTGATATTTGCTTTGAGAATACGTTTGTTGCAAAGAGTACAAGAATAAAATTTTTTGGTGGCAACATGGTAAAGGAAGTTTCCCCAGTAAGTCTCGGAAAATGGTGTACAAATTTCCTACACAAATCATGTACGGGAGAAATTTTGAACTACAAATCTGAATTCAAAGTGATAATATGATGAAAGTGGCCAAAAAACGAGACAGTAATGGAACTTTATTGCCTATGTAACCATGCATTAAATGTATCTCAGCAGTTCTAAAAATCTTTTCTTTGTGTACTGGTGTTAAAATTTTTAAATAATTTTTACCAAACGACATTGATAAACACTGTCATACCCGTGTTTACAGAACTGAAGAGAAATTTGGTTTTGTTCGTTGCTTATAGCTGTAAGTTAAAACATAGAATTCATGTTCCTGAAGATATCGTAAATTGAGATGAAACGTAGCTTAAAGGAAAATTCTGATTTCTGTGTTCGCCAACGATGCATAATTAGAGCTGTACAGACGCAGGAAGAGATGCATATGTCGAATACCAAAATCACATAAATCCATTCCAAAGTATTTTTCTCTGTTCATACAACTAATACATTTTAAATTCACGTTTTCGGTACACATAAATAACCGTTTCACGAAAGTCAAACAAGTGCCTGATAATTCTCCGAACCCCTATGCCGTAGGCTTGTCGATGTTTGAAGCTGGTTTAGATAAAATATGGATTGGAATTCTAGAAATTACTGACTCAAAGCGAAGTGAAACCGTCGGTACGTAATGAGAGTGGCCGGTTCTCCCGACATTAAAATCGTTATTTGCTGTTACTGAACCGGTTACTCTTACTTAATATTAATTACAGTTAATTGTGAAATCTTCAGCCTTCTGACAGATTTTTCGATTAGTCGTTATTATTTCCAGTAGAAATGCACATTTGCTCTTCACAAATTATGGTAAGTGCTGTACAGGTGGAATATGAACGATAGGAAATAAATAATTTTTATAACTAGTTGCTTCATCGAGTACCTAATGGTTGGATGACTGTCAGTAATGTGTGTCAGCTTGTCCCCTTATTCAGGATGCGCAGCGCAGTTTAACTAGTTTATTACATAATTTGTATTTTTTATTTATTTGTGTGTGTTAAAAGCTATATACACAGAAAACGTGACTTGTGTGGTGGAGTACGATCACCGAGCTGGAAGTTACAGTCCCTTTCAAATAAGTGTATAGTTAAAAATGGAAGCTGCTAATATTCTACTGCACTTTTTCATTGGAGATCAAGTGCATTTCAGGAAATCCAGAATTTATTCCTTCAAAAAATTTCAAAGTAATTTTATAGGTATTTAATGATTTAGAGTCTCACGATGTGTTTCAAACTGAGTGCCAATAACTTTTGTTTAAGTAGTATGGGGCAGCGTACTGAATGTTCTCTAGGCACTCTCTTCCCCTCCCCCCCCCCCCCCCCCCCCCCGCCCTCTCCTGCCAACAAACACAAGCAAAGGCCTTTTAAGTTACTTATCCTCCAGTGAAATACTAAAAATCCCATTGAAAGATGAGTGCAGGAGGTCTTACGTTTATAGGTGCCTACATTATCGTACAATGAACTTCACCCTAAAGGTACCCTGAACCGCAGCACGACGGAGTCTAACGACTTGATGCTTTTACACTTGTCTTCTCCATCGCTATCCTTTTGATTCATTCGGAGAGCTGATGAGTTGGTCGCTGTTAAACACAATGACAGTGGACGGTATAAAGAACACATGACTAACGAATGAGATCCCTTAAAGAAGAAGAAACCCGAGACCTTAAACTGACGGAGGAGAAAATCAAAATAAGCAATATTTAAAGATTCCACTTAACAGTAACAAAATAACTTTGTCGTATGATGACTTTAAGTGTGTCATTACAATTATTTCGCAGCCCAATGCTTACAGTGTGGAGGAAAGCGTACACCTTCAACTGATAGCGAAAATTTCACTTATTGTTAGTTCTTACCAACATTTTTCTTCGGTACAAAGGGCATCAGAACACCATTTTTACCGTTCCAGCATTATTTAGGTACATCAGACTACCACTTACACGAAATTTCACCATCGCTGGAGGAACTACTGCTGGTAAATTATGACCATTTGAAAACGGCTCAAGGACGGAAAATGGACTTGGCGAAATTTTTATGCCAATGGTGCTGCTAATGAATAAGAGTTTTCAGTTGTATTCACTGTGACATGTGGCATTCAATCGATATGAGTCATCTCAGCGTTGCTCCACATTAATAAGACAAAGTGCAGGAACCGAACTAACGGTCCATGTCTTACGTATTCATCAGTACACCACTTAACGCCACTGCAGGAACGAATCCAGTGAATGGAAATTACGGAAGCATTTATTGTTTGTGTTGACTTGAGAACCAATCACTTTAAATAATAAAAAAACTGTTTGAAGCTATAACAACCTTTCACACGATTCAGTAATGTGACTTTACACAATGAACCTTTACTTCTGCTTTTCTCAGGTCAGCGAATGTTCGGTCAGACAGAAGATTCGTTCAAATGTTCAAATGTGTGTGAAATCTTATGGGACTTAAATGCTAAGGTCATCAGTCCCTATGCTTGCACACTACTTAACCTAAATTAACCTAAGGACAAACACACACACCCATGCCCGAGGGAGGACTCGAAAAGATTCGTGCCTGCAGTTACGCCTAATTGGAGACTTAAATGAGAAGGCAGTAAATCAGGTGAAATATAAAAGAAGTTCCATATTCTGACACATAATATTAGTTACGTGCTGGAGGTCATGTTACGAAGTCTTACAAAGCACATTACTATGTCAGTGGCGTCAAATATTTTGCTTTTCTTAACTCACTAGACTGGGTATAAAATTTTTGTTATAATTTGTCATGACTTTACTTTTCCTTTTGCCATCTACCTCTACATCTACATAGATGCTCCGCAAGCCACCGTACTCTAAGTGGCAGAGGGTACGCTGCATCACTACTTGTCATTTCCCCGCCTGCTCCACTCGCAAATAGAGCGAGGGAAAGAAACTGTATTTTAACTTATCTTCGTGGTCCTTACGCGCGATGTATGTAGGTGGCAGTAGAATCGTTCGGCAATGAGCTTCAGGTGCCGGTTCTCCAAATTTTCTCAATAGTGTTTCTGGAAAACAACGTCGCCTTCCCTCCAAGGAATTCCCATTTGAGTTCCCGAAGCATTTTCGTAACGCTTACGCGTTGTTCAAACCTACCGGTAACAAATCTATCAGCCCGCTTCTGAAATGCTTCGATGTCTTCCTTCAATCCGACTTGGTACGGATCCTAAACAATTCAGCGGTACTCAAGAGTAGGTCGCACCACCGTCCTATGTGCGGTCGTCTTTACAGTTGAACCACTCTTTCCTGAAGTTATCCCAATAAACCACACATCACACCAACTAGAAATTTTGTCTAAATCATCTTATATCTCTCTGTCGTCACTCAAATTCGACACCTTACCGTACACCGCGGCATCATCAGAAAATAATCGCAGATTGCTGCCCACCATGTCAACCAAATCATTTCGGTGTATATAGAGCAAAAGCGGAGCTATCACACTTCGCTGGGGCACTCATGCCGTCGAGGACAGCGTACAAGATTCTATTACTTAAGAAGTCTTAGAGACACTCATATCTGTGAACTTATTCCACATGCTGGAACCTTCGTTAACAGCCTGCAGTGCGGCACCGTTTCAAATGTTTCCCGCAAATGTGGAAATAAGAAATCTGTCTGTTGTCATTCATCCATAGTTCTCAGTGTATTATGTGAGAAAAGGGCAAGCTGAGTTTCACGCGAGCGATGCTTCCTAAAACCATGCTGATTTGTGGACGTAAGCTTCTCAGTCTGAAGAAAGTTTGGATAATCGAACTCAGAATATGTTCAAGGATTCTGCAGCAACCAGAAGTTAGAGATATTGGCATGTAATTTTGCGAGTCCGTTCTTGTAACCTTCTTATATACTGGAGTCACCTGGGCTTTTTTCGAGCTCCTTGGGACTTTTGATTGGCGAGAGATTCACGATAAATACCATTGAGTACTTTTTGTAAAATCGAGCTTGGATTCTATCCGGTTCTGATCATTTACTTGTCTTCAAATCTTTCAGTTGTTTCTCGACGCCAGGTATGCCTATTTCTATGCCGTCCATCCGGTAGTTTGTCCGATGGTGAAATGACAGTATGTTTGTACAATTCTCTGTGTGAACGATTCCTTGCACTTGAAATTTTAAACGTCAGCTTTCGCTTTTCTATCTTAGACTGCCACACCAGGCTGGTTAACAAGGGACGGAAAGGAAGCCCTAGACTCGCTTAGCGATTTTACATACGATCAGGATTTTCTCATGGTCTCTGCCAGATCTTTTGCTAAAGTGTGAGGATGGTAGTTGTTGTATCCTTCGCGCATAGTTTTTTTCAAGGACGCAGGAATCTCTACCAACATTCGCTTGTCGTCATTTGTGCGCCCCCTTTTGAGCCCTGAGTGCAACAGCCTCTCATTCCTCACCATTCTCCGAATTTCGTTATTAAACTACGGTGGGTGTTTTCCATCCTTCACCCACTTACTAGGCACGTAACTGTGCAGACCACGATTCATTTTGACACGAGTACTGCAAAATATCTGGTTGCTGATTGAATTCTTCCTCAGTGACTTCATGATACAACTACAGTTCAATGATATTGAGTCAACCAGTCCAGATAACAATAGTTTAACTGCAACACAATCGCACTGACAGCTTCTTAATTTCCATGACCCTGATCTCCAGGAAAATATGAAATTATAGTGCTAGTGTTACTGACGTTTAGCGTTTTTGTGTGGTTTTAAATATTTAGAGCAAAACGCCAGGGCCAGTAACTTGAGTTGAGGTAAAATATTTTTTTTTTTATCCAGCGGATCATCGCTAGGAAGTGAATATTTTCTCAGTGTTGGGAATAAGGCAGGATAAAATAATTAGTCATAGACGTCTGGAAGTAATCGCCGTGCAACCATGGACAGTTATTTTAATAGGTCGAGGATAATCACAACGGCCCCATCGGGATTTGAAACGGGCTGCTCGTCAGCGTTAACGTCCATTCCAGTGGCTCTGTCACAGAGTGAACTCCCTCGACAACCACGTAATCTTCCAGAGGTTACTGTAATCTTCTAGAGGATTTGCGCGGTGCTCTCGCGATTCTCGAGAACTGTGCTGCATCTCAACGTAATGAGCCACTAAAAACTAACCTGAAATACAGACAGACACGTAGAAAAATGGGGTTTCCCGATTTTTCGTTTAACTCTCAGGAGGACATTGATACTCGGGCCTTTGCTGTTTAAAGTTTCTAAGTTCCAGATTCGTGTAGAAGATAGCTCTTTTACCACTACAAGTTTTTAGTGTGTGTTTGGTAAAAATTAAATCGCAAGTAATGGTTCCACTTTGGAACGGTAAAAATGGTGTTCTGGTGCACGATAGTGGTAAAAGCTGGCGATGAAGATAATTTAGGAATGTGCTCAACACAAAAGTCTATAAACCGGAAGAAACATATGCGCAGACTGAACACACTCTACAATCCATTTTGGAACATCTAAGTATAGCACCGTAACTGTCCGCTGTCCGTCTCCCGACGCGAAGATCGAGGTGCAACGGGAAGGTTTAATCAGTAGTCAGTTTCGAATCGGATTCAATTCTTCTGAAGTCGATTCAATAACTGAGTTGTTGACAGAATTTTCTGCTTTTTAGGAGGACGAAGAATTCATCAAAACGAAGCAATTAATCGGAAGCATATCAGTTAACTGTTGGGGAAAAATGTAACTAAATCGAACTTCGCTCAGTAGGTCGGTCAGGAATTACTGCCGGCGTCCTATTGGCATCCGCTCGTGACAAGTCTCGGACAAATGAAAGCTATTTTCTGAGAGATTGCTTGAAATATCGTTCGTGCCTCGAAAGGAGCTTCTTTGATTTTTTTCAGAGTACATTGCGTCTTTTCCATAGTATTGTCCAAGCTTTGCTGTATTCGTTAAAGTAGTTCATAGATTATCATTAGAAACTAAAACGACGACTAATGAGTATTTTGTGCTATGCATCATATCATAGGCATAACATGGAACTTCCACTTTCACTATATCGCATAATAATCACTAAAGTACCTTAGTCTTACACTTTTTTTCATTTGTCGGCATTCGGCCGTCGCCATACAGCCATCAATCGCATTTACAATGTATGTTTCTTCATGATTATTCTAATATGCACCTCACTAATTGCTGTGTACAAACAAACTGGGATATTTTGCAAAAACAGACATAATGTCTTATGGGATAACAGCAATCAGTGATTTTATAATGTTACTTAAAAATCCGTCTTGATTGCAAATTTTTATTATTATTCATATGACCGGTTTCGGTTCATTCAGAACCGTCTTCAGATCTGATATTTCAGTTACAGGAGTAACCCGTCCAAAGACCTGTGATGGACCACCATTTGCCACAGGTCTTTGGACGGGTTACTCCTGTAACTGAAATATCAGATCTGAAGATGGTTCTGAATGGACCGAAACAGGTCATATGAATAATAAAAAAAAATTTGCAATCAAGACGGATTTTAAGTAACATTATAATAACTGGGGTATGAATAAAAGACTTATAAGTGACACCAATAGAATCTACTCATAAAGCGATTATACCATAACAATAAAAAAGAAAACATAGCATCATACAAAAATCGACACATCGTGTGCACATTGCCTCTAGATAGTTAGGTCATAGACATTTAAGTGGCTGAACATAACGTTTAGCGCTAGTGAAATTTTTCGGACTGACGACAACACTGCAACCGATATTGGAAAAGGAACCTTTGGTTTAACGACTGCGCTTAAAAAGTCTTTTGTTGTATCTTGTACCTGGTACACGAAAATAATACATGATTCACGTCTCCTTTTTAATTGTATAAATCACATAACGGAGATTCCTGCAATCCTATTCGGAATAGGTGGGTTGGAAATCTACCATGATTTAAACGCAGGCGCGTAATCGTTGTTAAGAGTCGTCTGCTCCGGATCGAGTAAGTAAACGGAGGACATACTGCTATTATGCGTTGCGGCTGGCCGTAAAGTACTCTTTTTGAAATGTTGGCTGCATCCCATTATGTATGCCAGTCGTTTCTCGTTTCCGTTAATCAGTTCAGCATTTCTTGGTAAGGAACTCTATCATTTACGCTTTCGCTTTGCTAAGCTATCTGCCATCTGATTATGGAAGATGGCACTGTACTCTGGAATCGATAAGAAATTTTTTACTATTCCTTATCCCTTATTTGTAACGACTTCTTTAATTGCTGCAGTTGAACTTTTGTTCCATTTTGATTTTTTAAGGCTGTTTTACAGTTATGTGATAGGTTAACATACAGTCTGGAACCGCGCGACCGCTACGGTCGCAGGTTCGAATCCTGCCTCGGGCATGGATGTGTGTGATGTCCTTAGGTTAGTTAGGTTTAAGTAGGTCTAAGTTCTAGGGGACTGATGACCTTAGAAGTTAAGTCCCATAGTGCTCAGAGCCATTTGATAGGTTAACATCACTACATTGCATCGTGTGCCACATCTGCCGTATTTTATTCCTTCCCTAACTGCGATGGCTTTCTATAATAGACTGTTCCCCATCAGGAAGAGAATTTTTTGTGTGGTGGTGTACAGCACAACGTACCTTGTTTCCGCTGATGGCCTTCAGTCGATTCGTGTAAATCGTCGTCGAATTCAGGAAAATGACATTGAGCAAATCGGTGATTTCAGTCTTCAAGTGTGTAGAAGCTTTATATTGTACGATAATATGAAATAATAGCACATGTTCTTCTCGTGTTCCCCGCTTCACCTGCTCGTACATCGTAACGCCGGCGTCTCACTTGTGGCACAGTGGCACAGTGAAGTGAGGCAAACCCAGATAGAATCTGGATTAAACGGCCCTTGTTGTCGTACATCACTCAACATGATTATGGTTTTTTGGTGATTTTCAACGCTCTTCTATACTAATACTGGACTGGGCTGCTTTCGGATCTGGGTTTCATAAAATACCAGGCTGACAGGCCACAAAAATAAATTACATTTGATGACTCGTGTAATTAGTTAACTCTATTAATAATAATAATAATAATAATAATAATAATAATAATAATAATAATAAATCCCGTGGAGGCCCGGGAAAAGAATAGGTCTCCGGTATGTTCTGCCAGTCGTAAAAGGCGACGAAAAGAACAAACCACTAATAGGGCTAACCCCCCTTTTAGTGTGATTAGTTGGTTCAGTACAGAACTAATGAAGCCTCGGACAAGCGCCGTCATGGACGGGGACGACGCTTGAACCCTATGCCCGCCCACAATGCTAACGACACTGCTAGCCAACTGGAAAATGATTTAAATCCAAATAGAGGTGTTTTGCAGGATATGCTTCCTGCAACCACCCTAGAAGGAAAACAAAGACAGAGGATGAGATGGTCAGATGAAGTTAATCGACACCTCAAGTTCTGTTATTACCAAGCAACAAACCTAGGAACCAACACAACTGGATACAGATCACAAGTATACACAACATTTATTACCAGATACCCAGAATTAAAATTTTTAACAGAACAACGACTAGCTGATCAGATCCGTGTAATAATAAAAAATAACAGGATACCCCAGTCAGAATTAGATAACATCAAACAACAAGAACAACAAATACTGGAACAAAATAATGTGCAATCAGAAGAAGAAGAAAATACAGTAATGGACTCAAACATCCCAGAGCAAACAAACAAAGAACAACACGCACCAATTAAACAATCAGAGGAAAACGAAATCTTAAGGCAGCCACCAGAACAAGCACAAATAGAACACAAAGTGGCACAGATATTAGATATAGAAGAAAAATTTCAGCTAACATATATAGAATACAAAGACACAAATACAGACATTAGACCATTCTTGCATAGACCACCAAATAACCCACAAGTCGAAACAACAATAAAAACTATCAACACAATCATACACAACAAAATAAATGAAAACACAACTATGGAAGAGTTACAACTACTGGTATATATAGGAGCACTCACTACACTAAATATACACACTAGGCAGAGATCAGAACCAACCAACACACAGAAGAAACCCACAAAACCAGCATGGCAACACAGGCTACAGATCAAAATAGAAAAACTGAGAAAAGACATCGGACAGCTAACACAATTTATAAGAAATGAAATCTCGAAAAAAAAACGAAAAAGGTTAGGTAAAATCTCACAACAAGAAGCGACAGAGCAATTAGACGAAAAGAAGCAGAAATTACAAGCATTCGCCAAACGACTCAGAAGATACAAAAAAAGTGAAAATAGAAGGAAACAAAACCAAACATTCAACACAAACCAAAAGAAATTTTACCAGACAATAGATAACACACACATTGATATAAACTATCCGCCAAACATAACAGACATGGAACACTTCTGGAGCAACATATGGTCAAACCCGGTACAACATAACAGGCATGCACGGTGGATACAAGCAGAAACAGACACATACAAGATGATACCACAGATGCCTGAAGTGACAATTTTGCAACATGAAGTCACCCAAGCAATTAATTCTACTCACAATTGGAAAGCCCCTGGAAATGATAAAATAGCAAATTTCTGGTTAAAGAAGTTCACCTCAACACATTCACATCTAACTAAATTATTTAACAGTTACATTGCAGACCCAAACACATTCCCTGATACACTTACACATGGAATAACTTATCTGAAAACTAAAGATCAAGCAGACACAGCGAACCCAGCTAAATATCGCCCCATAACATGCCTACCAACAATATACAAAATATTAACTTCAGTCATTAAACAGAAACTAGTGACACATACAACACAGAACAAAATTATAAATGAAGAACAAAAAGGCTGTTGCAAAGGAGCACGAGGATGTAAAGAGCAACTGATAATAGATGCAGAGGTGACATATCAAGCTAAAACTAAACAAAGGTCGCTACACTACGCATACATTGATTACCAAAAAGCTTTTGATAGTGTACCCCACTCATGGTTACTACAAATATTGGAAATATATAAAGTAGATCCTAAATTGATACAGTTCCTAAACATAGTAATGAAAAACTGGAAAACTACACTTAATATCCAAACAAATCCAAATAATATCACATCACAGCCAATACAGATTAAGCGTGGAATATACCAAGGAGATTCATTAAGTCCTTTCTGGTTCTGCCTTGCTCTGAACCCACTATCCAACATGCTAAATAATACAAATTATGGTTACAATATTACTGGAACATACCCACACAAAATCACACATTTGCTATACATGGATGATCTAAAACTACTGGCAGCAACAAATCAACAACTCAACCAATTACTAAAGATAACAGAAGTATTTAGCAATGATATAAATATGGCTTTTGGAACAGACAAATGTAAGAAAAATAGCATAGTCAAGGGAAAACACACTAAACAAGAAGATTACATATTGGATAACCACAGCGACTGCATAGAAGCTATGGAAAAAACAGATGCCTATAAATATCTAGGATACAGACAAAAAATAGGAATAGATGATAGAAATATTAAGGAAGAGCTAAAAGAAAAATATAGACAAAGACTAACAAAAATACTGAAAACAGAATTGACAGCAAGAAACAAGACAAAAGCTATAAATACCTATGCTATACCAATATTGACCTACTCATTTGGAGTAGTGAAATGGAGTAACACAGACCTAGAAGCACTCAATACACTTACACGATCACAATGCCACAAATATAGAATACATCACATACATTCAGCAACAGAAAGATTCACATTACGCAGAAAGGAGGGAGGAAGGGGATTTATCGACATAAAAAAACCTACATTATGGACAGGTAGACAATTTAAGAAAATTCTTTCTAGAACGAGCAGAAACTAGCAAAATACACAAAGCAATCACCCACATAAATACATCGGCTACACCACTACAATTTCATAACCACCTCTACAACCCTTTAGATCACATAACATCAACAGATACAAAGAAAGTAAATTGGAAAAAAAAAACACTACATGGCAAGCACCTGTATCATCTAACACAGCCACACATCGATCAAGACGCATCCAACACATGGCTAAGAAGGGGCAATATATACAGTGAGACAGAAGGATTCATGATTGCAATACAGGATCAAACAATAAACACCAGATATTACAGCAAGCACATTATTAAAGATCCCAATACCACAACAGATAAATGCAGACTTTGCAAACAACAAATAGAAACAGTAGATCACATCACAAGCGGATGTACAATACTAGCAAATACAGAATACCCCAGAAGACATGACAACGTCGCAAAAATAATACATCAACAGCTTGCCTTACAACATAAACTTTTAAAACAACACGTTCCTACATACAAGTATACACCACAAAATGTACTGGAGAATGATGAATACAAATTATACTGGAACAGAACCATTATAACAGATAAAACAACGCCACATAACAACCCTGACATCATACTCACCAATAAAGAGAAGAAATTAACACAACTAATTGAAATATCCATAACCAATACAGCAAATATACAGAAGAAAACAGGAGAAAAAATTGAAAAATACATCCAACTGGCTGAGGAAGTCAAGGACATGTGGCATCAGGTTAAAGTTGACATTATACCAATTATACTTTCAACTACAGGAGTCATACCATGCAATATCCATCAGTACATCAATGCAATACAGCTACATCCAAACTTGTATATACAACTTCAGAAATCAGTAATTATTGATACATGTTCAATTACCCGAAAGTTCCTAAACGCAATGTAGCATATACCGTACAGATAAAAGGAAGTGACGCTTGATCAAGGTCCGCGTCACTTTCATTCCGAACCAGACCTAAGGTCTGAGAAAGGAAAGATGATGATGATAATAATAATAATGCTGAGAAAGGGGAGTGAGATTGCAGTCTCCCACTGTCAACAAAAATTCGAATGAAGCAGCTGTAATTACGTATATTTCGTCTCTTTAATCTTTTCTCTTACGCGTGACATATTGTCGATGCTCGCGACTGCAAAGCAATAGAGATTTTAAAAGATTTGTGGTGGTTGTATATAAAAACTCCTCGTCCTGTTGTAGAAATTATTGTTCTGGCACTTACTCGTCGCTTTCATATTTCACCTTTGCTAATTCCTCATGCATGCAGGAAAGTCATATAGTTCCTGTGATTTGGATTTGAGTAACTGTACGTCCTCTAATAACCGATTGTGCGTGACAGTTCTCGGACAAGCTTATACCACGTCAGATAGGATCACGCCTTGTAAGCACTGTGGTGTTGAAACCGACGTATAGTTTACGATCGTTTTGATTTTAACTAATGAAAAATGACCGTCAAATAATATTGGGCTTTGAGTCCAGTGCGCGCAGTGTGGTCTTTGCTACTGCAACATAGCTCCATATGGCATAAACAGCGAAAATTCCAGACGACTCGAGCTACCAATGAAGGCTGGCGTATAGTATGTGTGTCACAATCTGTAGTGTGACAACAGACTACTTCCTAGGCCCATTTACGGTGGTCGTGGCAGGATACACGACTTGATGTTGGCACGCACTCTTTTCTTTATTGTGTTTCTTTGTCGCCTCAGAAAATCTCCTCCAATATAGAGATCTATCATAACAGCAATGTCAAAGGTGATACGTCCAGCGTCTTGGCTGTACTCAAGCATATCACTAAACTTCCTCTCCCGTCTTCCCTCATCTCAACCATACAACTCTGCAACTGACTTCCCCGTAAATAAAATGTAATCCAAAACCCTTCTGTACTGAAGAGCAGGCTAGAGATCTACTTGCTATCATCGATGTAACCTTCTTCTCGGCATTTCTCAACTGTAATTCTTCTATCCAGCCGCGGACCAGTGCATGTGTCACATTACGAGACTGTCCAAGCCTTCTTTATCCCTATCTTTTCTGTTTTCTTCTTCTGTTCTGGTATCTTTATTTTTATTTTTCGCTCTTTTCCAGACCAGTCATATTCTCCTCCAGATTTAACTCCTTCTGCACTACTACCTCATATCCGAAAAAAACCTGATGAAATTATATATAATATCAACATGTTTTGTATAGCTAACTTAGCAAGGAAGTATGGTCCATGTAAGAGACGGTTTGAAAGTCTTCATGATATCAAGTGAAATAAATACATAAACTGATGAATAAGGTGCTTCGTAGTGCGGTGAGCTCCATGAGGAAATATCAGTATTACAGCAAGTGTCAAACACCAACATTAAATGTTCAGAGCTATTATTACTTCGAGCACTTTTACGCTTGTCGTAGATTTTCGTCGGAAACATAAGCTTATTTCAGTCTGTTTCATTTGCCTTTTGGTCACCTCAATTTGAATTTTTCGTACTTTCCCTAAATCATTTCATGGTATCAAATGTTCTAATGTGTGTGAATTCCTAAGGGACCAAACTGCTGAGGTCATCGGTCCGTAGACTTCTACACTACTTAAACTATCTTACGCTAAGAACAACACACACGCCCATGCCCGAGGTAGGACTCGAACCTCCGGCGAATGGGCCGCGCTGTCCGTGACATGGCTCCTCAAACCACGCGACCACTCAGAGTGGCTGCTGGTATCATCTCCACAACAAAGCCGCAGTTTATTTCCTGCCCTATTCTTATTTAAATGGCCTTGCCATCCGTCTCAAACGCATTAGATGTTGCCGAAATGTCCGGAATATTTTATAGCGAATACGGAGATGGTGCCATGTGCTAGGGTATGTTCGATTCCATTGCACATCTTTGGATCCCAATGACAAGCGAACACTCATAATAACCCACTGTTGATGAAACGTTCAACTAGGATGATAATATATGCCTATTGTATTATCGTATGAAAGACGACCGGACATAAATTTACGGAGACGAATAATTTTTCGCTAGCATCCACCTTTGGACAATTATGGAAGACATCTTCCCAACTAATGAAGTTACAAATAGGGGAAAGTGCTGCACGTTGGTGCACTGTTTAGTCCTTTGCCTCTAGCCAACCATGGAATATAAGTTTATTTCTTATTCATTTTTTTAATGATTTAATGATGCCATTCACTTTTATGTGTTGCAGACATTTTCTGATATTAGAAACATTATTCTGGTAATTTAAGGTTTTTGCTAATGTTCCATGGCAAATATCTGTATACCTAGGAATAAATCTTCTACTGAAATTTAAAAGCGTTGCAGTCGATAAAATCTTGTAAATTAGTATATTTAATCGTCTGTCTATTACACTATTACTCTACTACACTTCAGTAGTCAGTAGATGAACTCAAATAAAGTGGAAGTACTATCAAAAAATATTTAAAACTGAAATACCCTTTTTAAATAGAAGCTGATGAAAACTAAGAGAAATTTTCATTATCAAGTCAGGTAACATTCGTAATATGTAAGTTCAGTCCAGTTTCATGGTTGAACATATTCCTCTGTTTCAAGATGGTGCAGAACCTACGAAATATGGCTTAACTGTCCATGTAATATATATATCTAAAGATATATAGCTTTTTACTCACCCTAAAAAAACGTAACTGCAGGATTAACAATATATTAAAAATAGCTTTAATATATTGTACAGCACTTAAATGTGAGGAACTCGAAATTTTTACAAATGCTGCATGAAACACAACCTCGTGACTAACAACATCAGAAACAGCGGAAGCTGCTTCTCGTGGTCTCTAGTGCGCATTCTTCCTTGTCATCAATCTCTTCACTGAAACACCGACAAAGAAACACAATGTTTTCGTAGGTACACCATTCTCTGGTTACAACACTCTCTCCCAGGCAAAACTTTTTAAGTTGACGTAGAAAAAAGTATTGAAGATACCTCATAAGATTAACGGAAGCTGTCGGCGTAGCAAGCTGAGAGATAAGTGAGTGAGAGTGTTCCTTAATTGCAAAACGTAGCCGGAAACATCAATCGAGCGTTATTGCGTGGACGCCATTGTTGCGAGGGCAGTCGGCCAGACTCATCAAAGACCCGTCCCCTATTTCTCAATTGACCTTTGACAGACAGTGCGCGTAGGAGAGAAGGCCCCAGCGTTTCTCGCGATATACTGTCACTTAAGCCGCGCGTCCGTTCCGTTTTTCATTCTGCGCCAAAACTACCATATTTCTTAATTGCTGACAAACTCTGTTTTTTCTGGTACGGTCCTCGTTAACTTTTCTGTGTGTGTTGTCATGCCTGTTTTTATTTGCTGACTTCTTTCTACAGACCTAACAGAAAGCACGACCTCGCAAAAGACATCGTTCGACTGTTGGATATAGCGTCGGTGTTTCGAGCCAAGGACTCAGACGGCGCGCCAGTTTACTTTAGTAGTCGCCTATGCCGCAGCAAGGATCTATTACAGGGGACGTGAATGAGTCAGTCGCTGAATGAGCAGAACTTCTTAGGAGTTCTGTTTCATATTTTGCAAACAAAGCATTATCTCGTTTATTTATTTTTATCGCAACGATCGTTTCTGCTCAGTTGATGCCGGCCGGAATGGCCGAGCGGTTCTAGGTGCTATAGTCTGGAACCGCACGACTGCTACGGTCGCAGGTTCGAATCCTGCCTCGGGCATGGTTGCGTGTGATGTACTTAGGTTAGTTAGGTTTAAGTAGATATAAGTTCTAGTTGACTGATTACCACAGCAGTTAAGTCCCATAGTGCTCGGAGCCATTTGATTTGACACGCCGGAAGGATCACACTAGAAGGAAAGAACTGCAGGAAGACCGAAGAGACCCACTATATGGTTAGAACCAACATTAAGCTACCTGTTTGTGGCACAAATGTTAATATAATCTTTTCCTGAATTTCCGGCAACTTTCATTTCTCAGTGTGTAAGGAACATTTTTTGCTGAAGCATTGTAGGTAAAATGGTAAAATTTTCTACAGACCTTGTAAATACTATAACACAATTTCCTAAGGTACAAAATTTTTCAAAATGTATTGCTACCGAATTTTTTACATTCTGTGAAATAAAAACTGCTTTCTATAAAACACATACATTTAAAAAACTGTTTCTAGTGTTCTAGGACTGATGTTAAAAAACTGGTATACAGATTTGTATAAATGCTAAGAGTAATATAACAAATTCTGAAAGTGTTAAATGCAGTAATCTTTGAAAAATGTTTCCTGTGTGATAGTATGGGCTCTGCAAGTACGCAGAAACTTTCTTATCAAGTTGTTAGGCAAAAAAAGTTAACATTATAGCCAATTATCTCTCAAAGAGTAAAGTTACATTAGCTTATATGTACCCGTGTATGTTTTCGCATATTCCCCCTTCAGGCAAACGTTGAGCTACATTCTTTGAAAATGTGACGGCAGATTTGCTTACTCAGTTCGAGCTCATGCTCCATCCTTTTGATCTCTAATCTTCCTTACCGCTTACTCGGTTCTTGCAATCAGCGATTTACGTGTTTATTAGTGCTTATGAGAAGTAACCTAGATAAATGACACAAAAGACCAGGTAGATGCTGATGTGAGAGAAGGAACAGAAGCTCTAAAAGCAACAAAGTAGTCTTTAGGAAAGAGGCTGGTTTAAATGGTATTAATATCGAACTGCGGAAATATGGAGCACTGTTTCTACATATAAGACTTCACCGTTTTAATAAATGTTGAAGAAGTAGGGAGGTAGCAAAAGTCTTCTTCAAAGCCAAAGTAAAGTCTGGTTTTAAAAAGGGTGATAAAAATAAATGTAACTATAGAGGAATAGGCCCCCTGGATTCTGTCTATAAATTATATGCAAAAATCCGTAATGCTTAACTAAAAAATATTATGGAAAACCTAATATCTGAAGAACATTCCTGTTTTAGAAAGGGACGATCTTATATTGAGAATCTTTTAACACTAAGAAAGTTATAAAGAAGAGACAAGGAATTGACAGGGAACCATAGCTTGCTTTTATAAATTTTAAAAAGGCATTTGATAATGTAAAGATAGAAGTATCATGGAATGTCATGGCTGAACGAGGTTTTCTATCTCATCCCATAAATACTGATAACGAGCTTGTCTATCTCATCCCATAAATACTGATAAGAGTCCATACACAAACATCGAAAGTGTTATGGATACGAGAAACACAAACATTAAGCCAGTAAACACGAACTGAGTACTAAGACAAGGATGCGATATTGCCCAACACTTTTCAATATTTACATATATAAAGTGATCAGTACATGAAAAATGGTGAATAAAAAAGGCGTGACACTAGATTAAACGCAGTTATACATACAAATGAACTAACACTAACTGCAGAGAATTATGATGACCTTCATATGGGGGTTTTATACATTGCAGCAGATATCCTGAGAAGACTAGCTGAATTTATCTGTAGGTAAAACAAAAGAGATGGTATTTCAGGGCATTCAACCAGTAACATTAAAATTAGTCAAAAATGGTAAGATCTTCCAGGAAGATACGGAATTTAGATATGTGGTATGGGTATCATATGTTAATAAAAGCACGACATGGATGAAATATTAAATAAATGTACTTTCAGATTTAGGATGACTGTAAAATTTTGCAGAATGAAGCCACAGAAGAGACCCAGCTACAACTTTACAAAACTGTAACTGTACCAATCCCTACTCATGGAGGTGAAGCTTGAGTGACAACAAGACATCAAGAAAGTAGAATACAGGCTCAAGAAATGAGTTTTCTAAGAAGAATGGAAGGATGTACAAGAGAAGTTTGTAAAGGAACTGAGGATAGAAGGAAAGGTGTAAAGAAAATAGGAAAAAAATTGAAGGGAAGGTACAAGCATCAGACAGGCAGTCCTGACGCTGAGGTTGATAACGAAGATCTGTCGACCAAGAAAAGGCATTCACGAATGTAAAATGGTGCAAGAGTTTGAAATCTGTAGATAAAAAGGCATACGCTGCAGGGAAAGATGGGTGATATTCAATACTATTGATCCGTCCTGCCTTTGCATAGGTAGCACTAAGTACCTACGAGTAGACGATTAGTCTGGTGTAACAATAATAAATTATGTGCACAAATCTTACTCATGAATCAGTCTATGCATTAATGAAAGCTGTATGGAAATCTCTATGGTGGTTCCTGAAGTTTGGCCACAAATAGACAGAAAAACATGGCCGGAGACTTTAATTGATAATATGTCTGGATATAGATAGAGGATAGGTACAGATGTATAGATTCATGTCAAAGTTCACCGCTCTCTGAGGTTGTAGCAACTGTTTACTGTTTTCCCGCCGGATAGCGCCATCTCTGCTGCTGACCAGCAGGTAGCTCCCATGATTGCCACGAGATGTTTTTCCAAGAGCCAATTAATATGCCGGCCGGAGTGGTTGTGCGGTTCTAGGCGCTACAGTCTGGAGCCGAGCGACTGCTACGGTCGCAGGTTCGAATCCTGCCTCGGGCATGGATGTGTGTGATGTCCTTAGGTTAGTTAGGTTTAATTAGTTCTAAGTTCTAGGCGACTGATGACCTCAGAAGTTAAGTCGCATAGTGCTCAGAGCCAACCAATTAATATGTAACCAATACTAACATATATTGCAAACTCATATTACTGCAATTATAGTATGATCAGGTGGCCTAGTGTTAAAACACGTGTCTGGAAACCCGTAGCTCGAGCAATCGAATCCTTGTCGAACCGCGAAGGGTTTTGATCTAAATATCTGTCAACGATGTTAGGAGTTGCCAGAAAAAAAAACACGTCACTGGTAAGTCCCCTTTCTCTAGTGAGGTAACTGGAGGAAGTTGGCGATGTGCAAGTCATGAAAGTGTCGTCCACGTGAAAAAGCTGCACTCAGCTACTGACAGTTACAATTAAAAATTATGTACACGAACCTTCCTTGTGAATCATTTCATCTGTTAGGTAGTGGAAAGTGTATCAAAATCTGTACAACAGTTTGATACTATCCTTCACATACAGACATAAAAATGTGGACAAGGATTTTAATTTTACGAGTCCAAGAGGTAAAATCAAGAACTGAAGAGCAGGACAGAGGGACTCTGATTAAAAAGGGCAGAAATAGGAACGCAGACCTCCTTCCCTATTGTTTGTAACAGGGATGTGTATGTTCACATTAGCTAATGCAGAGCAAGTATTCAACGCCAGACAACTAGGGTCATCAGTCTCCTATACAGTCAGTGGGTACAGTCAGTCTGTCTTCATATAGGGTAAATTTTGGGCGCAAGTACGAGAAAGTGTTCTAAGCGTTTGCATAATATGTATTTGAGGCAGAACATGGGAACCAGCCCTGTATTCACCTTATGGGATGTGGGAAACTGTCTAAAAACCACATCTACGCTGGCCGGCACACCGACCCCTCGACAACCAGCAGAGGGGATTCAGTCCGGCGCCAGAATACCTCCCCGTCTCGAAAATGATGCGTTAACACAAACAGATATACCGACAGATACGCTTCAGCCAAGAGGACGACGATCACTGAGGTGGTGAAGGAAAATGCATAAAAACACAAACCCGAAAAAGTGTGAGTCGGAGTTGGCAGATAATAATGAGGCTTATGAAGAAGAACTAGAGGAGGACGAGGAGTAAGATGAATGAGAAGAGAAAGAACGTCTCATAGTCATTTCCCATGGCAAGGTAAACAGAGTTAATAAGAAGTCCTTTCATAGCTACACTACTGGTCATTAAAATTGCGACACCAAGAAGAAATGCAGATGATAAACGGGTATTCATTGGACAAATATATTATACTAGAACTGACATGTGATTACATTTTCACGCAATTTGAGTGCATAGATCCTGAGAAATTAGTACCCGGAACAACCACCTCTGGCGGTAATAACTGCCTTGATACGCGTGGGCATTGAGTGAAACAGAGCTAGGATGGCGCTTACAGGTACAGCTGCCCATGCAGCTTCTACACGATACCACAGTTCATCAAGAGTAGTGACTGGCGTATTGTGACGAGCCAGTTGCTCGGCCACCATTGACCAGACGTTTTCAATTGGTGAGAGATCTGGAGAATGTGCTGGCCAGGGCAGCAGTCGAACATTTTCTGTATCCAGAAAGGTCCGTACAGGATCTCCAACATGCGATCGTGCATTACCCTGCTGAAATGTAGAGTTTCACAGGGATCGAATGAAGGGTAGTGCTACGGGTCGTAACACATCTGAAATGGAACGTTCACTGTTCAAAGTGCCGTCATTGCGAACAAGAGGTGACCGAGACGTGTAACCAATGGCACCCCATACCATCACGACGGGTAATACGCCAGTATGGCGACGACGAATACACGTTTCCAATGTGCGTTCACCGCGATGTCGCCAAACACGGATGCGACTATCATGATGCTGTAAACAGACCCTGGATTTATCCGAAAAAATGACGTTTCGCCATTCGTGCACCCAGGTTCGTCGTTGAGTACACCATCGCAGGCCCCCCGGTTTGTGATGCAGCGTCAAGGGTAACTGCAGCCATAGTCTCCGAGCTGATAGTCCATGCTGCTGCAGATGGTTGTTGTCTTGCACACGTCCCCATCTGTTGTTTCAGGGATCGAGACGTGGCTGCACGATCCGTTACAGCCATGCGGATAAGATGCCTGTCATCTCGACTGCTAGTGATACGAGGCCGTTGGGATCCAGCACGGCTTTCCGTGTTACCCTCCTAAACCCACCGATTCCATATTCTGCTAACAGTCATTGGATCTCGACCAACGCGAGCAGCAATGTCGCGATACGATAATCCGCAACCGCGCTAGGCTACAATCCGACCTTTATCAAAGCCAGAAAAGTGATGGTACGCATTTCTCCTCATTACACGCGGCATCACAACAACGTTTCACCATGGAACGCCTGTCAACTACTGTTTGTGTATGAGAAATCGGTTGGAAACTTTCCTCATGTCAGTACGTTGTAGGTGTCGCCACCGGCGCCGGCCTTGTGTGAATGTTCTGAAAAGCTAATCATTTGCGTATCACATCATCTTATTCCTGACGGTTAAATTTCGCGTCTGCAGCACGTCACCTTCATGGTGTAGCAATTTTAATGGCCAGTAGTGTATATTTCGAGGTCTGAATGGTACAGCAGCATTGTGCTAGCTCTGTATGTGATTTAGCCACGATGGAGTGGAGACGAAAATGAATAAGAGTGACACTGACATAGTAATTATTTGGTCCTATGAATGTAACGGTTTACTGTGCTGTATTACAAAGTGCGTTGTGACACTGAAACCATTAGCTTACAAACGTTGATTCAAGTGAAAGCGGATGCATACAAAAACCAATCAATTATATGCCAATATGAACGTGTTTCAGCATAAGTGGGATTACCAGAGGCTGTTCTCCGAATACTACGCCACGCTTTAAGAAGTTAGCGACCTCTCTGACGTGTGAGATGGGAAGCGGAGAGAAGAGAATTTACCGTTTACCAGATATTCGAGAAAGCTCAGTGGTGTGATACTGGGAAAGAGTCGACCAGTTTCCTTGAAAGAAACAACGTTCTCGTGGGCTTATAATTCTCACACACCCCGAGGTGGTTTGCCTATTGCAGAACTTAGAGATGTAGATGTGAACCTTCCTCCACCAGAATCTATGTACTTTCTATTCAACGTCTCTTGATAATTAATATGAAAGAAGTTTGCTGAAAACAGACAGATTTCCAGTTATTCGCCGTTTAGTCACGTAAAGGCCTTGACTCCAACACATTCTGACAGCTGGTGTGGGAATTGTGGAGCTAATTAAATGTAAGGAAGAAGGCAGCGCATATCATCTGTCTCTCTGTGAGACGGAACAAATGCAGGAACTTACGTCATTGCTGGCTTCTTGCTGTCATCTTTCATCAGTTGTACGAGCGACAAAGATTGTTTTTGTGGGGCGGCAGCTTCAATTATAGCTTTGCAACGTGATACTTACAGTCTGCGCTCCAATACGTCACTTAAGACCATAGATGTGTCGGAAAGCAAAGCTTTGTTTTGAGAAACATGTACACTCACATTTCCTTGAATACTCCCTCTCGTGTTTTTTAAACATTTGTTTAAATTTTTCTTTCAGCTAGGCAATAAAATAAAACTTATTCCCTTCACGTTCCTCTGCAACTTTAATAAAAAATAAGTAACAAATAACTGTTCTATCCACACAATTAATTGACGTACGCTCTGGAGTAAAAGCTATGTGTGGAACGGTTCTGAAACTGAACTTACCCTTACTAAATTTAAAGTTTCATGATAATTTAATCAAATTATAAAAATAATGGGGTACTACCTCCTTTTCTGATACACTACATACAGGAAAATTTGATTCACTCCACCTGACCGCCTCGGCTAGCAAAGGGACCATTAAGGAGCTTTCGGAGTTTGGGCAAATTCTCGACCTTCACTTATACACTGGTGTGCAAAACTTAAAGGTCAAAGTAGCTTTCATATTATTTTGCACTGCCAAGTAACACAGCTTGATAACACGTGGACACGACACAGAAATAACTGTTACATCATAGTACTGAAGGTAGTAGAAAATGCGAAATGAGACGAACGATAATGACGCTGTTTGATATTCAAAGACAGTAATTACATTCAAGTTCCCACGTTTCATGATAGTCCCCTGGACATAACAAAAGGCGGGACGTGGTCCTTTATATGGTGTGTGATAAACATGGAAGGCAGTGCATGCTCTGCAACGTGCTTTCCAGATGGCCTCTAGATTGGTAACGAGTTCTTGTGGTACGACGTTCCATTCCTCCATCAGCTGCTGACAGCTGCTGGATGATCATTGGGGCATGTAGACATGCTGCAATACGTCTTACCTACGCATCCTATATGTGTTGGGTGGGATTTAATTTGGGGGAATGGGTGACGAATCCATCCGCCGATTATCCTCTCGTTCCAAGAGCTGCTCCACCTGCGCAGTCCACAGCTCGTGGTCTAGTGGCTAGCGTTGCTACCTCTGGATCATGGGGTCCCGGGTTCGATTCAAAGTACGGTTGGGGATTTTCTGTGCCCGGAACTAGGTGTTTGAATTGTCCTCATCATTTAATCATCATCATCATCATTCATGACAGTGGCTAAATAGGACTGTGAGAAAAGTGGGACTGTGAGAAAAGTGGGACTGTGAGAAAAGTGGGACTGTGAGAAAAGTGGGACTGTGAGAAAAGTGGGACTGTGAGAAAAGTGGGACTGTGAGAAAAGTGGGACTGTGAGAAAAGTGGGACTGTGAGAAAAGTTGGACTGTGAGAAAAGTTGGACTGTGAGAAAAGTTGGACTGTGAGAAAAGTTGGACTGTGAGAAAAGTTGGACTGTGAGAAAAGTTGGACTGTGAGAAAAGTTGGACTGTGAGAAAAGTTGGACTGTGAGAAAAGTTGGACTGTGAGAAAAGTTGGACTGTGAGAAAAGTTGGACTGTGAGAAAAGTTGGACTGTGAGAAAAGTTGGACTGTGAGAAAAGTTGGACTGTGAGAAAAGTTGGACTGTGAGAAAAGTTGGACTGTGAGAAAAGTTGGACTGTGAGAAAAGTTGGACTGTGAGAAAAGTTGGACTGTGAGAAAAGTTGGACTGTGAGAAAAGTTGGACTGTGAGAAAAGTTGGACTGTGAGAAAAGTTGGACTGTGAGAAAAGTTGGGACTTCGTAAGGGCGCTGATGACGGCGCAATTTAGCACCCCACAAACCAAACATCATCATCATCATCATCATCATCATCATCACCCACCTGCGCTGTTCGATGCTGTCGGCCATTGTCTTCCATAAAAATGAAGCCAGGGGAGAATGCACGCCAGAAAAGACGCACAGGGAGGATTACAGTATCGCAACGATGTTGACAGCTGAGAGTACCGTATTCACAGATCGAGAGGTCAGTACGCCTACGAAACACTTTGCCTCCACTCACCATAACACCTGGACCAATAGAACCATCATGTTCGACAATTTTCCTGAGTGCGTTACGTGTTCTCACCTCTCGCCATAGTAGGTACGTCCAAGATTGTCGAAGATGATCGTTTTGGTTGTCCATGTGTTATGGTATGGGAAGACATAATGTTGCATGGGCGTGCTGAGCTCTAAATCTTTGAACACACTTTACTCGCCGGTCAGCGTCAATATGAAACATGTGCGTCTTTTCAAGGGTTCATTCGGCCCTGACTTCATTTTTGTAAATGACGACGGTCGATCGCATCGAATAGCGCAATGGTGGAGCTCTTGAGGACATTCGACGAATGGACCGACATGTCCGTTCTCTGATTTAAAGCTCACCGTGCACGTGTGGGATGCGTAGGGAAGACATACTGCAACACGACCATTTGCACAAACGACCGTCCATTAGTTGTTAAGCACGTTAGTGGAGGAATGCATCGTCCCACCATTAGATCTCCTTGCGATCTTAAATACAAATAATATTAACGACTGACGAATAACTGAGACATCTCTTAGGATGTAAAATGGTAGGGTACACAAGTGATTGAAGTTTGATTATTTATTCGCACATTAAATACGATAAATAGAATGGTGGTCGTACAGACAAGCAGATATATGGGCACTATGGGACTTAACTTCTGAGGTCATCAGTCCCCTAGAACTTAGAACTACTTAAATCTAACCAACCTAAGGACATCACACACATCCATGCCCGAGGCAGGATTCGAACCTGCGACCATAGCGATCGCGCGGTTCCACCCTGTTGCGCCTATAACCGCTCGGCCACTCCGGCCGGCTGCAGATATATCTTCAAATAAACTTTTGGGAGCCGTATGCATGTAGTAAGGTTTGTGTATATGTGCAGGCAGATTTCCTCAGTCAACTATGCATTCCAAATGCGTGTAAAAGGAAGTCCCAGAGAGCGTTAATTATTCATAAATAAACAGTTAACCCACGCAATTAAAGTTGAATAGTACGTAAAAAATCTGTAAATTTCATTAAGCGTTAATAACGTCCGTCAGGCTAACCAGTAGCAGTTATCAAATGCAGCGGAAATATTTTCAGCTGATCAGCTGGCACACACACACCCGCACACACACACACACACACACACACACACACACACACACACACACACACGCTACAGTCGGGGAACAGGATGCTCCTAAGCTCACCTGACTGCGGCCTTAAATACTCTCAGAAGCATCCCAGTCAACAGCGAAATTAACAAACTGCTGCACTATTCAAATTGTTAGGAACTTATACGTAATAAATATAGGTTGAGAGGAGTGCATTTCTTTGCTGGTCTTTTCCTACCTCAAGAGACAATCTGTCTAATGGCTCGTTCATAAACAATATATTTACATAAGTGCACACGTGGGTAACACTCACAACAAAGAAAACATACGAAATACACGAATACAAATTAATAGGCACAGTTCATAAGGACCCACTTTTTGATGTTTTCAGGATATACGTAAGTGGCGCCAGTGTGAGACTAGCGTCCTTTATTAATGGCCAAATAAATCTTTGGTTAATAACAAATAAATCAAGGTAAGAGCTGTGCATTTGACATATTGGAAAACAGGACAAGATTAACGGTAGAATGCCGCATAAATTATGAGTGCGTGAGTCGTGAAATTGTCGTTCAGACACATTAGCATAGTAAGCTGTAGTTAAAATATTATTTAGGCTTTGTATCAGTTAGCGATGCGAGACAATTAATGTCTATAGCTGATTTCTTCAATTATCATCTACCATGACTACAATTATCGCTCAATTCTTTTACTAGATAATAATTTTTAAGGGGTTATCTAACAATATTGACATAATAGTGCCACCATGACGTCTGTAACTTTTGCCGTATAATTATCATTTAACGGGCCATAGGCACACTCCAATATCGTAATCAGCCTGGTGCATCTGGATTTCAGGTATGACGTTTCTAAGATTTATTACTTAATTTCAAATTTATCTGCAATATCCATTTATCGTATACGTTTAAAAGTCCGTCATCTTCACTACGTTCAACCCCCGGCGATACTCCAACCGTCTTTCCCTTCTGCCGTCCTCGGGAAAAGGCCAGGAGACGGCCTATATGCTAGCCGCTCGGTGAAAATGATACTTACATAGATTACTCATTCACGATATAAAGCAGTTGTGGACTATGTGCAACTGAAGCAACTGAGCAATTAAATGTCTCAGCTTGGTCGGGACTCAGAGGCCACACTTTGCTGCTGAGTGATATTTTCATTTTAGGAAACGAACGCTAGGCTATCGCTAAGCCATTCTCCGCAATGCTCTTTTTCACAGAAGCCTAATACAGTAAGTTATTCAGGAGACCCATTGACAGACTACGAAAAGTAGGGGAAAATAGAGTCACAATTGCAGTTGGAAATGTAGGCAGTGAGTGGTACCTGGATAGCTCAGTCGACCATTTTCCGCGAAAGGCAAGGGTCAGTGTCTGCTCAGCACACAATTTCCATAGTAGAATACCATATACTGTGGTGTTCGGAATATCCGTAGGTGTGTAATTTTACGTTACCTGTATAGGAAATGCAATGAATTCAAATTTATACATGTATTTGCGATGACTGGATAAGACCTTATGAATGTTTTGTGATTAAAACCGTATAGATCGCTTGAGATATGTATATATTTATAAATTCGTTTTGGTTACTGTTATCGTCACATCTGTAATTAGGATTAAAGAAACTTAAAATTAGAGGGGTTCGTGATACATTAGCAAGCTATTACGAAAAATTGAAATTTTTTTAAAAGTTAACTCACTGAAATTCAGAACTTCTCTGTGTATTGTAGACCCGAGAAGGGTCAATTATTCCTTCTCTTTTAACGCTGTCATCCTCATACAAAATGTCAAATGATTCAGTCTCCTTTTTTGTTTCGGCCTGAATTAAATCGACTGGACTACTTTCTATTTTCATGATTCGAAAACCGCAGAAAAATTCCTCCATCTTGCGAATGTAGTTTTCATTGCCCTGGTGATGTTAATGTTATGCTTGTTTTGATATACATCACAACAAATTTTTCAAATGGCTCTGAGCACTATGGGACTTAACTTCTAGAATTACTTAAACCTAACTAACCTGAGGACATCACACACACCCATGCCCGAGGCAGGATTCGAACCTGCGACCGTAGCGGTCACGTGGTTCCAGACTGTAGCGCCTAGAACCGCTCGGCCCCACCGGCCGGCATCAACAAACACAGGAGACTATTCTCAAGAGTGATCCTCGTATTTGGGAGATAGAAAAACTGTAGAAACTAAAATATGCAATAGAATACATTTTAGGACAATCTGACAGTAGCGAAACTCACCATACGCTGACAAATTGCCAATTTTTTCCAGTGAAGCAACAATAATGAATATTTTTCCCAACGGTGATATATCACCTCGGGGCATTCGAGTTTATCAGTATCGATCATGGCGGATTGTGTAATATTAGGCCTATAAAATTTTCTGTAGGAGTTAATGAATTAAAATAATTTTTGAACAACACTTACGTCATTTGCTTTGCACTGAAGATAGACTTGAGTCAAATCAACATGCAACCAAATCTTGATGATTTACATGCTTATTCGTCTCTGTTGCAGGATAGCATGGGGGCTGTATGTTCGATAGTGTCACAGCCTGTTTTGTCCTGCATCCTTCGGTTTTCTAGTACAGTTATTGCTCATTCGTTGGTACAAAATGATAGCACTGCACACTATTTTCCTTACTTCTTAGAAAGGAATAAGCCGCTTCTGCTATCGGAGGCTTTCGACACGACTTCAGTGGAGGCCATTTGTGTGGTGTTCGGGATATACTCGAAAGACAACATATTGACTGAGGACGGGCAGACCCGACTAAGAGATCTCTTATGGGAGGATGTAAAGAGCCTGCGAGAACTCAAAATCTGGAGAGTGAATGCATACCAGATGGAGGGGAACAAGAGCCAAAAGACCCATAAGCACAGAGCGAGGTGACGCAGTGGCTAGCACACTAGACCCGCATTCGGGAGGACGACGGTTCAATCCCGCGTCCGGCCATCTTGATTTAGGTTTTCCGTGATTTCCCTATATCGCTCCAGGCAACTGCCGGGATGGTTCATTTGAAAGG
Source organism: Schistocerca serialis cubense (assembly GCF_023864345.2). Lineage (NCBI taxonomy): Eukaryota > Metazoa > Arthropoda > Insecta > Orthoptera > Acrididae > Schistocerca > Schistocerca serialis. The sequence continues at coordinate 590,180,256 of NC_064642.1, forward strand.
GCACGGCCGAATTAATTCCCCGTCCTTCCCTAATCCGATGAGACGGATGACCTCGCTGTGTGGTCTCCTCCCCGAAACACCCACCCATGAGCTATATGTGTTCATCCCCGACACCAGAGAGTGACTGAGGATGAAACATGTCAGACTCAGGCAGATCACTGTTCATTTCTTACCCGGCCACAGGCACGTAGATCAGGAGGTGGCTACGGAGAGAGAAAGATCCCCGAGTGCGTACTGCGACTACTGTGCACGGGAAAGTGAACTATTACACTCACACGACGACGTAACACAGGCGTTGTGGACAGATCTCAAAGAATGAAGACAGAATATCTAAAGCGCTGCATAAAGAGCACATGGAGCTGTTAGAGTACACAAGGCAACGATCACAAGTGATGAATGACCGGACGGACAATGCTTGCGGTACAGACAACAGCAGATCAGAAGACAACGGCACAGGTGAAGACGGACACCTATACAATAGGAGTTAAATGTTTAGTCACGTACGTATTAGAAAGTAGTTCTAAGTTACCAAACAGTTTCCATTTGAGAGCGTTGCTGCAGCGTATATGCTATGTAGTGCGACTCTGATGTAGGTGTATGAGCATCGACATCTCGACAAGGGATTAGTGTGGCACTGGTGTCTTTTCGGCGTGCATGCTGTAAATGTGGAAACGCGAATTATGGGGACGCTATTACCAAGTGCGACCAAACAAGATCATCGTGCTGTTATTCCTGTCTAACTCCGGTAGACGTCCGCTGGAGAACGAAGAATGTGTGTGGGGCAGCTTTTCTGTTTGAAACCACCGTTGTGGAATGGTGCACAAGTTCCGTGTTTGTCGCGATTCGACGCGTCCACAGTGGTTAGCACACTGGACTCGCTTTCCGGAGGACGACGGTTCAAACCCGCGTCCGGCCATCCAGATTTAACTTCTTGATGCAATAATTAACAACACCCGTATTTATTGTACAAATTTATTTTATTTTATAAACTTCTATGTGCTACCACTTTCGGTATTATATTGATGCCATCTTCAGGGCCCACTCGTCTTAGTCGTAAAACTGCTATACATGGAAGGAGCCATACAACTGGATCCGTGAATCAATCGTCCTGCAACAGCTCTTGGTGGCCAGGCGACACAGCCTTTCTTTACATATATGTACCCGATCATTAACGTTCTAATTATTCAGCTATTGCTCGTAAATACAGCCGGAACAATTGTACTAAGGCACAGGTTGGTTTAAACAAAAGAGGGACCTTGTGGTTAGATTTAGCTGTTAACCGGTTTAATCTTTTGATTGTAATTGCATTTCTCAGTTATTAATTATAATCTGAACAATCTGTTGTACTAAGCTGTGCATTGCTGTGTTTGAAACACCGGGTTCCGTCGACTGAGTTCTCTTGTAACAAGTGTTCATAAGTAATGTTTTAAGACGTTCCTTCAGAGCGGTCTTAATAACTGACAATCTGGGTTTTATTAAAGATAAAGTTGTCGGAAGGGACAGTTTGTGTTCCAGTCGCACCTTGGTTGCCGATTGAAATTAAGAGGTTGGTTGCTTTGAAGGAAGCCTTATCATTGTCATATTGTTTGTTAATCTGTTTAACCCTTAAGCACAGGTGCGCATCTTAATCCCGAAACTTTCGACATAGAGCTTTCGAATTAAAAGTTAAGTCATCTGTTTCGAATAATTAAATCACTCTTGTCATCAACGTTGGTTATGTAGTTTCATGTGTTTCAGAAGGGCACTTAATAAGACAGTGTCCAGCACGGTAGTAAACACGGCTGTTTCACCCGATAACGGGCGGGCTGCAGGTCCGCCCGTCTTGTAATCATTGTCATATTGTCTGCTGTTTTGCAATACAGCACTTCAGATTTCTTTTCCTAAGATTAAAAGCTTATTCAACTTAAGGTTTAACGTCAAAAGAATTTTGCAAATTTGTTCAATTTGTTAAAGAAAACTTTATGGTTAAATGCTTCGATTATTTGTAAAGCACAGTTTATGTATTGTTGAAGAGACAGGTTGTGTGAAAAGAAAGTTATATTGGTGGCTCCTCCCTTCTACGTTTTCAAAAAAATGACTCTAAGCACTATGGGACTTAATATCTGAGGTCATCAGTCCCCTAGACTTACAACTACTTAAACGTAAGGACATCACACATATCCATGCTCCAGGCAGGATTCGAACCAGCGACCGTAGCAGCAGCGCGGTTCCGAACTGAAGCGCTTAGAACCGCTCGGCCACAGCGGCCGGCTCCACGATTTCTTTATTTCCAGTAAGTACCACGTATCAGGCAGCAAATAAAATAACATAATTCTAGCACCTTTAACGTAAACCGCCAACACCTCAAACAAACCTGTCCAGTTGCTTCAGAACTGCAGACAGCAATTTCAGCAACAAGTTCCGTGTCGCATCACAAGACATGAAAATTTTGGCCGCGCTGTGGTAGCACAGCAACAACTAGTCCGGCAGCTGCATGGACTCGCGATGACATCTACAATAATGAAGTGAATAAGCGCCCACGCTTTGCGCAGCTTGAACCGTGACCCGAACAAAACAAAAACAAAAGAATTCGTACGGTAACATCTTTCCGCTTGAGCTAGATTCTCGCTTCTGTTACACCGAGTGGTCCGGCAGATTGGATTCGTCCGTCCTGCGCCAATTGCCAGTCTCCGCGCGGAGCGTGGAAGAACGCAGAAGTATCCGGGGACGGCGGTCGGGAGTAGAAGGGCCCTCATTTCGCAAATGCAGCGTCGAGGGATAGCGGCGCCGTAGCCGCGTTTACCGGATAAATTGCGAAGTCCTGCGGGCTGTTCGCTACAGTGCGGGCCGGAATTTTCGACGCCAGCTCTTTCCGTCCCTCTCTCCCTCTCTCTCTCTCTATCTCTCTCTCTCTCTCCTAGTCGCACCAACACCGTGCGTCCCAGTGGCCTTTGTTCGGCGATGCCTGCACAGCCTCCCCGCATATTCTTGCGGGACGCACGTACGCTATCGGCCGCGCAGGCCACTTTCCCGATGGAAAAATGATGCCTCGGCTCTGCGTAATCGCTCGCTCGCCTACCGTCGGAACGTACGAACCGAACGGTCGGCCGAACGAACGCTAGGGTAGCCGGCGTTGGCGGCAGCGACTCGCCTCTTTCCTTCTTTTTACGACTTTTTTTAGCCCCCTTCCCGACGAGAGAGAGAGAGAGAGAGAGAGAGAGAGAGCGCGTATCTTTTATTTTTTTCGCCGGCCGGTTTTTGCCGCCAGTATCGGCGACGGCGGTGTTCCCCGGTGTTCGGACGGTATCGATTACGGCCAATAGCTTGGCGCGCTCTCGGCGCGGCCGGGACGTGGTGCGGTCTGGCCTGCGCGCTGTAAACAGGAACACGTCCGCTCGTACGTGCCGGCGCCGCTGTAGCGCTGTTGCCCGCACGCCATCATCCTCTCGCCACTTTTCTTTCGGCCCGTCTCCGCGAGCGCGGCGCGGCGCGGTGGTCCCGACACACGTGCGTACAGCTACGGCCCCGTCCAGTGAGGATTCAACCGCTCTCCAGCCGCGCAGTGCCGCGGTCCGGCCAACGCGTCCAGTGGGCGCTGTCCGCGTAGGTTTCGCAGGACGACGGGCCGCATTTACGCGGCTTCAATTTACCCGATATCCGTGTCGGACTCCGACGTTACTCTAACAGCCGTGTTAACGTCTATGGCCTCCGACTTGTCCAATACAGCCATAAACTTTACCCTACACCATCTACTCCGCCAATGAAGCCACTTATCCCGGCAGATAGCGTCAGCGGCGCTCGGAGCTTGTACACGGATGCCGCAGATGTATACGGAATGATGGCATCATTAGAAAATTATTGCGAAATACGGGAAGTTCTGCAAAGCACCAATGCTTGTAGCTTGCGGCTATGTAACGATCCCGATTACCGTGTTATTTCCTTGCCTATTACTATTGTGAGTCATTTCATATACACCACCTGACAAAGAAAGTGAAGCACAAAGTAGATACGGTCGGATGTCAGTGTAACTTTGTACACATGCACATCATCAGAAGGTACCAGGTAGTTGTAAATAACGTGCAACCACTCGCAGAAGTCCAGTGTGGGTAGAAATTATTCTAAGGCAGCGAAACTAGCTAGATATTGTCATGCGTTAATGCGAAAACGATTTGCGCAGGAAGAAGTTCCAATTTTGTCCACCAGGAGCAAAACTGGTGCTGCGAATGCAAGGAAGACTCAGAGAATGTTTTTCATATGTAATGGATTAGCAATGGGACGTGTGCATAAAAGGTTAAAAAAGTGAGAATGACGTAATGTTGATTTTATTAGTAACCACTCCTTACACGGCTTGTTGAATAAGAGCAGATTTGTACCTGGTGGCCAAAATTGGAAATAAATTTTTTGCAGCTTAAATCGATTAACGCATTAGCACACCAACAAGTATCGCTGCAATACGATACTTACAACCCACACTCGACCCCCCGTGAATAACTTCATTTTGTTTATAACCAACCACTATGTTGTCGATTAGAGTTGCAGTTCTCTATGGGAGATAGAACGGCCTCGAGAGTGCATTAGTGTTGTTCGTGTTTAGTGCTTTTACCAGGACTCACAGGATATGTAAAGGTTGTGAACAATGTCAGGTGTTGAGCGATCGTTGAGGTCACGGAGCTACTGCGTACTTGCGTGAGACGTTATCAGCACATGACCGATTTTGAAACGGCCTCATTGTGGCTCATAGTTGGTCGAATCGTCGGATATCAAATATGACATCTAAGTCTACGTCACCTACATGATTAGTCTGCGATTTACAAATAACTGCCTGGTAGAGGGTTTATCGAACTGCTGTCAATCTGTTTCTCTACAGTTCCACTCTCGAACAGCAACCAGGAAAAACAAACACTTATATCATTCCGTGAGAGCTCTGATCTCTCTTATTTTGTCATGATCATCATTACTCCCTATGTAGGTAGGCACCAACAAAATATTTTCACGCTGTGAGGAGAGCAAGTAGGTGATTGAAATGTCATGAGAAGATCCTACTGCAACGAAAAAGACTTTTGTGTTAATGGCTGTCACCCCAAATCGTATGTCACACTCGTGGTACTCTCGCGCCAATTTCGCGATAATAATGCGGAGTCCGCCCTGATAGCTGAGTGATCAGCGTGATGGATTCCCGCGCTACGGTCCCGGGTTCGACTCCCGGCTGGGTCTGGGATTTTCTCCGCTCAGGGACTGGATGTTGTGCTGTCTTCATCATCATTTCATCCCCATCCGGCGCGCAGGTCGCCCAATCTGGCGTCGAATGTGATAAGACCTGCACTATGGCGGCCAGATCTGCCTCGCAAGGGGCCTCCCGGCCAATGACGCCAAACGCTCATTTCCATTTTCATCTGATGCGGAAAGCACATCGCAAGGCAATACTCCAGAACAGGGCGTACAAGTTTAGTGCAGGCAGTCACTGTAGTAGACATGTTGCACTTTCTAAGTGTCGTGCCAATAAATCGCAGTCTTCGCTTTGCTTTCCTCACAAAATTATCTACGTGACCGTTCCAATTTAAGTTAAGTTAATGGTAATTGTGATCCCTAAGTTTTTTGATGAATTTGCAGCGTTTAGATTTGCGTTACTTATCGTGTAACCAAAATTCAGTGGTTTCCTTTTAGTCCTCATGTGGATGACTTCACACTTTTCATTATTCGCAGTCAATTGCCACTTTTTGCACCTTATGACTTTATAAGAAGGTAAATGACAGCACCATCTACTAAAAATCTAAGAGCCTGCTCAGATTGTCTCTAAATAGTGTATGTAGTTCAGGAACAGCGCAAGGCCTATTGCACTTCCTTGGGAAACACAAAATACGAGAGCAGTTCAATAAGTAATGCAACACATTTTTTTTCTCGGCCAATTTTGGTTGAAAAAACCGGAAATTTCTTGTGGAATATTTTCAAACATTCCCGCTTCGTCTCGTATAGTTTCATTGACTTCCGACAGGTGGCAGCGCTGTACGGAGCTGTTAAAATGGCGTCTGTAACGGATGTGCGCTGCAAACAACGGGCAGTGATCGAGTTTCTTTTGGCGGAAAACCAGGGCATCTCAGATATTCATAGGCGCTTGCAGAATGTCTACGGTGATCTGGCAGTGGACAAAAGCACGGTGAGTCGTTGGGCAAAGCGTGTGTCATCATCGCCGCAAGGTCAAGCAATACTGTCTGATCTCCCGCGTGCGGGCCGGCCGTGCACAGCTGTGACTCCTGCAATGGCGGAGCGTGCGAACACACTCGTTCGAAATGATCGACGGATCACCATCAAACAATTCAGTGCTCAACTTGACATCTCTGTTGGTAGTGCTGTCACAATTGTTCACCAGTTGGGATATTCAAAGGTTTGTTCTCGCTGGGTCCCTCGTTGTCTAACCAAACACCATAAAGAGCAAAGGAGAACCATCTGTGCGGAATTGCTTGCTCGTCATGTGGCTGAGGGTGACAATTTCTTGTCAAAAATTGTTACAGGCGATGAAACATGGGTTCATCACTTCGAACCTGAAACAAAACGGCAATCAATGGAGTGGCGCCACACCCACTCCCCTACCAAGAAAAAGTTTAAAGCCATACCCTCAGCCGGTAAAGTCATGGTTACAGTCTTCTGGGACGCTGAAGGGGTTATTCTGTTCGATGTCCTTCCCCATGGTCAAACGATCAACTCTGAAGTGTATTGTGCTACTCTTCAGAAATTGAAGAAACGACTTCAGCGTGTTCGTAGGCACAAAAATCTGAACGAACTTCTCCTTCTTCATGACAACGCAAGACCTCACACAAGTCTTCGCACCCGAGAGGAACTCACAAAACTTCAGTTGACTGTTCTTCCTCATGCACCCTACAGCCCCGATCTCGCACCGTCGGATTTCCATATGTTTGGCCCAATGAAGGACGCAATCCGTGGGAGGCACTACGCGGATGATGAAGAAGTTATTGATGCAGTAGGACGTTGGCTCCGACATCGACCAGTGGAATGGTACCGTGCAGGCATACAGGCCCTCATTTCAAGGTGGCGTAAGGCCGTAGCATTGAATGGAGATTACGTTGACAAATAGTGTTGTGTAGCTAAAAGATTGGGGAATAACCTGGTGTATTTCAATGCTGAATAAAACAACCCCTGTTTCAGAAAAAAATGTGTTGCATTACTTATTGAACTGCCCTCGTATTACTCCTGTTTTACGCCATGACTTTCCGTCAGTTACTATGAACTGTGACCTATGACAGGAAAGCACGAATCTAGTCCCACAATTGAGAAGGTATTCAACAGGTATGCAACGATGTCAGAAGCCTTCTGGAATTCAATGAAATAGGATTCAGTTTGACATCCCCTGTCGACAGCACTCATTATTTCGTGAGAGTAATGAGCTAGTTGTGTTTCACAAGAAGGGTATTTTCTGAATCCGTGCTGGGTGTTTATCAATTAATCGTTTTCATGGAGGTAATCCATAATATTCGTACTGTATTCCAAAATCCTGCCGCAAATAGCCGTTACTGATGTTGGTCAGTAATACAGCGGAGTACACCTATATCCTTTCCTCAGTAGCGGTGTGACTTTTGCAACTTTCCATTCTTCTGACGAGCCAGCCGTTGCATATGATAAGTAAGTGTGGTGCAATTGTATCAGCATACTCTGAAAGGAACGTGACTGGTATACGGTCTGCACCGGACGTCTTGCCTTTATTGGGTTAAGCTTCTTCGCTACACCGTGGACATCCACTTCCAGGTTACTCATTTTGGCAGTTGTATCGATTTCTGGACTTTTTACTTCGTCTTCGTTGATGAAGAAATTTCGGAAAGACGCGGTTAGTAACTCAGCTTTAGTGGCACTGTTATCTGTTACTTCACCAGTGTTATTGCTCAGTCAAGATAGTGATTGCAATTCACCTCTAATGTACTTTACACGCGACCAGAATCGCTTTGGGTTTTCTCCAGATTTCACGTCGGAGTTATGTTGTGGATGCTAATGAAAACATTTCGCAGTGCAGTACCTGTGTCAAGGTTGCGATTGAGCAAGTCTGACCACCAAAAGGGAGAATCGCGGGTATTGTGCACCAAGCTCATTTAAGACCTTCACATGTGCGCCTGACATCGGAAATGAAATGATGGATTCCCTGCAACAATGTGTCTGAAACTGCACCACTGGCTACCAGCAGCGAGACTGGGAAATGACCATCGGTTCATAACTTTCCGCTAACATCACAATACAAACGGCTGGACTTGGATTGATGAAGTGAACGGGAAGCATGGACTGCTGACGAGTGGCGTCACGTTGTATTCAACAATGAACAGCATTTCTGTGGATGACCACTGTCAGCGAATATGGCAGAGACCTGGTGAGCCGGCCGCTGTGGCCGTGCGGTTCTAGGCGCTACAGTCTGGAGCCGAGCGCCCGCTACGGTTGCAGGTTCGAGTCCTGCCTCGGGCATGGATGTGTATGATGTCCTTAGGTTAGTTAGGTTTAATTAGTTCCAAGTTCTAGGCGACTGATGACCTCAGACGTTAAGTCGCATAGTGCTCAGAGCCATTTGAACCATCTTCCGTCACGTAGTGTATATTGCAGTTATCATGTATTTTGGTATATTCAGCACTTACATGCTACGTTACACGATACCGCTGGGCAGAGCCTGATAGCGAAGCGCAATAATTTAAATAGATTAACCCAGTAATATGTTGCTGCGTTGAAAGTGGTGAAATGCGGTACTATCACAAAAACAACAACAGACACTGAACCATGGACGGTCTAAGCACGTTATTATCTTGCAAATCGAATTGAAAATTGCATCAGGGCGACAGATCTGTCGTAGTTACTCAAGAGAGACCTCAAAATAGTCGTATCGCTCTCTTCAGTCTTCTAACAAACAGAACGCTATCACGTAGATGTGTAGAACACTAACACGTACTAGACATCTTCACGCTGTACTTAATACCCAAGAGCAAGAATAAAATAAGCTGTACATTTACCTTAGCTCGCTGATAAAATCGCCGTTGAACGCCAGCTAAAATCACTTCCACCACCTCTCCCCCCCTCTTTCGCAAGTTGATGAAACTCTGTTGCAAATAAATATTCACCAATCTTCCACGGCGACGTTGACGTTTCTCAGCGGCGCCCATTTAAGATGTGGACGTTTATGATAGTTTATGATAGTTTCTCCGTCTGAATCCAAGCAGAGTAGTATTACACTGAAGAGCCAAAGATACTGGCACGGACTCAACTAAAGTCTGAAGTAGTGATGGATGGAACTGACACCACGAATCCTGCAGGGATCCCCATAAATCCGTAAGAGTACGAGGGGGTGGAGACTCTTCTGAGTAGCAACTGCAAGGTATCCCAGACACTCTCAACAATGTTCATGTCTGGGGAAGTTGGTGGCAAGCGGAAGCGTTTAAACTCAGAAGAGTGTTTCTGGAGCCACTCTGTAGTAATTCTGGACGTGAGGGGTGTCGCGCTGTCCTGCTGGAATTGTCCAGATCCTTCAGAACGCACAATGGATGTTGAAGGTGATCTGACAGGATGCTTTCGTACGTTTCACCTGTCAGAGGCGTATCTAGACGTATCAGGCGCCCCTTATCACTTCAACTGCGCACGCTCCATACAATTACAGAGCCTCCACCAGATTGAACAGTCCAGTGCTGACATGTAGGGTGTTTGGATTCATGAGATTGCCTTCACACCAAGACACGTCCTTCCGCTCGATACAATTTGAAATGAGAAACGAGACTCATCCGACTAGGCAAAGTGTTTCCGATCAACAATAGTCCGGTGTCGGTGTTGACTGGCCCAGGCAAGTCGTAAAGTTTTGTGTCGTGCAGTCATCGAATATACACGAGTGAGCCTTCGTCTACGAAAGCCCATATCATGATGTTACGTTGAATAGTTCACACGCTGACACTTCAAATCTGCAGCAGTTTGCGGAAGGGTTGCACTTCCGTTACATTGAAGGATTCTCTTCAGTCGTCGTTGCTCCCGTTCTTGCAGGGTCTTTTTCTGGGCGCAGCGATGTCGTAGATTTGATGTTTTACCGGATTCCTGATATTCAAGGTACACGCATGAAATGATCGCACGGGAAAATTCCCACTTCATCGCTACGTCGGCGATTCTATGACCCATCGCTCGTGCTCTGGCTAAAACAACACGTTCAAACTCACTTAAATCTGATAACCTGCCATTATAGCAGTAGTAACAGATCTAGCAACTGCGCCAGACACTTGTCTTCTATAGGCGTTGCCAACCACAGCACTGTATTCTTCCTGTTTACATACCTCTGTATTTTAATACACATGTCTATACCAGTTCCTTTGGCGCTTTAGTGTATTATACTATGATTTCTTTGTGTATTAATTCATTTTCCCTGTAGTATCCACACTAAACTTTTCCAACAGTCCCCCTGCTGCAAGTCTTTCGTCAGTAACAGAAAAATCTGCCGTTATAATTATCAGAGCAGATAGATTACAGCCATATTGGATTTATGAAGATTTTTCTTTGCAAAGATCTACGTCAGTTCCGGAGAGTTATTGTCTGAATGTTGTAGCTGTTACGAGAGTGTAATAAACAAATCTGTCGGAAATATTTCAGCAGTTGTATAAAAAGGGGTAAATTGGTATTCATTAACACTTTCACTAGCAATTTTTTTTCGGAATGAAAGATATGAATGTTTGACTATTTTTATTAATATAGTAGTCGGAAGGAACAATATGAGACATGTATTTCCCACCTTTTCGGTGTCCTACACCGGCAGGTCTAGGACTTGCTGGGTTTATTTGTGGGTACCCACAGGATTTCAGAAGACGATGCGCCAGAACTACAAGACCTTCAGAAAACAGACACACATCAGAGTTGGCGGTAAGGTGTGACAGCAAACTACCCCTTTCGAAACTGTAGCTGTCTCCCACTCCGACGCTTAACTTTGAAATGTGGCTCAAAGATGCCTACAACCTTCCTCTGTAATGGAGCTCGATGACGCTTCAAACTGAAAGGTGCCGACACTTGCGAAAAAAGGCCGGAGTTCAGAAGTTCATGTGAAGTGTAAAGTGAGTTAATAACGTCCCATTGCCACCAAATTATGCCAAAAATCCGCCCACCGATGTCGTCGAACACACCTACTTTTGACACTTCGGCAATAGAGGTCAGGGCCGCGACGCCCAGCGTTAGGCGGTTTTCTTGTGAGTGGCCGAGGAAACATTTCAGACACACCGCAGTTCAAAATCGACAGGAAAAGGTCTTCGGGGGTGACATAAGGAACGTCAATGAAACTACCCTTTTCCTTGGGCCGGTGATTCCCACACATTTCCAGTGCTATGAGCTACAAGAAGACGTTTTTACAATCTTTCACACTGCTGCCATCTCCCCGTCTCTTGAGCTTGATGATGATGATGATGATGATGATGATGTATTGTTTGTGGGGCGCTCAACAGTTATCAGTGCCCGTACAAATTCCCAGCCTTTGCTCAGTCCAATTTCGGCGCTTTCATGAATGCTAATGAAGTGATGAGGACAACACAAACACCCAGTCATCTCGAGGTAGGTGAAAATCCCTGACCCCGCCGGGAAACGAAACCGGGACCCCGTGCTCCGGAAGCGAGAATGCGACCGCCAGACCACGACCCCTTTTCTAAGGGCAAGGTACATCAGCAGCACCACTGCATGTGGTCTCACTCCTATGGAGTGTAGTGCGACCGCAGTTTTGGCTCTAGTGCATAAGGAAGAACTACTAGGGATCGTTGAAAATCATTTGAAGAAATCGGAAAGTAACGCGAAGCATCAAAGACTGCTTATACCGTTTCAGTGCTCCTGTTTCACGCTTGCTGTCGTTTCATCACGGAGTGGTGCGACATTGACAAGTACCTGAATAAAACGGGAAAGGCTCCCTGTAAGGCTCCCCAGTTCACTGATAACCTCGGTGGTACCCCCGCCCTCCTTCACACACACACACACGTTTACTGAGAATTTTAACAATTGGCCTGTACATAGAAAACATTCGAAGTAGTGATAGGCTCCTGCAGGAAGACATTTGGCATCGGAGGCGTGTCAAGGAGAAGTTTAAGGCCAACGGAGGGCCTTTCTGTGATGCAACCGTAATTAATATAGTGAAAACTTGGCTATGAGCACAGGACAAGAGCTTTAACCAACAGCAAATACGTGCTCTTTCACAAAGCTGGCGTAATGTTATACAGCGGCATGGAGATTACACAAACAAATAGCTCGTGTAAGAGAGATGTTGACTGACATTGCCACCAAATTATAACTCTGAAAAACGTATTTTGGGACTTTGTTTTTCGAACGAACGTTATATAACTGGAACAAAGCAACTCTGATAACTTAGTTCTGGGCGGTGCTACCACTCATTTTTGAGTAGTAGGTAAACTATGCAACTCTGCAAGCGACAAATACGAACGATACCTGCACAACAAGGAACGCAACAGCAGCGGACTTCATGCTCTCCTTCCTTCTTGTCTGTACCCTCAAATACAGTTCCCTCCTAACATCGGTCACACTTGAGAGATCATAGATTCATAATTAACTATACATAAGACACTAATTTTTAAATGAAGAACTGGTCGTTTGCATCCGAATAAACTCTAAATTTGAGAGAAACAAACTAAAACTTCACATTTATATGCCCAGTATCTTTAAAATACAAACAAGCAAGGAAAAATTTATATGTACACCGTTAGACGAGAAGATGCCATAAGTTTCGATTTCATCATTAGCTGTTCGACACTGTATTTAGTTACAGGCGTGAAATATCTACGGTAATCCAGACGCGTAGACTGTTGGAAAGACAGTTGGAAAAGTTCGGTTCAATGAAAGAATCTTGTAAAAAAAAAATAATAATAATCCCTCTACGAAGCAAGTCACTTACAAAACTGCCTGCAGCAAAACAGATTTTCTACTGGGATTTTGTGGTTTTAACTGATATCGGACTACGCAGTACCCTGAATATTATGAACAACTTTAGTTCGAGTACCGTGATGGACCTTGGAATGGAACACAAGTTTCGTAGTCGTATTGCTCTTCATACTGGAAGACAGCATTTCGGATGAGTCGAGCGCTTGTCATGGATTAATTCGGAGGCTCCGCTTTCCATTAGTTTCGCACCAAACGTTTTTCTTCATTCTATGAAGGTGACCAAAGAATTAAAAATTTTGTTTCTTAATTTGCTCCAATCGTTGCTGATTATTCTGGTAGAGTCTATGGACACATTATTTTACGAAGCCTCTTCCTTTGAAACAATCCTGCTTTTCTCAACCATATCTTTCTCTCTACCCGGGAGGTTTCACTTGTAATAAGAAGAGTCTTGACATGGGCTCCTATATTGGAAGGCACTGCTTTGCACCCATACTTCTAACTCCACTGTCTTCGAAAGCTACAGCTGTTAACTATTTAGTAGGTATACAGGACGAACAAAAGTTTTCTTATGACAGCATTGCTACGGCGTATATGCATTGTAGCACGACTTTGATGCAGATATATAAGCACCAACAGGTAGGCCAGGCGTTAGTGTGCATTCGTGTCTTTCCAACGTGGGCTCAATAAATGTGGGAACGTGAGTTATGGCGACGTTTTTACCAAATGCGTTCAGATAGGGTCAACGTGCTGTTATTCCTTACTTGATTGCCGAAAGACAAACACCGGTACACATCCACTGGAGAATGAAGAATACCAATGTATGGATCAGCGTGCCTGTCGAGAACCACCGTTCTGGAATGATTTACCATGTTATGAGCTGATCGTGATTTTATACAAGACGCTTCAATCAAGGAGGCTAGGCTGATCCCTTACGGACATATTTTGAGGCAAGGGGATCCACCCTATAGTTCTGACCTCCCCTCCACCCTATGTAGTTATCATGCCTCTCTTAAAATTGCCTTGAGGGGTCGGCAATTTCTGTTGGAATTGAATGTGCAGCAGCCTCTTACGGATGTCTTCACGCAGCAGGACAGATTGTTTTACCAAACGCAAACTGTCAACCTGCTGCATCAGTGGAATGAGTGCCTCAATGCTCAAGGCAATATGGTCTGATTCTCATACGGATTCTGGACTGTACGGGCTTCGAAAGGGAACATTTTTATCACCCTTTATAGCCAAGTCTTTTCTTAGGTGACATCTAGCTGTTTTGGTGCTTATAATGACGCTCAGTTTCACCTTGTAAGTATGGTTCAGTTGGGAAACGTATAAATTTTGAAAGATAGTGGTAGAGACGTAAATTCTCAATGAGTTTCAGATGTCAGCGTAGTTAAAAAAAGTTTCGATGGTGCTGAGTCACAGACATGCGGTACGTTTTGAAAGAATAGTCGACTTGTTTACGTGCTTTGCTCTAAGAACTTAGCATTGTACTCGATAATGGCTTAAAAGCCGATATCTAGAAAGTACAGATGAAAAATATAGTAAAGTACTGTCAAATTGAGGTTTATTCTTTCAAAAAATTAGCATATTTGTTCAAACTACGACAGGGGCATATTTGTGCCTTTAAAATGATGGGGTGTTCGCCTGTCGAAATATCGACGATTGTCGAAGACGTCATCCGGCTGCATTCTCGTTTTATAGAGGTGGAGCCCCTCCACGCCCACACCGGCATGATGGCCAACACAAAAGGTCTACTGCCATCTCTGCATAGGGGTTAGTATTCACTAAAGTGAGGTGTCGCAGGATGTGGGTACTGCGATGTTTGCGTACGTCTGGTTAGGATTAACCATTAATACGCGCTCATCTGGAGATAGATTGGTCGAAATCTGACGAAGGGTAGTGGTTTGAAGGGCAGAGGAAAAAAAGTGCCAAAGCAAGAGCCAAGGGAAAAAAACCTCTGCGAAAGTTAGGTCGGGCGGCAAGAGCAGTAGCGGTTGTCTTGCTGCCTGCGATAGATTGTGCAAGGATAGGCTTTGTTAGTAGTGGGTATCATGCATGTCGATACCTTGACGTTGTGCGTTTGTGCTGCTCGGCGGCTGGCGCTGGGTGCTGGTACAGAGTCCTCGTTCAGCGTCCTGCAACCTGCAACAGTTATGTTTGTTATCGGTCTTGTGTCCGATAGGTCATATACCGGAGGCACAGTGTGAGGGAGTGTTGGCAGATTGTTCGTGCGTCTGTGGGCGAGCTCGTCGATGTCCCTGCTGTGGCCTGTTGGTCGGCTCTAATAGCAGCTGGTAGTTACCAGTCAGTGTTGCTGATATGCAGGGGCTTACCGGCGTTTGTCGCTGTTTGCGTATGTTAGTTTACCATAGGTGGTTATGCCCTAGCTAGCAGTGTCTTTGGCCGCTTGTGTTTCCACCTGTGGTTGTGATCGTACTTTCCCAGAGTGAGGATGAAAGGATTGTTCGAGTGTCTCGAGTTCCTGTATAGTCGTGTGGCGTGTTTCTTGAATACTTCCTTGAGGGTATCAAGGCGGTATTCATGGTGAAGATCCACGGTGCGTGTGTAGCGTGGAGCATTGCTGATGATTCGTAGCACCTTGTACTGTATGATCTGCAGGCGGCGCAGTCGTGTGGGGGCTGCATATCCCCAGACGGGAGCTGCGTACGTCATCAGAGGTCTAATCAGTGTCATGTATAAGGACCTCGACACCCTCCTATTCAGTGTGCTTTCCCTGTTGAGCATTGGGTAGAGCTGTTTGAGCCTCGCGTGCGCTCGGTTGGCAACGTATTCGATGTGGTCCCCCCATGTAAGTTTCCGGTCCAGCCAGACACCAAGCTATCTGACTTCCTCTCGGAAACGTATTGGGCGTGTATGTAGTGTTATCGGTCTACAGTGTTCGTGTTTGCGCAGTAGTTTCGGTCTGCGTGTGAACAGAACTGCTTCGCACTTGTCGACGTTTACTTTAATACGCCATCGCTCCAGCCAAGGCTCAGCTGTTCTGAGTTGATGTTAGACGGTTTCCAGTCTTGCGTGAGGATGGCTGTGTCATCCGCGTAGACGGCTAACGTCGTGTTTCGTGTCGCTGGGAAGTCAATGTACAGTTTAAACAAGATGGGCCCTAGGATGCTTCCTTGGGGTACTCCAGCTTGGATACCGTGTTGTGTTGATTGTTTATCCTGCACGTTAGTGTTGAAACATCTGTTCGTGAGATATGAGTGTATGAGACGTACGAGTCCGTCCGGGAAACCAGCTTCGCTTAGTTTGCGTATGAGTCCGTTGTGCCAGAGACGATCGAAAGCCTTTTCGATGTCTAGGAACACGGCCCCTGTGGCTTTGTTCATGTTGTAGCCGTGTGTTATATGTTCTACTACGCGGAGGAGTTGTTGTGTTGTCGAGTGGTGATTCCTAAAGCCGAATTGCTGCGGTCTTAGGGTGTCGTTGGCGATGCAATGCCTAGTGATACGTTTTAGTATTACCTTCTCAACAATCTTGCTGAGCGAGCACAGCAGACTGATAGGTCTCGTAGGCTGTCTGGACGTTTTATACGTCGGAAGAGACTCGAGTTACACTTCAACAAATTTGCCAACAGATTTTTATATCCGTATTGTAGTCAACAACCGTTCGCATTCTGATATTTCCTCTACTGCGTAGGTATCATGACTCTTTCCAATCGCAGGTTCGAATCCTGCCTTGGGCATGGATGTGTGTGATGTCCTTAGGTTAGTTAGGTTTAAGTAGTTCTAAGTTCTAGGGGACTGATGACCTCAGATGTTAAGTCCCATAGTGCTCCGAGCCATTTGAACCATTTTTGACTCTTTCCAACTGCGTTACATAACTCGTGTGTTAAGCGTCTCATAGTGTTGAACCTTTCAATGTTTGTTGTTTCCCTAAATCACTTCTGACGAACGCCAGGATGATTATTTAGAATAATATCGCAGCTGATTGCTACTCCTTGCAATCATCAATAAAATCTGAGCGCAGGGTCCGGATCTCCCTAGCACTCCTTTACCTTTTCCGAAAACATGTGACTCACCACCATTCTGCGAGTTCTTGGAGACCTCGCGCATTTTGTCAATCGTGCCACTGCAGGAGGCTGAGGAGGATTCGGACCAAAGGCGAAGGAGATTGGGCTGAGATGTGACTCTATTGTGTGTGTGTGTGTGTGTGTGTGTGTGTGTGTGTGTGTGTGGGTGTGGGTGTGGGTGTAATAGACAGTGGAGGTGGGCAGGGATGGAGTAGACGTGTGCACGTGCCTGAGTGTGGGTATCTCTCCTCACACCCCTCCCCCCATCCCTGCACCCCATCTCGTGGCCGCCAATTGATCCGCGTTCGGGCTTAGCCTCCGACCCAATCAGCCGCGGGAGGTCTCCAGTGCGAGCGCCACAGGTAGCTCCAGCCGCAGCGCCGCGCCGCTCGGCCTGATAAGCCACACGGACGCGGCAATGAAAGCAGCCCGCTGCCGCGCGCTGCGCCGCTGTGTGACAGAAAGCTATCAGCCGGCCGGATCAATTGGAACCCAGCGCGCAGGCGGTCGCGATACGCCATTGACTGCGAGAGCTGCCCCCTCCTGCCGCCCGGTGTAAATACTGGCTCTTCTGCCTTTATTACTCGCCGGGAGAGAGGAACTGCTCCGGTACCCTCTCGTAACACATCCCTCATTCCTTCTATTTACTTTTACGGTACGTTCTCGCTTTGTTGCTGAAGCAAATTAATTAATTAGACACTGAAATACAACTGCAGCCAATCACAAGGTCTCTCTCTCTCTCTCTCTCTCTCTCTCTCTCTCTCTCTCTCTCCCCTCCACCCTAGACTTACAAAATTAGAGGAAACTCTGGAGACCCTCTCCAAGTACTTCCACATCGATTTTCCACTGCAGTTGCCTGTGTGTAATTTACGAGCGTTCTCCATATGTGTCTGTCCATTTACCATTCTTCTCTGAGGACTGCTACTCCGCGTGGTCTATGGCGCCTTGTCACGGTTCGCTCGGCTCCCTCCGTCAGAGATTCGAATCCTCCCTCGGGCATTAGTGTGTGGGTGTGTGTTGACTGTAGTGTAAGTTAGTTTAAGTTGGATAAAGTAGTGTGTAAGCTTAGGGACCAATGACCTCAGCAGTTTTGTCTCACAGAACTTACCACAAATTTTCAGTTTCTGAGGTCTGCATCCCAGCTAACTCCTGTTATTGCGCTATCAACCTACCTTCACTAGGTCCGCACATCTGTTCCTTGGTCTTCTTACACGACTTCTACCAGTCATGTTTGTGTAGCCATTGTTTTGCTACATTCATGCAGCCATTTGTTTGAGATGGACAAACCATCTGAAATGGACCTTGTCACTTTTTCTTTAAAGCATACGTATACTTCAGATTCTTCCGTTATATCTTTCGTTCCTTTCTAGTTGACTGGCACATAATCTGTTAGAACTTCATTTATGCTGCTCATTTTTGTTATCGAGCTGTTTAGACGTTGTGCAAAAAATTGGCTCTAATTACTGTGGAACTTAACATCTGAGGTCATCAGTCCCTAGACTTAGAACTACTTAAACCTAAGTAACCTAAGGCCATCACACACATCCATGCCCGAGGCAGGATTCGAACCTGCGACCGTAGCAGCTGTGCGGTTCCGGCTTGAAGCGCCTAGAGCCGCTCGGCCACGGCGGCCGGCGGGGTTCTTGGAACTTTGCAATTACGCGTCCTTGGAATAGTTTACATCTACACTACAAGCCATTAAAACTGCTACACCAAGAAGAAATGCTGATGATAAACGGGTATTCATTGGACAAATATATTATACTAGAACTGACATCTGATTACATTTTCACGCAATTTGGGTGCATAGATCCAGAGAAATCAGTACCCAGCACAACCACACCTGGCCGTAATAATGGCCTTGATACGCCTGTGCATTGAGTCAAACAGAGCTTGGATGGCGTGTACAGGTACAGTTGCTCATGCAGCTTCAACACGAAACCACAGTTCAATAGTAGTGACTGGCGTACTGTGACGAGCCAGTTGCTCGGCAACCACTGACCAGACGTTTTCAATTGGTGAGAGATCTGGAGAATGTGCTGGCCAGGGCAGCAGTCGAACATTTTCTGTATCCAGAAAGCCCCGTACAGGACCTGCAACATGCGTTCGTGCATTATCCTCCTGAAATGTAGGGTTTCGCAAGGATCGAATGAAGGGTACAGCCATGGGTCGTAACACATCTGAAATGTAACGTCCATTGTTCAAAGTGCCGTCATTGCGAACAAGAGGTGACCGAGACGTGTAACCAATGGCACGTCATACAATCACGCTGCGTGATACGCCAGTATGGCGATGACGAATACACGCTTCCAATGTGCGTTCACCGCTATATCGCCAAACACGGATGCGACCATCATGATGCTGTAAACAGAACCTGGATTTATCCGAAGAAATGACGTTTTGCCATTCGTGCACCCAGGTTTGTCGTTGAGTACACCATCGCAGGCGCTCCTGTCTGTGATGCAGCGTCAAGGGTAACCGCAGCCATGGTCTCCGAGCTGATAGTCCATGCTGCTGCAAACGTCGTCGAACTGTTCGTGAAGATGGTTGTCGAATTGGAAACGTCCCCATCTGTTGACTCAGGGTTCTAGATGTGGATGCACAATCCGTTACAGCCATGCGGTTAAGATGCCTGTCATTTCGATTGCTAGTGATACGAGGCCGTTGGGATCCGGCACGGTGATCCTTATTACCCTCCAGAACCCACCGATTTCATATTCTGCAAATAGTCATTGGATCTCGACCAACGCGAGCACCAATGTCGCGATACGATAAAGCGCAATCGCGATAGACTACAATCCCACCTTTATTAAAGTTGGAAACGTGATGGTACGCATTTCTTCTCCTTACACGAGGCATCACAACAACGTTTCACCACGCAACGCCGGTCAACTGCTGTTTGTATATGAGAAATCGGTTGGAAAATTTCCTCATGTCAGTACGTTGTAGGTGTCGCCACCGGCGCCAACCTTGTGTGAATGCTCTGAAAAGCTGATCGTATCACAGCATCTTCCTCCTGTCGGTTATATTGCGCTTCTGTAGCACGTCATCTTCGTGGTGTAGCAATTTTAATGACCAGTAGTGTATGTTAAAGAGTCTGGCGGTTCAGTTCTTTCAACTAGTCACTCTCCTGCAGGTCAAACGAACATGTGACCATTCGTGGTGCCCTTATCTGTATACGTTAAAACATCCGCTGTTATTTCTATTTGTTAACGGTCCCACACTTCTGAGCAATATTCTAGGACGTGTCACGCGAGTGATTTCTAAGCGATCTGCTTTGTAGACTACTTGTATTTCCCCAGCATTCTACCAAGATATGAACAGCATTCTACAAAGATATGAAAGGCTGTGCGACATTTTTTAAAAAGTATCCTATATTTTTTATTTGATAATCTTCTTCGTCTCCTCAAAATTTGTTCAAAAACTTATGACTGTATACCATTTTCGTAAACATGAAGTTATTTAAAGACAAAAGTGACTGACTCTCATGTTCTGCGCACTCTGCTGGTTGGGGGTGTGGGACATAACGTGTTCATTTGCTGGAGTTGACAGTAATCAAGCGAAAACAGAAGGCAAATGCACATTGGTCGTTCAGTCAGTCGTCTTCATTTTGAGGTGTCTATTAGCGGAGTGTACACCAACGATATGAAGTCAGGAATGCTACACATTTATGGAGAATTTAAGTTAGCAAAACCGCAAAACTTAGAAGTACTGCATTACTGTACTAAACGGAGCTTTATCGCAAATTAATATTTTACCAGCTTACATTCTTCATAGACCAGTAGTATTTCTACCCTCTCTTAGATGGTGTACATTGTGCTCAAAGAAATCTTCCACTGAAGAGCGTTGACTGAATGATCGGTGTGCATTTTCCTGTTTGTTTTCTGTCTTCTTCAACAAGTGGACAAGCTACGTCATATTGTGTGCTAGTAAAGACCAGTCAAATTGCAGTACGGTACCTTTTTAATAGAGTCATGTTTACGTGAATGATACGCTCTGACACGTTTTCAATCAGGTATTGAAAAGATGAAGTGGATCAACGAGTAAAACTGTAGGACACTGTTTGAAACAAAGGCAACGAATAAAGCTACAAGAAAGGCAGTCATGTAGTTGATGTCCCTTTGGCAAATAAACATCATTTGCTTGATACATACTTTATTTGTCTTCTGGACAAAAAGGTATCTTAAAATTATGACCATATAGCAAATATGATTTCAAAATTCTGAAGCAAGAACTTCATCAAGTACTGATATCACAAATGCCATTTCCTTCTTAAAATTGTATGCCCTTATTATGCAAAATGTCAGTCAGATAAAATATCATGACATGTTATCGGATCATATTGCAGTATAATAAAGATTTTAGCAGGTTTGTGGTGGTACAAATGTGTACTTCGTATCCGTCGTAAAAGTCTCTAAAGCGATATTCAATAACAACGTATTCAGTAATGTACTCCTCTTTAGCACATAACCTAGAATTCTGCAAGCTTGCTTCTTTGTTCCCTCTAACGTAAGTCTCATCTACAACAAAATAAGTAAGTCTTACAATTGCGAATGTCTCTGGTAAGTAATCTCATGGCAAATTCAAACTGTGTGCCGGACCGAGATTCGAACTCGGGATCTTTCCCTTTCGCGGGCAAGTGCTCTATCAACTTTCTTTTTCGTATTTTGTTCGTTGTATTTGGTCGTAGCGGACGTCGCAGGACATCCGTAGAAGTTCGTTGATGATCCTTTCACTGATTGCAACCAGCTCATTACTATCGCTGAAAGAGCTTCCTTGACACTTCTTTTACTTCCACTACGCTACCTTTCCCGATATGTAGCTGCTTGCACATCTAGTAATAGTCTTCAGGTTTATCATGCATGATCTGGAAAAATACCAAAACAGGTTTTATCATTTAACGACTTTAGAAGGTATATGTATTAGCCAATGAATATGAAACAGTATGTGGCTTCAATATTTTAGTTCACACGTAGGCTATGTGCTCAAGACCATGGGGTTTAACTGTTCACATAGATAGAACTGAGCCTTAGAGTTTGTATACACTGCTATTTTTTTTCTAGGGCGTTCCCTTTTTGATTTGATCAAATTAGATGATGTTCGTTGCGAAACGAAATTCATTACGTAACATCTAAAAATTGTGCTAAAAGACTAACACAGTCTGAATATTTCCAAAATTATTATTAACAGTTTGCGATAAGTCGCATTTAGTGTAACATGGTACTGATCGAAGGCAACATATCATTTCGGCACGAACTCTTTATCTACAGCCGAAAATTATTCAGTTAGTAGATTTCAGAAACGTCAAACAATATTTATATAAGCCTGTTTCACAGTTGGTTGTGTTCCTAAGCTCGGTTTGTTTGCTCGTTTTGTAACATATAATACGTTAAGTGCCGGCCGGAGTGGCCGTGCGGTTCTAGGCGCTACAGTCTGGAGCCGAGCGACCGCTACGGTCGCAGGTTCGAATCCTGCATCGGGCATGGATGTGTGTGATGTCCTTAGGTTAGTTAGGTTTAATTAGTTCTAAGTTCTAGGCGACTGATGACCTGAGCAGCTAAGTCGCATAGTGCTCAGAGCCATTTTTGAATATGTTAAGTGACTCTGCGCACCAGTGAAAATGATGTTGAGATTATACTGGCTGTATTTCTTAATATCTTCAGTTGTTAGTAGAATTTACTGTCCATACTCCAAAGAATACCTTCCTGATAAATAAACTCCGTTCTGGTAACACGACTGCGATTCGCTCACGCAGGAACTGTCTGGAAATACCAACGTCTACATGTCTGAAATGAACACATGAATGTCCGTGAATAAAGCATGAGCAGGGCAGAACGGGAATGGTAAAAGTGAAGGATGGGACGACAAAAGTTTGAAATTAAATCCGTTATCCAATTACTGCGGAGAGGCTTGCACACAGCTATTGCTAAGCTCGCTGTTTTAGGAAAAGGAAAATTTGAAATTCGTGGCCTTTGTCCTCCGCGTGTAATTCATTTCTTGAGTGCGACAGCAGATCTCTCCACCTCTTTTCCTCTACAAATACATTTTCTTCTCTTTATCCCTGCTTATAGGTCAACTGCGTCGTTCTCGTAGCTGTTACGCGTTTCTTTGTATTGCCTCAGTGGAATATAACTCAGTAACTTCAAACCATTGCAGATATTTCAAATAAATTTTTCAAACTAAAACAGTCCAAAGGAAGAGTGCGTTTCACTGGCCGGAAAGATTACAATTTCAAGTTATGTGCGACTCTTCTAGTTTTATGAGTTCCTGTATTGTGTTTTATCCATTTCAAACAACTGAACTGCTTGCTACACCCGGCGGGCGGAATTTTGGAGTAGGCTGCGTTGACGTTGAGGAAATTAAAGACGGAACAGCTGGAAGGAAGTGGGCAGAGGACCTGTAACGGCTACCACAGAAACCTTTCGGCTAACTCTTGCTGTGACTTGGGGAAACCACGAAACACCTTAATGGGACACGAATCAGGAACTCTGGTTACGAATCCATAATTTTAACCACTGCGTCATATCGCTCCATTTCTGCACTAGGCCTCCTACATAAAATGTACTGTGGATTCCTTAGTAAGTCTTCACCCCCTCCGTGTCCTTCCGCACGAAACCGTATAACGTCTTTTACGTTGTCAGCTACCACTGCCCAGGAGTTCTCTCATGTGAAACAGCTAAAAGTTTCTAAAGAAAAAAAATTGCCTTTTTCATGTCAGGCTGACAACAGAATAGATTCCGAGAACCAGGGAATTAGTAATTATGATGCTTTGCTTCAGGATGTAAACTTTCGATGAGTGGTGTAACGGTTGTTTCCATATCATGGTAAGGTCCGAAATAACGCGAATGGTGAAATTCGGTGCGCTTTGTTTCGAATCTTATTTCTGTCAATATACTCCACGCTTTATCAATCAATGGGTCACAAATACTGGATTTGCCTTTCCTGTATGAAAATATTTCTTAAATAAATCAGATATTCGAGGGCTATTCGTTCATCAAGATCCGGTTTCTCGCGAAATGGAAACCAAAATGACAATCCAAAGAAGCTTTGCAGTCTTTTGGGGGCAATGTCTCTAGTACGCCCATCGGCCACGTCGCGTCACTCTTCTGAGTTCTGAGAACACAGTGAGTATGTAAATATGACTAGTAAATAGTGTTACTCGCGAAGTATGGGTGCCAGCTGAGAGATTTAGCCTGATTTTATGCAGCCTGCGTAGTGTAACTGTCTTGCATATCCTGCTTCATGACAGTTCTCGGGCTCACGCCACAGGGCCAATGGAGACTCTGTTGCAGCATTTTCTGTGGGAAGTATTCGATCGCCCATTATACAGTCCTGACTTGGCTCCCTCTCATTTTCATCGCTGCTCTCATGACCCGCTGGCTAAGAAGACAGCATTTTGGCACGGACAACGAGCTCTAGACCAGCGTAGACAAGTGACAGAATGCACAAATGGTTGCCACGTGTGATGGGAGTATTTGAAAGTTGGTACAACGCCACAACAAATGTCTAAACCAGAAGGCGACTATGTAGAGTTGTAGTTGGAAGGTGTAGCTACCGGCTGCAAATAAAACATTTTTGATTTTCAGTTTGATTTTCATTTCGCGACGGGTCGGACGACCGTAATAAACGAACAGCCCTCGTATTTTCCTATGAAAATGAAACAAAGTTAATATGTCTGTCAACATTTCTTTGTACGAATCAAGGTCCCACGTATCTATTTCTTGAGTTCAACCACCGTTGTTACTGGTACAGCATTCATAGCCTTCGCCAGGCTAAGAAGGGAAAAGTCGTACTGCGTTATACCATGTGCAGTCTTGCGAACAGAACGGGCTGGGCGCGGTGGCCGAGCGGTTCTAGGAGCTACAGTCTGGAACCGCGCGACCGCTACGGTCGCAGGTTCGAATCCTGCCTCGGGCATGGATGTGTGTGATGTCCTTAGGTTAGTTCGGTTTAAGTAGTTCTAAGTTCTAGGGGACTGATGACCTTAGAAATTTAGTCCCATAGTGCTCAGAGCCATTTGAACCATTTTTTTGGGACCAGAACGGTGTTTCGTTACCGGAATATCTAATTTAGTGAGGCAGAAATTTATTGGGTAAGCAGCAATGGAAAATGGTGTTCCAGTAATGTTGTACATTGACGAGCATCGAGACTCCATGAAATTTGTGGGATAACGATCACAGCTACATCATACTCACATCACAGTTTCAACGTTGGCATTTTCTAATGCGACGTAGCACACTAAACAAAGGTCCTGTGAACCACCTTCACTTCGAACATCTGCTTGCAGCTGTTCAGTGTTCCTCGCCATAACGACAATTCACCATCCGTACCGAATGGTACATTGCCTAGTATTTAAATAATTCAGTCGCAACCGAGTCCTCATCTCCAAAGAGTATTGCATTATTAACAACAACAAAAAAATACGACCGCTCAGTATCCAAATGCTAATTGTTGCAAGATACTCACGTTGTTAAGTCTGAATCTCTTCGATATTGGCAAAAGTTATGTAAAGCAAACGAGGTTTTACCCCTATAATTTTTCTCATTTTTCCCAGTGGCACAGACAAATATACTGAAACGCACGATGTAGCCTCACAATGCTCTGCTATCCTACACCTTTCCGGCGTTCTGATTTGAATACCCACTGAAAAACAGTAACTGATGAACATGTATCATATCCCAGCACAAAAATTTTTACTGGGCTGTCACCGTTTGTTAGAAACATCGATCTTAAGCCGAATTCGGTTAGCCCTGTACCTTGACAGAACCCTGTAAGTAGCATTCTGTTTGGTTCGTAATTAATGGGCATTTTTGTAAGATTCATTCTGTGTGATCAGATCTCTATGGCGTATATAACGATTCGATTTCTCTACCAAGCAACACCGCGAAAAGTGCATTGCTGAGTTTTGCTTAATTCTTTAACTGGCATTGTTTCTCAGCCCACAGAAAAATCACATCCGTCCTTCATGGAAGCTCAACAACCGCATTATATAAATCCTCTCAACTTCTACCGCAGCTCCTTACAAATTAATTTCCAAAAAATGTAGTTGCAGGTTCTTTTAACTACGCGAGAAAGTAGCTGATAGGAGCTACAGAAACGAGCTATCTCAGTCTCAGATATTATTTTTTTATTTCATAATGAAACTGAGAACATCAGAGAAGACAAGCCCCAAGAGAATGCCTAATTTTCTTATTTTTATTGCCGTAAACTTAGATATTAAAAAGCTTTTTCCGGAATGTATCGAACTTCAGCGGGAAAGAGTGCATACCCTACCGATCGTTTCTAGCACAAGAAATATTTCGTTAGCCAATGATGAAGGCGGTGAGATTTCAAAGACGTTAATGATTATTTTTATTGACGTACGATGTACAAAGCTACGTCTCCTATTTCCCAGGTCCAATAAGCAAAATGCAAGACGTTAAGTGCCCTGAAAAATTCGACAAACCTGTGACGGAAACGGATGTAATACACCCTGTTTTTTCGCAAATGTAGCCGCCGCCAAATTTATGGGACGGCTACCAGCAATAGTAGCGGCTCTAGGCTACGCTTCGTTCCGGATACAACGAGAGCGTTTGCAATGAGCGGAAGCAGCTTACAAGAGGACCGCGCCAACTCGTCCTCACCGAATTCGCACAAATCGATGGTATATTCAGAGCTTGACCAGAAATGGAAGTGGCACACATGGGAGCTCCAGATGGCGAAACGTTTAGAAAAACATTTGGCTCGGGTCGGGCTGTTTCAGCCACTTGTGTTAGCGTAATTTCCAGACCCAGATTTTCACAGTGGAAAGAGTGCAGAGCCGTAAACTGATGGAGTGAAGTCGACTCTGTAATATCCCCCTCCCCCCTCCCTCCTCCCTTCTTCCTTCTATTGTCCACATTAAACAATGTCCAGTCCAAGTAATTAATAAGCAAAGTCTTTTATGAAGATTTTAGAGGGGCGAAGATTACAATAAGCTTTCAGATTTACTTAGCTTGTCATGCTGAGATGGCTCCAGCTTTTGTTGTCTAGTGGTCTGATTCTTAAAGCTGAAAATCTCACATCAGGTCCTCACCGTTGGTTTGATAAAATATGTCTGAAGACTGTTGTTGCAGGTTTCTTTTTTACGTAAATATTTTTTCTCATATTTTAGTATATATTGTAGTATTCAGATTTTTCACATAAAGAGCCGAAATTACATTGTTCGCTCAAAACTACAAAATTACGTCCGATCACAACAGAGGTGTGCTTACGACTCCCGGGGAAATAACCGTATTCCAAAGGGTTTATAAGTTTTCTTAGCAAATGAATTTCTACTAGTTTCCGTTACATTACTAATTTTGATTATAATTTTATAAATGAATCGCGGCTGCTACGGTTGCAGGTTCGAATCCTGCCTCGGGCATGGATGTGTGTGGTGTTCTTAGGTTTAAGTAGTTCTTAGTCTAGGGGACTGATGACCTCAGAT
This sequence comes from Schistocerca serialis cubense, assembly GCF_023864345.2. NCBI lineage: Eukaryota > Metazoa > Arthropoda > Insecta > Orthoptera > Acrididae > Schistocerca > Schistocerca serialis. Next base: position 590,207,588 of record NC_064642.1, read on the forward strand.
GTTAAGTCCCATAGTGCTTAGAGCCATTTGAACCATTTTATAAATGAATCCAAAAATAAACATGTTAAACAGCATAGGATTGCGTAATTAGTAATAGAAATTTCAAGTGTATCAATCATTCGTAATTTCAAATGTTTGTAATAGAATAATTGTAGCTATACATTCAGAACTAGTTCTTATCGATTGTAAGATCGAAACTAAAATATGTAATAAAGTAATTCCTTTCAATAAATTTCAGCTTTAATATAACATACTGTGTATGAAATTATATTTGATTTTCAGAAAAGCAACTCAGATAATATTGACCAGCCAAAAATTCGAATAATAATACTGGTATCTAAAACTACTGTTGACGAAGAGTAATGATAGAGCTTGATGTCCCGTTACAACTCCCTTGACGGAAACCTCTTTCTTTTAGTCCTATTATTTGCGATATTTACGTTACTTACACGGAAAATAAACTGACAGAGTGCTAAATGTATTGTATTTATTAAGATTTTAATAAAAAGACTTCTATAAATTTTTTTGACTGATACGGTGATTCCCTACTTGCAGGAGAACCAATTTCTTATGTTACATGGCTCATGAGAAGAAGAAACAAAGCTATAATAATATAAAAAGATTTTTCAAGGTGCAGAAAGATGTCATTATGCGGTATTCAAGTGATTAACCGCAAATGCCCTCCGTTAGTGCAACCCTATGATGTCTGTTCTTCTCATCAGCTAAAAGAAATAGGTAAAAAACTTCAAAACTGCTCTTATCTCATCGAGTCAGGAAAACAAATTGCGAAAAGACTGGACCAAAACCACTTCTTTTTACGTCAGCAACTATCCTCGCCAATATTTTGCAAAATGATGCGTTAATTTGTTTGCTGCCAAACTGTGTCATGAAAGAGAAGATTTTCTGACTGTAAACCAGATATGTTTCTCTATCGAGACTTTAAAACAACCTTGTAATTAAAAAAAGGTGTCGTTTATTACATGTGCAAGACCCCGAGAAAATAATTGCTTTCCCTGTTTTTACCCTGATAATCAGCCCGACATCTGTAAATTAACAGCCGGTCGGAGTGGCCGAGCGGTTCTAGGCGCCACTGTCTGGAACCGCGCTACCGCTACGGTCGCAGGTTCGAATCGTGCTTCGGGCATGGATGTGTGTGATGTCTTTAGGTTAGTTAGGTTTAAGTAGTTCTAAGTTCCAGGGGACTGCTGACCTTAGAAGTTATGTCCCATAATACTCAGAGCCCTATGAACCATTTTTTGTAAATTAACAACCATAAAGTAATAGAAGTATCTGATATTATGCAGAGATTCTCGTGTATGCCTCACAGTCTCTTTCTGGAATATTTTAACACTGGACTCGCATTCGGGAGGACGACGGTTCAACCCCGCGTGCGGCCATCCGTGATTTCCTTAAATTTCTCCAGGCAAATGCCGGGATGGTTCCTTTGAAAGGGCGCGGCCGACTTCCCCGTCCTTCCCTAATCCGATGAGACCAATGACCTCGCTGTTTGGTCTCTTCCCCCAAACAACAAAAATATTTTGATGCCCCAAATTTTCTTTTGCCTTTTCTTTTCACAACTTTGATGAAATAACTAAAAATGGGAAATACAGAGCATCATTTTGGTTAATTTGCAGATGTAAGTAAGGGAAAAATTAAAAATTTAAAAAGTTTCCTCATAGGGACTCGACCCCACGACCCACTGATTACCACCAGGTATTCTTTCCATTGTGCCAACCGTTGTCCGGAGAGTGAGATAACATATATCGGTCGTGAATCGCCTAACCTGCACCAAAAATACGATTATATCTAAACACTTCGCCACTTCTGTCACTTTCGTTTGTGGCCAAACCCTGCATATACCATAAATTTGGACGAAATTGGGGTTGACGAGGAGGCGTCGTCCCCAGTGAGTTTCGCGTGAGGCGCCCCGTGACAAATGCAGCACTGGAGGCTCCGCCTACGGGTCGGTTCGCAGCGCGAGGGAGGATACGCCAGATAGTGATCTCGCGGCAGCTGGCTCTCTCCCGGCTACGCAGTGCGTTTGAAAGCACGCGCCCTCTCTTTGTCACAGGCAGATGTCTGACTCTGGAAAGCCAGTAGCGAAAGAATACCCAGCAGGGCTCTTGTAACAACGTCTGAGCGTTTGATTGCTTGTTAACAGATACTGAAAACAAGAGGAGGATTACGGTGGGCGCCCGCAGTGATACACGTAACGTACGGTCACGCTCACATGTGTGAAAAAAGCCGGCCTGGGTGGTCGAGCGGTTCTAGGCGCTACAGTCTGGAACCGCGTGACCGCTACGGTCGCAGGTTCGAATTCTGCCTCAGGCGTGGATGTGTGTGATGTCCTTAGGTTAGTTAGGTTTAAATACTTCTAAGTTCTACGGTACTGTTGACCTCAGAAGTTAAGTCCCATAGTGCTCAGAGCCATTCGATCCATTTTGTGTGTAAACGTAATCCAGTCACGTTACCAAGAAACCAGACTGTAAGGAAGAGCAATGTACCTAGCCCAACAGAATTTTATGCCCGGGAGCATTCGAAGAGTGCGATTCATGGAGTCAAGCGAGGGCTCTGTTGTCAAGCAATTCATGTACTTCACTATCATTTTCGTATTGAATTTTTGTAGCAGCAAAATATTTTCTTCATATACAAAATATTTTGGTTACTTCGACGTCAACCTTACAAGACGTTTCCTAGCTAAGTTTGTTCACAGAGCATTTCTTAGCTTGCTGTCTACAGCTGTTAAATAATTTGAAAAAGCGTGGAGCATATTTATGCTGTCAACTGTACAATTTTAAGTTTATTCACTACCGTTTTCGATATTTACAGTCATCCCGAAAGAGAAAAACATTTTACATCAATGGATCAACCATATATTTCCGTCATATATGAGCGTGCCACACATACATCATACATGTCACACATGTCATAATAGTCTGATTTAAAAGAGTCCATCTAAACATGCTGTACCTTGGCACAGTTACAACTTTGGACGATTGGTGATAACTCCGCTTAATTAAGTGTGGAGGTATCACCAAATGTGCACTACTTTAATTGTGCCTAGGCACAGCGTGTTTGTATGGTATGTGTTAATGCAGACTATTACTATAATTTAATATGTTCTACATCTGTATGGCTTTGATATGACTAATGTATGATTGATAGACAACATTTTTCTCCTTGAAGATGAGTAATCGAAAGCGGTAGTGAATAACCATAAAAACTCGACCACTTATGCCACAAATAAGTTTTCTGCACGGTTTTTATTTTTTCCTTTCTCTTTTTAATTGTGGTACCATTATCTGCAGCAAGTATATAAATATTCATTTAATAAATCACCATGGGGTATTTATATTAATACGTAAAACAATAGAATAACGTCCCAATAGACACTAATGAGACTAGTGCTACACAAACCCTTTCCCCCTCACTTCCCGATCCCTTCCAAATAACGTCTAAACCAACAATCCAATCATCTTGACACCTAGAACTCTTTACTCACTTACTTACAGCCACCTCCGCCGGCCGAAGTGGCCGTGCGGTTAAAGGCGCTGCAGTCTGGAACCGCAAGACCGCTACGGTCGCAGGTTCGAATCCTGCCTCGGGCATGGATGTTTGTGATGTCCTTAGGTTAGTTAGGTTTAACTAGTTCTAGGTTCTAGGGGACTAATGACCTCAGAAGTTGAGTCCCATTGTGCTCAGAGCCACTTACAGCCACCTCCAACTTGCTTCATCCCCATCGGTGATTTACTACAAACCCACGCTCTCAATGATTTAGTATAATGTAAACGTCTCAGGAGAAAGAAACCTCACACACACACACACACACACACACACACTATCAGATAAGCAGAGAGAGAGTCGAAGTGAACATAGAGTCACGACTGAAATCACACACGACTCCCTTACGAAAAATCGACAGTGCTAGACCTGAAGTGAAATTCGATAACTGCAAAAGGAAAAGATAGTGACGTGAAAATTTGTCGAAGTTCTATAAATGACAAATTGACCTCAAACGTACCAGCATACGAGAGGATACGCAGATTTCAACTGGAAAAACGAATAACTGTAAGTTTTAAATTATTAATGCAACAATTATGATGTGAATGTCTGAACTGTTTTCTAATCTATACATATCACACCTGTATATTGTCGACAACACTGAGGAAACCGGTTGCAGCATCTACCTTTAGTATGAAGACAGCCACGGCCTGGTCGGTATTCTGCGGTATTCTGAAATGCTCATCTGATTGTATGGTACAATTTTTATGTAAATAACGTGAACGAACATGTTTGTAGGGAACTGCTCATCTGCGACTGCTGCATTGGTCAGTTTTGATAAACCAAGCTCAATAGTGTTAGGAATACACTATAGTGTCGAAAAATGGTCACGCACGAATACATCACGGTAAACAGTTCCTTGATAATGCGAACAAAGTCATTGATATTTTTATGTATTTTGTACATGTGACGAAAATAGAATATTATCCGAAACAGGGTAAAATAATTACCTTATTAGGAGAAGCCTTTAGAGTATGTAGAACACGTTCTGTTACTTGCATCCATTGTTTTGATGTAATAATCAAAGGTAACAATAAGAGGTTTGCAACATTAGTTGAGCGTTAGCTCATCTAGAAGAAAATGGAAGAGAAATTGACCATGACTTTTTCAGAGGACTTTTCCCAGGTGTTTAGGAAACCAACGCAAAGTAGTACTTAGAGTTAGAATTTGAGTAGAACCTTCGCTACTCTTATGTAGGTGTCCAGTGTTTCAATCACAGCACCAGCTCTCTCTTCTGACACCAGCTCTCTCTTCTGACACCAGACATAGGTACCAAGAACCGCCTGTATTTTATAAACATTTGTCCGTTATCAATTAGAAAACGAACCTGTCGAAGGTAAGTGCATTGCAGTAAATATATGTTAATACATTGATGCAGCTCGAGAAGGCAAAGCTACGTTTGAGATGCAGATAATACTTTTTCGTGTATCTCCAATGGTAGATTATAAAAATCAATTTCCTGACTAGGAAGGCTGTGTACAAAAGTACTGATGTACATGTACGTAGACGCTCTTTCGTGTTGTATCATGAGAGGAAACCTAGTGACGCGGAGGTAATCGGAGCCAATAAGTTGCAGCGTGCTAGTATACGCAGCCCCCGATAGCTATCACAGCGTCGATCGCCGCTGCCCACATTGCGTGCACGCCCACCGGATGTCCAGAGGCTCCATTGTTAGAGGTCAGTCGTGTGTGTACGTATATGTGTGCGTGTCTGTGTGTGTGTGCGTGAGTGCGTGCGCGTGCTTGTGTGAGTGTGAGTGCGAACAGCCGGTCTGGTATAGGAGAGCAGCTGTCGGCAGCTTCGCGAACAAAGCCGAGGGGCGCAAGAACGTTTGGGAGATCGTAACAGTTGTGGATCTGCGCCGATAAATGTTACTGTGCTACGAGAATATCCGTAATTTTACTGCAACAATATGTCCCCTGTCGTGTACCGGAATAGTGAATGCACTGGTGGACGGGGGCGGGGTGCCTATACACACCTGCTTTAAATACAAATGCTCCACTTTGCATTGGCAGATGTGTCGCCAACAAGAGAAGTGGGGCTGATATTGCATATAAAAGTCTCATCTACATAAGAGCCTTCTCTCTTCAGAATCGCTTTCGCGACAGTGCTCGCAATTATCATGGGCATCGAGGGTGTAGTTCCTACAAATCGTGGGAAGATGTGGAATACATAAGAAAACTTTTCTTCTCTCAATGGTGTAAAATACTGTACGATGTACACAGCTTCGGAGAAGCGGCTTTTTAACTGAAATTCACATGTTTTCCCACCACTTAATATACTGAGCTAGATGAATCAAATGATCCTCGTTACAAGAACTGCGATGATGACCTGCCCTAGGAAGGAAATATTTCAAGTATATTTATTAATTTCTTTCATTTTAATTTTTTTTTAAGTTTTAATCTTATAATTGGTTTGATTCGGCCCGCCACGAATTCCTCTTCCGTGCCAATCTTTCATCTTAGATTAGCAATGGCAACCTAGTGCCCCAATTACTTGCTGGATGCGTTCAAATCCCTGTCTTCCCTACAGTTTTCACCGTCTAAATCTCCCTATAGTGCCATGAAATTTATCCCCTGATGTCTTAACATATATCCCATTGTTCTGTCCATTCTTCTTGTCATGTTTTCCACATCTTCCACTCCTCGCCGATTCTGCGAAGAACTACCTCACTTTTTTTCGCATATCTGAACACTCTCCCTCTCTAACCCAATTTCCCAATTTGCCAGAGTGACTAGCTCCTGTGAACTACGAAAACTGGAAAGTTTTGAAATAACATAGTAGACTGTCGACGGAATCAACAGTATCCGAAGTAAATCTCATAAAACGATGTACACAGTACCGACTAACTTGTGCAGTTGCGGTGAGATTCAAACAATCCAGCACATTTGTTACTGCTCTGAATACACCCAGTGCAGTCACGAGGGGCTCACGTCAGCTACTCGTAGTGCAACTGATGTCGCCCTGCTTCCGGCTAAACTACACTAACTGATACGTTTTGTTTTGTAATACGTATCTAGCTTCATAGGAATCATTGAGTTTGATCTTCTTTTTCCGTTTATATTTTGAATTTAAAAAAAATGCATTAAATCATCTTATTTCCATAGTTTCTATTCACTTTCAATTTTTTTAGTATATTTTACATTTTTTTAAAATTTTTGGGTGCAGAGACGAGTAAGTTTTATGGTTGTTCAACATGCAAACATCTTGAGCAAAGTTGTCCGTTCGAGAAACACAATTATTTTAAACTCACTCCGCAAAAATGGAAAGTTTACCCTTGAGTTTTATTGACAATAATGTACACTTATCGTTCTGTAAATTAGAGGCTTTCAAAGCAAAATAGTATGTTAGTTAAAATGAGTGAAATTTATGGTATGATTATTCACTTGCCTTTATTTCTGTTTAATATTTCTGCTTCTGTGACGTTGTTTATAAACGTTCTCGCGAAGGCGCATCCGTAACATAGAGAGAGGATTTAGGAATTCTGTTGGGAATTTAAAGTTTTCGTCTTGGGTCATCATTGTATCACTCGATTTAAGTACTTTTTTCTTGTCCTGGTATGGTATTTTGTATTCTTTGATTTGCTTGTTGAACTACGTCATTTTTTGATAGCTTCCCCAACCATTCTCCCCGCATTTTCTCTTACTAAGCAGATACAGTTTTTCGATGAGTAGTTCCTCTGACTTTACTACGTTACACTGCTCATCGCTTAAGATGATTTCGACGGCGCGCAGATCGATGATATATGTGCTGTTTGTAAGTTTTGTTCTGGAAAATACGAGAAAATATCAGAAATTTGAAAAACATTCGTAACGGTTAGAGAACATAACAAAAAATATCTGCGTTTCTCTCTTGAAAAATAAGTTGAAGCGAAAGAGACAGAACTTGTCCTTGTGACCACCACAATATGGGAGCTACCCGTTCAAATACTTACGTTTACTCAGGTACGACGTCTACCACTGCACAACTACTGTAGAGCACAACGGGGGAAATAGAGGTACCTTCGGACGCAGATACCATTATTAGCCGTGGGTGGTTGAGAGGTATCCTTAACTTCACCCAAAAGCACTTCAACCTTTGTTTACAGAGTGGGCAAAATGAAACTGGCAAGGAAATCTTTCGTACACACTAAGACAGGCGGATGAGGCAAGTTGGGTTGCCTACCTTAAAGTGCATGAAATATTTCCGCACCAGTTTCGTTTTGCTCGCCTTGGTAAGTGTCGCAAGTGTAGAATATTTGTTTCTGAAGTGAAGCACCCACAGATACACTATATTGCTGTTATTTAATTTATTAATATTTCTTTTATTTGTGACCAGTCACATCTCCGACTTCAAGCGCTCATTTTTCCAGTTAACCAAGCTGTCGTCGTGGAACCCTGAATCATCATTTGTCACAGGAAGAGTCTATGATCAACAATAATGCCTGATGCGAACTCGAAAGCATGAGAATGGGGCTGTGACCTCGGAACTAGTCTCAAATAAACGAAACGGAGGTAAAAACAATAAAGTGTAAAAAAATAATTTATCAGCTACATCCCGTCAAATAGACATCCCCTTCGAAAGTAACGGAGAATATCATGGAAAAGTGTAGAACAGTTCTATGCCGATAGCTAGAATTCCTTTTCGTACTTCTAATTTATAATCTGATACTTCGGACACAAGTAAGAAGTGCTATCATATCAGAAAACTTCACTAGCTCCTTGACAGAGAAAACTGTATATTGTATCAACGAAAGTACATGGTTTGTGTGTGTTAGTATGTTTGTTACTACTTCACGCTGAAACAGTTGGACCGATTTTGATCAAATTTAGAATAGAAATAGCTTTTACCCTGAGTTAATACATAGACTTCCTTACGTATACCTGCCCATGAAAAGGAGAGAGGGTGGGGGAAGGGTGAAAAAGAAGTGTAGCCCACGACAAGCGAATAGCCATTTCGTATTCATCTAGTTTTTGAGAACGATAGCACTTATTAACTTGCAACGAACTTTACACGTAATTTCAAACATCCGATAAACTTTTTCTCGTTCACAACAGCCACAAAAGAATGAAAGGGAAAAAATATCGATGATTACATTTTTGCTGTTAATACAGTAAATCTGCCGCATCAATCATGTTTAATTTATTACTTCTTTGCTACAAACTCTATTCGCAACACATTTCACAGACAGTTTCCAAGTATACCACTGAGTGTACCTAGAAAAGTATGTTATTATACGATATTTACCTCAGCAGACACGACGTCATAAGCATAGAACAAAGTGAAAATCAAACTGCAGGGTGAAATTTGCCAGATATACAGGTCAAGTATGGTAAACATATGTGAAATATATTTGACATGTGAATACCTGGGCACAGTTCATCCTAAACCGCTGAAACGATTTCACCCTAATTTGGTACATATTTTAGTTAGGATCTGGAAAGAAATACTATGCGGGTAGGGACTACCAGCTCCCTATTCAGGTGGTGGTGACTATGAGCTGAGAGTAGGAGGGAGGAGGAGATTAACAACACAGAGGGGGAGGAGGAATTAGGCAGTGAAATGGAAAAGGAGATGGAGAAGGAAGAGGAGGAGATGGGCAGAGAGAGGGAAGGAGATGGGCTGAGAGAGGAGTCAGGAATAAATGAACTACGTGAGGGGGTAGGAGGAGATGGACAGGAAGAGGGGGAGGATGAGGGAGGATGAGTTGGACAGAGAGAGGAGGAAGAGGAAAAGGAGAAGAGTGCCACATGGAGCCGTTGAACAGAGAGAGAGAGAGAGAGAGAGAGAGAGAGAGAGAGAGAGAGAGGATGGAGGACACGAGGGTGAGGAGGAGGAGGAGGAGGAGGAGGTGGTGGTGGTGGACAGAGAGAAGCGGAAGGAACAGGCGGACTAATAGAAGATTGGAATAAACACGTACCCAAGCAATTGTTTTGTAAATTGTTAATGGTGAGTAACACGGTTGAGTGCAGCTAACAGTAAATGAAGTTGTGTGGTACGAGTGGTTGGGTGACCTCTAAGGGTAGGTTCAGTCACCTAACTAAAAAGGTTTTTCCTATCCTTAACGCCTGCAGGAAACTTCACGATGTATGAGCTACGTAAAGAAATGTATGTATCAAGTGCAAGTGACAGTAATCTGTGTGTGTGTGTGTGTGTGTGTGTGTGTGTGTGCGTGTGTGTGTAGTGTAGTGTAGTTTAGTGTCATGTTTGTGTTGAGAATGATGGGCGAAGGGAGAGGGAGAAACCCGGTGCCGGCCATAGCCTACTCCTGTCGAACAGCACCACGGGGACCGCCTAGCTTAACGTACCCATCCAACTGACGGATCACCGTCAACAGTGGCGCGCACCCTCACTTCATGAGACACAGTGAAGACGTTTGAAATTTAATCCACGGCATGGGTGCAAAGCCTGTTGATTAGGGAATTTACGACGCCATCCCTCCTATCCCCTCTGCCATAAAGGCAAAGGGAAAATTATCAACAGCAGGCGGCGTACGCGGGGGAGTCACTCACTGAAGTACTGGTTACCTCCTACAGTGCTTACCGCTGATGATCTGATGATCTACCTCGGCACAACCGTTGACTATAAATCTAATAACTAACGACCGTTAAGGTAAACAATGGTTAATTTATTAGATTCGTTTTTGAGACGGGTTGAAAACACTCTGGACATGCAAATTTGGTTTTCCCATCACTGACTTTCTTACTAAACTACTGGCACTTTCCTATCATATTAAAATTTGTGCTCTATCTATATTCGAATGTTCCAATTTTACAGACTACTAGGCCGAAAGCTATCTCCGCCCAAATGTAAACGTTCGAAATACCGGTAACGTTCCCTTTTTTACACTGTGATGAGGACTTCACTCACAGCAGTATTCAGTCCGACAATGCTTTCATATGATAGCTGCAGCCAGTAGTCGACGTCAAAAATAAAACAGGCAATGCACAACACAACATGCGTACACACACACACACACACACACACACACACACACACACACACACACACACACACACACACACACACACACACATTCACCTCCCACCCCCGACACACACACAGTCATGGACTGTGCGGCTGATTCCGCGCGAAGGTTCGAGTAGTGTGTAAGCTTAGGGACTGATGACCTTAGCAGTTAAGTCCCATAAAATTTCACACACATTTGAACACACACACACACACACACGCAAACACACACACACACACACACACACACACACACACACACACAGTGGATAACATTGTCCCAGAAATAAATTACAATGTTTCCTATCCCTCAGTCTGACCAAGGTTTTCGGGATGTTGCTCTTGGGCATCAGGAGAATGCTGGTTCTGGAAAATCCCTCCCAAGATTCCGAATTGGGACTCCCTTGCCTTTCTCCTACTCTACTGAGACATTCCGCTGAACATAACTAAGTTCTAGGGAAAAAATGAAGTGACACATGATGTAGATTGTCACGCCTTGGAAGTGGTTATACTAATGAATCCGACAGTGTACTAGAAAAGTGTGTGTGTGTGTGTGTGTGTGTGTGTGTGTGTGTGTGTGTGTGTGTGTGTGTGTGTGGGTGTGGGTGTGGGTGGGTGTGGGTGGGTGGGTGGGTGAGTAGGTGTTGGGTCGGGGGGGGGGGGGGGCAGGGATTAGGTAGACGTAGACTACAGTACTGTATATTCTTTCTTTCTGAACGAATGCTGTGTACCTGACTGTCACCAACACGCCACGGTAGAGTAGCTGAAGTGTGGGGCCTCTTAAGCGGACGCAACACTGGAATCCAGAGGACTTACGGTCGCTGCAGGACCAGCGAGCGGGAGCTCCGGCTGTTAAACGGCGCTTTGTGCTCGGTAGCGGCGCGTGAATGGGGCGCGCCGGCTGTTGCCATGGACACAGCCCAGTAAATATCTCGACCCGCGGCGCCGGCGGCCGTTGCTCACGCGTGCGGCAGGTACAACTGCGGCGCTCCTCCTAAGGAGTACTCGCGCTGTAACTGAATGTTTATACGCGCGTAAATCAGCCGCCGCTGCGCGTCCCTGATGGCCGCCTTTTTGTTCCCCAGGTGCAGGATGGCACAAATGTTCCCAACTGGTCTACTCGCCCACGGAAAAAAAGGAAACGAGAAACAATTTTTCACTGTTCCTGCGCATCGCTTTCATCTCCACACAGAGGATACCTCATATACGTATTTTCAAGCAGCATGAGGACCGTCACATGACCGACTCATCTTTTGGCTGTTTGAAACGAAAGCAATAACACTTTCGTGTTTGGGTGGTAGATGCACACTTCTCGTGATGAATTCACCGTTTGTACACAGGGTGAACCCGAACTCTACCTACAAAATGTCGGGGATATTTTCTGTTTTGGTGTAGGGCACGTGTTCTCTGCGATCGCTCATTGCAGAATAACATACACCATTTTGATCCTGAAGTCATTATGAATGAAGACAAAAAGGAATTACAGGCATTGGCTGGGGGTGAGAATTGACTGAAATCAACGAGTGAAGTCGAAAATTTATGGTGGACCGGTATTTAAACGCGAGTTTCTTGCTTACTAGACGGATTCTATGACCACTGTGCCATCCGCACACAGTGATCGTTACAACTTCAGGGACTACCCAAGTACGGCTCTCATCAAACCCAAATTCTCAGCTGATCCACACGCTATGAATATACGGCCCCTTGCGCATTAGAGGGTGGATAATTTGAAAATTTGGGTCTAGCGGAAGGTAAGCTAGTGTAATTCGTGCAGATGCAATTACCACTGTGTCCGGGTGGCACAGTGGCCAGAGCATTTGCCTACTTGCCTAGTAAGCATGAAATCCGTGTTCGAAACCTGATCCTTCACAAATTTTCAACTTTCCCTGATGATTTCAATCAATACCCGTCCATAGCCAATGTCTTCAATTCCATTGTGCCTTAATTGATTAGGGCTGCTTGATCAAAATGGTGTCTGTACTATCGAACGTGTATATATAATATATAATGTCCGAAAGCTCGACGAAAGTTTGGAACAGTGTTGTAAAATATACGGACGGTGTTCAGTACTACCATGCTTCGTGACCGTTTCCAATTCATGTAAACATACCGCTGCCGCAGCAGCACACCACGAGCAGTCCAGTATCAACAATAGCTTCATTCTGTGTTCAGTACTGCAATAACATGCCATATAGAGGCATAAAGAATTTTAATACAGTCAAGATAATTGCTTTACTCTCAGCAGGACAAACACAGCAAAATTTTGCCGATCGGTTACATGTCACTCAATGTGGTGTGTCTAAGGTGTGAAGATAGTACAGAAAGAAGGGAAATGTGAGCGCTAGACCTCGCAGTGGTCGTCTTCGCATGACAACACCAATGCTGGATCGTTTCCTCCAACTGTCGACTCTCAGGAGCCCTACGTCTGCTGCCAGAAATATTTGAAATAACTTATTCCTGGCCACAGGGTTTGTATCTCAGACGAAATAGCACGTAGAAGTTTGCATCGGGGTGGTCTTCATTCCAGAAGACCAGTGAGAAGTTTTGCACTGAACCAACAGAATCGACGTAGTCGAAGGACCTGGACTCTTGCACATCAACACTGGACGATTATGGAATGGAGAAATATCATGTTTTCTGAGAGACAATGACTGATTTAAGTCCATCCATTTGCAGGTGGTAGTGTAATGTTCCGGGCGGCAATAATGATGGGACGGCGGACCCGTCCAATCCCCATCTACGGCAATTTGACTAGTTCCCGATACCTCCAAGAGGTCCTACTAACGATTTCAAGGACCTATAGAGGTTAATTCGATGACAATGCAAGACCGCACTGATACTCTAGCAGTGTTTCTGTATCTTCAAAGACACATCAAACGAATTCACTGACCAGCACAGTCCTCAGACATGAATGCAGTTGAGCTTGTATGGAACGTGTTGAAGGTAGCCGTTGCACGGCACCCGAATCCACCTGACAATTTTTCAGGACCTCACTGAGCTGCCATTGAGGAGTGGGACCTCATAACCCTAGACAAACTTGATGGGCTCATCCAGAGCATGTCTTGCAGAGTGGAAGAAAATTTGGAAACTGATGGTAAGAGCCTATGGGGCCAAACTGCAGAGGTCATCGGTCCCTATGCTTACACAATACTTTAACTAACTTACGCTAAGATCAACACACACACACACACACACACACACACACACACACACACACACACACACACACACACACACACACTAGCTCGTGGGAGGACTCGAACCTACGTCGGGGGCAGCAGCGCGGACCTTGACAAGACGCCTAAGACTGCGCGGCTACCCCAAGCGGTTGGAGTGGGAGAACTCATTTGTGTCGGGGGAGGACATACTCACTACTAAACACTGACAAACATCATCATAAGATACAGATTTTCACTGTTTTTGTTTTCCTTAATTTATTTTGTAATGTTTCTTGTATCTAGCCGAAATCATTCTTGTTTTCAGAAGCAATTACGTTTCGGGAGGCATTCTAGGGTAGTCCGTGTAGTTCAAATGAGCAATGATTCCGGATGGCTCAGTGATCAGAGCATCTGCCTAGTAAGCAGAGACCCGGGTTCGAATCCAATTCCTCCATAAATTTGCAACTTTCACTACTGATTACAAACAATACCCACTCGCAGCCAATATCTGTCCTTTGTGTCTTAACGTATGATTTATTCATTTTGTTACCCCAGTTACCATTATTTCTGTGAAAATGAACAGCGTAAAACACGAACTAATGAAACAACAGTGAGATGAAACACGCACACTTGTATCACAGAGTGTACAACCTTTTCTGTATCTGGTACAGCACGTAAGAAATGTATAACTTATTTCAACTAATAAAAATGCAACAGTTAACAGTAATTGATATATTAATAAATCAGTCACAACTGTTAGGCCTACAACTTTGCTTTTGCCATTTTTTTCTTCTAGTTCATGGCGTTATTGTGAAAACCTTGGGAAAAATTTACGAATCAAAACGTTGGTCGTCGCTAGCCACCGATTCCTCTCATCTTTCGACAGCACTCGAATCTCGCGTTGGAAGAACTGGGCATCTTCTGAGGAAACCTATGAACCGACCTATTTCTCACTTGTTCCTATGACCGGACGTGCTGGTCGACCAGGCCACTGACCGAGAAAGGTGTTAGTGAGAGGGAGCATTCTGAATAATACGCCACGTGTGATAAGTCCTCCATTTCCGACGTTTCCAAGTTTGTTTTGGCCGGTTTTATGACATGGGGTCGAGCTTTGTCATCCTGTTAAGTCACCTTATATCTGTCACCCTTGTCTTCCAGTGCTTAGCTCAAACGCATCAACTGCTTTCGAAAACGATCTCCTGTGATATTTGCCGTCGGCTCAAGCACCTTCGAAAAATCAGCTCTCTTCCCTGTGACGCTTCAAACAAGGTGTCGACATACGCGGAAGAAAGACCACATATCGGTAGTTCAGTGTGAGGTGTGAGGTGGGTTAATGATTTCGCACTGCCACAAATTTTCACCACAGTTATGCCCAACGCCGCAACGAGAGTGTCCCGCGATGAAAAGGTGATCTCAGCCCCACTTCCCAACATTTTACCCATTCTTTAGACGTCTCTCCGATGGAGGTCAGAACCATGAAATCCAATGTCGAAACCACTCTGTTTTCTTACGTGTGGCCGAGGACAACGTTTGAGACACACTGTCGCTCTGAATCGAAAAGTAAAAACCTCAAGATCTGACTTCAAGGCATCAATCAAAATATCGCTTTACCTGGGGAGGTGATTCGTACACATTTCGCGGTTGCAAGCGACATTTCGCAGTTCATTGGGTAACAGGAAGATGTCCTTGACAACCTTTGCAATTGTTGACACCCACAGACGTTTCAACCCTTGTCTAAGAACACTGTGGAGCTGCATCCCCAATGGACGTGATTCCATCTCTTTGGAGGCTAGCGCGACCGCAATTTCTGCTCTCGTGTACAGGCTGAAAACACTGTTGATTGTTAAAAACTACCTGACGAAATTTGAAGTTAATCCGAAGCAGAAAAATGTACTTACGCTTTTCCAACCTTCATTTTGTCCACCCTCCTATGGTGTGATCATACGGAAGTGTAACATTAACACTTACGAGAGTAAAACGGCAAAGGGTCTCTCTTAGAGCCCCCATTTCGGCAACACCCTCGTTGCCTCCCACGCCCTCTTGTTGAGCACGTTACAAATGTGCTTTCAGAAATTCCGACAACAAAGCAGCCTGACTGCAGCTCTAAAACCTGAGGGTTAGGCAACCCTTAGACACGGAGTCTCACAAACGGACAGCACTGAAGCACGATTTATGAATGAAAATCCGTCTCCGTTTTCTTTCCTTGTATACCGAATGTAGATGACCTCACTCATAGCCTTGTTGTGGGGTTGCGCTGAAATGCAAATAATTTGCATATCCAAATATGTAGTACTCTTTATGAAAAATTGGCATTTGTTGCCTGCCACCTTTATTACGTTCCTAGCTTAATGTCTTGCAGAGTATTTATGATCAATGAGTATACACGACTGAAGGTAGTGATTGTCTGTAGACTGAACGAAGATCAAAAGCTAACAGTTACTAATACAATGAAACCTCTCACGATCGTTTGTCATAGTTAATCTTCAGGGTTGTACGGTCGTGGTGCAAGAAACGTTGTCTTTCCCGACGTTTCGTCCAAAGCTGCGTAGAACGTTTTCAGACGTCAACCTGGTTCAATTGTGTCTTAACCAGGAGCACTTCTGAAGACGTGCTGTGCAGCTTTTGAAGAAACGCCAGAAAGGAAAAGTTTTATCGACCACCATACAACGCGGAAGATTCACCAGCAGCTTGGAGATAGGCCTAAAGTCAAATACATGTAAATATAATTCCTTCTAAAGCTGTACTGGAACAGAATACTGATTCATGTGATTGTTCCTGCAGACTATCACTTATTTAAGAACTCTGGGAAAGTAAAGGGAATGAATCAATTTTGTTAATCGATTAGATTTCGTCATTACCAAGCTGTGGACTGAAAGCAGTTGATTTGGTTTAATAGTTGTACCATGCCATTTGGATTTGAAACGAACGTACACTTTTCTGCCAAGTCTCATTTTTTTAAACACGAATGCGGAATACCGAAGCTTCACATTTACCAGAGTTTCGGGACGCGTCCTCCAGTGAATTGGGCGCTATTTTTGCCTGTAAAGTTGAGCTTCATTAGGCGCCGACGTTGATGACCCTCGAAATGCGAACACCGGTTCTGAAACAATGCGGAGTAAAACTGCTAATGAGCTCTCGCAGAAACTAGCACTTCTTGCTGACCTCCGTAATTGTGCCGCCTAAAAAGCTATTTCACTCTCGCCCTTTCGGCCAGCGACGCTGGAAATTACGCCCCTCGGCGGATTCTCCGAGACCCAGCAGCCGCTAATGCGCCCACTACAGTCAATAAGTGCTCAAGAAGTAATCCCCCCCCAGGGGATCCACAACTCTTTTGTGGATACGTGTGTAGCGAGCACGGGACCCCGAGCTAATGTGGCCTTCCTTCCTTTCCGGGCTGCATACCTTCCCTTTCCGTATCCTTCCCCATCCCCCATCTTCGCCCCCCCCCCTCACCTCTGGCTCTTTCCTTCCCTTTCTCCCCCTCTGGGAGTATGGTTTGTGCCTACGTCCGGAGACGGACGCTTGTAAATGTACCGCACTCTTCGCCTTCCTTGCTTGTATGTCTTCATCTTTCTTCGTCCTTCTCTTTTCCTTACCTCTTCTCTTTACCTCTTCTCTTTACCCTTTTCTCCGCTGCGGCGTTTGAGACCTCTCTTCTTTCCTTTCCCTGTCTCTTTCTTCCTCCCTGTGCGTGTCTGAAGGCCGACCCACGCACTTCCATGCGTAGCCGGTGACGGGGTAACGCGTAATTCCCCGCCCCGGGTAGACAGGTAGGACACGTACGTACCCCCTGGTAACGGCCAGGCCCAGGGAGGGGTGATTACCCGAGCTGATACCTTCCGAAAGTGCCGATTGGTCCCTCCGTCCGTTTGTCGGGAGGTGTGACCTGAGGTGTGAACAATCACCTAAGGCGGGTGTGCCCTCGGTGAGGGCCCCCACAAGGGAGGAGCGCGCCATCGGAGACGCCGGTAATCATGGGGGATTCTTCCGCAATGGTTTCCTCACCTTCCACTATGTCTGCTCACAAACGTAAGTTCACTGAGTCTCAGCCACAGACGGTTCTTCCATCGTTGCCACAGTTCCTTGTTGTTTCTCGGTCTGACGAAGGTCACGACTTTTCCACGGTCAACCCTTTCATTATTCAGAAAGGTGTCGACGCAATTGCGGGTCCTGTAAAGTCTTGTTCCAGATTACGGAATGGCACCCTGTTGTTAGAAACACACAGTGCCCTCCAGGCTCAAAAATTGCTGCGTACTTCTCTGCTCCACACCTTCCCTGTCCGGGTGGAACCGCACCGTACCTTAAATTCCTCGCGTGGAGTCGTTTATACACGCTCCCTCGATGGATTGTCTGACGAAGAAATTCAGCACTACCTGTCTGACCAGGGCGTCACCGCTGTTCATCGGGTTATGAAAAGGGTTGACTCGAACATCATTCCAACCCGCACTGTCTTCTTGACATTTGACAAAGTTCAACTCCCATCAAAAATCAAAGCAGGCTATGAGATAATTTCCGTTCGCCCTTATGTCCCAAACCCTACGCGTTGCTATCGATGTCAGCGGTTCAATCACACCAGCCAGTCCTGTTCCAATCCAGCCAAATGTGTTACGTGTGGCAAGGATGCACATGAGGGTGCTTGTCCACCTCCATCCCCTCACTGCATCAACTGTATGGGTGACCACGCTGCTTCCTCTCGAGATTGCCCCGTTTTTAAGGATGAAAAGCTCATCCAGGAAATAAGAGTGAAGGAAAAGGTGTCGACATTTGCTGCTCGAAAATTATTCGCCAGTCGACAGCCCGCCGTGCCTCAGAAAGGAAAATACAGCACTGTCCTTGCTTCTCCTCGGCCAACAAAGGAGGCGGCCACGCAGACTTGCGACCTCACATTTAGTACCACGGTCGTCAGATCGGCCAGCGCAAAGATCGCCCGTTCAACCTCACCTCTTTCGCCTGCCCACTCTCTGGCTCACCCTTCGTCGGGTTCTGCTAAATCTCGAGCCCAAAAGTCAGACGCCAAGTCTTCGAAAAAAGAGCATTCTCGTGAAGAGTTTTTACGTACTGCAACTTCACAACCATCGGTTCCTCCTTCATCTAAACATACCTCCAAGAAGGCTACGAAGAAACACAGTTCCTCTCCTTCTCCGCCAAGGCGTGTCCCATCTACAGCACCACCTGGCGGAAATCGCCCTCGGCCATCTTCTGTGTCGCCGAGGCGCACTGTTGGTGGCCGGTCAACTGGCCGATCGTTGGTGGCAGGAGCTGCTCCTGACCAACCTATGGATCAGGATCTTCTGCCTTCGACTGAATGCCATTCCATGCTGTCGGTCGCAAGCTCTGAGCAGTCGTTGAGTTGACAGCACCCTTGGTGCCGTTCCTCCATTTTCTGTTCACCCTATGTCCATTATCCACTGGAATATCCGCGGCATTCGCGCCAATCGGGAGGAATTGTCGATCCTCTTACGATCCTACTCGCCGGTCATCTTCTGTCTTCAGGAAACAAAGCTGCGTCCCCATGACCGCTTTGTTCTCCCTCATTTTCAGTCCGTCCGATATGACCTCCCCTCAGTTGAAGGCACTCCAGCCCATGGAGGACTCATGATTCTGCTCCATGATACTCTCCATTATCACCCAATCCCCTTAAACACTTCCTTCCAAGCTGTCGCCGTCCGTCTTTCCCTTTCTGGATACACGTTCTCTCTTTGTACGCTATACATTCCATCGTCTACACCAATGGCACGAGCTGATCTCCTTCATCTTCTTGATCAGCTTCCACCCCCCTATTTGCTGGTTGGGGACTTCAATGCCCACCACCCGCTTTGGGGATCTCCACATCCTTGTCCACGTGGCTCACTATTGCTAGACGTCTTCCACCAAGCGGATCTAGTCTGCCTCAACACTGGGGTCCCTACATTTTTGTCTGCCTCCACGGCAAATTTATCCCATTTGGACCTTGCGGTCGGTACTGTTCCGCTAGCTCGGCGCTTCGAATGGTTCGCCCTTGATGATACACACTCGAGTGACCACTTTCCATGTGTTCTTCGACTGCAGCCTCAACTGCCATATATGCGCTCGCGACGCTGGAAGTTTGCCCAAGCCGATTGGACACTTTTTTCGTCTCTAGCGACATTCGATGACCGTCGCTTTCCCAGCGTCGACGATGAGGTCACACATTTTACCGACGTTATTCTCACAGCTGCGGAACGTTCAATACCACGCACCTCCGAATTGCCCCGGCGCCCTCCAGTTCCTTGGTGGAACGAGGCCTGCCGTGACGCAATACGTGAGCGGCGACGTGCTCTTCGCATTTTCCGTCACCATCCAACTTTGGCCAACTGTATCCGATATAAGCAGCTCCGTGCGCGATGCCGTCGCGTCATCCGCGATAGCAAGAAGGCAAGCTGGAAATTCTTTACTAGCTCATTTAACAACTTCACTCCCTCCTCGGAAGTTTGGAGTCGGCTTCGACGGTTCTCAGGCGCGCCTAGTTTCTCCCCGGTCTCTGGGCTCACTGTCGCGCATGATACCTTAGTGGACCCCGTCGCAATTTCTAACTCATTGGGTCAGCACTTTGCTGAGATTTCGAGCTCTTCAAATTACCCGCCAGCGTTTCTCCCGAAGAAACGTGCAGCAGAAGTGCGGCATCTTGCTTTCTCCTCTCAAAATCGCGAAAGCTACAATACTGTTTTCTCCATGCGCGAACTCCAACATGCACTCTCTACTTCTCGCTCCTCCGCCCCAGGACCGGATGGTATCCATGTCCAAATGTTGCTGCATTTATCAACCCATAGCCTGCGTCACCTCCTTCGCCTTTATAATCGAATTTGGACCGACAGTACCTTTCCCAGGCGATGGCGGGAAGCTATTGTCGTTCCCGTTCCGAAACCTGGAAAGGACAAACATCTCCCCTCTAGCTATCGCCCCATTTCTCTCACGAGTAGTGTCTGTAAGGTTTTGGAGCGTATGGTGAATTACCGTTTAGCTTGGTGGCTGGAGTCCCGCAGTCTTTTAACA
This sequence comes from Schistocerca serialis cubense, assembly GCF_023864345.2. Taxonomy (NCBI): domain Eukaryota; kingdom Metazoa; phylum Arthropoda; class Insecta; order Orthoptera; family Acrididae; genus Schistocerca; species Schistocerca serialis. The sequence goes on from NC_064642.1 coordinate 590,228,266, forward strand.
CCAGCCCAATGCGGATTCCGAAAGCATCGTTCTGCTGTTGACCATCTTGTTGCTCTCTCCACTTATATCATGAACAATTTTCTCCGGAAACGCCAAACGGTAGCAATATTTTTTGATCTGGAGAGAGCGTACGATACCTGTTGGAGGACAGGCATCCTCCGCACGCTGTTCTCTTGGGGCTTTCGAGGCCGGCTGCCCCTTTTTCTTCGCGAATTTATGGCAGAGCGCACATTTAGGGTGCGGGTGAACACTACTCTCTCCCGTACTTTCTCCCAAGAAAACGGGGTACCCCAGGGCTCCGTGCTGAGTGTTGTACTGTTTGCCATCGCCATTAATCCAATTATGGATTGTCTCCTTCCTGATGTCTCGGGCTCCCTCTTTGTGGACGATTTTGCGATCTACTACAGCTCTCAACGGACCAGCCTTCTTGAAAGACGTCTTCAAGGATGTCTCGATCGCCTCCACTCGTGGAGCATCGAAACCGGCTTCCGTTTCTCACCCAGTAAGACCGTTTGTGTTAATTTTTGGCGACGTAAGGAGTTTCTTCCGCCCTCCTTACATCTAGGTCCTGTCAACCTTCCGTTTTCCGACGTCGCTAAATTCTTGGGTCTTATGTTTGACAGAAAACTGTGCTGGTCGTCCCACGTTTCCTATCTTTCGGCTCGCTGTCTGCGTTCCCTTAACACCCTCCGTGTCCTGAATGGTACCTCTTGGGGAGCGGACCGGGTGGTCCTTCTCCGCCTCTATCGCGCCTTAGTGCGCTCGAAATTGGATTATGGAAGCATAGTCTACTCCTCTGCTCGGCCGTCTATTCTTCGGCGTCTCGACTCTATCCACCACCGTGGATTACGTTTAGTGTCTGGAGCTTTTTACACTAGCCCTGTGGAAAGCCTTTATGCTGAGACTGCTGAACCTCCGCTGTCCAATCGGCGGGCAGTCCTTCTGAGTCGTTATGCTAGCCATTTGTCTTCCATGCCTGCTAATCCAGCCCATAACCTTTTTTTCGACGCCTCCTTTGATGTCGGGTATGCAGGCCGCTCCTCCTCCCTACTACCCCCGGGAGTCCGCTTCCGTCAACTGCTCCATTCTCTTTCCTTCCGCTTTCCTAAAACCTTCTTGACAACTTGGGGTACAGCACCGCCTTGGCACCGTCCCCGGATCGACATGCTCAGAGAGCTATGTCAATTTCCCAAAGATGGTACCCCTACACTTGTTTACCGTCGGGCATTTGCTGCTCTATGTGCACAAATGACGGAAGCCACATTTATTTACACCGATGGCTCGAAAACATCGTTAGGTGTAGGGAGTGCCTATATTGTTGGCGACACCCCAAATCACTTTCGGCTTCCTGACCAGTGTTCGGTTTATACTGCAGAGCTTTACGCTGTTCTCCAGGCTGTCCACTACATCCGCCGCCATCAGCGGATACAGTACGTAATCTGCTCAGATTCTCTCAGCTCTCTCCTAAGTCTCCAAGCCCTTTACCCTGTGCACCCTCTGGTCCACCGGATTCAGGACTGTCTGCGCTTGCTCCACCTGGGGGGCGTCTCAGTGGCGTTCCTCTGGCTCCCGGGACACGCTGGTATCTGTGGAAATGAGGCGGCCGATATAGCGGCCAAGGCTGCAGTATCTCTTCCTCGGCCAGCTCTTCAGTCTCTTCCGTTTACCGATCTACGGAGCGGTTTATGTCGCCAAGTTACTCATTTATGGCATGCGCATTGGTCAACACTTCCCCACAATAAATTGCGGGAAGTGAAAGCCGTTCCTTGCGCTTGGACCTCTTCCTCCCGAACGCGTCGTCGGGAGGAGGTAATTTTAGCTCGACTCCGGATAGGGCACTGTCTTTTTAGTCATCGACATCTTTTAAGCGGTGATCCTCCCCCACTCTGTCCCCACTGCTCTCAGCTGTGGACGGTCAGACACCTTTTAATTGAGTGCCCCTACTTTAATCCATTACGCTCCCGTCTACAGCTATCGCCTGATCTATCGTCGATTTTAGCAGATGACACGCGCTCAGCTGACCGCGTTCTACAGTTTATTAGTGACAGTGAAATGACGTCAGTCATTTGAAGCTTTTTTTTTTGTGGACAACCAACCCCTTTCTATAGTGGACTTTTAAGCATTCCTTCTGCCTTTAGTTTCTCCAATTTTCTGACTATGTTTCCATTGCTGCTGATTTTAAATTTCGTTTTTTTCCTGTTTTCTACGTCACGGGCTGGGCGCTAATGACCATAGAAGTTTTGCGCCCTAAAACCACAAACAAAAAAAAAAAAAAAAAAAAAAAAAAAAAAAGAAGTAATCCACTAAAATAAATGCTCCAATTAACGCTGAAAGGATACCCATTTGCCCAGGTTAGGTTTTTTGAACTAGAAAGATGTGTCTCACATCAGCTACCTGTTCCGTTTTTCCTCGACTATTTCATTTTCTTAAACATAACCCTGTCTTCACGACGTTGCAAGCTAAGTAATCTGTTCATTAGTTGCTTCATAAGCTCCGTTACGCCTTTTATGAAGCCCTGTGTTTACTGGCGTTAAGTATCGAACGTCCAAAGTATCTAACCTTTGTCAAATATGTGTGTGTGTGTGTGTGTGTGTGTGTGTGTGTGTGTGTGTGTGTGTGTGTGTGTGTGTGTGTGTGTGTGTGTGTGTGAGTGGGGGGGGGGATACATTTCATTACCCATAAGAATGACATCGTGAAAGGACTGGCTGTGAATCGGCCTAATAAAAACCTTTTCATTACCAAAGCGAGAGCAAAATACTAGAAAGATTACATGACGGTGCCAGTGAAATGTGTCGACCATATGCAACAGGCAAAGGTTAAGCAGGCTGTAGAGAATGTATATTGACTTTCCTGCCCTCTATGACATGTACATACAGAAAGGACTGAACAAAAGCAGGAGAATTATGGCAAACTGAGAGGGTCGCAAGTGCGTAAGGAGAAAGTTGAGAGTTGCGATTTGAAAAAAGCTTGAGGTCTCGTATCCGAGACTAAACAAAAACTACCAACTACACCAAATGCCATGGAAAACACTCTGCTGCCTAGTGAAATGCAAGAGTAACAAGATGCTAGCGAGAATTCCGTAGTGACTAAACTCAAAGTGTTTACAGTCGTATCGCAGCACGGTCAGAATCTCGGTGAAAGTAGGCTACTGCATTTTCTGTTTTTTTCTTTTTTTTGTATAACGAATGCAGAATAGTAGATAAGAGTAGTAATGAAGGATGCAATAAGCTTGAAAAAACAGACTAAGGTGACGTTCTAGAAAAGGATGGGGCTCTCAGCATGAGATAAACTTAGTCTGTCATCAGAAAATCAAGTCCTTTACTTGGAGTGTAGCTCTTTAGTCTCTTAATGACCAAAGAATGCAGAGTGAATAGTAATAAATGTGATGCTCCCATTGGCAACTAAGAAATAAAATGATACATTCCAACAGAATAAATGCCACTTTTTGTGGTAGGGGACCAAGAAAAGAAGTAACCTGTAGATGGAGCATGGTTCAAGACGCAGTCTCCCCCACGCCATAATGGTTTAGTGGAAGGTAAAACTGCAAGAGGCAGAGCCGGAAAAACTCTCTTCAGACAGGTAATGCAGTGGAATTGTAAAATACAGCCCGATCGGGCTCCTTAAGAGGTGCTACAAATCAGGCCCAGCATTTTGTATTGAAGTAGAAGGACAAGAAGGAGAAGGAGAATATGATGTGATGATAAAGACAGCAACACGGCGCAGAGACCTATAGCTCAACAATTGTACTGCATTGAGGCCCTTTGCGTTTAGTTCCACATCTGCCTTTATTGCTTTATGAAATAAGAGCTAGGAGCGTTTTTCATTGCCGTTCGTCTTCAGAACTCATATATTAATTCTGATAAAGTTTCTTTCTTTTTTTGTTTTGTTGAAGAATGAGGAGTGATTTAATATCTAGTTTTTGGTTGCATAATGAAGTCTTTGAGACAGTTAGAGTAGCTCTATACATTACTATCTACCTCTTCGTGACTAATTTTTTCCTTCCCTCGTTTATCGACGTGCTGTAGCAGTGGATATAGTTTCCTTCAGTGTGAAAATATACACCGACACTGACACGTTTCCCGTAAAGCGGCGGCAGTCTGAGCTATACCTTCAATTCCAGTTTTGGGATCCGTAGGTGGGGACAGCCCACAGGAAAATCGCGTAATGTGTTCATCAGCATTACAACTAAAAACCACAGTAGTTACATCCAATCTCATTAAAAAGCCGCTTTATGTGCCTAATCGACAGAGTGTTCTCAAATTAATTTTTACCGTATTAAAGTACAAAATATATTAACTGTGACTGATTAACACAGAGAATAAGAAGCGCATCAAGCAGTGACATAATAATTCGAGTGCTACGGTGTAGTGTCCGCACAACACCTTCACGCAGCAGCCATATTCAGTTTCGTAAATATTATTATATAGTTGTCACAATCACAAAATATTTTTCAGTTAAATTTGGCATCAGAATAAGTAGCGGCCGTCTGTTGACTGAGCACATAAAATGACACTTCAAACAACTTTGTTGTTGTTGTTGTTGTTGTTGTGTCGTTTTTCTGAGAATCAGGCCAGTTGTTGTTTAGCTTCGCAAGAAAAACCCAATGATAATTCTTTTTCCGCCATCTTCCGCCGGCACATAAAACAAAGAAAATAGGAATTTTATCCAGAAACACCAGGCAAATCCATCTTAAGATTCATAGGAGTAGTTCATTGTTGGGTATCGTTAGAAAAAATACGTTTCAGACACATGTTCTTCCCATTACGATTTACGTAACTTCAGGAGGAAGTACCTTCTGTTTCAACAATGCCACTATCGGTTTTCTCTATTCTGCTGCAAACAAAATAGCGTTCCTGTGTAACGATCTTGGTGCGCATGAAACATCGAGATTAAGTTTTTTCTACTTGACTCTAGGACATAGAGCTCTTTTATTAATTTAGTTCCATATTTTCAAGTCGTGCTTACGTTTATTCGACTTGATATCACGAATACTTCTACTGTACGTTTTGCGAAAACAGGTAGTCGAAATTTTATATCCGTCCCTGAATGATGTAACGGGCTAATTGCTTATGAAACCACCCTGATGAGGAGTCGGTCATAAAATGACTTTTGTTTTCAGGTTCTGTTTATTTTTATAGGATGCTATTGTCAAATGCCGTGGTAGATTTCACATGCACAAAATGAAACACTCAGAAGCAATGGCCTGCAACACGCCACGTGCAGGAAAAGTGGAATCATAGGAAGTTATTTAAATGACACAGTGGTGGCGTGCACGTAGGCCGCTCAGCGCCCTCTTTTGTGTGACCGAAAGGCTCAGTGTTACGCAAAGCTCAGTCGGTACGAAGCCGCCGTAGGACGTGGAATTGTGTAACCAAGTGCCATATGCCTCGCCGATGTCATAGGGTGGAATATCGTCATGTGAGTGCTTTCGAATGGACAGAATGATTGGTCTGTAGGAAGCGGGTCTGTCATTCCGTCGCATTGTAGCTTGTACAGGGCACACTCTTCAACACTGAGGCGTATGTGGAACCAGTGGAAAGAAGAGGACCTCACTAAGCGCTGACAGTGTACTGGACGACATAGTGTGATCTTAGCGCGAGATGACTGTATCTCGTACGCTTAACCGTTAATGGTAATTTCTTTTTGGAAAGGGAGCAAGAATCGCCGTGGCCAAAGCTGCTTTCAACTAGAAAAGGACTCTGCTGACCAGCAAGTTGAGTTTGGCCTTCAGGAAAAAATTGATAAAGTGCTACATTTGGAGCATTGCACTGTATGGAGCATAGACATGGACCATGAGAAAGAAGGAGAAAATATACTTGGAGAGCTTTGAAATGTGGTGCTGGAGGAGAATGGAAAAGATCAAGTGGACACATCGCATAAAAAATAACGATGCACGGCGAAGAGTAGGAGAGGAGAGAAGTATTCTGCGTACAATTCTTCAGAGAAAGGCCAACTGGATTGGACTTGTACTTAGACACGAAGGACTCATACATGATGTCATCGAAGGGAAACTCAGAGAAAACGCAGGACGCGGAAGAAGAAGAATTCAACAGCTGGACGACATGAAAGATGGAAGAAGATGCAACAGACTGAAGGAAGAAGCTGAAGACAGGGAACAATGGAATCAGAAATTCTCCGTACGGAGACATGGACCTGCCACTAGGCACAATACTACATAATAATAATAATAATAATAACCGTAATGGACAGAACAGCTTCGTCCACAGTGTTAGGCGCGACGTTTGAGCACTGCTACGGATGTGGAGATGTCGATGTCGACGGTTCATCGCCGTCTTTTACGTGGTCGACTGGTGGTACAGACGTCTTAGTGTCGTCTTCCACTGACTGGCGTGCTAAGTGGCCAAATGTAGTATTTTCAGAAGAGTCTCCCTTGGGTCGTACAGCGAAGGCCGCATAAGCATTCGATGCCACCGAAAAGAACTCGGAAGGACAGACTTTACTGTTCAACGGTTAGCGGACTAACGTCACTTGCGACGGTTTGGGGTGCCGTTGCCTGTAACACATGAGCTCACTTCCTACAACTTCAGGGAAATCTGAACATCTACCGCTACATCAAGTAGGTTTCACAGCCCGAGGCACTACGCCTCCTGCAGACCGATCCACCTGCCATATTCAGCAAGACAAGGTCTGGCCGAGTGTGCCGAGGAATGTGCAAGCCTTCGTCGAAGAAAAACGCCTACCTTTGCTTCTCTGGCCTGCCCGTTCGCCTGACATTTCGCCCATCGAACGTGTCTTAGATACGGTCGGTAGGCATCTTGTTCGTTCAGATCTTCCTGCAGCCGTAATTGAGGCTTTTTGCACGCGCCTGCAGACCACGTGGTAGAGTATTCTCCAGCAGCATATTCACGCACTCTTTGATTCGATACCTCCACGTCCAGCGGATCTAATTGAATTTCCACATTCGCAGTATACGTACTAGTCCGTAATACTAATAATTTCTGTAGTGCCGTGTCCCTAGCCGGTCGAATAAATTTCATTGTTCCCGTTGGGATTCACAGCCTGCAAGTGTTTAAAGAAGGAATGCATTGACCGGTGTAGGCTCATTGTCCTTTATTAAAATTGCGGCATTAGCTAATGTCGGCCGTGAGGTATTATCAAGCACATTTGCTATGTCATGAACTGCATATCGTCCTCATAAAGGAATGTGATGAGCACGATATGTAATACATGACAGAACAAATGTGCTTGATAATGACTCACGGCCGAAATTAGCTAATAAAACTAAACTCCGTCCGAACAGACCTGGGATGGCCCAACGGTACCGACCGGCCGCCGTGTCATTCTCAGACCACAGGCGTCACTGGATGCAGATATGGAGGGGCATGTGTGTCAGCACACCGCTCTCCCTGCCGTATCTCACTTTACGAGAGCGGAGCCGCTAATTCTCCATCAAGTAGCTCCTCAGTTACGCCTCGCAAGGGCTGAGTGCACCCCGCTTGCCAACAGCGCTCGGCAGGCCGGATCGTCACCCACCCAAGTACTGGTTGGTTCAAATGGTTCTGAGCGCTATGCGACTTAACTTCTGAGGTCATCAGTCGCCTATAACTTAGAACTAATTAAACCTAACTAACCTAAGGGCATCACACACATCCATGCCCGAGGCAGGATTCGAACCTGCGACCGTATCGGTAGCCCGCTTCCAGACTGTAGCACCTAGAACCGCACGGTCACTCCGGCCGGCCACCCAAGTGCTAGCCCAGCCCGACAGCGCTTAACTACGGAGATCCGACGAGAACCGGTGTCACCACTGCAGCAAGGCCGTTGGCGAAATTAGCTAATAGCACAATTTTAACAAAGCGCAATACGGCCTACAACGGACAATGTGTTCTTTAGCTAAATTTATCGTCATCACATTTCTCGTTCTTAATGTTTCCCTTTTTCCAAACTGTAATGTATATACTATGCTTCGCCTTTATTATACAGGGTATTTCAAAATTACACCTACAAACTTCGAAGGGCTGTAGGTGATTTCTTGAGGAACAAGAAACCCATGTCCGGAAACGTCATCCACAGACGCTAGTGAGCGTCTAAGTTATGTATGTATATACAGGGTGATTGTGCGTTAATTTACAAACTTGCGGGGATGATGCAGAAGGATAAATGTATGAATTTCAGGTAACAGACCCCGGTCCGGTAACGAACGAGTCGAAAGTTATAAGCGAAAATCGTTCTGATGCCTCTGATAGTGGAATATGTATACAGCTACTGTTGTTGCTAAGTTTGTAGAGTAGATAACTTTCACAGGCGATGGCCTGGACTAAAACTAGATAAAAAACGTCCAGTAAACATGGGGTCTAAAATGCACACAATAGCGAATATGAGCAAGTGTCATAGCTCTTCAGGTATGCCTTTAAGAACCCATGTTTACTGGACATTTTTTTCTTAGTTTGGTCCATACCACAACCTCTGAAAGTAGCCTATTGTACCGTCTTATCAATAATAGTGCCGGTACATGCATTCCCCTGTCATAGCTACAAGAATATAATTCACTTATAACATTCGACTCTTTCGTTTCCGAACCAGGGTCTCTTGTCTCAAATTGATATATTTATCTTTCTGCATCATCCCTGTATGTTTGTTACATCACCACCGCATCACGTAGTATATGCATACATTTAAAGACGCCGACGCCTGTGACTTAGATCCTGTAGCGTCATTGGATGATATTTCCGGATATGGGTGCCTATCCTCATTTCGTCCCTCAACGACCCTTCTAGATACCTTCTAGCAAGAAGAGGCCACGACGTTTGGAACGCGGATTTACTGTAAACTTTGTACTCTCGTAGTACTCCATTAGGACAACAAAATGTGTAAGCAGTAGCCCGTGCGTCTCAAGCGTTATTGAGGAAATCGCAAGATAATTTGGGTCGTCGAATATTGTCAAATGTATACCTGTGCGTGGCCACTTTTACCATGAAGCGTCGGCAGCCGACTGGTTAGCGTTTAAACCCTGTAATCGTTGGGTCGCTGGGTCGAGTCCCGCTCGTCAGTTTTTTGTTTTTTTTCCTAACACATTCATTTTCTTTACTATTTATTTTACAATTGATGTAATGGGAAAAATACGTGTAATCGGATGAACTTTTATTAAATTTACAATGTTATTTGGCAGTCTACAAATTTTTATTATCACAAATAATATAATATTGATAACTACCCACTAGTAAACGACCAAACGCATAAAGCTATTCTGAAAATGTATGCGAGTCCGTGTCTTCAAAATTGTTCGTATTTAATCGAAAGAGAACGAGAAATTGCTTCTCGTGAAGACGCTATTAAAACACACTCGATACTGTATGAGCAATGCCCAGCGTCGATATTTAAGGAAATGCCGCGTTATGCGTGGTTTGCTTCCTAATTACCGGCTGAAAGAGGGGTTTTTGAAACCTCAAAAGACCTTGCGAATGGGGAAACATAGCATTTATTCAATGCAGCTGGTGCCGTTTAACTTTGTTTTTCATGTTTTTACGAAATATACCATCCCGCAAATTGTAATGTCGAAAGCGACGATTAATTGTACATCTTTCGATAGGCGTCTGTGCCGGTCAAAACTTGGAGGTAACAAGTTTCGGGCTCCTTCCAGGTATAAGGGATTTCTAAAATCAAGGACAAGCATACATTTTCAGTATCACTTTATGCGTTTGGCCGTTTAATAGTCGGTAGTTATGAATATTATATTATTTGTGATAATAAAAATTTGTAGACTGCCAAATAACATTGTAAATATAATAAAAGTTCATCCGGTTAAACGTATTTTTACATTACATCAATTATAATATAAATAGTAAAGAAAATGACTGTATTAGTCTAACATTCTGCGTGGTGTCTGTTTGTTCTATATCGTGTCTCCCTACCACAATCGCGCAACGACGCTCTGAGCGTGTTTTTTAGGGAATTGACTAGTTTGAACGTGGGACCTGTTGCTGGTAAGGAGACGCCAGACCACACATGACATGTAGAGTTCAGAAGAGTTCAGTGAGACTAGCTATGATATAACCAAATACTTAATGATTTCATCGTCAGCTCCACTGCACTCCCTGTAAAAGAATCTCATTACTAACTAAATTTAGTGGAAGGGGTTCAAGGCTTTCCTATTTTTAGTCAGCTGGTAAAATAACGTCGAAAAAGCAGTTAAGTTTACCATTGGAAATTTTATTCTACTCACAAAACATTGTTTATAAATTGCACTATTGATGAAAGGATATGTTTTAATACAGGATGGTAAAAACCAACTGCGTTCAACAAAAATGTGAATGAATATTCCCTGAATGGGTTTCCAAGTTCTACAATGGATCGAAGGATGACCTATGCCATATCACATCTATAACCTAGGTTTAAATTAAGTTTCACAAGAGAGAAAACTATCAAAATGGTCTACAGTGACCCTCAATTATCCCTAATTACTTATCTAACTTTTCGTAAATTACAGTGGCTGATGTGGCTTCTCAATAACTATATAACAGAAAAATCATCGCGTTTCAGATTTTTTCTTCAAGTGGTAAATGTGAACACCATGAGCTTTAATTGACGATCGACACTAGTACTACGCAAAAAGGGGGTGTAACAGACGAGACTTCTGCAGTTCTGAGTGAAGCTTTATGCGCTGTTATGCGGCATCGCGTGCGTTCATTACCTTGTCGGTGTTCGTCAGGGGGCGGTTCATTACCTTGTCGGTGTTCGTCAGGGGGCGGCGGCAGCACAGCGCCGCTCACCTCGCTGTCTCGGAAGCAACTCTCTCTAAATATCTCCTTACTACAATTTACCGAAGTTGGTTTAAAAAAACTATCTGGCTGTGTTTTCATCTGACCAATCAGGGTCTCTATGTTAACCTTAAGCTCCGCCTACAAAAATTCTCTCTATCCAGTGAGAAATGTTATACTCTCCGTGGTGGGGCAATGATTTTGAAGTTTGCAACCTAACAGAGACGCGAAAAAGTCTCACGCTAAAACTGTTCTTCTGGAGGGCTCTAGCTTTTAACATGGGCTGGGGGGGGGGGGGGGGGTCGTAGCGGTTAGCTGGCGACGTGGGTGTCCGTCCCTTATCGTAGGGCCTTCTAAATTAACACGGTTCTGCTCTCGGCTTCTCCCCTCAGAACTGCGTCTGTCTGACGGTGGGAAGGTATGACATGCATTTAGGCATTCTTGTGTTAGTCTGTGGTATTCCATTTGCTCACTCGTTACTCATATTACTTTGGTTAATTTAATGTCACGATTTATTCGGAGCTATGTGACATACTACTGGATTTGCTTATCATGTCAGGGTTTTCATGGAAGGTGTTGGATTATCCTGATACCTTACACTAGAAATAAAAAAAAGACTAGTGGGACTCGATCTAGCGACCCAACGTTTACGGGGTTAAAACGCTAACTACTTTTTTCTTTTTTTAATCTCATTTCGTTCGCTTTTGTTCGTTGCATCTGCTCGGGCCGGACGTCGTAAGACATCCGTTTAATTTCGATGTCGATCGATTCTCAGTTTTTTTTATTACAGAGGGCAGCTAACCCTCTTTTTTTTTCATTTTGTTCGTTGTTGATCGTTGTGTTTGGTCGTTGCGGACGTCACATGGCATCCGGTCAAGTTCGTTTGTTGATCCTTCCACTCAGTTTTTTATTACAGAGGCCAATCAGCTCTCTGACCGAACACGCTGAGCTAACGTGGTGGCAAAAATTAAACTTTTCACTCGAGGGAAGACTTGAACCTAGGACCTCTAGCCGGCCGAAGTGGCCGTGCGGTTCAAGGCGCTGCAGTCTGGAACCGCAAGACCGCAACGGTCGCAGGTTCGAATCCTGCCTCGGGCATGGATGTTTGTGATGTCCTTAGGTTAGTTAGGTTTAACTAGTTCTAAGTTCTAGGGGACTAATGACCTCATCAGTTGAGTCCCATAGTGCTCAGAGCCATTTGAACCATAGGACCTCTAGCTCTGCAACTGCTCACGCTAATCACGGGACCAGGGCGCTCGTGCGCCGACGCTTCATGGTAAAAATGGCCACGCACAGGTATACATTTGACGATATTTGACGACCCAAATTATCTTGCGATTTCCTCAATAACGCTTGAGAAGTACGCGCTACTGCTTACACATTTTGTTGTCCTAATGGAGTACTACGAGTGTACGAAGTTTACAGTAAATCCGCGTCCCAATCGTAGTGGCCTCCCCTTGTAAGTCTGTCGGTGTAATTTTGAAATACTATGTAGAATCACCCATTAAAGTACAGTACACATGTAGCTTACACAAGCAATGCCGAAGATCTCAGCAGTTGTTCTGCCAAGTTTATTTTTACTCACAAGTATCTTGGTTGCATTTGGTGAACTTAAGACAGTTTACCAGTTTGGAGTCTTATCGATCATCATAGAGAGCAGTATATTGTTAGGAAGTAAGACGTCGAACAGTATTGTAGTGCTCACTGTGGTCACTTGAAATCAGTGGGATGAAAAATTTCACTGTGAAGTTTCATTTGAGCTCTGTGCCTATTCAACCACTGCACTGGCCGTGACATGTTTCCTGAAACTACCAGTTATTCACGGTCGCTCGCGCACGGATTCGGATTGCTGCGAATGTCGCTTCCACGTCACTTGTGACAGCGACACAGCGTCCGGGGCCCCGTCATACGGCTGTGTGGCTGCCCGTCCCGAGGCAGCGCACGTGGCGGGCCGCCGACCTGCCGCCCATTGTGCTGGCGCGACGTGGGGCGGGATCGGGTGACGGAGTCGCTCTATTGTGGCCCGCGAGATCGGATTATGCACGCCGGCGTAGGACCGCGCCGCGAAGAGGGTGCGAGCCGGAGTGGCCCCCAGTGCCGGCCTCCGCTACCCTCCCACGCCCCACGCGGCGCTCTCGATAGCGCGATTATCAGTAGTTTCAGCTCTGGCGGTGTTTTACCAGCAATAAGTTGTTACTAGCGCCTCGGTGAACACTTTCATAGCCGGCCGGAGTGGCCGAGCGGTTAAAGGCGCTACAGTCTGGAACTGCACAACCGCTACGGTCGCAGGTTCGAATCCTGCCTCGGGCATGGATGTGTGTGATGTCCTTAGGTTAGTTAGGTTTAAGTAGTTCTAAGTTCTAGAGGACTTATGACCACAGCAGTTGAGTCCCATAGTGCTCAGAGCCATTTTTTGAACACTTGCATAAACGTCACGCACCCAAATTGAAAGTTGGCTTTATCTGAAGTGTTGTCCACTTGACGCTGGAAGGGTTCTCACACTTCTTATCGAATGAGGGCAGAGTGACAGTAAACCATTTTAACGTTTGATATCTCTGTACTGAAGAGAACATTCTGATCTACTTTCCGTCAGGGTGGATAGTGATAACGCAGCCGTGTGATGTTTTGCAATTCAACTGTGTACACGGTTACTGACTAACAAGGGTACCTCCCCATCGCACCACCTTCAGATTTAGTTATAAGTTGGCACAGTGAATAGGCCTTGAAAAACTGACCACAGTTCAATCGAGAAAACAGGAAGAAGTTGTGTGGAACTATGAAAAAAATAAGCTAATCATACAAACTGAGTAGTCCATGCGCAAGATAGGCAACATCAATGATAGGGTGAGCTCACGAGCGCCGTGGTCCCGTGGTTAGCGTGAGCAGTTGTAGAGCTAGAGGTCCTTGGTTCAAGTCTTCCCTCGAGTGAAAAGTTTAATTTTTTGTTTTCAGACGATTATTATCTGTCCGTCTTTTGCGACTGATTATCACATCCACAAGAAAACCTAAATCGGGTAAGGTAGAAGAATCTTTCTACCCGTTAGGTGGGTCGACACGATATTCCTGTGTCGTGTAGAATATATCAGACGTGTTTTCCTGTGGAGGAATCGGTTGACCTATGACCTTGCGATCAAATGTTTTCGGTTCCCATTGCAGAGGCTCGTCCTTTCGTCTACTAATCGCATGGTTTTGCGGTGCGGTCGCAAAACACAAACACTAAACTTATTACAGTGAACAGAGACGTCAATGAACGAACGGACAGATCATAACTTTGTCAAAATAAAGAAAGTAAACTTTTCACTCAAGGGAAGACTTGAACCAAGGACAACTTGTTCCGCAGGTGCTCACGTTAACCACGGGACCACGCCACCCTGAGCTCACACTATCCTTGATGTGGCCTATCTTGCGCATGGACTACTCAGTTTATATATTTTGCTTATTTTTTTCATATTTCCACACAACTTCTTCCTATTGTCTCGATTGGTCTGCGTTAAGTTTTTCATGGCCTATTCGCTGTGCCAGTTTATAACTAAATCTGAGGGGGGTGCGATGGGGAGGTTCCCTTGAAAGTAGTCTGCTGCCGACTGCTGAGGTATCGGTTTGGATGGTGAAGTGCACACTGGCTTGCAGTTTTACTGATTGGCGATGACAGCCAGGTGCGAACCTGGTACAAAATAATTCTCACATCGATTACGTTTATCTTCCGAAGGTGCATCTGAAGACATTGCGGGCAATCGCGAAATAGATTACGCGAGAAGGAATCTAAAAGCCATTTTCGCAGCCAGATTCTACTTTATTTATAATTTCAAAAGTACCCTTCCTCTTTTGACAGTCACTTCAAATAATTACTAATGTGATAATTAAATCGACACCCTAGCCGCAAACAGGCGTTAGTATACATCATTAGGGATATACCGGGTGATCAAAAGGTCGGTATAAATTTGAAAACTGAATAAATCACGGAATAATGTAGATAGAGAGGTATAAATTGACACACATGCTTGGAATGACATGGGGTTTTATTAGAACCAAAAAAATACAAAAGTTTGAAAAATGTCCGACAGATGGCGCTTCATCTGATCAGAATAGCAATAACTAGCATAACAAAGTAAGACAAAGCAAAGATGATGTTCTTTACAGGAAATGCTCAATATGTCCGCCATCATTCAACAACAATAGCTATAGTCGAGGAATAATGTTGTGAACAGCACAGCCATGTCCGGAGTTATGGTGAGGCATTGGCGTCTGATGTAGGCTTTCAACATCCCTGGAGATGTCGGTCGATCGCGATACACTTCCGACCAGGTAATCCCAAAGCCGATAATCGCACCCGCTGAGGTCTGGGGACCTGGGACGCCAAGCATGACGAAAGTGGCGGCTGAGCACACGATTATCACCAAACGACGCGCGCAAGAGATCTTTCACGCGTCTAGCAGCAATATGGGGTGGAGCGCCATCCTGCATAAACATCGTACGTTCCAGCAGGTGTTTTTCAGCCAGGCTGGGGATGATGCGATTCTGTAACATATCGGCGTACCTCTCACCCGTCACGGTAGCAGTTTTGCTGTTTAGCGCCATCTGTCGGACATTTTGTGACCTTTGTTTTTTTTGTTCTAATAAAGCCCCATGTCATTCCAAGCAAGTGTGTCAATTTTTATCCTTCTATCCACATTATTCCGTGGTTTATTACGTTTTCAAATTTACACTGACTTTTTGATCACCTTGTATATAGTTAAAATATGGCTAGCCGGCCACTGGCCTTCTTGTGCGAACGCACACCCTATGCCCCAACTCGTGCGGAACTTGGCAGATTAATCTGCCACGAGTAATGAGTGTGATGGGCAAACATGTATTAGACGCACTACAAGTGTAGTGATATGGACGTGCTGGGAATGTGAGTCTCGCGGGAGGCGTGCGCGAGACACTCCCTGCAGTCGCGCTATCCTCTGTGGCCGGCCGGTGTGGCCTAGCGGTTCTAGTCACTTCAGTCTGGAACCGCACGACCTCTGCGGTCGCAGGTTCGAATCCTGCCTCGGGCATGGATGTGTGTGATGTCCTTAGGTTAGTTAGGTTTAAGTAGTTCTAGGGGACTGATAACCTCAAATGTTAAGTCCCAAAGTGCTCAGAGCCATTTTTTTTATACTCTGTGCCCTCGGTGGCTCAGATGGATAGAGGGTCTGCCACGTAAGCAGGAGATCACGGGTTCGAGTCCCAGTCGGGGCCCACATTTTCAACATGTCCCCAATGATGTATCCAAGGTCTGTTTGCAGCTAGGGTGTCGATTTATTTATCATTTCATTCTAGAGAAGCTGCACGGTCATCAGTGGTATGCGTTCTTTCGGGAACAGATACTACTTTCATATAAGTACCAATGTCATTCCTTGCCTTTACGTCCTACCTTAGTCGAAATAGCTCCCGCCATCGTTTTTCGATGAGGATGGCTGCGCTAAACTGGAAGCCCGTCACTGTCTTGATTCTTGGAGCGATCCTTAAACGCGAGCATCACTCCCCTTCGTTACCACGCAAGGCACTTACATTGGAGACATACGTGTTCAGCAAAAACGATTAAGGGGCAAGTTTATGTGGCGAAATTCTCTTTTTCGGGGTGCGTTATTAGGTTATGGCGAGACTCCGGCTGATGTGAGGCTTGGACCTCTCTTCGGGTCACTGCTTCTCCTTTACTTTTTCGACGCACTGAACCTGTATTCGCGTCCTTTTTACCTGTCTTCGATCCGCGAGCTGAACTCCTCCACTAAATGTCGGTAGGATCAATAACAAATCAAGAAGTATTCGGAATTTTTTTACTGATGTCAGTTAATTGGAGGCTGATGTTCTTTCCCAGTCGCATCTCTGTGTAAAAATGTTGTTCTGTCACTCAATATTTCTAGTATGCGCTTCTTCTGTGGAGTCTCTATCGTCCGAGACAGTTTGGGAGCTTGTTTGGTCCCACGTCAGCCTGCCTATTTTCCGATGGAAATGACGTCCTCATGATACCAGGTCGTTCACAACTTTCTCCCCACCAAAGTTCGACTTTTTCGCATTAGCCTTAGTGAGAAGACCGATGCAGTCGTTGCCATGAAACAGATAAATTATGTAACTGGTTAGCTGCCTGTAGACACAACCATTGGAGCTGGCTCCACCGACAACTGGACTTTCAAGTCTGGACGAAAGAAGTGGTGGTCTAAGTGAGATTCATATGGCGTCTCTATTCATCCTTTTTTCCCAGATGTAGAAAAACACAGTTACATGGGTTGTCAGGTATTATGTGTTGGGACCGGATAAGACCCAGAGCCTTGTGCCTTTGACCTAAAATACGATTACGGCAAACTGGACATGGCAAAAGTTGCCACTCTATAGCGAAGTCCTTGAGGATGTGCTGTAGCTGGCATTTAATCGTCAAGAAGTTAGATGCAGTGTGGATTTCCTCCTTTTCTGTTCGAATGTTTCATTCCTGTTATCTTACTTTTGGTGAACTTGACAAGAGAGAAAAAAAAAATCTCGTGCTCTTGCTATTTTCATCATGGCCACTTCCCACGTGTATTGTTAGAGAACTTATTCCATTTGTTTCAGTTTTGTGGGCTTTTGGGTCTTGGCTTTTTTTTTAAAGGATCGCTAACGCAAGCGTGTGCGGTGGCGCTCGACTTGGAAATAAGTCTGTTCGAATCCTGGTAGTGGATGAAATTAACACTGCCATTATTTAAGCGGTAGGGAGAGGAGATTTGGGAGCGTTAAGTCTCTGTTCACCATTACCTTGGGTTAAATTGCAAACCTCATGAAGTGAGGGCATGTGATACTGTTGATGGTGATCCGTCCGTCGCATGGAGACGTTACGCTCGGCGGTCCACATGGTGATGTTAGAGAGGAGCAGGCTATGTGCCGGCACCGGGTTTCATCCTCTCCGATCTCCCATCATCTCCAGCACGAACATGACACTACACTCCTCAAACACACATTACAGTCACCTATTCTTCACAGTTTTATTTGATTACATCGTTCATACTTAGTGGAGAAAAGGCGCCTACTGGGGCGGAGGATAGGGAAAACCTTTCAAGTTAGGTGGCTGAACCTGCCCTTCCGCGTCTCCCAGTCACTGATGTCAAGAGACTTTAATTTATTTTACTCCTCACCTTGTCTAATGCAGTTCCAGGGTCTTCAGCTTGGTTAGATGAGCACCCAATACGGGTGGCAGAATTCGCTATAGTGCATTAACGTGGTTGTACTCAGTCCAGGGGATCGAAGATGAAATAATTTTTATTCTCGAAATACGTAGTATTTGAAGATCGAGTAACTAATGAGAAGGTACTGAATGAAACTGTTGAAAAACGAAGTGAGTGATACAACTAGCTGAGTATCCATCATTTTTTCCAAATTTCTATTAATCCATCCCCGCCTGCCCCTCTCTGTTCATCTCCTCATACTCTCCTCCTCTCCTATTCCTCCGTCCATCTCCTCCTCTTCCGTTTCTTTTTCCATCTCCTGCTCCCACCCCCCACCCCCTCTTATGTCACGGTATTTCCACCTCCACACTCTCTCTGCCTGTCTCCTCCTCCAACGTTATCTATGTCCATCTCCTCCTCCCTCACCTGTCTCTGTCCATCACACCTACCCCAAAAGGAAGTAGGTGTTTCTTACCCCCACTGTACTTCTTCCCAGGTAGTAAATGAAAAGTGACTAAGTTTCGTGGAATCGATACACATGTTTCTGAGGACCTTTTCTACCTGTGGCTTCAACCGTGTACGCACATATCACATGTATTTTACATATTTTTAAATATATTTGAAATACACAAAACAAAAAGGTTTTGCGTCAACTCGGTTCCTAAAGTTCCGGAACCTGTACAGAAAGTTGGAATAGAGATCTACATCATTTCCGCACTATTTATTGCTCATGAAAACCACACATTGCCTATTGTACCACCATACGAGACTTTCAGAAGTAGTGACCAGATTGCTGTACACACCTGTACTTCTAATACCCAGTACCACGTCCTCCTGCATTGATACATGTCTGTATTCGTCGTGGCATACTATCCACAAGTTCATCAAGGCACTCTTGGCCCAGATTGTCCCACTCCTCTACGGCGATTCGTTGTAGATCCTTCAAAGTGGTTGGTGGGTCAAGTCGTCCACAAACAGCCCATTGCAATCTATCCCAGGCATGTTTGATAGGGTTCATGTCTGGAGAACGCGCTTGTCACTCTAGTCGAGCGATGTCGTTATCCTGAAGTAAGTCATTCACAAGATGTGCACGATGGGGGCGCGAATTGTCGTCCATGAAGGCGAATGCCTTGCCGGTATGCTGCCGATGTGGTTGCACTATCGGTCGGAGGATGGCATTCACGTATCATACAGCGGTTACGGCACCTTGCATGACCAACAGTGCCGTACGTCGGCCCCACATAATGCCATCCCAAAACAGGAGGAAACCTCCACTTCGCTGCACCCGCTGGACAGTGTGTCTAAGACATTCAGCCTGACCGGGTTGCCTCCAAACACGTCTCCGACGATTGTCTTGTTGAAAGCGTATGCGACACTCATCTGTGAAGAGAACGTGATGCCAATCCTGAGCTATCCAATCGGCATCTTGTTGGGTCCACTTGTACCGCGCTGCATGGCGTGCTTGCAAAGATGGACCTCGGCATGGATGTCGGCAGTGAAGTTTTGCATCATGCAGCATACTGTGCAACACGGTGGCGTTGCTGTCAGGGTTCCTCCGAGCCATAATCCGAAGTTAGCGGTCATTCATTTCAGTAGTAGCCCTTGGGCGGCCTGAGTGAGGCATGTCATCGACAGTTCCTGTCTCTGTGTATCTCCTCCATGCCCGAACAACATCGCTTTGATTCACTCCGAGACGCCTGGATACTTCCCTTGTTGAGAGCCGTTCCTGGAACTAAGCAACAATGCGGACGCGATAGAACCGCCGTATTGACCGTCTAGGCATGGTTGAACTACAGACAACACGGGCCGTGTACCTTCTTTATGGTGGAATGGCTGGAACTGATCGGCTGTCGGACCCCCTCCGTCTAATAGGCGCTGCTCATGCATGGTTGTTTACATCTCTGAACAGTCAAAGGGACTGTGTCTGTGATACAGTATCCAAAGTCAACGTCTGTCTTCAAGAGTTCTGGGAATCGGGGTAATGCAAAACTTTTTTTATGTGTGTATTTCTCACATATTTACACATATTTTATCTGTATGTCTAGCGAATTTCTCCCTGCAATTTCGTTTTCACGCATCTCAATGTTCATGAAGGTTCAAAATGGTTCAAATGGCTCTGAGCACTATGGGACTCAACTGCTGTGGTCATAAGTCCCCTAGAACTTAGAACTACTTAAACCTAACTAACCTAAGGACATCACTCACATCCATGCCCGAGGCAGGATTCGAAACTGCGACCGTAGCGGTCGTGCGGTTCCAGACTGTAGCGCCTTTAACCGCTCGGCCACTCCGGCCGGCTGTTCATGAAGGTCTTATCTCCTATACTATGTGTCGTACAGTGAAATAGTTTAGTAGGTACATTGAGTGGCATATGCGGATAATGTGGTTGGAATAGAGTTAGTGGTAAAGAAGTAATAAATTAAAAGGCCATGCCTGATGCGGCATCTTTACTGCAGGAACACCGATAATGTAAGAACCTATAAACTTTTTTTTTCATTTCATCATTTTGCGTGTGTGTGTACTTGCGTGTGTGTATTTGTGTGGGGATTGTGGGGTGGGGGGGGGGGGGGAGGGAGGTTAGTGATGAAGGATGGGTGGTGTTAACGAGAAGAAATTTTGTCAGGATTTGAAATTATGCGTAAAGTTTGTCACAAGTGACTAAGTTCTCTCTTTCTCAAATACTAGATGAATGAAGTCTGGGCATTTGCACGTCGCGGGATCTGCATCTACATCTACATGATTTCTCTGCAATTCACATTTAAGTGCATGGCAGAGGGTTCATCGAACCACAATCATATTATCTCTCTACCATTCCACTCCCGAACAGCGCGCGGGAGAAACGAACACCTAAACCTTTCTGTTCGAGCTCTGTTTTCTCTTATTTTATGTTGATGATCATTCCTACTTATGTAGGTTGGGCTCAACAAAATATTTTCGCATTCGGAAGAGAAAGTTGGTGACTGAAATTTCGTAAATAGATCTGGCCGCGACGAAAAACGTCTTTGCTTTAATGACTTCCATCGCAACTCGCGTATCATATCTGCCACACTCTCTCCCCTATTACGTGGTAATACAAAACGGGCTGCCCTTTTTTGCACCCTTTCTAAACAGTATCCTTACCCATTTGATACGTAGGTGTTTCTTAACCACACACCGCTTCTTCCCAGATAATAAGTGATATGTCTACCAAGTTTGGTTGAAATCGATCCAGTAGTTTAGAGGTTAAAAACTGTCGAGGAAGATAGAGATTGGAATATATCCAGCAAATAATTGAGGACATACGTTGCAAGTTCAAAAATGGTTCAAATGGCTCTGAGCACTATGGGACTCAACTGCTGAGGTCATTAGTCCCCTAGAACTTAGAACTAGTTAAACCTAACTAACCTAAGGACATCACAAACATCCATGCCCGAGGCAGGATTCGAACCTGCGACCGTAGCGGTCTTGCGGGTCCAGACTGCAGCGCCTTTAACCGCACGACCACTTCGGCCGGCTACGTTGCAAGTGCTGCTGTGAGAAGATAAAGGTTGGCACAAGAGAGCAAGCTGTGTCGAGCCACATCAAGCCAGTCAGAAGACTGACGACTCAAAATATTTACAAAGGGAGGCTGAGCAAATGTACCTACCTACCTACATACATACATACAAAAATACATATAACCATTTTTATAATATGCATGGTTAGCACACTGGACTCTCATTTGGGAGAACGACAGTTCCATTCCGCGTCCAGATATCTTCATTGAGATTTTATGTGAATTTTCTAAATAACCTAAGGCGTATGCCGAGGTGATTGCTTTGAATGGGCATGGCCAAATTTCTTCCAGTCCTTCCCTACTCCGAACTTGTGTTCAGTCTCTATCGACCCCGTAAAAATTTGTAAATTTTGGGTAAGATCTTATGAGACCAAACTGCTTAGGTCATCAGTCCCTAAGCTCACACACTACTTAACCTAACTTTAACTTACTCTACGGGCAATACACACACCCTCATGCCCAAGGGAGGACTCGAACCTCCGACTGGGGGAGCCGCGCGGCCCGTGACAAGACGCCTCAGACAGCACGGCTACCACCCGCGGCAACGACTCCGTTATCGATGGGACATTAAACACTACTTGTAGTTACTTTTTTGCATTTGTCTAACATAAAGGGTCGGTTGATAGGACAAATTCTGAGACACGAAGTAATAGTCAGCTTGTTAATGGAGGAAAGTGCATTGAGTGAAAATTGTAGAGGAAGGCCTAGGTATGAATGCAGTAAGCAGGTTTAAATGGGCGTAAGTTGCAAAAATTCTTCGGCCTCGCATCAGCGGTAACATCGGATCCCGTCCGATCACTGAAGTAACGCGCTGGCGGGCTGGGCTAGCACTTGGACAGGTACCCATCCGGTCTGCCGAGCGCTTTTGGCAAGCGGAGTACACTCAACCCGTCGAGAGAGCGGTGTGCTGACGACATGCCCCTCCATATCTGCATTCGGTGACGCTTGTGGGCTGAGGATGACACGGCGGCCAGTAGGTACCGTTGGGCCTTCGTGGCCTGTTCGGGGGGGGGGGGGGGGGGGGGTTTAGTTTTAGGTTGTAGAAGAAAGAGGGTTGCTCGGGACATACGAGCAAGGAGAGCTCCATCAAACCAGTGTCATACTGAAGATCGCAACAGCAGTGTTGAACTGGTAAACACAGAACATGGGCACTGCACCTACGTCCCATCCACTATACCTTATGAATCAGGAATGTAAGACACGATTGCTGGTGTTCGTTCTTTCGGTTATTAAGTCCGTTAGCCCTCGGTGTCTTTGTAAAGGAGGATGCTGTCTGCCAGTATTGGATTTGACTCCTTCCCAACTGACATCGTCTTCAAAAACAACACTGTGAATTTAGTCTGCAGATACATTACTGATCTACATTCTACATCTGCATCTACATTGATACTCTGGAAGCTACTGTAGGTACGTACAGTCAGTCCCTCTCCTGTTCCGCTCGTAAATAGAGCGAGGGAAAACCGACTTTATATACTCCTCCGTATTTTCCCCTGTTTCTCGTATCTTATCTTCACGGTCCTTACGCGCAATGTATGTTGGCGAAAATAGAATCGTTGTGCAGTCATCTTCAAAAGCCGGTTCTCTAACTTTTTTAAGTAGTGTTCTTTGACAGAAACGCCGCCTTCACTGCAGGGATCCATTTCCTATTCCAATTTCTGCAAGAGTACTGACTAAACCTCATAATTGCGCACAACATTATCGCTGAGTATCCGTTACCCCGGCAGAGAGCAAAATAAAGTTTCTCTCTTGTTTCACATTCATCGAGAGTTTTCAACAGAGAAACTGGAGAAGCCGCAACGACGCAGAAACTATTACAAGGCTCCATAAATGCTAGAATTAGCCACGGTATTTCTGCAACAGTGTCTTGTAAATGGAGCAAGTTATCAAGACATAACAGCGCTTGTTACAAACGGACAGGACGGACGTTACCTGGTTACTCGAAAGACCGCAATAAACAGAAATTTTTACTGCTCCCGGATGTGCGCCGACTTCAAATTCCACGCGTTATTAGTTTGGCGTGGTTCATAAATAAGCGCTTCGTGCTGCTGACCAAATTAAGTTGTCTTCCCTGGGCACATCTTCGGGCACAAAAATAAATTAGCGGACTACAGAGAGCGGTGCAGGGCAGCTTATAGGGCGTAAATTGAGGGAGAGGAGAATGCGACGTGACGTGATGCTCAAAGCCGCGCAACATCAAAGAACATTCTCCGAGATCTCAATGGACGGCGTATAAATCGATCAGTTTCCGACTTTAAGGGCTCTTGCTCGGAAAATACGACGACGACGGGATTCAGAACACATTACAAGAACAGAAATAAAAGTCGTGACGAAGGCTATAAAGTCATGTATGTGATTCGCTGGTATGTCTGTATTACGGAAAGCTGCCTTCATGGGTACCGAATTTAATAGTGAATCAGTTATAGCTTCTTATAATACAGGCGTCTACAAAATGGCTGTGGACCTCACATTTGAAAATATTAAAATTAAGTGAAGATGTAATATCAGACGCGTCAACTCAAAGCCAATTTGATGCTTTAAGTAGCAGCTGTATATTAGTAGTGTCACTAATTTCATTTACTGAATTTCTCTAAATATATTACAAATTCAGGGGCCGATGACCGGAGCTGAATTCATCGGATCAGTATTTCTCGATATTTGGAATACATTCGTACAAAACTTTGCGTAAAAAATACAAAGAGAAAATGTGGAATGAACAACAGTGTGACAAGGACAATAGGTATTACTGCTGCAAAATAAAGAAAAGGTAATGCATTCTCCATTTAATCTAGGTGTGGAGGACACGTATTATGTGTCACATACATTGAAAAATTGTTGACGTATGCTGAGTACTGGTTACAGGAATTCCGGGCACAAGCTAGAATGACCTGTGAACATCATAAAATGATGTGGTTTTAATAAATAGTGTATTGAGGCCAGTGGTTAAAAAATAGTGTTTGAAGGGAATCTGAGTCACACAAGATACACTGAAATTTGTCATGGATCAACAAAGTATTTAAGTTCAGTAGTCCTGCTCTAAGGAAGAAGATTCTCGGAATTGGCGCACTTGTGCTATAGGGAGCGTTATTTAGTGACAGGGTGCAAGTGGTGAAACATCGAAGAAGGCTGCGACGCATATTTGTCGAACACTTGAAGAAAGGAAGGACAGGAGGGAGGCATGAATGTCAGGGTCTTAAGTCTCTTCGAATATGAAATCATCACAGGCAGTGAACAATTTGAGAATGGGAGATCATGGAGTAGGTAATGGGCCATATTCTTCTCAAACTAACAACTGTCGCATTCTCAGTAATCGATCTGCAGAAACCACAAAAAAGAAGGGAAAAAAGGGAAACTAACTGAACGGCTGGAAAGGGATTTGATGTTATCTCTCCTGAGTGCGAATCCATTGTGTTAACAATTCTACCACCTTGCCCGTTAACGACGGGTAGGCATTCAGTATTTGAAGCAGCAATTGAAGAGGCGTCGTTATTGCCAGTGAAAGACTGTTTGTGGAAAAGTAGACTAACCAGAAGGAGGAATTACTGAGGGATGATTACAGCGTAAGCTAAGAGAACAAAATTTCATGTGAAAAAAATCAGTGGTCGACTCGGTATGTCGTTGGTTTCTAAAAGAAACAAAACAAATCATATTACTTCGTCATTTTCCTTGGTACTTTACATACCCACAAACGCCGAATGAGGTAGAAGTCATGCCCAGTGCCTAGAAAAGGCACCTAAGGTATCATCGATCTTTTGCATCAATTCCCATTGTGAAGATTTTCACGTCCCTGGCTGAATCTCCACACCATCTGCAAGAGAGAGAGAGAGAGAGAGAGAGAGAGGGAGAGAGAGAGAGGGGGGGGGCTGGGGAGGGGGGTGAGCGATTTATTGCTTGAATCTCGCAATCTTCAACAGTATTAGACTCTTGTCATCACTCTTGACTTCAGCTGGGACTCTTAAACAGCTCGAAACATAACGTAAATCACAGCCTGAGCAACAACCTTTCCGAACTGACAATTTCACTACGGAGTTGGAACTGGCAATTACATTTCAGATAACCTATCAAATACGGAACGTCGTAAACACATTATTTTGGTCGGAAGTGTCTTCCTCTAGTTTGAAAAACTCTAATGACCCATCATCCGAACTACTAGTCCAGTAGCTTGTTACCAAAGTAAAGCGTCTAGGCATGACTGACGCTTGGTTGAAGTTATGATGATGAGTCATTACCGTCGAAACAGGTAATACATCTTCCAAAAGCCAGCAATACATGATTGTAACTCAAATAGATTAGTATACCTGTTAGAATTCTACAGTGTTAAATTTCATTATAATCCTTATGCACACAAATCACTGAATAATGGAATAGTATCAAATGTGAGAAACTACTTTTTGTCTAGAGACACACAGTGTCGTGATTTGTGAGGTACATGTTACTTGTTATGATTTATGGTGTTAGAGAGTGCAGTTGACGAAGAAAACCGCAGAGATGGTGAAACAGTATGAAATTTGTTGGTAACAGGATGACGTACTCAACGCAGTAGATTACTGCAGGATGGGACTCAATGCCCTTCTGCAGAGTTCGCAACAATTGCAGCGTCATCAGCATGTAGGAGTTCACGAGTGATTATCTCGTAGCGCTTTGTCTTACTCTTCAGAAGACACCTAGAAAAGCCCTCCAACTTTCCTTGTATTCAGCTGTACCCCAACATTGCAATTCTCAAAAGCCACTTGGAGCAGAAGTGAGAACAAAATTCCGAAAAGTGTATGTGCCAACACACAGCCTTGTATTACGCCACAGTTCATATTGAATGATTTACCACCGAGGATTACAGAGCCATGTATATCGTCATGAAAAGATCTGATTAAGGACAACAAAGTTGGTGCAAATCCAATTTTATCCAATATGCTGTAGAGTCCCTCCCTTCTGACGGTGTAAAAAGCTTTGTTGAGATCGACAAGAGCCACATTCAATGACTCTCTATGTACGTGGCACGTTCCTGGTGGCTGGTGCGAGGTGAATATCATATCACTTGCCAGCTCGAAATCCGCACTGAGTCAGGGTAGATCCGAGCAGCCAAAGTTTCCAGTTTTTTCAGTATTATTCTCGCAGACACCTTTCCACCAATGCTCAAGACATATATTCCTTCATAGCTGTTAAGTCACCTCTGAACCTTTTCTCTTACAAATTGTTACTATATTTGCATCTCACATATCTTGAGGTATTGTGACTTCTTCCCAGCACTGCAGTCAGATTTGATACAGTATCAGCAACAAACAGGTTTCATGATTTCAGCAGGTAGATTATCACTCCCTGCACTCTTGCCTAGCTTTAGACTTTTAAGTGCTTTAATTCGTCGGGAGTAGGAGGATCATCAAGCTGATACATAATAATGTAAGTTGGTAAAGCTTTGGTGAGGTCGACAAAAGCCACATGTAAAGACACTTCATTCTGAAGAAATGTTGACCTCTTGAGTATAAGGTAGCATAGTGTAGCACCCATCTATGTAGCTGCTGCTTTTTAATCGTTGATTGGGTCACCATTAACATCTTTTATTGCAGCGTGCTTCCTGCTTGTTGGTCCAATGGCCGTTCTGATGCCTTGATACATGCCACGGTAATCTCTTTTGTCTCGGCAGATCTGCGTAGATTTACAAGGCTGGTCCAATATCTGTTTGCGCAATGGCGAGAAACTCGCAGATCTGCTTTTCAGGCCGTGTAATCGGCTATTGCTCGTTCGTCTTTAGGATTATTCATAACCTATATATGAGCATAACGTTTCTTGTCTCTATATGGGCGCAACTCATTTTCCTATTCAGCAAACCAGTCCCTTTTCAGTCCTACCCTGCTTCCCCAAAGTTCTAATCGCTGTTTGCATAATATTTTCTTTGGCTAGATGCCACATATTTTCGGCGCTCTATGCAGTCATCAATTGCTCAGTATTGTTTCATGTCAGTATCTTCTCTGAACTTTTTATATAGCCATTATCTTCGGTGGCTTTGGTGTAGATCCTCACTCTTCGACATTCTCTCTCATCAGAATAAATCTTTTTCGGTACGAACAGTGATTTGGTCATAAGTAAGGAATGATCAGTATCACAGTCAGCACTGTGATATGTACGGGATTTAAGGACATGACGTAGGTCACATCTTCTGGTTACGATGAAGTCGAGCTGATGCCAGTGACTTCACCGTGGGTGTTTCCATGTCTGTGCAGGGCGCTGTTCCGGAAGTGTCAGTGACGCAGAGTTCCAGGAGTCATGAAATCCCCAATAACATGAGTTTATCTGATCCACGGACATTCTCCAAGTATTTCCGCTGATCTTCGTAACACTTGTCTTTGACATCAGGTGGCTCTTTCATAGTTGGTCCGTATGCTGAGATTAATTTGATGCGGCCTGATTATATCCTTAATCTCGAAGTTGTTAATCGTTCAGAAATAGATTTTGGTTGTTCGCAGCAGCTAAGAATACTGTTTCGTACTGCAAAGCCAACTCCATGCTCACGTCTTTCTCCAATCTCTTTCCCTCTCCAGAGTACGGTCATTATTTTCACGCGGCCTGCCTTCGCCTGAGAGGCGAATTCCCTGTAATGTAGCCACATCAATGCGAGGACACAGCTGTTCTCTGTCGGTTGTGGCTGTTTTTCTGACTACAGGGGCAGCATCTGTAGGAGTGTCATGTCGGGGTAACATAGATCTGACTGTCCAAGTGCAAATCGTTTTATACTTGTTGGGTTTGTTCATATGAGCTACTTTACTGTTGTTTTTTCCATGTGGCTCAGTAACCTACCTTGCATTAAGCACTGCGAGCTGCTTGGTGCTCCATACACCCACAGCAGCGAAAGGTGAGGGAGCGTCTAGTACCTTAGTGACTGTGGGCTGCCCAGCTTGCGGTGGGCGATAACCAATCAAGTAGCCGCAATGGACTACCCCATCGAAGAGAGTCACCACTAGCGACCGCACACACGTCCCTCAGCGCAATGCTTAAAACCGGTAACTGCGACTCCCCGTGTTGTTAGCCGCAACTTTGTAGGCGCAGGTGGAATGTCTTCTCGACAGGCACCGCTTCGCCTGGAACGTATTTAAAAATCACGAACTTGCTGAACATTAATGGCTTTCTCTCGTCCCAAACAACTAAACAACTGTTTCCACAGGAGTGACGGATCACTACGTGTAGAGTTGAGTGGATTGGAGGGGTTGCCGACTTGCTCAGGTTGAACCCTACTGTCGCCTACGGTACGTCGGATCCGTTGCCCCTTCCGCCAAGCATATGCGCCGAATTGAAGCCATCCTCCGCCCCAGATCCCGTTAGGGGCTTCACTCTCAAGCCCAGTTTTTGACAGTATGGAGAAATCCATACACTTTGAAATCTATCTTTGATTATGGAATTACTGGTTACGGGATTTACGAGTTTCCACGGCCAGATAGGTTTGCGAGGTTTTCATTGCCTACCGTCGATAAGCAGGACCTACTTCCAAGAGTCTAACAACACTAGTGTACATTTTCTACGGCTGATGACCAGTCATCTGTTCGTGTTTATTTACATCAGGTTTATTCTCATGATGAACAAAGTATAGTATAAATACCAATTTAACATTAGTTGCCTGGCTGCTTCAGAGTGTTACAATTTTAATCGCTAGCAATGTGCCTTACACAGCGCTGTTCAGACAAAGTTATAAGTCTTACCGAGAAAGAACAGGAAGAAGCAACAGCGAATACGAAAATTTGGATACGAGAGTAATTCAGTTTAGTTGTCTTACGGAAATTTGTAAGCAGTATTTCCTATTAGACTGTTGAGTGCATACAAACACATTCTTTATTTCAAGGTGGCTCTTTGCTGCTCAAGAAACCTAAGAGCTGAGAGAAAAGTATTCTGAAAATTACACCAGAGACCTATAAATCAGCCCGTTTAGACTTATATTAATTGGGGCCCAGTAACAAGGCGACGGGGTAGAACAAATTCAAGCGATGCCCCCCGTTTTCGTGGAATTAAAATTAGCGCGTAGGACGATATAAATAGCGGGCAGGGCCCTCCATGAGTTAGCGGGCAGCGGACGCACCGCCACCTGGCGCGCCACAAAGCGCATTAATGTATGTGTGTGTGTGAGCGCGCGCCGGAAGAGCCGAGGAGCCTCCGAGCGGTCGCCGCCGGGGTATTTATATCGACACCGCAGCGACCGCTGCTCCAGCACGTCCTACGTTTATTGCAGCCTTCCACCAAAATCAAAAGATACCTTTTGATACAACATTGTTAACGAACTAGTTTTGTTATCTACTGACGATACGGCATTGTTAACGAACTAGTTTTGTTATCTACTACTGCCTGGTGTCCCGCAAGGTCCAAACTACAACTACGAGGGGCTTTCAGTAAGTAATGCAACACTTTTTTTTCTCGAGCAATTTCGCTTGATAAAAAGCGTGATTTTTTGTGGGGTATCGAGGAATATTCCTGCTTCAGCTGCTATAGCTTCACGAAATTCCGATTCGTAGTGGAGCTATATGTAGCCTTCAGAATGGCATCTGAAACGAAGGAGCGTTCCAATCAGAGACTTGTCATTGAGTTTCTCTTGGCAGAAAATCAGAGCACTGCACTTGCAGAGTGTCTACGGACACCTGGCGCTGAACAAAAGCACGATGAGTCGTTAAGCTAGGCGTCTGTGTTCATCGCAACAGGGAGGTATAAAGCTGTGCGATCTCCCACGTGCCGGCCGGTCACACACAGCTATGACTGCTCTATTGTTCGAGGTGATCGACACATCACAATCAAACACTTTGCTGCTCAACTGGACGTATCTGTTGGTAGTGCTGACACACTCGTCCACTAGCTGGGGTACACAAAGGTGTGTGCGCGCGCTGTGTTCCACGCCGCCTAATAGAAGAGGATACAGATAAACGTAGGAATATCTGTGCAGAATTCCTTCCACCTTAAGAGGCTGAAGGTGACAATTTTTTGTAGAACATCGTCCCAGGAAACGAAACATGGTATCTTCACTTCGAACCGGAAATGGCTCGGCTCTGAGCACTATGGGACTCAACTGCTGAGGTCATTAGTCCCCTAGAACTTAGAACTAGTTAAACCTAACTAACCTAAGGACATCACAAACATCCATGCCCGAGGCAGGATTCGAACCTGCGACCGTAGCGGTCTTGCGGTTCCAGACTGCAGCCCCTTTAACCGGAAATAAAAAGGCAGTCCATGAAGTGACAGCACATTACTTCTCATCCGAAGAAAAAGTTGAAAGACGCCCCCTCAACCATTCTTCTGGGACTCTGAAGGTATTATTCTGTTTGACGTCCTCCCTAATGGTGCAACGACCAAATCTTTAATGTATTGCCCTACTCACAGGAAAATGATGAAACGAATTCATCGTGTTCATCACCATAAAAATACATACGAACTTCCCTTCTTCATGACAACGCAAACATTCACACAAATCTCGGGACCCGAGAAGAGCTCAAGAAACGTCATTGGCGTGTTCTTCCTCATCCACCCTTCGGCCTGGATCTCGCACCTTCCGATTCTAACCTGTTTGGCCCAATGAAGAATGCACTCCGTGGGAAGCAGTAGGTGGATGATGCAGAGGTTACTGATGAATGACGCTGCCTCCAACGTTGACCAGTAGACTGGTACTCTGTGGACATACAGTCCCTCCCAGTAAGGGAGCGCAGGGTGTGTTGAAGCGTAAGGTTTTGTAGCCGAAAGAGCGGGGAATAATATTATGTACTGGAATCGTGAATAAAAACAATCGGCTTTCAGAAAGAAACGCGTTGCATTAATTATTTAAAGCCCTCCTCGTATTACGGCGACAGCTGCTCCAGCACGTCGTAAGGTGATTCCAGTTCTCCACAAAAACAGAATGATTCCTGTCGACTGAATATTTTTAATGGCCTGGTATTCTTAATCTACTACTACCAGATGCCCTGAAAGGTCCCAACTACAACTGTT
Organism: Schistocerca serialis cubense; assembly: GCF_023864345.2. Taxonomy (NCBI): domain Eukaryota; kingdom Metazoa; phylum Arthropoda; class Insecta; order Orthoptera; family Acrididae; genus Schistocerca; species Schistocerca serialis. The sequence continues at coordinate 590,259,618 of NC_064642.1, forward strand.
ACAGGATACTATTTTTACGAAAGGAAAACGCAAGGAATACTGACCGTACGATTTAATCGAAGGAAGTGTCAAAGAGATTACCACAGTAGGCTTGCATTCTGGAGGATGATGGATCCCCGATTTCCTTCTTCATCGCCCAAACAATCCAAGCTCCGTCTCTAATGACCTTCATGCTGATTGGACGCTGAACCTTAATCTTCGTTCCTTCCTACAATTTATGTTAGAAGATAGGTTGAAGAATCACACGTTTATTGCACTTAGAAATTTTCCGAACGTATTTGTCAGCAGTGTAGAATATATAGTGAAAGATGACGATAAGCAATATACACATAAAGAGAATAGAAAATTCTGAAACCTGTTGTTATGAAGAAAGCAGAACGTTATATGGGCAAATGGGATAACTTGTGTAGAGGTGCTGAATCTGTTGGGTAGAAATTCACTGAAAGAAATTATCGGTTGATAGAACAAAAATTGTACAGTCTGAACAAAACTTCACTGTTGCAAGCGGATTCAAATGCATTTTATTTGTAATAGTTATGCAGAGATCAAGATTCTTGCAGAGGATAGACTAGCGTGCAGTACTGCATCAGACTATCTACTGAAAATCACAACAGCAACGAGAAAGACACAAAGGCTGAAACCTAATTCAACCGAAAAAAATTACGGGTGTCTTTCAAGGATATTATGTAAGTATTTGGTGTACCGAGTCCGTGGTCCTCATTGGCTCGTTGCGGGGAAACTGGAAGTCGTTCGAACTCTTACGCCAATTTATCTTCTTATCCGTGTTTCACAGAAAATTTTTGCGATCACAATACATCCAATCTCATTCAGTGCCATATCCACTTGTTCGGCGTGTGAGGAATTTCGTCAAACTGCTGCTGCGTATTCTCCTACAAAGGAGAGCAGGTCCTGAGTAGATCCACAGAGCACGTTTAGATACGGGAAGATTATGATAAAACTAGTCCGGAAAATATTTCATGCACCATAGATAGGCAACCTAACGCACATCATATTCCCCGTGTGTGTGGATAATGTGAGCTGTGTTGGCATCTAAAGGCGCGAGAAATATTTTCCGGGCCAGGTTTATTTTGACTACCTTGCGTAGCTGTCACGCGGAGGTCATGCGGAAGACCCCAGTTCTATGAGGAATTTTTCCTTAGTGTGATGACTGATACGGGGTGCACTCAGCCTCGTGATGCGACTTGAAAGGCTACTTGACCGAACACTAACGGCTCCACGGTCTGTAACGTTTACAAAACGGCCGGGAGAACGACGTGCTGACAACACGCCTCTGCATACAGCATCCGCATGACGCCAAAAGCTAGAGGATGACACGGTGGTCGATGTACATCCCTTGGAACCTCAGATAGCTCTTGTAAGAACAAAGTTTGGCCCGGTCTGATAATGGGCTTTGTATGATTCCCAATTTTTGTGACTGGACACTGTATATGACGCAAGTGTAGACACGATATCTAAGTTGTCTTTTACAGAAATGTGTCCATTGAATATGGTAGCAGGTTGAGAGTTAACCGGTCGTCATCATGTGGTGCTAGTAGGTGCAAGCCGCATGCATCATAGCATATTAGAGATCGCACAAAAAATAGGCTTTCTGAGGCCAACATTGTCTAAGGTGGGTCTTGAAAACTTCATAAATAATGTTTGCACGGTTGTAACACGCCTCACAGGACCACCACAAGTGTTTGACGAAAAGTCCTCACGTCACTTTTGCAGAGCCATATGTGGTGATCGTCGGTCGACACTCTAGATTGAGCCAGATTTCTAAGCATTCAGCTACTGACGAAAGACTCGAGTACCTTTGCTTTCCTACGTATTTGGCCCTCAGTGTATTTTCAAAACAAAAACCGAAAGCAACAGCGCAGTGGCACTTGATGCCCACTTACAGGCGCCTCGGCGCGCGTTAGTCACGCTCGGAAGCCCACGTAATATAGCGTCGAGCGCGCGCATACGTCACACGCCTGTAGGACGCCCCAGCTGAGATCAAAGACGACCACTAAGCCGCCTCTCCATCCTTCGCTCCTGCCATCCCCCGTCCTCCCGTCCAGTGTTTCAGGTGTCCAGAGGAGGGCGTCGGTCCGGAACGGCGGGCTGCGGCCCTAGGGGCCGTCCCGAGCCGTTAATCTCCCATCGTCGTCGCCTCCTGAGCCAAATTATGCCGCACGTCTTTCGCAGTGAGGACCGTTTGAAGTTGTTTTCAAACTCTCTTTTTCTCTTCGGCTTTAACTGTTGTTTTCCATTCGGTGATATATTTTTGGATACAGGGCTCAACCGAGGAAGTTCAAATCTTGACAGTGGCGCTGAGTTACTGCTTGTAGCACTCGTGTTGTCAACATAAAAATTTCACCACTAGGGATAAAGAGGAAACACCTGCTGCGCCGGAAACATGGAAGTATTCAGCTATAACTAAACTAGCCGTAGTGGTGAAAAACTCTATCTGAAGAAAACCAGGGAAATTGTTTAAACAATGTGCTTGAACATTAACCAAGCGACAAAGTAATATATCGGCGTAATCTAAGAAACTCAAGAAAACACGCTTCGTTTAACTATTGTGTCCTGTAGCATAACTGTGTAGAGAAAAAACTGAGTTCCTTAATCAGTCATATAGCCACGAATAAAGCAAACACTGCAGTCGGACGCAACATTTAAGAATAGTTGATAACAGCTAGCTAGCCAACCCACCGGTGTGTCATTGGACATTAAGGCGAGCTAGTTAATGTTTTCGTAATTTCATTTACTAAACGATATTAAATAATGTTTTAGAGATATACATGTTCATTACGTTATTAAATGCACAGAAGAATTTAATTCTCTTTTTCCCTACTAAATCGGTCTCGAAATTCTTTCGGGTATCAATCTCCAAAGCTGCATCCACTGATGAGCCAAAACTTAATAGGGTGTTCGTCCATCTTTGGAACGAAATACATCACTGATCCGACAGTTTGTTGGTGGGTTTGTGAAGGTATGTGACCTTAGAAGTCTACGCACAGGCCATATAATTCACGTAAATAACAGGCGGCTGATCTCTGTACTTGGTGATAGTTCCCGATAGCGACCTAAGTGGGTTCCACAGGATTTTCATTCGGTAAATTTGGACACTGAGATGTCAACGTCAGTTCACGATAATGCTCCTCAAATGACCGTAGAACGATTCTGTCTCCGAGATACGGACAGTTATATTCCTGAAAGGTGACATCGCCGTCGGGGAAGATGTCAAGCATGAAGGGATGCAGGTGGTTCCGCAGCTGTCAGTGTGTCTTCAATTTTTATCACAGGTCCCAAGCAAGCGCAGGAGAATGTCTCCCACAGCATAATACTCCTCCCACCAGCCTGCGTCCGTGGTGCGCTGCATACTTAGTCACCGTTCGCCTCGATGTGGGGACCACCAGCGACATAGTGTAGCAAAAATTTGATTCGCCTGGAGAGCCGACAGGTTTCCTCTGACCGAGGGTCGAATCCCAATGGTAAGTCCCCACTTGAGTCGTAATAGACGATATCGTTGGGTCAACATGTGAACACGTAGGGGTGGTCTTCTTAGGAGCACCATATTCAACAGTGTATTGTACGATGAGCGGTGTGCTCCGAAACACTTGTTCGTGCACCAGCGTTGTGCTCTTTTGGCACAGATTGAACAGATCACCATCTATCCTACTTTACAGAGCAGAAAAGCCTCCGAGGCCCACGTTCTGTGAGGAAATTTGGACGTCCAACCATTTACCGTCTAGTGGTAGTTTCACTGTCCTTCTACCTCTTTCCACAGATGCTCGTGACAGTAGCAGATGAACATTTGAAAAGTTTCGCCGTTTTCGAGATACTCGTTCACAGGCTCTGCGTAATAATAAACTGGACTTTGTCAAAGTTCCTTATTTCACTTGATTTCCCCATTTACAACCCAAAACTTCGCTAGATCATCCCATGTCTGTATCTGTATCGTTACCGCGTCACGTGCACGGAACGCCACCAGGCGGCATCCAAGGGTAAACGTGGGCAGTGGTCACAATGTTTTGGCTGATCAGTGTTGTGTGTAACGTTTTCAGTGGATTTCCCGTAGTTGGCATAAGAAAATTTAAGACCGCTTACGGAGCCTCCACCGTTTTCTTTCTCTACCATTATAAAACGAGATCATTTAAAAATCGATGCACCTAGGACCTAGATAGGTGGCGTACTATGTAATTTTAGTGGATTCGAATTCAGACGGAGTGGGGTAAAAATTCCTTTCTGACGTTCCAGGTTAAACTTTTCCATTATTTTCCGAAAACAATCCAATGTTGGGATACTCCCTATGAATATGACACTGCTCAATTTCTTCCCGGTCCTACAGCCATCCGTATTCCGTCTGTAACGACCACGACTTCCACGGAAAGATAAACTAATTAACAATAGCACTTACAGCATATAGGTGGAACGGGTCACCAGTCAAAATCAGAATGGTTCAAATGGCTCTAAACAATATGGGGCTTAACATCTGATGTCATCAGTCCCATAGACATAGAACTACTTAAACCTAACTATCCTAAGGAAACCACACACATCTATGCCCCAGGCAGGATTCGAACCTGCGACCTTAGCAGAAGTGCGGTTCCACGCCAGTCAAAAAGTCGGACTTCAAAAATAGAAAGACTTTATTGCTCGTAATATGAAGCGTTTTGGATATAGCCATCTCCAGGTTTGTAAGAGAAACATGTTGCACGTAGATATAAAGGTATAAACCGTGTACATAACAATCATAAGCAAACTATGATAAACTCTGATGTTGCCTCTACCTCTTCGACGTCGACAGCCTATCAGACTAAGCTCCCTCTCCCTAATCTGAATTCTGATGGTCATTTGAAAATTGCCCTTCCAAATAATTTGTCGTACATTTTTTTGTATTTAGGTAAGAATTTTTCTACACAAGCTAAGTACGAACACAATAAATGATGGTTGACAAGAAAAGTGCTTGCAGTTTTTACTCAGCGATTATGCAGAACAGCTTAATATGAAAGATTAGATTGGAAAGAGTTATATGCAATCGAGATACGTTGGGTCACAGGTTAAACACAGTTACAGACATCGAATACAAAACTGAAATAAAGTACAAGACAGACTGACAATCACGCTTCACGGAGGTTGGTAGTAGAATGGGCGTTCAAAAAGATACGTGCCTGAGGCATAATTACAGAAACCAGTACCTGTATGTTAGAAGTATTGACTGTGGCCGTTGAGACACCAGCCCCACTGTGACACAAGGCGGTGAATGGCTGTCTCATAAAATTCCCGGGGATGCGATGTTAACCAGTTCCGCACGTACACTGGACGTCGTCGTCCGAGGTGATCGTTTGTCCCTACGCTGACGTTTTTCCTTTGAACAAGATGGTCCCCCTCTAATTCCCTTCCTGCAGCTCGGGACAATGAATGCCCAGCGTTACTCGCAAACCTTGACCACCCTTTGCCAAGCGATGAAATCAAAACGACCAGGCAAGCTCACCCGTAGGGTCATTCTGCCCCACGACACTGCAAAGCCTCATACGGCCAACACAGTCGCGGCACACCTGCAGAATTTCAAATGGAAGCTTCTCGGCCACCCTCCATACATCCGGTCATCTCTCCTTGTGATTACGGCATGTTTGATCCTCTAAAAAAGTCTCTGAGGGGTAATCGATTCACCTTGGACGACGACGTCCAGCTGTACGTGCAGAACTGGTTTTCATCACAGCCCCAGGAATTTTATGAGGCAGCCATTTACCGCCTTGTGTCACAGTGGGACAAGTGTCTCAACAGACAGGGTCAATACTTCTAACATACTGGTACTGGTTTCTGAAATTATGCCTCCGGCTCGTTTGTTTTTGAACGCCCCTTCCAATATAGGTTTATTACTACTACAACCGTGAAGCATGATTATAACCCATTGGCGATGACACTGTGTGACAGCAATTGTATACGTTTCGTATTTGGCTTGATATTCCTATCTCATACGGAATGTTCCTGTGAAACTATTGGTATTGTAACATAAAGTATAGCATCAACCGTATGCAAAACAGCCTGACTTTCTGTGCTGACGGCCGGAGTGGCCGTGCGGTTCTAGGCGCTACAGTCAGGAGCCGAGCGACCGCTGCGGTCGCAGGTTCGGATCCTGCCTCGGGCATGGATGTGTGTGATGTCCTTAGGTTAGTTAGGTTTAATTAGTTCTAAGTTCTAGGCGACTGATGACCTCAGAAGTTAAGTCGCATAGTGCTCAGATCCATTTGAACCATTTTCTGTGCTGAGTTCAGTAAATAAGACGAAGTGTCATGAAAGTGCTTGAATGTAAATTGAAATTTAAAATTGCTATATTCACCACATTTATAATATTATGCCTTGAACTACCTGTTTTGGAAAATTATGGACTCATTTTGTTATATATTTAATGACAATTAATAAAACGTTGTTGTACTTTATGTACGACTTTTGTGCAAACTGTGGTAGTGTTTGTCACTGCTCACAGGTTACTTTTTCAGTAGTATTTACATGAATTTCTAAATGGAGTGAACAAAAGCTTTCCATTCTAGTGCATTGCTGCAGCTTCTATGCAAACCAGAGCGACATTTTCGATCGCCTTTTATATAAATCATATTTGCTTATTTTAGTGCACTGTATAGTAAATTCGTGCCCCATGATCGGCCGAGACTCCCTCAAGAGGGATGTTCGCCCAGCTGTTAGCAAGTTCTTTTAATTCGATGCCATTATGGCGACTTGAGGATCCTTAAACTACACCAGTAATGTTAATTGGGAAGGATAACTACCGATTAACGTGATATTTTAACGCGGTATTCGATCCAAGTGTTTTTCCTGGCATATGTTTACATCACTGGAACGTGAAGGCTTGCGTGAGGGGAGACGGAAAAATCCCGTTGTCTGACGGAGTTTCTATCCCTCGACCTTACGGGTTCCAGGCTCGCATAGTACCTCTAACACACCGGACGCGTATAGAACGCGGTGAAAATAAGACTGGAAAAGGTGCCTGTGACTCGAGATCCATACTACAGAGGCATCAATATCTACATAAATACTCCGCAAGCCACCGTAAGGAAGGTGCGTGGCAGAGGGTAACCTATACGACTGCTTGTCATTTCTCCTCCTGTTCCACTCGTAAATAGAGCGAGGAAAAGACGACTGTCTGGACGCCTCCGTATGCACAATAATTTGTCTAAACTTATCGTTGTGGTCCTTTTGCGCGAAGTATGTCGGCAGCAGCAGAATTGTTCGGTAGTCAGCTTCAAATCCAAACCACAGGTTTCCCAAAAAGTCATGGATCCAATATATCCATGCCTTATTATTACACATAAAATTCGCGTAAAAATACAGGTATAATCCTCTGAAAAGTGTAGTGGCATGGAGGAAAATGTAATAAAAGTAATATGTAATAAATACGGGGGTTGGAACTTAAATAGTGGCAACTACTTATACACAACCGATACAAAAGAGTTACATGTTAGCATCTGTTACTGTCCTTCAAAGTAGTGATCAGCGTTGTGTAGAACCCTTTGATAGCGATGTGGAAGGAGTAGTATACCGTTAGCAGAGCCTGCTCTGTTGCTGGTGCGAATGGAGCGGTCTAAATTTAAGGTGATACTCGTGTACGGCACTGATGGTGTTATCCTAACGCATTACGCTCCTGCGGCAGACCGTCAATGCACAGTATTACTGTTCGTTTTTGGAGCATCACATGCTACCAGCTTTGCGAAAGAAGCGGCGACACTTTCTGCGCAACCCACCCATCATTTTGCACGACAATGCTCGTGCGCATACAGCGCAAGCCGCGGCTGCTCTGTTCGGTCGATGGGACTGAGAAGTACTGTACCATCCACCATACCCCCAGGACTTAAGTCCTTGTGACTTTCATTTGATTCTGAAGATGAAGGAAGAATTGTTATAGAGATTCGACAGGCAGCAGATCGCTCCATTCGCAACATCAATAGAACAGGCTCTGCTAACGGTGTACTACTCTTTCTACATCGCTGGCAACGGGTTCTACACAACGGTGGCGACTACTTTGAAGGACAGTAGCAGGTGCAAACAAGTAATTCTTTTGTATCGGTTGTGAATAAATAGTTGCCACTATTTAAATTCCATTCCTCATATACCAGGTCTAAGCATCCTGTGATGTTTGTAATGTGGATCACCTATGAAAATTACTGAAAATATGCCTTGACTTCAGAAATATGTCCCCTCGTATACAAATTTACGTTCATATTTATATATGACAACGCTGTCTGACAGCAAAGGATTAGTAGAAAATTTCCTTGACTGAGAGCAATCAGTTTTTAAAGCACAACGATTTACAGCAGGCATAAGAAAAGGAAAAATGAATTTCAGTGACATGAGAAATCGTAACAAATACCTCTCCAAACATAAAAGTGTTTAACCAACGTGTGTTATAGCCAGTTGCAGTGCAGATGAGCATGCGGACCCCAGACTGAGAATAACAAGCAGTTATAAGAAATCTAATGAACCTACTTTCTCTAGAATAAAGTTTCTGTCACCTGCTTCAGTTCCACATTCTACCTTCATGGCTGAAACGCATGGAAAGACTGCCATGTGCAGTTTCATTAGCAACTGTTGGTCGTTTTGATATTACCTGGCGTGATTAACATATAAAAATTTTCCAACTGCTGAAGGCGAATGGTAGATATCATACCGTGCGTTCGTGTATTTATGGCACAATACAAATCAGGCTAATTCGTTTAAATTGGAAAGTGAATGGATAGGAAAACTGAATTTAAAGAATATATGAACGTAAACGCATGCAGGTAATTTAAGAAAAGTAAGTGAATCATACTTACAAATGTACTACCGTTGCCGCAGGAACACGTGGCAGACAAAGTTCCAACATGTAAGAAAATATAACAAACCAAGCTCAGTAAAAGTTGCAAGACGTTTGCAAAGATTCATTGACATGTAGTGTAACTGAACAGAGAGTAGTGTTCTTCAGATGAATTAAGAGCAAGCGGATTCTGTCCGATCTTGGAAACAAACACGCCTTATAAAAACAAATGACCTGACATCGGCATGTAGGACGTGTGCCCAACATAACAAAATTGCCGACCGCGGTGGCCACGCGGTTCTAGGCGCTGCAGTCCGGAAACGCGCGACTGCTACGGTCGCAGGTTCGAATCCTGCCTCGGGCATGGATGTGTGTGATGTCCTTAAGTTAGTTAGGTTTAAGTAGTTCTAAGTTCTAGGGGACTGATGACCTCAGATGTTAAGTCCCATAGTGCTCAGAGCCATTTGAGCCATATCAAAATTACAGCAACTTCGCGATGTTAACCAAGAAAGCAGTTAAACATGAATCACACGTTAGTCGTGAATGATTCACAAATTATAATAGCAATCGTGAATTTACTGCAAGCAACCTCGCTTCACCTCACTACCTGACCGACCAGCGTCCAGCAACTCACGATGTTCGACAGATAACACAACCTACTTCGACACTTTGTCACAAAAGGCGTTCTGTTGAAAGTCATGCCTAGCGCTGCCAATCAGCTGGCTTCGATCTGATTCGTTAACCGACCCACATTTCATAGAACATTTCCAGAATACGTCACGAACTAATCCAAAGGTAGCTGAACTGTTCGCTCTCGATATTCGGCACAGAACTACGCCTTAGCAGTAAGGCTCCAGCAACAGTCAAACATTCACTGGTCACACTAATTCCTTACTTCTGTTGAAGTTCATAACGGTTACGGACAAACTTAACCCAAAATAATTGCTTTTAAAGTATTCGAATAATCGATTTAAACTACTATAGGTCTTAGTGACAAACGCCGTTCCTGAGAACGATGATTAGCAGGCTGTAAACTGCTACAAGGGAGTATTAGGAAACATGTAAAACGATAAACTTTTTTGTACGACGGGTAAACTAACGTATAGCACATTTGTTTCCAGTTAATTTCGCTATACGTACTGACGGAAAAAAATCGGAACACCGAGAAGGTGTCGTGCGACATAAACGAAAACTGGTAGGCGTGTTTCTACATCAGAGAGATGATTTCTGAAAGATGATCACATTTCGCACCAGTCTCGTAAGAGAGGTGCTAGTAGCGCCACTACGAACATGAAAATCAGGGTTGCTTTAAATAAGCGCTGTAACCGTCGTGAGCGTTAGTTGCCTTTGAGTCTGGACGGGGTGAGTTGATGTTAGTCAAGGATACCTTCAACGCGACGAAGACGCCATTATCAGCCCCTCACTGAGTTTGAACGAGGTCGTGTAACAGGGCTACGAGAAGCTGGAGCTTCCTGCCGCGATGCTGCAGAAAGACTAGGCAGGAATGTACCCACTGTACATGACTGCTGGCAACCGTGATCACGAGAATGTACAACCCAAAGGAGATTACGGACGGCCGGATGGCCACGTGACACAGCCGATAGGGAAAACGCAACAGTGACACAAAAAAATGTCACAAATCCTTTACTTCAAGGACGACTCCGCAAGAGGCGCCCACTAGCTTGCAAAACAGTGGCCCCAATCATCACCATTTGCGAATTCTGTGGTGGCAAGTGAGACCTCATTGGAGGACAGGGTACAGGTCTTCGTATTTTCTGTTGAAAGCCGGTTCCGCCTCGGTGCAAGTGATAGGTGCGTGTTGGTTAAAAGGAGCCCAATTCAGGTCCTGTCTGCCTGCTAGACACACTAAACCTACACCCCGAGATGTGATCTGGGTTGCTATTACCTGTAACAGCAGAAGCACTCTCGTGGTTATCCCATGCACTCTGACTTCACATTTGTACCTAGGTCTGATGATTCGACTTGATGCGCTGCCATTCATGAACAGCATTCCGGAAGGTGTTTTCCAACAGGATAACACTCATCCACATACAGCGGTTGTAGCCCAACATGCTCTGCAGAGTGTCTTCATGGCCTTCTCAGTTACCAAGTCGATCTCCAATAGGACGACAATTCCAGCGTCATCCACAAACGACACTGACAGCCTCTGTATTGTCCAACCAAGTGCAACAGGCATGGAAATCCATCCCAAAAACTGACATCCGGCATCTGTACAACATGCATGCACGTTTCCATGTTAGTATTCAAGATTTTGGCGTGTACATCGGTTATTAATACACTAAAATTTCACATTTACAATAGCTTATCTTGCACATTCATCTATGGATTTGCAGTGTTCATCACTTACATGTGTTACCTGGATAAATGTATTCCCTAAACTTCATTACTATACAGTAAATACTTTTTGATGTTCCTTTTTCCGTCAGTGTGTTTAGAGCTCTCAGTAATGAGTTAAATAGTTCGGAGGAATAGCCTTTTTATGCAACATTTTATTTTTTGTAATCATTTCAATGAATACTAAGACTTGTGACTATGTAGACTTTCCCGGCGTATTATGTTATGTTAATTGGGATCTAGAAACGACGGAGAGGCTCCGTCCCCGCCGCAGCCGCAGTGGTCCACTACCGCATGACGACTACCGCAGTCCCCTTCACCCCTCCGGCGCCCCACACCGAACCCAGGGTTATTGTGCGGTTCGGCCCCTGGTGGACCCCCCCAGGGAACGTCTCACACCAAACGAGTGTAACCCCTATGTTTGCATGGTAGAGTAATGGTGGTGTACGCCTACATGGAGAACTTGTTTGCGCAGCAATCGCCGACATAGTGTAGCTGAGGCAGAATAAGGGTAACCAGCCCGCATTTACCGAGAGCGATGGAAAACCGCCTAAAAACCACCCACAAACGGGCCGGCTCACCGGACCTCGACACAAATCCACTGGGAGGATTCGTGCCGGGGACCGGCGTTCTTTCCCGCCCGGAAAGCCGTACGTTAGACCGCCAACCGGGAGGGCTTTTCCGGCGTCTTAGTATAGCAGATTCTTGTCGGGTTTCCAGCCGGATCAAACGGTCATCTGAACACAATATTTCAGCGGTCCACCTGGCCACCATCATCAGGTGAGAAAAGCTACGCTTGTAAGTAGGCTGTTTAGGTTTTTATGTTGGTAACGCCACGTAGCGCTCTATATGAAAATCACTGACTGTGCTGTGTGAAGTCTGTGGCTGGTTTGCGTTGTTGGAATATTTGCTGTTGTAGTGTTGGGCAGTTGGATGTGAACAGCGCGTAACGTTGCGCAGTTGGAGGTGACCCGCCAGCAGTGGTGGATGTGGCGAGAGAGATGGCAGAATTTTAAGAGCGGACGATGTGGACGTGTTCCACCAGAAAGAGTAAATTTGTAATACTGGATATCATGAACTTATATGACATTTGAACACTATTAAGGTAAATACATTGTTTGTTCTCTATCAAAATCTTTCATTTGCTAACTATGCCTCAATACTTAGTGCCTTCAGTAGTTAGAATCTTTTATTTAGCTGGCAGTATTGGCGCTCGCTGTATTGCAGTAGTTCGAGTAACGAAGATTTTTGTGAGATAAGTGATTCATGGAAGGTAGGGATTATTGAAAGTCAGATTGCGTTGTGCTAAAAATATTGTGTCAGTTTATTGATGATCTGAATAAGTAAAGAGAGAAACGTCTGTGTACTTTGAGTTTTCCTCAGCCGTTTGAAAACCAAATAACGTAAGGGGTTTACCAGCTCAGTAATTCATTAAATTTTCTAAGGGGACGTTTCACGCTGCTCTCGCCGATAACTGTTATCGGTGAGAGGAGCGTAGCTTTTCTCACCTGATGATGGCGGCCAGGTGGACCGCTGAAATATTGTGCTCAGATGACAGTTTGATCCGGCTGGAAACCCCACAAGAATCTGAAATACTGAGACTTACGTCTACAATTAGACCATTTCTCTATGCATCTTTCTGCAAATACCTGTAGTTTGTTTTGTCTCTGTACTATTATTTTGAAAACACTCTCACGTTGCGCGGAATTGCCTCTCACCCATTAATACCCGCCTCTGTCTCCGGTGGGCGGTGAGAGATTGCAGCGCTGAGAGCAGAGACAGCGCGAAACGGTAGCAACTAGACGGATGCGATTAAAATTACGGCGACAGCGCGGCGTACAGCGGGAGCGAGGCGGTGCCAGCCCGGCGAAGTGCCTGCGCCAGCGACGGACAGGGCTGGCCGCGACGCGCTCGGCTCGGCTCGGCGCCGGTTAATTTATCTCTCCTTTAAGCTCCCCCAATGACGAGTCCGAGGTAATGATGACAAAGTGTGCCGCCGGGGGATATATCAGCCGCGCCGCCGGATCAAAGGCGGAGGGCCGCGCCACGCGCCGCGAATCGCGCGCCGGGTGGACCACCACACCGCCAGACATCTCCCCGCCCGGCCGCGGCGGGACCTCTTCATCAGGGCCGGTCACGTGACCCTCCATACAGCCTCCACCCCCTGCTCGCCCGCCAGTCACTGTGCTGGCCACCTGCTCTGTACGCGGTCCAAGCAGGAGGAAACGAAGCTTTGGGTTTATACAAGGTGTATTCTTTGTACCTTTGTTACTCAACTACGGTCCACCACCAACTGCGAACAATGGATCTTCCGAGATCAGCTCTACAACATCTTCACGGGATCTTTCCGCTTAAGATCAAATTTCCTGGCGAAGTGCCCGTGCTGCTGCTGTTGTGGTCTTGACGGTGTTGTGCATGCCTTGCTGGCTTCTCGTTGAGTTCAAACTCAAGTGAAAATGTCCAACTCAAGCTATCAATCCTGGACCTTAATTGGGCACTTGATGTCACTTTACATTACCAGCCACCGTTACCAGTGCCACATCATGCATGTAAAACATTCCCTAACCATAGGCCATTGGTAAATTTTCAACCTAATTTCTAGAAAGTTAAACGAAAATATATACACCATCATCATTATCATCATTGATTCATGGTGCTGGTTCCAGTTGTCATGTCCTAGTTCATGAACCACGGGCAACGTATGAGTGGCCAAGTAAGTGGTCCTGACAGTCGGGATACCAGTTGCTTTGGAATAAGGTTGTGCATCTCGGACATATTCTGAGTCGTGGTCACCTTTGTGCTCAGACGGCAAAGACTATCAAATCCAACGGTTAGTCCCTCAACCGTTAGGGGTAAAACCCAATGGGACCCGAGGCAAGTAAGACTAGCAACCTGCTTCCCTGGTACTTTATATATGATGCTGGCAACAATCAGAGCAATTGACAAATATGTACACTCTGTGACAAAAAAGAAACGCACCACGAATGAATTTTCCAAATCCTCTAGAAATGCATAGACAGACAAACAAATAATCACAATTTTAGAAAGAAATGAATGGTGTTTATTCAAGAGAAGCAGCTCGCCGTATTGAGCCAGCCAATAAAACGTTGATCCACCTCTGGTCCTTTAACATGCAGTTATTGGGCTTAGCACTGATTGATAGAGCTATCTAATGTCTTCCTCGGAGATATCGTGCCAAATTCTCCCCTGTTGGCACATTAGATTTTCAAAATTGAGAGATGGTTTGAGGGGCCTGCCCAGTGTTCCGAACTCTATTAATTCGGGAGGATTCCTGTGACGTAGCTGTCCAAGGTATGCTTTGCAAGCACGAAAACAAGCAACAGAAAGTTCGAAGAAAAGCAATAGAAACTCTCGCCGTTCGCCGTATGCGTACAGGCATTACCTTCTAAATATAAGTCCAGCATGGCCTGCCATGAAGGTAAACACAAGGGGGCGTACAATATCGTCGAGTAACACTGTGCTGCTGTGAAGTGGCACCCCAGACCATTACTTCCTCTTGTCCGGTAGTATGATGGGCAACAATTACGTTTGTATGCTCCTGTTGTCCTGAACGTTTCCAGACACATCATCAGCCTGGAATTTTGTTGACTGGAGTAGAATTGTCTTAAGTGATAAGCGGTAAGTCCTGCTTGGAACTGAGTACCAATGACAGGCAAAGACGTCTCTAAAGACTCCCTGCGCAGTGGTTGGATACCAACCTGACTATCTCCCACCATGTGGCTCGACATTTCAGTAAGATAATGCCCGAATGCACACCGCCAGAGATTCTAGTACTTGTTTCCGCGCTTGCCAAACCCTACCTTGACCAGCCAGATCGCCGGATTTCTCCCCAACTGAGAACGCTTAGAGCATTATGGGTAGGATCGCAAATCTCGGGTTTCTGACGAGCTAACACACCAATTGGACAGGACTTGTCACTATGTCCCTCAGGACGTCCAATAACACTATCAGTCAGTGCCAAGCCGGATAACTGCTTCCATAAGGGCCAGAGGTGGACCAACACGTTATTGATTTGCTTAGTTTGTGAAGCTCTTTCTCTTGAATAAACCATCATATTTTACGAAATTCTAATGATTTGTTTGCTTGTATGTATACATAAATGCATTTACGCCAAGTAGACAACACGAAGCCAGTGATGGGTCTTAATCATACTATCGAAATAATTCTCGCAGACGTTTCATTTGCGGATCCATGCTAACTCGAACTTCCTTGCTCTTATTGTCATATACTTTCATCCGCCTTATTTTTGCTACTACGATGCATCCTCTAGGATTGGAGAATATCTTGCCTGGACAAGAATTAGGCTATTGCCGGGCTACCATCATTAAAAGTCAATTACGGAATAACTGACTGCTGAGACGCATACATGCACTGCACGTACATCCATAAGGCTCTGCAAAAACGATGACCTGAAACTTTTGTTCACGAAACTCCACGTATCACGGATGCCTCTGTTTTGTCACACGATTACGATGTACTGAGGCAGACTAGTAACTTTCGTCTCACACGTCTCTTGGAGGGAATCCTAGTGACACGCCAAAACAGTGTGTCGTATTCAAATCGAGCCCTGATTTTGGACACGTCCCTCTCCTTTTGATCTCCACAAACACACATGTTCGATTTGACTGATTTATGATAAAATTATGTCCAGAATATTCAGCGTAACAATGAACTAAAAAGCAACAAGAGGTTTATTCTTGTTTACTGTTACAGTGAACGGAAACACTTCTCATGTCGACGTTAAGGAAGATTTCGACGAAATTTAGACACACATTCCTTGATTTATAACAGGTGTGCATAAATAGTAAAAATTGAGAAAAATTTGAGATTTTTATTTTGTCCGTATCCGTTGCTTGAATATTCAGTTTATTGCAGCAGGGGTTACCAGGTTCGAGCTGACTCGGCGCTCCCAAACCGCATACCTAGTGGTTGACCCTAACTGCTTCATACAAGAAAGTCAAGCTAAGAGTGACAAATACACTTATTGAAATAACCTACGTGTCTCCTATGTCACCCGACCCACACAATCAAACAATGGTAAGGATGTTTAGCAGAAATGCTCTAGCAGCAACTGGTACCTCAGGAAAGGGCAGTCGTGTAGCAATACCCCAATGGGGAGTTCAGGATACCT
The DNA here is from genome assembly GCF_023864345.2 of Schistocerca serialis cubense. Classification (NCBI taxonomy): domain Eukaryota; kingdom Metazoa; phylum Arthropoda; class Insecta; order Orthoptera; family Acrididae; genus Schistocerca; species Schistocerca serialis. The sequence continues at coordinate 590,275,922 of NC_064642.1, forward strand.
AGTATTCGAAAAAGACAGTAATATTTCCAGGGGGAAAAAGGACAGTGTTGGCAGACAAGGAATGATTGTGCAAACCAGATTGTAACAGTTGTTTTGGGTAGTATTTACTTATAGGTGACAATATGCGCAAAACCCAGTCGAAAGACTGACAGCAAAAATAAATAAATAAATAAATATAAAAGAGCGTTAAGTTAGCAGCTAAGATAACCTCCAAATCGGAAGTTGTATCTATTCATTTGTCGTGGCAACGTATCCTTAGTGTAAGCGTTTATATAGTATCTCCGACGAGTGTTTTTATGACACGGTGTTGTAACCGAAAAACAAAACAAGATTACCATCTATACTGTACCGTGAGAGGACTCCTGAAACGACTAAGTGGGAAGTAAACATACAGCAGGTGTGTGAGTACTCTGGAGCGGCAAATGCGACAGAGCGCAGCGGTGAACCGTTGCACAGCTGCGGGTTCCAGCGCTGGAAGATCGCCCGCGCCCGCTCTCTCCCCCCCCCCCCCCCCCCCCCCCCCCCGCTACTTTGCTCCTGACGTGCCAAGTCGGTCGGAACGATCTCCTGGGAAAGGCACACCGCCCGCAGATTACGACACCCGGCCGCCAGCTGCCGCGGCCTGCGCGCCGGTGCCTCACCGCCAGGGAGCTCTCTTCTGGAGCCGGCCGATGTAAGCTGCCTCTAGTGTCGGCGTCACATCCTATGCGTAAATTCGTCCGTAATATCCTGCCAGTAATTCGTGCTACCTGCCGTATGAGTACAATGAACGCTTTCATAACCATTATTTGTTTTTGTTAAAACCTCCAGGCTGAGAAGCTGAAGTTGGCTAGTTGGCTAATTAGTTGAAAATAGCTAATCAGTTTTTGTTCTATGGTAATTTATAGTTATATTTACTGGTATTTTGTCTGCTTGGTAATGTGAGGTTGAACTCGTCATTAGCGTAACTGTTAAGCTCGTATTTAAGTTCTTAAGTAGTCTCGTAATTCTTGAAAAGTGATCGACAATGCAAAAATTAATCAGAATTGCAACATTAAACTGTTTAAAGCAACACTTCTGACGAGAACCCAGTTTTTTATGTTAAATTTAAGGAAACTGACCTGTCAGAAATAAAATAAGCAATCTGGCTGTGAGAAAAATGACATATACTAGCCGGCCGGTTTGTGACCGAGCGGTTCTAGGCGCTTCAGTCTGGAACTGCGCGACTGCTACGGTCGCAGGTTCGAATCCTGCCTCGGGCATGGATGTGTGTGATGTCCTTAGGCTAGTTAGGTTTAAGGAGTTCTAAGTTCTACGGGACTGATGACCTCAGATGTTAAGTCCCATAGTGCTCAGAGCCATTTGAACCATTTTTTTGTCGTATGCCCTGTCTGAAAAGTATGATATTGTTGAAATGTTAGTTGTATCACACGTAAATTATAGATGGCCTACATAGCATAGCTGCAACACTAGAAGAAAGTATGATCTTCACTATTCTGGATTAAATCTCACTTTGGCACAGAAAGGTGCGAAATATGCTGCTACAAAAATCTTTAGTATTTTGCCAAATAGTGTTAAAAGTCTGACAGATAATCAACCAAAATTTAAAAGCAAAGTAAACGAATTTATGAATGACAACTCCTTCTACTCAGTAGATGAATTTCCAGGTATGAAGTAGTAACTGTAAAACATAAAAATAAAATTATTTACTTTGTTCAAAGAAAACTTACGTTAAAGGGACAAGTTCGACATCGTTACGGAATGTCGTATTCATAATCTATGGAACAAGGATTAATGTATGTATGTATGTACACTACTGGCCATTAAAATTGCTACACCACGAAGATGATGTGCTACAGACGCGAAATTTAACCGACAGGAAGAAGATGCTGTGATTTGCATATGATTAGCTTTTCAGAGCATTCACACAAGGTTGGCGCCTGTGGTGACACCTACAACGTGCTGACATGAGGAAAGTTTCCAACCGATTTCTCATACGCAAACAGTAGTTGACCGGCGTTGCCTGGTGAAACGTTGTTGTGATGCCTCTTTTAAGGAGGAGTAATGTGTACCATCAGGTTTCCGACTTTGATAAAGGTCGGATTGTAGCCTATCGCGATTGCTGTTTATCGTGTCGCGACATTGCTGCTCGTGTTGGTCAAGATCCAACGACTGTTAGCAGAATATGGAATCGGTGGGTTCAGGAGGGTAATACAGAACGCCGTGCTGGATCCCAACGGCCTCGCAACACTGGCAGTCGAGATGACTGGCATCTTATCCGCATGGCTGTAACGGATCGTGCAGCCACGTCTCGATCCCTGAGTCAACAGATGTGGACGTTTGCAAGACAACAACGATCTGCACGAACAGTTCGACGACGTTTGCAACAGCATGGACTATCAGCTCGGGGACCATGGCTGCAGTTACCCTTGACGCTGCATCCAGGTTCCGTTTACAGCATCATGTTTGTCGCATCCGTGTTTGGCGACATCGCAGTGAACGCAGATTGGAAGCGTGTATTCGTCATTGCCATACTGGCGTATCACCCGGCGTGATGGTATGGGATGCCATTGGTTACACGTCTCGGTCACCTCTTGTTCGCACTGACGGCACTACATTTCAGACGTGTTACGACCCGTGGCTCTACCCTTCATTCAATCTCTGCGAAACCCTAAATTTCAGCAGGATAATGCACGACCGCATGTTGCAGATCCTGTACGGGCCTGTACGAGCCTTTCTGGATACAGAAAATGTTCGACTGCTACCCTGGCCAGCACATTCTCCAGATCTCTCAGCAATTGAAAACGTCTGGTCAACGATATCCGAGCAGCCGGCTCGTCACAGTAAGCCTGTCACTACTCTTGATGAACTGTGGTATCGTGTTGAAGCTGCACGGGCAGCTGTACCTGTACACGCTATCCAAGCTCTGTTAGACTCAATGCCCAGGCGTATCAAGGTCGTTATTACGACCAGAGGTGGTTGTTTTGGGTACTGATTCTCAGGACCTATGCACCCAAACTGCGTGAAAATGTAATCACATGCCAGTTATAGTATAATATATTTGTTTAATGAATACCCGTTTATCATCTGCATTTCTTCTTGGTGTAGCAATTTTAATCGCGAGTAGTGTATGTATGGTACACTGTGTGCACCGTGCGTGTTGGTCGTTTAAATATCACAGTAAATAGGAGTGAAATATGTACTCCTTGTCTTCCTTGTAATATGGAAAGGAATCGTTACCGGGCATTAGTTCCTATGTAAATCCTGTTCTACTCAGCCCTCTCTACAGCCGCTTGAAATGTGTAATGATAGTTATGCAACACCCTGTATGTTGTAAATGAGAAATTTTCTGTCTAAGTATGTTTCTTACTGCTTCACGCTGAAACAGCTAGAAGAATGTGGAAGAAAACTGGAATGGAAGTAGCTTATACCCTGTAATAACACAGAGACTACTTTTAAAATTGTGTGGCACACGATATTAATTATTGATTTGAACAATATCATGCGCAATGTGTAATATTAATTACTCTTAGAAAAAACTATTTATTCTTTGACTTTCGAACTGTACGTATTTGTGAAAATGGTTTTATTACTTAATATGTCCTACACAATACGACGAAACGTAATTTAAAAAAATATTTACACAATCGTCAAAGTGTAGAATCTGTACTTGCATACAAGCCCGTTGGATTTTAGCCGCTGAGCGTCAGGCATACTTCATACTTTCAGAGACTCTTGACGGCTCACAACGACAGTATCATTTAAGTGGTGCACGACAGAGAGACGTCGTGCATTTACGTGTAAAACATGGTAGGCCTCAGTGAGTCTGTATTTCATTACGCAATGCGAGCGTACCCGATGGTAACAGGCACGTGCGTAAGGGTAGATGACGTTGTTGCAACTCGAAATCTTATATAATTCACACGGCACTGAAATATAAATTGTTTATTTTCTTTCTTCGTTGAGGTAGTGTGTTTGTTATTCGTCCAAGTTGAAGCATCTGGACGGATTTGGATGAATTCTGGAATGGAAACAGACTACATCCTAAATCTATCTTTTATCAGGAAGAAATCACAATTCCCGTGGGATGGTCAACGTGACTACTGTTCCCGTGGGATGCTTAACGCGAATAAAAGTCATTCACAGAAGTCAACTATCAAATGAAAGCATTAAGTTTATCGTAGAGATATCGGAGCACAAGAATAAATCGGTGGGAAACATCAAAAACAAGATTATTGATCAAGTACCTGGAGAAGTGGCCACCTATACGTCAATCGACATAGTGATGACAAGAGACGGCGTCACTACATACACTGCTCTCAGTAGAGCTGTCGGTTATGCCGTTCCACTAGTTGGAGCTGAAGCTGGATGTGCTGTCACATTTATGCGAACCTGTAAGCACCAAGAGTGCGCCATGGCACCAGGTTACGCACCACAGAGGTGAAGAGGCCTATTGTGCAGCACGCTATCAGCACCGGCGAATACAAATGAGAGACGGTATAGATACTACGAATTCCTATCATTCCAGCAAATTTGCCTTTCCAGTTCAAACGCTTGCAGTTACCTATGAAAGAATCCTTCTCGTTCACTATAAATAAGAGTCAAGGAGAAACGTTCAAAGTGGCGGGTATTCTCTGGATACACCACATTTTTCACACGGACTGCTCAATCTTCTATTGTATGTAGAGAACAAGAAGTCTCGAAACGTCATTTATGGAAATGTAAAAATTTTTGGCTCGCCGTACGCACCAAGACAATTATGATCTTTTCCGTGCTAGGAAAGTCGCTATCAGTCGTGTATTTTTTTACCCCTTTCCTGTCACACTTTGTAATTCGCTATTCAGTCTGGCAATTTTTTTCCTTAGGTACATGGGCGACTGGAATGCAGTTGTAGGGGAAGGAGTAGAAGAAAAGGTTACAGGAAAATATGGGCTTGGGACAAGGAATGAAAGAGGATAAAGACTAATTGAGTTCTGTAACAAGTTTCAGCTAGTAATAGCAAATACCCTGTTCAAGAATCACAAGAGGAGGAGGTATACTTGGAAAAGGCCGGGAGATACGGGAAGATTTCAATTAGATTACATCATGGTCAGACAGAGATTCCGAAATCAGATACTGGATTGTAAGGCGTACCCAGGAGCAGATATAGACTCACTTCACAATTTAGTAGCGATGAAGAGTAGGCTGAAGTTCAAGACGTTAGTCAGGAAGAATCAATACGCAAAGAGGTGGGATACGGAAGTACTAAGGAATGACGAGATACGTTTGAATTTCTCTAACGCTATAGATACAGCAATAAGGAATAGCGCAGTAGGCAGTACAGTTGAAGAGGAATGGACATCTCTAGAAAGGGCCATCACAGAAATTGGGAAGGAAAACATAGGTAGAAAGAAGGTAGCTGCGAAGAAACCATGGGTAACAGAAGAAATACTTCAGTTGATTGATGAAAGGAGTGAGTACAAACATGTTCCGGGAAAATCAGGAATACAGAAATACAAGTCGCTGAGGAATGAAATAAATAGGAAGTGCAGGGAAGCTAAGACGAAATGGCTGCAGGAGAAATGTGAAGACATCGAAAAAGATATGAATGTCGGAAGGACAGACTCAGCATACAGGAAAGTCAAAACAACCTTTGGTGACATTAAAAGCAACGGTGGTAACGTTAAGAGTGCAACGGGAATTCCACAGTTAAATGCAGAGGAGAGAGCAGATAGGTGGAAAGAATACATTGAAAGCCTCTATGAGGGTGAATATTTGTCTGATGTGATAGAAGAAGAAACAGGTGTCGATTTAGAAGAGATAGGGGATCCAGTATTGCAATTGGAATTTAAAAGAGCTTTGGAGGACTTACGGACAAATAAGGCAGGAGGGATGGATAACATTCCATCAGAATTTCTAAAATCATTGGGGGAAGTGGCAACAAAACGACTATTCACGTTGGTGTGTAGAATATATGAGTCTGGCGATATACCATCTGACTTTCGGAAAAGCATCATCCACACAATTCCGAAGACGGCAAAAGCTGACAAGTGCGAGAATTATCGCACAATCAGCTTAACAGCTCATGCATCGAAGCTGCTTACAAGAATAATATACAGAAGAATGGAAAAGAAAATTGAGAATGCGCTAGGTGACGATCAGTTTGGCTTTAGGAAAAGTAAAGGGACGAGAGAGGCAATTCTGACGTTACGGCTAATAGTGGAAGCAAGGCTAAAGAAAAATCAAGACACTTTCATAGGATTTGTCGACCTGGAAAAAGCGTTCGACAATATAAAATGGTGCAAGCTGTTCGAGATTCTGACAGAAAGTAGGGGTAAGCTCTAGGGAGAGACGGGTCATATACAATATGTACAACAACCAAGAGGGAATAATAAGAGTGGACGATCAAGAACGAAGTGCTCGTATTAAGAAAGGTGTAAGACAAGGCTGTAGCGCCGGCCGAAGTGGCCGTGCGGTTAATGGCGCTGCAGTCTGGAACCGCAAGACCGATACGGTCGCAGGTTCGAATCCTGCCTCGGGCATGGATGTTTGTGATGTCCTTAGGTTAGTTAGGTTTAACTAGTTCTAAGATCTAGGGGACTAATGACCTCAGCAGTTGAGTCCCATAGTGCTCAGAGCCACTTCCATTTCAGGGCTGTAGCCTTTCGCCCCTACTCTTCAATCTGTACATCGAGGAAGCAATGATGGAAATAAAAGAAAGGTTCAGGAGTGGAATTAAAATACAAGGTGAAAGGATATCAATGATACGATTCGCTGATGACATTGCTATCCTGAGTGAAAGTGAAGAAGAATTAAATGATCTGCTGAACGGAATGAACAGTCTGAGTACACAGCATTATTTGAGAGTAAATCGGAGAAAGACGAAGGTAATGAGAAGTAGTAGAAATGAGAACAGCGAGAAAATTAACATCAGGATTGATGGTCACGAAGTCAATGAAGTTAAGGAATTCTGCTACCTAGGCAGTAAAATAACCAATGACGGACGGAGCAAGGAGGGCATCAAAAGCAGACTCGCTATGGCAAAAAAGGCATTTGTGGCCAAGAGAAGTCTACTAATATCAAGTACCGGCCTTAATTTGAGGAAGAAATTCCTGAGGATGTATGTCTGGAGTACAGCATTGTATGGTAGTGAAACATGGACTGTGGGAAAACCGGAACAGAAGAGAATCGAAGCATTTGAGATGTGGTGCTATAGACGAATGTTGAAAATTAGGTGGACTGATAAGGTAAGGAATGAGGAGGTTCTACGCAGAAACGGAGAGGTAAGGAATATGTGGAAAACACTGATAAGGAGAAGGGACAGAGACATGAGGGAATGACTTCCATGGTACTAGAGGGAGCTGTAGAGGGCAAAAACTGTAGAGGAAGACAGAGATTGGAATACGTCAAGCAAATAATTGAGGACGTAGGTTGCAAGTGCTACTCTGAGATGAAGAGGTTAGCACAGGAAAGGAATTCGTGGTGCGCCGCATCAAACTAGTCAGTAGACTGATGACCAAAAAAAAGGTACACGAGTGAGTTGTGAGAGATATGGATTCTGTCAGACTTCTCCCATCATCTCAAAATTTAATGTTTTTTTTCCGATGTCACGAGGTTTGCTGGGCCGTAAGTGGCTCGCGCCTCAAGATCTCCAAGAGATAACTTTTGTGATGACGCATAGTGCGTTTCTGCATTAACTCCTTTACCGCGGGTAGCAATGCAAGGTGCAGCTAGTTACCAATGAAAGTGATCGACTGCTAAGGACCTGACGAACCACTTCACTGAAGTCGGACATCAAGTTGGGATGGAATAATGGGATGATAGGTAAATTGGTAGCGGCCTTTTGCAGCGTTCCTGTTAAGTAATTTTAAGAAACCTATGATGACATAGACATAGATGGAGAGTCTGACTTCGACCTGTTACTCTCCACACCGCATCCAACGTATTAACAGCTGTGCCGCCATATTAGGTCATCCGTGGTATGGCTGTGTACAACGGAAAAAAAATTATTTTGTGCATTGCTAATTAAAATCTGTTTCGTGCTAAAACCAAAATTGGTACCTTCACCCTGGTTGCTACGTGTTTCAGCGTTGCAGTAAAACACACATTAATAAGTTACTTTGTACAAGTGTCCGGACTGTTCAAAAACGGACTTTCTGCAAACAGCTTCTGCGACAATAATGCGGCCTTAGACTTAAAGGTACACTAATAAAATTCTTGTTAAATTTACAGATGATTCAGAAATATCGCAATTGATTCGACACTTCAGTTTTTAGTTGTAATTCTATTCAGAAGCACTAATCAGTTTTATCAAGACAAAGCTGCAGAGCCGGTTTAATATGAAGCCCCATTAAACTCTCAGCTGCTCATCCATAATAAAAGGATTTATTCTGTCTGTGTATGAAAGCTGTGCGGAAAGAGCAGGGCGGTTTGTTCCGTGAAGGAGCAACGTGACACGAGATTAATAATCCTGCATGGAATTTCCCTAGCGTCAACGGAGCGACCAATGTGGACTTAGCGAGTGAGGGAACTCTCGAATGTCGTCCTGAGATGTCAGTACTGATATTGCGCCTCAGGTACACGGTAAATGATAACCATGGTACAGACTATTTGCGCTCTTTCTCAGACCCTTATACACGGCAATAGTTGTGGAACGTTACTTTTGGCCAATGTTATGGACCGTGTTACTTTGTTTTCAGTGTCTCTCCCTCCCAACTTCCCCCCCCCCCCCTCTCTCTCTCTCTCTCTCTCTCTCTCTCTCTCTCTCTCACTCTCTCTCTCTCTCTCTCTCTCTCTCTCTCTCTCTCTCGCCCTCGCTCTCTCTTTCTCTCCGTCTCTGTTCCACACACACGCGCGCGCACACACACACACACACACACACACACACACACACACACACACACACACACACGAATCTTATGATGAGCAATGCACTGTCACAATCATAGTCACCTTTGTAAATTACTGTATCAGATGCGATAGTTCTGAAACTTGCTCTAGCATAGGTTCTCATGTGCAATACTAAACCTCTTCTTAGGAAATAATTTCCTTTGTATTCAAGATGTCTGAAATTCATTCGAGAAATTAGAGACAATTTGGCAGAAAATTACACATTATGTACCTACCTTAAGTTTGTCACTTTTACTAGCATACACAGTGATTCTTTATCCTGCATCAAAGTAAGTATCCATGTTTGTTGGGACAAATTGAGAACTTCATTCACCAGTAATGATGTTTTGTGATAAATGCTACTTCAATACTGCATACTGCAACTCAGGTCACAAGTTAAAAAGCTTTCCCACCTCGCCATTTTTAACACTCCAGTGCAGTCTTGGGGCAATGAAACCAGCATCGCAACATCTGTTGACGATGTAAAAGAAGTTAGAGCTTCCTCTCGTCAGTCTGTATATCTTGTGAATGCTATAAGTCATGAGAAAGCACTAACGAACATATCTTTTCAGTTCTTCGTCAATATTAGCATACTACAATCCTGCCGTACGTTTTTTGCGCAGAATGGAATTTATTTTAATTTTGATGGCTCTCAATCAAGCTGTTCTTACACTCAACGTTACTCATTATCCACAAAATGTTTGTAGTACCAACTCCCAGTGATTGATATTCGCTGATATTGAATAAGGTCAGAAGTGAAAAATAACAGCATAACTCAGCTCCGATGACAGTACAGCGAATTAAAAATCATTTCATCAAGTCTGTCGGAGTGGCAGAGCCACGCTGTGGCATGGATATGGTATTTCATTAAAAGTGAAACGATTCAAATAACAAAGCATGTCAAAATTTACTCTTGTTTTAAAAATCCGAGCGGTGTTAATCTGACACTTATTGGCACGCTGTAAATTTCGTGTTTATGAGTAACTACATAGATGTAACTCTCAGGGACGAGAATATAAGCTAAACTCCTGTATAAAACGTACCATTACCCAGTGACTGAGAATGATCACTTTTCTTCTATTTCTTTCCCGTTCATTTACTTTTGAAGTATATATGAGGAATTCACACAGGTGTACACTACGGAATACAATAACCCGAAAAACTTGTATCCATGTCTTGGAAGTCGAAAAACAGAAAATAGCCCTTAAAATTTGATAAAGTGATTTTCTACTCTCTACTGCATCTGCAATGAATAGCTGCTCTCAGTTACGACAAAAGTTGTATTCACAAGGATGAGAATAGATAAATTTCTTGCGGTTATCATCTTATCGACACAAGTGGAGAAACGTACTTGTTCGTGGGCTTCAAAACAATCGGAAGACTTTCTTTAATCAACAGTGCTCACTATTGGCAGAGAATGTGACTGTGAGGTTGCGATATCGACTCCCGCTCAGACACCGGAATTTTTCGGTCTGACTTTACGCTAGTCTTCACTTCTCAGTGACATATAGTTCGGAATTGGGCCCCTTTCCTCAGAAGGACTTCCGGGATCGGTTAAGAGCGTGATAGTCGCCAAAATAGCGTGCAATTAAAAGAATTTACCAACAGGCGGTTGAAAATCTCCCTGAGGGACTTCCAGCCAGTTATATCATACGAATTTACTTTAACAGTGGCAACTGTATCATCCACATAACATGGACCGAATGAAGCCAAAAACGGGAGAATTTTTAGACAGGTTCCTTGCAATAAGTTGATACGACTGCAAGGAGTTGGCGTACACGTAGGACCGGAAGTTCCTACACCGAGTGACCAAGAAGTTCATTGTTACGCTATACTAAGACGATGAAGGGCCTCAGTCGAAATTGTCAAGAGAGAATATAAATTCCACTATGATTCGTGGTCAAAGATTGCTATATCAGTAAGTAAATGAGCTCAGAAGGGGACAGAATGATTTATCTCTGGGAAATGAGTTTATCGTATCACTTTTTGTCCCTATGGCAGTAGTCGTAAGAGGAGAGCATGGAATGAACTCCACAGTGCCTGTGTGATTATAACGAACTTTACAGCTTCTTACACCACTGCAGTGAGCGTGGACCTATCTTGCGTCGTCTGCCTGCTATGTCAGTTACACCGGCTTTACAAACAGTGTGATTTGTGCTAAGTATAATTTGTCACTTTAAGTAGTTCTTAAGTGTGGAACTTTGAAACTTACTGGTCACATTAACTTGCTGACAAATGGCAGTACTAATAAGTAAATCATTTATTATTTACTACGTCATTGCCATAACTGTTAATACATTTATTTCAATGTGAGATACCTTTTTGGAAAAAATATTTACAGTTGTCTGCGGAACCACGACTGTACCCAGGAGTGCACATCTTCGGCCGAAGCAAATCGACGGTCACGAATGCCGTCAGAGCTCCAGACGTACGGGAATCCCATAGGGAGAGTTCGAGACTATAAGGACGATGTGTAAGGGCTTCCGCAACGTTCTCGAAACAACCTTGGCAGCGTGGTGGCCCACCTCGGTACGATCATGGTTCCTAGGCAACTGGAAACACTTTTCCGTCTAGGCATTGACCATTTTATATGACAATGGGGCAAATGCATTAAGAGTTGGTGTGATTACTGTTGAGGTAATCAGCTTCTTTACTTTTCTCCATCTGTCTCGTTCTCATTTTGACTGACCCTTACGTCCTGAGAAAGGTGGACTGCTCGGAAAGCCGCCGAATATACAGACGAACGTTTCACAACAAGCGTTGTCCCAAATGGAAGAAATGTATTGCAACGGACAGAGATTGACGAGAAACTGAGCGATTCCGAAATAGAGAAATAGCCAACGTCTTTGACGATGAGTTTTTCATTCAGTAGAATTTGGAAAACGTGGTATTGGGTCGTATGGGAAGAATATTCATCAACAAGCATCAGTCAAATTCTCTAGTTGACGTGTATGATAAACGTGCTCTTCGAAGAACGAAATTTGGAGATCAGTAATGAAGCTGCAATCACACTCTTATCAGAGATAACTTGCGCAAACAATGGGGCCAAAACCTAGAGATAAATCATGTTGATGATTTGTGTTTGGGTACATTAATAATCAATACTCCCACACCAGATGGACAAAACTGAAGTGGCGTGGAAACTATTCAACGTAGGCAGTCCTGTTTATGTCACCCACACAGTCTGGGATAAATGATGTAAGCTGAGTTGTCTGTCTTAATGTGAATGAAATACCTTCCTTGCCGCCTTTATTTTGTCCACCCTGCATACTGTTTATCGGTTAGAGCTGTTTCGCCACTGAAGCCTTTCTCAATAGCCTATATTAATTCTTAGATGATGGTTCTGTCGTGTTTCTCCTCAAGTCTGCTACGAGAGGATTATGCAGCCTGTTCAGAATGGTATCTAGAGTCAAAACCAATCCTATCAATAATCGACATAAGTAAGCAATGAGTGTTAGCTTCTGTAATAAAATTTATTGTGTCCACTGAAAATTTGTGCCATCGACATGGTCAATGTGAAATTATATAATGTTGTTGTAATGAAAGCATTTCGGCTGATGGTTCTTTCTGTTTCTTACTGATTTCTTGAAAGTGTTACAGCAGCAGTGCAGCTGTGTGCTAAATGGTACCCTATTTGTTACAAGCCTTAAAGATCTGTCTTTGCAAATATATAAAAAATAAAGAAAGAGGAAAAGGAAGAAAAGTATTAAAAAGATCGTGCGAAGAATAAAATGCACTAACGAAGAATAGAGATAATAATGAGAGTCTGGTACCACGCGCCGTGGAATTTGAATCCGCGCCAGACGTCATGGACGTCGAAGACCCATAGAGGTCTCTGCACCTTCGCGCCGTAAGCTGTGGCGGCGCGCGCCTCCTGGCGCCACAGTGGAACACGTGGTTACAGCGGCCAATAGCGGCGTCCCCGATAGAGTACTTAAGCGCTTGCCTGTCACTCAGCCTGCCACTCTAATCTAGCGTACGTCTCAGGACATATCGCCTCGCATTAAACAGCGTATTTACTCGTGTTTTCTTTACGTGTGGATGTGGTTGTCTTGTTTGGTTTTCCTGACTGTGTTGTCGTAAGGTCCTTCGTTGGTCGTGTCCATCCTCTCCCGTTGTGTTGTCCGCGGGCTGTTCTGCGAGTCCCGCCGCGTTTCCGTCACTTGAACTCCGCGACTGTTCCGGTCGCTGTTACAACAGAGAGAAATGCAGTTAAGCAGATTTTGTAACTCAGCCCAAAGATCATCCATTTGGCTCATATCGGGACTTGGCAGACTACTCCTTTCCAGTTATGTTTCTGTCCACAAACCGTGGCCTCATTGATGCTGCTTTATGACAGGACACACTGTCATGCTGATACAGTCGTCGTTTCCGAATTTTTCCACTAGTCCTACACACTGCACAATGTTGTTAAATGTGTTCGTAGCCTTCCGCATTCAGCGTTCCCTTAACCGCAATATCTGGACCACAGCCCATGCACTGGAAACACAACCATACCGTAACGCCACCACCTCCTTATTTTATTGTTGACACTAAACACTATGTAAGGCAACGTTCTTCAGCCACTCGCTAAACCCAGACCGCTCCAGCGAACTGTCAAAGCATATAACGTGATTATTTATGTATGTCTGCAGGTGGTGTATTGAGCCGAAAATAATTATTGAACTTCATGGTGAAAGATTCAGCTGTCATTCATTCTGCAGAATTCGCCAGTAATTTCTGCCAGTGGTATGGTATAACTTTCCTGCCGTTTATGCCAGCTAGACTTCACCGAAGCTGATGGCGAATTGCCCAAAATAGATGACTGCTGATGGTTTCACCATGAATTTTAACAATACAGCGTGATTTTGTGGATCAAAATTCCGCTTAACTTGCTAGTAATTTTCTGGAATTAATCCACGACTGGTTTAGAATCTTTCTAAAGCTTCATCTTCGGGTGCCACCACATAATTATGAGAACATAAATGTGTGGCAGTCGGGCCAATCAGTTACTGGAGACCACGTTCACGTCAAACAAACGGGTGAGAGAGTAGGACCAGCAACCATTCGCTGAATTCATGCGACTTTTTGGGATCACCCATCGCAAAGCTCAACGGTACAGATCCATCAGCACATGAGATCTGCCTCGTTTTAGTTTAGCGGTGGTTGTTCCTTCGCGTTTCTCACCCCACAGTCACTTCACCAACAGCTGACTCGGGCAGCTTTAGAAGTGTTACAATGTCCCTGATTTAGTGGTTACTTAGTGACATTTACTGTCAAGTCCACATTCGAAGTCACTGAGCTCTCTTGACCGAAACATTCTGATGTTACTGCTCTTCTGATGGCAAAAACAATGCTCTCCGCCTCCTTTTATATTGCCGGATCGGCTTGTCGTGACATCTAGCGGTCAGTTCCGTATTACATTGCGGTGTCCGAATACTTTAGATCAGATAGAGCATACCTGTGACTGTATTTCGATTACTGTGCCAAAGTGTTTGAAGACATAAAAGATTTCAGTACTATCTGCACTCAACAAAGAAGGGAGATAAAGAAATAGCATCAAACTTCCGTCCAATTTCACTTTTGCTAGCATTCTCAAAAATTTTTGAAGAAGTAATGTACAGTCGGCTTTATAACCATCTTATCTCAAATAACATACTGTCAAAGTCACAGTTCTGATTTCTAAAGAGTTCTGATATTGAGAAGGCTATCTACCATTACAGTGAAAGCGTTTGACTGTTTAAATCACAATATCCTTTTAAGTAAATTAGATTATTATAGTGTAACAGGAAATGCCACAGAATGGTTCAAATCTTATATCTCTGGCAGGAAACAAAGGGAGTTATTAGGACAGCGACATGTATCAAGGCCGGCCACGGTGGCCGAACGGTTCTAGGCGCTCAGTCCGGAACCGCGCGACTGCTGCGGTCGCAGGTTCGAATCCTGCCTCGGGCATGGATGTGTGTGATGTCCTTAGGTTAGTTAGGTTTAAGTAGTTCTAAGTTCTAGGGGACTGATGACCACAGATGTTAAGTCCCATAGTCCCATAGTGCTGAGAACATGTATCAAGCTATCATTCATCATCCAGCTGGGAACTAATTACATGTGGGGTCCCACAAGGTTCCATTGTAGGGCCCTTACTTTTTCTTGTCTATATCAATGACCTTTCATCAGTAAAATTACCAGAGGCCAAGTTCGTTTTGTTTGCCGATGATACAGACATTGAAATAAATAGCAAATCAAGTGCAGTCTTAGAAAGGTCAGCTAATAAAATATTTGCGGACATTAATCAGTGGTTCTTAGCCAATTCTTTGTCACTAAACTTTGAAAAAAACACACTACATGCAGTTCTGAACTTGTAAGGGGTTTCCCACGAGTATATGCCTAACATACGATGACAAGCAGATAGAAGAAGGGTACAGTGGTAAATTCTTGGGATTACAGCTTGATAATAATTTCAACTGGGAGGAGCACACCACAGAACTGCTGAAGCGTCTTAAGAAATCTCTATTGGCAATGCGAATTGTGTGAGACTTAGGGGATATAAAAATGAAAAAGCTGGCATACTATGCTTACTTTCATTCCATAATGTCACATGAAAGCACTCTGTGTTCAGGCGACGAGTGGCCTACCGGGACCATCCGACCGCCGTGTCATCCTCAGAGGAGGATGTGGATAGGAGGGGTGTAGGATCAGCACACCGCTCTCCCGGTCGTTAGGATGGTATTCTTTACCGAAACCACTACTATTCGGTCGAGTAGCTCCTCACTTGGCATCACGAGGCTGAGTGCACCCCGAAAAATGGCAACTGCGCATGGCGGCTGGATGGTCACCCATCCAAGTGCCGGCCACGCCCAGCAGCGCTTAACTTCGGTGATCTCACGGGAACCGGTGTATCCACTGCGGAAAGGCCGTTTCCCCCATAATGTCATATGGGATTGTTTTTTGGGGCAATTCATCAAGCCAAGTTAAAGTTTTCCGCGCACAAAAACGTGCAGTAAGAGTTAAATGTAGTGTGAACTCAAGAACATCCTGCAAGAGCCTGTTTAGGGAACTAGGGATACTACCTATTGCTTCCCAATATATTTATTCCTTAATGAAATTTGTCTTTAAAAATATATCACTTTTCCAAACCAACAGCTCAATTCATGAAATCAATACTAGAAATAAGAATAATCTTCAAATGGCTCTGAGCACTATGGGACTTAACATCGGAGGTCATCATTCCCCTAGAACTTAGAACTACTTAAACCTAACTAACCTAAGGACATCACACACATCCATGCCCGAGGCAGGATTCGAACCTGCGACCGTAGCGGTCGCGTGCTTCCAGACTGAAGCGCCTAGAACCGCTCGCCCACACCGGCCGGCTTATTATAATCTTCACAAGGATCTAAAGTCACTTAGTCTTGTACAAAAAGGTGTGTATTATTCAGGAACACACATTTTCAATAACTTGCCAGCAGCCGTAAAAAGCTTAACAACCAATGAAATTCAGTTTAAGAAAAGCCTAAGGGATTTATCGGTGGCCAACTCCTCCTACTCGATTGATGAATTTCTCAGTAGAACCAACTGGTATAAAGTACAATATAACTTCTGCACAATTTCAGTGCAGTAATGTGTTCATTGTAAATAAGTGTTTGTGTGTGTGTGTGTGTGTGTGTGTGTGTGTGTGTGTGTGTGTGTGTGTGTGTGTGTGTGTGTGTGTGTTCATTGTAAATAAGTATTTGGTAGTTGTATTACACGTTTATTACCTTATAAATAAATAAAAAACTTTTTTATTTTAAATTCCGTGCCTTAGTATTTGTAAAATGAATCTTTCATATAGTGTTAATTAAAAAATGGCGACCATGCCACTTATGACCTGTGGGATGGTAAATTAGCTTATTTGTTTGAGTTGTAAATATTTGTCATGTATTGTTGTTTTTCTGAAATGTTCTATATCCTGGAGGACCTCCTCACCACGGATCAATTGGAATGAAAGTAAATCTAATCTAATCAAACACAGCTGCGGCAAAATTACATTGTCAGTAGTGTACGTGGAGCCAAAACTTTCCTATGACATCGCGAGATAATCGTGAAATGTGGGAATGACTGGTAACAGGTTAACTGCTTTTCACAGAGTAGTGCGCAATGGTGCCAGTCGCTTCCCCCACGTACGTGAATATTCGTGGATTTGGTGAGTTGGGCACCGCAGCGGACGCGCTCGGTGGTGGAGGCCGGAGCGGAAACAGCCGCCGGCGAACCGGTTGGGAGGTTCCGCGGAGTGTAGCTGACCGTCCGGCCAAGTCACGAGCGGCGCGATATACTATCAGGGCGGCCAGGTGTCAACCATCACTCAGCGCGCCCGGAATTATGTATTAATCCCGCTCTCCAAACAGTAATCTCGCCGCTCCTGAGCAGGAGAAGTAAAAAGAGGGGGGAGGCAGGAGCGGCGGCCGGCTTGTGCAATAGGTCAGTAGCCGGGCGAGTGGCCGCTGCTTCGAATGTTGGCGAGATTACTCGTCCCGTTGGAAAATAAACCGGCGTTATTAAGCAGCGCGGTCTCGAAAAACGCTGCCGGCACAGATCGCCGGATTCCCGCAAAGGCGAGCCGGCGTAATTTGAGAGATTTTAATAACATGCCTGCAGATAGCACCGGTTTTCCTCCTCCTTTCTCTCTGCGCCTTTAGTGTAGCGAAATATCGCTCCGGAGAACAAAAATCGCAGAGACACCGCTGAAGAAGACGTAAATACCTTTAAAGTTCAGGCGGTACGTGGCTACAGAGCAGGATGGCGGAAGACTTACAAAGCCCATAACTGCATGATGCACTGAATGCTGTCGAAATGAATGAGGAGGAGACGATTGGCTCGCCTAGTTCGCGTAATTGTCCGCGAAATTTCAGTTACTTGGGTTCTGGAGACACTGTGTCATTCAGTATTCTATTGCTGGTTAGTTCAAACAACTTAAGAGTCAACGTCGCAGGTTTTTAACCTTTTGTCTGTTTATCAATATGCATCACTTTTATAAGGAAGACTCATATTAGGAACAGAGTTTTTTAAGGGGTCTCCTTAAAATACCCCAATTCAATATATTAATTCTCACTCTTGTTTCCAGGTAACTTGGTGATCACAAGACGATATCTTCTGCATTAATCTTTCAATAGGCATCGACCACTAAGCAGTTTTTCACTTGCTTTACTTTATTTTTGTCCAACGATAGTTATGGTTCTGAAATTCTTTCAGTAAAACTCCTTGCCCAGATTAGAAACATTCCCCCATACATTCATTTTTTTATATTAAGGGTTCTAATACCCTACTCACGACGATCTGTGCAATGAGATAATACAAATAATGATTAAACTGTCAGTTACTAAATTTTAACGGAGTAATGCATTGGTTTTACGACCTTCGTTCTATTTTTTTTTTCCTTATGGGACTTAACAGCTAAGGTTATCAGTCCCTAAGCTTACACACCACTTAACCTAAATTATCCTAAGAACAAACACACACACCCATGACCGAGGGAGGACTCGAACCTCCGCCGTGATTAGCTGCACAGTCCATGACTGAAGCGCCTTAGACCGCTCGGCTAGTCCCGCGCGGCTTCGTTTCATTTGATTGGTTATTTTACCTGTAGGGTCTGGATGGTTGTTGACAGTTGTAAAAAAGTTTTTAACGGTATGTTGAGCCGTCATGGCAATTGCACTAATCAAGAATGTTTTCGTGACCTAAACTCAGTGTAACCGCAGCTTGTAATCAAAATGAAAATTTATTTGTGATCTTCACTTCCATGATTTGCAACCATTAATTTAAAAATTAGTTCAGACCGCTTGTTTCCAACGTCGAGAATGTCCTAAAACATGATTCATTTTTTTAGTTTATTTTTAATTCGCTAACCTGTTTACCTGGACTGCAAAAGATTATGGAATACCTGGAGAGCAAGATCTGCTGTCAGAGATCATCTCCTACCTGAGTTCTTGATATGTTTAGAGCCTAAAATAAGCAGATATGTTTGCTAGATACATATCGGTGAGAAATGAGAATCGCATACAGAATATCTGCAGCAGAGAACAACATCTTTCCGATAAACTGCTCTCATTGACTTTCTAATCATTCTAAGAACTGCTCGCCTTCAATTCCTCCAATGGCAGTCCCTCATGCTCAAAATAAGCACGTCGGACTATGATCGTTCTCTTTTTTTTAACTACAGATAACTACGAAATTCATGCAACGCAGTACACTTCTTGGCCCCCCCCCCGAAGTTTTACCTAATCAAACTTCATACATAGCGCCTTGCAAAAGAATCACGAAAGAAGCTATTTAAGCCACACAATCATGTTCTCGCAAAGAAGAGTCGAGGGTAATTTGACGAAAGTGTCACTGTAGCTAGGGGTACACCCTGCACAAAACTGGTTTTGGAAAATAAAGTTATATCTACAGAGGAAGTAATTTTTGTTTTCCAAGTTTATTCAAGCAGTAGGCTCTCCCATATTGCTAAGGATTAACGCATTGGTCACTTTAGCCAACACAGTGTAGTAAGATACTATAACGGAATGAAACAACAACTGGAACGAGGACCTGATGAGACTGCCCTATTGACCTAGGGCGTCAACAACGAGTTGCCTGAGAGTAAAGACGTGGACAGTAACGAGAGAAAGACAAACAACGAAGACACGGCGAGTAAACCAACATCGAAAACCAGAAACATAGGAAATCCAGAAGCAAACAAAGACCTATAGCGAGATCAATCAAAGAGCGTAGTGAAATCGCAACTAACAGCTGCTGCGGTGCTGTCTTCAAAGAACAACCATGAGCACTGATAGGACGACAAGACGAGCTGGTGCTGTAGGCAGCGCTGTAGCGGCAAGAGCAGCACTCGTATATTTTAGCAATTCGTCCAGCGGCTGCCAACGAGGTCCATACCTTCCGGCGAGCTTTCAGACTTGCCGGTCCGGGTTACAACATATACTGTACCAGATCATTGCTAGGTGTCCATCTGTTTCAGACAATAAGAGAAATGTAAACAATTAAAAATGAAAGCGAAAGGAAGTACCCAAGTAACTATTTAAAACCCATGTAATTTTTGTAGAAAGTTGGCGCGAACAGATGAAGTGAAAGCAAATATATGAAAGGCAACATTTTAGCATTACGACAAAAGGAAGTACCCAAGTATCTACTTAAAACTCACTTAATTTTTGTTCAAAGTAAGCTCGAACACATGAAACGAAATCAAGTATATAAAAGGCAACATTTTAGCATTACCACACTAGTTGCTCTGTGCTGATAGTGAAGTTCTGTTTCATTAAGAGACTAACTCTTACCAAAATTAAACGTCTGTGACGAAAGAACAGCTGCCAAAAATTGTTCTTTTCATAATGGGATCCCTATAAATAACTTTTTGTTTGAAACTTCCAGGCATATTAAAACTGCGTGCCGGACTGAGACTCGGCCGCGCGGGATTACCCGAGCGGTTTGTGTCGCTGCAGTATTGGACTGTGCGGCTGGTCCCGGCGGAGGTTCGAGTCCTCTCTCGGGCCGGCTGGAGTGGCCGAGTGGTTCTAGGCGCTGCAGTTTGGAACCGCGCGACCGCTACGGTCGCAGGTTCGAATCATGTCTCGGGCATGGATGTGTGTGATGTCCTTAGGTTAGTTAGGTTTAAGTAGCTCTGAGTTCTAGGGGAATGATGACCTCAGAAGTTAAGTCCCATAGTGCTCAGAGCCATTTGAGCCATCCTCCCTCGGGCATGGGTGTGTGTGTCTGTCGTTAGGTCAATTTAGGTTAAGTAGTGTGTAAGCTTAGGGACTGATGACCTTAGCAGTTAAATCCCATAAGATTTCAAACACATTTGAACATTTTTGAACTGAGACTCGAACTCGGGACCCTCTGAAGTTTTACCTAATCAAACTTAGTACATGACGTCTTGCAAAAGGATCATAAAAAACTTTGAGGACGGGTCGTGAGTCGTGTTTGGGTAGCTCAGTTGATAGAGCACTTGCTCGCGAAAGGCAAGGTCCCGAGTTCGAGTCTCGGTCCGGCATACAGTTTCAATCTGCCAGGAAGTTTCATATCAGCGCACACTCCGCTGCAGAGTGAAAGTTTCATTCTGGGAAATTCGTTTATCACACATAAACTACATCAAGGGGCTACAGCTGTCCATAATGATGATTGATATGGATCCCATAGGCTTTATCACTTAGAAGTTTTCCTAAAATCGTAGCAGTGAAATGAACGTGTAACACAAATCTCAAACATGACACTAGTGCGACCAATTCTACTGTTCCGGTGTTAGAAGTCCTGATAGAGTTAACTTGATAACAAACATCAAACTAATTCAGAGACGCACTGCTAGGATAGTAACAGAGAGGTGTAACTCACACAAAAGTGCGGGAGAAATGGTAGTGCAAGTTAGAATCTATGGAAAGAGTATTTTTCGTGAGACCTTTTAGGGTAAATTTAGAGAAGCAGCATTCGAAATAAACTGAGTGACCAGTATACATACATGACAATAGTAAAAAGATAGCGATTTGTACATATACAGATGGCGGTAGTAATGCACACACAAGGTATGAAAGGGCAGTGAATTGGTGGAGCTGTCAGTTGTACTCATGTGATTCACGTGGATGTGATTACGGCCACACGTCGGGGATTAACAGACTCTGGACGAGGAATTGCACTTGCAGATAGACACATGGGATATTCCATTTCGGAATTCGTTACGGAATTCAATATTCTGAGATCAACAGTGTCAAATGTGTGCCGAGAATATAAAATTTGAGACATTATCCCTCACCGAGGACAATTCAGTGACCGATGGCCTTCTTTTATTGAACGAGAGCAGCGGCGGTTGCGCAGAGTTGTCAGTGCTAACAGACAAGCATCAATGCCTGAAATAACCGTAGAAATCAATGTTGGACGTACGACGAATATATCCGTTAGGACAGTGTGCTGAAGTTTTGGGTTAAAGCAGCAGACGACCGAAGCGAGAGCCTTTGCTATCATCACGACATGACTATATTGAGAGCTGACGGTACGGTTCGAGTGTGGCACAGACTGCTCGAAGCCATGAACTCAAGTTGTCAACAACGCACTGTGGAAGCTAACGGTGGCTGCGCAAGGGTGTGGGCCGTAATTACGTGGAATGGACTGCGTCCTCTGGTTCAACTGAACCAAACAGTAAGTGTAAATGGTTATGTTTATCCAGCGATGTTCATTCCGTGTAAACATGGCTTCACCAGTTAACAGTAATTATGGAAACAACTGACGACTGTTTTCTAACGAGCTACAAAATTCAAATATTGTGGTAACGTTGCCAGTATGAAGATTCTGGTCACGCTGTATATGAACTGGGGACAATTTTCTGTGTGTCATGTTCGCCATACACGTGTTGATGAGACATTGACATGTGCAGAATATTGCGGTGTGTGCTGGTAGTGGGATTACGCTGCATCATTTCAAAAATGTGTTGCTGTTCCTGCACAGGACTGACGGACCACACCTTCAGATAAAACACAGGCGCTTGCAAGAATACTTGTTTCACGTAATATGTTGATTACAGTCTACCATCAGGACTTCGACGTGCCAGAAAGTGCCGACGGTATTCTACGACAGCAGCAGGAGTTGTGGAACTACCGTCGGCTACTATATATTTCGGTAGTTTTGCTGGTACCTTTGATCAGTTAAGATCGTACCCGCATAACCTCTAGGTTACGTGTGTTGCTTAGATATCGGGCGTTACCTGATAACGATCGGTATCTTTACATATGTAATCTATATCTTACTAGATTCCTCTAAAATCCGGAAGCAGTAAACCATATGCAAACGGAGTGAGGATATATAAAGGACCATTGTGATTGTTACTTAAAAATAAAGTGTTGTGCGCGCGCGCACACACACACACACACAAACACACACACACTCACTCACTCAGTCTTCCACATAGAATTAGTTCAGAGTAAGTAACTATTCTATGTTAAATTCAGTATGGTTGCAGATGACAAACTATGAAAGAAAAGTGCAATAAGAAACATAATAATCTAGGAAAACTACAGCAAGTGGTAACAAGGTATTTGTACAAAACTTTGTTTTTAAAAGTCGTAAATATTGTCTTCAAAACACAAAGTTGTGTTTGTATAAGTAGTAACGAGCATGTTTCCTGTTTTATAGAAAGGCAATAAAAGACCGCTCATGATGCTGAAACTTCAGCGAAACATGTCTGGGAAATAAAAGAAAAGATAAAAACTGTGTTTTGCTGAAGGTGGACCCTCTCCAAAAACAAATGTAGGAAAAGTATTGTTGATCGCTAGACATTTTGTGAAAGAACTTTTCTGCTGATTTCTGCGATGCCAAAACTGAAGCGAAGTCCAGACCTAAACTCTGTGAAGTATCTTTGGGCCAAACTACTGGATGCAGTCTTCAACGAACCTCATCTTTGCAACAAGGACCAGCTTGTTTTATGTATTCATGAGGAAGAAACAGTGTCTCCCCTGAAGAGATGTCAGTCCTCGCGAAGAATATTAGCAGACAAGTTTTAGATTGTCTTCATAATCAGGGACGCCATACAAAATGCTAAAAAGTGAACAGATGACAGTCCAAATCACTCGTTAACATGTAGAAAAGACCTCTTGTAAAAATCTGTGAAATGAAAATATTGTAATAGGACTTCAGGAAGAAACTCTGTCCGTGCTGTAGATGTAAATACTATTATTTACCTACAAATTGTGGCCGAAGTAGAGAGAATATAACATGTAGACTAACGATGGCAAGAGAAGTGTTTCTGAAAAAGAGAAATTGGTTAATATCGGATACAGATTTATCTAAAGGAACTTGTCTTAAGTGTAGCTATGTACGGAAGTGAAATGTGGACGCTGAACGGTTTAGACAAGAAGAGAAGGTTTTCAGATCTGATGCTACAGAAGAATGCTGAAGATCATATGAATAGATCAAGTAACTAATGAGGAGGTACTGAACAGAATTGGGGAGACAAGAAATTTGTGGCACAACTTGACTATAAAAAGGAACCGCTTAACAGAACACATTCTGAGACATCAAGGGACCACCAATTTAGTATTGGAGGGAAGCGTGGAAGATAAAAGTTGTTGAGGGATGTAACGAATTGAGGGGAGACTGTAATCGTGGCAGAAATACAACAAAAATAATCTTTGAAAGATTATTTGATTAAACAGAGAAACTGAACAGTTTGTTGTTACACTTCTGTTCCAATGACATCAAGAACGTGTGATCAAGGGGGTGTCTTTGTTACTGATCACTCTGGCATCCACCACTCACAGATAACTTTGAGACAAATACATATGTTCACTGCTAGAACAGTTTCCAAACACTACACTTTAGCAATTAGTTCTGCAGTGACATATCAAGTTCAGTTCATTGCTCTTACATATCTTAGTTCGGTGTAACTCGGAGTAATGTGCTTCTTGCCCTGCTGCTGAAATTGTCCCAGTCCATTTCATCTGCAAATTGGATCTAAATACGTAATGAAATAATCCAGGTTCCAAGTCGTTTTATAGTGGTTTATTAATGACAAGCTGCACAGCTTCTTCTTGGTGAGATCCTACTCCACATAACAGGCTACCCAGCCACAAAACCATTGTAGTACAACAATTATGTTATTTGACGGAAGTGCAACACAGTGGTCGCGTCTGTGAACTGTCTACAACTGAGCCCCCTTTGAGCCTTCTGCTCCCCCTATTTATATGTTCTTAACAGTGAAGTTAACAAAACTATAGTGCAAATTTATGAATGACTTTACACAAAATCTTTCGTATTTTATACCCAATCTGGCGTATACAATATACAAGACTTTTACTTAAGATATATATCACATTACCAAAATAGTGAAGAGGAACAATGCAAACCTATTTTTTCTTAATTATAGCTTACTGAATGGATGCATAATAATGCTAGGACGTATTGGACAAACATGACTCACAAGTAAACAAATGAAATAATAAATTTTATGAGATTTAATGTAGTATACGAAATAACTTATTTTGTGCGGATATACTAGATACAATTAGAATTACGAAACTTTCAATAAATTGTCTCTTCGGAGAGTATTTTATTAGGGTATCGAAAAAGGAACGTAAAACAAGGGGTTGTTTTATTTCAGGGAGACCAAGAGATGAATACAGTGAGCAGTTTCAGAAGGCTGGATGTTGCAGGAGCTATTCGGGGATGAAGAGGTTTGCACAGATAAAGTAGCAATGAGAGCTACAGCAAACTAGTCTTTGAAATGAAGACCATAACAACGTACAAATGAACTTCACATTGTTCATGTCGTAGTACACCTAAGTAACGCCTGAAAAATTCGACGTTGCATTCTACAGCACCACAAGAAGTGTGTGATGTTGTCAGTCAGCTTGTAGGAGTGCGAGGTGGGAAGCAGAGTTGGGCAAGCTGATGAGTGCATTAAGCGCTGAGCCGCGCTCTTATCGGCGGCTCCACAGTCGCAGCCGCTGAGGCCGTCGACGCCGCGGCGTGTCGGTGCTGGCTTCTGTCACAGCCCGGTATCGCGGCAGAGACAACTCGGGACAGGTGGCGCTGACGCGGGCTTCTGGCTTGCTTCCTGCCCCCTCGCTCCCCTCCCTCCTCCCCCCCACCCTGTCAGAGCAGCCACAGCCAGCCCGCCCCTCCAGACCGCTGCGTGGAGGGCGGCGTTTCTTTATCCGCCTCCTGTCCGGAAGTGCCTCGCCGTGTGAAAACGCGGCGGCCATCTTTAATTCTGCACCAGCACGCCTGGGCTGGCAGCCTGCCCGCCCATGCCTCCGGTCGCCCCTGCTACAGCCACGTGGCAGGCACCACTGTAAGGGCAATTAACAGCTAACGAGGAGACCGTACGAACTTCCCCTAACCGATCTGATTCATATTGACAGGCTGTGTAGGGCACAACTCTCAACCGGTTTCGAGAAGATCAAATTCGAAAACTTTAGTTTATATTGGGTGTTCGGAAATTCCTGTTACAAACTCGTGGGACTTGTAGAGGGGAGCGAGTGTATAATATTTTGAATAGCAACCCATGTCTGGAAACTTACCATTTCCGTGCTACAGCCGTTTGACAACATGTTTGCTAGGTAGGTTTGCAACAGGGTGGTCATGGTGGGGGGTGGATTGGCTGATGTCATGTGACATGTCTCCTACCTCTATGACCTGGTTCAAGCCCCATTCACGTTTCTGCGAATGTTAAAAGTAGTGTGGAGGGTTGGAGATGCAATGGATGTCGTTGTTGGCCATACACAAGATACAAAACGGTGCTGGAAGCACGTGCAATCTCTCGTGTACTTAACAGAATGAGATTTTCACTCTGCAGCGGAGTGTGCGCTGATATGAAACTTCCTGGCAAATTAAAACTGTGTGCCGGACCGAGACTCGAACTCCGGACCTTAGCCTTTCGCGGGCAAGTGCTCTACCCAAGCACGAGTTATGCCCCGTCCTCACAGCTTTACTTCTGCCAGTACCTCGCCTCCTACATTCCAAACTTTACAGAAGCTCTCCTGCAAAACTTGCAGAACCAGCACTCCTGAAAGAAAGGATATTGCGGAGACATGCTAGTTCTGCAAGGTTCGCAGGAGAGCCTCTGTAAAGCTTGGAAGGTAGGAGGCGAGGTGCTGGCAGAAGTAAAGCTGTGAGGACGGGGCGTGAGTCGTGCTTGGGTAGCTCAGTTGGTAGAGCACTTGCCCGCGAAAGGTAAAGGTCTCGAGTTCGAGTCTCGGTACGGAACATAGTTTTAATCTGCCAGGGAGCTCGTGTAGTTGTTGATGGGTTATCTTCAACATGATGCTGTGTGGCCTTCTCCATTTCGGATGTGCGGCGTCACCTTGCAGCTCAAGAATCACGTCAGCTGACTGTGATTCTACCCCTTTCTCGGAGCCGTTGCCTAATGTTCGCTAAAAGGATATAGGATGGCGTCGGACGTTGTGGATAATGGTTTTGATAAGGGCGACGAGCGGCTCTTCCGTTACTGTGAGCTTCGCCTTACAGGAGAATCATGTCCGTGTATTCTGAAAATCTGTACTCAACATGTCGCTCTAACACTCGCAGACACGTGAATGAGGCTCCAACCAGGTCAGAGATGACAGACGTCAAATGACATCAGCCAATCGGACGTAACCACCACCGCCATCACTACCTTGTTGCAAACCTACCTAGCAGTCATGTTTTTAAGTGGTTGTAGCACAGAAACGGTACGTTTCCGGACATGGGTTCCAATGCAACATATTATGTACTCTCTCCCCTCTATAAGTCCAGGATGTTTGTAACGGGAACTTGCAAACAACCTGTATATTTTGCACGGTGGCAAAGATTCAAGCAGTCCACAGCCGAGCGAGTAAACATGCAGTTTTTTTTTTTTTTTTTAAATTCCCATATTATTCTAACAGAAGATTTATTGTGTTCATTCAAAGTTATCAGTATTTAACAATTCATTTATAATTTACATAATTCTCATCCTGAAAAAGGAGTAAAAACCTTTTTGTTGGTTGGTTGGTTTTATTTTTAAAGGGACCAAACAGCGTGGTCATCGGTCCAACGTTTTTGTAAGAAGATCGTAAATAAAAAATGATACACGGAGACTTTCAGTCGGATCAGTATAGTCATCTCATTTACATTACTGTATCTACATTTATGTCATGTATAATACTTAACCTATGGAGTACTGGACGAATCGGTACAACACTGACTGCAGAAATGCGAAACACAATAATTATTGCGACTAATAACACCTCTAATGGACTCCGAATTTTTGCGTGTGCATGGTTTCTCAACACGTCTAAAGCAAAACTAACTTGGTTTAGATTCATGAACGGTTCTCGGTCATCACATAGTTTAGCGGCTTACCACGCATATCGAAGCATATCATTGAATATGGATACAAATGATTAGTGGCGTATGACTGATTGAATTTTATGTTCAAACGTGTGTGAAATCTTATGGGACTTAACTGCTAAGGTTATCAGTCCCTAAGCTTACACACTACTTAACCTAAATTATCCTAAGGACGAACACACACACCCATGCCCGAGGGAGGACTCAAACCTCCGCCGAGACCAGCCGCACAGTCCATGACTGCAGCACCCTAGACCGCTCGGCTAATCCCGCGCGGCTGAATTTTCATGCACTATACATTAGAAGCTGTCTCTGTATTCTGTTGCATGGTATACATGTAATTTTGTAGCCACCTTATTGGACTCTTCGTCTGCGTATCAAAATAAATGTGGCAAGGTTGCACCGGCGGAGTACATTTGAGAGGAACTGCACGTTGGCAGAAAGGTATGAGAAAGAGATACAATGTACTCGTTGCCAGGTTTGAACCAATGATTAAGAGATTATGAAACTAACAGCTTACTCGCACATCTGCGGACTCCTCAAATGATGCTGTAGGCTAATGTCGCAATGTGAGAATCGTACGGCGCTCATCAGCATTCCATCGTTGAGGCGATTTAAACGTACAGTGCTGTGGTGTTTTGTATTGTTGAAAAACGAAATTTTCGAAATGGTCTCGAAATTGTTAAAGAAGCCAGATATCCAACAAACACAGGTTCATGACTTGGTGAGAGCGCAAACTTTCTCTACCACTGAGGACCCCCCCTCCCCCCCCCCCCCCCCTCCCCGGCACCCCGGCAAAAACATGGACTGGCAACTTAAAACTAACGCCAAGGTAAACTTATTTCCGACGCATAAGCTAAGATGTAACCCAAATTCCTGTCTAATCGGATGAATATTTTTGCAATACGACGTTAAGTCAGTTCACTTCCAGAAGGTCTAAAGATAGGAAGACAAACTGCCATTGATAAAGCACCTTTCATTATCCTGAATTATTTTCTTTCTTTACTTTATATTTCAAGCCATTAGACCAGATGGATACTAGTCATTGCATGAGAATGACTAGGTTTGCTTTTGAGTTTCTCGTGGTAATCAGCACTAATTGGTCGTTACTGCTACGTTATCCTTACGAACGAAATCGACTTTACCCTGCTGTGATGCAGAGACACCAGCGTCAACAGCCACCTTCGATTTCAGTTTCGTTTCAGCCGTGAAGTGAGAGCGCGGGTATCAAAAATGGCTCTGAGCACTATGGGACTCAACATCTTAGGTCATAAGTCTCCTAGAACTTAGAACTACTTAAACCTAACTAACTTAAGGACATCACACACATCCATGCCCGAGGCAGGATTCGAACCTGCGACTGTAGCAGTCCCGCGGTTCCGGACTGCAGCGCCAGAACCGCACGGCCACCGCGGCCGACCGCGCTGGTATCAACTAAACTATAAGGGAAGCTGACATAAAAACTGTTAATAATATACACTGAAGCGCCAAGGAAAAATGTACAGGCATGCGTATTCAAATACAGTGGTATGTAAACAAGCAGAACACGGCGCAGTTGTTAGATCGGTTACTGCTGCTACAATGGCACACGAGCGCTGGGACACAGCATCTCCGAGGTACCGAAGAAGTGGGGATTTTCCCTTACGACCATTTCACGAATGTACAATGAATATCAGGAATCTGGTAAAACATAAAATCTCCGACATCGCTTTATGTATCATGCGTGTGAATTAAATTGATATGTGAAAAAGTGCTTTTTTATTCACAAATGACAAAGGAAAACGGACGTTACTGTGGATCTACTTCCATTCTCTGGTTACAAGCTAATACGCCGGAGCTTTTCGTTGCCCACACTGTAATGCAGGTGATCTGTGAGCGATAATTGTCATCAATTCCTGAAATTACTCGTACAATTAATTATATATAATTATGTGGCGATTTCCGAAATACTGGAGGTAATTATTTGCACCTTCAATAGACTAATTATGCACGGTGACAGTTATTGCTCTGTAATTGGCATCGAATTTGCTACCACTGCTGCACACAAATGCTTCCTTCAAGAAAACATTCACACCATCTACAATGCGTTATGCGACAGGTGAGGTTTAGACAGATTCATCACTAGACTACGATTAGAGAAGAGGTAGTTCTCTTCTCTTATACAGGTAAATCATTTGCTTGACTCCAGGGATGTTGTGCAAAATTTAACCTAAATTCCAACGCACCGAACAAGCAGCGTCAGTTAATTAATGTGTTCATTCTGGTAAGGTTGTGCGATGGACGGGAAAATGGACCCTGGCACCTTGAAAACTCTGTTGATAGATTTACCATCTGTTACGTAGGAGCACCTCCTCAGATCAGCAAACCTGCTACCGAATTACTGTCCGATGAGCTAACGCCAAACTACATTGCACAGTGGAGTCATACCTTAATAACAGCTGAAGGATCCTATTCTTTACGTATCTGTCGAAACTAAAAATCACTCTGCAACAGCTTCGTCCACTTGTTTGGAATGACAGTCGCCGCCTAGAACACCACCCACCAGTGCGTTCTGAGCGATAATCAAGCCCCATTTGGTACAGCGTTTTTTTTTTGTTTTTTTTTTTACATTTGGACGCTATTTCGCGGAACAAAGAAGGAACGGAAAAATCACAGAAAACGTTGAGCTGAACGTAATTCCTTCTGACTAGAAGTGAGAGCTAGAAACTAACAGACGATAAAAATATAAAAGAAAACATTTTAACGATATTTGAAAGTATACAGTTAAAGATGACCTCCTTCCGCCATGATGAAGCCTCCTCAAATAGCACTAACGTTGTGGCCAAGTACCCACGCAAGTATGTCCTTAGACAGCAGCATGTAAGTAGTACTGACTTCAAGTAGTTAAAATCACTGAAGATGTCGATCGAAGGAAGATCGTCGTTTATTTTGCTGGAAAAGAAAATTTCTTCAGCCTCTTTCAGACTCATTGCACGCACACTGTACGAAAGAAAGCCCAGGTTTTTACGAATACATAGTCGGACGGAACACTACGCCATTTCAGTGCTGCATACTCATGGTACTGAACGCAGAATCTAAAAGCCGTGGATAAACTTCGATTGTTTCTCCTAAGAGTATAAGGATTGGAATTCCAGCTTCGTCGGAATATCTAACTAATATTTCAGTCCTGATATGATATTCGCAGTAATCATCATCATACAGCCTGTGTGTTATACGTCTCTTTACCGTGGTTGTTATGCTGATCACCGTTTGGGATTCACTATTTCCATGGTTTGCCAAATTAATTTTTTTTTTTTTTTTGAGCTGATGCTCTCCGTGACGCAGTAGTCGTCATTTAAGCTAAGGACTGGAAGAAGTGTGTGAAATCTGTCTACGAATCGTGTGAACTAAGGTCTGTGCGTTATCCTGTTTCAAGAGTTCCAGTATCATGTTTAGTGATACGAAGGGACCAGCCGAAAATTTTCCTAAGCGAGCGAAGAAAATCACCAAAAACTCACATGGTTGTACCACTCATCTCATAGACTCACAAGCTAGCTTCTAGCTGCAAAACGTTATGTTGCTTTTTTTTGTGCATTATCTGCCTTCTGACTGGTTTCTGGCCGGCCGCTGTGGCCGAGCGGTTCTAGGCGCTTCAGTCCGGAACAGTGCTGCTGCTACGGTTGCAGGTTCCAATCCTGCCTCGGGTATGGATGTGTGTGATGTTCTTAGTTTTAGTAGTTCTGAGTCTAGGGGACTGATGACCTCAGATGTTAAGTCCCATAGTGCTTAGAACCAATTGAACCATTTTTTTTTTTGAATGGTTTCTGAGAGTTGCACTTGCAACCGACGTCCTCAATTACGTGCTGGATGTATGAATGTATTCCAGTCTCCGTTTTCCTCCACAGTTTTTATTCTCTACAATTCCCTCTAGCATCGTGGAAGCTATGCCCGGATGCCTTACAAGATGCCCTACCATTCTGCTCTTTCTTCTCGTCAATGTTTTTCATGTATTTTTATCCTCACCGACACTCCGGAAAACCTCTTCATTCCTTATCTTATCAGTCCACCTAATTTTCAACGTTCTTCCGTAGCACGACATGTCAAATGCTTCGATTCACTTCTTTTCCGTTTCTTCCACAGTTCACTAACATACAGTGCTGTGCTCCAAACAAACATTCTCAAAAATGTTCCAATGTGTGTGAAATCTTATGGGACTTAACTGCTAAGGTCATCAGGCCCTAACCTTATACACTACTTAAGCTAAATTATCCTAAGGACAAACACACGCACCCATGATGATTTTCACGGGTTTGCAGCCGGGTTCCATCGTCCTGACGACAACACGATATTTCGGCGGACCGTCTGGCCGCCATCTTCAGGTGAGATTGAGTGCACAATCACGCCGGAACTGAAGAGACCTCAGATTCGGGGGCTCGTTTGTACCGCGGGTACTGGCCAGTATAAAGGAGCCGCCGAATCTGAGGTCTCTTCAGTTCCGGCGTGATTGTGCTCTCAATCTCACCTGAAGATGGCAGCCAGATGGTCCGCCGAAATATCGTGTTGTCGTCAGGACGATGGAACCCGGCTGCAAACCCGTGAAAATCATCAGTATTTGGTACGCCGGGAAAATTTACGCTATCACACGCACCCATGCCCGACGGAGGACTCGAACCTCCGCCGGGACCAGCCGCACAGTCCATGATGCAGCGCCTACGACCGCTCGGCTAATCCCGCGCGGCAAACATTCTCAGAAAGTTCTTCTTCAAGTAAATGTTCGATACTAGTAGACGTCTCTTGGCTAGGAATACCCTTATCGCTTGCGCTGCTTTTGATGTCCTCCTTACTCCGTCAATCATGGGTTACTTTACTGCCTAGGTAGCAGAATTCCTTAACTTCACCTACTTCGTGACCACCAATACTGATAAGTTTCTCGCTGATCACATTTCTGATACTTCTCATTATTTTCGTCTTTCTTCGATTTACTCTTAACCAGTATGCTCTAGTCTTTAGACTGTTCATTCCATTCAGCAGAACCTGTAATTCTTCTTCAGTTTCCCAGAGGATAGCAATGTCATCACAAAGTCTTGTCATTGATATACTTTCAAATCGAATTTTAATTCTATTCTTGAACCTCTATCTTAATTTCGTCATTTATTCTTCGATGTATAGATTGAATAGTACGGGCGAAAGACTACAGCCCTCTCTTACAGCCTTTTTTCCGAGCACTTCGTCCTTGGTCCTCCATTTTTATTGTTTCGTCTTGGTTCAGTTGTGTCACCCATTAATAAAAAGAGATCTGTACCCATCACGCCATCTGATGTGAATTAATGTGTAAAGGAAACAGTGGTGATTTACCTAAATCATGTTAAAGCTACTGTAGCTGTTTGATCAAAGTCCTGTCAAGTTACACAGTAACAACAAATGTAATTTGTCACCGCACGTCCATGTCATTCTAATATCCATCCGCACACTTCATTTAATTTACTCCCACTGACCACCTCTTTATTCATACAGTTTCGATGTTCAATGTCTTTATCTTGTTGTTGTGTGGATGAGGATGCATAAGAGACGTTATGTGCATCTGTGCACGCCTATCGGCTGCCATTCAAAGCGTGGGTTGTGGAGTGTGTGATTGACATTGGCCTTGAAGCTCGCCTCGCTCCGAGTCCACCCTCACACTACAATGTTACGAGCCACCCATGACCCTTTGTTTCTCGTGTACGAGGGTCGCGTCCTTAGCTGCCCCTCCGTCCTCCCTCAATTCATGGGTCCTGAATGAAACTCTCACTAGACCTCACACAACCCTACGCCATTCATTCCCTACCATCTCCACCTCCACCGCTTTCCTTTCAGAGGGGGGGAAACCGTTGGACTTGGAAGGCTAGTACTCTCTCTGCTGTTACGTGGTGTTTCCTGCGTGTGCACATGCCGTAACAAATGTAACTGGTTATGAAATGGTGTGAAATGATTACTGTTTACGACCTTAGGCTACTGCAGGCCGTATCACCTCGCCCAAAATGGTGTTAATGAAACGTCAACGACACCTTGAAGTGTTTCTCCTCAACTAACTATCTTAGTGAGGAATTCCTCTTCAATTGGTGTTCGTGGCTGTCACTTAGGAAACTAATCCTGGCAACTGAAAGAACTCTGATGACAAGGATATGGCAGTGATTAGAATCACTTGGTTCTCATATGCTTTCGTCAGTATAATAATTACCAGAAGCATATCGGCAGTACTGTAGTAGCGTACTGTGCTTAGCAAAATTCGTAAGTGTAGTAAATAAATAAATGTCGTGTGACTACGGCCTCCCATCGGGTGGATCGTACGCTGGGTGCAAGTCTTTCGAATTGACGCCACTTCGGTGACTTGCGTGTCGGTTGGGATGAAATGATGATGATAAGGACAACACAACACCCAGTCCCTGAGTGGAGAAAATCTGCGTCCCAACTGGAAATCGAACCCGGGCCGTTAGGAATGACATTCCGTCGCTCTAACCACTCAGCTACCAGGGGCGGACGAAAGTGTAGTGGAAATGTGTCTTGTTCTGGGAGACTTACGCTTGCTAAAGTTTCTGGCGCAGAAACTGAATGCGATGAAGTAAATCGGGAAGAGGGTGATAGAATTACGTCACGTCTGAGAGCGCCACCTTGATACACCAGCGGAAGCGAGCTCAATCACGCAAGTGATTAATCGAGTACAGTAATGCACCAGTGGTGTTAAGCAGGAAACAGACTCTTAAAAGAATGTGATCACTTTTCATACTGTCACTTATCCTTTGTTCCTTACACTCGGGACCTGAGGTAATAACGTCAAGTATAACTGGTATTTTTAAATACTGCGTTTAGTCTGAACGGTTGTGTCACAACTTTGTTTTTCGTTGCACCTGAGTTCTGAGAATCCGAAATATGCCGGCAGTAGACAAAAACAGGTCAGACAAGACGCTTGCATATTGTCCCCTTTCCAACATATTTAGGGAATCCCCTCAATGAACCCCTGAATGTGACTATTGTGTGTTCTCCCAATTAATAGTGCTATTTAATGTTACAGCCAGAGATAAATTCTTATGGCTGTGTGTAACAACACACCACTAATATTGTACTCAAAGACTATTGGATATGGTTTATTCAGCACGAACTTTGCATCCGATCACGCTTACAATTGTCACTCTTTAAAAGTTAGGGATATTGTGTTTAATTGGTTCCGAAATTTCCAAAAGATACTCAACGATATTTCCAGAATACATTTTTCCATTTCATAAGATTCTAGCACGTGAGGTTCAGATGCAGCGCATTTAAGATGGCGCAGTCTAATCTTATGGTTCACGTATTTCAGTTCAGTTGCTCACTAATAAGCATACGATATTCACGTGTATAGTAGTTTACCTCTAAAACACGCACGCACACACACACACACACACACACACACACACACACACACACACACACACACACACACACGAAGGAGAAAGAGGGGGAGAAAAAGGGAGAGGGGGAGATTCAAATGGTTCAAATGGCTCTGAGCACTAAGGGACTCAACATCTGTGGTCATAAGTCCCCTAGAACTTAGAACTACTTAAACCTAACTAACCTAAAGACATCACACACATC
Organism: Schistocerca serialis cubense; assembly: GCF_023864345.2. Lineage (NCBI taxonomy): Eukaryota > Metazoa > Arthropoda > Insecta > Orthoptera > Acrididae > Schistocerca > Schistocerca serialis. The sequence continues at coordinate 590,311,154 of NC_064642.1, forward strand.
CATGCCTGAGGCAGGATTCGAACCTGCGACCGTAGCGGTCGCTCGGTTCCAGACTGAAGCGCCTAGAACCGCTCGGCCACACTGGCCGGAGAAAGAGGGAGAGAAATTGTTATTATTATCATTACTAGTAATCACTAATCTCAGCATCACCAATCGAGGGGCGTTTCTGGAAATACACTCCTGGAAATGGAAAAAAGAACACATTGACATCTGTGTGTCAGACCCACCATACTTGCTCCGGACACTGCGAGAGGGCTGTACAAGCAATGATCACACTCACGGCACAGCGGACACACCAGGAACCGCGGTGTTGGCCGTCGAATGGCGCTAGCTGCGCAGCATTTGTGCACCGCCGCCGTCAGTGTCAGCCAATTTGCCGTGGCATACGGAGCTCCATCGCAGTCTTTAACACTGGTAGCATGCCGCGACAGCGTGGACGTGAACCGTATGTGCAGTTGACGGACTTTGAGCGAGGGCGTATAGTGGGCATGCGGGAGGCCGGGTGGACGTACCGCCGAATTGCTTAACACGTGGGGCGTGAGGTCTCCACAGTACATCGATGTTGTCGCCAGTGGTCGGCGGAAGGTGCACGTGCCCGTCGACCTGGCACCGGACCGCAGCGACGCACGGATGCACGCCAAGACCGTAGGATCCTACGCAGTGGCGTAGGGGACCGCACCGCCACTTCCCAGCAAATTAGGGACACTGTTGCTCCTGGGGTATCGGCGAGGACCATTCGCAACCGTCTCCATGAAGCTGGGCTACGGTCCCGCACACCGTTAGGCCGTCTTCCGCTCACGCCCCAACATCGTGCAGCCCGCCTCCAGTGGTGTCGCGACAGGCGTGAATGGAGGGACGAATGGAGACGTATCGTCTTCAGCGATGAGAGTCGCTTCTGCCTTGGTGCCAATGATGGTCGTATGCGTGTTTGGCGCCGTGCAGGTGAGCGCCACAATCAGGACTGCATACGACCGAGGCACACAGGGCCAACACCCGGCATCATGGTGTGGGCAGCGATCTCCTACACTGGCCGTACACCACTGGTGATCGTCGAGGGGACACTGAATAGTGCACGGTACATCCAAACCGTCATCGAACCCATCGTTCTACCATTCCTAGACCGGCAAGGGAACTTGCTGTTCCAACAGGACAATGCACGTCCGCATGTATCCCGTGCCACCCAACGTGCTCTAGAAGGTGTAAGTCAACTACCCTGGCCAGCAAGATCTCCGGATCTGTCCCCCATTGAGCATGTTTGGGACTGGATGAAGCGTCGTCTCACGCGGTCTGCACGTCCAGCACGAACGCTGGTCCAACTGAGGCGCCAGGTGGAAATGGCATGGCAAGCCGTTCCACAGGACTACATCCAGCATCTCTACGATCGTCTCCATGGGAGAATAGCAGCCTGCATTGCTGCGAAAGGTGGATATACACTGTACTAGTGCCGACATTGTGCATGCTCTGTTGCCTGTGTCTATGTGCCTGTGGTTCTGTCAGTGTGATCATGTGATGTATCTGACCCCAGGAATGTGTCAATAAAGTTTCCCCTTCCTGGGACAATGAATTCACGGTGTTCTTATTTCAATTTCCAGGAGTGTAGAATGGTTTTAGTCAGGGTTCCACTACACCAAATTATTTCCCACTGTTCTGGTTGCAGAACCCTATTTTCAGCATAACCTCCGTTCAAAACGACGGCCTGTATGCCCGCATGCAACGACTCCACCGATCGGCATCGGAGCCAACGTCTTGCTGCATCAATAATGACCCCATCATCCGATTACATCTTCCAGCGGAGTGCATCCTTCATTAGGCCAAACAGATGGAATGTGACAGAGCCGGGCTGTAGGGTGGATGAGGGAGAACAGTCCAACGAAGTCTCGTGAACACCTCTCGGGTGTTCAGACTTGTGTGAGACCTTATGTTGCCACGCAGATGCAAAAGTTCGTCTGCATTTTTGTAGCGACGAACACGCTGTAGCCGTTTCTTCAGTTTTCTGACGGTAGCACAATACACCTCAGGATTGATTGTTGCTGCATGAGAAGCGACATCAAACAAAACAACCCTTTTATAGTCCCAAGAGACGGTCGCTGTGGCTACACAGGCTGATGGCGTGATTCTGAACTTTTTCTTCTGAGGAGAGGTGACGCTGCGCTACTTCATGCCTTGCCATTTTGTTTCCGGTTTGAAGTTGTGAAGCAATGTTTCTTCGCCTGTGACAATGTCCGACAAAAAATGCCACGACCAGCCTCGTAACATGCAAGCAGTTCCGCACAGATTGTCCTTCGTTGGTCTTTATGATCTTCTGTTACACGGCGAGGATCCCAGTGGGTGCCGGCCGGGGTGACCGACCGGTTGTAGGCGCTACAGTCTGGAACCGCGGGACCGCTACGGTCACAGGTTCGAATCCTGCCTTGGGCATGGATGTATGTGATGTCTTTAGGTTAGTTAGGTTTAAGTAGTTCTAAGTTCTAGGGAACTGATGACCGTAGAAGTTAAGTCCCATAGTGATCAGAGAAATTTGAACCATTTTGATCCCAGTGGACACCACAATCCTTTGAGTACCCCAACTGGTGGAAGAGTGTGCCAGCACTGACGACATAGGAGCCCAGTTGTGCAACGAAGTGTTCTATTGCGATCCGTCGATCACCTCGAAAGGGAGTGTCCACAAGTTCCAGCACTGCAGGGGTCAAGCTGTGTTCGGCCGTCCGGCACGAGGGAGATCGGTCAGGTGTGCGCGACATTGTTGGATGAAGACAAACGCCCCCATCATTGACTTACCATTCCTTTGTTGACTGCCATGTCGCCGTAGACATTCTACGAACACCTATAAATATTTGTGATGCTCTGGTTATCCGCCAAAATAAACTCAGTGTCAGCTATCTGCTTGGAACGTCATTCTGAAGTCTACGAAAAGTGCCCACACTTGTCAGAACTTCGTGAAAGTGTTGAGGCTGAAGCGGGAATATTCTACGATATCCCACAACAAATTCTGCAGATTTTTCAATCGATATTAGCTGAGGAAAAATGTGTTGCATTGCTTACTGAAAGCTCGTACAATAACGTTCACTTAAGAAATATGGTGTCTTGAATCGTGAAGAGTGAAAAACTACATCGTTAGATATTGCGAATTGTGTGTACTGAAAAAATTATTACCTCCATAAAGTGAAGTAAGAGAGAGGTGTGATGTTGCAGTAGGTGTCGCTATTGTCTTTTCTGCTGAGGAGGCGTGTGAGCTCCGACGGCATTCCGGCGCAGCGCCGGCGTCGCGTAACCTGACACCAGCTTACGAGCGACGGCGACGCCGGCGGAGCACTTGTTAATCGGGCGCCGGCGCCGGCGAGGCGTGCCTGGAGGATCGCGCGGCCGCGTACGAGGGTCCGCCGCTGGCTCCCCGACCCTAACTCCAGCTCCAGCTCCAGCCGCAGCCCTCGGTCTCGCGCCGCGCGCTGGTCTCCTGGAGGGCACTCCAGCCGCCGCGCCTCCCCTGTCGCCGCTGTGTCTGGAAACAAGCGGGCTCAGCTGCCGCACGTTTCGGGCAACGCTGCGTGCTCCGAGACGTCGCCGTATGGCGCTGCGCTAGCGGGGAACCTACCGGACCGTTCCTTTCCCAAGAAATGCTTTTCCTCTAGTTACAGGTGTACAGGGTTAGGAACGAAACTGACAGCACAAAATGGTGGTTTGATAAGTTTGGTTTTATTCATTTCATATGGCTTTACGGATACATTACTTAGATTGAACAACAATGGCGTTAATGGTAATAAAATATAGATGAAGTACAGATAAAATAAATTACATTCATATCTGATTAGCAAATTTAAAAAAACGCATGAACGAGTTGCACATACGACAAAAAAAAAATAATTTTTACAAACAGAATAAATACCCAAAATTTAAGGTCGTAATAAACAGGAAAGTTCCTTAAATACACACACCAAAAAGACTTTTGCATCACCCCGGTTTCCAGGACCCCTGAACATAGACATTGACTGTGGATATTGTATCACAGACACAGTCCCTTTCACTATTCAGACTTGTCACTAAACCCGCCCAAAGATGTAAACAACCATGCATGAGCTGCGCCTATAAGACGGAGGGGTTCCGACAGCCCTTCCGTTCTTCATTCCACCAGGAAGGGGATACACGGCTCGTGTTGTCTGTAGTTCAACCATACCTAGACGGTCCATACCTCGGTTCGATCGCGTCCGCATTGTTACTTTGTGCCAGGAAGGGCTCTCAACTAGGGAATTGTCCGGACATCTCAGAGTGAACCAAAGCGATGTTGTTCGGACTGGAGGAGAGGCCGAGAGACGAACTGTCGATGACATGCCTCGCTCATGCTGCCCACAGTTTAAATCGTGTCCATCTTTGCAACCACGACACCATGCAGCGCAGTACAAACGGGCCCAACAACATGTCGAATGTACCGCTCTGGACTGGCATCACGTTGTCTTCACCAATGAGTGTCGCATATGCCTTCAACCAGGCAGTCGTCGGAGACGTGTTTGGAGGCAACCCGGTCATGCTGAACACCTTAGACACACTGTCCAGTTAGTGCAGCAAGGTGGACTTTCACTGCTGTTTTTGGGTGGCATTATGTGGGGCCGACGTATGCCGTTGGTGGTCATGGAAGGCGCCATAACGACAGTACGATACGGGAAAGCGATCCTCCGACCGATAGTGCAACCATATCGGCAGCATATTGGCGAGGCATTTGTCTTCATCGACGACAATTTGCACCCCCGTCGTGCAAAACTTGTTAATGATTTCCTTCAGGATAACGACATCGCTCGACTAGAGTGGCCAGCATGTTCTCCAGATATGAACCCTATCGAACATAGCTGGGATGGATTGAAAAGGGCTGTTTATGGACAACGTGACCCACCAACCACTCTGAGGGATCTACGACGAATCGCCGTTGAGGAGTGGGACAATCTGGGCCGATAGTGCCTTGATGAACTTGTGGATACTATGTCACGGTGAATACAGAGATGCATCAATGCAAGAGGACGTGCTATTGGGTATTAGATGTACTAGTGTGGACAGCAGTTTGAACCACCACCTCTGAAGCTCTCACTGTATGGTGGTACAAATGCAGTGTGTGGTTTCATGAGCAAATAAAAATGGCGGAAATGATGTTTATGTTGATCCATATTCAAATTTTCTGCACAGATTTGGGAACTCTCGGAACCGAGGTTATGCAAACCTTTCTTTTGATGTGTGTATTTGCAAAGAGTTGATTATAAGTAGGTATATAAACTTTCCATCTGAGAGACTGCGTCCTCAACGACATGTGTATTGAACAGAGTACCAGCATATTCCCGTAGAGGACCTTTTGAGACAATGTGGTGTATTGTTTGACGCCGGTGCACTTTGCACTTTCAGCGATTCCCCACATGTGCCAAGTTCTGGCATCTTTCATGCTTAATAAGTATGCGATTTAGGATGGTCCACAACCTTCTAGATTGGTGGAATCCAGCAGCGGCTCGTGTAGGATCGACAATGAGACCTTTAGTTTCAGGACTGGCTGCGAAACACTCATGACGCCGTGCTGTTTCTGGTGAGCTTTTTGTCAAGCCTTCAGGAGGTTTTACTAGACTTAAGTCATTGGCTTTGAGTGGTATCAATGTCCTGGTGCAGTGACAGTTCGAGATTTCTGGAACATTTCTCCGATTCCCATTTCGACACAGCTTGATGTCGTATCTTCGGTGGTTCGATATCAGATAGGAAAAGGTAGTCATTCTGTGGGTGTGGATTTTATTGTGTCAAATAGACTTCTCATGGCCACAGTCAGCTGTTTATCAAATATGTCTGTATGTACACTTTCAGTCATATTGGACAATATGTGTTACGGCGTAAACTCAAGCTCCGGCACGCCAGTCGGGAACGATAAGGAAGGGAACGCCGTGAGAAGAGGTCAGCCAATTGCACGCTGACCCAACCTCCCACCAGGACGACAACGCGACAATAGCGGCCCGACTGGTGATGGCCCCAGTTGAATAGCAGCTTCAAGATAGGTAGTTCTATAGCAGCATCTATGCTAGTTATGTCGCTTTTACTCGCTATGTTGCATGGACTAGGAATTGTCTATACTGAAGAGAATTTATTGTTTGTATGTCGCCCTTTGCTTGCGACATATGTCCGAAATTGCAAAAGTTAAGTACAGTATTTTTATTATTGTAATAAAACTCATGAAGACGATTTGTATGACTGTTTGTCTAACGAACCGATAATGCGGGCTTCCTAGACACCACAGTATGCACCAACAGAAAACTGGTAAAAAAAAAAGAAAGAAAACCGTTGTTTTCGTAAGCAACGGATGTTACTTATCGACGTAGTCTCCTTTGAGAGTTATGCACTTGGTCCAGTGATTCTGTCAGACTTTGCAAAATACTCGTTGACTCAAACTACCACTTCCTCATTTGACGAAAATTTCTTCCTACCGAACCAAAGTTTCAAGTTAGGGGATAGGAAGAAGTCGCTTCGGAGTAATTCTGGAGGATAGGGTGTATGAGAAACCAATTCAAAGCCCAATTCTTGCACTTCCACCATTGCTGTTGCTGATGTGTGAGATGGTGCATTATCCTAGTGAAAGAGCACTTTTTTGTACGACAAACTTGGTCTTTTCTCAACCAACGCAAGTTTCAAACGATTCAGCAATGAAGCATACTATGGTCCATTTATGGTTTTCCCTTTTTCAACTTAGTCTTGGAAGAATGTTCCTTGGAGATCTCAAAAAACAGTAGTCATAACCTTACTAGCAGACCAATGTTCTTTGCCTTCTTCTGTGCACTTTCATCAGCCTTTGTCCATTGTTTTGACTGTGATGTGTAATGATGGATTCAGATTTCATCAATAGTCATGAATCAGTACAAGAAGAACTCAGGATTGCAATTACATACAGCCAGACTTTATGCTGAAATGTTGTGCCGGATACACTTTTGGTCAACAGTAGGCAGTCGCGGCGCCCAACTCGTACAAGCTTTTTTCATAGCCAATTCTCAGTGCAGGATGTTGTGCACTCGCTCAGTTGAGATGCCTAAAGTCTCAGAAATCTCGCTAAGTATTATTCTGTGGGCTTGTATTACGGTATCATGGATATTGTCAATGTCCTAAATGTGACGTTCTCAATTGGACAGCCAGAGTGTGCTTGTTCGACCATGTCTAAATTTCTTAATTCAAAAGTAAATGGCTTCAATGATGGCGCAGAGTCCGAGTGAACATCCAATTTTGTTTTGGTTCCAGCAGTAGTGCAACCCTTCAAATGTCTTATAACAGCATGAAAATCGGTTTTCTCCGTTTTCAATCCCAGTCAACACAATGAACGGTGAGACGGCTGTCAGCAACTGTAGACTGTAAATTGATGAAATTCTTTACATGTTCCTTGGAATACTCAAGCTTACTAACCATGAAGGCACAGCAAAAATGTTACATTCTTTCATGGAAATTAATCACACTTGTCAAACGACTCTGACATACATCGGATGCGACGCCGTTTATAATGACCCACTGTCAATAGGACTTTAAACATTAAACTTCCTTCCTTTCGAATGCAGTGGCAACAGATTTTCGAAATTCTCGGGAAAGTAGTATGCGTAAAATGTAGAGAAATGAGGATAATGTATAAAGTGTACAGGAACCAATAGGGATTAAGTGATTGTCACCTAGTAAAACTAAACAAAAAGCAGGACTAACCCTTAGGGGCACAGACACTTGCGACCCTACCAAAGCAAGAATAAATTGATCCTTCTGCAGGCGTTGTTATCCTTACAGATAAACCTCGCTGCCCCCTCCTCCCTCTCTCCCCCCCCCCCCGCCCTCCCCCGGCCACAACCCAAAGAGACTAATTTAAAGGAGCAATCGTTCGAACCCAAATTCTTGATGGTGACAGGAATGACAGATAGGAGATCTGAAGGACCCATGAGACAGGGATTCTTTTTCCTATTTTTCGGGTTATATCCGTTCGTTGGTCTGCACGTGTCGGTGCATCGTACCGTGGAAGTTGATCACGGGTGTGTCATTAAATGGCGAGATGGGGAACATCCCAACTGTGTGAGGATAGGGGGGGGGGGGAGGGGGCTGTGCCAACAAGGAAGCTGTCTAGATATCCGGAGAAAGTTTTCGGTAACGGGGCGACTGGGTGAGCGTACTATACTTCCCGAGCGTACCGGACGCGGTCCCTGACCGACCCAAATTTCCAGCTTAACGTACGCTGCAATGAAGTGTCCATCTTCCATTAATCCCCAACCCGCTAATTACTGATTACCGTAGGTGTTCGGACGATGTTAGTGCATCCGCGCTAACATCTACGTGAAGGAGACATCGGCCTCTTATAGAAATGTTTATATTTGAGTGATGCCTGTTCTGTCCGAGTTTTCTCTCTCTCTTAGACCTAACAGATATTAGTATTTGCTTTTGTTTCCCACATATTATGTATTCTTTCAGTCCATTTCGTCCTGATTGTTAAAATGGGGCCTTGCTGCAGTCGTGTAGCTGAGTCACGTAATCGTGAGGTTAGAAGGTAAAGTAAGAATGGCTCCAAATTAGTTTCTGATGATACTGGAAGAAACCGAATAAAAACCTTTTGCTTATGAAGGTCGCACCGTTTCGTTGCACATAAACCAAGTATAAAACACAACAGACTTTTCGACAGCCTTTCCAGAGACCATTAGAAGGCCAAATAGCCGAAGTCACTATTTCATCTGTGAGTATACCGTATGAACAGACAAAATGAAGATTTCACTCCACCTGTAAGTCCTTGACAACTGTCTACTGCTGCCTGTACTCAACTCTGACAATGTAAAATTGGAATATTACATCACCCCTTGAAGCATATCCTTTTGCGTAAGGTTTTATTTTAGTTTTATGATTGCATAGTTACTTGGCAGTTTCTATAGATTCTGTAATAATTCGTTGCTCCTCTTTTTTTTATCTACTGACAGTCTGAAGACGACAGCTCGCTGTTAGAAACCAGTTGGTACATTCTAAATTGCTTTTGTGATTGTTATCATAAGCACCTAGAACCGCACGGCGACACCGGTCGGCCTTTATGAATAGGAAGGTAGGGCTAAGAGTGAGATACTGCGAACAGTTCAGTCATTGGGTTGCTCTTATCAGAATCTACAGCAAACCAACACCGTCAATGATAGTTCATGTACACATGACGACGTCACAAGCTGAAGATGGGGAGACAGAGAAAGTATATGGATATATTGAAAGAGGAATACAGTACACAAAGGGAGAAGAAAATGTAATAGTCATGGGGGACCGGAATGTAGATGTGGAGGAAGCAGTAGAAGAAAAGGTTACAGGAGAATATGGGCTTCGGACATGGAATGAGAGAGGAGAAAGGCCAACTGAGTTCTGTAATAAATTTCAGCTACTAATAGCGGAAATTTTGTTCAAGACTCACAAGGGGGGGAGCTATGCTTGGAAACGGCCGGGAGGTACGTGAAGATTTCTCTCAGATTGCATCATGATTATGCAGAGATTCCGAAATCAGATACTGGATTCTAAGGGGTATAGATTCAAATCAGAATTTCGTAGTGATCGAGAGTAGGCTGAAGTTTAAGAGACCAGTCAGGAAGAACCGATAGTCAAAGAAATAGGATTCCGAGGTACTAAAGAATGAAGAGGACGCTGTAAGTTCTCCGAGTCTGTAGGTACTGCGATAATGGCTAGCTCAATAGGCAGTTCAGTTGAGGACGAATGGATATCTCTAAAATGTACAATCCCAGAAGATGGAGATAAAACGTAGGTACAGAGAAGGTAACCACTATCTGCTGCTGTTGAGATTACCCTATGTTCACCTGACTAGAACTCATTTTCTTTCTATTTCACATCACTGACGCTCTGTATCTGACGGTGTGTGGCGGAGGGTATCTTGAGTACCTCTATAGGTTCTCCCTTCTATTCCAGTCTCGTATTGTTCGTGGAAAGAAGGATTGTCGGTGTGCCTCTGTGTGGGCTCTAATCTCTCTGATTTTATCCTCATGGTCTCTTCGCGAGATATACGTAGGAGGGAGCAATATACTGCTTTATTCCTCGGTGAAGGTATGTTCTCGAAACTTCAACAAAAGCCCGTACCGAGCGTCTCTCGTGCAGAGTCTTTCACTGGAGTTTATCTATCATCTCCGTAACGCTTCGCGATTACTAAATGATCCTCTAACGAAGCGCGTTGCTCTCCGTCGGATCTTCTCTATCTCTTCTATCAACCCTATCTGGTACGGATCCCACACTGCTGAGCAGTATTCAAGCAGTGGGCGAACAAGCGTACTGTAACCTACTTCCTTTGTTTTCGGATTGAATTTCCTTAGGATTCTTCCAGTGAATCTGTCTGGCATCTGCTTTACCGACGATCAACTTTATATGGTCATTCCATTTTAAATCACTCCTAATGCGTACTCCCAGATAATTTATGAAATTAACTGATTCCAGTTGCTCGCCTGCTATATTGTAGCTAAATGATAAGGGCTATTTCTTTCTATGTATTCGCAGCACATTACACTTGCCTACATTGAGATTCAATTGCCATTCCCTGCACCAAGCGTCAATTCGCTTCAGATCCTCCTGCATTTCAGTACAATTTTCCATTGTTAGAACCTCTCGATACACCACAGCGTCATCTGCAAAAAGCCTCAGTGAACTTCCGATGTCATCCACAAGGTCATTTACGTGTATTGTGAATAGCAACGGTCCTATGACACTCCCCTGCGGCACACCTGAAATGACTCTCACTTCGGAAGACTTCTCTCCATTGAGAATGACATGCTGCGTTCTGTTATCTAGAAACTCTTCAATCCAATCAGACAATTGGTCTGATAGTCCATATGCTCTTACTCTGTTCATTAAACGACTATGGGGAACTGTATCGAACTCCTTGCGGAAGTCAAGAAACACGGCATCTACCTGTGAACCCGTGTCTATGGCCCTCTAAGTCTCGTGGACGAATAGCGCGAGCTGGGTTTCACACGATCGTCTTTTTCGAAACCCATGCTGATTCCTACAGAGTAGATTTCTAGTCTCCAGAAAAGTCATTATACTCGAACATGATACGTGTTCCAAAGTTCTACAACTGATGGACGTTAGAGATATAGGTCTATAGTTTTGCACATCTGTTATATCTAGATTGAGCATCAGTATTTCCTTTTTCAAATTTTTAGGTTCCCTACCATGTTTAAACTTCTGACATTCCATTTCCCGACTCGTAGAACGTTACCCTTTCTTTAGTTATTCCGTCTTTTTCTCATGGTCACCTCCCCCTAGGCAGGGTCCTCCCGTTGACCCGAATGAGAAACTAGTCCGGATTCATTTACAGTGGAGCGATCGTCATGCCATATTTCAGTTACAGACCGCATGTCTATTAATGCGCAATGTTTCACATATTTCTGTGTTAAAGGTAGACTACGAGATCCTGCTACAAACGTCAATCCGCTGGAGGTCTTGCTGCATTTCGCAGAAATGTTCCAGCGTGGTAACTTCTCGGTATGCAAGAGCGTCATCCGCGAAAAGCCTTACGAAACATTATCCACTAGAGCATCGCATGGTGCCGACTTCACTGAGGAGATGGTATTACGATATTGCCAGGGACCGGATCGTCTTGCGGCTGCGTTTCGCGCCTGCAGAAGGAGTACGCGGGCAGGGTGTCGATGAGAGCGCCGAAAGCCGCGGCTCGCTCCCTGGAGGGCCGGGCCGCAGGGCGTGGGGGCGCATTGTGGAGGCGGCGTGCCGCCCACTTGTACACACCCTGCTGGGGCAGCGACGCAGCGCCGCGACGCCGCGCCAGCCTCCCTGCCGCTACACACCGCCAGTCCGAGACACTGCGCGCATACTGCGCTCTTCGCTTGCAAGGTCTCTGGCTAAGCTTTAAATGGTTCAAACGGCTCTAAGCACTATGGGACTTAACATCTGAGGTCATCAGTCCCCCTAGACTTAGAATTACTTAAACCTAACTAACTTAAGGACACCACACACATCCATGCCCGAGGCAGGATTCGAAACTGCGACCGTAGCAGTAGCGCGTTTCCAGACTGTAGCTCCTAGAACCACTCGGTCGTAGCGGCCGGCTCTGGCTAAGCGCCACCATAATGAAGTTGCAGTAGGGCTCGGAAGCAACAGATGAAGAGCATCACAAAATGGTAACCTATGACTACAAGAATAATATACAGAAGAATGGAAAGGAACATCGAGGATCTGTTAGGACGTCAAACGGGCCGACTTCGAGAAGGAGACACACCACAGGACATTTTAATTTGCACTGTCTATACTTTTGCAAATAAATTCATAAAACTTTGTCAGCATGACCAGGAAGGATTCAGGATTCACACTCATAGCAGTGGAAGTCCAAAAACACGAAAAAATAATATTTTTTAAATGTGACATTTCATGACTTTTTTCACTTACTGTTGGCTGCATTTGTTGCTATAGGTACACTTGTCTTCGTAAGTAAGACAGGTTCTTCGATGAATTTTGCACAGCTTACAAACCATACTTACAACTGCATGGAATTGTAGAATTTATTTAATCTATGGAAAAATGAATGGGCTGTTGCGTTTTAAACTTCCTGTTTAGAGAAAACTCGAATTTTATAGTTAATTATCTCAATTTTTAGCACAGTTTTTAACAGGTTTGGGAAATTCTTGAGTTTCATACACTTGTAAGTATGGTTTGTACGCTGTGCAAAATTCATCGAAGAATCTCTCTTACTTATGAAGAAAAGTGTACCTACAGCAACAAATGCAGCCAATACCAAGTGAAAAAGGATGAAATTTCACATGTAAAAAAAATTGGTTTTATTATGTTTTTGAACTTCCTCTGCTATGAGTGTGAATCCTGAATCCTTCCTGGTCATCCTAACAAAGTTTTATTAATTTATTTTTAAAAGTATAGACAGTGTAAATTAAAATGTTCTGTGGTGCGTCTCCTGCTCCAAGTCGGTCCGTTTCACGTCCTACCGCCCCTAAGGCCAACGTTGGCTAACCAACGACAGCTAACCGCTTCGTTGATCGAGATTAACAAGGGCATCATCACAAACTCTGGAATTTACGGCTTGAATCGCAGTATTTGACTGTTAAATTAAATAACGAAATTGGCCAATAAAACGTCCTGACAGGGATAGATACACCTGGTGGGGTCGACGTTTTGAAACCATCTATATGGTGATGTACGTTAAATTCCTGGGTATCACCAGCTGCAGCCATTCACTGTGGTGGACCCTCGTTTGCGAGTATTCGACGGAAAAAGAATTCGGAAATTTACCTGACGTTAAATAGCGTTAAAGTAATAATTTGTTGACTAGTTCCTTGGTGTAATGGACAGAAGGCTGCGGGCTCAAATCTTGTCAGGCGACTAAAATTATTTTTCTTTTTAAATCTTCGTCGAAACGACTTTGATCATTAGTTTTCTTCAATTAAATGGTATTAATGCAATTTTATATTTCTATTACTCTGTCAGGTCGTTTTAATCATCGTATCAAATTATTCGATTGCCCTCATTTTTCTTCGTGTCGTTCTTTTTATTGCTGAAATCTTTGTTTGCGTGATATTAATTAAATTTATGTATTAATTTCGATTTAATTTCTTCTTTTGTTTAAATCTTCACCCGAGTTTTTGTTTATAGTGCAATAGGAATTTAGGCTACGTTTTAAAGTTTGTATGTGGATTACTACCCAAAAAATGCGTATCTCTTATCGAAAAATACATTTTGGACAGAGTTGCACCAGTGGTATAAATAGATGTAACAGAATTTTCAAATAATTAAATACAGTAATATATATAAGTGTAAATATAATAAAGTTTGCATTCACTAAAATTTCGAGTCGAACAAGTATGATAGGATGTAAAATGAGGCAAAATATAGATGTTGATGTGATTGAAATGACGTGACAAAGAAACGGAAGTATAAAACCACTTAACTGGATAAAACCCCTCCAGCACGGGGCTCCCAGCCGTGTTGCCGAAAGCGGACCCTCTCCAGACTCCTCGCCGGCGATTCAGCGGTATCTGCCTGCCGATCCAACAGCTGCACACCAGAGTAATTGTTCTTCCAGGAAATTCTTGTCCACACATCGCCAGGGAAAAAAAGTAGGGAGCCTTGTTCTTGAAGATCATACAGAGCCGGCCATTATCTATACATGTGCTTTTCTGCGCGAATAATAACACAAAGCAACTCGCGAGCTGTAGTCTTCGAGGCCACGACGAACTGCAGTCATATAACCAGCTCAACCGGTAGTTAAACTGTATCAAGGAAGTTAGATTAAGATCAGTTTTGACGTGTTTTGTCGACATTTACGTGTCGTACTGCAAAGCTCCACGGCATCCAAGCTTTATTTTCAGCCGCGTCCGCAAGAGGGTGCGGTGTATCCGGTCACAACCATTGACCTGTTGTAAAGAGAAACGTGATTTTCCGACCAGGCGAAACATTTCCATTGAACCACGGTCCAGTTTCGATGATCCCTTGCCCACTACAGTCGTAAGTGATGATGTCGTTGATTCAAATCAAATGGTTCAAATGGCTCTGAGCACTATGGGACTAAACTGCTGAGGTCATTAGTCCCCTAGAACTTAGAACTAGTTAAACCTAACTAACCTAAGGACATCACAAACATCCATGCCCGAGGCAGGATTCGAACCTGCGACCGTAGCGGTCTTGCGGTTCCAGACTGCAGCGCCTTTAACCGCACGGTCACTTCGGCCGGCTCGTTGATTCAACACGGAAAACGTAACGGCCGTCTGCGACGAAACGACACGCTCGGCCGGCCGGGGTGGCCGAGCGGTTCTAGGCGCTACAGTCTGGAACCGCGTGACCGCTACAGTCGCAGGTTGGAATCCTGCATCGGGCATGGATGTGTGTGATGTCCTTAGGTTAGTTAGGTTTAAGTAGTTCTAAGTTCTAGGGGACTGATGACCTCAGAAGTTAAGTCCCATAGTGCTCAGAGCCATGTGAACCATTTTTGACACGCTCAAAAACGTGAGCTAAGCGATGTGGTCCTAAACTTCCTTGCAACAGCACTGTACTCCGTAGTAAGGTCCGTCACAGATAACCGCCCGCCCTGCTTTATAGAGAGAGAGAGAGAGAGAGAGAGAGAGAGAGAGAGAGAGAGAGAGAGAGAGAGAGACAGAGACAGAGAGACTCCGACCTCTACGTTCTGTTGTTTTACCATCTTCCCACATTCCATGATGCTCACACAGTAGCATGCTCACCATTCGTCTCTGCTCCTATTGCATACATTCCTTACCGAGTGACGTGGCCGCAATGCACAAAGCAGCATTCACTCTGCATCGTGATGTTTTCTTTAATCACTGTGTACGCTCTGGCAGCAGATGATGACCAGTGATCACGAACTTGTCTGGCAAAAGTAAAGTTAGTTAATACAAGTAGCTTTTGTCGACACTTTAGTGTTGTGAGTGATCATCATTTATCAGTATACAGGGTGAACCAGAATTGCACATACTTCTAGAGGGGGCATTATCGATCGCGAAACAAGAAGAAAAAGGCCACTAAGCAGGGGCTCTAAAACGCACACCTTAAGAGCTGTGAGGACTTGTCCATCTTCGCTATTGTGAAACACGTCTCTTCTATTGAAAAATGCTCAAAGCTCATAAGGTATTCATTTTAGAGCCCATCTTTACTGGACACTTTTCCTTGTTTTCGTCCATACTACTACCTTTAATGTTCGTCGGTGGAGTTCTGTTTCTCCCGCGTATTTTGCAGTATTATTGACAGACTTTCCTTTTTAGGGTTCCGTGTCAATGGACCCATTGTAGGAGCGCTTTTTTGATCGTCTGTCTGTCTGTCTGTCTGTCTGTCTGTCTATCCTAATCTTAAGAACTATTTCTCAGGAACGATTTGACGTAACAAGTTCAAATTTATTTCACTTATTAAAGTCTACGGTTCCTTCTGGGTGTCAAAATTCTAAACTTAGTCTTTGATACAGCCATTTATGTCACATGTTTTAACACATGCAAACTCACCCACAAAACCTGTAGGGAACTTCCACAGGCCTTGAATCATGAAATTTGGCCCAAAAAAAAGAAGTATTTTCCACAGTACAACCAAAGGAAAAAAATGAAAAAAATGTAAATTCACAACTACATAATACGAAAGCATTTTTGTCATTCGTTATCTGACTGTCGGTTAGTCTGTGAAGACACCTTCTTCTCAGAAACGGGTATCAGTATCGCCGTATAATAAACAATGGCTTCTAAGTCAGTCCATTAACGTCTCGTATTTTGATACTTGCAAAGTAACTCAAGGCCTTTAGGGTACTACCCGTTGGTCTAGAGTGACCAAATTTGTCAAGAGGCAAGGTTACACAGCATAAATAGAGAAAAAATCTGAGGATTTTTAGCTTGTAATTGCGTCATACGAAAGAATATTTCCTTTTTCATTAATTATCTGACGTCCAACTTGAAATTTAAAAAATCAGTAGTTCTGCATTCAAATTGACTGTGACGCAATGATGAAAGTCAGACATCGGGCGAAGAATGACTATTTTTCATGTGACGCGTTACGGAATTTATCCATCATCAAATATCCAATAGCAATTACTGTACGTCTGCCGGTGTGGCCGAGCGGTTCTAGGCGCCTCAGTCTGGAACTGCGTGACCGCTACGGTCGCAGGTTCGAATCCTGCCTCGGACATGGATGTGTGTGATGTCCTTAGGTTAGTTAGGTTTAAGTTGTTCTAAGTTCTAGGGGACTGATGACCTCAGATGTTAAGTCCCACAGTGCTCAGAGCCACTTGTACTATTTGATTACTGCACGTAGATATAACGTTTCAATTTGTATAAGAAACGCCATGTCTACGTGCAATAATCAGTCATGGATATCTAACGACGGATGTATTTTGAGTGGCGTAATATGACAAACATGTCTGAAATATGGTTCAAATGGTTCTGAGCACTATGGGACTTAACTACTGAGGTCATCAGTCCTCTAGAACTTAGAACTACTTAAACCTAACTAACCTAAGGACATCACACACATCCATGCCCGAGGCAGGATTCGAACCTGCGACCGTAGCGGTCACGCGGTTCCAAACTGACGCGCTTAGAACCGCACGGCCACACCGGCCGGCACTGAAATATGATTTGTACAGTTGCGACCCAGTCATTATGACAGGAGAACTACAGTTTATTATAGCAATGGTCGTTTGGCTCCTGAATGACTTCATGGAACATTTATATTATTGAAATTAGGACAATCTCAATCACCTTGGAATCCCTTGGAGCGATATCTTGCCAGTATCAATGTCGATAACGCACAAAAATGGTCGACATTTTCGATTCCCGGAGTGGATGGGAAATGGAAATGCCCTGTGGCTAGGACCTCGCGTCGGGTAGACCGGTCGCCTGCTGCAAGTCTTCAGAGTTGACGCCACTTCGGCGACTTGCGTGTCGATTCGGATGAAATGATGATGATAAGAACGACACAACGCCCAGTCCCAGAGCGGAGAAAATCTCCGACCCAACTAGGAATCGAACACGGCTCGTTAAGTATGACATTCTGTCGGGCTGACCTCTCAGCTCCCAGGGGCGGACCCCGGAATGGTTCAAATGGTTCAAATGGCTCTGAGCACTATGGGACTAAACATCTGTGGTCATCAGTCCCCTACAACTTAGAACTACTTAAACCTAAGGACATCACACACATCCATGCCCGAGGCAGGATTCGAATCTGCGACCGTAGCAGCCGCGTGGTTCCGGACTGAGGCGCCTAGAACCGCTAGACCACCGCGGCCGGCGACCCCGGAATGGTTGAACTGTCTATATACATAATTAAGTTTGTACGGAACCCAAAGTGGGCGAGTCCCACATGCAGATGGCCAATTTTTATTGTATATTTTTATCGGAACTGGGTGTAATCTTTCATCTAAGTGTCAGCCAGTTCTTTCCGTCTGACATTTATTTTGCACAAGAGAAGCGCGTAGTGCTATATAGCTGGCTTCTAGTGATCTACATCTACATCTACATCTACATCTACATTGATACTCCGCAAGCCACCCAACGGTGTGTGGCGGAGGGCACTTTACGTGCCACTGTCATTACCTCCCTTTCCTGTTCCAGTCGCGTATGGTTCGCGGGAAGAACGACTGTCTGAAAGCCTCCGTGCGCGCTCTAATCTCTCTAATTTTACATTTGTGATCTCCTCGGGAAGTATAAGTAGGGGGAAGCAATATATTCGATACCTCATCCAGAAACGCACCCTCTCGAAACTTGGCGAGCAAGCTACACCGCGATGCAGAGCGCCTCTCTTGCAGAGTCTGCCACTTGAGTTTATTAAACATCTCCGTAACGCTATCACGGTTACCAAATAACCCAGTGACGAAACGCGCCGCTTTCTCTGGATCCTCTCTATCTCTTCCGTCAACCCGACCTGGTACGGATCCCACACTGATGAGCAATACTCAAGTATAGGTCGAACGAGTGTTTTGTAAGCCACCTCCTTTGTTGATGGACTACATTTTCTAAGCACTCTCCCAATGAATCTCAACCTGGTACCCGCCTTACCAACAATTAGTTTTATATGATCATTCCACTTCAAATCGTTCCGTACGCATACTCCCAGATATTTTACAGAAGTAACTGCTACCAGTGTTTGTTCCGCTATCATATAATCACACAATAAAGGATCCTTCTTTCTATGTATTCGCAATACATTACATTTGTCTATGTTAAGGGTCAGTTGCCACTCCCTGCACCAAGTGCCTATCCGCTGCAGATCTTCCTGTATTTCGCTACAATTTTCTAATGCAGCAACTTCTCTGTATACTACAGCATCATCCGCGAAAAGCCGCATGGAACTTCCGACACTATCTACTAAGTCATTTATATATATTGTGAAAAGCAATGGTCCCATAACACTCCCCTGTGGCACGCCAGAGGTTACTTTAACGTCTGTAGATGTCTCTCCATTGATAACAACATGCTGTGTTCTGTTTGCTAAAAACTCTTCAATCCAGCCACACAGCTGGTCTGATATTCCGTAGGCTCTTACTTTATCAGGCGACAGTGCGGAACTGTATCGAACGCCATCCGGAAGTCAAGAAAAATAGCATCTACCTGGGAGCCTGTATCTAATATTTTCTGGGTCTCATGAACAAATAAGGCGAGTTGGGTCTCACACGATCGCTGTTTCCGGAATCCATGTTGATTCCTACATAGTAGATTCTGGGTTTCCAGAAATGACATGATACGCGAGCAAAAAACATGTTCTAAAATTCTACAAGAGATCGACGTAAGAGATATAGGTCTATAGTTTTGCGCATCTGCTCGACGACCCTTCTTGAAGACTGGGACTATCTGTGCTCTTTTCCAATCATTTGGAACCCTCCGTTCCTCTAGAGACTTGCGGTACACGGCTGTTAGAAGGGGGGCAAGTTCTTTCGCGTACTCTGTGTAGAACCGAATTGGTATCCCGTCAGGTCCAGTGGACTTTCCTCTATTGAGTGATTCCAGTTGCTTTTCTATTCCTTGGACACTTATTTCGATGTCAGCCATTTTTTCGTTTGTGCGAGGATTTAGAGAAGGAACTGCAGTGCGGTCTTCCTCTGTGAAACAGCTTTGGAAAAAGGTGTTTAGTATTTCAGCTTTACGCGTGTCATCCTCTGTTTCAATGCCATCATCATCCCGTAGTGTCTGGATATGCTGTTTCGAGCCATTTACTGATTTAACGTAAGACCAGAACTTCCTAGGATTTTCTGCCAAGTCGGTACATAGAATTTTACTTTCGAATTCAATGAACGCTTCACGCATAGCCCTCCTTACGCTAACTTTGACATCGTTTAGCTTCTGTTTGTCTGAGAGGTTTTGGCTGCGTTTAAACTTGGAGTGGAGCTCTCTTTGCTTTCGCAGTAGTTTCCTAACTTTGTTGTTGTACCACGGTGGGTTTTTCCCGTCCCTCACAGTTTTACTCGGCACGTACCTGTCTAAAACGCATTTTACGATTGCCTTGAACTTTTTCCATAAACACTCAACATTGTCAGTGTCGGAACAGAAATTTTCGTTTTGATCTGTTAGGTAGTCTGAAATCTGCCTTCTATTACTCTTGCTAAACAGATAAACCTTCGTCCCTTTTTTTATATTCCTATTAACTTCCATATTCAGGGATGCTGCAACGGCCTTATGATCACTGATTCCCTGTTCTGTACATACAGATTCGAAAAGTTCGGGTCTGTTTGTTATCAGTAGGTCCAATATGTTATCTCCACGAGTCGGTTCTCTGTTTAATTGCTCGAGGTAATTTTCGGATAGTGCACTCATTATAATGTCACTCGATGCTCTGTCCCTACCACCCGTCCTAAACATCTGAGTGTCCCAGTCTATATCTGGTAAATTGAAATCTCCACCTAAGACCATAACATGCTGAGAAAATTTATGTGAAATGTATTCCAAATTTTCTCTCAGTTGTTCTGCCACTAATGCTGCTGAGTCGGGAGGTCGGTAAAAGGAGCCAATTATTAACCTAGTTCGGTTGTTTAGTGTAACCTCCACCCATAATAATTCACAGGAACTATCCACTTCTACTTCACTACAGGATAAACTACTACTAACAGCGATGAACACTCCACCACCGGTTGCATGCAATCTATCCTTTCTAAACACCGTCTGTACCTTTGTAAAAATTTCGGCAGAATTTATCTCTGGCTTAAGCCAGCTTTCTGTACCTATAACGATTTCAGCTTCGGTGCTTTCTATCAGCGCTTGAAGTTCCGGTACTTTACCAACGCAGCTTCGCCAGTTGACAATTACAATACCGATTGCTGATTGATGAGTTCGAGACCAATCGAAAACCATAACCGTGCGATTGTAAATGTTTTATTTAGCAGAACGAGAGAGAAGTCTTTTCGAATTGCCGGATGAGGTTGACAATAGAGTACTCGACAGCCAGCATATATCGCAAATAAGGTTTGGGGGGGGGGGGGGGGGGGATCTTCCTTTATCCAAAAGGAAGGCTTTCAATTAATGTGTATAGAGAAATCGGTGAAGTGTCCGAAGCTGCGAACAAGCGTGTGAAAGGCAGACTCCAGGGCTCTCCAGAGCCGAACAGACGGCCCGCATTGCGCGCCACGGCGGGCCGCCACACCCGTTCACCCCACACACGCCCTCCCCGGTCGCCGCCGCACACTTGTACACACACTGCCGCACCACGCAGCGCCGCCATCTCCGTAATGAACACAGCCTGCTGGCGGGCCCTTCTCTCTTGCCGGCCAGATGTCGTATGGACGGAAACAGACCGTGCCGAGAGCTTCCGCAGATGTCTCTCAACGAACCCGATCGTCCTATCCCTTCTCGGGGTTACCACGCATATCTACAAATAACGTTCATGTCTTCAGTTGCACTAGAGGAACAAGACGAGTCAGCGGCCTAGTTGTATCTTGTCGCATCAGAAGAAGACACTAAAGTTATAAATTTAAGTAAGCAGCAGTACACAGGTGTAAATGTTGAACTTAACCTACTTTGCGGTTATCTTGTTTTCGACATAGTTTTCGGATTCAAGCTTTTTCTCTCTATGTTATGTAACCACTTTGATAACTTATCCTTAATTTACTCTTTTATTCTTCTTGCATACTTTATTTTCCTCCTTCTCCCCCATTTTGTGTTATGTAATGGTATTATTCGTTACACATGGATTAGTCTCTTCATGTGCAAGCACTTTTAACTTGATCAGATACCTAGGCCTACCTGCCTACAGATTTATTCACTTTATAAATATACTTTCTGTGTAGTTCAGATTTTATTCGCTATTTTACCTATTTATCTTTTACATGTTTCTAAGTTATTTTTTTGTAGTGGTAGTTCGTTAATGTTACATCTGGCAGCCCGTTACAAATTATTTTATTATTACAGAGATGAAACAAAAGAGATTTTTCATTTACCATATCTTAACTTTCAACCGATACTGTGAGGTAGTCCATATCAGTGACCTCTGTAGCTGGTTGGTTCGTTGGTTGTTTGGGGGAAGAGACCAAACAGCGAGGTTATCGGTCTCATAGGATTAGGGAAGGATGGGGAAGGAAGTCGGCCGTGCCCTTTCAAAGGAACCATCCCAGCATTTTCCTGGAGCGATTTAGGGAAATCACGAAAAACCTAAATCGGATGGCCGGACGCGGGATTGAACCGCCGTCCTTCCGAATGCGAGTCCAGTGTGCTGACCTCTGTAGTCATCAGACATCGTGAGAGAACAGAATGTGGCGCTCTGTGGAACTCACGGACTTCGAACGTGGTCAGATGATTGGGTGTCGCCGCGCGGGATTATCCGAACGGTCCAGGGCGCTGCAGTCTTGGACTGTGCGGCTGGTCCCGGCGGAGGTTCGAGTACTTCCTCGGTCATGGGTGTGTGTGTTTGTCCTTAGGATAATTTAAGTAGTGTGTAACCTAAGGGGCTGATGACCTTAGCAGTTAAGTCCCATAAGATTTCACACACATTTCAACGTTTTTTTTTGATTGGGTGTCACTTGTCATATGTCTGTGCGCGAGATTTGCGCACTCATGAACATCACTAGGCCCACTGTTCCCGATATGATAGTGAAGTGGAAACGTGAAGGGATACGTACAGGACAAAAGCTTAGAGGCCGACCTCGTCTGTTGACTGACAGAGACCGCCGGGAGTGGAAGAGGTTCAAAAATGGTTCAAATGGCTCTGAGCATTATGGGACTTAACATCTGTGGTCATCAGTCCCCTAGAACTTAGAACTACTTAAACCTAACTAACCTAAGGACATCACACACATCCATGCCCGAGGCAGGATTCGAACCTGCGACCGTAGCAGTCGCGTGGCTCCGGACTGCGCGCCTAGAACCGCTAGACCACCGCGGCCGGCAGTGGAAGAGGGGTCGTAATGTGTAATAGGCAAGACATATCTATCCAGACCATCACACAGGAATTCCAAACTGCATCAGGATCCACTGCAAGTACTACGACATGGATTTCATGGTCGAGCGGCTGCTCATAAGCCACACAGAACGCCGGTAAATGCCAAACGACGCCTCTCTTGGGGCAAGGAGTGTAAACATTGGACGATTTAACACTAGGAAAACGTTGTGTGGAGTGACGAATCACGGTACACAATGTAGCGATCCGAGGGCAGGGTGTTCTGCAACGGCGACTTCGTGCCAGGCCTCACCAACCGACATCGATACCTCAGTGCAGCACTCCGTGTAGAATGGGCTACCATTCCTCAAGAAACCTTCCAGAACCTCATTTAACGTATGCCTGCGAGAGTGAAAGTTGCCATCAAGGCTAAGGGCGGACCAACATCATATAGAATTCCATCATTACCGATGGAGGGTGCCACGAACTTGTCATTTTCAGCTAGGCGTCCGGCTACTTTTGGTCACATAGTGTATATTTATAGAGACTTGGGTACATTGTATACTTGTCCCCTACTACTTTTTATTATTTTGCGTGGATTCCACTTTAATATTACCCATTGTTTCATCTGTGTTGGCGAGACGCCTTGCTTAAACTGAATTTTGGTAATTATTTGCTGTTGTATTAGTTAATACTTATCTACATCTTTCACGTCTATTTGGCAATATTTAGTTTCCCTCAACTACTTTTCGTTCATCAGTTATTTGTTTTCTTCATTTTTGTTGGTTATTACACTCGATTATATTTTGATTTATCTGGTGGCCTAATGACGATGTAATGTAACACCGAAATCGGTAGCTTGATAAAGACTTCGGAATTGAAGGCCGAGCATGTACTGCTGTTAACTTCAAACTGACCAGCTAACTTTCCAACCACGAACTTCTACAAAGATGGAGGTACGAACAGACGTTATAAACCCGACTTCGTCATGCGATGTCCTTGTAACAGCACAAAGGTAGCTCATAGACTATGAGAGCTGCTGCTGAGGAGAGTTCTTATGGAATTAATTGGTTTTATAATTACATTTTCCTGTGGGTCTATTGAGTCTTATATTTATTTGCAATAAAGATAAAAGCTGAAGTGATGAACTGAAATTTATGAAAAGGAATTACTGTGAAACGGACTAAGATTTTTATCTAATCTAAATAATGATGTCGGTAGGTCACAGGAATACCATCCATTTTTATATTATAAACAGATTCCTTCAGATAAAATAACATGCTTTGTTCTACAAAGTTAGGCAATCGCGCGTATGCGTATCAAGTTCACTCGGGTAAATTTTTCTGAATCTCATTAGAAAAAAGTAAACTCCTTTATTATTTTCTGACTGAAGATCGCATCATTGGTACATCACAAGACATATCAAACGTTCCTGACTATATAATATCCTTCACTCGCGCGTGACCGAGGCTAACCACGCACTTACTATCACCATGCCATTACATTTAGCACTGACGAGCTTCTGAAAAGTGATTCACTTTGCGGTCATTTGACACATAACCGATGACGCACGAAGTGATTGGGGTCTCCTTAGTGTATCAATTCTCTATCTAAAATTAACTTTAAAATTATGTTCAAATTACGTCGTAACAATGTAGTAATCTGAGGGTCTCTCGTACTAGTTTAGAATGTATTAAAAGTTTACTATTAGT
Source organism: Schistocerca serialis cubense (assembly GCF_023864345.2). NCBI lineage: Eukaryota > Metazoa > Arthropoda > Insecta > Orthoptera > Acrididae > Schistocerca > Schistocerca serialis. The sequence goes on from NC_064642.1 coordinate 590,335,675, forward strand.
AAAGGAAAACTGTCCTTCCCAGCTTTCCCTACAACAGCTAATCAGAAGTCCGCAAGGTAGCAGCAGCTGTTGCGCTTGCCTCGTCCCACTTTGTGACTTCATAGGTTTGCTATTGCTGCGTCGCTCAACTCAGGTATCACGTGTAGGAATAAAGTAACGGATCCAAGACCCCGAGATGCTACATCACAGTGAAAAAAAGGTTAAGGTGCTAAAAAATTTGGAGTGATTGAGACCCATTATGGAGACCCAATTTCGTACTTGGACAAACCAATAAGAGACATGTAAATGCAGGGTTGCTGTGATGTGTGATGATTCGACTTCTAACGAGATTGCACTGCTGTTGTCAATATGTGACAGTCTTATGAATTGTGACAGGGTGTATAGTGGGAATTCAAAGTGTCATATATTCAGAGGGCACAGTGAAGGACCACAGAGAATACTGCTTGTTCATTGCTCATGAAAGGACTTTTGGCAGCTTTTGAAATGGACCTCATTGTGAGTCTGCAAGTGATCGACTGATCGAATCGTTCGATATACAGGTATCCGAGAGTTCACATGGCAAAGTACACCTATGTGGAACGGTAAGAGCAGTCAGTGTTCCGGTCTACCAAGTGTGATGACGTCAACTAACGATCACCGTACTGCGGGCAACGTGCATTGCATCCCCTTCACATCAGCACCGGCTATCCGAGTATAAATAATGGCTTCTCCACCACACCCCATGTAGTCACGCAACACTGGGTGGAGATTATCAGAAGCCGAGCTACTGAATAGCTGTCCCATGCATAGGCTGACTTCACATTACAGATGGCTGCGTTTGAAATGGGGCCATATCAGGGAAGCATGGACTGCTAATGAGTGACGGTGCACCTTTTTCATTCCGCCAGTATCTCGGATGACTGTCATCAGCAAATATGGTGGCGTCAAAGGGACACGACACAATCGGCCAATGTCTTGTAGTAACGCGCTGGTAAGGGCCCTACAATAACGCTCATATTTCATCCTGTGTCTCCGAAAGTACTTGCTATACTACCCCGTTTGTTATAACTGAAGTTAAGCCTGCTGTAAATAAGTCGTTGTTGTACAAAAGTGAACTGCACAAGACAGTAAATTAGTGCCTGACACAAACGCCGTTGTTATCCAATACTGAAATTTTCTACTAAGATGCTGGATTCATTACCTGTCTGTGAGGTAAGTATCAGTTGTAATACTCTCTCTAATCGTATTACAGAATGAGATTTTCAAATAACTTGTTACAGTTTTAAAATGACGTACATAAAGATTAACAACAGAAAAATTACCGTCAACACACTACTATAAATATTGGGAAATAATATGCTAGATAAGCAACTAGTACATACACAAAACTCCGCAGCGTCATGTCTGAGACATATGCTCGTATAATTACTCGTGTTAACAGACGACAGCAAGCAATAATTCCGTGTGACGTTCAGTACCTGGCACTTCAACTACTTGTTTGACGTACGGACGTAGACATACTCAGTGTAACGAAGCTGAAATAACTTAAAAAAGGCAAGGCCTCTGGTCCAGATTGTATGTCAGTGAGGTTCCTTTCAGACAATGCTGATAATACAATAGCTCCATTCCGCCCTTTCACTTTGAAGTAATAATTGATACTGCAGTGCTATCCACTTTGAATGGTTTGTCGACACTTGCCCCCTTGTTATCAATGAAATACTGGGCGCGCCGCATTTGTTCGTTGTTTCCATTACGTGACGTCCTGGAGTTCGTCAGTTTTTTATTACGTTCAGTCACAAATTATTTCTTTCTCGAAAGCTATAACGTTTTTGCCAGCTTTAACCCTGACTCCACTCTAGTATACGGACTGATCAAAAAGTTTCCATTCGAAGACCGTGCAGTCCACAATCGGTATGCTAATCAGGCGAAATCACCGACAGCATTGAGGCAACATTGAGGATAGCCGTTTGATAAAACACTACGTCCTGCTGTGTGAAGAAGTCTGTAACTGCCTGTTGCACTTGCTCGTCGGACAGAAATCGTCGACCTTAAGGACTTTTACAAGGGATCGAAGACATGATAATCCCATGGGGAAAGATCAGTACTACAGCTGGAGAGCTCGAATGCCTCCCATTTGGGTTGGCATAACTTCTGCAGTAAGACTTTTGGGATATGACGACGTGTGCTACGATTAAGCAGCAGATTCCCCTTGTCGAATCACTCCACAACGATGGTTTTCTACAGCCGGGGGCTGGGAGCTCCTGCCTCTCAAAAACTATTCATTGTCCGATGGATGTCTACCGGTATTTGTCCTTCGACAACCAAGAAAAGAATAACAACATGGTCCTCGTGTTTGGATGAATTTCGTGATAATGTCACCTAGGTCACGTTTCCACATTTACCGCACCCACGTGGGAAAGATACGAATAGTACACTAATACCTTGCGTACTTGTCGGTGCTTTTATACGCGCATCGCCGGCCGCGGTGGTCTCGCGGTTCTAGGCGCTCAGTCCGGAGCCGCGCGACTGCTACGGTCGCAGGTTCGAATCCTGCCTCGGGCGTGGATGTGTGTGACGTCTTTAGGTTAGTTAGGTTTAAGTAGTTCTAAGTTCTAGTGGACTGATGACCACCGATGTTAAGTCCCATAGTGCTCAGAGCCATTTGAACCATATACTCGCATCGCTACGTTGCATATACGCTGCAGCAGTACCCTGAAATAGAAAACTTTTTATTGATCCTTACAGCAGTAAATTTCATACTCATAATAAACACTGTTGTACAAATTTCTCAATAGCTGTACCGTCTTTTCATGTCACCCTGAGTCTCGTCAAAGACGAGAGGGATGTCACAGGAGAAACGATTTAGCCTCGATGATGATGAAAAAAATTTCTTACCTCCTGTACAGCGAGGGGACCTGGACAACGTTTGTAGTAGTGTAACGTTTGATGTAAGTGAAAGGCAAATTTAAAAGGAATCCAGTTCTGCTCTGGGAGTTCACCATTCCACAATTACAATAGTGTTAGAAATCACAGATGATACAGATACGAGTCTTATGTCCAGTTACGGCTAGAAATAGTAATACTGTCGGAAAGTACACGTTCGTTTCCAAATTTATTTTATGCGGGCCTTCAAAACTGTGCACGAATGTCCCATAGAATCGGTAAGTCCTGTTTGTTTTAAAACTCACTGTAGTTATGCATACAAAGTCGATTGCTTAAAATATTAATGTGTCTTTAATGCAGCCCTGAAGGACGAATGACAATTCGATCCCCTTCACCAACTAACTAAAACAGTACCCCACACTTACCGGAAACTGAGACTTACTAATTCCAGCTTCCATACATTTCAAATCCTAAAGTATATTCTTTCAACAATTTTCACGTTTATCAGAGCAGTAACCTCCATTTAATTAATAATGCGGTTTACAAAGCGGCTGTTCCACAACATCCACGTTGTCTTCACTTAGGAAAGTAAACATAAAGGATCTCTCGGAAACACTTGTGGAACTACGCACCCATTCCTATATGTCTCTCATCAGCTGTTCACTTGTACATCGGCAGCATGCTACTCACCTGCACTCCAGTGATAGTTCGTTGTCCTATTATCATTACCCATTCTTGCCACATGGGGATATTAGCTAGGCTGGCTGGACCATCTCTCTACTTCTACACTAATAAAGATAATATCCTCTTTACATCCAACAGTTTTTGATGAGACTGGGTAGAGCTACTATCTAGCGCTCGATCAATGCCCAACAACTATGTTTCACTGCCAGAGGAAAAAATTTGAATTTTTCACGCTGATTTTTTAATTTCCTGCCAGGTTTTGAATCTTCCATCAATAGACTAGTCCAAGCTTAAGTGCATTACCAAAACATGTCACAGTCAAATGAAAATGTCCACACAGCGCATCTGCTACAGTCTCATGCGTTCTCCTTCCGGCTCGGCAGCAACTCACATTTTCAATGTTCAAATTTTTGGGTGTACATATTGATGAAAATGTGAACTGAAGTAAGCATGTTATTGAGCTTTCTCAAACAATGAAGGTCAGATACATTTTCTCTTCGTATAATTACTAATTCTGGAAACAAAAGTATCAACCTCTTGATATATTTTGCCTATTTCTACTAAGTAATGTCTTTCGGAACAATTTTCTGGAGTAGCTCATCACGCAGCAAGATAGTATTGATTGCACAAAAGCCATCAGTACGAATAATTACGAATAATAAGCGGTGTTCACCCACGGACGTCATGTAGGTACCTCTTCAAAGAGGCAGAAATTTTTACTGCATCGTGGCATTTCCTATATTCGCTAGTTAAATTCGTCGTTAGTAATCCATCAAAGTTTGAGGACAACAGTGATATACAAACCTGCGACAACAGAGCGAAAACTGACCTTTGTTATTCATTGTTAAGGCTGTCAGTTGTTCAGAGCAACAAAAATTTTTGATCATTTGCGAAGTAAGATAAAATGTCTAACAGGTAAAGAAGCAAGTTTTAAATCTGATTTAAAATCATGTCTCCTTCTATTCCACTGACGAATTTCTACTTCAAAACTGATAGCCAGTAAAAAAAAAAAAGCTTTGTATTTGTATAGTTGCATCATTTCGATGAAGAAGTCGTTCAAATAATCTGTGGAACATGTAAATAACTGAACAACAAAAGACTCCACTAGACGAAATTTTACATGGATAAAAGATATGCCAACTGGGCCATCTCGTTACCTTACACACAAATAATATTTTCCATTTATATGATAACTACAACCTATACAATTTTTTACTCAATTAAAACGAAAAATGAACAAACGACTCCACGTACACATCAACCGGCACATGTCAATAAAAAACGGACATTGTTTCTTTCGAAAAAAAAAATATCCGTTTCAGTGCCCTTAACGGTAGAATGTGGGAAGACATCGCACATGACATCAGGTCACTTCCGGTAGTAACTCAAATAACTCTGACAATACAGCAGTACATCGCGGGCATCCTGCATCTTATGTTACCTCTTATGTTGTGTGTCCAGGTACCGTCTTGCCATAGGACATCGCTCTCTCACACTCCTGCACGCTACGCATCTGTCCTTAATACTCGTAGAACATACGTGGAGCATCGTCTCCATGCTAGGAAAATATCCGACATCAAGAGCCAGTTACAACTGTCGGTCAGTTTCCAGCTAAAGAGTGTACAACGACTGTTCGACACCCCTACCAAAATGATCTGTGCACGAATGAACACTGAATAAGATTCAATATTCCACTGACATGAGGCCAGTAATGTGTCCGAATTGCCAATTACTTATAAATTTCACTTTATAATGTAGTAGTTGCATTAAACCACACAACTTATTAATATATGAAGTTTCCTTTCACTCCTTCCGCTCCATCGAAGTACATAACATATTTTAACAGTGAGCGCGGTTCGTCCACTTGAGTGGGGAATAAGAAGAGCGTTTTTGTGGCAGAGTCTTGGTACGTAATGTGCTACTTTCGTAGTCGTGAGTAAACTTCGTAGACGAACAATGACAGTGTTTTGTGCAACAAACAAATTCGTAGTGTGTGATGGTTTACGGCCATTATTTCTATTTTGGCCTCGGGCAGTTGTATTTGATCAGCTCCGAAATGTACGACGGCAGCTACATTTTACATTTTAAACTGTGGCATGAACCCCGTATCTTGCCAGTAATTTAAAAACAGGCCTTTCCTGTTGCCTATAACATAATAATACTCACGGTGAAAGAAAGTGTCTGCTAAAAGGAAAAGAGATAAAAGCTTTTCCGAGCTTGAACTACTTCTTAAGGTGACGTTTTTGTTTTCTCACTTCAGAATAGCTTCCAAACAAATATTTCAAGATTCTGTTAGTGAGGCTAGATGTATCCTGTCTGTTAGATCCAGTAAGAGCACCTTGTTAGTCTGTTTTTATTGCAACAGATTATCCAAAAACGTGGTACTACCTGTCTTGCTGCTATCTTGCCGGTCAACGTTCCGAACAGGGGTTTTAATGAAGCGGTGTGTTTCTAACAGTAGTGTGGACACCAGAACATATACCGAGGCTAGTTTGTAATCTTCGAAATGGGTCACAGAATATTCACAAATGAGAAGAGGCCAGTTCCAGAACAGCTTCCGGGCAAATCCCAGATCTTTCTCTCTCGCCTCGGCTGCCAGACAAAAGATTTCTTTTCGTTTACACAGTAAATGTCGAAGAATACTATTATATGCAGAGGAATTTCATTTGTTGTAGTATGTTTCTCTGTCTCTTTTCCATTTTCAGTCTGTATTAACTTAGAGTAATGAAAAGATAAAATTTGCCTAGATATATACGGTTAAGACATCTAGTTGCGTTTGTTATGACCTTAGAATACGGTAATAGGTCGCTCCATAATTTAAATACACTAGAGGAACATTTGCTTTTCTCCCCTCCCTCAAACACCGCCACTGAAATTTTTATGTAAGGCAATACGATTTTCAGATCGTGTAAATAAATTTCTGATAGCGCATTACGTAAATGTTGTTTCCATTAATAATGACATATTCAATTATTTCGTGTTGCTGGTGGTTTAAATTAAATGACGCGTAATTGTGTATCAATATTCAGCAACGTGTAGCAGTCAATCGTTATCATCAGCACAGGATATTACTTTGGGGAGGCTCTGATATTAAAGAGGGAAGCTGGACGCTAGGGTAGACCGTTTGAGGATAGGCATTTGACCAAAATTATCCGCACTCCTGTTCGCAGGGGGCGATGGGAGATTTATTGCTGTTAGCGACCAGCAAGATATGTAGCTGTCGTGTTCACACAGTGTAAACTAAGAACTCATCACGTACAGTTAATGTGGTTCCGCCTTGCAGCTCCCATGACTGCTCCATGTCGACGGCTCTAACACTGTGGTATTTATGTTCTCTTAATTTTTCTTGTTAATGACAAGTCAACGGATGGCATGGAATTAATCGAAACTATCACATCGTTAATGCTAAATTTTAGTTTGTAATGTCGTGAGCATAATCTCTTCAAACGTTTTAAGATATATTTGGAAGCAATACCATTGTTTTTACGTATTCTATATCGAATCTAAATTGGTCCATTTAGTTAGGAACTGTTTGTTGTGGCGTATTGATGTATGTCTATGGAATGAACGAAAGACGATGCTTTGTTTCACATGAAAGCTATTTTGAGACGTCCTCCAGTAAGTAAACAAATTTGCATGCCTCCCGACACTATGCCAGCTAATAACTAACGACGTATATTTTATTACTAATGGCAGCAATCTCGTTTCGTTGTCAGCGTGGTTAAGTGATCATTACGTAGAGTCATTGACGAGTAAACTAAACGTTCTCGGTCCCGGGTTCGAATCTGACCATTGTTTAAATTTTGAGTAAAAATCATCAGCAAAGCTGGTTTAAGACCTACAGCATAAGAAATCACCCATGTTATGCTAAAGGCCATCTGCAAGAGGGTGGAGGAGAGGACAGAGATTCAGGGCGTTTTCTTGCCGTTGGGGTGGGAAATTGCCCCAAAAAGGTGGAAGAGTAAGCAATGATCAACGCCATAAGGACGCAGAAGGCGTTGGAAACCACTACATTACAGACAGATAATTTGGTACCCACAAGAAATGTGGCCTTTAATTGAAAATGTGTCATGATGATCTCTTCGTTGGGAAAAAGATTCCGAATTAGTCGCCCATTCGGAATACCGGCCTGCCTGGGACGGAAGTAGTCGCAAGAAAAAAGATTGAATAACCAGCGAAGGAGTGACATTTTACGACTCGGTGCTTGGAAAGTCTGAAGTTTGAACGCAGCAAGACAGAAAACCTGAGAAGGAAATGCTAATTCTTAATCTACATATAGTTGGGGTTAGTTAAGTGAAATGGAAAGAAGACAAGGATTTCTGGTCAGATGAGTATAGGATGATATCAATAGCAACAGGGAATGGAACAACGGGAGTATCTTTAGACTTTTACTTGGCACAAATTTCACTGGGTAAAGTGTACAGAAACCCACACGTTCCAGCAAAAAATTATATATTGGAGTTTAATGTTTCTGTGTTCAATATTTGATGCGTGGAGTGTGCATAATGGTGGTGTAACAGTTTGCATATGAACAACTGTATTGGGAGTAAAAACAACGAAAGTCTCTAACGATCGCTGTGCAGTTGTAAAGTGTAACGTGAAACCAGGAAGAGCCTTTACACACGTGCATCGAAATATGTAGAGCTCGGGATGTTCAAAGAACGATCGCTGACGCACCGTGAACGCGATTCCCTAACGGTGTCATCACAGTCGCGCAGAAAGCAACTGATGGTCTCCCACGGTCGTGTGACAAACTCGCCGACGACACGTGAGGGTTCGCACCTCATCAGCAGAACCGCACGTGCATTCATGTCATGCTTACGAGTTGCCACGCGGATTCCCAGTTCCGAGTAACTGGCGGCCCTCTGAAAGACGAACCGAATGTGTGTGTGTGTGTTTGTGTGTGTGTGTGTGTGTGTGTGTGTGTGTGTGTGTGTGTGCCGCGGCGAGGAAAGACTCAGCTTTGCGGTAACGAACGGCGCCATTCACGCCGTCGCTTGTTTCCAGCGCGGCTAGCAAAGCTCTGCTTCATGGAGGACGCAGGCGCCGGAGAGCGAGTAGCGAGCGGCTGGTAGCAGGTATCTGCTGCGGATTGTTAACAACGCCGCCACTCCACAAAGACGCGGTGCCTCGCGACGTCAGCGTGAATCACGCGCTGGATACGTCGGCGCGAAGCAAGAAAAGAAAGCGGGAGTGGCACTGTTGCTAGAAAGTAGCTCGAGTGTAAACAATAAGGGGGGGATGACACTTTGTTGAAAGACCTTGTGGAGAGGCATAGCATAGAAAATTGCGCTAAACACCGCCATTTAGGGGATGTCGCATTCAAAGAGTTTTCATCTCGCTCATGTTCCTTGTTTTAATGTGGAGAGCGCTGCTGCTGCTCGTCTCTCTTGAAAATTTTCACCTTAGCTTGAAAAAGAAAGGGTGACGATAGCGCGGTATTTATAAAATAATTTTGTAAATGCGTCGGTAGCCGGCAGAGAGCTTAGCTCGTATTTCTACACTCGCAACTGCACAAAAATAATAGCTTATAATTCTCGTGACGTTCATCCCAGTGTTTCAGTTCTTTATGGTTCTCGTATTTTTCTTGCTGTTAATTTTGTACTGCGCACGTTTACTGGTCCTTACCATCCAGTGCTTCACATTTCCGTGTTTCTCCTCCTGGTCTCTTCGATATTATTAATTTAGAATTACATGACCTATGCGCAGACGTCCAATGCTACATACCTCCACAAACCTACGAATAAACTGTGGGATCCCTCACACGGGAAATCAGTGATGTACTTCGCTCTAAAGACTGACAAACAAGACTTTAAGCAGGGGATCATAATGTTTTGAATTATCAGTGTATCTCCAGCATTGGACACACATCTCGAAATAAAACAAAGTAAATGTTAGTTTTTTTTTAGAAGTGCTTTATACCACTATGTTTAAACCAGAGCTTTAAGACATGTGGCCGTCATAAATTATGGTCCAAAAATTTCAGTAATTAACTCAGTTTTTCCTTAAATATGTCTTCAATTTTCGAATTTAAGGAATAAGGTAGTCCACTTTTCAGTTAAATATATTTGAAGACTGTATACAAAATTTCGGCCCTCTCTCTTTAATAGTTTCTAACCAGTGTATACCAAATCATCAAAAAAGTGCAATTTCGGGTGATTCAAGTTAAAGCTTGTTTTTCTACCTACTTCGCATAAAACTAATGCATCCTAGGTCCATATTCATCTCGTTTCTGGTATTGTTCTCCCTCCTTTTTCCTCTTCTATTTCTTGCTTCTTTAATGAACTCCAACATTGATTTTCAAAATATTTCAAATGGTTCTGAGCACTATGGGACTCAACTTCTGTGGTCATCAGTCCCCTAGAACTACTTAAACCTAACTAACCTAAGGACATCACACACAGCCATGCCCGAGGCAGGATTCGAACCTACGACCGGAGCAGCAGCGCGGCTCCGGACTGGAGTGCCTAGAACCGCACGGCCAACATTGATTTCTCTGCTTCGAAGGGTCTCCTGCTTTCCATGAGAATTAAATTTCTTTGCATATTTAGTCCACCAGGCTCTCCCATCAGTTCCATATCCCTAAACATTGTCACTGCACCATCACTGGATCACAGCAGAGCATCCAGCACACATGTGTTTAAGCCTACTAGCAGAGTTTCTGGTAACCGTTCCAATATACAGTCGTTGAAACCTTCATTTGTGTCTTGTGAGTCCTACTATAAAGTTAATTCCCTAATAATCTTGTGCCACTAAGACATTAGAGACTAAAAAGGCATAAAAACATACAAGTGAGTACAGCTCGAATGTTTGGCATCCGTACAAGCTCGGATTACGGAAAGACATAGAAGCAATTCAGAGGCAGGCTGCTGGATTTGCTATTGGTAGGTTGGAACAACAGGCAAATGTTACGGAGATGTTTCGGGAACTCACATGGGAATCCCTGAAGGAAAGACGACATTGTTTTCGAGGAAGACTGTTGAGTAAATTTAGAGATCGTGCATTTGAATCTAACTGCAGAATTATTATGTAGCCTCCGACATACATTGCGCCTAAGGAGCACGAATATAAGATACGAGAAACTAGGGCTCATACGGAGGCATACAGACAGTCGTTTTACCTCTGTTCTGTTTGCTAGTGAAACAGCAAAGGAAATGTCTAGTAGTGGTACAGGGTACCCTCCATCACGTGCCACCAGGCGGACTGAGGAGATCAGATGTAGATGCATATGTACATTCTGTTTTTAACAGTGCTGTCTGTGTGACATGAGGGCGTCATCATGTGTGCAAAAACTTGTAAATTCCCCTGATTTCTTCGGTACAATTTCTTCGAAGTAAACTCTTTTTTGTGCCGAAAACTACAAAGAATTTCTTAAGACAAAAATTAAAAAACCAATTTTGGATACCTTTTCACTGCTGTTCCCCTTAAATGATACCGAACTTTGAAGAAGAAAAAAAAAGACAGGATCGAATAATTACTCCTGCGTTCAGCCTCTTCTATCGGCTTTAGAAACTGCCTTAGGGACGTTGCTGCCGTGGTTCTGTTCGTTGCAAACTTGGATAGTTTACGTCAAAAAGTTTCTAATCAAAAATGTCGTTTTCATCTTACCATGTATACCAATGATCAGTATCTTGTTTCCAGCATCACAAGAGAATAACAAGAACTACTTCGTGGTCGAAAGCAAGCAGTTGAACCTCCATCTGAACAATAACGTCTTCTGCAGATATACAGAGGGACATACGGAGCAGGCAGAATGAGGTGTAGAGGAGAGAACGCAGACAGAGCAAGCACGTTTTCCCCGTTCTCATGGCAACCTGTTTTGTCGGCAGGGAGGCGGCGGCGGCGGCGGCGGCGGCGGCCGTGCCGGCTGGACGCAGCCGGGCTCTGAGGGTTTCTGCGGACCCGCTACCAGTAACTGCTCCACGAGGATCACACGGGGCAGGTGACGATGAAGCCTGCTCTGCTGACAAGTGAGTACTCTGGTGTCCGGGAACTCTCTCTCCTCTCTGTCAAACATTTGTTTAGCAACTGTGAGCCCTTTCGATTCTTTCACGTAACGTTATTAAAAAATGGTAATTTCACACCCAGTAATGTAACAGACGTGTTCAGCCCCTCACACCTCGTTTAACTTGGCTTGCTACGCTGAGCCCAGCACAGTCATTCCCTTGACTTTTGCATCGCTTAAATCTAACAAATTCGGACGCTCTCTCTTGTTCCACGTTATGACAATACTGAGAACAACTCCTCTCCGAACGGAGAATGCTTGGGTTACAAGTATTACTCAGCTTAAAATTAAAAATGGTAATGAATTTCTTAGACCACATATCTGCAGAGAAGATGAAATCACCGATTTAGTAGTTGAAAAAATTAAATGATCGTGTGGCATTGATGGCCGGGAAGACCCATGCGAGGAAGTTCGTCCGCCGTATTGAAAGTTCTTTTTAGTTGACGCCACTTCGGCGACTTGCGTGCGTCAGTGATGATAAAATGATGATGAAGAACACACAACACCCAGTCATCACGAGGCAGAGAAAATCCCTGACCCTGCCGGGAATCGAACCCGGGACCCCGTACGCGGGAAGCTAGAACGCTACCGCAAAGTAGTGACCTTACCAACCTATTTACAAACGGTTTTGTAGAGAAAAACTGGATTACTACTTTTGTGAGCAGAAACTAAGATGGTTTCGCTTGTTTTGATAATAGTGAAGAAATTTTGTTCAGTTACTTTGGAGCAATGTCTTCACTGCTACGCCGAGAAAAATTGTTCTTTTTGTGATTGTTGATAGCTAAGCAAAATAATTATTGATGACTGAACAGTGTCTTCAACCAGAAGACAAAAGAAATAAAGGTAACAGTAACATCTCAAACTAACAAATGACGTGTTTATCTTCCACTGATTTCTTCCCTGATCGCATCATCAACTTACGTCATACTTATCTTCTGATGTCTTACGTGTTCTTCATTCAGAGAATAGTTCTTTATCCAGAATAATACAGAGGAATTAGTTTTTCATGAGTACCATTTTGATTCCAAAACATGTTTTCCCTTCGTAATTAAAAATATAACATACAAAAGAACCCAGGAAAAATGACCGATGATGACCTTAACGCCGCAATTACCTTAAAGTAAGTCGTTCATTCTTGGAAATTGTGACTGATCTTTGTTTTACCCATTGTTTGTTTCAATATAATTTACTAAGTTTTCAGTCTATGATCTACGATTAATGAAAATTGGGGGTTTCAACTGCAGAAGAAAATTGTCGATGATAAGGAACCGTTTACCGCAACGGCAAAATATTTGTCCTCGTTCAATCTACGTTTGTCGTCACTGTATCCTTTCAGTTTAATTTTCTTTTGTAAGACGTGGGTGTATGAAAATCTGTTTAAAATCCAATACTGTGATATTTAGAGACAAAAGTCCATTCCGAACAAAAGCAGAGCTTTTGCGGAACATTATCTTGTTGAAGGTAAGTATCGAACATTTAATTGAAGAGGATTAGGTGGAAGTACTTTTCTCAGCGATTCTGCATGCTGTGTGACGTGTGGCACCTGAAGTGAAGTGCGTGCGCGGGAAAGTGGGTTATGGATCACAAAGCGCGAAGGTGATGTGGTTGTTCACTAGTTGATGTGGCCCAGTGTGGGAGAGTGTTGTGCGTAGAGGATAGTGTATGTGGGAACACATGACGTTTTTTGCGATGTTGCCCTGCCTGTGCTTTTCCGAATTACTATGCGAAGTTCCGTTGGACGTGAATGTATGTCCAAAGAAAGAGGCACTGCGACGATTACAGCCGTTTTTGAAATATGTTATTTGTGATAATGGACAACCATAAGCTGTAGAAAGCAATGACGACAGTGAAAATTTGCACCGGCCCGGGACTCGAACCCGGATGCATGCTTGGCCAAAGGAACTTTGGAACGTATTTCGTACAGGCACTGCAATATTGTGCTTGTCTGCCGACACGGGCAAGCGACTTTCAACTAAAATGTCTACCCCGTACAGGAATATCCGTAATTTATGTATGCGTGCAGGCTGTAGATGCATGGTTGGCGACATATGGAAGTTTGGGTTTTGCGCCATGAGTCATGCACTTATAGCCAAATGGTAAGGCGGCTGCTCGCTCGCGAAATCTTGGTTCGAGTCCCGGTTAGGCACAAACGTTTATTGTCGTCATTCCATTCTTATGGTTGTCTATATTCGCAATTGCGAATACATTTATTGATGCTTTTTGGTCGGTACTCAGTTTAGTGACTAATTTCAGAATGACATGGAGGAATGCGCACCAGAGACCGCCATGAGCAGTTTGCTCCCTTTTCTACAGTTTTTGTTGTTGTTAGACACGCGTTGCATTTTGAGCAGCATTTGCAAATACATGCCGTTCTACCCATTTAAGTGCTGTATAATATTTTAAAGCTATTTGGAATATATAGTTCATTCTTCGGGTACAATTTTTATGACGAGTAAAACGTTGTACACTTACAGATTTATACATGTAATATGTGGCAAGGTAAGCTATTCTTTATCGGCCATGCTCTATCCTGTACCCTGAAACAGAAAGAGGTCTTTTACTTCGGAGCATGTGACACTTCCGTATGAACTGAGCTACTTTAATGTCTCAACAGTTTTATCTCTTGAAAATGGAGATTTGTTTTAATTTCCAATAGCTTCTATTTCAAAATGTGTTTATCTTGTATCTGGTCTTCGATAAGCTGCTTGACTTTGTTTCGCTGATTATTATTGTTGTATTCTAAAGTAATAACGTAACTGATTGACTATTAAATACGGAACTGACACCTTTTTCTCGATTTCAGTTTGTTCCTCGGTGCATGACACGTCGGAACATGTTTTCATGGTCGGTAAACCTTAATTTCCCGGAGTAATTTTTGTAATTACATAAAACGACTGGAACACACAAAAACTGAACTCCATCACTTAAAATATCGGACAAGTGCGATTGGTACCTGCTCTAGAAGTGTTCAGTACTTACTTAATAATGTAAAGAAATGGTTCATCTATAAATTTTGATGAGTGAGTTTGGAATTATCAAAATATGTCACAGAAAGGACGGTATATTTTGATTGCATTTACTTAGAAGCTTAAACTTTTTCCATTGCCAATGGACTGTAGGCTCTAGAATCTCACATTAATTTCAACGAAATACCTCTTCCTGTCACTGGAAAAAGGGGGTCGAAACAGACGGACAGACAGACATACAGACAAACAACAAAGAACATAAAGATATTTTCAAGTGATATAATTAGAAATTAACAATTTTCAGATTTTTTCCTTTATTTTTTGTGTGAAACTATTTGCTTCTTGCCATAAAAAAAAGTAAATGTCGTGTGACTAGGGCCTCCCGTTGGGTAGACCATTCGACAGGTGCTAGTCTTTCGATTTGACGCCACTTCGGCGACTGGCTCGTCGATGGGGATGAAATGATGGTGATTGGGACAACATAACATCCAGTCCCTGAGGGGAGAGAAATCTCCGACCCAGCCGGGAATCGAACCCTGTCACTTACGATGGACATTCCTTCGCGCTTACCACTCAGCTACCGTCGGCAGATACTTCTTGCCATATTTCATGAGTATACGTCAACGGGAAATAACCCACACGTTTCTGGTGTCAACGCTAAGCGACTCTTAAGCCTAAGTAAAGAGCGATGCCACTGAACAACCATGACTGGAAACGAGTGATTTTTGGTGCAATCCGATAGATAAGTTTGTGTTTGGTGATTCCTTGAGAGCTTTACCTGCCATCATGTTTAGCTCCAGCAGTGAAGTACGTAGAAGGGATATTTTTCGTGGTTTTGTTTAGTCCCTTTATCGCGCTTGTGAAAACGGTAAATATAGGAAGAAAAGGAGACATTTTATAACATTGCTTGCTGTGTACAGTAGAGGAACAAATCGGAGGCTGTGGCTGTTTGTGTCAGCATGTCATAAAGCGGCGTCTGTGAGGCAAAGGTTTGTGGACGATGACATTCATGAGGTGGACTGACCTACTGTCCTGCCCAGTGTCCCGTCCTCAATCCAACACCTTTGTGATGATGAGTGAGATCGTCGACTTCGCTTTTGACTCTAGTGTCCATCGTCACTCCTTTGTGTGGTGTCGGTTCTTGAGAAAGAATTGCCTGTCATTCCTCCAGAAACATTCATACACCTCTCTGAAAGTGCCCCAAGAATGTATTCCCTCATGCAGGCGAAAGGTGGACACACCTCTTATGAGTGTCCAGTAATAAGTGGCCAGAAACTTTTCATTAGTTTATACTGCTGATCACTAAAATATCCATAGCAGTCACTGCATGTAGCTTTGACTCTGTGCTTTAGTCCGTCGATTGTAGTAGTTGGCGAATGGAGGCCGGTCATTCCCTCGGCAACCCATGACCAGATATTTTCGGGTAAGAGTTATGGAGAAATGGCTGGCCTGAGTAATAGTCGAACACGCTCCGTGTCAAGGTAGGTTAGGAGAGCACAAGCAATTTGTGGTCTTGCGTTGTCTTGTAGAAAGATGTTATTGCTGGGTGAGAGATATGGAGAGGTTGCTGGCAAGGGCAGTGGTCGGACACACTCTGCATCGAGATAGGTTAGGAGAGCACTGGTAAGAGGTAGTCTTGCGTTATCTTGTTGAAAGTTTATATCACGGATATCTCTAATATAGGGCACAGCCACAGCCAAATGTTACATACCCGATAGCACCACAAGCCATCATGCCTGGTGCTGCACATGTACGATGTCACCGAATACTATCTGGCATCTTTTGTTCTCCTCAGAGGCTCCACACAAGGGCGCATGTCTGTGGCGATGCTATACGCATATCCGGGATTCGTCTGACAACACGACGCGGTAAAATACTTGTCTCGAGTGCCGATGTTCGGCAAATCATTGTCAGTGAGCCTTTCTGATGCCGCATCGAGGGAAACCACAGCAATGATCACCGAGCTGACAATCCATGATAGGTCACACGTTGACGCTCTGTCCATGTGTAAACTTATCTTTTTGGAAAGAAGCCCAATGTCTAACTGAAGGACCGTAATGTGGCTGTATATGCTGCAGGGCCGAGCGAGTAACAAGTGACTCCCCTCGGGCGGTAATCGCACGGGGCCGAGGAGATTCTGCGTGGCGTTGAACTGGCCTTCCTGAACCCATCAATGCAATTTTCGTAAGCAACAAACGTCGAACTGCTGTGCTGCAGCCTTGTCGCTGAACAATACTGCATTTTCCATCGCCAAAAATCATGCTGCTGTCGAATTCCAGTATGCTCTTATAGACTTTTCACTTTCTTATACGAATTATAACGCGATCTTCTCGCTGACGATGTACATCAAAATATGATTTCTGAACTGAAACCCCGCTGCATAACCTTTACACATTTAAAAAATATATTTCATGTAACCGCTTACTGTTTTGTGCAGTTGCATTGAAACGCATCATTTGCATAAACAACTTATTTTACAATTGACACCAATTTGCAGTTTTTATGGTCAGCAACTTGTTTTATTAAAAGCGATACGGAAACGAAGATTCCAAAATCTGGTAGCAAGCAGAGAGTCGAGAAAGTGGCTCTACGGTTAACTTTCACAAAGTTTCTACGTATACGGCATATTTGTCTGAAATAGGCTGAAAATGGCAGAAACGATAATGGCCTCTCCCTTATTGAGACTGTATTCAAACCAGTAGCAAAAAGTGTTTTGAAAATCTGTGCTTATGGAAGCTACTGCAATTAGCTTTTAATCATATGTATTTATTTTACATTCCGTCTAACCTCGTGCATATTTACAACGTTGACCTCGTGTCTAATATTTAAGTGGGAGATTTGTCGTCCTGTTTCCGATGCACTTTCCTAAAAGTTCAGTGTTCTTTCCGTATGGGAGTACTCACACCTAAAACAAATCAGTATGTGTCGGAGTGTATGCTGTGAACATATGCAGACTGTTGTAGAATACAGTGCACTGTTATGTGACATCACTAGCTTCTGCGTTCCTTTCAATAGAGAGAAGAACGATTCGATCTCCCTGTGTCTCTCAAAAATTTCTAATTTCTCTTTCTGTATCTTGATAAGCGTGGGGAAGAACTGCGAACAACAGAAAATGAAAGAGCTCTCTCACGGACGTTATTAGAGAGCTCTCAGTACTCATCAACTATTTTTTGTGAAACTAACGGACTGCCACTTCTTACTTTGTCAGCTGTTAACGTTGTGATGTCTGTATGATTTTCTTCATAATTTTGAAACATGTATCTTGTTATCCTCTCGGTATCACCTGTTACGTTAATGAAAATAATGCAGTAGTCTGCATAACAGAAGATTTATAATTGTATCACAATATATTCTATTAGTCGTACGAGAAAAACCGTCTATTCACTTCTGAATCTTATTGTTACAATCACGTAATAGATGTGAGGTCAACAGTATCTAAATACGTAACTCCCGTGATGTGCTGCCATATAGATGTGTGATATGTACTCCATCATTTTATAGAAAATCGACAGTATCCATGAAGGAAGGTGATCGACATATACTATACACCTCTTAAGAAACCATAAATCTTAGGCAATATGGACTAATCAGTGTACATTGAAGAGAGTGTGCACAAAATCCTTCGTAATATTAACCATGACGCTTAAGCATCATGGCTTATGAAGACGACCAAATTTATAGCCTAAACCGGCCCAATGAATAGTGTGTTTCTGTCCCAAAAAATAGAAATGAAAGGGAATTTAGCTCTCCGTAGTCACGGTAAGCTTGCATACACCAGTTACTACCAAGCCTTACTCTAAGCTGGACGCACACATCGTTCATAATCGTATCCAGTTTATGGTAACTATTAATTCTCTTTCATCGAAAGTTTACAAATGGATCATTTCTTTCAGAATTGCTGGCTCAAATGTTTCTATAATCAGCCCCACGTAACAAAATGTTTACGTTAGCGAGCCAGCAACACGCCATGCGGAATTAAGTTGTTTAAAATGTCACCAAAATATCTGAATGCCACGCCTTGTCTCAAATCGAACTCTCTTCCACACTTTAAGGCAATTCTCAGACTTTCAGTACCGAAATATCACAATGTTAATCATTTTCACAGGAGGACATACCAATAGGTCTGATCGCTAAGAGGTCTAAGCGCCGACTCCACTAGTCGTTCTACACACAAGAAATTTCTGCTTTTCCAAAATACGCGCGAATGTGCTAATTTCTGACTCGCAGGAAAACATCACAGTCTGTCGGAAAGCAGCATCAAGCCCGCTAAATCCCGCGCATGTACGTAGAACCAATCAAAATTTCTCACTGTATTTGAACAATAAATTAACTAAAATAAATTTTTGTAACCCACAACTATAGATTGAACTCCTCCTTAAAAAAACTACTTTACCGAAATTATAATCCCATTTCCACAGTACCATAAACTGACGAAATAGATTATAACAAATTTTCCGCCATGAACGACTTAACGCACACGCGTCACTCTCGAACATTCCTCACGAGACCAGTTAATTCAAGGTACAGAGTACAAAACTGTACACAGACAATTATTTCACCTTCACACCTTCCTTCACTCTAATAACTAAGAACAATTATAATAATATTCAATAAATAATTAGAATATTAAACAAACAGAACTGCAAATAAAAATGACAGAACTTTTACTGCAGTTCAAACAGTGTATGTCAGATAGCGACCTCTAGCAGATCACATAGAAACTAAATACGTGTACTCTCTGGCATCTGATGCCAACTATCCTGCGCATAACTCATCTGCACGTCTCTTTGCTGCTGTCACGATCTCAATAGGCGTGATGTGAGGCGGTACGCCTCACGTGGTCCTTGGCCTTACGCCACCCGTGAGGAAGGGCATAATTATATTCCCTGTGGGTAACAGTACTTCTTCCGTGACTGTTGTCATGTTTTGACTTCATAGAATACGGTCACGTCATCTTCAAACCATTATATGCTTCCAATAGATGGAAGTGCCAGCGGCCTTGACACAGTGGTAACACCGGTTCCCGTCAGATCACCGAAATTATGTGCTGTCGGACTGAGCTAGCTCTTGGGTTGGTGATCATCCGGTCTGACGAGCGCTGTAGAGGGGTACACTCAGCCCTTGTGAGGTATCTGTCGGAATTGTTCGAAGCTGTGCACATGAACAAAAGAAACATCAAATTTGGCGGGCATTAAATGGAATGATTGGTCGCGAATTGGAAACCACAGTGTCAATCAAAACCGTTGTATTTGCAACAGTTAGCTACACCTTCCAGCAATTTTTCTACGTAGTCACTGTTCCGACTTAGATATTTGTCGTAGCGTTGTGCCATCTTTCCAACTCTCTCGTCTTAGAAGACAGCCTCCTGCGCTTACCGACAATTTCTACACTGGACTGATGCTTGTTTTCTGTGGCAAAACCTTGTCTTCATAGACAGCTGGTAATTTAAGCAGAGAAGAAAGTTAGAGGGAGCCAAGTCCGTTTTGTATGGTGGTTGAGCAAACACTTCCCATCGGAAACGCCGCAGGAGCGTCCTCATTGCCTCTTCAGTGTGCGGCCGAGAACAGTCATGAAGAAGGAAATGCATAACAGGTACGTTATGTGGGGTTGCATGAAATCAGGCGTAATCTCTGGGCAGGCACCCATACTTGGCGGAAGATATTATTTTCAAGCATCTTTATGCTCTCGTAACTGAGAAGAATGACGTGACGCTGTCTAGGGGCATACTAGAAACACTTCCCAACACATTTGTGCAAAGCTTCGCCGGATTTTCACTGTGGCTTCCATTTGGCTACCGATAGCTTCTTACTTTCCGAAAAGCTCTCGTATATTAACACACGGGCTGCCTTTTACTGAAAGATGTTTGTATATTAAATATGATGGTTTTCTGCAACTTAGATGCTACTATTTGCTACTTTTAAGCTATCTAAACAGTTACATTTTTGCTTCTGAGGAGCAGTGTCCAGATCCTTATGCTGTCACCTGAACTTACGAATAGGTTACTTGAGTTTCTCTTGAAATTTCGGAATGATTACATTTAAGAGGGATTTTTAACTCCTATCCTTGTTTCCAAACTTCATGGGAATCAAAATATCGTTTTCCCTCTTTATTTTATAGTACCGGTTATGACTTGTGGTTCTCGCGAACCCTGTGGAAGGATTTATTCTACATACAAATTAAAACTTTAATATTTTCTGTTCACTAGATTATGCTTTTCACAACTTTATTTCCTAATGCTATTTACGACATTGTAAATAAAGAGTGAATGCTTACAGATTTATTCTTTTTGTCCACTAAGAATTAACGATGTCGTAGAGAGCCGATGTCAACTCTCAGTCAGATGTTGATGACACCCAAAATTTTGCTGGTGTTACTGCTCTTTGATGCCGTATCTTCGGCTAACAACTATTTTAATTAATCATCACCAACATGTATTCTATTAAATATGATGGGGTTGGCCAATACGCTTTACAATCCAGTTCGAAAATACGCTCTCATTTCTGGACTGTGCATGACTGATGAATGTACTTCATGAACCCCATACACCAGTTACGAATACGGCATGCGTAAGCTTTTTAATGATATTACAGCCATATGCTCAACGCTCTTTTAATGTGTTATTACAAATATGAACACTTTGCCAGCGTAATCCACACACAGTTTACACTACTTGTAGAGGAAATACCGGGAAGTACCAGTTAGGTGAAAGACAAACTAGCTGACCCGTTATGGATAATTCACTACGGTTGCGTGTCCTTGCTCCTGTAATAGCTGGGTGGGAAGCGCTACTAATGACAATTCCGATTGAGGCCGCAACTTTTGGGATTACACATTCTATTTCGTGCCCGACGCCTCCTAACTGATTCGGTTTCACATATTAGAGCAGTATTCCTTCAAAAAGGCAATCACTTCCTCCTCAGCTGTATCTGTTACAAAAGTGCGAAGCTGCGAGTTATAATTACTTGTACGACATTACCTGTCGTCACCCACAGAGCTGTGTAAAGAGGCTTTACTTTTTGAGATCTGCTCGCTGGCGACAGAGACTAGTGCACAACTCTACAGTGCTGCGAAATAATTAACAAAGATTAAATGCCTAATTCACCTGGATTAATCTGTAATGAAATATCAAACAGAAAAGGAAAAGCTAATGGCTTTGTGTAACAGGGAACGTTGATGGCTCATTTTGCTCTAACTCAGCTTTTCGCCCTAAACTAGGCTATGTGCTTCCTTCAATCTCTTTTCTTAATTCTTCGTGGAAGAATTGATGCTGTTGTATCGACAGTATCTGTGTCAATATAAAACTCAGCACTGGGGTCGATTTTATCTGTTTCTTATTAACAGTCACCTCTTGCACTGACAACTTCTGAACTCAGAGCAACCTAGCAGCCATATGGCAGCTGTTCTATAGAATCGGGTGCATGATGTACTCCTGGCAACATATTTCGAAGTATCCCACAACTTCAGAGTAAAATTTATGCTCAGAGTGGAGGATTTCGAACTGAGTACCTTCAGATAAAGAAAATATTGTCGCTGAAGCTTATACCATCAACTTCAGCTCACAGCAGCTACACAAAATGATGACCGACAGCCTCAAAGGCAGGCGTGACACGGTCGTGCTACGGAATAGAGACAAATATGCCGTCTACACTATATCCACACAGTGATGCACTCCATATTTTGCAACATGTAGATGTTCAACGGCGAAGAAGATATTGGATGCTTCCATTACAATTGAAACAGTACTATAGCATATTATGTATATAATCCGACGATTTCCTGAATAGTTAAATGGTGCCTGAAAAATGTTTCTATATTTTGTCACACAAAGTGAAGGACATCATTCAGTGAGAGGCAATAAACTGCGGCCCCGTGAGATACAGTATTTAGCAGTTTCTGCGCACTGAGGGACCTGCCCAAGTGTGTCAGTGTCCTGTACGATAAACATAAAAATAATGGCACCTGTATGCTCGAGATATCAGATTTTTTTGGATGTGTTGTTAGCATTCATAGATGAAAACAGTTTATTGGTAACAGTGACGACAGGTGAATGTGCAGTCATCGACAAACGAGCACTTCATGGCAGTATATCTGGACGAGATTTTCAACAAGGGCACCCTAATTTACCATAATAAATTCTATCGCTGGGTGTAATATGTAAGTATTTTTTTTCTGTTCCATGACAGATCAGGCGTTCCACCTTGACACAAATGTAGTGGAAACAGTGTTATGGGATCAATTCCAAAAAAAGGGAAGACTGCTCAAATGACAGACTTTCAAGAAGAAGAAAATCAGCACAAAGCGCATTTGGTGTGTTGATACGAATAGTTATGAATTTTTAAACACAACTGGGTTGCAACTCTTCCGAGGTGGGCGTTATTATACATGACTCCATCTTGTGACGGAACATTCTCAAGATCCCAATGTCGTACGTGCAGACAGCTGCAAATTTTAGTTAAACGCTTCCGGAATGCGGATAAGCACGCTGGACCCTGATAGAACCCACTCGGTGGATTGACGACGTGGCCCGATCTAATGCCCAGTCTGGATGTGTTTTTACTCGTAAGACGGCTACGTGAAAACTGGGCTAGTACCCACATTTTGCCTCATTCACATAATTCGAAAACATTTCCTAAGTGCTGTCATACTATCTCATGAACAACAAAAGACACAAAGAGATGGGATAGTGACTGGAGAGGCACTGACTAGCCTGTACCACTACCGTTGCCTAAGCAGACTAACATGCTGATTCGGTGAAGAAACGGAATAATTCCAGGAAAAGGAAGAAAGATTCTCAAAATCTCAATGTGCTAATATCATAATAGGAAATCAAGTA
Source organism: Schistocerca serialis cubense (assembly GCF_023864345.2). Classification (NCBI taxonomy): domain Eukaryota; kingdom Metazoa; phylum Arthropoda; class Insecta; order Orthoptera; family Acrididae; genus Schistocerca; species Schistocerca serialis. The sequence goes on from NC_064642.1 coordinate 590,359,025, forward strand.
TGGTAAACAATTACTTACAAACACAGTAGCCGTCTCCAAGATCTGTCAAGGGGCGACTACCCGTATACTTCCAAAATGTTCTTCCATTTCATTTCGGAATTGCTGCTGTAGTCACGAAACACTCATATACATCAAATTTTATCTGTAACAGGGGTATAGACGATGGTTTACATGCTTCACTCACTTATTAACCTCGTGTATCATGTAGGAAAAAAGGGTCAGAAACTTATTTTTATTAAAACTATTATTTGGTGAGAAAAATCCTATATTTATTGTGATTTGTTTTTGACACAACGTATGTTACACGAGTATAATACACGAAATTAGGGTTTTTGTCAAGAAAGTAGAATATATTTTAGTCATCCTCTTGTCATCCAATCTTTTTAAGTTGTCATTAAATGCAATTCTCCGTTTTCTCATTACATATAATTCTCAGATTTTTTTTCATACACTTCCTTGTTGCTTCTCAGTTCCCGTACTCCATTTTCATACTTTGCAATCAAAATTTTTCTAATAATTCTTCTTTTTTCCTCTCGAAATTATTTAACTGTTGGCTGAGTTAACGGTGAGACATTCTGAGGTATAAAGACACCCAGTTTTTATCAGCACATTGTAATGCCTCAGTTTTGTAATAACTGGTAACGATGTTTTAGTGTACGTGTTCGTTGTTAAAGGAAATGCCATTTCCATTTTCGGGTCTCTATTTATGTTAGCTGCCTCATATAGAGGTTTTGGCTCGATTATTTATTTTTAGCATTTGAATTCTGAAAATTTCTTTGTTTTTCCATATTTTGATTCTAATTCCACATATTTTGTTGTATGCTTAACGTTGGTCACTGATACTCTTTCTTTAAATGAAATTTGTAGTAATTTTTTTACTGATGTCATTTGAATAATAGTTATCCTTTTCGTAGCATCTTTTAAGTCCTCTGCTAAGAATTTCAAATCATCATCAAAATCCAAGCAGTCAGTTTCAAGTTTCTCTGTCTCTTCCAAGTTTCATTTTATTTGTCTCCATTATCGTACTACCTTCTTCAAAATCGCAATTGAATAACGATTGAGACATTCTATCCCTCTGCCTCAAGCCTGTTTCAGTTTAGAAAGGTTTCTATGTTTCACTGAAACATTTAACTTCGAACACCGTTCAGTTAAAAGTTTGTTTAAAGACTGCTATTGCTTTATTGTCGGCTCCAAATTCTTCTAGAACAGCAAAGAGGAATCTCTATCAGTAGATTTATAGGCTTTTTCTTTTTTTAAATCAAAAAAGGGTAGATAAATATTTTAGGAAAAAAGTTCATTATAGCTGTTGGTCACATGGCCCTTCTGTTCTTAACTGGTATTCTCCTAGCTGGCCCTCCTTTTGAATTTCTAACCTACTTCGCAAAGCTTTTATCAGAGTTGTACATTTCAGTGGGAAGAGGTATATTAGATCTGTTTCTCCCCTTTTTTGTGTAATGGATGATTAAACGCTGTTATCAGGTCTTCTAGTATTTTTTCAGTTTCACAGGAATCATCAGTGGCAGCAAAAATGCTATACCTCGATACAAAATCGATGCGTCACTGATTATCAACCAACCATTGAGGTCACTTAAGTGTTTGATTACGATTAGATCTACATCTATATCGACATTCTACTCGGCAAGCCACATAACAGTGGATGGTTGGGGGTACTTCTGTTACAACTAACTGATTACTCCTTCCCTGTTCCACTCACGAATAACGCGGGGTAAGAATGAGTGTGGGTAAGCTTCTGTATTAGCTCTAATTTCTCGAATTTTCCCATCGTTGTCATTTTGAAAGATGTGTGGAGAAGGAAGTAATACATTGCCCTACTCTTCCCGTAGAGTGCTCTCTCGAAATTTCAACAGTAAAGTTCTCCGTGATCGATAAGCCTTCCTCGTATCGTCTGCCACTGGAGACTGTTGAACATCTCTCTAGTGCACTCGCGCGGACCAGACGTTCTTGCGACGACACGTGCCGCTCTTCGTTGGCTGTTCTCCATCTCTTCTATCAGTACTACTTGGTAAGGATCCCAAACTCGTGCACAGTACTCAAGAATCAGTCGATCAAGCGCCTTGTGAGTCATTTCTTGCGTGTATGATTTGTGTTTCCTTAAGATTCTTCTTATGAATCGCAGTCTGGCACCTGCTTTTCCTGCTGTTTATGTTACGTCGTCGTTCCGCGTAAGGTTCCTGTGGATAGTTATCCCTACATATTTTGTAGTGGATACTGTTCCCAGAAACCTGTCGTTAATAGTGTAGTTGTACTGCAATGCATTTCTTCCCTTCCCTTATGCAATGTTATTCACGATTGTGATCAACTACCAGACCTTGCACCATTTACCAACGCTCTTCACGTAGTCCTACAAATAGATATTGCCTTTTGGCGTTGCTGGTTTCTTATAGACAAGTCTTAAATGACTGATAACGATTTCCGCTAGATCATTTATACAGAGTGAAACACCACAAATATTGCAAAAATGGAAAGTGCTGTTGACGTGCGGTTCTCACAGCACGGATGGGCAGTCAGGGGCTCATATTTTCACCCAATGAACAGAATGTAATAATACTTTGAAAGTGTATTTTTTGTGCAAAGATACTCTGTTTGAAATGAAGCAAACTGCTACTTACATTAACAGGCTAAAAGTAGGGTAAATTAGAATGTCAGTGGTGCTTGGTGCAGGACTCTATTGCGAGTGGTCTACGAGATAACGTATTTAGAAAATTTTCCACAGCGGTCCTTGTATGTCACATTCAGTCTGCGTAGTTATCAGGTACGATGTTGTTATGTTTCCTTACAGTGTGATTGTCTGTTCGTTGAGTGCACTGCGCCTTGCTAATCAGTTAGTGTGTGCAGGCAGTAGATTGTGTGCAGACAATGGGATTTATCGATGCAGAAAATGCGGATATGCTAATTGTATATGGAGAGTGTAAAAAGAATGCAGTTCGTTCTTGTGCGATGTACGCGGCAACACATGCCAATAGATATCAACTACACTCCAGGAAATGGAAAAAAGAACACATTGACACCGGTGTGTCAGACCCACCATACTTGCTCCGGACACTGCGAGAGGGCTGTACAAGCAATGATCACACGCACGGCACAGCGGACACACCAGGAACCGCGGTGTTGACCGTCGAATGGCGCTAGCTGCGCAGCATTTGTGCACCGCCGCCGTCAGTGTCAGCCAGTTTGCCGTGGCATACGGAGCTCCATCGCAGTCTTTAACACTGGTAGCATGCCGCGACAGCGTGGACGTGAACCGTATGTGCAGTTGAGGGACTTTGAGCGAGGGCGTATAGTGGGCATGCGGGAGGCCGGGTGGACGTACCGCCGAATTGCTCAACACGTGGGGCGTGAGGTCTCCACAGTACATCGATGTTGTCGCCAGTGGTCGGCGGAAGGTGCACGTGCCCGTCGACCTGGCACCGGACCGCAGCGACGCACGGATGCACGCCAAGACCGTAGGATCCTACGCAGTGCCGTAGGGGACCGCACCGCCACTTCCCAGCAAACTAGGGACACTGTTGCTTCTGGGGTGTCGGCGAGGACCATTCGCAACCGTCTCCATGAAGCTGGGCTACGGTCCCGCTCACCGTTAGGCCGTCTTCCGCTCACGCCCCAACATCGTGCAGCCCGCCTCCAGTGGTGTCGCGACAGGTGTGAATGGAGGTACGAATGGAGACATGTCGTCTTCAGCGATGAGAGTCGCTTCTGCCTTGGTGCCAATGATGGTCGTATGCGTGTTTGGCGCCGTGCAGGTGAGCGCCACAATCAGGACTGCATACGACCGAGGCACACAGGGCCAACACCCGGCATCATGGTGTGGGGAGCGATCTCTTACACTGGCCGTACACCACTGGTGATCGTCGAGGGGACACTGAATAGTGCACGGTACATCCAAACCGTCATCGAACCCATCGTTCTACCATTCCTAGACCGGCAAGGGAACTTGCTGTTCCAACAGGACGTGCTCTAGAAGGTGTAAGTCAACTACCCTGGTCAGCAAGATCTCCGGATCTGTCCCCCATTGAGCATGTTTGGGACTGGATGAAACGTCGTCTCACGCGGTCTGCACGTCCAGCACGAACGCTGATCCAACTGAGGCGCCAGGTGGAAATGGCATGGCAAGCCGTTCCACAGGACTACATCCAGCGTCTCTACGATCGTCTCCATGGGAGAATAGCAGCCTGCATTGCTGCGAAAGGTGGATATACACTGTACTAGTGCCGACATTGTGCATGCTCTGTTGCCTGTGTCTATGTGCCTGTGGTTCTGTCAGTGTGATCATGTGATGTATCTGACCCCAGGAATGTATCAATAAAGTTTCCCCTTCCTGGGACAATGAATTCACGGTGTTCTTATTTCAATTTCCAGGAGTGTATATCGGCAGTTATTTATCGACCTCTTAATCAGTTAAGTGGAAGTGGAAGCTTAACACGTAGACCATGTAACAGACGGCGGAATTACTGTCCTTGCTGCTGTTGGAGTTGATCAACAAGTTAAATGGTTCAAGTGGCTCTGAGCACTATGGGTCATCAGTCCCCTAGAACTTAGAACGACTTAAACCTAACTAAACTAAGAACATCACACACATCCATGCCCGAGGCAGGATTGGAACCTGCGACCGTAGCGGTCGCGCGGTTCCAGACTGTACCGCCTAGAACCGCTCGGCCACCCAGGCCGGCGATCGACAAGTTAGCTCCCGCGCAGTAGAGCGAGAAAGTGGCATGAGTCAGCAAGCAGTAAGCATTCTCCACCGACACAAGTTCAGACCCATTCTCTGCATGAAGAGCTGGATTCGAAGGGATGTACCCTGAATTTCTCACACGCTGTGAACCAACAACTATCAAATGGCTTTTTAACTTCTTCTCAAACATTCTCTGTACTAGTAATCTCCCACCATTATTCAAGAAAACCAAGCTAATAGCAATCCTTAGCAATCCTTAAACCGAACAAAGACCGAATAAAAGTAGATAGTTACCGCACAATAGCCCTGTTAAGTGTTACTTACAAACTACTTGAACGACTCATCTACAACAGGATCTATGAAACAATATAAACAAACACCCATAGAAAATGCTGTATTCAGGACTGGTAGAAGCTGTAACGACCAAGTGTTTGCATTAACAACCCATGCTGAAAATGGATATGAGAAGAAATGCGTAAGCGTAGCTGCTTTCTTGGATCTATCCGCCACCTACGACACAGTATGGCGAGAATGTCTACTCTTAAAATTTGTGAGCATCATTCAGTGTCGGAAACTCACAAACCTGCTTAGCAACATGCTAAGCAACACTCTTTTCCAGATTTACTCTGAAAACGACAGACAAAAGCAAAGCCTTCAAATTATGTGACGGACTACCTCAAGGATCTGTATTGGCCCCTCTCCTTTTCAAGTTATACATTTATGACCTGCCAGCCCCGACCTCAAGGAAATTCATATATGCTGATGACATCTGTTTGGTAACCCAGAGCTCCAGTTCCACCACGGCTGAAAGCACATTAACTACCGACATGGAAATCCTGGACACATACTTCAGGAAATTGTGCCTCCGCCTAAACCATGCTAAAACTACAACTTCAGCATTCCACCTACGGAACAGACACTCTGACTACAAACCAGAAGTTAAACTCCGAGAACAAACCTTACAGTACTGTAGCACTCCGAAGTACCTCGGCATAACACTCGATATGTCACTAACTTTCCAACATCATCTCTCCAACGTGGCCGCTTAAGTGAAGACCCGTAATAACATCATTCAGAAGCTTGCTGGTACCTCCTGGGGTTGCAGTGCTCAAACACTAAGATCAACTCCTTTTGCACTGTCATACTCCGTCGCTGAGTAGCAAGATAGATTTGCAACTCAACCAGACAATGCGACTTATCACAGTCTGCATACGTAGCACACAAACTGCATGGCTACCAATTTTAAGTAACATTCAACCACCAGCTCTAATAAGATCAGATGCTCTCCTGAACATCTGGGGAAACATTCAGAAGAGCCCCCAGCTACCCGTACACAGCGATATATAAATAGCAGAATATCAGCGTCTGAACTCAAGAAAACCACCTTGGCGAGCTGCACAACATCTTGAAGCTTCCGACTTTAACATCAACGAAGTATGGAGAAGACAGTGGCAAGAATCGTCAGTGTTCAACGGTCATCTGGTTGAAAAGCCTTCCATGCGAGTTCCCGGTATCACACTCCTCAGACGCCAGTGGAGAATCACCAACCGCATCCTAACAGGACAAGGGAACTGCGTATATCTAAAGCACAAATGGGGCTGGGCAACATCTCCAGGTCGTGACTGTGGAGCTGCCCTGCAAACAATAAATCACATTGATGGTGAATGCCCGAAACGAGTCTTCGGGGATCAATAAATGACATCCACTATGCATCACCTGAAGAGCTCAACTGGATTAACAGATTGGACTTAGAATTCTAAGAACTTGTGTAACGTGTACATAATTTAGCATAATAGTTTGGACATTTGATTCTATACATGTATTTTGCTTGTCATTTCTTATAGTGTATACTCTTAAAATTATGTGTTTGATCCAAGCTCTGTATCATTATACGATCAATAATAATTAATTCCAATCACATCTCTCTGCATGAAGAGCTGCATAGAAACGACTATGAGAATCGTTTTAATTTCTTTACTTGGGCATTAATACTAGGTACTCCAGATGTATCATGTATCTTGTTCAGTGTTGAAACCACATTTACCAATCACGGTCAGGTATAACATCGAAACATGCATTAATGGTCTTTCGAAAATCCTCATTTGCTGTGTGAAGGGAACGTCAGAGCCCATGGAGTGTAAACGTGTAGAGTGGGATAGTGAACCATCAGCACATAGGCCCGTTTTCCATAGAAGGAACGAGCATAAGTATCGCAGCCTCCTTACGTACCGTTCTCCACGGATGCTAGAAGATGTTCCTCTGCAAACAAGGAGCAACCTGTGGCACCAACATGATTGCTGTCCAGCCCATAGCGCACGAAGTACTACAGAATGTCTTAACAAATTGTTTCCAAATCATTGAAATAGATGCTGAGGACCTATACCTCGGTCGGCCTCCGTATGTGACGCCTGTAGACTGTTTTCTGTAAGGAAAGCTGAAAAACGCTGTCTGGAAGGACATACCAACTAACCCGACGCTACGCAACGACGTATTACTGCAGCCTGCTCGGACATCTCCGCTAAAATGCTAACACGTGTGCAGCAGTCGTTCCATACCAGAGTGGAAGCATGTACTGACGCTGACGGTAGTCATTTTGAACAAAACCTGTGACTGTCAATTGTCTCGTTACTGCTCAGAATCCACGTACCATGTCATTTCTGGAAACCCAGAATCTACTATGTAGGAATCAACATGGATTCCGGAAACAGCGATCGTGTGAGACCCAACTCGCTTTATTTGTTCATGAGACCCAGAAAATATTAGATACAGGCTCCCAGGTAGATGCTATTTTTCTTGACTTCCGGAAGGCGTTCGATACAGTTCCGCACTGTCGCCTGATAAACAAAGTAAGAGCCTACGGAATATCAGACCAGCTGTGTGGCTGGATTGAAGAGTTTTTAGCAAACAGAACACAGCATGTTGATATCAATGGAGAGACGTCTACAGACGTTAAAGTAACCTCTGGCGTGCCACAGGGGAGTGTTATGGGACCATTGCTTTTCACAATATGTATAAATGACCTAGTAGATAGTGTCGGAAGTTCCATGCAGCTTTTCGCGGATGATGCTGTAGTATACAGAGAAGTTGCAGCATTAGAAAATTGTAGCGAAATGCAGGAAGATCTGCAGCGGATAGGCACTTGGTGCAGGGAGTGGCAACTGACCCTTAACATAGACAAATGTAATGTATTGCGAATACATAGAAAGAAGGATCCTTTATTGTATGATTATATGATAGCGGAACAAACACTGGTAGCAGTTACTTCTGTAAAATATCTGGGAGTATGCGTGCGGAACGATTTGAAGTGGAATGATCATATAAAATTAATTGTTGGTAAGGCGGGTACCAGGTTGAGATTCATTGGGAGAGTGCTTAGAAAATGTAGTCCATCAACAAAGGAGGTGGCTTACAAAACACTCGTTCGACCTATACTTGAGTATTGCTCATCAGTGTGGGATCCGTACCAGATCGGTCTGACGGAGGAGATAGAGAAGATCCAAAGAAGAGCGGCGCGTTTCGTCACAGGGTTATTTGGTAACCGTGATAGCGTTACGGAGATGTTTAATAAACTCAAGTGGCAGACTCTGCAAGAGAGGCGCTCTGCATCGCGGTGTAGCTTGCTCGCCAGGTTTCGAGAGGGTGCGTTTCTGGATGAGGTATCGAATATATTGCTTCCCCCTACTTATACCTCCCGAGGAGATCACGAATGTAAAATTAGAGAGATTAGAGCGCGCACGGAGGCTTTCAGACAGTCGTTCTTCCCGCGAACCATACGCGACTGGAACAGGAAAGGGAAATAATGACAGTGGCACGTAAAGTGCCCTCCGCCACACACCGTTGGGTGGCTTGCGGAGTATCAGTGTAGATGTAGATGTAGAACTAGAGTACGCGCTTGTGCTTTTTGTAGTGTGTGCTACCACAGGCATTGTACAAGGGCCGGTATGGACACTTTTAAGAATACGATATCTCGTAAACGACTCGCGTTGGAACCCTGCAACAAATACCACTGTCATTACAATTTAATCTGCTTTTCGTTTGGTAAGGGGGGTAGGACGTCAAACGGACCGAGTTGGAGCAGGAGAGGCGTCACAGGACATTTTAATTTCGAGTGTCTGTACTTTTACAAATAAAGTCATAAAATTTTGTCAGCATCACCAGGAAAGATTCAGGATTCACACTTATTTCAGTGGAAGTTCGAAAACATAACAAAATAATGTTTTTCACATGTGCAATTTCATCATTTTTTCACTTACTTATGGCTGCATTTGTTGCTATAGGTACAATTTTCTTAACTTAGAGAGATTCTTCGATGAATTTAGCACAGCCTACATACCATACTTACAGGTGTATGAAACTCAAGAATTTATTTAATTTATGAAAAAACGAATGAGCTGTTATATTTTAAACTTCATGTTTAGAAAAAACACAAATTTTAGAGTTAATTACCTCAATGTTTACCACATTTTTTAATAGATGTGGAATATCCTAAAGTTTCATACACCTGTAAGTGTGGTTTGTATGCTGTGCAAAATTCATCGAAGAATCTCTCTTACTTATGAAGAAAAGTGTACCTATAGCAACAAATGCTGCCATTAGTAAGTGAAAAAAATGATAAAATTTCACATGTAAAGAAAATTATTTCGTTATGTTTTCGAACCTCCACTGCTATGAGTATGAATTTTGAATCCTTCCTGGTCAAGCTGACAAAGTTTTATGAATTTATTTATAAAAGTGTAGACAATGGAAATTAAAATCTCCTGTGGTGCCTCTCGTGCTCCAATTCGGCCCGTTTGACGTCCTACACCCCTTAATGACAAGAGGCACTGTTCGATTTAGAAGCATGTTTGATTGCACAAAAAACACACTTTTAAACGTTATTACTATCTGTTGATTGGCTAACAGTACAAGCCTCTGCATACCTATCCTTTCTGTGAAATGCGCACGTCAATAACACTTCTCCTTTCCGCAATATTTGCGATGCAAGTTTTAAGTGATGAACCCTGTCTACGTTGTAAACAGTAGTGGTCTTATCTTACTGCCGGCGAGTACTCCGGAAATTACCTTTACATCTGTCGTAGCAAGCTGTAGGATATTTAGCGATGATGATGATCCTCTAGAATCGAAATCCATCAAATGATGCTGATGAGCAAAAGAATGTAAAAGAAAGTGTACCGTATGTTTAACACGACGGGTGTGGCGTGGACGGAACCACTGCCCCCCGACATGACGACGAGTCACAATATACCTTTTTTAATTTCTGAAAGAGATAAAGACCAGCATAAAAGCTGTGACGTGTGGAACGAGACTGCGTGCCCGCAGTGTTGGCCACCGCACACACGCCTCTCCTTGGTCCGCTGCGGTGCCGTTCGTAATGCGCGAAGAGGCTTTGCGGCGGGCAGCGGGCGCTCTAGCGGCTGGCGTAGCGAGAGGCTTTGCCGCCGCGCGCCGGGCACCCCGCCAGAACATCGCGCCGTGCCGCCAGCGCTGTTTATTCTTCTTCGGATGTGCGCTAAAATGTTTTATTCATGTCGGTAAAAGCTTTCATTCATCACACGCAAATAAGCATGGACCGCGCATTGGCAGACATGAAAATTCATGTCCTCCCGCCGAAAACTGGTCCGCTTAGGAACAGGGATGCACACGAACGGCGGATTTTCGCAATGGTTTTGCAGAGAATTTGGAGGCAGGAGAACGTGGAAAAAAAAGAGAAAAAAAGTGGCGAGGGTGAAAAGCAACACTTCTAAGCCGTGAGCTGACCGCAATTTAGAAGATTTGGTTCACCCCAAAAACCTTACGTTTTTACCACCTCTCGTTACTGTCATTTCTCACTCTCTGAGGTTCATGTTGCTTAATATTCATGAGTGGAGGAACATATTTTGTTTCGACTTCCTGTGGCATAAAGCGGTGGCTGCTACTTTACTGCTTAGCTTGGTAGGCACTGACATAGTTTTGTCATTCGTAACACTCGCGAAGAAACTGCATAATGAGTGCTAATAAATGGAAATTACACTATTATTACACTCTTTGGTTGGCATTCAAACTAATCTGACGACAAATCCCTTGAAATACGACATATATAATGGGACTCATTTTTGTAAAAGGAGTGCGACATACGCGCTTTTTAACAGGGATATGTGCACAAAATTAATGACTTTTACTCGTGTCGTTGATGATGGAAAACGATCACTGTGTCCCCAACAGGCGATGCCTGCCTTCACTACCTACGATTATTCCAAGTGAATAATATTTCATGATCAGCATCGTAGGCAATAGTCTACAAAACGCTTATTTATTAGCATGACGCGTTTCGGCTGCATGCTGGCTTCATCAAGTGCGTTATAGTTACATGTACCTTAATTTCAAGTATGGTGAGCGGTCTAACGCAAGGCTTTCCGGAGTGGAAAGGAGCGCGTGGTCCCCGGCACGAATCCGCCCGGCGGACATGTGTCGAGGTCCGGTGAGCCCACTAGTCTGTGGATGGTTTTTAGGCGGTTTTCCATCTGCCTCGGTGAATGTGGGCTGGTTCCATTTATTCCGCCTCAGCTACACCATGCCGGGAATTGCTGCGCAAACAAGTTCACCACGTACGCGTACATCACCAATACTCTACCACGCAAACATAGGGGTTACATTTGTCTGGTGTCAGACGTTCCCTGGGGGCGGGGGGGGGGGGGGGGAGGGGGCGGCTACCGGGGGCCGAACCGCACAATAACCCTCGGTTCGGTGTGGGGCGGCGGAGGGGTTCAAAAATGGTTCAAATGGCTCTGAGCACTATGGGACTTAACATCTGAGGTCATCAGTCCCCTAGACTTAGAATTACTTAAACCTAACCAACCCAAGGACGCCACACATATCCATGACCGAGGCAGGATTCGAACCCGCCGCGACCGTAGCGGTCCCGCGGTTCCAGACTGAAGCACCTAGAACCGCTCGGTCACACCGGCCGGCGCGGCGGAGGGGTGAGGTGGTCTACGATAGTCGTCATGGGGTTATGGATTACGGCGGCTGCGTCGGGGACGGAGCCTCTCCGTCGTTTCTAGGTTCCCGGTTAACATACAACACAATACAATACAATACAATACAATGGTGACAGTTGTTGTTGGGCGTGCCAAATAACCCTCATTACACTTCATATTAACCGTCTCAGTACCGAGGAGGGTTCGCGGGTACTTTGTGCTCACCTTTTAAAAGTTTCGTAATTTAGTCTGGTACATCTATTTTAAAATTTGAAAAAAGTATTTACTGTTTTTAATGATTTCTTACAGCAGATTCTGTAATTGTTTTAATTTTTTCAGTAAAACTTAACCCAAAAATTTGTCTTATTTGTTACTAGTGAATGAGACTTTTTGCAAAAAATTTCTCAATCATATTTAAGGTTCAGAGCCCTCCTTGCATATTGATATAAATTTAAAAAGTGTGTTATGAATGAAAATCAACGACAATTAACGAAATTTCCACTTGTTAAATTTTTTATGGTGGTAATAAAGCACACTTCCAATCCATTTAAACGTTACTGAAAATGCGTTGGTGTTGCTAAGATTGGGCTAAAGGATATTTTGAGGTTCTGTACCCTACTTATACATCAGTTCTGCAAAAAGAGGTCAGTGGGGACAGATTTTAAGGTGTTAAATGACAAATCCAGAAATACAGACTGCTACAGATTTTTCAACAATTCAGGTGGAAGATGGTATTACTACTCATCCTTGAAACCAAGTATATTTGGTATTTCTTACCATACGTTGTACTAATTTTCAATTAAAAAGGACCAGTTAAAAATATAAACGGAGAACCCTTTTTCAACGGGCATTGGGTGAATAGAGACACAACAATGCTTTTTTTTTAAAATACGAATTACTCTTAGGAAATAAAAACGTCATTTAAACGTATGTCTGCCTCGTCTTACTAACAGTTCTTTCATCACTTGAATTACCAGAACGAAATGAAATTCAGATTTTTTTTTTTTCATTTGCACTTTCATCTGTGGAAATTTGTCTCATAAACGATGCCACGTATGTTTTTTCTTCTTCCACAACTTCGGTAATTCTACCAATAAAATATTTCATATATCCCTTAACGCTCTCAAATATCACTTTCACCCATTACCCAACGTGTAACGCCCTATCAATAGACTGTAAAGGGCTTTCAGAAGCCGAGGAAAGTATTTCTTTCCGATTCCTGATCATTTGTTGTTAGTTCTGCTCTTCCAGTTCTCCAGAACCTTTCGCCAAACCTGTTTCAGTGGCCGAAACATTGCGACATAAAGAGATCGTGTAACAAGTGTTGAGTTCGCTGGTATGAAAACTAACTCAGTGTCTTTTTTTTTTTTTTTTTTTTTTTTTTTTTTCACGCAGATCAGAGGCAGCTCTAGACAGATGTAGCGAATATTGACTTTTCTTCCCTCAAGGCAACGAAAATGAAGTACCGCTATAAACTTAGACCAACTACGAAACAGCTGCCATCAACCGAACCTTATTGATTACGTCTGTTAAACCTTTTCCCATCAGGACTACCTTCACTCCATAGATCGTATAGGTGTTCAGATCTGTATATTAAGTAAGGTGACAATAATGAGCCATCGCCAGTAGCAGCAAACATCACACTTACACTGGATTTTGTTTGATTCATAACCCTGTCAGGGTATTTGCAGCCTCTTTTGTACAGAATTTTGCTACTTCCTGGATCATTCGCGAGGTTCGCCTCATCGTAATTTAATATTTGCCCTGGGGGAACACCATCGACAGCTATTTTCAGTTCTTCAAAATACAAACAATATCCTGTGAGTTAAATTTAGCCCACATTTTCGTGGAGGAATATCTTTATGCATGTTGATGAAATATTGTGTGTAGTCAGGACCTGGATTATTGTTTTAAAATTTGTTTCATTATTCCTCCTTCTCTGTCCAAATAGTATTTAAAAAAAGTCAAAGATTACTAGTAGAAATGCTCATATAGCACAAGCAACAACACTTTTCACAATCTTCTATTAAGCAGGTACGCAAAGTTCTGTTTGGCCTCCATTTCTTTTTCCTGTTTTCAGTTTCGTCATTAGACATTTTGCTGTACTTTTGCAATGGAGATTTAGAAATTTTCAATTTGATTAAAACACTTCGGCGCGACATTCATTTTATGATGGCTTGTTTTTCCATATCCTCTTGTGATGCATGTTTGTGCGGACGACTTCTAGGATCAGACTGATACTTCCTAACTATGCCGTTCCCAATGGCCCCTCAAAGTGAAACAAAATTACAGCGTACAAAATGTTTGATAGTTTCTATAAAAAAAATATTTGCAGCATAAACCTCTGAGGATGTGTATTTCAAGTAGTAATAATATTTACTTAGAAGCTATTGAATTGATTCCACAAAACTATGTCATATAGTACAGCAAAACTTTTACCGCCAAAACCAATACAATGAAAACGATTGATGAGTTTGAACATGTCTGCTAACTTCTGAAATGACTTAAAGGTGACAGTAACCAAGTATTCCAGAAAAACATTCATAAGGTGTTTCGGACACCAGATGTCACTACAGTCGCATAATTTCACATTTAGTTAGCGACAAATTAAAGTTTTTCACGAACTGCTATCCCTATTTAGCACTGTGTCCCTATACCTATTTGAAAAGTATGTTATTAATAAAAGTTAAACACATTTAACGATATTTGTTCTTTTTGTGTAGATTTTTTTTGTGGTGGACACGAAGCACGAAGCACTACCGCCCTCCCCCCGCTCCCCCCCCCCCCCCCACGCCGCGCCTTGACGTTGCAAGTTGTGGAAAATGCATTGGTATTACTAGGGTTAGTGTACATACAGGTATGACAGATAGTACAGTCTCCAACCTCAGCCAGTTCCATACAACTTTGATAACTTTATCACAGAATGCTTCTGTGCTTCTCTCACAGACTTATAGGTGTTACCTGCAACATTTTGTTTCACATGTACCGCTCTTCTCCTTTTATTCAGACAGTCACTTGTCAATCATATTCTTTATTTCGATCACAGTTCCATTCTGGAAAAGGACATTTTGAAAAGGTCAACCCAAACAGAATTTGCTTTGCATTACTGTTGCAGAATAAATTCCCCCATCAGTCCATTAGCAACAAACCTCTCTCCCTCTCCCTCCTTTTTTTCTTTTTTTGCATTAATGAATTCCTAGTGTAGACTACTACTTGCGAAAAGCAGAACTTTAGAATGTAGTCTGACATGAGGTCATTTGGGATGTTGTGCGGTGGAGAACCAGCAATCAGAGTGCACCAAAGTGGTTCTGCCCCAAAGGATCACAGATCCCAAAAACGTTCGAGGCCACGCAATCAGCAGGCAAAGTTATGCTTACAGTGTTCTGGGATGTTCAGACAGTTGTGGATTTGGCATTCAGGCCTAAAGGTAGCTGGCCGATGTGGCCGTACGGTTCTAGGTGCTTTAGTCTGGAACCGCGTGACCGCTACGGTCGCAGGTTCGAATCCTGCCTTGGGCATGGATGTGTGTGATGTCCTTAGGTTAGTTAGGTTTAAGTAGTTCTAAGTTCTAGGGGACTGATGACCACAAATGTCAAGTCCCATAGTGCTCAGAGCCATTTGAACCATTTTTGAACCTAAAGGTACCACTATAAACTCTGCAAGGTGATGCGAGACCGTCAGAAAACTAAAGGCACGAATTCAACGAGTTCTTCCATACGTGGCGCTCCCTCTCCGCGAGCATAACAATGTGAGATCACACAGGAGCTCTGCGACATCTGCAACTATCCGGCACCTTTATTTCACAGTCATCGATCATTCTCCATACAGTCCCGACTTGGCACTATGTGATTTTCATCTGATTCCAAAACTTAAAGAATGCTTTAAAGGACTTCACTTTAATAGTGCAGTGCAAGCAGAGGTGAGGTTGTGGCTCCATCAAGAAAGTCAAGCATTCCAGAATGATGGTATCAACAAATTGGCCACCCGTTGAGAAAAGTGTATTAGCCGCCCTGGTTACTAAGTTGAGATATGTAGACATGAAGAATAAAAACGCAGAATGTTAACAAAGTTTGTTTTATTTAAAAAGTGTTAAGAGTTTGAACATAAAAACTCGGATGCATACTTTGCAGCACGCCCTCGTACAAATTTCATACTTCACGGAGACATTTTTGTTAGAATCAAAAGGAATTAGGAGTTTGATGATGCGACGAAGAATTCCAGGAAGAAGGGTGTAGTGCATGGAAGGTTGTGTTTGGCAGGACTGAGGGTACGTATTTTGAGAGCTCGGATCCACGTGAGACTCCAAGACTTTCATAAATGTGGAGGAATATTGAGGAATGCAGTCTCTCTCTTCATCCTCTTAATAAAGTGTGTTCTTCTGTTGTGGATGAATTGTACTCGCGGAGGTTAAGTTGCTAAGGGAACTAGAGAATAATTCATGGATAGCTCAGTACACAAGAGTATTGCCTGCGATAGTCAAACGTTCCAGATTTTTCTTCCTGTCCGGCACACAGTTTTAATCTACCAGGAAGTTCAGTACATACGTATTCTGCGCGGACTTGTTTCCAGATCTCGGAATCTAATCACTTCAGCCTCTATCACGTAAAAGGCTGTGACAGAAGTACAGGTGCAACTGTGAGCTCGTTATGTAAACAAACTTGACCAGCCTGCGTCACAGTGAGTGAGCACGGCGCTGAGCGCAGTCTGCCTGCTTGCAGGTGTCGCCGCAGCGCGGCATGGGAGATGAGTGCGAGGTGTGCGCGGGGGCGGGTCCCGGCCCTCCGCCCCCGCAGTTCCTGGTGCCGCCACCGCCGCGGCCGCCCTTCCTGCCGGACGACGAGCACTGCCTCCAGGAGGACCAACTGCCCTCCGACGTCTGTGATGCCCTACCTGTGAGTACACCATCTGCACGCTACTCGCCAACTAGCATTTTCATTCCCGAGCATTAATTAAAAGTGCAAGTGAGCCACTGTTGTGTTAACTGCTTTGCGTTAATGCTAGTTAATAATGAATGATCCTCAAAATTTTTTTGAAACCATAGTGAACTTTTTTAGATGTAATCATATACGACGCTTCATCACCATTGTACACACAGCTTCGCAGTTTCATGTTGCTTTATTAAAGAAAACTGTCGTGTATGATTACACATATTCTTCGTATTTGTTGTAGATTTCAAAATAGGTCGAAATACACACTTACGTGTTAGTATCAATTAAACAAGTCAATATATTTAAACAAAATTAATACAGAAAAATTTTTTGAAGCATTTTTATCACTAGGTACAGTATTAAGTTAATATCACTTTTCCTAATTTCATTTTATTATGTTGTGGTCTGCGTTAAAACATTCCTGTCAGTAGCGAAGCAAAGGAACACTTGACACCGTTCACACCACGCAAAGGTCAGACCTTGTGCCCGGCGGTTTGAATTGTTCTTCTGAACGTAGCAGTCATGCTTCAGAATTAAAACAAAGTCGGCCTTGAGTCAGTTGTAATATTAATTTATTGTTAGCTGTTAACTGAGGAATGACTGTGCAGCTTCAGTAAGCTATAAAAGCATGTAAAACACTTGTAATTGGGGAAAGATAAGTCTTTAGCTTTATTTCGTCGAGACATGCTATGCAGACAGTGGTACACGGTGCTAGGACGAACAAGTGAGCTGTGGCAAGGGCGATGTGTGTTGTAAGTGATACCACAGGCCAGGAAAGGTTCAGTTGCGTGCGAGCCCCTAGAATAAATAAAGAACAGAAGAAAATTTGGAGGTGCCGCACATAATAGCTCGGGACTGAAGAAGTTAGAACAAAGTTTGACTAGGGTGGCGTACTGATCAAGCGAGACTTTTAATCACCGACTCGGTTGTTTGGGATAACAGCATAAGATACTATGCGGGACCAGTATCCAGTACTGTAGCAGCAGACGCTCCAGTGCACAAATACATCTTCACCCCCATTGGTTTGAGGACTACTCTAGGATGAAATTTTTACAGGAGACGAAATCATGACGGACTTCAACCCAGCCAGAACTCTGATGAAATTTCGCCTCTCACCCATAGAAGAAAAGAGGTTGTTGTCCCCCTTAAAACACTTGCACAATGGTAGGTAAGATGTCAAGGCCCATTTCGTAATTTTACAATGTGACTTTCACCTATGGTGATGCTCAGTGCGCGTGACAAAAGTAAGTAGCCCTACAGTGAAATTTCATCGATGAGCTGGTTCTAAGATCGAAACAAGGCAACAGATAAGACGTCTAGAAATACTGTGACGCATTGAAACCAACACTGCTTCCCGAGGAAAAGGCACTCGATCGATACTGAAATGCTGATTAATCTATCAAACTCTTGTAGCTACTTGAACTGAGAGTACAATTGGACGGGAAAAAGTCGGATATATGGAACTTACAGTGAGAAACTTGTAAACTAAAGGAACTGAAGAAAAGAACACAAAATACGCTTAGAACATGTGAAATCTTAAAAACTAAACGGGTACATTAGTGTAAGTATAATTTTTTCCAGTGTTGTTGCATCATAAGAATCATCGCTTCGGTCACATGGAGCGGATATTAGAATGGGGCCCGTATTACAGCATAACGCAGTCACCAACCCAAATAGAAATCCTGCAGACTGAATCCAGACACCAGAGACGAAACATGTGCAAAGGCATAATTTTTATTTCGAAGAATTCAATAGTTCTCATCTCGATTAAACTGAAAAACTCGGTGCCTAATAACAATAAGTATCTGTGTCAACATTTAAAACTGAATTACGTCCTATTCACTTACTGTCGAGTGCACTTCGTAACTTCCGTTATCTGCTATGTCAATTCCGACAGCAGTGGGAGTTGTTTGCTATTCAGCAGGAGGAACAGATATTGCCAGTGAACAATTGCAGACCTTCAAAGTTGTTTCAGGACAAGTAGAATCTGCCAGCGCTCTTTTGCAATCAATACAGAAACCAAGTTCGAGTATTCTCCATTACAAACATTTGTAACATCAAGATCTCTCTAAATCTCGAAGGTTTTTCAACTTACGAATATACACTACCGGGAAAAAAGTGCGTCATCCTCAAGGACTGTTTCCAGTGGCATTGTGTGCATAAGGAAGGACTGCAATGTTAGTGATTTATTTGTCACGGTCATCTATGATCAGTCGGTGCTCAGCAGGTCTGTCTATGCACCCTCCGTTTTCACTCTGCAGGCAGTAGCGGCGCTGAGTTTAGCACTGAACAGCGTTTGAAACATTCATTCTGTAGTACAAACTTTCCCCACCGTCGAGAACGTACTCCTGTTGAATGACTTGGGTATTTTAATGGGATCGAATTGCAAGCCGGCGGGAATCTGGATACAGATATCAACAAATTGTTGCACATATTGGTTACAATTTATCTGCGGTGTGTTGCTGCGTTCAACAGTGGTCTGTCAAACATTCCCTCATACCTGTAGACCACCTTCTGTGCGTCCGCTTACTTCAGACGCACATCAGGATCGACAGACTGTGCAAGCAGCGGTAGCCAACCGAACATCATACGGATAAGAAATCAGGGCACGTGTTGCACCTGCTCTGTCAGCAGGGATCATTCGGGACCGCCTGCTTGCAGCAGGATTAAGATGAAGTGTGTTCCGGCCAGGCTACCACTGACACCACTACACCGCCAAGCCAAGCGCAGTTACTCTGGCGTCGTGAAAGAGTCAACTGGAGAGTTGAATGATGTTATTAGGTCCTGTCTGTAAGCGAGCCATGGCTGTACACGTGCACGGCGTAGACCTGGTGAGGTCCTACTGCAGGCTTCATGGTCTGTGTTAGTGCTTGGGGGGGGGGGGGGGGGGGGGAGGGGTGCGAACCTCAGCTCCCTCTGTTCCTCCATGAGATCCACAACGCCGTAGACAACGGCGCTCGGGTTGACGCCTTGTTCCTTGATTTTAGGAAGGCATCTGACACCGTCCCGCACTGCTCTTTAGTGAAAAGAAACGAGCTTACTGAGAATAGGAGCAGATTTCCCGCTAGATTCAAGACTTCCTTGCAGGTAGAACTCAACACGTCGCTCTTACCAGAACACAATCGACAGATAAAAGGTATTTTCTGGAGTACCCCAAGGAAGTGTGATGGACCGTTACTGTTTACAACACATGTAAATGATCTAGTAGAAAGCGTCGGATGTTCTTTAAGATTGTTCGCAGATGATACGGTTGTGTATAACAAAGTAGCAATTTCAGAAGTTAGTAACGATTTGCAGAATGACCTCAAGAGAATTGATGAATGGTACAGGCTCTGGCAGTGGACCATGAACGTAAGTAAATGTAAGTAACTATCCAGAGGCATTTTGAGTGGAATGATCACATAAAACCAATAGTGGGAAAAACAGATGCCACTCCCAGATTCATAGGAAGAATCTTAAGGAAATAAAGCTCATCCACGAAGGAGGAGAACTTGTAAGGCGCTTGTTCAACCGATTCTTGAGTATTGTTCATCTAAGTGAGGTCCCCGTCAGGTACGACTGAGAGAAGAAATAGAAAAGATCCAACGATGAGCGGAGCATTTCGTTACGGGATCGCTGCGGAGATGCTCAACAAACTCTGTTGGCAGACGTTATGAGAGATGCATTGTGTATAAGAAAGAGATTTACTATTGAAATTTAAAGACAACACTTTCCGAGAAAAGTCGGACAACATCTTAGCCCCCCTCCCACGTGTGCCTCAGTAATGACCACTTTTCAATAAAATGGCCCCGCCTTTGAGTCTGTTGCTTTTTTTTTTCGGTATTGTATGCCCGAATTAAAAGTCTCGAATGAATCATTCCGATTCAGTTGCAGCGGATTTCTCGTGATATACTCTATACTTCTTTTTCCGGACCTAAGGCGTTTTTACTTTAGCGGGTGTTACTGCGAAAGCCAGCCTTGGTATATACGAGGGTTGGAACTTTAATAGTGGCTACTATTTATTTCCAGCTCGTACAAAATAGATACGTGTTTCAAAGTTTTACTGACCCTCAAAGTAGTCACCGGCATTGTGTATAACCCGTTGCCAGCGATGTGGGAATCGTAGGATACTTTTACCAGTGCCAGTTGCGTTGACTGTACGAATGGCGCGGTCTGTTGCCGAAGAATCTGTAGCAGCTCTGAAGCGAATGTCGTGATGTGTTCTTCAGTTTAGAAATCGCATTGAACTAGGAAGGCTTAAGTAAGGGAGTGCAGTACGTGGTGTAGGACTTAGCAGCCCCATCAGTCAAACAAATCGGTAACAGCTTGACTGTGCGTGCTTCAGCATTGTCCTGCAAAACGATGGTCAAGTCCTGCAGAAAGTGTCTGTGCTGCTCGTTTATGGAACACAGCCTACGACCTTTAGAGACATAAGTGATGACTTTTGTGCAGGACCTGACCATCATTTTGCAGGACAATGCTCAAGCACGTACAGTGCTAGCTGTTACTGATTTGTTTGACTGATGCTAAGTGCTATACCACCTACTGCACTCCCCTGAAGTAAGCACTCGTGAGTTCAACTCGATTTCTAAATTGAAGGAAACACTTCACGGCATTCGCTTCAGAAGTGCTAAAAATTCTTCGGGCAGTACACTGTGCCGCTCGAACTCTCAACACAACTGACACTGCTAAGAGTGTCCTACGATTTCCACATCGCTGGCAGCGGGTTATACACAATGTCAGTGACTACTTTGAAGGTCATTAAAACTTTG
This sequence comes from Schistocerca serialis cubense, assembly GCF_023864345.2. Classification (NCBI taxonomy): domain Eukaryota; kingdom Metazoa; phylum Arthropoda; class Insecta; order Orthoptera; family Acrididae; genus Schistocerca; species Schistocerca serialis. The sequence goes on from NC_064642.1 coordinate 590,380,350, forward strand.
AAACACGTATCTTTTTTATTTTTAAAGTTCCAAGCCTCGTAAGTGCATGATTTTGCTTCAGTAGTTCTCTATGCCGCAGTTCTATTATCCTGTTACGTCTACAGTGGAAGAAAGACAAATGTAAGCAGTCTAGCATTCTTCCAATTTGTCGGTGGAATGTAGGCAGAACGGACTGGTGGTAACAAACACTGCCCAGCGCTGGCTGGAAATAAAGCAGGGAGGATGATGGGAAATAGGTCCGTAAATCTGTGGCGCGTGTCAGCGGTATGACCATCGCAGGAGCTCGTGCAATTTCAGGTGTTCCCTGGTTTACTGAATCGTAAATTTATGTTTTTTTCGACTACATTTATACGAAAAATACGGCAATCCATAAAGAATGCAAGTGGTTTCCATCCACTTACTAAATATCGTAATTGGTTAGACACTATTTCGAGTTCGTAAATAGTAACAAGCATTAAGGAACACTCTGCCCAGTGCACTATATCAGGTTGGTGGCTGTTGTATGGACGACTGTGGTGAGTGATTGTGCAGTGTGTCCTGTTAGCGTCTATAGAATTGTAATTAATGACTTTCGAAATGATATAGAGAGAGAGAGAGAAAGAGAGAGAGAGAGACAGAACATGCAATCTTTCGATGAAACGTAGCTTACTCATTTAGTACAGGACCGAGATGAACATCGAAGAATGGTCACTTGTTCACACGGCGAAAAAGTTCTATTCCTGATGCACACAATCAGTCACTGTTCATCAGCCCTTACCCTCCCTTTACCAGACATAAGCTTAGAATGGAAAATCGCTTCCCGTCAGTTTTCTAAATGTCTTACTTGTACAGAAACGCACTACATAATAATCTGTCAGCAACCGTGGCTGCAACGCGATCATCTACGAAGTGATGACACAATGATGTATAATTTTGCTTCTCTTTCACGGTCATTGGTTACTGAGTTTACATGAAAACGGCGACAGAACGGAAGTCATTAACGCGTGCAGGGACATTACACAATGAAGAGTTGCTGTAATTGATAGGAGAGGGAGAAATATGAGAAACGTTTACCTGCACAAGGGTACATAAGCTATGGGATGCAGAAACTGTTAAACTGACACTAGAATTGGCAGTAGATAGGAAGATTGTTGAGACACGTAAACATTAGGAAGAGCGAAACGCTAATAAAGAATGAGACATCCAGCCAGGCGAATGGATACTGGATCGATCAAGGAAGCGCCTTTCTGTGTTCCAATTTGAAAATATCGAAATGACGCCTAATGGGAGGAAGTCGGAAAATCTTAAGAATCATCTCAAGGCAGGGCTGTTCTATATAAAGGATTGTATAAAATGTATTTTGTAGTATCTATTTGTATCAAATAAGTTCCAAAAGCTATTTAAAGCTGATAGCTTGTATTATTAAAAATAAAATGGAAAAATTAAAGGCGAAACAGAGAGATGGGTGAGTAATTTCTTCAACTCGAATCTTTACCTGAAAAAGTTTCCTTTTCGAAACGAGGCTTTGTCCAACGTGATTGCGAATGGCCTCATGTGTTACCATTGCTTCTTTTGGAACCAAGAGCTGTTCGTGAAACCATAGTTTGGCTGTCGCATAAAATGAGGCGCTCTTGGTATACTGGTCTGCCCAAGTAAGAGGAACCAAATGCCAGGACACTTCTAACCGAATTCGATATGACGTTGAGACTGCTCTTACTTTTTGTGGCTTCGCTATCGCACCGGATAAGAAGAAGAACTGATGCGGAAACATCGTTGTTGAAAGAGAGTTATTGACAAATGTTGAAGCAGTTACAAGTTTTTTACACTTGGCGACAGAGAGCAGTTCCCGAATGCAATAGTGTTCACGACAAAGTGAGTATCCTGAAAATGTGTAACTCGTGAGGCATATCGCAAGAAATTTGTAATAGAAATTGAAAGAACTATCTGAAATGCCAGTGAAATGCCCTCTAAACCTGCTGGGCAGAATGGCTAATAGGATTGTGGAAAGGTCCAAAGGTTGAGGTCAGTTTGCCGGCCGGAGTGGCCGAGCGGTTCTAGGCGATAGTCTGGAACTGCGCGACAGCTGCGGTCGCAGGTTCGAATCCTGCCTCGGGCAAGGATGTGTGTGATGTCCTTATGTTAGTTAGGTTTAAGTAGTTCTAAGTTCTAGGGGACTGATGACCACAGCAGTTAAGTCCCATAGTGCTCAGAGCCATTTGAACCTTTTTTTTTTTTTTTTTTTTTTTTTAGGTCAGTTTCTCCTTCTAATTGTCAGTAATTGTAATTTAATAACCTTCACAACCAAAGCGTCACATAACTGGACCTTTACCGAATGCAACTCTTTCACTGCTGAAGGCCTCCAAACAAGAAATCTTAACAAATCAACAAGATAAAATCCAATTAAGATAACAATAAAATAATTTTTAAGAAAATCACAGCAAAGTAGATAGAACAAACATATGCAAGGTGCAATACAAATGGCGGAGGGCCATAATTAAATATCAAAATTTTAGAATATATTACCACAGACTTTTAAATGCCAGAATACTTAATAACAAGAAATCTTTTAAAAAATCGACAAGATTAAAATGCAATTAAAGAGGCAAATCAAAAATTAAAAAAAAAAAAGTATCACGGCTAGGTGGAAAGCCTTAAGGCTAAGCAGATAGAACAAACATATGAAAGGTGCAATACCAATGGCTGAAAGCCACAGTTAAGTTCCAAAAGTTAAAAAAATATTACTATAATCTTTTAAAGGTAGAAGGCCGCAATGTTCAAGCTGAAAGATAAATTTAAGAACTAATTTTGCAAAATTTTTAAGAAAAAAACCATAAGCCTTAAATTTTAAGCAACTAAAACACTCAGAAGCCGCCAGGGAGGTCGGTCTGTACTCTTTCACTTAGGCGAGAAAGGTGTAGAACCCAACTATACTTGATCCATCGGAACCCAACCAGGGTATAGCCACGGACCGACCGACACGACGACTTGCTTCCCATCAATCAGTACATGATAACTCAAACAGAAAATGTTACGAACGTAATTATCCACAATCAGTTATGTACAAACACTCGGTGTTGGTCACAAGAAAACCTCCATAACAGCGAACGACCGAAACGAACCACAACGTGAATGGACGAGGCTTGGGTGCTTCAAACCACACTCAACTTTGACGTCCTGGGTAGGCGAACCGCGAAGCTCGTAGCGATCGGAGAGCTCCACACACGCTCCGACACTGCGCAGGGACCGCCAGCGGACGCAGCGACTGCACCGCGAGGAGATATCTTAGTCGTGTGAAGTTAGCACCCCTTTTTCGAGAAATATACATTTTTTTCACAGTTCTTGTTAGATGTGCCATAGTTCTAGAGTTCTTTCCACAAAATTTCAATAGTTCTGCAAAATGTAACGAAGAAAACAACAATACTCGAAAAAATTTTCGTATCGAAAATATTCTCTGACAATTTCCGCAAAATGTAAATAAGTACAAGAGTTCTGAGCACAGTTCTGAACAGAGCTCCAAGAGTTCTTTCGAAAATCCAAGTAACATTTTTTTGCGCAGCTAATACTTTACGAGATAATTGCAATTTAAGAGAAAATCTTTTCACTTACTGTGAAGTTGGCACCCGTTTTTTCAGAAATGTATACTATTTTCAGATTTCTTGATAGATATGCCATAGTTCTAGAGTTCTTTGTACAAAATTTCAATAGTTCTGCAGAATTTAGCGACGAAAACAATATTCGAAAAAATTTTCATATCGAAAACATTCTTCGTCAATTTTCGCAAATTGTAAGTAAGTACAACAGTTCTGAGCACAGTTCTGAACAGAACTCCAAGAGTTCTATCGAAAACCCAAGTAACATTTTTTTGTGCAGCTAATAGCTTACGAGATAATTGCAATTTAAAGAGAAAGTCTTTTCACTTACTGTGAAGTTGGCACCCTTTTTTTCACAAATGTATACTATTTTCAGATTTCTTGATAGATATGCCATAGTTCTAGAGTTCTTTGTACAAAATTTCAATAGTTCTGCAGAATTTAGCGAAGAAAACAACAATACTCGAAAAAATGTTTCTATCGAAAACATTTTTTGTCAATTTTCGCAAAAATTAAACTTGTACAACAGTTCTGAGGACAGTTCTGAACAGAACCCCAAGAGCTCTATCGAAAATCCTAATAACATTTTTCTATGGCGATAATAGTTTGTGATAAATTGATTTAATGTGGGACACACGTTCTCTACAGAAAATATAAATATATTCGTACAACAGTTCTGATGACAGTTCTGGACACCACGTGAAGAGTTCTATCGAAATTCCTAGTAGAATTTTTTAGTGCAGGTAATAGTTTAAGAGGTAATTACAACTTAATTAAGAACCCCATAAGAGCTCCTACTGTGAAGCTGGCACCCTTTTTTTCAGAAATATATATTTTTTCATAGTTCTTGATAGATAAGTCGTAGTTATAGAGTTCTCTGTACAAAATTTCAGTAGTTATGCAGAATTTAGCGGAGAAAACAACATTGTATAACATAGCTGATTCAGGAACCCTTTCCTTCTGATACAATTCTTACTCTTGCCACAATAAATCACTTGTGCATAGATTCCAACGGTACTGATCATTACAAAAATACAACCACTGACCAGCGGCGCACATTTCTTGCAGCGTTGTACAAAGCATTCGGCTTATCCGCTTTGAAAATACCACGCTTAACGCTATTTTAAAATTTACGGAGGATGGCTCCCGTTTATCTACAATGTCAGCATCTATCGAATTATCTTCATGCAAACGTGATGCCTGGATCACACACGTCCCCTTTTTAGGTACGGAGGAAACAAGAGTTCAGTCTTGTGGAAGCCAAAAAAGGAAATGTGGGCATCCCTTCTTTTACTGATAGCAAACTCTAGAGAAATCTCCACGCTTGTTTTTCTTCATCATGCCAACAAAAGAAAAATTCTCCCTTCATAGCTCTATTATCATTCCAGTACTAGTAAACCAGTTGTCCGCTTTCACATTTCGACCTGATTGATATATAGGTTTACACAGTCATAGAACATCATCAAAATGTTTATTGCTCAGTTGGTAAATCCTTGTGGTTGCAACACAGCGTATATTTCCAAATTGTACAGGTAAAATACTTAAGAATCCACACTTAAGAATACATACTCGTTTGTTTTGATTGATACATATTGGCGAAAACTGTACCTTCCACAGAATCCTTCCAGCTTCTTGTCTACTGTAACATTTTCTCCAAGGGTGTAAGATTTGTGGTAGTTGCGTACAAACACAGTAAATATTTCCCGAATAGCTGTTAGCTTGTCTAATTGTCTCCTTTCATCACGAATAGCGCGACTGTAAAATCTAAGGCTCTTCAGAATAAATTTGAAACGTTTTATGTTCATTTGCGAGGTGAAATTTTTCAATGCCATCACCATCAGTTCCACACAGATCTTCCAGGCTTTATCTGTTACTTTTGTTAACAACAGTTAAAAACAAGAGACTCATGAAGGCTTTCAATTCAATATCATCTATTGATTTTACCCCTCTCTCACGTTGAAATGAGGCTTTGATGCTCTCAAAATTCTGATTGGAATACAAAACTACAATAGACAAATATCGTTATCAATGAGGTAATTACAGCATCACAAATGCCGCTTTGGCTGCACCTATTGGTACAGGCAAATTTCGAATAATATTATGCTCTTCGAACAATATGCTTTGGATTTCTTCAACACTATCTAGTACTTCCCACTTACAATAATAAAATTTTTATAAAATAACGCAACCACGCGCAGTGTATTGATCTGAAATTTGACGTTCAGACAGCGGACACTGACTATTAAACAGTTCAAACAGAATTTAAGTGCAGTTTACATTCTGGATTAGCTTTGTACTACTTACTACGGTGATAAACAAATAAATTAATCGCTGAAATGAAATATGAAAGGGCACAATGGATAAAAACGAGCAATCGGCTCATATCTCATCAAGAGAGCATTAGCGTCGATACTGAATCATACAACAACGAAAGGCACACATGAAGTGTATACTTTTAGAATCAGGAAGAACCAGATGAATTTTATTACGTAAAACAGTAATTGTTTTGGGCTCTCATGACATCCAGGACCCACTAACAGCTAAAAATATGCCCAGGACCCTCATGGATGAAAGTTATGTGGCAACATCACCAGCCGCTAGGATACATAAAAACATGTGCTGTGTGTAACGAATAAATTTGAAATTGCTGTCGTTAATATTGTTGCAAACATTTGTTCTAGTTAGAAAGGAAGTGTGGAAGTTTGATTAGTTACACTACAGCGAGAGTTAAAAGTCTTTACAATGTATAGAAATGTAAGCATATTTACTGAATATATCGTACAAACGAACTAAGTAGTATGTTTAAATCCTAATTCAATACATGACTGATAGAGGTGTTATAATGTTGAGGGGATACAGTATTAAAGTTAATAAGAAGTTCGAAATTTGTAAATAAGAACCTCGTTTATTTGGTCCTCAGTAATCCGGATTTCCGGTTTATCCGGATTCATATTTTCTGTCCCTTGGTATTTTTCTCTTTTTTTCTTATAACACGAAGATGTGTAGTCTGTGAGGTACATAGGCTGCTTATCACTAGGCTGGTAATTTAGTCTAGTACTGAGTGATAAGGAACTCGGAGTGTGTGAATGACATTGTTTCTCAAGTATTGTACATTAATATAACGGTGTATTGATGCCCATCAAGTAAGTTGCATAGTAACCACGCCAACAGCACTCCACCACAGCTCATTGTACCTCTGATGCGATTCTCGACAGGTGTGACTCCATCTGGTTCGTGGCGCGTGTGAATGTATCTGCTCTCTCAGCCATCTGCTTGTTTTGCACTGACGAGCCTTCTCTCCTTGAGTCATCTAAGCGTGCACATCCCACGCTTCCACCTACAGTCAGTCTTAAGAAGGTGTACTGGCATTTGTATAGTGCTGAACATTTAGACTTCATGTATTTAGTAGAATATACATCCGGGTTTTCGATTTTCGGTTTTCCAAAATAAAAGTGAGAATTTACAATCGTACTCATAGCTGTACTTCCAGCAGTACTGTAACTCCTGCGTTCCCAATTTCGTAGAAGTTGTCCTACGAAAATTGCAGAAGAAGCACTCCTGGACGAAAGGATATTGTGACGATATTCTTTCGTCACAGCCTGGGGTTAGAGACCCGGTCCGGCACACAGTTTTTATCTGCCAGTAAGTTTCACATCGGCGCACACCCACTGCAGAGTGAACACACAATCTATTTCATAATCTACTGGCACCATAAAAATGTTATGAGGGTTTTTAAAAGAACTCTTTCGGTGCTATCCAGGACTGTCAGCAAAAGGGTTGTGCCAATTTATTATAATGTAGACCAAGTGGGTCTCTAGAAAATGCTATTATCTCATTAACTGTTATCCCCACAAAAAATACACTCCTGGAAATGGAAAAAAGAACACATTGACACCGGTGTGTCAGACCCACCATACTTGCTCCGGACACTGCGAGAGGGCTGTACAAGCAATGATCACACGCACGGCACAGCGGACACACCAGGAACCGCGGTGTTGGCCGTCGAATGGCGCTAGCTGCGCAGCATTTGTGCGCCGCCGCCGTCAGTGTCAGCCAGTTTGCCGTGGCATACGGAGCTCCATCGCAGTCTTTAACACTGGTAGCATGCCGCGACAGCGTGGACGTGAACCGTATGTGCAGTTGACGGACTTTGAGCGAGGGCGTATAGTGGGCATGCGGGAGGCCGGGTGGACGTACCGCCGAATTGCTCAACACGTGGGGCGTGAGGTCTCCACAGTACATCGATGTTGTCGCCAGTGGTCGGCGGAAGGTGCACGTGCCCGTCGACCAGGGACCGGACCGCAGCGACGCACGGATGCACGCCAAGACCGTAGGATCCTACGCAGTGCCGTAGGGGACCGCACCGCCACTTCCCAGCAAATTAGGGACACTGGGGTATCGGCGAGGACCATTCGCAACCGTCTCCATGAAGCTGGGCTACGGTCCCGCACACCGTTAGGCCGTCTTCCGCTCACGCCCCAACATCGTGCAGCCCGCCTCCAGTGGTGTCGCGACAGGCGTGAATGGAGGGACGAATGGAGACGTGTCGTCTTCAGCGATGAGAGTCGCTTCTGCCTTGGTGCCAATGATGGTCGTATGCGTGTTTGGCGCCGTGCAGGTGAGCGCCACAATCAGGACTGCATACGACCGAGGCACACAGGGCCAACACCCGGCATCATGGTGTGGGGAGCGATCTCCTACACTGGCCGTACACCACTGGTGATCGTCGAGGCGACACTGAATAGTGCACGTTACATCCAAACCGTCATCGAACCCATCGTTCTACCATTCCTAGACCGGCAAGGGAACTTGCTGTTCCAACAGGACAATGCACGTCCGCATGTATCCCGTGCCACCCAACGTGCTCTAGAAGGTGTAAGTCAACTACCCTGGCCAGCAAGATCTCCGGATCTGTCCCCCATTGAGCATGTTTGGGACTGGATGAAGCGTCGTCTCACGCGGTCTGCACGTCCAGCACGAACGCTGGTCCAACTGAGGCGCCAGGTGGAAATGGCATGGCAAGCTGTTCCACAGGACTACATCCAGCATCTCTACGATCGTCTCCATGGGAGAATAGCAGCCTGCATTGCTGCGAAAGGTGGATATACACTGTACTAGTGCCGACATTGTGCATGCTCTGTTGCCTGTGTCTATGTGCCTGTGGTTCTGTCACTGTGATCATGTGATGTATGTGACCCCAGGAATGTGTCAATAAAGTTTCCCCTTCCTGGGACAATGAATTCACGGTGTTCTTATTTCAATTTCCAGGAGTGTATTATTACAGTTGTCGGTAGAACTCTTAGGGTCGAATTAAGAAATGCCATCAGATCTTTTGTACGAATTTACTACTTTTACATGACAAAAGTGAGTCCCACAGTAATTATCTCACATAATGTCATCGTCACAAATAATGTTATTATAGTTTTTGGTAGAACTCTGTGGGTGATATTCAGAACTGTCATCAGAACTATTCTACGAATTTTGCTATATTAGATAAAGTGAGTATCAGATTAAAACAATTATTGTATAAACTATTATCGCCACAAAAATGTTCTTATCATTTTCAATGCAACTCTTCCGGTGCTATCCAGAACTGCCAACAGAACTGTTATACAAATTTATTTTTTCCAAACTGACAAATAATTTTTTACCATACCAAAATTTTGCCGAGTTAATATTCTCTTCCCGAAATTCTGTAGAACTATTCGTGTTTTGAGCAGGGAAATCTAGAACTATTGCATATAAATCAAGAACTGTGAAAAAAATTTATATTTATCGTAAAAGGAGTTCAAACTTCACGGGAAATGCTCATAAGCATTCCTTAATAAAGGCAGTTACTACTTAAACAATTACCTGCACAGAATATGTTACTAGTATTTTAGATAGAACTCTTACAATGCTATCCAGAGCTGGCATCAGAGCATACGAACAGACATAATTTTTTTTTAGTAAGAGTGCCCCACAATTAATCAATTACCATACAAATTATTACAACCACAAAATATGTTATTATGATTATCGATAGAAGTCTTGAGGTGTTAACCAGAACTGTTCATCAAAACTGTAGAACGAATTTACTTTTTTCTGTGGAGAAAGTGGGTCTAACATCAAAGCAGTTACCGTATAAAGTACCATCGCAACAAAAAGATATTATTAGGATTTTGGATAGAGCTCTAGGTGTTCTGTTCAGAACTGTTGTACGAATTTACTTTTTGCGAAAATTGACAAAGAATGTATTCGATAAGAAAAATGTTTCGAGTATTGTTGCTTTTCTCGCTAAATTCTGCAGGACTATTCCAATTTTGTACAAATAACTCTAGAACTATGACATTTCTATCAAGAACTCTGAAAAAATATATCTTTCTGAAGAAAAGGATTCCAGCTTCACAGTAAGTGAAGAGATTCCCTCCTTAAATTGCAATTATCTCGTAACGTGTTAGCTGCACAAAAAATTGTAATTAGGATATTCGATAGAACTATTGGGGTTCTGTCCAGAACTGTCATCAGAACTAGTGTACGAATATATTTCTATTTTCCGTAAAGAAAGTGTGTCCCATATTAAATCAATTTATCTCAAACCATTATCGCCATAGAAAAATGTTGTTGGGATTTTCGATAGAGCTCTTGGGGTTCTGTTTCGAACTGTCCTCAGAACTGTATTACAAGTTTAATTTTTGCGAAAATTTACAAAAAATGTTTTCGATACGAAAAATTTTTCGAATATTGTTTTCGTCGCTAAATTCTGCAGAACTATTGAAATTATGTACAAAGAACTCTAGATCTATGCTACATCTATCAAGAACTGTGAAAAAAATGTATATTTCTCGAAAAAGGGGTGTTAACTTCACACGACTAGATATCTTCCCTGGTCCTTAGCAACCGACCGACCGCCTGCTGGTCCGTGCGCGACTGCTGCTCCGTCGCGATTGCACTGCTGGTGCGTCCCCCACTCACTTCCAGACACACGACGGCGGAAATACTGGGTAGGACCCAACCATGCAGAGGAAACACGCCCACTGGCTAATCGACATCCCTGCACCAGGAAAGGACCGACCCAAGTTGCACAAGATGGTAATTGAAGGGTCACAGAAGCGCTCAGAGGATCAGTTACACGTCGCCGATGAGACGACCGACCTCTCAGAGCCGGTATGTGGACAACATTTAAAATAACTTGTCAAAGGAAATCACGCCAACTACACACACAACCTGACAAACACTTGCACGAAGACCTGAACGATACGCAACATTAACTAAGCACGCATGAGGACAAATGGGCGCGCACGCGCGCGCGCACACACACACACACACACACGCACACACACATACACACACACACACACACAAACACACACACACACACACACACACACACACACAGCCGACTCACGAACGACTAGCGAGCCAAAACGTGTCGTCCGGCACGACGACCGACCGACGATCCACCAAGACCGTGGCGGCAATGGTCGGGCGAGCCATGTCGACGCAGACCTCACTGCTGCTTCAACCCCACTGTACTAGTGCCGCATTGCAACTCCCCGACTGGCAGGTCCGGACTGCGGTCCAGACGCATTCTAATTGACTGCAGCTCGAACTCGAGACCCGAACTCGTTTACGACAGACAACGACCAGGAAGTAATAGCAGTTGAGCAAAGATACTACGAGAGGGAATATATCGATACACACTGCTAGCGCCGTTCACGATCAAGCAAAGCAGTGACAGTAGTAATTTAAATTAACGTAGTGAGGTGGAAGTACGTTAAAAATAGGGTGTAAAATACATGATGGCGGGCACATGAGCCACGCAAGGCTGGGTCAGCATATGTTCTTAGAGCATTATATGTAGGTACCACCTGAGACGTTTTCTGTAGGCGTCCTGTTATAAAGAAAATTTGTATTTTTTATTGTTTTATATCCAAAATTAAACCAATTTGTGCTGATTTATAGTAGTAATTTTAATATGCAATTTTGTTTCTGCATGTCTTATAGGAAACAAAAATCTCGGTTTTCTTTTGGCGAGCTGTCGAAAGTGGATGTAACACGCATTAACACACTGTAACAAAACCTGATTTAATTGCTGTGGAAGGGAGTGTTCTTCCTACTACCTAAGCAGCGCTGTGCGTGTATGTGGATTTAGTCGTGTGGAGGTATGCTAATCGGGAGTCGTCACGTTAACTGCACATGTAAATGTTTGGAAGCTTCGAGTAGGAGACACTGGAACGTCCACCTCGCTGCCTCGAGTAAGCTTCCAGTGTGTCTCAGCCCGTCAGTCTATAGAGGAAACAAACTTTCAGCTGTCCTTCATGGAAGTGTAGCTGCCGTACTGCCGTGACGGATTATGTACAGAACTGAAGAAGACCATTGCTATAAAAATGTACGCACCCCCACTGCAAGTCTGAAGTATCTCGGCCTGGAGGTATCCTGTTACAGTTCTGCTGGCGAAAAGAAGTTTCATCATTTCTAAAGCATTCACGTGCAGTACCACAAAATTTTTTAATGATAAGCTGTTTCGGTCTCGGTTCCAGAACGCCTTCTGATCACCTTCTGGAAAGCAATTTGTAGAAGAACGCCGATGCTGCTTTTGACTGTAGCTAAAGATAGTCCACACTCGACTGCAAACTTTAATCAATGGAAATCATCAGAATGAGTCTCCCTTCAGTGGAGTGAGCGCGCTTTAGAATCTTCCTGTTGGATTGAAACTATATTATGGACCGAGACTCAAACCAAGAACCATACCTTTTGCGTGTAATGCTGTTACCGACTGATCTACCCAGGCGCTTCAGTCTGGCGCGCGCAGCTGGTATGGTCGCAGGTTCGAATCTTGCCTCGGACATGGATGTATGTCATGTCCTTAGGTTAGTTAGGTTTAAGTAGTTCTACGTCTAGGGGAATGATGACCTCAGATGTTAAGTCCTATAGTGCTTAGAGCCATTTGAACTATTTTTTGGTCTACCCAGACCACATAGCTTCAATTTCCTCTGCACTTCCTTCCTGAACTCCAGAGATGCTCTCTTGTGTTGTTTGATGGACTAGCACTAGGCTATTTCAAAATACACTCCTGGAAATTGAAATAAGAACACCGTGAATTCATTGTCCCAGGAAGGGGAAACTTCATTGACACATTCCTGGGGTCAGATACATCACATGATCACACTGACAGAACCACAGGCACATAGACACAGGCAACAGAGCATGCACAATGTCGGCACTAGTACAGTGTATATCCACCTTTCGCAGCAATGCAGGCTGCTATTCTCCCATGGAGACGATCGTAGAGATGCTGGATGTAGTCCTGTGGAACGGCTTGCCATGCCATTTCCACCTGGCGCCTCAGTTGGACCAGCGTTCGTGCTGGACGTGCAGACCGCGTGAGACGACGCTTCATCCAGTCCCAAACATGCTCAATGGGGGACAGATCCGGAGATCTTGCTGGCCAGGGTAGTTGACTTACACCTTCTAGAGCACGTTGGGTGGCACGGGATACATGCGGACGTGCATTGTCCTGTTGGAACAGCAAGTTCCCTTGCCGGTCTAGGAATGGTAGAACGATTGGTTCGATGACGGTTTGGATGTACCGTGCACTATTCAGTGTCCCCTCGACGATCACCAGTGGTGTACGGCCAGTGTAGGAGATCACGCCCCACACCATGATGCCGGGTGTTGGCCCTGTGTGCCTCGTTCGTATGCAGTCCTGATTGTGGCGCTCACCTGCACGGCGCCAAACACGCATACGACCATCATTGGCACCAAGGCAGAAGCGACTCTCATCGCTGAAGACGACACGTCTCCATTCGTCCCTCCATTCACGCCTGTCGCGACACCACTGGAGGCGGGCTGCACGATGTTGGGGCGTGAGCGGAAGACGGCCTAACGGTGTGCGGGACCGTAGCCCAGCTTCATGGAGACGGTTGCAAATGGTCCTCGCCGATACCCCAGGAGCAACAGTGTCCCTAATTTGCTGGGAAGTGGCGGTGCGGTCCCCTACGGCACTGCGTAGGATCCTACGGTCTTGGCGTGCATCCGTGCGTCGCTGCGGTCCGGTCCCAGGTCGACGGGCACGTGCACCTTCCGCCGACCACTGGCGACAACATCGATGTACTGTGGAGACCTCACGCCCCACGTGTTGAGCAATTCGGCGGTACGTCCACCCGGCCTCCCGCATGCCCACTATACACCCTCGCTCAAAGTCCGTCAACTGCACATACGGTTCACGTCCACGCTGTCGCGGCATGCTACCAGTGTTAAAGACTGCGATGGAGCTCCGTATGCCACGGAAAACTGGCTGACACTGACGGCGGCGGTGCACAAATGCTGCGCAGCTAGCGCCATTCGACGGCCAACACCGCGGTTCCTGGTGTGTCCGCTGTGCCGTGCGTGTGATCACTGCTTGTACAGCCCTCTCGCAGTGTCCGGAGCAAGTATGGTGGGTCTGACACACCGGTGTCAATGTGTTCTTTTTTCCATTTCCAGGAGTGTAATTTACTCCTCGGTACGAGAAGTACTGGCAGTGTCCAAGCAGTGAGCGCTTGTGGTAGGTAATGCATGGATAAGACCACTGTGCGTGGCGAGTAACATCCGGGTTAGAGACTAAGTCCTGCACACACTCTCTATCTGTTAGGATGTACACTCCGCTGCACAGTGAAAGTTCTTCGGTCTGGAATCTCACGACTGCAGCAGGTCTTCATTGATGAGTCCCGCTTCGAACTGAGCTCCGATGACCAGCAGAGACTTGCCTGGAGACGCCACCTGCAGCGGTGGGATACCAACCTCAATGTCGCACGCCACGTGATCCGATAATCAGTAGTGATGGTTTCGGGTGCCATTTCCTTTTATAACAGGACCTCTTTGGTTGCCATCCACGTTACCCATATAGCACAGCGGAACGTCGGCGATAATGTACTCACCGTTTTGTAGCCATTCATGGCAGTACATCCCGGGCTCACATTTCTGTTAGATAAAGCCCGCCCCGCACACGGACGAGTTTCTACTGCTTGCCTTCCTGTGTGCCAAACCATACTTTGGCCATGAAGGTCGCCGGGTCTCTTCCCCACCTAAGAACGTTTGGAGAATTACGGACAGCGCCCTCCAGCCAGCTCGGAATGTTGACTACCTAACGTCCCAATTAGACAGAATTTGGCACGACATTCATCAGGAGGACATCCGACAACTTTATCAATGAACTTACTATGAAATAGTGACCCTTAACTGCTTGCAGGCCTTGACATATGTCAACGGGGACAGATGAAAATGTGTGCCCCGACCAGGATTCGAACCCGGGATCTCCTGCTTTTCATGGCAGACGCTCTATCCATTTGAGCCACTGAGGACACAGAGGACAGTGCGACTACAGGGATTTATCTCTGGCACGCCTCCCGCCAGACTCACATTTTCAACATATTGTCCCGCACTACATCCGTAGTGCCTCCGCCCATTATACTCATTACTCGCGGCGCGTTGCCGATTGCCGTAAGAATTCGGGCACTGTTTGTGCATCCGCACAGAAGAAGAAGGTCAAATGGCTGGTGAGCCTTAATATATATATATATATATATATATATATATATATATATATATATATATATGAAGATGGTATCTGTTCTTTCGGACATGTCCAAAAGAACAGATACCATCTTAGTGTATAACTTTATCAGTGCCAAGTCGAGTAATTTCTTGCGTAGGGGCAAGAGGTGGACCAAAGCGTTACTGATTGTTCAGTCTGTGGAGCTCTTTCTCTTGAATAAATCATCAAATTTTTCTAAAACAGTAATCATTTATTTGCCTGTATATGAATGTACATTGCATCTATCAATTTTTCCGTCCCATTGATAATCTCCTTCACGGGGCAATGTTTTTCTTAAATTTTTTGTGTTACAGTGTATTTTATTACTGTGTATATTTTTACTTCTCCTCTAAAATGTAATGTTATACCCTTCCGAGAGTAACTGGTCTGAAAATGATCTCACATAGGTGTAAATCGGCTTCGTTTGATAATAAAAATAAATTATTTTATGCGGTTAATACTGCTTTTTAATTTTTAAAAAAATTAGTAGGTCCCTCCGGCCACTGCTATTTCCACGAAGGATGTTTCTAAAAACAGTTTGTCAGGCAGAGTGCTTTTGTTGCGCTGTGTTACTGGCCATAGACGCTGACCTGCACAGATCCCTGAATCACCGTCGTAGGACAAAAATGAGCACATTCGTATATACACACCCTGAAATATGGGACAGCTGAATCGTTGATTACACTGACTGTATGTATAAGCAATCCAAAAATTTAGAAAAATATTTCCAACCCATGTTAAACAAGAGTTAGTCCAAACACTAGTCTTGCCTAGTCTTTACTACTGTGATGTAGTTCAACACGGCAAAAATAGTGAAAATTCTAGATGCCTCGAGCTAGTGATGAATGCTTGCGTTAGATACGTGTGCAATATACGGTTTTATGATCAGTCCTACATACTCTCAGCTAGGTTGGATACGTCCACATAAGGTACGCGATCTCCACACGATGTGCTTACTTCATCGATTTCTTAGTCACTGGTGCCCCCAATACTTATCTTCTCACATTAAACACCTATCATCATTCCACAACTGCAATACCAAATCGGATACGTCTAGCGTATTGGCTGTACCTTTACATAACACAAAATCTTTCTCCGTGTCATTCTCCATCTCTGCCATACGACTATGGAACGCGCTCCCCTGTGATCTGCATCTTATCCAGAACCACTCAACATTCAAGAGTCAACTCAAAACTTACGTATTAGGGACGGTATAGCCACCATTGTTGTGCCCCTCTCATCTCTTTCTTTCGCGTCTGCATCATAGCTTCAAACTTTACCTTCCTATTTCTCTTCCTGTAACCTAGCTACCGCCCGCCATGGTGGCCGAGCGGTTCTAGGCGCTATAGTCTGGAACCGCGCGACCGCTACGGTCGCAGGTTCGAATCCTGCCTCGGACATGGATGTGTGTGATGTCCTGAGGTTAGTTAGGTTTAATTAGTTCTAAGTTCTAGGTGACTGATGAGCTCAGAAGTTAAGTCCCATAGTGCTCAGAGCAATTTTTTAGCCTAGCTACCTCTTCAATATCTTTTTCACCCCTTCTATCGTCTTATGTCTCTGCTCGATGTGAATAACTTACAAGCTGCAAGAAGATAACGAGAAAATTCCCAACTAGCAATAGGACTGACATTCATAGAAGGAAAATATGTTTACTTTCATATACATAGTCATTATTATTATTATTATTATTATTATTATTCTTGAATGAGATTTTCACTCTGCAGCGGAGTGTGCACTGGTATGAAACTTCCTGGCAGATTAAAACTGTGTGCCCGACCGAGACTCGAACTCGGGACTTTTGCCTTTCGCGGGCAAGTGCTCTACAGTTTTAATCTGCCAGCAAGTTTCATATCAGCGCACACTCCGCTGCAGAGTGAAAATCTCATTCTGGAAACATCCCCCAGGCTGTGGCTAAGCCATGTCTCCGCAGTATCCTTTCTTTCAGGAGTGCTAGTTCCGCAATTTTCGCAGGAGAGCTTCTGTAAAGTTTGGAAGGTAGGAGACGAGATACTGGCAGAAGTAGGGCTGTGGGGGACGGGCGTGAGTCGTGCTTCGGTAGCTCAGTTAGTAGAGCACATGCCCGCGAATGGCAAAGGTCCAGAGTTCGATTCTCGGTCGGGCACACAGTTGTAATCTGCCAGGAAGTTTCATTATTATTCTTGATTGTTTTAATTATTTTTTTGATTGTTATAATTATCCTTGTACTACTGTTATAATCTCTATTTTTTCTTTAACATAACAAGTGGTATGTCCATAATGTTCTGTACAAACTGAAATTAGTTCAATCCGAGCATGCCTGGTTAGGTGTAAGAGAGAGCCTGAAGGCCTTAATCTTGCCAGGTAAAATTAATTAATTAAATAAAATAAATAAATGTAAGGAGTGAGGGCTGCCACCGCCAGCTGAGCGCTGTTACTGTTGCTGTGTGCCGGCAGGTGATAGACGCGGAGCTGCACAGCGGCCCCGCGCTGCCGTCCCTGGCTGTGATAGCGGTCAGCTCCGCCATCCTGGCCGCCGTCGTCCTCATCGCCGGCGTGCTCGTCTGGAAGTGAGTACGCGGCTGCGGCTGCGGCTGCAGAGTGGGCAAAACAAGGCGCGAGCTGTGGGCCGTCAGCACTGTAGCAATGGCAATAGCAGCCTGCGCTGCTGTGTGGAACGCTTGCTCTGACTAAGTTTTGACGGACAAGAATATCGCTGCTACAGTCAGAATGTATACAGGGCGTCCCTGAAGTCCGCTAACATTTGAAAATGCATTTATTCGTGGAATAATTTAAGTGGGAGGAAAAACTTGACACACATACCTGAAATGACAGGGGGTTATATTGAAATCAGAACAGAGTGAAAAACCGAATAGCAGATGGCGCTGGACAGGAACACGTCGGTGACGTGGCCAGACAATCGCGTATGAAACGAGCTGCAGTGAGATAGGAAGTCACTTGCCTGGCTGTTAAACACCTGTTATTAAGTACGACTTTTTGAACAGTTCTCGGGTATCCGACCGGTTAGCATCGTAATTTCCCCACAATATTTCGGCAGACGTACATGCTGCCATCTTCAGGTGGGTCCTGACGAATGCTGTGCTGTTCCTCTCGGCGCCCTATATACACTAGCCGTTACTCCCCTCCACCGTTCCTCTCCTGGTGTCTTCGGTGCGGCCGGCGCGGTGGCTAGTGGAGGTGGTAGGGGAAGCGGCGCCTGGGTCTGAACTGGGGTCTACAGTCTCCGTGCGGCCGCCGTCGGGGGCGGTTCTCGATCTCTGGGACCGCATCTTTCTCTCCAGGCTGAGTGCAGGGTTCCAACCCTGACTAAGTTGAAGGCCGCTGTCTTTATTAATTAGATCGATCTAATAAATAATCTAATAATCGGTCTAATTAATAAAGACAGCGGCCTTCAACTTATTCTGGCTTGCAACTCTGCACTCAGCCTGGAGAGAAAGATGCGGTCCCAGAGACCGAGAACCGCCCCCGACAGCGGCAGCAGGAAGACTGCATACCCCAGTTCAGACCCAGGCGCCGCTTCCCCCACAACCTCCAGTAGCCGCCGCACCGGCCGCACCGCAGACGCCAGGAGAGGAGTGGTGGAGGCGGTAACGGCTAGTGTATATAGGGCGCCGAGAGGAACAGCACAGCATTCGTCAGGATCCATCTGAAGATGGCAGTGTGTACGTCTGCCGAAATATTGTGGAGAAATTACGACGCTAACCGGTCGGATACCCGAGAACTGTTCAAGTTGGAAATACGCCGGGAAAACTTCAGATCGCATATCAAGTACGACTTTTATGCAGGATGGGGCTTCACCCCATAACGCTACTCCTGCGAAAGAGCTCTTTCGCACATTGTTTGGCGTGGATCGCGTGCTCAGCCGCCACTTTCGTCAAGCTTGGCCTCGCAGGACCACAGACCGGAATCTGTGTGGTTATTGGTGGTCTACCACGATCGTCCGCCCGCATTAGGGGTGCGAAAAGACAACATCCAATGGCAATAACTTACCGTACCTACTGATAAGTTCACAACATTGTCACTCCACTACAGGTATCGGTGGAAATAATAGCCGCCTAGGTGAGCATGTGTTACGAAGTAACTCGTCTCTGCTAAAAATCAATTTTTATGCTAATTGCTGGTTTTGTATCATATAAATCGTATAAATCGCCATCTGTTGCTCATGGTGTGCACTTTCTTTGTCAATTAATCTCCACGTCTTTTCAAGCATTAAGGCCAATTTCTACGTCTCTACCTACATTATTCCGTGAACTATTCCGTCTTCAGGCCATGAGTGGCCTACCGGTACCATCCGACCGCCGTGTCATCATCAAGGAGAATGCGGATAGGAGGGGCCTGGGGTCAGCACACCGCTCTCCCGGTCGTTATGATGGTTTTCTTCACCGAAGCCGCTACTGTTCGGTCGAGTAGCCACTCAATTTGCATCACGAAGCTCTGTGCACACCGAAAAATGGCAACAGCGCATGGCGGCCTGGATGGTCACCCTTCCAAGTGCCGACCACGCCCGACAGCACTCAACTTCGGTGATCTGATATGAACCGGGGTATCCACTGCGGCAAAATATTAATGGACTTTTGGGTCGCCCTGTACTCACTGACAAAAATGGGCTTTTGCTGTAGAAAAACTAGAACAGAACAGCTGAATCTTCTCGTATTGAGAACTTAGAAGCTGTGTCCTATGTTTTACTTAAGAAAAATTTTCAACAGCCAAGATCGCATAAATTAGTATTTATTGTTGCCAACAGGTTTCGAGAGTTATAATTTTAATCTTCTTGTCTTCAAAAATAATTTGTTATAAAACGTGTTCCATTGTGAGTCAATACCTCATGCCATGTTGTCGTCATGCGAACACATTGGTCTGTGGAAAATAAAACTATTTATAGTTCGCATACCTAGCCCTCACAAAGGCTTGTTAATTCTTACAACTCAAGTATGCGAATATGCCAATGTGCTTAACAGTAAAAGGTTTTGTTTTTGACAAAACTGTCCACAATGTGCTACATTGTATCCACTATCAAGACAACATTGCATGAGGTACTAACTCACAATGGAACACGTTTTATAACTAAATTATTTTGAAGACGAGAAGATGGCAGCTAAAAGTGTCGAAATCAGCTGTCAGCAATAAGTAATAAATTGAGATCTTTGCTACTGAACACTTTTTCCAAGAATTGAAAAAAGGAATTTTGTACAACAGCTTAAAATTTCAACAGTAAGAATGTTGGTTTTAGGGATGCTAAGGTGGTGTCAACATGCAAAATATACGTATACAAGCTAAAGAAAAAGTGGTCTATGCATGATAAATAAAAAGTGTGATCAGGTTTTCTCATAACATTGATATCACAATTTAATTTTACATTGGACTACACGTCCTCGTCTGATAAGGCATGTCTTTATTTCTTCTTGTATGTCTACTTATCTCTACCCTCCAGCTATAAAATGGCTTTTATACGTACTTGGTGAAATTAACTACTGTTTGACGCTAAATTCTAAAACACACTTTCTTCTACAGTCAAACGCCCATGCCAGACAAATTCCCTGCTTATTTTGTCTATCATTCCTTCAAGCCCCTAATTTTTTCCTTTGTCGGAGTGGCTGTGCGGCTCTAGGCGCTACAGTCTGGATCCGAGCGACCGCTACGGTCGCAGGTTCGAAACCTGCCTCGGGCATAGATGTGTGTGATGTCCTTCGGTTAGTTAGGTTTAATTAGTTCTAAGTTCTGGGCGACTGATGACCTCAGAAGTTAAGTCGCATAGTGCTCAGAGCCATTTGAACCATATTATTTTTTACTTCGGCTAAAACGCTGTCGGTTTATTCTTCTGTGTTTTTCGCAGCACCTACGGTCGTCATAAGTGCAATGCATAGCTTCAGAAATTTTTTCTTCATATCCAAACGGTGTTATTTTTTCTTTCCGCATGCGAATGTGTTCTTTGCGTCTTCCTTGCTTTTACCAACTTGTGTGATGTTACTACGCAGGTAACAAAGTGTTTCACTTTCTCTCACATTATTACTCAGTGTTTACCCGTGTCCAGCCACTTTTACATTCTGTCTAGTACTTATTCCTATCAATTAGAAGATATTATTGAGCATGGAGAGTTGCATCAAACCGGTCTCTGGACTGAAGACTACAACAACAACAATATTGAGAAACCATGATTTTGCAAAAGTGATTGTCTCTGGATTCAACTACGTCAAACAATACAAGTTAAACAGGAGTTCTGACAGCTCCAATTCTTTTCTGTACCGTTTCTAGCATAAAACTGTCGAACATCTTCATTTCTGTTAACTGTTGTTTACAAATTTTATTCATATTTGGTAAGTCATTGTTAAGTATTTGAAAATAAACTATACAGTAGACGATGCAGGGACCCAAGGAGGAAGCATTGTAAGGTCCTACAGGTATCAAAATATAAGCTATGTAGTATTTGCACATAATGACTTCTATAGCACACACTAATAATGTCATAACTGTACTACGTATACCAGATCTAATTAACGCAGCATGAATAATAGTACAAGTGTAAGCATAAATACAGCTGTAATTCCTAATTACAAACGCTTACAAACAATACAAGAAATAGAAAACAGAAAGAAGTCGCCATTACGTGAAGGTGTAGAAAATAACATAACATTTAGATGTCGTTACTTGTATTTTTCATTACGATTGCTGCCAGAAAGATTGCTTCACACCGGTAAGCAGACACAATCATTTTAAAATTTTACATGAAAGCTGCGGACCCATTACTCATCAACCTGCAGCACTGTAATTATCACGAGAAATATATGGTCTTCTCGTCAGTTCCATTAACATTCTCTCTTACTGTACTCAACATAGTCAAAGGTTTTGCGAATACTGCCTTTGTTAAGTGTAGAGACAGAATATATTCTTTTTTAACAATGTTAAAATGCTTATGAATCTCAACTTAACTGTCATTTTCGATCGTACAGTGAAAGAATCTTGGCCCAAGGCTGCCACAGATATTTTTAGGGCCACAACGTTTACGAGGATCTCATCGCTGTACATTCAGTAAGTAAATAAATATGGATTGACACTACATCGATGTAACGCTATAGAAGAGATGTATTGCGCCACGGTAACGTGAAATTAAAGCACCTAATGTAATGGGTTGGATTCTAGATTTGCCACAAGAGTTCCTGAATCTGATTTTTGGAAGAATGCTTGAGGTACTCTCTTGGCAATTATTCACATGCGATGAGTTAAGCTTTATTAATGTACTGATCATGAATGCTGTGCAGATGGTATTTTAACGTGTTTTATGCAAATTGTATTTATGTGTATTTTTGTACAGTACCACCTGAAAAATGAAATTGGCACTTCAAATCCGGACGAGTTCCAAAAATAATAAAGTAGCTGTTATAAGGACAGTGTGTTCTTCATATTCAAATCCATTAGGGCTTTAACTTGGCTTCTGAAGGTGACACTGGGTACCAGTTCTCACTATATCACAACATTATTACTCTGTTCAGCTGTGAGACATTTTTATTGTTTGTCTGACTGTCTGCTTATCAGACAGAAGTATGTTTGTGAATTGTTCCTTTGAGCTTCGCTCATAATGTTATTGTACCATATTTATTCAAACGTAGGTACAAGCGGAAACCGCCTGTTCTGATGCCGTGCAAGCCATCGGCGCAGGGCATCGATCCAGGGACCATGGGCTACGACGACCTGCCCGGCGCTCACGTGGCAGCGAGGCAGATGCGCGCAGCTGCGGCTCAGCACCCGCCGGAGGTGAGCGGCTCTGTGTACCTCCCACCATAGAAATATATTTCGGCCCTCTGAGTGAATATGACAGGTAACTATAGCTTAAAAATTTTTAATTTTAACACAAGGACTGACATACAAATGCTAGGCACGTGTATGTTATTGCTAAACGATGTTATTTCCACATTAGCTACTGGTAGAGCTTCGTGACAAAATGTCCCACTCATTCACGCAGCAGCGCTACCACAAGTTACAAGAA
Source organism: Schistocerca serialis cubense (assembly GCF_023864345.2). Taxonomy (NCBI): domain Eukaryota; kingdom Metazoa; phylum Arthropoda; class Insecta; order Orthoptera; family Acrididae; genus Schistocerca; species Schistocerca serialis. The sequence continues at coordinate 590,403,454 of NC_064642.1, forward strand.
ACGCTGTTGCACTTAACACACCACGATGGAAGAAAAATGCCAAAGGAAAAATAAGTGAGTTTCGGTGTAGCACTGTCGCATACAGTCCACAATCTTGTTGGAGAGTCGAAGCAAAGTGATCAGACAGGGAACTGTGCTGTTGGAAGTGCAGCCGATCAAATTGTGGTTGGTCAGCTCGTTAACGCGTTGCTAACGCGGCGAGTAGCGTCGAGGGAGTAGATATTAACTGCGAGCGGAAGAGCGGAGACCATTATGCACGTTTAAGTACAGGGAGGAACTTGGAGTGAAACTAATAATTTTAACGTAACTTTCCAAAAGTTGATGTACGCTCTACTTGCACACATATTATTTCATATTTTACTAGTGCTTCAGTAGCTCCCCTTCAAAATGATTTCACGACGCTATGTCTTCGGATTCAACTCCAGAAATCCTGTGTAGTATCTGAGACATCCTTACATCGCGCTTCTCCTTTTGTAGTCACGTACTGCATGTTTACATCTACACTACTGGCCATTAAAATTGATACACCAAGAAGAAATGCTGATGATAAACGGGTATTCATTGGACAAATATATTATACTAGACCTGACATGTGATTATATTTTCACGCAATTTGGACGCATAGATCCTGAGAGATCAGTACCCAGAACAACCACCTCTGGCCGTAATAACGACCTTGATACACCGGGGCATTGAGTCAAACAGCCGGCCGCGGTGGTCTAGCGGTTCTGGCGCTGCAGTCCGGAACCGCGGGACTGCTACGGTCGCAGGTTCGAATCCTGCCTCGGGCAAGGGTGTGTGTGATGTCCTTAGGTTAGTTAGGTTTAAGTAGTTCTAAGTTCTAGGGGATTTATGACCTAAGATGTTGAGTCCCATAGTGCTCAGAGCCATTTGAACCATTTGAGTCAAACACAGCTTGCATGGCGTGTTCAGGTACAGCTGCCCATGCAGCTTCAACACGATACCATCGTTAATTAAGAGTAGTGACTGGCGTATTGTGACGAGCCAGTTGCTCGGGCACGATTGACCACACGATTTCAATTGGTGAGAGATCTGGAGAATGTGCTGGCCAGGGCAGCAGTCCATCACTTTCTCTATCCAAAAAGGCCCGTATAAGACCAGCAACATGCGGTCGTGCATTATCCTGCTGAAATGTAGGGTTTCGCCTGGATCGAATAAAGGGTAGAGCCACGGGATGTAACACATCTGAAATGTAACGTCCACTGTTCAGAGTGACGACAATGCGAACAAGAGGTGACCGAGACGTGTAACCACTGCCACCCCATACTATCACGCCGGGTGATACGCCAGTATGGCGATGACGAATACACTCTTCCAATGTGCGTTCACCGCGATGTCGCCAAACACGGATGTGACCATCATGATGCTGTAAACAGAACCTGGGTACATCCGAAAAAATGACGTTTTGCCGTTCGTGCACCCAGGTTCGTCGTTGAGTACACCATCGCAGGTGCTCCTGTCTGTGATGCAGCGTCAAGGGTAACCGCAGCCATGGTCTCCGAACTGATAGTCCGTGCTGCTGCAAACGTCGTCGAACTGTTCGTGCAGATGGTTATCGTCTTGCAAACGTCCCCATCTGTTGACTCAGGGATGGAGACGTGGCTGCACGATCCGTTACAGTCATGCGGATAAGACGCCTGTCACCTCGACTGCCAGTGATACGAGGCCTTTGGGATCCAGCACGGCGTTCCGTATTACCCTCCTGAACCCACCGATTCCATATTCTGCTAACAGTCATTGGATCTCGACCAACGCGAGCAGCAGTGTCGCGATACGATAAACCGCAATCGCGGTAGGGTACAATCCGACCTTTCAACTGGTTCAACTGGCTCTGAGCACTATGGGACTTAACATCTATGGTCATCAGTCCCTACAAATTAGAACTACTTAAACCTAACTAACCTAAGGACATCACACAACATCCAGTCATCACGTGGCAGAGACAATCCGACCTTTATCAAAGTCGGAAACGTGATGGTACGCATTTCTCCTCCTTACACGAGGCATCACAATAACGTTTCACCAGACTACGCCTGTCAACTGGTGTTTGTGTATGAGAAGTCGGTTGGAAACTTTCCGCATGTCAGCACGTTGTAGATGTCGCCACCGGCGCCAACCTTGTGTGAATGCTCTGAATAACTAATCATTTGCATATCACAGCATCTTCTTCCTCTCGGTTAAATTTCGCCTCGGTAGCACTTCATCTTCATGGTGTAGCAGTTTTAATGGGCAGTAGTGTACATATATACCATGTCCCTCCTAATAGTTATCGTGCGAAATTTTTCTAAGATTTCGAAACAAATCTGCACGTTCGTTTTTGTAATGTACAGCTGTACTCAGCCCAGACTAATGGTGCTCATCACAGCTTTCATGCAACGCCGAACGTCAACGGAAAGCATCCGTTTATTTTCCTCTACAAATAGAATGATTTTTAATGCAGAGTTTTGCGTGCGAACTCGATAGAGTGGTCTCAGATTATTTTGTTGCGATATTCGTTTTAGCGATATGAATTAACTGGAACAGTGAAACACGAAGAATGACCGGTCCTCCAGCAGCGACTTCGTAGCGCTGCCGTATGGCGACAGTAGTCAGTGCGGACCAGGGCAGTGCCGTCCTGCTGGAGTACAGGGCTACGTGTTCTATTTTTTCTTTTAATACAAATCGATAAAAATAATATCGCGCTAGTCCAATTTGGGACCGCTCTGTCGAATGGGCTCGTAAAATTGCGCTTTAAAGATAATTTGTTTCTCACGGGAAGCAAACGCTTTTCGTCGACAATGGACGTCGTATGAAGGACGTGATGAGTAGTATTTGTTTCGGCTGATTCCAGCTACCCTCCGCAAAAAACGAAACTGCAGATACCTGCCAAAATTACAGAGAAGATAAGCCTGGCGATTCTTACAAGGGAGCCTCCCCATCGCACCTCCCTCAGATTTAGTTATAAGTTGGCACAGTGGATAGGCCTTGAAAAACTGAACACAGATCGATCGAGAAAACAGGAAGAAGTTGTGTGGAACTACGAAAAAATAAGCAAAATATACAAACCGAATAGTCCATGTGCAAGATGGGCAATAAGTAGGCAAATATGAACAGAGGAGCGCCGTGATCCCGTGGTTTGCGTGAGCAGCTGCGGAACAAAAAGTCCTTGGTTCAAGCCTTCCCTCGAGTCAAAATTTTAATTTTTTATTTTCGGTTTACATGACAAACTCTTATGTTTTCATCACTTTTTTGGGAGTGACTATCACATCCACAAGAAAATCTAAATCGGGCAAGGTAGAAGAATCTTTTTACCCATTCGCCAAGTGTATAAGTTAGGTGTGTCGACAACATATTCCTGTCGTGTGGCGCACATGCCGTAACCAGTGTCGTATAGAATATATCAGACGTGTTTTCCTGTGGAGGAATCGGTTTACCTATGACCTTGCGATCAAATGTTTTCGGTTCCCATTGGAGAGGCACGTCCTTTCGTCTACTAATCGCACAGTACTGCGGTGCGGTCGCAAAACACAGACACTAAACTTATTACAGTGAACAGAGACGTCAATGAACGAACGGACAGATCATAACTTTGCGAAAATAAAACTTTCACTCGAGAGAAGACTTGAACTCAGGACCTTTCGTGTCGCAGCTGCTCACGCTACCCACGGGACCACGGCGCTCCTGAGTTCACACTATCCTTGATGTTGGCTATCTTGCGCATGGGCTATTCAGTTTGTATATTTTGCTTATTTTTTCATAGTTCCACACAACTTCTTCCTGTTTTCTCGATTGAGCTGTGTTCAGTTTTTCAAGGCCTATCCACTGTGCCATCTTATAACTAAATGTGAGGGGGGTGCGATGGGGAGGTTCCCTTGTTAGGAGAGACATGCTTTTTACTCCTCGTGGCATTGCACAGCTGTCTGCGGAGATTGATGTCTGTACCGATGTCAGTGACTTTCAGTCCGCCCCCGCTAGCTGAGTGACGCCGGCACGATAGCTCAGCGTGTTCGGTCAGAGGGTTAGCTGCTCTCTGTAATAAAAAAAACTGGGTTAATGGATCAACGACGAACTGAAACGGGTGTCTTGCGAGGTCCGCCCCGAGGATATGCAACGAACTGAAAAAAATACGAACAAAATGAGATATAGAAAAAAGTGGTGAGCGTGACAGAATGTCAATCCTAAGGGCCCAGGTTCGATTCCCGGCTGGGTCGGAGATTTTCTTCACTCAGGAACTGGGTGTTGTGTTGTCCTAATCATTATCATTTCTTCCCCATCGACGCGCATGTCGCCGAAGTGGCGTTAAATCGAAAGAATTGCACCCGGCGAACGGTCTACTCGCCGGGAGACCCTAGTCACACTACATTTTTTTAATGATTTTCATATTTAATCCATTCCCATTTACAGCGGGGAAAAATTACTGTCCACATTTCCTCGCACGTGCCTTAGTCTCAAACCGTAGTAAGATACGATAAGATAAGAAACTCCAACATTATTAAAACCATTCATACAGGTGTACAACGATCACATGAAGTTAGGTATCGAGCAGTGGTTTACCACGTACTCAAGTATAAATTATTACTTAAAGTCGGAATTAAAAGACAACTGCGTATACCACGGCAAGGTATGAGACTTCTACGTAAATAAAATTACACAGGAAAGCGTAAAACAGATCCATAAAAATCAGACAAAGTTGTGGTAAAACCACACAATCAGATATAAAATCATTAGGCCTACGTAGAATCGTACATGTTAGAGGTAAAGAATCATTGTTAGAGATGTATCTGCGTTAGAACTACTAGTAACAAAGTCCTGCACTACTCAACAAAGAGTCATATATTCATACGCTTCGTAAATTATCGTACAACCACGTACGGTTTTTATCAAATGGCGGAAATCTATTGTTTTATCTTTCAAAAAGTGAGTGTAGAGCATATATCAGTAACAAATGATTAGGATATTAAAGTTACAGCATATTTCTCACAGAAATTTAAAACAGTGCTCCACATAAAATGTCTTCACGGTTATAAAACAGAAACTAGGTTCCCACAGAATATTGTGCATATAGCCAAAATACATCACTCTCATGAAGTTTCATGTGAGTGTAGACAGATAAGCTAAGCCGATCAATCAAATTCATGGCCGCAAGAATGGATACGTATTTCATCAAGGAACGTGTTTGAAAGTAGTCCTGTAAAGTGCAACGCTAATCTTACCCGATACCGAAATGTAGGAAACGCGGTAGCGTGGCGCGGAGAGGGGAGGGGGAGAGGGATAACGAAAATTATTTGAAATATGTATCTGTAATGCTTTTTACCGCATGTGCATTTCATCATTTTATAAGAAACTGAAAACGGAGACGGAAAAGGAAATATGTAAAATACGGTTACTGCTCGGTCTGAGGCGCTGCAGTCATGGACTGTGCAGCTGGTCCCGGCGGAGGTTCGAATCCTCCTTCGGGCATGGGTGTGTGTGTTTGTCCTTAGGATAATTTAGGTTAAGTAGTGTGTAAGCTTAGGGACTGATGACCTTAGCAGTTAAGTCCCATAAGATTTCACACACATTTGAACATTTTTTTTTGGTTACTGCTAGACGGAGCATTTGCGATAAGCGCCCCCTGTCCTAGCCTTCTTAATGCCTTCATCACTGCGACGTCTCTCTAAGCTGCATGTGGTTCTATCTTGCACTGTTTTACACGTGTTTTAACTAAAATGAACTAATGAATGATTGTCGTAATGGATGGTATTGCATAGCTTATGGTACGTAGCAATTTTCAGCAGTTATCTTTGTACTGTGGCACCGTATGGAAAGTACAAAGTACTTACTGTAGTTTTCTGTTTTATAGCATGAGAAAAAAAAAGATTTTGACTCGAAACTAGTTATCATAAAGAAAATTAATATTCCAAAAATGGTTCAAATGGCTCTGAGCACTAAGGGACTCAACTGCTGAGGTCATTAGTCCCCTAGAACTTAGAACTAGTTAAACCTAAGTAACGTAAGGACATCACACACATCCATGCCCGAGGCAGGATTCGAACCTGCGACCGTAGCGGTCTCGCGGTTCCAGACTGCAGCGCCAGAACCACGCGGCCACTTCGGCCGGCCATTAATATTCCAAATTCGACGTTTTTTTTTTTGCAATTTTCTGTTCTGATTTTGTTCTGTAGTATCGGTTCCTCCAGCGTCTACACCACTTTTACAGAATGCTCTCATCAGTTTCATGTTTCAGTCGTCTTTCCTACTACTGATTTCATCATAACATTTCATTCTTCATCGCAGCAATACTCCTAAATATTTAAACGGCAGATCTATTACCGTTTTCAGAATGCAACCAGTAACCTTCTAATCGGATGCAATCAGTTTCTTTCCTTCTGTTATGTTTTTCATCTTAAGTTTATCCCAGGCATATTTAAAGAGCGTTGTCGCTTAATACTTCGAGAGTAAAAACTATCTAAGAGTTTCTGCAGTTCCGTATGACATTCCCCCAAACAGTAAACAGTCCGTATCGCTGGCACTATCTAATGAACCGTTAATTGATAGTTGAAACGTTGGCGTTAGTATTATCATTCCTTGGGACGCACCACACTTAAATTTGATTTGCGTTGCACGTCATCGTCCATTACAATGTAGCACATATCTGTGACGGTACTCGGCGTGATCGCGTCTTGAAAAGCAACCAAGTCCTTCCGTATTTCATATTTTCGCATAAGGATCGAACACAGGGAACACTATTTTATACAGGTAGCAGAACGATATTTTCGACTTCTCAGTGTTGCAGTTGATCCTGACGTCTTCAGCAACGACAATTCCAGTTTGGCTCAAATGGCTCTGAGCACTATGGGACTTAACACCTGTGGTCATCAGTCCCCTAGAACTTAGAATTACTCAAACCTAACTAACCTAAGAACATCACACACATCCATGCCCGAGGCAGGATTCGAACTTGCGACCGTAGCGGTCACGCGGTTCCAGACTGAAGCGCCTAGAACCGCACGGCCACACCGGCCGGCCAATTCCAGTTTCCTCAGAACTGTCACTCATTAATAAACGTTGAAGACTGATGCAAGTTGCATCTGGAAAGTTCTGTGAATGGTCTCAGAAAATAAAGATAACTATAGTTACAAACAAAATATATTTACTGGCCTTCAAAAAAATCACAATTAGCTACAACGCAATTCTGACATCTGTCATAAAACTATTGGCTACTGTCAACAAACTCTTCTTGTGGAATCGCTCGAAACACCGTGGTCACTTGCAACGTCTTTCAGAAATAATTTAAGGCGGGGAAACAAAAGTTTGCCGGTGCCAGAACCAGAGGATAAGGAGGGTGTAGAAGAACACTCATTTCGTGTTTAGCGAGTAAGACGAGCGCGCTGACGTTGCGTGCATCTAACAACGCGTGACCTCGATTCTTCGAGCGAATCTGCAAGATGAATCTGCTGACAGTTTACAACGGCTTTACAGCCGATGTCAGAAGTATTTTTCAGCTAATCACGTTTACTCTGAAGGCCAATAAGGATGACTCTTGTTTTCTTTATTCTACGAGAACATCCGGCGAACTTTTCAGACACATCTCACATCTTGCGGTTGCAATGGCACGGATATTCTCCGAAAATTTACACTGATTAAGAATACATTGAACGTAGTCGATGTCCTCTTAAACCATGGATCCGTCGTGGCGAACCACATGGAGAGAACAATGGGATATCATATTACGGTATATGATTTCGGTATTAATTTTTGTTGTACTTTAACAATTGTAGCAGTCCAACTGCTGAAACGTTCGGCAATTTGCTGAACTTCAAGGCGCTAATAACTACTGCGTACTGTTGCTTCTGGATTATACTCACATTTGAAAAGAGAGATGCTGAAGTCTCCTTCCCCATTATTCTCCAAACCGAGCTTGGTTTCTGCCTCTAATGACTTATAACAAAAAAAAGGTCTAAATATAGACTGATTTTCGTTAGATTACGAAAGAAGTTAGTTTTGTGATTTTTGGTTTCTTCTGGGATACTTGTTCATCGAACAGTCCACAGCTGAACTGCCGGTTCATAGTGTTTCGTAGGACACTATGAACCAGAACTACACATGCGGACTGTACGATCAAGTTAGTTGTTTGTATTTGCCTAATGACTCCATCGCCAACGAAACATCAGTCTTTTATCCTCTTTAATAAACTATCATATCAAGATAATGCTGTAATACTATGGTTGGAACTTAAATAGTGGTAACTACTTATTCACAACCGATACAAAAGAGTTACGTGTTTGCATCTGTTACTGTCCTTCAAAGTAGTTACGTGTGCTGGAACAGTTCTGAAGAAAATGCCATGAATAGGTTCCTTCATCTTCGAAATCAAATTAAAGTCACAAAGACGTAAGTCCAGGGAGTACGGTGGATGGTACAGTACTTCCCAGTCCCATCGACCGAACAGAGCTGCCACCGCTTACGCTGTATGCGTCCGCGCATTGTCGTGCAAAATGATGGGTGGGTTGCACTGAAAGTGTCTCCGCTTCCTTCGCAAAGCTGGTCGCAGGCTCCAAAAACGAACAGTAACACTGTGCATTGACGGTCTGCCGTGGAGGAACCTAATGCATTGGGATAACACCATCACAGTCTTACACGATAATCACCATAATTTTAGACCGCTCCATTCTACCATCAACAGAACAGGCTCTGCTACCGGTATACTACGCCTTCCACATCGCTGGCAACGGATTTTACACAGCTCTGGTGACTACTTTGAAGGAGAGTAACAGGTACAAACACATGAATCGGTTGTGAATAAATAGTTGCCACTATTTAAGTTCCAACCCTCTTAGTGCTTTCCTTCCTCTCATAGTCCTGTGACTTTCAGTGATGGAAAATTCCTCTTGAGTTATTGACGCACATCATCCATACAAAAGTTCGGAGACTCATTTTATTCGTTGCGTGCAAGGGACTTCATTACAGTAACTGCGTTGGAAGCGTCAATGAACAACTCAAAACAACGGAAGTGCATTCCACCAGTCAGTTGTCAGCAGTCAGTGTTACGTAGTGGACGTGAGGCCTCACTGTGTCAACGTTAATGTGTCAGAAATCGCACTCGAGCATCATCTAAAAATTAAATGTTCTTTTCCAGAATGCTTTGAAGAAGCGAAACATGTTTGGAGAGTTTTTCCTGCACACTTTGACTCCCGAAAAAAAAGAGCAACGCGTGTACATCTGCGGTGGCATTACTGAAGTGCAAAACATGCGCGATTCTTTCTAGAAAAATTCATCACGTGTGACGGACTTCGTATCGTAAATACAAACCTACCACGAAACGATAAAAGGCAGAATTTCACATAAAGGTTCAGCGCTTTGACGACATAACCAACAGTGAAGCCAATACAACGCGATAGATAAACAGTATCCCAAAAAAGGATCTTTCTGAGGGGTCCCCATTATTAGGAGAACGTTATATGCGTTGTACTCAGATGGGTGGAACTTGAAATATTAAAATCGCCATCTTAACTTTTCTCTATTTTCTTACTAATTTTTTGACTTAGGGGGTACATCCTCCAGTGGCTCTTTGTTCTCTGTAAATTCCCAAAATGTGTCTTCTTACAATTTCATGGCCATGTTTCAAACCTACAAATAAGATAACTAGGACGATGATTTAACGTCTCATCGACAGTGTGGTGTAGATGTGTCATAGTGAGTGGTTCAGACGTTTCCAATTACTCTCATACACATTAACAGGCGACATATAATAAAGTTTGTACTGCTATCGAACACTTAGGTGTAGCGGAGTTCACTATACGTCAAGTTTAACGGAGAATAAAGTATTATTAGCCACTAGGAAATGTGGCAGCAGTTGGGCTTAGAAAGACGGTATGTTACAATTTCACTTTGCCTGTCCACTGGATGATACAGTTCTGTAGAAAACGTTCCTAGGCTCGTCTGATGGTAGACGTATTACACCAGAGACACCGCTTGCTTTGGGCACGCGGCAGTGTGTCTTACGACGCGAGACGGTGAGAGCACGCGGAGGAGAGGTGCCCACGGTGAAATTGTTTTAAATCGGTTATTTATGAGCTCATTAGCGGGGCAGGTGCGCGGTCGGCGGGCAGCTGCAGCGGCCGAGCGCTATGGCACCTGCCGAGAAATCTGTGCCTCCGCCCGCGGCCGTGGCCGCCTCTGCCTCCCTCACCTGCCGCTGCGCCGTCACAGCCGATCGCGGCGGGGCGGGCATTCCAGCGCGGTTCCAGGACAGCCTCCCGCCTGCACCTGCCCGGGGAGCTGGAGAACTGGAGCCGCCCGCCGCTCCGCTCCGCGCCGCGCCGACTGGATTACTAATGAGGCTGAGGGCAGCGCGCCCATCCCGAACGCAATTACCGCCATCCGCTGTTTAACGACGTCGTGAACGAGTGCCTGCCCGTAGCCCCCAGCAGTACTTGGCTTACCGCTGTTCCGGGCCCGTCCCTTGTTACCGCCGGACGCGCTACTACTGCCTTACATGCTACACTGACCATCCTCACAATTGTCCGATTCCTTAACTTCCGTTCGATACAATAGGTAAGAGCTGGAAACCAGCGAGGAAGTCTCAAAAACCTGTGTATTTCTTCGCGTAGCGACCCCGGTCACGAAAATTGACGATGGTTGCAGAAGCAGTGTCTGACCACGTGCCTAACCATATCCACAACCAGTGACGCCTATCGGCTGAGGATGAAATGGCGGAAGGACGGTGTAGTTGTTCCTTCTGAGGCCTGTTTCGACGGAGTACGTCGCCATCACTACCAACAAATTGACGTTCATTATTGGACAACAATCTCCTACAACTTTTCCCACACGCTAGAGTTATCAGTCGTCACTATCCTCCTTCCATCTGCACGTTTTCTGATGTCGTCCACCCATCTTCAATTAGGTCGTTGGCTCGAACTTTTCTGATCTCTCGGAATCCAGCAAGGACGTTCTTTGGTTCATCTATCACCCATTCACCTGGCTACATCACCAGTGCCTCCATATCATTTTCTTTACTGAGGTATTTACTTGTTTTCAAGTCGCTCACCCACGTACCTTTTTCCTTTGCACTCGAGCGACTCTATGTTTTTTTAGTATCTTTCGTACTAAAAGTTCGCCGGCCGGAGTGGCCGAGCGGTTCTAGGAGCTGCTGTCTGGAGCCGCGTGACCGCTACGGTCACAGGTTCGAATCCTGCTTCGGGCATGGATGTGCGTGATGTCCTTAGGTTAGTTAGGTTACTTTAACTAGAGGACTGATGACCACAGCAGTGAAGTCCCACAGTGCTCAGAGCCATTTGCAGTAAAAGTTCTGTCTTGCGCCATCAGTCAAAATTTTTGATAAATGCAGACTTACAACTTTCCGTTGCAGACATAGACGATAACTAGTCTTCAATCTCTATTCAATTTATTAAAATCAATCACTGCCAATTTTGCTACTCTGTATGAATAGAAGACAGTCGTTTATTACTTTGTGGTTTAGAACCTGGAAACTATGTTGAGGTTGTTAGTCCTGATACGGTTTTCTATCTGACTGACTCCTCATTCAAAGCAGCATTTCTTACTTTTTTTGGAGTCATTCATCGTCTGACTAGTTCGATGGGACACGCCGCACATCCTAGTCTTTTACGTTAATCTCTTCATCTCAGAGTAGCACTAGAACCGTGCATTCTCAATTACTTTTTGAATGTCTTCAGTCCCCTCCCGTATTCTACGCTGTACAACTTCCTGTAGTCCCAAGACACGCTCGGATGTCAGTGCGCGTTAGTTCGCCGCTTCCCATACGGGGAGATACACCGGCTCCCGATCGTAACCGCTCCACGGATTCGAGGGGCGTGAGTCGGCCAGCGTCGATTTGATTTATAGGTGGTTTCACACATATGACTAGGTGAATACCGGTCAGGTAACGAAGTCGCGTCTCCATTCGCTAACATTCAGAACTTTCGAATTATTTCACATGAATAACACTACCGCAGACCGGTGGGGTATACATACTCCGTCCCGAGAGGGGGATTTCGGGATGGCGACAGATAGGGTCTCCGGCCACTACCTTAATCAGCAGTATACAATCCATTAACAACAGTGGCGACATTGCGCAGATGTGGTACAAAGGCACGACAATGAGAAGAAGAACCAGTTCCCTCTAGTACCATGGAAGTTATTTCTTGCTATCGTAACACTTGTCCTATCATCCAGTCCGTTCTTCTGGCCAATGTTTCCCGTACGTTTCCTTTCTTTGCCGATTCTGACAAGTACTACCTCACCATCCGTGTTAAATTTAATAGAAGCTGTAACGCTTAAATTAATTGGCGAGTTTTTCAGTGTGGGTAGGAAAATAACTGTTGACGACCGATGTAGAGAGGGTATAAATTTCATGCTGGCCACACTCAGAATAGAACTAATGTGACCATTATTGTCCAGGGCGCAAAGCGTTAGACACTAGCCTTGGAGCTGCCGGCTTCAAAACCTGGTAGAAACGTCCCTGTAGGATAGCCACAGGGTCGACTCCACTTGCTATAAAACTGAGTACGGGGAATATTTCCCGCGGATGAAACGCGGCTTGGCCGAAGGACTCGCCATCCTCTCCTCACTAATGCTGCGGCGAACCTAACACTGTACTCTACTGGCATTTCGGTCAGAAGCCCGCTGAGCGCCAGACACGTAAATTTATATCAAGAAGTTAAGTGTTTGGATGTCCTTCTGGAATGGAGCCTCCTACGGAAGTGAAACATGGACGACGAGCAATTCGGACATGACACAATTAGAAGTTTTGAAATGTAGAGCTATAGAAGAAAACTAATGATTAAATTGGCAAGTCGGCTCATTAATGAAAAGGTACTGAATGTAACTGGGGAAAAAATAAATTTGACAACTTGACTGTAATGAGGTTTCTGTTCACGGAACACTTCCTGAAATAGCGAAGTGTGTAGGGTAAAAATTTCGGAAGGGGACCAAGGCTTCACTACTGCTAGCAGATTTTAATGAACATAGGTCGCAGAAGTTACTCAGAGATAAAGAGGCCTGAAAAGTAGACTAATATGGAGAGCTCCATTAAACAAGTTGTGGCTTGCACTTTGACCGCTCACCACTTCCACAAACAAATGAAAACCAGTGAAACTGACACCATATCGTGTTGCCTCCAAATTACCTGACTCGATATTACTCGCAGGTGTGATTGAAGCACTTTGAACGTTGGTTAATCGATGCTAACCATGTGATGTAGGTGAACAGAATGTGCAATACCACAGCTCAGATTCCACTCTTTATATGTTACACATTCCACATTCAAGATTCGCAAAGCAACAAAGAACGAATATTATGTACTGAAATAGGGAGGATAGAGTCCACTAGTGTCAATTTCAGTTTCACATGAAATCAAGAATAATTTAGAAACCAAGTTACAAAAATATAGTCAATGAATCCGTTATAAGGTTCAGACGAGCAAGAGAGAGAGGTGCTAGCAGTGAGCAGCAACATTGGCACGTGATGGCGCTTTAAGTAGCTTGCAGGCCGGAGCACCTCTCCGTCTTTTGCCCATGGATGCTGGCGGTTGTGCATGAGGTCCTATGTGATGGACACGGACGCTGCCAGTTGACTGCTCCTCGGCACCTACGAAAGCGACGCTAAGTGGCCCGTCTGGCTCCTATTTAAAATGTCGGTTCGTGCAAGCAAACACCGGGCTGTCAGGGTAGATACTATTTTCTGTTGGCACCATAGACGAGCGTTCCTACAAATGGCCGAGTCTGTCTTACAAGCGAGTTCAGAGAGAACACTCCAGATCTGTTAGGCTGTCATTGCTTGGCATCTCCTCACCGCTAACTGTCTCTCAGGAATGTATCCCTGGGCTCCTGCATCTGGCGTTCTTCTTCATACCAAGGAGCCTCTCTAAAGGCAAACACTATCCTGGTAACTGACAGTTAAAGCTTGAAAGGCTATCATCATTTGGGTCGTCGTCCCACGTCGACGTGGGGTCGGCCATGCTACTACGAATTTACTAGTGTTAGTTGGCCCTTCCTGTCGCCACCCCGGACCCCCATGGACGGAATTAGTGTACCTCAGCTGTCTGCGTCTAGTATAAGCCATGAAAGAGAGCGAACGGATTCAAATGTCTGCGAGTCGTGTAACTGAGGCAGAACTTGGGGACCAGCCCGGTATTCACCTAGCGGGATGTGGAAAACCGCCTGAAAGCCACATTAGCCGGCCGGTGTGGCCGTGCTGTTAAAGGCGCTTCAGTCTGGAACCGCGTGACCGCTACGGTCGCAGGTTCGAATCCTGCCTCGGGCATGGTTGTGTGTGATGTCCTTAGGTTAGTTAGGTTTCATTAGTTCTAAGTTCTAGGCGACTGATGACCTCAGAAGTTAAGTCGCATAGTGCTCAGCGCCATTTGAGCCACATCCAGGCTGACCAACGTGCCGGCCCTCGTCGTTAATCCGCCAGGCGGATTCGATCTGGGGCCGGCACTCCTACCCGAGTCCAAGAAGCAGTGCATCAGCGCTCTCGGCTACCCTGGCGGTTAGTTAAAACTTGAAAGATGTTGCCTTAAAATTGTCTAGGTCGAAACTTACTCCTGTAGAGAGGGAATTATGTTAAGCAGTTTCTGTTTCACTCTCGTCTCGGGGACACACATAAAATCGGAATGCATTTTTTTTTTCTTTTCATTTCTAGCTCAATATCTTCATAAATATGTAGTGTTGCACAGTCTTCAGACTTAAAGCAACAAGAACAAAAACTTCTTTTCGTTTTGGATTTGTACGGAAATTGTTATGAAACTGAAGTCTGAATCGCAGTAGGTAATCGAATGTAGCGCGAACACTGAAACGCGCATGCGCACCGACTTCCGGCATGCCTTACTCGTCAAATGACGCCTTTTGCGTTGGTACTGCCGCAGTGTGCTGTTTAGTGTCTGTTCAAAATGTTTAAAACAATTGATCAGACCGCCGGCTGTGAAGTACGGTTAGTGATTCGTTTTTGACAGCAAGGATGAGTGTGTGACACCATGGAGATGAGCGACAGCAAAGGGCGTAGTGGGTGACATCCTTCGAGGACGCACGGGGGAACGTCCACGATGAACCGCGATCACGCCGACCATCAGCAATATCAGAAGATTTTGTCAAAGCCGGACAAAAAGATTCGCGAAGACCGGCGACTAAAAATTTCCACTTTAGCGTTGAAACTTCCCAACGTGGGTCTAACAACTTTGTACAAAATTGTCTGCGAAAATTCGCAAGTCCGCAAAGAGGGTGGACTCTGGCTCCCAAGGCTACTTAGTGAGAAACATAAAATGGGAAGATTGGCTTGTGCTGTTGAATTTTTGGACCATTGTCATAAGGAAGGTCATTAGTTTTTAGACAACATTGTCGCAGGGGACGAGATACAGGTTTCTCACATGAGCCGAGAGTCTAAAAGTCAATCAGTGGAATGTCATCACACCAAATCACCAGTCAAAGTGAAGGAAAAGCAGAGAATCTTAACGCGGAAGGTTACGGCAAATGTGTTTTGGATAAACATAGAGACTTTTAATTAGAGTTCATGCAGTAAGAGACAACAATAAACGCAGCCACATACGGCGTTACCCTGACTCATCTTCGGCTTGCAATACAGGCAATACAGAAGAAGTGAAGTGGCCTTCTGAGGTTTGAAGTTTGGTTGCTTCATGGTAATGCAAGACCTCATTCTGCCTTGCACTCCCCAAATCTGATCAGATCTTTTGGATGGGATCAGATTGTCCATCCACTGTACAGTCCAGACTGAGCGCCGAGTGATTTTCACTTGTTTCGCTGCCTAAAGGAATTCCTCAGCGGCGGAAGAAATAGTAAAAGAGTGGTTATCGTCAGAGGCGGCAGACGACTAAGACTTAAGGATACAGAAACTGTAAAATACTATGAAAAATGTTTAAACAGACGTGGTAACTATGTAGGAAAATAGAGAAACGACTGAGGAATTAAATAAAAATACTTTTTGAACAACTCTGTGGTAGTTTGTGTTCTATAAGAAGTCATACCGCACTTTTCGAGTAACCCTCGGAAGCTGTACACCTACAGTGTTTCAGTTTTATTTATTTATCTTTCACTCTTCGCTACTCAGTCAAACTTACAGGCTTGAATTCGTTTCTCTTCTGATTTAACTCTCTACAACGTTCTCTAATAAGTTAATGACTGTTACCTTAACACATGTTCTGTCATCCTGTCACTTCTCCTTGTTAGTGTTTTCCATATGTACTATTCTTCGCTGATTCTGCGAAGAACCTCCTCCTTCCTTATCGATCCATCTAATTTTCGACATTCTTCAGTAGCACCACATCTCAAACGCTTCGATTTCTTTCTTTTCTGGTTTTCCCGCTGCGCATGATTCACTGCCATGCAATGCTTTACAATATCAGTAATTTCTTCAAGTCTGGGTCTATGTTTGATGGTAATGGACTTCTTTTGGCCAGAAGTGCCCTCTTTTCTGTGCTAGGTGCTTTTTATATCCTTCTTGCTTCGTCCGTCATGGGCTATTTTCCTTCCACGACAGCAGAATTCCTTGATTTCGTCTCATTCTTAATCAAAAATTTTGATGTTAAGCTTCTTGCTGTTCTTATTTATGCTTCTTACCATTACTTTTACCTGTTTCCGGTTGATTGCCAGTTCATTTTCTGTCCTCATTAGACTGTTCATTCAATTCATTAGGTCCTGTTGTTGTTCTTTACATTTGGTGTGGCTAGCAATTCCTTCGGCGTATCTGGTATTGATATCCTTTCATCCTGAATTTTAACCCCACTCTTAATCCTTTCCTTCACTTCCGTCAGCCGGCCGGAGTTTCCGAGCGGTTCTAGGCGCTATAGTCTGGAACCGCTCCGGTCGCAGGTTCGAATCCTGCCTCCGGCATGGATGTGTGTGATGTCCTTAGGTTAAGTTAGGTTTAAGTAGTTCTAAGTCTAGGGGGCTGATGACCTCAAATGTTAAGCTCCATAGTGCTTAGAGCCAAATGAACCTTTTTTTCTTTCTTTTTTTGTATGGGCACTTAGTTCTTGGTTTACCTATTTTACAATCCCCTCTTGATCCTAGCACATCCTGTTGTTGCATATAGCTTACATGAAATTTTTTTTAATGTGGAGCATCTTGCACCATTTTACATTGTGGAACATTTTTTCGAGGTAGGCAAAGCCTATGAACCTGTCTTGATTTTTATTCCATTATCAACCACAACGTCAGGGGCTACCTCCGTAGTGGCTTTGCAGTTTATAAGTAGTCTAACGCTATTTACTGAATTATCAAACCAGTTTGTTGTTTTGCTTGATTAATATTCAATGGTAATAACTTCATTAAATAGCTTCTCCATTGTGGAGAAGAAGTTAAGCGGCATGTAGTTTTCAGTGTCATGTATGCTGTTTTTTCTTGTCATGTGGAATAATTAAACATTTTCCTTTTCTAGGGTATAATCGTCCTCTGTAGTAATTCCCGAAATAGTTCAACGAGTTACTTTTCATCTTTTTTAAACTGCAGGTTAATGACAGCCCCGGACAATCATCATATCAAGGTGTCTTTCCCTCCGAGATGAGTCGCAATTGTGATCTCTTCTGTCTTGCTTCTCCTTCTTTATGTCAGAAGACATCGAATAGCATTGTTTTTAATTGCCTTTCTCTGTTATTAGGGTACATGGAGTAAGTTTATGTGGTGAACAAGTAACATAGGCTTTTCGTAGAGTAGGCCTCTCTCAATCCCTTCTTTCCCTACTTCCATCTTCTTCTTCTCTCTCTCTCTCTCTCTCTCTCTCTCTCTCTCTCTCACACACACACATACACACACACACACACACACACACACACACACACACGCTTCCTGAGTCGACAACAGAAGAAACACACACATCTTCTGAAGGGGTCTGAAAAACAGCATTTACACATTCGGGATGTTTTGAACGGAATGGGTCCCGTTACTGTCCTTAGTCACATACGAACTACGCAGCAGTCTCGATTTATTTCACAAGCCAAGTGTTTTATGTAGTCGGATATCGTAAAGCGTCAGCTCGAGTGAACTCAGAGCAGCAATAAAATCTTCATTATCGAAGCTTCAGCAAGAAACATTTAATTCTAGGGTTCGTTTATTTTCTTTCCAGTTCTCTGTCAGCTTGTCCCTAGTGCGTCGTGATTCGTTAAAATTATTTTTCGAGAAGCACTATAATATCTGGACAGCACTGGCCGACATCTTCCGGCTTCCATAACAGTGCTCCTTTGTCTAGATGACTTTATATTATTCCAGTCATTAGAATCGTTATTAGTGAAGGAGCGTAGGTTGTGTGTGTGTGCGCGCGCGCGTCTGTGTGTGTGTGTGTGTGTGTGTGTGTGTGTGTGTGTGTGTGTGAGAGAGAGAGAGAGAGAGAGAGAGAGAGAGAGAGAGAGAGAGAGTGAGTGTGAGTGGGCGGGCCATATTGCTGTATGTCTGTGCATGCGTGTGTGTATAAAGAGGCAATCTAAGCGGGTTGGTAGTTGTATAGTTGCCCGCTTACGTTACTTATATTGGCCCTACTATATTTGCTGTAAAAATCAGCAACCAAATGAGCAAAACAAACTTAATTTCTTGAGCAGTTTCTGACATCTAGAGATCATCAGAGTTTAGAACTGACGTATCCAAAATACTGCTGTAGTTAAAACTGTAATTGCATACTATATGTATCAGCATTGATGGCGCTGTGAATCCCTGATCAGATTCAAAGAATAGTAAAGGGTGACACGCCGCATGGGTAAAAGCATTAAGATGGCGAGAGCCGGTCACCTGTTTTTCAAAGGGTAGCTGGAAGCCCACGTTACTGTCTGGAAAGCTTATTCCACATCATAGATTCTGCTCTACCGTTCTTCACTGTCGTCAGTATACATGAACGATACATGAACGATACATGTGCTCCTCCGGATAATGGAATACAAACGGTGAACTGTCGGAGCACTAGGTCTGTTTTCTCATTTTCAAGTTTCATATTGGCCTAACCATTGAACAAGGATAGCTGTATTTACTGAAATTCGCATAGTAACATACAGTCGACACTGGAAACAGTTGAACAGAACAAATTGGCCATTTCCGAGTAGGACTTCCGCTCTGAAGTTTCCATACAAACTTGATTATGTATATAGATAAGAGTAATAATTTTGTGTGGCTGAACAGCCTGGTGCCAGTTCTATTCGACGCCACATCGGCGACGTAAGTGTTCCTAATATACACTAGTTGTCCAAATGGGGAAATGGGACTTACAGTTTAAGGCTGAATCTGAGTGTGTTACTTCTGGTGTTTCCTTACAACATTGAGAGGTGATGGATTGATTAAACATAAGACTGAAAAATCCGTTTTCCTTGTATGCACAATACTTATAGATCACCAGATCCAACATATATTCACATAGTTTTTGATGAGTAAGTTTTACAGTGTCAAAATACGTGACATACATGGCAATATTTTTCAGCTGCATTGATTTATTAGTACAGCTTCAATTATTTATGAAGCTGAAGGATCGTGGACATTAGTATTTGACAAAGATATCTTAGCAGAGGGACTAACAGACAGTTCGATAAAAATGACAAAAACATTTTTCTTCATGTAATATAATTACAAGTTGATATTCGAATTTTTTCCGGTATTGTAAAACCTCGCTGCATGACAAATTTCGTGCTTATATATCAATGAGAAGTACCTTATATGTTTTGTTGAGTGAGCTAGTGAGTATAAAAACACGTGACATAAATAGCCATACTGTTTGACTCTACTGACAAGAGACTATAGACGGTAATATCTGATCTAAATTTCAACTTATACAACTACGTTTCTGAGAGAAAGAGTTCGTAACAGTTGGACAGAGAGACTGACAACACAAGGAACCTATAAGGTTTCCGGTGTTTGCTAACTGAGTTGCGGAACACACATAACGAGATATTATCAAAGAAAAGCATTTACTTACAATAGTCATAGCAGCATTTCAGAATGCATTTAAAAGCTATGACCTAATAGTGACAATCATCGTACTGTGTAAATACAAAAGCTGCAAGTGGTGACATAAAGTTCCTGTTGTTCTGTTAGCATAATTATTTATATATAGTTTTCTTGTGTCATAGGAAAATGAGAGATGACCTGTTGAAGAGGATTGTAGTGAATTTATTACAATGTGTCTTCCTGACATACACTTGAAATATCCTACGGGTGTTAGGTAAGCTTACATCAGGGTGGCTACGAGTTTATTAAAACCTCACTACCCTTGACTTGGAGCCCAAAGTCTGAACCACTCCGCCCTCTCTCTAGGTGCTGCCGATATAGGTGACGTTGTAGGGGTGTGTGGAATGCGGTGCGAAGTCACCGTTTTAGGAATGAAAATTACCGCAGACCTGTCGTATATTTTGTAAAATTTCTGGGAGACGTCACAAGATGTCTGGCAAGTCATTAATAATGTATGCTGTTGAACACCAAATGGTAAAATGAGTAATAATCGCAATGAAAAATCATAAATTAAAGTTGTTGTATGATCCACAAATTCCGAAATAATTCTCTCAAAGACTGTTCAAATTCACCAACACTACTGAAAACACCAGATTGTAAATGTTAAAGGGCAATTTTAAGCATATGGACAAGGTAATTACTCATAGGAAACTCGAGTAACTTTCATGAAGAAGAATCAAATTGCCTCCAAATCCGCTGTGAAGAAAATTAAAATGGCTGACAGAGATAATTGTTTTAATTTTTATTATAAATCATCAATAGTCGTAGATCCAGATAACAGTCGCATATGGATGACTTAAGATTAAAGATTTTATATTATGTTCTGAAGAATTTGTTTTAGTAAATTAAGAGTGAATTAGAGCAATAAACACTGGACACTGACACTTCTGTTCCAGATGATCGACATGAAGCCGAATGTTGTCTACCCAAATGGCTACAGGGGTCCTGAGGAGCCAACGGTATTCATCTGTTCAGATCCCTACAGCAAAGAAGAACTGTACAACCCCGTCTACCAGGAGCTGTCGCCAGGTATATTTAAGCACTTCAAGCCACCGCTTGCTGCAGCGAGAGTTTAACTGATGAATACCTCATCATGACCATTCAACCTTTACAACCACGCATGGATTGCTATGGTCTTTCAGTCAATTTATGCTTTGTGAAGCTCTTGGAGATTTTTCTATTTAAATGTTACCAATCCTTCCTCACTTTGTTATAGGTATTCAGTGGTGTAATTTTTCCTTCCTCTTAGAATGAGTTTGAAAGACCAACACCAGAACCGTAATGTTGTTAACATTGGCTGCGATCTTCCTCAGTTGCTCTTCAGTTAGGTTTGTCTAGTCGATAAGGACAAATATTCTCTGCCGTTTGCAACTAACTTTTGCAAAAGAGGAAAATACTGGTTCCTACCTACAGGGTATAATGTGAACTGTATCTGCAATAATTGTGACATAACGGAAATATCTTTCAGCCAGAGATCATATCTGCAGTGGTAGTAACAGTGGTCGTTCGTGCCCATCAAATGTCGTTCGTTACTTCAGTAGAAGTTATTCTATACAGTGTTTCAGTGACTCAGCTACACAATCATGAGTCCGGTGTCAACATGGATGATCTGGCACTCAACCACTGATAGTGGGAGTCCAGATGGAATACCCAGAACTAAAAACACCAGTGTGTATTGAGAATAACAGAGCCCATGGAGAAGACCGTTAAACACCATTCAAGAGAAGATTTCTACTGCCATCCTTCAAACACATTCACTGGATATAATTAATAATCTTGAGGAGGCTAAACGAAAAATGAGATTCAGATCTCTCGAAATGTAGATTTTGTGTCGCTTCTCCTATATATCTTCACCAGGAGACTGCCACAAAATTATAGCAAACACTAAGAATAACTACTATCTAAAAAACTGTAAGTCACAAGTTATTTGCATTTCAATTTAGTTCTTCCCGTGTTTTCTCTATTTGTCTCAACTTTATCTGTCGCGCTTGGAATAGTAAATAAGTGACAAAACATGCGTGATTGAGCTGCCTCTTTGCAGCGTTTACTCATCACGGCTTTTGTTTTTTTTCTCTTCATAATTGCTAGTTGCAAGGATAATGAATATGATTAAATTTCGTTCTGGGTCTCCCGCTGATTATTCAAATCGATTTTAGGCTACCGACACCCATTAAAGCATTTAACATGTAAATTTGGTTGCTTCCTCATATTTATAAAGGAGCAACTTCAAATAATAACCTATTATTAGGTTATGCACCACCGATTCTGTCCTTTTGTTTGAGAATTACCACATGTCCGTATTTCTGTCAGCTGTCTCATTCCATCGCAAGGACACACTGAATTAGCAAATTTATTTAATTACTGTAAATATTTTCAGCACTTCGATGTGTAAAGCATTTACTTAGAATTCGTATGACTATTTCGAACCCGAGATGGGAATGCAGTGTTTCTTCCCTATTGTTCAATCTGTACGTCGAAGAAGCAATGGTGGCAATAAAAGATTAGTTCGACAGTTGGATTAAAATTCAAGATGAAGGAATAATAACGATAAATTTCACCTATGACCTTACTGTCTTTAGTGAAAGGACCTTTGAGTGGATTGGGCAGTCTATTCAGTCTATACAGCCAAAGACTAAGCCGCAGATAAACGAATGCAGAGATGGAACTAACGATTAACTAAACTAAGACTGTAGGCTACGAAGTAGATGGAGTTAAGGATTCTGCTATCTTGAAAGCAAAAAGCACTTGGCGGACGAAGCAAACATCAGACGAGTATAGTCAAAGACGGCAGTATCCGCCAAAAGAACTCCACTAGATCAAGCATGAGCTTTAACTTGAAGAAGAAATGGCCGAGAATGTGCATTTAGAGTGCAGATCAGTACGAAAGTGTTTCATTGACAGTGGGGGAACAGGAAAGGAAAAGAATCGAAGCATTTGAGATGCGGTGATGTAGATGGGTGTTGAAAGATGTCCAGCAAGTAATTGAGGTCATGGTCAGCATGTCGCCAACGTCAGAAACGGTGCATATTAGTCTGACATCAGAATGATGCTAGGGTTTCTTCCTCCCAAGACAAGTAACTTTGTCTTCTCCTAAAGCATATGCCACAAAGCTAATATTCACATAGTAAACTTAAATTGCAACTAACATGCAGTACTGCGGAGGTGACTGAAATGGAAGTACCCAGTTCTGCAAATGGCAAACAGAGTTTTCTTTAGCACAGAAACGAAGAGAAACGTTATACACTGAAGAGCAAACAAACTGGCACATCGGCCTAATGTCGAGTAGGGCCCCCGCGAGCATGCAGAACTGAGGCAACACGACGTGGCATGGTCTCGACTAATGTCTGGAGTAGTGCTGGAGGAACTAACACCATGAATCTTGCATGGCTGTTCATAAATCCGTAAGAGTGCGAGGCGATGGAGGTCTCTTCTGACCAGCACGTTGCAAGGGATCTCAGATACGCTCAATAATGTTCATGTCTGGGAAGTTTGGTGGCCAGTGGAAGTGTATAAACTAAGAAGAGTGTTCCTGGAGTCAGTCTGTAGCAATTATGAACGTATGGGGTGTCGCGTTGTCCTGCTGGAATTTCCCAAGTCCACAATGGACATGAATGGATGTAGGTGATCAGGCAGGATGCTTACGTATGTGCCACCTGTCAGTGTCATATTTAGACGGATCAAGGGTCCCGTATCACTTCACACGCTCGAGACCATTACAGAGCCGCCACCAGCTTGAACAGTCCCCTACGGACATGAAGGGTCCACGGATTCATGAGACTGTCTGCATACCCGTACACGCCCATCTCCTAGATATAATTAGAAACGAGACTCGTACGGCCAAGCAATATGTTTCCAGTCATCAACAGTCCAATGCCGGTGTTAGCGGGCGCAGGTGAAGCGTAAACCTTGTGTCGTGCAGTCATCAAGCGTACACTAGTGGGTCTTCATCTCCGAAAGCCCATATCGATGTTGTTTCGTAGAATGGTTTGCACGCTGACCCTTGTTGATGGCCTAGCTCTGAAACGTGCAGCAATTTGCGGAAGGGTTGTACTTCCGTCACGTTCAACGATTATCTTTACGTCGTTGTTGGTCCCCTCCTTGCAGGATCATTTTCCGGCCGCAGCGATGTCGGAGATTTGATGTTTTACCGGATTCCTGATACTCACGGTACACTCGTTAAGTGGTCGTACTGGAAAATACCCACCTCATCACTACCTCGGAGGTGCTGTGTCCCATCGCTCGTGCGCCGACTGTAACACCACGTTCTAACTCAATCTTGATAACGTGCCATTGTAGCAGCAGTAACTGATCTAACAACTGCTTGTTGTCTTGTATAGCCGTTGTCGACCACAGCACCATATTGTTCCTGTTAACATGTCTGTGTATTTAAGTACTCATGCCTATACCAGTTCCATTGACGCTTCACTGTAATAGCGTGTAGTTTATTGACGCTAGACTGTGTTTAATTTGCTACGTTAAAATGTAATCTTACCTGTATGGTTAAGCCACAGGTTGTTGAAAGGAACCATATGCAACGAACCGAATTCCCTTCCTTCCATATACTCACAAAAGGCTCCACACCCTCCTACTCTCTCATATTTATGCATAAAAGAAACAGTGCACGTTTTCATTGCGCTCCAGAGCACGAAACAGTAGCAGTTCAGCCACAGCTCTTCTCCAACGAGAAAATACTACAAAGGAGACTATAGTAGCTGGCACAACTTGCCCCATAGGCCCTCATAAACACGGCTCGATATACGTGGGACTATTTGCTTAATGGACAATGCAGTTTAAATGGAATTTATGCATAAATAACGTTACATTTATACATGTTTTTGTTGGTAATCTGGCTCATGTACTGTGCATCATCAGTCTCTTTTCCATTTAACAAAATGGAGGTTCTGATGAGTTCGTGTACGCGTAAT
Organism: Schistocerca serialis cubense; assembly: GCF_023864345.2. NCBI lineage: Eukaryota > Metazoa > Arthropoda > Insecta > Orthoptera > Acrididae > Schistocerca > Schistocerca serialis. Next base: position 590,428,313 of record NC_064642.1, read on the forward strand.
GTGCCAGTAGCACTAGAGTGGGAAGGCCGACACAGCACCCAGAATTAATACCAGGGGTCTGTGCCCGAACGAAGCCCTGGCGTTACTTTTGTGCGTCTGATCACAGAGCTCCAATTAATTACTTGGAGCAAAAAACCGATGGCAGCAATTACGCGTTTATTAAGAGAGCAGTGATTAATTGGTACTACCTACACGTCAGTCTGGCTCAGCCGTCCATTTTTCCTCTGTGGGAACAGAGGATGTTCTAGAAATAAACATCTGAGATAGACGTGCTGCACGTAGGCACTTAGCATGTTTTTCCGGAACGTAACATGATTGTAAATTGCTAAGTACTACAAACAGTACAAACAATTAAAATACTTTAAATGTTTTCCAATTCTCATCGCTCTTGAGCGAAACCTGTGTAATTTAATAATTTTGTTCTATTTAACTTACCAGTACTGAACCGTCACTTCCTCTCTCATTGTCGCAACACTATACTGTAGTCTTCTGACTTAGGGACTCGTAGCACGCTAGGGTTAACGCAGTAACGCTTAAAATTCTTTTGGGTGATTCGTTATTTGATTTACATATTTACGATAATGATTGTATGCTTACATGTAATTACGAGTATATATTTATGTTGAGGATTTAATTAAATGAGTTACTTTGTCCTTGGGAAATACTGTGAGATGCAACAGTTCCACGGAATGAGAACTGGCTGGGATCACATATTTCAAACATGTAATTTTATATTATTTGAGCAGTTTATCGATTATGGACCACGACAACCTTAATTTAGTTTCTGGTGCCTGTTAATTTTCCTTTGACCCACCTACCTTTCATCAATTCGCCCTGTCTAGCATGACGTTTACCTGCTTCGTTCTCACCAGATGACCGTTCCCTACCTTGGAAAGTCCAAAAAGTGACAACGACTTTCCTGAAGGACTCTTGGTGCTACTCGTCTCTTAGATTTAACGTAACAGTGCTCTATCATGAAAGAGTTTCTGAATCGAAGACGCTTCCAGTCCTCTTGACGTTGCCCATGTGTTTTACATAATGTCAGAAGTGAACTCTGTGTGTAGGTCTTGTACTGGAACAATCTTAGTAAATTTTATTTCGAATTACACATCCTGTTTACGTAATTTGAGTCAAAAATATTGTGCGTGGTATATCTACACTTACGTTCTACTTCAGCAAACATTATTATCAACACCCTGATATTTGATTCTGCTTCGCTAACCTATAGTGGTATTGGAACGCCATAGCTGTGTCACTAAAATAACAGTTATAGAAAATTATCTCTGAAAGGAGGCATTTTGTTGAAAGACAAGTCAGTTATCCTTTTTTGTTTATAAGTTAAAAGCGGTATGTTTCACGTTTAATTATCTGAAAAATGGTCCAATTCTGCCGAAATCGGTCGTAACAGTTAATGAAACGTGATCTAGACTGCTTATTGCTTTATGAAGAAATTATTTATGTAATTTTCTCGACGAAGTCAAAAGAAGAGGAAATTTCTAATGGGAGAAGGAAGATATTAAACAGAAGGTGAGAGTTACGATCACACGAAAATATTAACATGATAGAATGTTCAGAATTAAAGAAAACTGTTTGGAAATGTCTCCGAGCATATATGAAAAGATTCAAAATCATTTGGTACGAGACCCAATCGAAACCTACAATATTGTAGTGAAACCAAAGCAGAAATTTACGTTTGTTGAATATTACATCTCTTCAGTTAGATTGGCATTTACTAATAACAAAGAGATAAACTGTAGAAACTTAAATGAGTGTATAAACAAAGAAATGATTCAGAAATGTAATAACAGATGAGACGAATAAACCACTTCGTGGAATGAAGAGAAGGAAGATCCTAGAGATAATGGTATTTCAATACAAATGACTCAAAACGGAAAAAATTAATACACAAGTAACGTGAAAAATATCTACATAAAATGTCTGCGAAGAAATATATTTCCCTGAACTCGACCATCATTCCAGTTCATAAGAAGGGAGACAGAGCCATTTGTTTTTATTATTATAATTTTTTCTATCAGCCTACTCTCCATGACATATTAAATTTTAACTTACATTATCACCAAAAACACACAAAAAATAGATTTTAAACATGAAAGGAGCTAGCTGGCTTCAGAAGTTAGTATAGTCCAGTGGCCCACGAATGGACTTACAGAATTACAGAATGTGAAAGAACTACCATTTCACCTGGTATTCGTAGATTAGGAGTATGCTATCGATATGATTTCAGCAGAATCTCTACTAACAACCACTGGAGGAATAAAACATTAACTCTGTCTGTGCTAGTGTACTGAAGAATATGAAGTAGATGATGTAACTCCACTTTGCCTCTTCAGGATGATATTAACCAAGTTAGTGATTGAAACAGGCGTGAAGCAAGGAGATTCCATAGCAGCAACACCATTCTCAGCAGTCTTCGAGGAACTGTTCAGACCCCTAAGCTTAAAAAAAACGCATGCTAATTTTGTACATCTCAGTGTTTGGGCGATGATTTTGTACTGTTTGCCACTAGGATAAAGTTAAGAAACAAATTGAGGAATTAAATAAAGCAAGCTAAGCGGAAATATGTACAATAAACACACGGGGAAAAAAGAATGGGATTTAATAATATTGAAGTTCCAGTCGTGTGTGTGTGTGTGTGTGTGTGTGTGTGTGTGTGTGTGTGTGTGTGAGTGGATGTCATCAGTCTTCTGATTGGTTTGATGTGGGCCTCAAGGAATTCCTTTCTGTGGTTCCATACTCTTTATCTCAGTGTAGCAGTTTCTCTCTATGTCCACAATTACTTGTTGGATGTGTTCCAACCTCCGTTTTCCCCTACAGTTTTTACTCTGCAGAGGTTCATCTATTGCAGGGGTTACCAAACTTTTCCTCTGAAGGAACACTTTGAGAATACTGGTAACTTGATGGAACACTTTACTCTGATGGTTAAGAGAATTTTTAAAAAACGAGGAAAACTTGTTCTACTCATCGATTACTTCAATTTCAAATCATAACTAAAACACAGGAATCATAATAAAATTAGAACAAATACAATTAGTACCGTCAGGATGTCGAAAAAAGCGCCTCGATATTAATAGTTTTCAGCGGACCACCTTGTATTTACTTCCTGAGTAACAAAGTGTTACGCGGAACACAGGCTGGAAAAAACGGCATTGGTATCATAGAAATTATTCCCTGATGTTCGACACATGTCATATCATCCTGTCCCTCGTTTTTTTTATGTGTTAGTTATTTGCCGATTCTTCACCTAATTTTTTATATCTTCCTACAGCACTTCGCTATTGCTTCTATTCTCTTCTATTCTGGTATTCCTACAGTCCGTGTTTCTCTTCCAGATAATGCTACGCTCGAGACCCACATTCTCAGAAACTTTTTCATCCAATGAGGGTCAATATTTGATGCCAGAAGACTACTTTTGACCTTAAGAGCTCTCTTTGATCCTCCTAGTCCGCATCTTATGTCCTCCTTGCTTCTTCTGTCAAATGTTATTTCGCGACCATTGTAGCAGAATTCCTTCTCCCCGTGTATTTTGTGGTCTCTAATTTCGATGGTCAGTTGCTCACGATACTGACTTCTCCTGCTTCTCATTACTTTCGTCTATCTTCAGTTTACCTTCAGGTCAACTCAGTGCTCGGTAGACTGTTCATTCCATTCTGTATGACCTGTAGTTTCTCCTCGCTTTCACTGTTGAAAGCAGTGTGAGCAGTAAAGTTTACCACTGAAATTCTTTCACCTGTAATTTATAATTACTACTCCTTCTACTCTAAGTGCTAATTTATGAAATAAAACAGAAAATTAATCGGCTACTAACTTTGTACTATCCCTTTACAGTATACTGCTACTTCGATGACAGGTGATCTTTACTACAGTTCTTACATACAGAAAACGCTGCCATCAGTTCTTTATTATTCTCTTTGGGTCTGTTCAATAATAATTAGCTGCACTGGTAAACAACTTCACGGTTCCTTTTCAGTGTTTCGTGGTTCCCCATGCTAATAAGACCGATATACAAACACACACTCACACATTCATCCTACACAGCGTGGCACAAATACAAAATGACGAAGTCCAGTAATATTATTCACGTGGGTAAACGATGTAGTTAGTCTCGAGTACTGGACAGTGCATTTATTTAAATTTAAATAGAGCCACAACAAGTCATTGTTATTGTGCAGATTCCCTAATATGACATTACATACTTTTAATCCGTTCTGAATCTTTTGAAGCTTTACATAAAAACTTGAGCACTGTTAATTTTATTTGCACTGAAACTATATGTTAAGTAACTGTGAGAATATTACTGTGGTTAAGTACACAGACTTCATGTAATCATCATGTGGATTTATTCTAGCAGCTACTGAATTGTCAGTTTTATTTAACCTTTGTTATGTAGTTTGTTCTTTAAATAACTGTGTACATATTTCAACTGTATCTCTAGTGAATTTCGACCTGTATTTTCATTTTCACACCGCTCAGTATTTATGATGTCTTATCTCCAGAACAATGTGTCGTCCAGTGATGTGTCGCGAATACAGTTCCTAGTAAAGTAGTAAGAAATTAAAACCTCATGCCTGAGGCGGCAGTTTTATTGCATAAACAGCGAAAATACTGAAAACGTCAAACATTTCTCCTTTCATGATTTTTGCGAAGCTTGTCAGTGAGAATAAGTTTCGTAAAGGTTTGTTGCAGGTCAGCAAGTTCTCTCATTCTCAAATACTGCATTAATGAAGTCTGCGTACACATACGTCGCGAGCTACTCTTCTTTCTCACCCCTACCCTCAGCCCTTTGATTAGTAGGTTTTTCTTACCCCAGCAGCGATACTTTCCAGACACTAAGAGGTAAGTATATCATGTTTGATTGAAATCGGTCCATTGGTTTAGGAGGAGATATGGAACAAACTTACATACATACATACACATTTTTATAATCTCTATAGATTTCTCCTACTTTCCTGATAATTTCAAATATCTCGAAACATTACAATGCTTTTAGAAATCCTGTGAACGTGTCTTGTGTTTTCTTAAGTGTTGTATCCATTATCCAGCGCAACGTCAGATTTGCCTCTCTGGTGCCTCCTGAAGCCAAACTGATCCTCACCTAAGAGATCCCCTGCTGTCTGTTATTGTGAATATTATTCGTGTCAACAAAGGTGCAAGAGCTGAGCGGTAAGCCTCGCAAATAAATTCCCTAGATATCTCTGGAATTATGTGGACGATATTTTTTGGGGAATTCTGATGGTATGTCTCCAGTCTTGTAGATTATGCACACCAGGTTTAACAGTCATTTGGGTGACACTTACTCAATTTTCGACACTCCAAAGAAATTTTTTCAGCGCATTCTACCTTATTTAATTGAAAGTAGGCCAAGGCTCTGCCTATGCCACTGGATCTTTGGTCTGTTACGTCTTCCAAATAAACTCCTATTTTTTTCTTTCATTTCAGAAGATAGTTCCTGCCACTCGTAAATACCTTCACTCTATTGTTTCCTTTCCACCTATCCGCTACCTAATATACGTTTAGCGGTGGAATTCCTCCTGCAGTGTTTTGCTTTTCATTTCAACTATGATTGGTTTAACATTTCAATGCGTTGAACAGTTTATAATTTATTTTACGATTTCTTTACATTTTTCGTGCAGGCAGTTCTCCGTAGCTTCCCAGCAGTTCCTATTTATTTCGATCCTAATGGATTATACTGCTGCGTTCCCTATTTTCCTGATCATATTTTTACTTCCATCATTTGCGCATCAACTGAAGTATTTGTTATGTTACACAAGATTTCTACCCAGTGACCTTCTTGCACCTACGTTTCTCTGACCAACGTATGTGACTGGCCTTTTTACATATGTCAGTTCCTCTTCAAGCGAACTTCCTGCTACGGTATTCATTATCGCAGTATCTACAGCCACTGAGAACTTCAAACGCTTGTCTTTATTCCTCAGAACTTCAGGATCCACATATTTATACCTGTATTCTCTCTGATGATTAATTTAAATTCACTTAAATTCAACCAACCCATCAAAATTACTGAATTGTGGTCTGGGTCTACATCTTCTCTTGGGTGTGCCTTACAATCAAGTATCTGATTGTGATATCTCTGCCCCACTGTAGCGTATTCTGGTTCGTATCTTTTCGTGTCTTCAGGCCTTTTCTAGTATACTTTTTGTTCATGTGCTTTCTGAACAGGTTGTACGTTATTATCAGCTGATGTTCACTGCTGACGTCTGCTGTTCTCCTCTCATTCTTACTACCAAAGTCATGTTCTCCGATAACACTGTAATCAGTTTTTTCCCATTTCACTGCATTCCTATCTCCCCTGATGATTAGGTTATCTCCTTTTACGTACTCAGCCTCCCGTTCAGTGTCATCATATACTGTCTCTGCCCCTTCCCCTTCTGCTTGTGATGTCGGCAGCTATACCCGAATTATTGTTGTTGGCGTTGATTTGCTGTCGGTTCTGACGATAACGATCCTGTTTCTGAACTGTTCACAGTAACTTTATCACGACTGTACCTTCTCATTCGTAACGGATACTACTTTTGTAATATCGTCTTCTGCTCTTACTGATATCACCGTATTTATCCTTATCCCCTTTCCATCTTACATCACTGACTCTCACTGTATTTGTCTAGACTGACCCCTGGCATTTTCCTATTCATAGTTTCTATGTTCCCAAGCACATTCGGACCTTTGACTTTCCACACTCCGACTCGTTACAGTCCTACTGGAGGTTAATAAGTGACGCAAGAAAACATGCAGGAGTATTCATTGATGCATATGGCTCAAGAAATGTAATGCATGAGTCCGGCGAGACCTTTATCAAGTTGTGGACGTGAAACGGCTGATAATGGTAAATTATGGATTGGTAAATAACTGCTTGCATTTATATAGCCCAAGTTCGCTAATTTTGTCCTCCAAAAAAGATGTAAACATAATGTCAGTTACAAAAATAACTGTAAGCAATGGAGATTTCAGAACCACTGCAATGATTGTCATATACTCTCTGTACGTCATTAAAAATGCAGCAAACGTAGTACTTTCCTATGAATTTGGCAAGAAAATCCAATTGTGATGTTATGTTTCATTGATATCGATATACCGTTAAGGGTGCTCTGGTTTCAGTTTATCTACGAGAGGCTTATCGAATTTCTACTATCCGTCTGAAAAATAGCATAACAGAAACGTACAACATACAACTATCTCCAACAGCAGCGAGAAGAATGGGCAACAAATGTCGTGCACGCTGTCAGTCTGCCTAATTACTGAAATCAGAGATTAGTATTCTTGAGAGAGTCTTATTACTTGTAGTGCACCTCTGGAATGAGTAGACCCCTTTCGTTTATTTGGACATTGGTGAAAATCTAGCACTCTGTCATCTGATACTCGTAAAATATTACCTCACATTTCTCAACTTACCTCACACGCCCCCTCCTTCTTTCCATCTACCTGACTGAAAACAAGGAATTTTTGTTTTATGAATAATTTCTTTGCTAATCTAGTTAAACACTATACGTTACAGCACATGAGGTCACTAGTGGTCGTACCATAGTTTGAAGGCGTTCAACTCGGTGGTACCTGATTCAGATCTTGAAATTGTAAGAAATTTTCTTCTTCAAAATTAGAAAGAACAACAAATATGGAGAAGTGAAATTCCCTTGTCGTGACATTCCGCGTCGTATCTGAGGATAAATTGCAGATCTCTGCACTGTGCCATGTGGAGTAAGGACGTAACACTATTGAGGTCAGATAAAGATGTTGATCAGCTGTGCAATTAGAGAGGTTGGTAGCAGTGTTTTTAATAACTCTCTTTAATTATTGATATCTCCTAACTGCACGCAATATAGTTTTCTGTTGCTAGGATCTAACACCATGCAACATTGAAGAGGACATTTGTTATCTTCATTGTGTGTTAGCTCTCGGTATCTCCCAGATGTCTCCCATCTGACCATTAGTTAACTAGTGTTAGTGTGTCTTTGTCAAATCAGTCAGCTTTATAAACTTCTGTTCATTTCTGTTTTCTTTTTCTTCCTTCACAGTTTGGTAATTTTCGCTATTGTTTCTCGGATGAGTTAACTTCTTCTCGGGATTTAATCGCAGACAAGTTTTTCTGCTAGAGTATTACTAAACCCATTAGTCAACAACCTTATGTTAGGAGAAAATAACAATATGTCAATAGTCTGACGTTACTATAATTCCATGTATCCATCGCTATCCTGTTATGATATTCAGCAGATGTCTTGTGTACACTATATTGTAATTTTGTGATGATGTCTGGAAAGATAGAAGAGAGAAGGTAGAGGGTGCTTTAATACCTGGCGAAATAAATGCATAAACTATTTTTTTTTCGTTTTACTCGTAATTACTTGGTCAGCATTTAATGATAGTTCGACCTATATTGGCTGGTATGCTGCCTGCTTTTAGAATCCAAAATAACTGAAACATTAATAAACTGAATATTTTATAAACAAAGTATCATTTCCAGTCGAACAAGAAACAGATATTGATAAATGTGACAAGTGAAATCTGTGTCAATTCTAGAGCTTAAATATGAGGTTGCCAACTTTGGGCAAATGTGTTAATGTGATGAATGTTTAAAGATAAATATGTAAAAGCTTTATGGCTGAAGTAGCAAAATCATAACTAGATCGTACAATGATATAACTCTGTACATACTTTTAGTGGTATTTGTGGAAGGTGTCTGCAAAGTGGTTAGCGAATACAGATAGACAGTACATAAATAATAAATTATAACGTTGTGCTTGATGCTAAAGTTTTACCAAATAAACAACGAACATTTACACTGCGTTCAACTGTTTTATTTTAATTTCTTTGAGGGGCTGTAAGCAAGAAAAGTTTGGAGAAAATTTGAAATTTTATTTAAAGTTTTTTGGAAGTCATTAAGCACCATCATTATTAAACGCTAAATGAATGTAGGTAATTTGCGGCCAGCCGTTTGCACTTCAAGACACATACACAGATACTAAATTTAACACTTGACTTCTTGTGTTAAACATTTAACGTAAGATTATGCTTCCTAATGTATGAATTATGACAGTATTTAAAATTTTTGAATACGGACCATAAATGTATGAAATATTGAAAATCATACTGTGGTTGCGTCTGCAAGCTGATAGATACGTAATTTGCTACAAAACAGGATGAATGTTTCAGCTATTTAATTTAGCTACATGGATTGTTGAAAACAAGTTAAAAATTTGTGTCCTATTAGAGTTAACATACAACTTAAGACTTCGATTCAACAAGCAGATGTGACTGAAGCTTCAACAGTAACAATAGTTCGGATAATGGAGGAACATGTTGAAAAGGGTGACAAGTGTTTTCTTTTTTCTTCGACCAGTCCTTTGTTCTTTCTCCTTACTCATGTGCTCCTCCTTACACACCGCTTTATTTTTCTAAATCTGAGGTATCGTTTCTGTAGAATATTTGTGACTTCCTCACTGCTCACGTATGGACCTTGCAATACCAGATTGATTACGATACTTGAGTTCGATGCCAACACTTAAAATATTATCAATATCGTGATAATATTGCAACAAAGATTTCTATACCGATGGTATGGCAAGATACTGATAACTTTTCTGTGTTTTTAAGATATTATTGAAAAGAAAAGTATTTATTTAGCATGTAAGGTGAACTATGGAAAATATGCTATCATTACTTGCTCGTATACTTGAGAATAAAATTAAATACATACGGAAGTTCTAAAGGGCAAACAATTGCAGTCAAATATAAGAATTTAGTCGTTGCCAAACCTTTCATGATACACATACTTCGCATTACGGATTTTTTTTTTTTTGTAAAACAGATGCGCTGACTTAGAGCTATGTATCAAAGATAAGGCTAAATAGGAAGATTTGCATGAAACAACGTAGGCATAAAATCGTTAGCAGTAAAGGAAGCACAAACTAAAATGTTGGGCTTAACGTAAACTTCATATTACACAAATTTCCGGAGACTACAAGCTAAACTGTTATTCTAATTAGAACTTATGTGTAGTTGACCTACTCTGTTTCTGACACGAAGCCTAGGAAAACAAATTTCATTGTTGGGTGGCTGTAGCTTCAAATTTTGAGAAAAGACACAGTGATGATGTTTCTTGTTAGCCAAAGGAACTCTTCCATCATCTCTGTATTCCAGGGAAAATGATCTTCATGTTTTCCTATTGTTCTAAGAACTTCATTATCTTGTCTCACACCGTTCGATACTTACATTATTGAAAATCTGGTACTTCTTTCTATACTGTGAAATTATCCAGCATTTGAGGTCGATACAAGTATCTTAAATACACTTAACTCGTGTCTTTATTATCGGAATATTCTCATGTGCATTTGATTGCAGTGTCGACGGAGCGCGGAGAGTCTGACCTGGAGAGCGAAATTCCGGTGTCGGAGGACGACTTCGCTGAGGACGAGTTGAGCCTGGGCGAGGTCGGTCCACGCCGCCACCACCACCCGCATGGTGCCCACCAGCACCAGCACCAGCACCACCCCGCCCAGGGCCACCACGGGCGCGTTCCGCCCCCACCTCCCCCGCACAGGCGGGCGCCGCCGCCTCCACACCCGGCTCTCGCCGCTGGCGTGCCACCAGTGCCCTTCCACAACAGGTCTCTTCTTTCTCTTTATCTCCCCTATTTCCTTTTACTCCTGGTTCCGCATTACTTTTCGTAACTGGTATACATAGGGTGCACCTTCAAATACCACGTGCAAAATTTTCATTTTCTCTCGCTCACTACAGCCAAAGTATTACCCCTGAAAAAAAATTAAAATTAACAGGACATTTTTTTGTAGGAAAATTAATTTAGCCGAATTTTGTACTGGGATACATTTTCACATTTTCACTAGAGGTCGTAGTTTCAAAATTATTAAAGAAAACGCGATTATTTTGATAACTAAAAAACTGGGGCATCCAGCGAAAATACACTCTAATAAAACATTTAACTATATTAAGTTTCCTACAAAAAGTTCCTGTTCATTTTTTCTGTAGGGCTGACAGTTTCCATGTAGCGAACGAGAGAATATGAAAATCTTGCATGTGGTGTTTGAAGGTATTGCGAGTTGCATAAAATCTAACAATTTGGGCAACTGACTCACACTGTACATGGAACGGCACAATCTCGAGTATTCAAGCAGCAACTATTTTCAGTAGTTAAGGCAAGTATTTTTTAAATGGATCTTGTACTATAATCACCTGATGTGGAAATCTATAAGGTTCATTCAGACGAAACCCGGTCACTAGCGTACAGTAACAACAATTTTACTAACTCAAATATGTAGTTAGTTATACACAGCACACATACTCTAAAATAATCGCCAGAACCGTTGGTACATTTATCCCACTGCGACAGTAGTCAGTCGATTCCATGCTTGAAGAAGCTACCCAGACACACACTTCGTCGTCCGTTGCAAATCGATGTCCACGAATAGCTTGTATTAGAAGTCCAGACACATGAAAGTCACACGGTAAAAGGTCGGGACTGTACGGTGCATGTTCCAACGTTTCCTACCGAAAATCCGGCAATGTCGTCTTCACCGCATCGGACGTGTGTTGGCGGGCATTATCATGCAGGAGGATGATGCCTTTGGACAACATGCGTCTGCGTTTAGAAATGATGGCTCGTCTAAGGTTCTGCAAAGTGGCTTGATGCCGCTGGGCATTGATGGTGGTCCCCCGTTCCAGGAACTCGACAAGCAGTGGGCCCTTGTCGTCAATACAGGACATCATGACCTTACCAGAACTGATGTGCACAGCCTTTGATTTCTTTGGAGGTGGTAAAGTGGCATGTTTCCATCGCTTGCTCTGACGCTTGCTTTCCGGTTCAAAATGGTGACACCTGTGACAATACGCGACGGAACGCCGTATTCCTCCTCCTGATAACGTGCAGATGACTCAAAGACAGCCCCATTCGTGTATTGCGCTGTTCTGCTGTCAGCTGGTTGGGTACACAACTGAGCACAGATTTTTCTGAAAGTTCCGGTTTTCACGCATTATGATATGGGCGATGCCCACGCTAATACCCAATTACCGATGGATCTCGTCCACGGTGATTCTGCGGTTGTCCAAGACTAAAGCATTCACTATGGCAACCATTTCCGGTGCGATGAGACGATGAGGCTGCCCATGACGAGCATCATTTTCCAGAGACTCGCGCCCCTCAAGGAAACGTTTGCGACATTCCAAAACACTTGAACGAACCAGACTGTACTCACCGTACACAAGGCTCAACCGTTTCTAAATTTCACGGCCTGCAACTCCCTCCGCCGCCAAAAATCGAATCACACCTCGTTGTTCCTGCTTACTCGCCTGCATGTTCGGTAATGGACGATAACTTGTGGGACCACGTTTTCTTTGGCGTGGAACCACAATGGCGCTATGAAACATGAAACGGTGCGCACGCGTCAGTCTCTCTACCAATAGATGGCGACACCATACCCGCAGTTACGTGGTGCCACCTTCCGAGTAAGGTAAAGGTAGTCGCACTGACCAGGTTTCATTTGAATGAACCTCATATATAATTGCTACCAGTTCCGGTGGTCGCTAATCATCACCTGGAAAAGGAAGCTTTGGAGTGAGAGTAACTGGATACGTTCATGGTTTTCCGTCCCACTGGATACAACACCAAAAGCATAAACTGTGTAACAGAACACAAAATATGAAATTTTAACATTTTTCAAAAGATCCGTTGCGTCCCTAAAGTAATAATCCAACTCTTCCAACCCCAGCGTAATTATAAACTGTTGTTACAGTGCCGCTGTTAGATGCCCGAATCATGATCATAATTACAAAACTTCCTGCGTCTGGTGGTCGTTAGTAACGATAGAAGCTGACAGCAGTAACCAGATATTTGATAGCAGCTGACGGTGGTGCAAAAGAATTTTTGTTAACTATTGAAAATACTTCTCTTTACAGTCTTAAGAGTTATAGCCGTTTTCCGCGTTGCACCTAACGTAAAACTGCGTATTGGTAGAGCTTTCCGTACCGACTTTAAATTCATGGAATATTCGTTTCTTCAGAGCTACAAGCTACTCATTGCATGACACATTTTTAGAAAAAACTATTCATCATCAAATGGCTGCACTGCATTTAGTGACCTATAGAATCTATACAGTGTGTGCTACCAACGCCTACTAATACAGCTGGTTTTAATGTAAGATCAGCTTTGCGGAGAACAAGTGCTAAAGGTGACCCATTCTATCGAAACATTCATCATTGTGCTGGAGAGCTCCCACACTGCAATAATAAGTATTTGTATTCGTGACGCAGTTTTTGCCGTTTGGGAAACGCAAGCTTTTGAAAATAACTAACATTTTTATTGATAACGCGGTACAATAAATCAACAACTGATCAATAAATCCAGTGAAATCCATCCGTTGACAAGCAACGTTTTGGAAACCGCTATTTGCAAGAAACAATAACATATTTGAAAAATATGTCCCAAATTGGTTGCTTTTATTGAACATATTACACCATAACATCAGATAACCCTCAAACTATCACTTACTGACAAAATTATTGTTAGTCATTTCAACAGAGAAATAAGACTAGTTCACAAAATTTTGGTGTTTTATAGAGCAGTAATGTTGTTTACTGACAGTTCTAATACAGGAGACCTGGTATGTACTGATTGAAGTGATAATGGAAGCGCCGGCCGCGGTGGTCGTGCGGTTCTAGGCGCTCCAGTCCGGAGCCGCGCTGCTGCTACGGTCGCAGGTTCGAATCCTGCCTCGGGCATGGATGTGTGTGATGTCCTTAGGTTAGTTAGGTTTAAGTAGTTCTAAGTTCTAGGGGACTGATGACCACAGCAGTTGAGTCCCATAGTGCTGAGGGCCATTTGAACCATTTTTTTGATAATGGAAGTGGTGAACTACTGCACTCACTGTGTAAAATGAGTCTATTTCATTCCCTTCATCATCTGCAGTCCAATCATTTCCATTCACGTCAGTATGTATTACACACTCCGCCATAAACTTAACAGCTTGAAGACGCCACTGGGCTATGGCTAAAAATAAAGTGCCTCTGATCTGTATCGAATGAACCTTCTGGATATGCAGATTGCCCCTCCGTCTCAGACGTGATGCGTCAGACTGTACGCAGTGGAAACGATTTGTAAATCAATGGCTCTGACAGAGATGTGGGTGTGGTCCTTGCCAAAATCAACAGTAATGAATGGCAAAAGGGAAACAAAACGTTGATTTATAAGTGAAACATTTACTTTTTCAAGCCAATGGAGATAAGAGAAAATTGGGACACAAGTTTCTTACGATTAATGTAATTAAAAACAGTTACTGAGAAACAGAGTCCGCGGAGAATGGGTAGAGAAAAGAACGTGGTAACTAACCCACATGCCATCGAAATAAATCAGACGCACGAGTCAGCATCGGAAATAACAACTGCGTCGATCATTGTGGTGTGAAGGAAAGCACATGCACGAACTCAAGTACCTGAATCATGAGCGAGTCATCGAAAGCAACGTAATTCCTCACAAGGTACTACCAATATCTCATCACTCTCATTGCGCATACCCCAAGACAATCTGAACTTAAAGTAATACTGCGTTACGAGGTGGTGGACTGCGACCTGAGTAGTCGCAGAAACCGAAGTCTCGAGCAGGAGCGCCAGCGAAAGAGTATGCTAGAGGCCACGCAAAGACGTCCCCTGAAGACACGGTGTCTCATGCAGAAGTCTACAGGAGTGGACTTCGTGACCTGCTTTGAAGTCTCAGTGGAACCCTGAATGAGAAGTGCCTTAAAAAACGACGCTCCTCCGAGCTCTGCATGGAGAAGCCACCAAAACAGTGAATTTTTTTTAATGGCAAAGTTCATCAGCCGTGCTTCCAATGCTTCGAATGCCACGTAACAAACTGTGCCGTCTCTCCTGTGAACAGTGTGTTTACTCCTAGGCCATCTCTAATTTGTTCAAGTGACACAAATTACTAACAGTTTTGTGGTAGAGTCCCACTCTCGAAACAAGTTGTATCACGGACCAGTGCGAGCAATTGTACGCTTCCTTTTCTTGGAAAACTGTGGCCGATCTCCCATTCTGTCTACTTTTCTAGGCACCGTCAGTCATCATTTGTCCAAGTCCCACTGGCTTTTTCGAAAATGGGGCAAACAGTCCGCGAGTTTTGCACTTCCAAGACCTGTCAAGACGTTATCTGCCCATCTAGTCCACCCGCACCCTATGATTTTATGAGCAACAGTGCGGTGTCGGTCGTGGTCGGAGAATACCCTTAGGGTACACAAAACCAAATTCTGGTACCCACCAGAATAAGGGACCACCTCAAATGTTGAGGCAAATTAATTGAAAACAGATACACTTTCAAACGGCTGCCGCATCACTCACATAGCTATATTAACAAAGGTATCTATGTTTCATCCATGAATGGAAACAAATGAACACTATAACAAATACATTTATTGACTTTGAACATGAACTTTACCCAGTGACAAAGAACCATTATTGCCAGATCGGGGAATACAGTTCAAAGTATAACCTTGGCAAAGGTAGGAAGGGGAGATAAAACACACACGTTAATAACTCGCGGACACGGCCAGCCCCTTCCCAGGTTGTTCATTAGATATAGGAAGTTCACGGGAAAATAGGAGCGAACATCAATACACTGACAAAAATGCGCACTGAAAGCAAAAAAACGGATGCGTGACTTTGTGGAATCGCCTGCATAGGAGAGTGAGTTACATTCGTTTCTAAAAGGCTTCTGCGGACGCGTAGATGTGTCGTCTTACAAATCGCTCTGTGCGTAAATAAACAGGCTTGCGGCAGCAACTGCTAGAAGAAAATGATTTCGGCCTTCCTTTAGTACTTAGAGGTGAAGTGCAGACGTTTTCCCTGCGGTACCAAGTCTCGGCCCATCAGTCACCTCTACTGCCGAAAGCTAAACGAAATGCTTACTCTACAACCAGAAGTGTGTTCTCCAAGACCCGTCTGAAACTCGTCTATGTTGGTTCCCAACTGTCAATCGCCGCCCGGTGAACGCGTAGATTATGATATCCGAAGAATGAAAAATGCGTAACAGCGTTAAACGATCTCCTATCCTTCTGTATTTCATTACGCCTCAGCCAGTCACATGCGGGTGAGGACCTAGAGCCAGGAAATTCCTCACACTCCGTGCCAAATGAAAAGCTCTGCACGTAGGCACAGTGCAAAAACACGAACAGTTTTGTAAAAGAGAGCGTGGAAGCTTAAACTGGACCACTTCGAGACATCATAACGAACACTCACAAGCCTCGAGAGAAAAGAAACCAAACTTACCTAGAGATCGCGTATCTGCCTAAAACGTCTTTTGCGAAGAAATCCACGTTTTCCTTCAAGAATGGAATGTATGTTCCCTATCCCTTCTGCAGAACTTGCTGGGAAATGAGAAGTCCAAATTTGCCAATTTTAAAGCGGAAGATTCTTCTTAACAGAGACTATAATTCTCGTACATTCATTGTGAGCTTCCCAGTCGTTAGAACGACAGCCAACTGCATAAGAAAGACAGAAAAGAGAAAAACAGACATTGGCGATGATAATCTAGACCTACAGTTACAGAGCATAATCCCGAACGACTTCTTGATCAAGGAAATTGGAGTATCAACGTCTTAAATTTATTATTAAAGAGTGTCAACGGGAAATGGCCACGTCACACATCATCGAGCCAGCTAGCAGTAGAGGGGTGAATTTGGTTGAATAGGCCACAGTGTAGAGAAACGCAGAGGTCTGCTGCAGTTCCGTCTATTCATTCCACAGTCCTGCACGCTATTTTGTGTGGACTGACTGCCAGACACCTGTCCCGTTTCAGTGAAAACGTCATCCTGTTCTACCAATTTGGTGCCCAGGGCACAATGGTGGGTGATGAATGGAATGGTGGCTGACCGCTGGGCCTCAGCGCAGTGGATGGGTGGAGCTCCATGTGGCCATGGACGCCTTTTGCAACTCGAGGAAGTCCCTAGGGGGTCTCCATCCCCCTGCTAACAGGGCGCGAGTTGTTACGATGGTTTGGCGAGCCTCTGCAAATTTGCCGGGCTAGTACAACAGTTAATCGGAATTACATTATTAGACAGATGTTATGACCTTTCCAATTATTTGTGTCGCATTTGAAAATAAACTCTTGCATCACTTGAGCAAGGAAAAGAAAAAAACTCTGATTGATAATGGATGAGAGAATAATAGTAATACAGTGTGTTTGAGAAATAACTCCCTGGTTTCAATGTGTCTAAAATCTGTACAAAGTGACATACACTATTTTCGTTGCGGTGCTTGATTCATCAACTCTCCAAGTTTGTATCCCCTGCGGTTGGCAGGTCTGCGTGACCTTGAGACGGCACCAAGTGCGGTTTTTTTCCTCTGTTCCCTCAGTTAAGTCGAGGCGTGCGTGCAATGCAGTGCAGAGCAGCTCAGCAACAATGAGTACTCTGCAACAGACAGCACAGTGTGTTATTTGGTTTTGAGAACTGAGTCAGTAGTAACAGTGCAACTTAATTTTATACATCAATATGGTGGTTAACCAACTACAGCAAAAACTATCTTTAATTGATTAAGTCTTTCAAGGAAACCAGTAGTGTTTTACAAGCAAAATCACCAGGCAGACCGAGAACTTCTGAAGATGTTGTTGAACAGATCCGTGTTTCGTGTGTCTGGAGCCCGAAGAAGTCATTCTCCAGACGTAGTACACAATTAGGAGTGCCTAAAGTGCGTGTAGCTGTTGACACTCGCTTTCCAGGAAGGTGGATAGGCAGGGCTGGCCCAATACCTTGGCCACCACGAAATCCAGACTGAAGGACTGCTTCTTTTGGGGCGACATAAAAATGTTGTGTACAGTGAAAAGATCAGAGACATCAATCATTTGCAGGAAAGAATCGTCGCGGCGGTTGGGACAGTTACACCCGAGATGCTGGTGAATACGTGGCGAGAAGTGGAATATCGTCTTGATGTATGCAGGGCAACAAATGGATCCCACATTGACGTCTACTAGCATTAAACAAAACCTGGAGGAATTCTCTTTCATGATATGTACTATTTGATTTAATCTTTCTTTCTTCTTCTTCTTCTTCTTCTTCTTCTTCTTCGTGGATGGATGACTTAGGACGACGCGTAATCAACATTTGTTGGCCTTCCTTTTCGCCCAGTATTCCTTCATAAGCAACGAATGGGCTAGCTTTCGTTACGTAGACCACGTATCTCGGTTACTTTTTTCTCTTCTCCCTCGAAACTCCGTGTGTTAGTGATTTTTCTGAATTCATTTCTGTCACGTAGATTTGGAGAACCTAATTCTCTCAGGTCTTTTATGTCTGTTAGTACGAGTTCGGTCTTGTAGTTTGTTCTTTAAAAATGTATGGATTTGGTGCGTTAACCTGTTTGAGTCCATTCTTTCTTAATGCCCCATGAATTGGATTCTTCTCATGGGCATTGTGTCTGTTGTTTTGGAGCTATTTTTTATGTATTTCTGCATTGTGTTTTGGATAATACACACCATCTTTAGTTCTTGGACCTAGGATTTTCGTCGTTATTTTACGTTCTTTCACATCTAATCCCTCTTTTAGTGTTCTGTATTGAAGGTTTAGTGTCTCAGATGCGTAGAGAACTTCGGGTTTAATTGCTGTTGTGTAGTGTCGTATTTTGCAGTTACACGAGAGACTCTTTTTGTTGTAAATGTTTTTTGTTAACTGAAACGCAGTCTCCATTTTCTTGACTCTTGATCTCACAGATTTCTTTTCATTACAATTTTCCACTCACCTAAATATTTAAATTCTTTTACAATTTTCCATTCACAAAAATATTTAGGTGGCTCGGTGGCCGTGCGGTTCTAGGCTCTGCAGTCCGGAACCGCTGGACTGCTACGGTCGCAGGTTCGAATCCTGCCTCGGGCATGGATGTGTGTGAGGTCCTTCGGTTAGTTAGGTTTAAGTTGTTCTAAGTTCTAGGGGACTGATGACCTAAGTCCTATAGTGCTCAGAGCCATTTGAACCATTTTTGAACGAAAATATTTAAATTATTTTATTCGAGAGATGTAGGTGTTACCAATTTCGAGATCAGAAGGTGCATCTTTGATGTCAGTCATAAATTTTGTTTTTTCAAATGAAATTTGTAATCCTGTTTGTGCTGCCTGCTCTTGTAATAATTCTAGCTGTTTCTGTGCTTCGGTAATGTCTTGTGCGATCAGTTCCATGTCATCAGCAAATGATAAACAGTCTAATTCCATGCTCTTACGTCTTTGTCCCAGTCTGTGTGCTGGTGCATCTGCTTTTCTCCGTTCTCTAACTACTTTTTGAAGAGCACAATTGAAGAGCACTGGGGACAGTTTCCCCATTAAATTTAGACGTAAAACTACGGAGTTCTTTTTCAAACACCCTGTATAATGGACTGGCTCCCGTGTGACGTGTGTCGCACTGACTAGACGAGTGTCTAGCAAAAAAACCTGTACGAAACTGTTGAAACGTCCCCTTAGAAAAATTTAATGAATTACTGTGCTGATAAAATTCTTACGCTATTTGATTTTCAAACAGCTGAGCAAAACTGAACGCACTCAGACATTTCGGTCTTTACCTGTTCTGATCAACACTAAACTGACACACAATATTTTCAGCGCAACGCAGTCTGACTTTCAATAATCCCTACAAAAGAATGGCCCTGACTAACACTAACCTATACCTCTCACAAATCACTTACCTCACAAAAATCTTCGTTACTCGAACTACTGCAATACAGCGAGCGCCACTACTGCCAGCTAAATAAATGATTCAAACTACTGAAGGCACTAACTACTGATAGGCATAGTTAGCAAATGAAAGATTTTGATAGAGAACAAACAATGTATGTCATAACATATATAATGTCAGTTCATGACATCCAGTCTAACAAATTTACTGTCTCTGATGGACACACGTCCAGATCATCCGCTCTCAAAACTGCGCCATTTCTCTCCCCACACCCACCACTGCTGGCGGCTCACCTCCAACTGCGCAACGCTACGCGCTGTTAACAACCAGCTGCCAAACACTACAATAGCAAACAACAATGCAAAGCAGCCACAGACTGCACACAGCACAGCCAGTGATTTTCATACAGAGCGCTACGTGGCGTTACCAACATAAAAACCTAAACAGCCTACTTACACTGTTAGCGACTGTGTGCTTCAACACAGAGCTGCTCTCCTCAAGATTATGTGGCGCTTGCATTATAGATAATGCCGGTGACTGACAGGTGTGTTTGTTGCGTGCAGGCCGGAGCACAGGCGCCACGGAGGAGGCGGCGGGGGCGGCGGCGGTGGCGGCAGCGGCGCGGGCAGCGACTTCCACGAGGGCCTGCTGGTGGACGCGCTGCTGCAGCACCAGCAGCCGCTGACGCTGTCGGCGAGCCAGCACTACGCGTCCGCTCCCTGCTACCGCCTGGCCAAGCCGCCGCCGGAGGGCGCTCTCGCCGAGACCAGCTTCTCCACGTTCCGACCCCAGCACGCCACCAGCCACGACTCCGACTCTGGCTACAGCCACAACACGTCCAGCGGTCACCACGGACCCCGCAGCGCCACCGGAAGCCTCAAGATGTCCTAGGAGCGCCCGCCACCGCTGCCCTCTGCCGCTTCTAGAGGGAAGCACAGTGGCCGTGGCGACCGATACCCGATATCGCTTCGATACGGACGACTGATCGACACGGGGCTCTTCGTGTCCCTCGACTTATGGACTTCATTAAGAAGCAGTTTCGGGAGAACTAATACTCAGATCCCTTCTCTGGTTGTTACGTCAATTGTCAAGATGATTGTACGAACTTCGCCAGTCTAGTGATACCTGTACATCGTCTGCTACCAAGCAATTGCAGGAGCACCAGCGTCTTTCGATGTTTCTGCGTCGATAATTTATCACAGTGAAACTTCTGTGTCATTAAATGAAATAAAACTTCCGCAATAATCTCTTTTGTATTACGAACGTACAGCCCGCACACATTTCAAGATAACGTATATTTCAAGAAAACGTATAACAATATTCTGCCTTAATAATGGATCATTTATTAATCATTATACTCTGTTTTATCAGTCGATTATTTTTTAAAATCCTAAAAACGTTAATTGTCTGAGTGCTACTATTTGGTGGCTCATTGCTTCACGTCTACTGTTCCGTGTAAGAGTATGAAGGAATGTCGTTACATGTACCTTTGGAACTTGTCCCCACAGTGCAGATCTGTGGTAAACGTGAGACTCTCGATGAAATTCCAGTTACCTAGTGTCCAACGATACGTGTTACATCAAAAAAAAATTTACTTTATTTCATATCTTACAGAGCAGTGCCCATCGGTCTAAAATTATAATATCCAAGGAGTTTAATGATTCTAAAGAGAGTACTCGTTTAAGTGTACACCGAATGTTTGATGCACTTTCATATGACAAGACCAATGAAAATCGCTATTACTAAACAATAACTTTTATTACTTTGTTTTTAATGCGTTAGATTCTGACACGGGCACTGAACCTTTGCAGCTATGTTCAAAGTTTTACTAAAATAATTCTTGAAAATATCGACCACAATTAGAAACTCCAGAAATATCGTTTTAAGTTTTACACCCATAAAAAAGACATGGCTTTCTAGTCACTAGCTGTGTGATATAACTTACTACTTTGATTAAGCTGAGAGCATCCTTAATTTGTTCGCTGGGAATCACAATTTCTACCACATTTACGTTAATTAATAAAAACAGGTGCAATGTGTGTTCTACACTCAAAAGCTACATAAGCCTTCACAGCACGGATCCATCAGTCAGAAACGTTTGGGGTATTGAGTCTATCACTGTAACACTGTAAGACATTGTTAAGTTTATCCTGGTTCCTCCACATCATAGGTGGACAGCTGTTATGTAACGCTATGTAAGTTTATGTGTGTGTTAACGCGAAAGTGTCATTGTTTGACCTCTAAATGCGAACGATCTTAGATTTACTCACTTTCACAGATATAACTTCCTGTGTACTGGCAACAGCTATCATAACTGTTACTGCGCCAATACAAACATAACATATTCCAGACACCGAAATTGTGTCGTCCAAGTTCAACAAGGACAAGCTGAAGTACTCAATTTTAACAGTCTGGATGCATTGCCTGTGTTTCACATATCTGAGTATGTATAACGACTACAAAATCGGCCAAGTGATCTGCGGTTACTGGCACAATATTGTTTAAGCAATTGTCTCTTGTACCTAGTATTCATAAGTGTCTCACTGCCAAATACACAGTTACATGTGTTGTTGCCATTCAACTAACGACTATGTACCAAGAATTAGTTGCTTTGCGCGAGGTGTTTTACCCTTGTGGAATATGATTTCTTATGTTGCCTGTAAATATATGGGAAACGTAAGTTTAGACATTATTAGGTAACAAACCGAGTGCACAATTTCGAAGTGAGACAGATATATCAAATCGCATTTGTGTCTTTTTTTTTTTTTTTTCTTCAAGAGAGACTTTATCCAGATATTTGAAAAAACTCTATAACGTAACGTCTTACTTTCTTTCCTTCTTCCAGTTTCAAATAGTTAGCAGCTAAGTTACGCTTTGGTTGCATACCTTTGCGTAGCAAAATCTCAACAGTCTAAAATAGAAAGGGAGTAGTAAACACTGGAACTCTGACACTACCTCACGGCTAGAACGTTTCTCACACTAGCTCGGTCTTTTAGTTGCCATTGTGCAGACATGGGCTTGCTTCTGTTTCTTCAGTAATGCTGGCTTTCCAGAAATTAAATTGTCTCTTATTATGTGGTTTCAAGTTCTGTGGGGACCAGAATCTCTCCTTTAAAACGGGTGACAATTAATGAGACAGGTGATAACCTTCAATCCGAACAAACTGCGTATTCTATAAAAGCATACAGTTTATCCCAATGGTATTCCGTTACAAAAGAATCCACAGTAAACCTCAAGAATAAATTAGTGTAGAAAAGCTTTGTTATAGTTTTGACACAAACATTTAAGTGCAGTTAGATTCAATGAACTTACCTGTTTCTTCTCGAGCTTATCATGTTATAGCAATACGAACTGTATCATTAGGCCGCATGTAAGGGATATAGAGTATTACATAAGTATTAAATAAGCTCTGCAGTAATTGTAATTTGTGGAAAGAAAGAAAGAATTTCAAAATTTAATTTTTGGATATGATGCGTTAAAATGAAATTGATATTTTGGTATTTCGATATTTCACCCAAATTTAAGAAAGCGTCATACGTATTAAAGCATTTAGTTGAATATCTTCGTATACATGTACAGACACAATTTATCCCCGTATAGAGAATGTTTGTTAAGCTACATACGATATTATGCTAGTCAAAGATATGTATTTTGGTATGTGGTGTTTGTAAAGGTAAAGACCAAGGCTGACTGAGTGACTGCGAAATAAAGAAACTGTTCTTGATATGCCAGTTCTTTCTCATGCAATATTTGTAAAATGTGTTTTTCTGTTTCTCTGTGGCAAATTTTCACATATTATTTACATTAAATACTATTTGATAGTTGTTATGCGTAAAATGAGTGTACGATCTTCGAAGTTCACAGAATGTCTTCGAAAATACTCAAGACTGACCTCATGAAACAATGTTGGTCTAAAGTTACTGCAGAGTCAGTACCGACACCTCATTCTCTGCTGCAAGGTAAAAGGGTATTTCGCGTGATTCAAACGGCAGCTATTACTTTGCTATATCAGCTCAAGATTTAATATGTGAGCCTTTGTGTGTTGCGAACGCACTTTTTCTCATCAGGAACAGCCAGTCAATACATAAATAGAATTTTTGTGGAGCCAATTCACTACACAGAGTTGTAGTTTCAAAGTAAGATATTCTGTGCAGCTACTCAACAGTTATCTAAACTTACGCTGCAATGGACCATTGGTAAGTGTGATTCTTGTGATGACTGCACATTTACAAAATAAAACCCAACTGTACAAGATGCCTGGCATTGTGTCAAACCCATATCGTATATTGAAACTTTACACTGAACCATCTAGAAGTGTATGCATTAATATGGGCCATTTAATTCCTGTTTACTTTCAACGTGAAGTTTCAGTTGTTTATTAATGATGGTGTTTTCATTTTATTTTACCTCATGTTATTGCGTGGAGTATCCTATATTAGGTGACTCTGCACTGATTCATCTTGCCTCATTGTTTTCAGGTATATCAAGCGCTATTAGCCAACCAGTATATGGTGGAAAGCTGATAACACAACCTGATTTGCCATGAATTACATCTCTGTTGAAGCTTATTAATTTCAGTTGCCTACACACATTTGTGCATTAGTTCCATATAAGATGCATATTTGCTATTTCTTTCATTGTAATACAAATTATAATCTTTTAATAGTAATATGCTTTCCAAGACTGATACTGCTTCATTCCTGAAATGTGCATAAATGTCATTTCAGACCATTTTGTGCTCCAATATAGAGTTCAATTCCCTCGAAGAATTATGATATGAAATCCTCGTCAAACTTTAATAACTTTCCAGTCTGCAAGAAAGCTTGTTCCACAAATTTCATCCGTGTGTCTCCTTCTGCTACCTATCGCACAATGGACATCTGCCCTTACACTTCCTATGCGTATATTTTTGTAAAAGTAGTTAAGCTGCGTATGTTTGGAGCTCTTCAAGATCTGACACCATGCTTAACCGTCTACTACATCCATCGCCCAGAACCCCACAAGACATCGAACATGACGTTAGATTTTTTGAAGCAGATGGTTTTGGGCTTGTCGCAGTTCGCGAGGAAATGTTTCTCATCTCCCTCGCTCTCCAATAATTAAGAAATCCTGTCCAGATCCAAAATTTATGACAAATTATAACTGTACACTTATCTACGATTCGAAGATGTACAGGCCTGCATTTCCTGCCTCGAAACTTGAATCTTCAGTCAGTTCCTCTGTATATATTCCTAGCTCACCAACGTATATTCCGCAAGAAACGAGAATGATTACGCCTCTATTAGGCGTAAATATCAGAGACTAAGCCATAATCTCTCGGTTGTTGGTACATGTAGATAAAGTAGCTCTATGACAGGAGAGCGAGGATTTTAAATAACGTGAATTGTATTCAGTGAAGCCACTGGAAATGCGGGTTTTTACTCTCTTTATATCTGGAACAGTAGCTATAAATGCCAGCCGACAGGCGACGTGCAGAACGTGTTATTTCAAGAATCAGTGCTCAGCTCTTGAGGCAGTTACGTTGAAATAATTGGAGCATCTCAGTATTCTTGACAAATAATTTCACCAAAATTCGTATGAGTTGTGTGGCAGCATCACAGTATGCTGACTGAACCCTCACACTACTTTCAGGTACACAGATATACCGAGAAAAACAGTGATAAAGGACATCACACGTCAGTTTCATAACCCATGAAGAGACAACGACGGGAAAAAGCCCATTTACGAAACGTACAAGGAGTGACAGTGTGGGAAAGTTAACCCGAGGCAGAATAAAACCAAAACACTATAGTAGTAACATAAATGAAAAGTCTCAGAGTTCTACAAGGATGCCACAGATAGGCTACATGAGATAGCAACGTACTAGTGTAGTTACTATTAAGAAGTAGCCTATAGATAGCGAGACTGGTCACCCTAGAAACATACGAGTAGCAGACCATGAGCAATGTGAATGCCTAGTCAGCACAGAAAATCGACACTAACGAAACATCTCAACAGGTACTGCACGTCCATACAAATTACAAAATCCACCAACTTCTTGAGGCACATGTCTACGGCTGTGAGGAACATAAGAGTAAGGTGAATTTTCAACTTTTAAAAGATGCGCGTATATGAAGTAATTTGATGTGGCCATTTCTTACCTCTTAATAAGAACGTTTCGTCAAATTATTTTAAACTATTTTACGAAAGATCTTACAAGTGCAGAGTACTGTCATATTTGTATGCATCACAGTTATGAGGCTTTCGAAGTTATTCAGTAGAAGCCTGCTGCCCTTTGGTGGTTCAACATAGCACCACACAGATCGGTTGACTGTTGTTCGACAGTGTGTCATCAGCTTTCACTACGGACGGAGAAAGTAACATTTTGTATACAACGTTTGTTTTAAAGCCAACGTTTCTGAATGTGTACCACATACACGGTTTTATCGTTTAATTTATGAGACGACAATAACGCGTCTACTCCAGTGCTGTATGTGTGTCTCTCATACGTCTTATTGTACTTTTGATGCTGTATTATTTTCATTCATGTTGCAGTTAAGTTTCTACGTATTATGGACTAGATGGCGGTTCACCACGTACAGTGGCACAAAATTTATGCATGTTAATGGAATACAACGCACACATTGAGAAACATTTTGTCCTCAGTACGATTTGTTCATTAGAATGTGAGGAACCGTTGTACTATAGTAAATATATAAATCAAAATCAGATTTGAAGAAGTCATTTAAATTTTGCCGAGATAATTGTCCAAATAAAGCTTCTTTAGCTACATATTCTGACCATTAAAATTGCTACACCAAGAAGAAATGCAGATTCGTTGGAGAAATATATTATACTAGAACTGACATGTGATTACATTTTCATGCAGTTTGGGTGCATAGATCCAGAGAAATCAGTAAATAGAACAACCACCTCTGGCCGTAATAACGACCCTGATATGTCTGGGCATTGAGTGAAACAGAGCTTGGATTGCGTGTACAGGTACAGCTGTCCATGCAGCTTCAACACGATGCCACAGTTCATCACTGGCGTATTGTGACGAGCCAGTTGCTCGCCCACCATTGACCAGACGTTTTCAATTGGTAAGAGATCTGGTAAATGTGCTGGCCAGGGCAGCAGTCGAATATTTTCTGTATCCAGAAAGGCCCGTACAGAACCTGCAACATGAGGTCGTGCATTATCCTGCTGAAACGTAGGGTTTCGCAGGGCTCGAATGAAGAGGTAGAGCCACGGGTCGTAATACAACTGAAATGTAAAGTCCACTGTTCAAAGTGTTATCAGTGCGAACAAGAGGTGACCGAGACGTTTAACCAATGGCACCCCATACCATCACGCCGGGTGATACGCCAGTATTGTGATGACGAATACATGCTTCCAATGTGCATTCACCGCGATGTCGCCAAACACGGATGCGACCATCATGATGCTGTGAACAGAACATAGATTCATCCGAAAAAAATGACGTTTTGCCATTTGTGCACCCAGGTTCGTCGTTGAGTACACCATAGCAGGCGCTCCTGTCTCTGATGCAGCGTAAAGGGTAACCGCAGCCATGGTCTCCGAGCTGATAGTCCATGTTCTGCAAACGTCGTCGAACTGTTCGTGCAGATGGTTGTTGTCTTGCAAACGTCCCCATCTGTTGACTCAGGGATCGAGACGTGGCTGCACGATCCGTTACAGCCATGCGGATAAGATGCCTGTCATCTCGACTGCTAATGTTACGAGGCCGTTGGGATCCAGCACGGCGTTCCGTATTACCCTCCTGAACCCACCGATTCCATATTCTGCTAACAGTCATTGGATCTCGACCAACGCGAGCAGCAATGTCGCGATACGATAAACCGCATTCGCGATAGGCTACAGTCCGACCTTTATCAAAAGCCGGAAACGTAATGGTACGCATTTCTCCTCCTTACACGAGGCATCACAACAACGTTTCACCAGGCAACGCCGCTCAACTGCTTTTTCTGTGTGAGAAATCGGTTGGAAACTTTCCTCGTGTCAGCAAGTTGTAGGTGTCACCACCGGCACCAACCTTGTGTGAATGCTTTGAAAAGCTAATCATTTGCATATCACAGCATCTTCTTCCTGTCGGTTAAATTTCGCGTCTGTAGCACGTCGTCTTCGTGGTGCAGCAACTTTAATGGCCAGTAGTGTATGACGTCAGGTAGCCATAAAAACGCTCTAACTTACTTTATCGACACATCTACTTCGCATTTCCGTCTGTCCTCTGTGCACCACCATCTGTGACGAAAGGCCATCGCAATTTCAGCGCACGTGATGCTGGCTGCCGCGTCCCCAGTTGCTCACCTGCAATACAGCAATTACGTGTTGCTTCCGTGACAGGTGGTCTCGTGGTCAAACTCATTTCGGCCGGTCACCGCATTACGTCGCCTCGTTCGGAGCACATTACACACTCACTGTTCCGTTACACTCCTACCTGTTTCATTTCCTCCTTCTTTCTCTCAATTTTCAACACTATGTCAAGAACATTGACTTCCATCGCCTTTCTTTTTTTCTCTGGCGAGATTCTAAATCACACTGAAATATCTATTCTTATTGCACTACCTACTGATTGCTACTTCTACCTAGCTGCTTCTCCATTCACGTATATTTTACTAAAAATACGCCTTCTGTTAAAGTGAAAAAAAAGCAGTTAACGGTAGGCCAGCAGCTGTAGAGAGCACTGACAATAAGCGCTAGGATATTATTACACATGGTTTACTACTCAGTAATAACGAATTTTAGCAGCTTAAGTTCTGTATTTTCTTTAGCACAATGGGCATCACAAGACATATTATCTACAGGACCACTACATCAAACTTCACTTATTTTTATAATAATTCTCTGAAGCACGAAATGAATAACACTGCGACAGAATCTGGGCCTAAATGTTCCTTAACAGAGACTGTGCGAGGTGCATGCAATGCCCCCTTTGAGTTCAACGAATCAACAGCTTCTTACATCTACTAATCTCGCCATGAACGTGCGGAAAAAGCTAAGTCGTTACATATTTAATATAGGAACTATACGGCCCACCGGTTTCAAATAACTATTCGGTACAGTGACCAAGGTTTCGACACCTTTAAGGATGTATTCATCAGAATGTAATTTGAGAAGCCGTAAATTACATTGCGATCAGTATAATTTTGCTCCTAGCTAGGCGCATGTGCCAAAGGCTGGAACGTGATTTATTTTACATTGACTTCATCCAGTCTTCTCTTAACTCTGACTGTTGCTTCCTCGTAATGAAATTTTACGATTCTCAGATTTCATTTTGATGAAGACATCCTTAGAGGTGTTGAAACCTGAGTCATTGTACTGAACTGTTATTTGCAACCGGTGAGCTGTATAATTCCTATGTTAAAACTTGTATACGGTTGCTGACAAACCAACCATGTTTAAAATTGTCTTTACATAGTGACGCCAAATGACACATTCAGTATTGTATTCAGCTATGAATTTGTTACGTCTGTGTATCAAGATAGCCAGTCTTAGCTAAGATGGAACAGTGATTTTATTTTTGACTAACAGACAGCGGGTAGTGAACTGGATTATTTGTAATCACCGTTAGTGCTTTAGAATACGACTGCGCGAAAATCATAGATGCTGGAAAATGGGATACATCAGTCGGTAAAGAATAATGAGACCTCTGATATTCCAATCTCGCCTATCTTCTCCAAATCACATTCCATTAACTACAAGATCTGTCTCAGACGTATCCTCATCAGAAGAAACCACACTGTAGTGTACTGACCTCGGACATAACTGCAGGAGGCAAAAGTCGATGATTAGAGAAAAGATCAAAGACGACATCAGAGATCTATACTGCTAAAATTTAACATTAAGATCGTTACGGATGACCGAATTCCTGTGAAGATTTATCAGTCTGCAAAATGATATCTTTTTGAATATATCCGGGTACACCATACAAGTAACGGCCCCCCATTAAAGAAAAATAATTCATTAAGTCCGGAGAAGGACACAATGATGTATTGCGTAAATGACACTCCATCGTAGGACTGCGAAGAGATTTTATACTGTCTGATGTATGTCTCTTTGATTTATAGCTCTTAATTAGTACGGAGTCATAGGTAAAACACACGGAAATAAGTATGATGAAATCTAAATCATTTAGTACGAGCGCTCTTCATTGTTGGAAACATGGAATGACATTTCTCCTCCTTGTGGTCTATAGTCCGAAGACAGCTATGACGAAGATCTCGACAACAGTCTGTCCTTAGCAAGCCTCTTAACCACTGCAAACTACTGCACCCTACGTTCATTTGAACCTTCTTACTGTATTCAAACATTGGTCACCCTCTAAAATTTCACCTTCCATTATCATGCTTACAATTCTTTGATGCTTCAGGATGTTTGCTATCAGCTAATCCCTTCTTTTAGTCGTGTTGTACTATAAATTTCTTTTCAGCCAGTTCGATACACTACGTCCTCACCCGTTACTTCATGTATCAAATCTACAAAGATCTTCAGCTTTCTTCAGGAGCACCACAGATCAAAAACTTCCGTTATTTCTTGTCTGAACTAGTTATCGTCCACATTTCGCTTCCGCACAAAGCTAAACTCCAGGCATCTTTAGAAAAGACTGCCTAATACTTAAATTTGTATTCGATACTAACAGCTTTCTCTCTGCTATTGCCAGTTTTCATTTAATATCTTACCTACGGCTATTATCAGTTATTCTACTGCCCAAATACCCCAAATTAATACGCCATTTCCAATGTCATTTCCCAGTGTACATCCTTCGACATCATCTGATTTAATCCGACTACATTCCAATACCTATGCTTATCCATATTGTTCGCTTGCTCTTCCTAGTACTTTGCCACAACTGACAAAATTTCAGTGTCATAGGCATATTTCGAGGCTTAATTTCTTTTCACTGAATTTAAATCACCTCTCTAAACTTCTCCTTGGCCTCTTTTATTGTTTGCTCAAAGCACAAACTGAATTGTTTCTGCAATAGGCTATAATCCTTCTCAAGTATTCCTTCCCTTTCATGCCCTTCGACTTTGCAGTCTGGTTCCTGTACAAGTTTTGAATAATATTTTGCTTCCTGCATTTTACCTCTGCTATCTTCAGAATTGCGAAGTCAACTTTGCCAGTGAACTTGGGTAAATGCCTTCTCTAAATCTACAAATGCTCGTATCTATTTGGCTCTCAGAACAAACGGAGGCCCATTTGAATGAGATTGTAATTTGATGTATGACAACAGAGTAAATGTGAACAAACATAGCTAGTTAACCACGTTTCTCCACTGAAGGATATAGTTGTGCAATTAAATCACGGGATGAAACCAAAGGAAACAGTAAATCTGTCACCAATTTCCTCCTTGAACTCAACAAAATTCATCATTACTTATACAATTTACACAAAATAGCAAATTACACGCGAAAAACCTTACAGAACATTTAAGCATTGAATGATTTCGACAGCAGTGGTAACCATCCAGATATAGCGCCTGACGGCTGGCGTCTTAAGACATGTAATATAGTTGGCTGTTGTCTTCTTGACCTTAGAACCACCATTCTTTAGCATCCCAAATACGTCAGCTCCATTCCTCTCTGCCATGGCTCTCACTTTCCACAAAACTTTGGTATCACGTTACCAGGTGGAGGAAATCCGCAGTCAATATTTTTCACCTTCACTATCTGAATTCATCGAGTAGGTCCGTGAGTCCGTCAAATGCTTGCTTGCTTCTCCGTCTTATCTTTCACGCCTGCCAGCGTGAGGGGCTGTCAGTGACGTACAATTAGAAAAAGTGACGTTTCTACAAGTTACAGTTTCACTGCTGAAGGTGTGACCGCCATGTACTACATTTCAGTAACATTATTTTCGAATACACATGGGTTCTATTAAGAGAAAAAAAAACTCAACTTTTTTTTATTTTTTGACATTATTGTATTTAAACTTAAATTCGTTGGTGACTATTTACGAACAATATGTTCGTTTTCAAACTTCACCAAATTTTACAAGTACTGTACAAAAAGAGGTATTGTCTGTGACCTGTCTAAGCCATTTGATTGTGTGACTCATAAGTATTCTCCTAGATAAATTATGGAAATTATGGTACAGGCAGCCAATGGATAACGTCATGTAACCAAAAGAAAGCAGGGTAGATTATTCTGACAGGGCAGAATCTTTTATGGCATTGCACAAGGTTCTGACTTAGATCCAATACTGTTTCTCATAGATGTAAATTATCTTCCGTTTAATTTGCACTAAGTAGATTCAGTTGTTTTCACGGATGACACTAACATTGTAATCAACCCAAACACAGATACCACAAGAGAACAAATGGGAACTAACGTTCCTACAAGTATTATTGAGGGGTTTCCTGCGAAGGATCTCACTCCTGATGTAAGAAAGACACAATGTATTTAGTTCTACACATCTAGAGGTAGGACGCCAATGATAAGTGTGTCACATGGTAAGTAAATAATGAGTTGAGTGGATACTTTGAATTTCTTTGGTGCCCGTTTTGATGAGAATTTCAATCAGAAAAAAGTTTTGGAACTCCTAAAACAACTTATTTAAGGCACATTTGTATTTTGAATCATTGCAAACCGTAGGGAGAGACAGAGCATTAAGTTGACGTATTTTGCAAACTTTCATTTAGTGACGTCATATTGAATAATGTTCTTGAGTAACACATTTTTAAGAAAGTAAGTCTATATTGCTCAACAACGTGCCATAAAAATAATATGTCGTGCTCATCCACGATCATGCTGCACACCTCCGTCAATGAGTTAGGCATTTTGACTAATACTTCACAGTATACTTACTCACTAGTGAAATTTGTTGTACATAACGCTCTGCGGTTCAAAAGGACCAGCGATATATAATAATTACGATGTCAGAAGAAAAACTGACATTCATTACTCGACATTAAGGTAGTCTTTAGGTCAAAAAGAGGTGAACAATGCTGTCACGAAACTTTTTGATCCTCCACCCAGTTACACAAAATGTATGACAAATAGCAAAGTTCATTTTGAAAATTTTCTTCTTGAAAGTACCTTCTATTCTTACACCTTTTACATATCGTGAAAAGAGAATATCTGTAAATGGTGGTGGGTAGGATCACTAATTCCCGTTTACATTTAAAGAAAAAAAACTTTGTAAACGGTCATCATGTTGCCATGACTGACTTATGATGAGTAACTGACATTGTCAGCTATATTGGATGCGATCTCGGAATCTAAACCCTGTTGTTCCCCTTATTACAGAAGTTTATTCGCCCAGATCGCCCATACTGTGCAATGTGAATGTAAAATGGTTCCTTCCACATCATTCTGGTTGATCGCACAAATGATCCATGGAATATTAATCTAACTAAGAAAGTAAGTAACATCGCTTAAATCCAGATTTGAATTCAAACGATAAAAAACCTCAATTCCATCTGACGGTGTCGAATTCCAATGCTGCTGGCTATGACAGCTACAACTGTGCGTATGGGTAAGCATTTTTCACGAGAACCTTCATGAATTAGTTTGGCCGAACAGCTGTGAACATTTACATTTAAACATTCATCGTTGTACATTTCATATACACAGCTTGATGAGCTCCTCACGTCTCAGCCATCTAACCGTAGACGGTAGACTTCTGTATGTGACAGAAGTAGCTTACTTTCACCATACATTCACGCGCGCTGTCGTCACAGTACAGGATCAGTGCGTCTTCGCTAACGTTCATGTAGTACTTTTTACACATAACATAAAAAAAGATACCGACAAACGTCAAGCAGTTGTGGAGGGTCTCTTGAGGAACGAACTGACACAAAGAACCCATATCCTCAAACGCTGAAGAACATCAAAGAATAAGGGCTACTGCCCGCCGGTAGGCCTCTCCTCTGGCAGTAAGCTAGAGTCTGTACGCTCTGCATTGTTGTTGTGTCTGGCGTAGAGGCATCCGGCGGCGTTCAGTTTCGCTTGCGATGTGTCAGCGCAGAAACCGACCTCTGCTGCCGCAGATCTGATCGAGTGACAGGCGCTGGCATCCCTGTAGCTTCGACTCACATCGACGTTTCGGAACATACGTTCTTATCCTCAATTTTCTCCTCGTGGCGCCGTTTGTGTTGTGTTTTCGAGTTTATACCAACTCGCAGCTGATCGGAACAGTTTAGCTACAGCCGCATAACTACCCGATATACATGAGGATGATGTACCGCGTTATATCTTGTGACAATGGTGTTTATTTGTTACTTTGATATTTAACTTCTTGATTTTAGACAATCACTTTTAGAAAAGAAAATAATATTCGAAAGTACTCAGCAAAGTTATTAGTTTAGATTAGTTTACAAGTACTTTCCGATTCAAAAGAGTCATAGTGTGAAGATCCCTAAGTACGTAAAACATCTGTACAACAATAAATATTTATAAAGAAAAATAATTTGCTAATTTACGTTCCGCGGATGCCAAGTAAAACGGTCTTCATGGATGTTGATTGAGTCAAAAGATCTTAAATGTATTTTCATTTAAGTAATAATAACAAATTTCCCATAAAGTATGTAAATGTTCAATACACTGAGATGCCTATAATATTTCTTAGACTATTGTAACCACACATTATCAAACAGAAAAACCATTTTGCAACATTTATTTGCACTGTTCGAACTGCTGATCTGAATTTGTACAGAAATCAAATAGTACGTAATACTCGTATTATTCTAGGTAATTAGTAACGAACATCAATCGATTCTGCAAGGAAATTCATCAGTGGAGCTTTTTATGACTGCTGGGAAATTATTGAAAAGGTGTGTTTCTGAATTACAGGCGCCTTTGTGACCATTAAATCTGAATGAATGTGTGTGTGTGTGACTTGTGTCTGATTTCTCGGACAGACACTATACAATTGTATATGTAACAATTTTATAGGATTCACGACCAAACATGATACCTTCAGTGCGGATGCACACCAGATTTCGTTCTCTGTTGCGGGAATACATGTCACACTGCGAGCAAGGTTCACATGGAGAGGGACGTGTGACGAGTCGGGAATTTGGTTCGGGCGAGAAGTGTTTCCGTATGGCAGAGGTGGTTAAAGAAACAGTTGTAGAGAAGAGTGGCATAAGGTTTCGAGTCCAGGCTCACCATACGTTTTGAATGCGCATCATTGATTAACGTTAGTGCTCTAATGCAGTCGTCGTCGGAGTAATTTCCCTGAATATATGTGAAGATTCTTCCAGTGTGCTAGTATTTATTCCTTTAACCGAGCTATTGGTTTGGAAATGAGATATGAGAGAGGTCGTTGGGGGACGTTCTTAAGTTCAAACCACAAATTATTTGCATTACATGTCGTTACACACGGAAAACTTTAGCTTCGTTTGATGAGTTATTCCAATAAACTAGATCCTTCCACCAACATCATGTTGGAAATCACGAGATTAAAATTAGCTACTACTTCACTATCTATTTTATTTTTAATTTAGTTTGGCAACTGACTAAGGTACATACACGGATGTGGATAAGCAACAGTAAACAACGAATATCAAGGCAGCTCCTAGAGAGATGACGTTAGAAACAGGAAAAAGTCAGAGAGCAGACAGATGTGAATACCTAGAAGCATTAATGTAAATTATCCGGGCAGAAGTCCGCCTCCGTAGCTGAGTGATCAGTAGGGTTGACTGCCATGCAGAGGACCTGGCTTCGATTCCCATTATTGCCACGGATGTACTGCTCGTGTATCGAAGTGAGGAGCTGCTACTCCGATTACTCGTGGTCTCAAGGTCAAGAAACACGACAACGACCATAGAGAGCGGTAAGCTGACCTGACTACATGCCCCTCCACACCGCATCTGATGACGCGGTTAGTATAGGATGACACGGTGGTCGGTTGGAGCCGATTTTCAAGTCTAGGACCAGAACGCGGAACTATAATTACTTTATTTGTGAAGGTAGTAACTATTCTCGAAATCACAGATACCATTGATGACCGTGCAGCTTCTCTAGAATGAATGATAATTAATTGAAACACTCAGCTGCCGACAGGTGTTGTTGATATACCTCGATGGGGACAGCTGAAAATGTGTGCCCCGACTGGGACTCGAACCCGGGATCTCCTGCTTACATGGCAGACGCTCTATCCATCTGAGCCACCGAGGACACAGATGAATAGCGCGACGACTGGATGGGCAAATATCTATTAGGTGCATTACATATGCAGAATCTTGCACAGTTGGGAATGTGGGTCTCATGGGAAGCGTGCAAGGGATAAGTCCCTGCAGTCACGCTATTCATCTGTGTCCTCGGTGGCTCAGATGGATAGAGCGTCTGCCATGTAAACATTACATCCCAGGTTCGACTGCCGGTCGGGGCACACATTTTCAGCTGTCCCTTTCGAGCTATATCAATGTAGGCAGTTGAGGGTTTCAATTAATCATCATTTACTTACTTTATTCACTAGCCTGACAGAAAATGGTTGGGATAAAAAACGGAGGTGTTACAATGTTCGATGGGATTCATGTCGGGCGATCATTCTCTCGAACTGTCCAGAATGTTTATCAAACCAGTTGTGAACAGCTGTAGCCCGGTGACATGGGGCATTGCCATCTATGACAGTTCTATCGTTGTTTTGGAACACGAAGTGTATGAGAGGCTGCAAATGGTCTCCAAAAAGCCGAACATAATCATTTCCGGTCAAAGATCTGTTCATTTGGACCAAAGGACCTAGACCATACCACGTAAACACAGCACACACCACAATGGAAGCATCGCCAGTTTGCACAGTGCCTTCGCGACAACTTAGGTCCATGGCTCCGTGATGTCAGCACCACACTCGAACCCTAATATCAGCTCTTACCAACTGAATTTGGGGCTTATCTGACCAGGCCATGGTTTTCTAGTCGTCTAGGGTGCAACCGATATAGTCACGCGCCCAGGAGGGACGTTGCAGGCGAAGTTGTGGGGCTAACAAAGGCACTCGCGTCTATCGTCTGCAGTCATAGCCCATTAACGCCAAATTTAGGAGCATTGCCCTAGCGAATAGGTTTGTCGCAAATCCAGCATTGATTTCTAACGATATTTCGCGCTGTTTTGCATGTCTGTTAGCACTGACAACTTTAAGCAAACGTCGTTGGCCTCTGCGTTGTCCGCGCTGAGAGGGATTGCCTGAAATCTGGTATTCTCGGCACACTTTTAACATGGAGGATCTCGGAATATTGAATTCTTTAACGATTACTAAAATGGATTGTCCCATGCGTCTAACTCCAACTACCACTCCTCGTTCAAAGTCTATTAGACCCTATAGTGCGGTGGTGGTGGTGGTTAGTGTTTAACGTCCCGTCGACAACGAGGTCATTAGAGACGGAGCGCAAGCTCGGGTTGAGGAAGGATTGGGAAGGAAATCGGCCGTGCCCTTTCAAAGGAACCATCCCGGCATTTGCCTGAAACGATTTAGGGAAATCACGGAAAACCTAAATCATGATGGCCGGAGACTGGACTGAACCGTCGTCCTCCCGAATGCGAGTCCAGTGTGCTAACCACTGCGCCACCTCGCTCGGTGTTCCTATAGTGCGGCCATAATCACGTCGGACACATTTCCTCGTTAATCTCCTGATTACAAATGACAGATCCACCAACGCACTTCTCTTTCCCACCTTGCGTACCCAAAATAGCACCATTTGTATAAGTGCACATCGCAATTCCATGACTTAATGGCACGCCAGTGTATAACGCCGTCTACTACGGTACTGGTCAAGTGCTCCAAAGGGTAGTACCCTTGGCATGCACTGCACAGTGATTATAGAACATGGCTGTAGACAATTCACTGTAAATAATCCGAGCGCTAGACAGCGAAGAATTGCTAATTTCGGTAAGTAGGCGATAAATGTCGGTAAACACAGCAGAGGCGTGCCAGACGCCCCCGACTCGGACGGCGGACTACGTGAGTCAGGCGGACACCGTGGAGGGCGGCGTGTTTTGCCGCCCCCCGCCGCGCGGCGCGCCCCGCCCCGCCTGGGCAGGAGACACTTTACGGTCGGCACTGCGCGCGCCTGCTCCCGACAACGAAATTTGTGTTGGCGGCGCTGGCGCTCGGCTGTTTTGCCGGCGCGGGGTGTTTTACAGCTAGCAGTGGTGGGGCGAAGCGCACTCTGTCGTCCCGAAACCGCCTCCGGTCTCCGCCCGCCCACCGCCTCTCTGTGGGAAGCACAGGGAGGGGGGAAAGAAAGGCGAACCTCCCGCGCAGCGTGAGTAATTATTTCCGACAAGGTGACCCCTACCTGATGGAGGTTTGCTCCTCACGTCAGTGCAGGCACCGTGCTTCCTCTGTGGGATTTTTACACAGAGCTTACTGCTGTCCGAATCGTGGAAGGGATAACCGTTTTTAACACAACAAGAGGAGAGCTTAATTTCACTCCGTATAGAGATACCATCACGAACTTTCGGCGTGTACAGCAGTTGAACAGAATAATTTCGGTGCCTTTCTCACGTACTTGTAACTCATGATGTTGGCGTTTGTTTTAGCACAGTAGTGCAACTAACACCGGTCCGCAGTGGATCCTGTGTAGAAACCAAAGTAGACTGTCTCTATAGATTTCGATGAGCTGAAGACGAGTATCACGATTAAAAATGTCTCTTAGCTCAGGGCTACAAGTAAGCTGAGACTTTACGTTTTACTTATATTGCTACCGTAACCAACAGGATGTGAACATTAACTGAACTTTTCTAATTTATTCGCGCCATTTCTTGGCCTTCGTCTGGTGAGTACTGTTTGGAGTATCTCCCTGTTTCATCCAGCAGAAATCAGCCACCGTCTTGCGTGCCGCTGTTCCGTGAGACAAATAACCTGGTGAAACCGCTCGCCTTGCTCATCACAGGATTCACCCCAGTTCTCTGAGAACACATTGAGGTGGGAGCAAAGGAAATGTATCTTCAGAGTCATGCAGGCGGTAACCCTAAATGCGGGAAGGAGTTCGTCCACGAGGACCTTGCAATTTTCGGCTCTCCTGTTTGCGAAGAACAATATTATTACCTTAGGAAAAGAATGCCACACAGGCAGCTGATCAAAGGTTAGAGCGTGCTCAGACTAAGTGTCCCACAACGACGGAGAGGTTCCGTCCCCGCCGCAGCTGCAATGGTCCACAACCCCACGACGACTACCGCAGTCCACTTCACTCCGCCGCCGCCCCACACCGAACCCAGGGTTATTGTGCTGTTCGGCCCCTGGAGAGCCCCCCCAGGGAACGTCTCACACCAGACGAGTGTAACCCCTATGTTTGCGTGGTAGAATAATGGTGGTGTACGCGTACGTGGAGAACTT
Source organism: Schistocerca serialis cubense (assembly GCF_023864345.2). Taxonomy (NCBI): domain Eukaryota; kingdom Metazoa; phylum Arthropoda; class Insecta; order Orthoptera; family Acrididae; genus Schistocerca; species Schistocerca serialis. The sequence goes on from NC_064642.1 coordinate 590,467,276, forward strand.
GTTAGCGCAGGAATCGCAGACATAGTGTAATTGAGGCGGAATGAGGGGAACCAGCCCACATTCGCCGAGGCAGATGAAAAACTGCCTAAAAACCATCCACAGACTGGCCGGTTCACCGGACCTCGACACAAATCCGGCGAGCGGATTCGTGCCGGGGACCAGGATCTCCTTCCGGCCCGGAAAGCCGTGCTTTAGACCGGATGGCCAACCGGGCGGGCCAAACGGTTGGGATACACGTGGACCAATGAATATCCCATTTGTAATCGTCTCTGTGCTGAGTCGTGGAAAATTCTTACAAAAATACAGAGGGCTGCTTCATTCCTGTGCACAGCCTTAACAAAAGCTGTCATGAGTCCCAGCTTAATGTGCAATGGTGGGAGAACAATTTTATTCGGATTTGCTAAAAGTTTTTCAGCTATATTTTTTGACCCACATGGCAGAGATGTTCGTGCGTGAATTTTTTTTTCTTGCATGACTGTACCACTCACACATGTAGCTGCAGTGTAACCCTCTTGCCAACCGAAGAGCATTCGAATGACTTTGAAATCTCCACGTACCAGCCATTCATGGTTACAATAAATAACACAGTTTACAATGATTTACTTTCTCTGTCTAATGCGACGTATTTCACAAAAATAAATGGCCCTATAGTACTGTTGTGTAACAGTCTATCCTCAATCTTGTTTTTGAAACTCCACTGTCTTGCCCTTTGAGTCTCCAATCGATTGGCTTGTGTGTAATGTTCAGGTTTTCCAAGAAACCATCAATCTCACTGTAGAATTGTATGTCACCTTCTGCTGTCGTGGGTAAAAGAGTTTGGCTATAACCTTTGGAAGATGTAAATTTCTAACAAATCAATGAGTTCACGCTGTGTGACTTTGTGTGTTTCTTCAGATGACGATGTAGGAGTAAATGTAGCGTCAGAGTCACGGGCGGATGATTCTGTTTTTGCTGTACGTATCGGTTTAGTATCATCACCATCACTGCTTGATAGTACTACATGTGGGGGAACAGGGTGACGAGAGGTAGGATGTCAGGGTATTAAATATCCGCACTCCTCTTGATACTGACTCTTTTTCCTGAGGGAGGCACCGTATAAAATAGCAGTCCGATGCATGATTTGTGGGATCACGCTAAATAGTAGGCACACAAAACTTCATGGTGTAAAGCAGCGCTGCCAAAATGTACCTCACTCACTTACGGCTGATGAACCCTTGTTACACTGACCCTGCGCGTAGCTCTCATAATGTCTCATAAGTGTCAGCGTGAAACGAAAACACGTGATTTACTTGTAACCCTGAACTAGGAGACAACTTTAACCTTGATATTCGTGTCCAGCGCATCTAAATCTATAAAGCACGGCTACATCTGTTTCTGAAAAAAATAAAAAGTGAAAATTTGTGGACCAGTGTTACATGCAAAGGTTCCCAGTCGCCACTACGGCTGTGATTTTTACTGTGTCGTTCCAATCTATCGTGATGTTGGGCCTTACGAATGACGAGCCAGGGCAAGATCTTCGTGCCCGTACAGTCGGTGCTACCGTAGCAACGGTCAAGAAGATTAGTGAGTACATCAGGTTAGTATGTGTACGATGACGCACCAATAGTTTACAAGTTTGATATTGTCACAACAGTTTTATTCTGGAATGAAAATTTTCAATTTTTACGAACAAGTGGCATGGTCCATGGACATTAGTTTAGTTCATTAGGTCTTCAGTAGTCTCTGCATTGCATAGGACAATTCCGCGAAGGCAGTCACACTTATTCCTTACAACTTGTAGCCCAAAGGTTTATTTGTGTCGTTGCAGAATGGCACTATCAGTGCACGCATTTCCATAATATTCATTGGCTTCGAAGAGAACAATTTCCCTTTCAAATATTCCCCCAGAAACATGGGTTTAATTGTGGACTTGCAGAAGCCCAAGAGGATTCTCCATGGTGGCGCTGCAGGGAACGATGGGACATCACACGATATCCGAATATTTCCTGTAGAATATCCAGTACAACATGATCCGTATGAGGTCTTGCACCGTCTTGCTTAAACCACCGTGTGATCCAATGACTGGTGGCAAGAAGATATGGCACAAAGACATTTCCTAAATTGTCTTGTATCAGTCAGCATTGACAGATTCATTCAAAAACGCTGGTCCGTTTGGGCGTTACTGGATACAGCTACCAACCTCTCACTTTTTCCCCACACCTCTCGTTTTCTTGAACGTAGACATATTGCGTTCTCTCTTGGCACTTATACTGAGCGTTTATTTTGTTATTGTGCCACTAAGAGGGATACAAGCTTCGTCCGAGAAGTATGTATCGAACATTAATTCCGCTTCTCTTTCTGCCGTAATGAATACTCGAGTCTTCTCTGTTTGTTCCGCTTAGTTATCTTCTGTGACACTCTAAGTTCGCAAGGGAAGAGCTAGAGATCACTCTGTACCATTGTTTGTACAGAAAGACAATATATCACCATTGCCCTTGCTGTCAGCGAGGTTGATTCGTTTGGCCTTCGGTGACTGGCAACCCGTGGTGGAGAGCGATCAATCGTTAATCGAGATCGTTTCCATGCCAACAAACTGCCTTCTCTTTCAAGTTTTCTCGTTGATCGGAGAAATGTGTTCAGCGATGGAGCCCAATACGTGTGGAGTATTGCCGTAAATCTTCTTTGCATAGCTGTGACACATTTCAATTTAGCATAAAGGAGAACCGTCTTAACAAACTTCTGAACGGGTAAAGGTCCATGCCCGGCCATGGCGAAACGCTAACTGCGAAACAAGAGACTGGCGATATTGCAGCTATGCGACTCTACCGACAGTCGCATAAAACAAAGCACAAAATGTGAATGAAATACGTCAAGAGGTGCAACTTTTATTTAAGTGTTAAAATGTATCAACTACTCGAGCGCCAACCCTGTAATATGAGTCTCTGTAGTATCTGTGGGCCATATGATACATCATTCAGTTCACGGAATTCGGTCATGGAGACATCACTAATGCACTGAGTTAACATAAGCTATGAGAGATCGTGTCGATTATCATGGAGGGAAATTGGTAGCAGTGCTGATTTCGTAAGATGTTGGATAACTCAACTTTGACCATCAAGCGTTAGTTCCTGTGCAACACGAAGAGTACAGCCACTGTCCCGGTAACCGTTGAAGATGTACATTTTGGTCTCAACACATCTGCTGCACCTTTAAAAAAAATTTGATAATTTTAATTACATACTGTGTAATAACGAGAAGAGGGAGCAGTGTCCGGCCGCGGTGGTCTAGCGGTTCTGACGCTGCAGTCCGGAACCGCGGGACTGCTACGGTCGCAGGTTCGAATCCTGCCTCGGGCATGGGTGTGTGTAATGTCCTTAGGTTAGATAGGTTTAAGTAGTTCTAAGTTCTAGGGGACTTATGACCTAAGATGTTGAGTCTCATAGTGCTCAGAGCCATTTGAACCATTTGAAGGGAGCAGTGTCCCATAACCAAACCGCCCCGTGTAAGTGACATATGGAAGACAAACAGGATGTCAGGAGCAGATAACGCTTCCTCAAGTAGCTGGACACTATATGTTTCTATGAGAGAAAGCAGATACTCCAATAAGCATTACACTTGCCATCTTGCCAAAGATGTAGAGGGTGGAGGTCAAGGAGTAAGAGGAAAGGTCCACCGCACCTGAAGGAAGCATCCCGTATGGCATTTAGAATGATAATCAAACGTTAAGGCGAACACATGTGGGGCCGCGCGTAACGGCCGCGTGGCATGAGGCGCCGTGTAACGGATTGCAGGGCCCATCCCGCCGGAGGTTCGAGTCCTTCCTCGGGCATGGGTGTGTGTATTGTTCTTAATATTAGTTAGCTTACGTAGTGAGTAAGTCTAGGGACCGATGACCTCAATAGTTTGGTGTCTTAGGGTTTCACATACATTTGAACATTTGATCACACCTGGAGCGAAAGTTCCAAGAGAATGTTCAGACAAATGCTGATGAGGGCTGTGTGTACCCAGAATCAATTATGAACGAAATAAAATGTCAGCAAGCATATTAGGTAGTCAGCAGGCAATTTCAGTACTGTGCATCCAGAGCACAGTGGCATTCCGCAGCAGCACCTGATGGACGAATAGACACTTCAACTATGAGAAGAGGGTGATAGACTCTGGTGAACGCACAGCATCTACAAGCTAAGTAGGGCTTCGTACTATTCATTGGAGATTTATTTCCTCTCATTACCGCTACAAAGGTTGATCAACATTTTATGTAAACTGCAGGTGGAGGCAGGAAGAAAGGAAAAGAACTAATGACATCACCTGCACCGGAACTTGTGAAATCAGCGGCAACGAGTAACAATATTTGCCGGACGAGGACTCGAACCCAGCGTTTCCTGTTTACTAGGCAGCTGCATTACCCAAGTGGCACCCATTCATAACGTTTGTCACAAACGCGTGGGCTATCTCGGCACACTTGCCTGCCGACCCACATTCCCACGCAGCGCACCCTATCCGCAGTCCTTGTCCATGTGCTTCATGCTCGCTAATTTTAGATTCCCGCTGGAGGTCGAACTTAAATGGGCATCGGCACTGAAGGTTGTGGATTTATGGCCCATCGAGGCGAATGAGTTATACGAATGCATAGTGTCTGTTGTTTCGGGAATATCATTGACGCCCTATTGCGTCACATCAAGTCACATTGACTCCAGTTTTGTGTAGCGAATCTTTGCCGGGACGCGACAGCTTTACGATTCTTCAACTTGGTGACAAGCTTATTGCCAACAGTCTCAAGGCTCGAAATGACAGGAATGCGTCGCTACGGTGGCGATAGGGCGTGTGGTGCACAGAGGCATCTGGCAGTAACGCCGGCGTGGCGGCGAGCGTGACGAAAACAGAAACTGCTGAGATCGATCCAGACTGGACACAGAGAGACTATTTGCGCGCGCAAATGAGTCCTCTGGCCGGCGGCGCTGTTGAGCGGTAATGAGGCGGAAGCGGCCGCCGATTGCCGATTTCCATTACCGGCTCGGTCTCCGGCGAGAGGGAAAAAGGAACAAGGCAGGCCGACAGGTGGCGGCTGCCTGATGCGACACGGCGTCAGCGCCAGCCGGCGGCGCCGCGGGGCGACAACACCGGCCTCAGGAGGGCCTGTGTTTAATGGGATGCTTTTTATGAATTTCATTACGTGTGAAACAGAACGTTCTGCGCAGTTTTACTTTCGTAGCTTTTCGTTTTCCGCTGTTATTTTCTTTGTAGGAATTTATTACGCCAGAATTAGAGTCACAGTCCTCTTCCTCATTTCCCTCTTTCACGCTCTGGTCAGAGATCGAGAGGAGCAGAGAGAACCTGCCCTACTAAAGCTTTCGGCCGAGTCATCAGATGAACCCAGGCGACTTAGTTGACAGAGTGTGACGCTCCATACTCAAATCTACACTAGGAGTAAGTACACTACTGGCCATTAAAATTGCTACACCAAGAAGAAATGCAGATGATAAATGGGTTTTCATTGGACAAATATATTATACTAGAACTGACATGTGATTATATTTTCACGCAATTTGAGCGCATAGATCCTGAGAGATCAGTACCCAGAACAACCACCTCTGGCCGTAATAACGACCTTGATACACCGGGGCATTGAGTCAAACACAGCTTGCATGGCGTGTACAGGTACAGCTGCCCATGCAGCTTCAACACGATGGACCTTCGCCGGGAATACCGACTTGAGACTCTCACGGAGGTAATCCACAAACTCACCACAAGACTATACAGAAACTCCAGACATTCGCAGAACCCGTTTATTCTGAATCTGGGGAACTACGACCACAACCATAGATGGAAACATAAAAGACCAAAAGACATACTTGTAAGGACATAACATCTATGGCCAAGCATACGCAAACATAACGGCACAGGCGAGCCCCTGTTAATCAGACCCATTACTGGATATCCAGCTGGATTGGAGTACACTGCCGAATAACTGGCACCACACAGGGAAGCCGTACCGTACACTGCATGCAAACAAGCTCCACACATCCCCCACACAGTGAGATGATCTATGGCCGATCTCCCACTACTATATAACGATCTTGATTGTTCCAGGAATGCAGCTGCAGCAACAACTGGGACACATCGCCATCGCTTGTCATGGTAATGATGCATGATACCTATACTAACAAATCCAACCTTGCATGAACTATCGCAGCTAGTAAGCCACTACTGCTCTTACTACCCATCCCACTGTCGCAGAGGTTTTTTTCCCACGGCACGAGCCATGGCACTTTTTTTCCTCTGCTCTTCAAATCGCTACCCTCACTCGCGTTTCGTCCACTATCTATCACCTGATGGACCGTGTTAATGCGTAGCCTTACCCAGCATCCTGTGATCCACATACTAGACAACTAACATGTTTACGGAGGTGACAGTAGAACTTTTGGTTTGGTCACCACGTTGGTGCGGGCGTGGAGGGGCCCCATCTCTATTAAAAACCATCGTTAATTAAGAGTAGTGACTGGCGTATTGTGACGAGCCAGTTGCTCGGCCACGATTGAGCACACGATTTCAATTGGTGAGAGATCTGGAGAATGTGCTGGTCAAGGCGGCAGTCGAACATTTTCTGTATCCAAAAAGGCCCGTACAGGACCAACAACATGCGGTCGTGCATTATCCTGCTGAAATGTAGGGTCGCGCAGGGATCGAATTAAGGGTAGAGCCACGGGTCGTAACACATCTGAAACGTAACGTCCACTGTTCAAAGTGACGTCAATGCGAACAAGAGGTGACCGAGACGTGTAACCAATGGCACCCCATACCATCACGCCGGGTTATACGCCAGTATCGTGATGACGAATACACGCTTCCAATGTATGTGCACCGCGATGTCGCCAAACACGGATGCGACCATCATGATGCTGTAAACAGAACCGGGATTCATCCGAAAAATGACGTTTGCCATTCGTGCATCCAGGTTCGTCATTGAGTACACCATCGCAGCGCTTCTGTCTGTGATGCAGCGTCAAGGGTAACCGCAGCCATGGTCTCCAAACTAAAAGTCCATGCTGCTGCAAACGTCTTCGAACTGTTTCTGCAGATGGTTTTTTGTCTTGCACACGTCCCCAACTGTTGACTCAGGGAATGAGACGTTGCTGCACGATCCGTTACAGCCATGCGGTTAAGACGTCTGCCATCTCGACTGCTAGTGATACGAGGCCGTTGGGATCCAGCACGGCGTTCCGTATTACTCTCCTGAACCCATCGATTCCATATTCTGCTAACAGTCATTGGATCTCAACCAACGCGAGCAGCAGTGTCGCGATATGATAAGCCCCAATCGCGATAGGCTACAATTCGACCTTTATCAAAGTCGGAGACGTGATGATACATATTCCCTCCTCCTTACACGAGGCATAAAATGTTAAAATCTTATGGGACGTAACTGCTAAGGTCATCAGTCACTAAGCTTACACACCACTTAAATTATCCTAAGGACAATCACACACATCCATGCCTGAGGGAGGACTCGAACGTCCTCCGGGACCAGGCGAACAGTACACGAGGCATCACAACAGCGTTTCACCAGGCAACGCCGGCCAACTGCTGTTTGTGTATGAGAAATCGGTTGGAAAATTTCCTCATGTCAGCACGTTGTAGGTGTCACCACCAGCGCCAGCCTTGTGTGAACGCTCTGAAAAGCTAATCATTTGCATATAACAGCATCTTCTTCCTGTCTCTTAAATTTCGCGTCTGTAGCACGTCATATTCGTGGTGTAGCAATTTTAATGACCAGTAGTGTACTTCTAGAAGCTGACAATGTCCCTTCTAGCTTCTGTTTGTATGTTCCGGTTAATCTCCGGAAGGGGATTAGGAACCACTTTTGACTACTAGACTGATTCGCAAGGAAGGTCTTGTATAGAAGTTTATAACAATTTCGTGAAAACTGGCTGAACTATTATGAACTGAAATCCGTCATCGATGTGAAAGCGATGGCATTACCATCTAGTGGTACAGTCGCCGCAACTCCAGACAGCAGCGAAGCTTGAGGAAAATCCGAGTCGGGCCTGGTGGTCTACCGGGAAAGCTTGGGCATGATAACCATAGAACTGCCGGACGGATCCTTGGTCAGGTCAGAATTTTTACCATGTTTTAACCTAGCTTTCACGTCTCAGTGGTGTTGATATGCGCCAGAAGGGAAATCACGCAAAAACTGTAAGTCGGGTCTTGGTGGTCGAATGATTCCGGCACGGTAGCTCATCACTCATTATGTTCGGTCAGGGGACTGGACACCTCCGTAAAAAAAGAGACTGAGTGAAGATTTTTGTTTTTTGAAGGAATACACTGCCATTTGAGTGTATATTTCAGTATATTTCCTGTGTACATTCGAGATCTCGGCTTTCACGGCGTTATTGAGTGCAATGATCATCAATAATGTACTTTACTGTGTTCTGTGCTGGATGACACACAATTTAGTACCATTATAACGATATGTCATCCTGCACGGTACATAGCCACGTAGACAAATACGTTACCAGTCTAAAATCATTGAAATCGATAATGGCATAAAAGCTGAAATCTAGATTGTACACTGGAAGTATACAGAGATATAAAGTCAAATGGCGGTGTATTCCTATAAAAAAAAAAGGATTCCTTGCACTGACCTTCAGCCAGCTGTTATGACAATGTTTCTTGAATTATAGTGTACGGTCAAGAGTAACACTCAGGTAGGTATAGTTGTGTGGGACACTATTAATGTTGTTTGTCTCACCATGTGAAATCCTTTTCGCACCGAAGTTCGCTATTCCGCAAGTGAAATGTACACACCTGAATCTTTAAATGATTTGGCCTTAGACGACTGACCTCATAGTAAAGGCCAAGCGTAAGGAATGATCAAGGCAACTTTTCTTCCATCTCTTCAAATTAAGAATTAAAGAGCACAGGAGCGAGTATATTCTTTCGTATGCGCCGCCTGCTCGTCTTATCCTACATAAAGACCTCGAATTTTCTATTCTGCCGGAGAGTGCCTTTGAGGGATGTTGCTTGATAGTCTTCAGTGAGCTGGTAAATTTTCTTCAGCAACTTTCTGTGTTTGATAGTGGCGCAGGCAGCTATTAAATCGACAAAGACAACTCCAGTTATCCTGTTCGAAACTATCCGCAGTGTGTTACGTAATTCAGTATCTGACTGCAGCACGATCTTCCAGGTCGAAATCAACCTTCTTGAGGAACATCACTCTAGCATGTGTCTTTGAGTTTAGTTTTGCGTGATCGTTATGCTTTAAATCGCTGTGTGTACATCCTTCGGGATTGTAAAGTGAATACTGCTTATCATGCTTTAAAATTAATGTATATTTACTGCGCTGTTGCTACACGACGGTTATTACGCGATGAACAACGCGGGGTAATGCCTACCAGTTTTGTCTCGTAGTAACGCTGAGCCATCGACTGATGACTTACAACGCATCCGACATGCTGGGAGTCTTTCTTCTTCTGCTTTAGTCCTGCCATCCGTGAAACAATGGTACTTTCATGTGTAATGACGGTTGCCGGCCATTACCCTCACTTCCTCCTCCGCCCCATCCATTTCTTTCAATGTGTTCAGTATCAGTCCTGTGCAAATGTATCATAATGTCTGCCGGTAACTTCCGTAGTTTTCGTACGCGTCATGTTTCTAGGAACAGTTACAGCTATTAAATATTTTGGGGAACTCGTCTAGAATGATATGAAGACCGTCGTAAGAAAATGTAAACAGCCCACGATGAAAGTAAATTACAAAACAATCATTACGTCGATAACTCATCCGTCTGGAGCGGTCTCTACTACTATTTCCTCCTAAATGATTACAAAAACTCGTTCTCCTACAGAATTTTATCGACAGTCGCTGTTCCCAAGCACTCTTTGTTGAAGTAACGACATTATCCTCATCGCCATGTCTACATACAAACTCTTCCTGGTAAACGATCCTGATAGCTGACTAGAAATTTGTATTTTCCTGACGTGCCAGAATGAGGGCAATCTGTTGTGTAATGAACTCAGAAAAAATACTTCAGAAAGCCAAGATCGCTAGTGGTGTTGTTGTTGTGGTCTTCAGTCCTGAGACTGCTTTGATGCAGCTCTCCATGCTACTCAATCCTGTGCAAGCTTCTTGATCAACCAGTACTTACTGCAACTTACATCCTTCTGAATCTGCTGAGTGTATTCATCTCTTGGTCTCCCTCTACAATTTGCACCCTCCACGCCGCCCTCCAATACTGAATTGGTGATCCCTCGATGCCTCAGAACATGTCCTACCAACCGGTCCCTTCTTCTTGTCAAGTTGTGCCACCAACTCCTCTTCTCCCCAATTCTATTCAATACCTCCTCATTAGTAACGTGATCTACCTATATAATCTTCAGCATTCTTCTGTAGCACCACATTTCGATGGCTTTTATTCTCTTCTTGTCCAGACTATTTATCATCCATGTTTCACTTCCATACATGGCTACACTCCATACAAATACTTTCAGAAACGACTTTCTGACACTTAAATCTGTACTCGATGTTAACAAATTCCTCTTCTTCAGAAACGCTTTCCTTGCCATTGACAGTCTAAATTTTATATCCTCTCTACTTCGATCATCATCAGTTAATTTGCTCCCCAAATAGTAAAACTCATTTAGTTCTTTAAGCGTCTCATTTCCTAATCTAATTCCCTGAGCATCACCCCATTTAATTCGACTACGTTCCACTATCCTCGTTTTACTTTTGTTGGTGTTCATCTTATATCCTCCTTTCAAGACACTGTCCATTCCGTTCAACTGCTCTTCCGAGTCCTTTGCTGTCTCTGAGAGAATTGCAATGTCATCGGCAAACCTCAAAGTTTTTATTTCCTCTCCATGGATTTTAATTCCTACTCCGAATTTTTCTTTCGTTTCCTTTACTGCTTGCTCAATATACAGATTGAATAACATCTGGGATAGGCTGCAACCCTGTCTCACTCCCTTCCCAACCTCTGTTTCCCTTTCATGTCCCTCGACTCTTATAACTGCCATCTGGTTTCAGTACAAATTGTAAACAGCCTTTCGCTCCCTGTATTTTACGCCTGACACCTTCAGAATTTGAAAGAGAGTATTCCAGTTGACATTGTCAAAAGCTTTCTCTAAGTCTATATACGCTAGAAACGTAGGTTTACCTTTCCTTAATCTAGCTGCTAAGATAAATCGTAGTCAGTATTTCCCCACGTGTTCCAATATTTCTACGTTATTAAAGCATTTATTTCGATAACCGGTTTCAGTTAAGACTACATTACTGTCATCGGATCTGTAATGGATAGAACCAAGTTGACAGGGAAACAGGTTACAAGTCAAGTATAACAATTTACAAAATTAATTGTTCATGTACTTGGAAAAGTAACATACCTTATGTTGTACAAATCTACATAATCTGTCACTCTCCCAAAGTCTTTATATTATCACTCCGTCTCCAATAATCATTTGTAGAGCATAATGTAGATTAGAAGTTAATCTAAAATATTTTCTTCCTGTTAATCAATCCAGTGATAGTGACCTATGAGGTATTTTAGTAGAAAACATGATCAAAATTGCAAAATTTTGAAATTAATAATTTTGTTAATACAAACTTCATCTGTTACCTAATGGTATTTGGTCTTCACGCTGTAGACAAACCATCGATATGCATCAAGACTATTTTATAGTCTTTGCTGAAACTTGTGACATATTTGTTAATTATCGTCTATGAATTACTGTCTCTGAACGACTCATGAGACAATACGGTCACAACTATTAAATATTCGCCTAAGTTTCCTTACTTATTCTGGTTTTAGAGACAAGTTCCTTTCCAAATCCAGCATTAACACTCTTTTACGACGAGACTTAATTATTTTATTCGCATCAGTATTTGTACAGCTGTCATGTAAGTGAGTGAAAACCTGAGTGATACAGTGCTATAAACAATTAAAAATGCTCATGGAATCTTAAGCAGAAAAGCGAGAAGTAATCGTTACTCGACCCTTAAGATGATAAATGGCGAAGGAGATTACAGCCTTTTATGCTCCTCCTCAGGAGCCGGCGGTACCGCCTAAGCGTACGTCCGTCGTTGTCAAACGCTGAACTTCTAGCGAGAAGAGACCGCTCATTACTTACGTGTGGTGGACAACGTTCCACGAGCGTCGATCGTTGACGTCACGAGCACTGACAATTACAATAGGATGAGGTTACGCGAATATCTGATGAAGCGGGACGGGTGCTTTAATCTGAGGCATATTTAGCTGCGCAGTCGTACATTCATGTACAGCGTTGGAGGAGCAAGTAACATGTAATCTTACAACATGCTATCTTCAAAAATATTCATTCAAAATATTTATTCAGCTGATACCACGTTAAAAGAATAATTTGAGAGTGCATTTAGTTTTGACAAGATACAAACTGCAGAGGCGGTACAGGCTATCCATTAATAATTTCGTAAGTATCGTGAATAAAATAATTTCTTAACACTCACTTAGTAACCCACTGGAGGCCAGGGGCATCTGTACACAACTATTTGAGTGTCAGATACTGTTATGTTTCCAATGTAGGATGATTGTTCGCTTTCGTTGTGTTTACCGTTCATTCAGTACTCCCAAATGCAACTGTTCAGCACAGCAAAAATGTTTGAGTTTGCTTCCATGAGATGTGATGAAACGCAAATCTATACAATGGCAACAATTTCGAATAAAAAAAGAAACGAAGTCTGCCATACAACACTGAGCACCATTTTATAGCGTCACATCGTAAACACTGCGACTCTTGTTTTGCGGTTTGGCCAAAGCCCATGACTCTTCCGCACAGTATTGTGTCCACGACGTACAGCCTGAAGGATCATTTTATGTTAGTAGAATTAGTTTGGAGAGGAAATCTCTCTCGTCACTTCGCATTGATAAAATAATATTTTTAGAGGCTAGTAATCGAGTTGAACAGCCAGAGGCTCTTGGATCTACAGTCAAAGTAGCAGGCTAGCTCACTTTAGACCACATCTGGCCGATTCTTGGACGTGGTACAGATGATAAGATTTACATCTTTTATTTATTTCAACGATGTTGTTGACTTAAATATCATATGTGTGGACTTTAATCGTTTCTTAGATAATCTGTAAAAAAGCTGACACGAATGTTTCCCACAGAGGCAGAGATGAAGATGCACTTTCGTAAGCTGTCTATCCCGTATTCAAAAAACACTGATTAATAACTACTCAATATAGTTTTACCATCACGGATGTATAGGAGACTGTACATACGTGGAATACAGTATTAGTTACAGTTACCAAGAAAACTATTCCTATTTAAATTGTTCTTTATTTTTAAAGCACATCTGATTTAGTGTCGGTAATGTTCAGTCGTCACGGGGCTGGAAGACTTTCTAATACCTGAAGATACTAAGAGGAACAGGTATTTTATATCTTATATAGAAATAAAGGGCATGTTTTCTTAAAAAACTTTCGCCATTTGTTTGTTGTTTTGACACATGTAAGCATTTCGTAAGGTTCACAATGTGTGCCGAAGAGGCCATAAACTACATGATTATGAAACTTCTCTCCGTATTCGTAAGGTGTACCTTGGAGGCTAATGGTGGTAATTCTTGCACTTACATAATCTGTTTGCAAAATTACGCCAAACAGCTTCATGTACGTGTTTCGAAGATCGTTTCTTTATACCTTTTCTTATAAAATTATTTCACTTGATCAGTTTCACTCTATTTTAGCACAGTGCGACAATGACTGAATTATCTTCTATATCACCGCACGTTTCCCAATATGAGTGGCTGTCAATTAGAAACTAGCCATGATTTTTAAATCGATAGACAGATACAAAACATTGCTTTTTATTGCTATATTCATGTCTGAAACAAAACTTTCCTTGTCCACTCGCTTTTATATAAAAAGGAGGCCTACTGTCAAATATTTAAATGTTACATTCGTAAGGCTTAGAAATTAAAAACAAAAGAAAAAATCCCGTTTCCCTGTTCCAGCCACAAATGTTTTGCGGGACGAACGATTGCTGCAAGTCTCCGCTTTAGCTTGAATCTCTCTAATTTCTGCCTTCACTGTCTTTTTGTGAGGTATATGTAGGTGTAAATAAAGGGTAATGTTGAATAACACCTCCTATAATTGTAAATATTTCTCCTTTAGATAATTCATAATGGAAGTGTGCTACTACGTAATTGTCTTGAAGTACAATATCATGGGATGAATTTGCTAATACTAAACTTGATAAAATCCTATTGCAAATAAGAAAACGAACCCTGTGATTCCTAATATATTGATTTTCTGAGGTGAATATTGTCTCAGGTGAAGAGAAACTGAAGTAAATCTGAAATTTAACACATGACTCTGTTGTAATCTCATCAAAATGTTTGGAATCGATTGAAAAATTTCACGCAGAAAATAACTCTTAGAATAAAAATCAGTTTTTGATGTACCTCATTTTTAAAAAGGACCAAACTGTATAAAACAATTTATCCCAGTCGCCAGCAAACAGCCGTGAAAACTTGTAATTTTTTATTTTAATATGTTCTAAGATTTGAAACGAAAATCGTGGGGCGCATTCAACACATAAGTGATCCATGAACAGTTAACCTCCATACTATTATACTGCATACGCCCCTTCGTTTTGAGTTTCAAATATTATCAGTATTTTCATGGCTATTAAAAAAATAAACATTTTCAGGACCATCAATATGGCGTTAGGAATCTATATGGAGCTAGGAGAAATTATTTTAAACTTAATTTTTATTCAAATATTTATTATTATTTGGCAGTTACTGAATCCCAATAGGGCATAATATCTCAACGTTGCGTGCAGTGTCTTGGAAAATTATCAGGTATGGGTAACTACACTCCTGGAAATGGAAAAAAGAACACATTGACACCGGTGTGTCAGACCCACCATACTTGCTCCGGACACTGCGAGAGGGCTGTACAAGCAATGATCACACGCACGGCACAGTGGCCACACCAGGAACCGCGGTGTTGGCCGTCGAATGGCGCTAGCTGCGCAGCATTTGTGCACCGCCGCCGTCGGTGTCAGCCAGTTTGCCGTGGCATACGGAGCTCCATCGCAGTCTTTAACACTGGTAGCATGCCGCGACAGCGTGGACGTGAACCGTATGTGCAGTTGACGGACTTTGAGCGAGGGCGTATAGTGGGCATGCGGGAGGCCGGGTGGACGTACCGCCGAATTGGTCAACACGTGGGGCGTGCGGTCTCCACAGTACATCGATGTTGTCGCCAGTGGTCGGCGGAAGGTGCACGTGCCCGTCGACCTGGGACCGGACCGCAGCGACGCACGGATGCACGCCAAGACCGTAGGATCCTACGCAGTGCCGTAGGGGACCGCACCACCACTTCCCAGCAAATTAGGGGCACTGTTGCTCCTGGGGTATCGGCGAGGACCATTCGCAACCGTCTCCATGAAGCTGGGCTACGGTCCCGCACACCGTTAGGCCGTCTTTCGCTCACGCCCCAACATCGTGCAGCCCCCCTCCAGTGGTGTCGCGACAGGCGTGAATGGAGGGACGAATGGAGACGTGTCGTCTTCAGCGATGAGAGTCGCTTCTGCCTTGGTGCCAATGATGGTCGTATGCGTGTTTGGCGCCGTGCAGGTGGGCGCCACAATCAGGACTGCATACGACCGAGGCACACAGGGCCAACACCAGGCATCATGGTGTGGGGAGCGATCTCCTACACTTTCTGTACACCACTGGTGATCATCGAGGGGACACTGAATAGTGCACGGTACATCCAAACCGTCATCGAACCCATCGTTCTACCATTCCTAGACCGGCAAGGGAACTTGCTGTTCCAACAGGACAATGCACATCCGCATGTATCCCGTGCCACCCAACGTGCTCTAGAAGGTGTAAGTCAACTACCCTGGCCAGCAAGATCTCCGGATCTGTCCCCCATTGAGCATGTTTGGGACTGGATGAAGCGTCGTCTCACGCGGTCTGCACGTCCAGCACGAACACAGGTCCAACTGAGGCGCCAGGTGGAAATGGCATGGCAAGCCGTTCCACAGGACTACATCCAGCATCTCTACGATCGTCTCCATGGGAGAATAGCAGCCTGCATTGCTGCGAAAGGTGGATATACACTGTACTAGTGCCGACATTGTGCATGCTCTGTTGCCTGTGTATATGTGCCTGTGGTTCTGTCAGTGTGATCATGTGATGTATCTGACCCCAGGAATGTGTCAATAAAGTTTCCCCTTCCTGGGACAATGAATTCACGATGTTCTTATTTCAATTTCCAGGAGTGTATATAAGAATCACATTCTATAAATTCAAGTTACATTGTTTTAAAAGGCTAAGAGTATTTGCAAGTAATATTTACGCAACAATTACATGGTGCGTGACCTGTTGTCAATAATTGTACAACAACTGATCGTTGCTGTCATGTGTAAAGACGGTAGCATACGTATTTTAATTCCTCTGAGTTGTAACACATTAATTTTTCTTTATTAATTCTGATAGTTATATGTACATCGCAACTAAAATCTTCTCTGGTCCTATTAGGTTCATTTATGCTGCCAGAAGCATTTTCGATAGCATGAGGCGGCGAATAATACTTCTGAATATTTGTGTTCACAACGATTAAATGTGTGATTCTGTTTACGCAGTTCATATATGCAGCGCCGGCGGCGGAAAAAGCTACCATGGCCCCTTGCAGACTGCGACAAAGCGCCCGACGTCGCTTTAATAATGAAGCCGCTAGGGATTCGATACTGGAGAACGTAATTTCTTCGCTGACCGCGAGATGGCACTGACCGTGACTACCACGGGTATGGCTACAGAGCTTTCGCGTTGTAGCGAGCAGTGCTGATCGCTTTATATCGTTAGCGCCAAATAATGGACTGATCAGGACAGAATTAGTAAACAGAGAATACATGAGGTGGGAATTACGTTAATCTACTAGCATATTTATGGCAGCTGTAAAGGGTAGATACAAAGTGTGGCAGAAAGACACCTCGCGTCATGTATGGAAAGTTGTCAAGTAAAAATCGACGGGAATTTTTTTTTTAACTTTGGATACGAGGAAAGGATTAAAGGAGAAAAGGCCCTTTTGATGCATTAGCTTACTCACGTTGAGTCCGAAGGAGCAATCTGCAGCTCTTCAGTAGTACTTAGAAGAAGAAATTCATTCTAGACAACTGCTTTCGGTAAAACCAGCGATCCACAGCTCTGCAGCAGGTACTTAGAACTTCTTCGCCGAGACAAATATTTTAACTTCATTGTGGATAACCAGATTCGGTAAAACTAAGTTACCGTCTTCAGATCTGTAATAAAATTACAAGTGTTACGAAATGTTATAAAAATCTTTATTGTATATTACCAGTTTGTGTAAAAGTAAATATCTTCAGATCTGTAATAAAGTTATAAGAATTAGTTTACTCATGCTGATCTCGAAGGACCGATCCGCAGTTTTGTAGCAGTTACTTGGAAGAACAACTTCTTCTCAGCTGTATTAAATAGAAAATGTTTCATCGTAGATAACCGCATTCGGTAAAACTAAGTTACCGTCTTCAGGTCTGTAATAAAATTACAAGTGTTACACACTGCTATAAAAACTTTATTCTAGATTACCAGTTTTGGTAAAAGTTACCATTTCATTTGTGGTAAAGTCTTAATGGACCAAACTGCTGAGGTCATCGGTTCCTAAGCCTGCACACTACTTAATCTAACTTAAAGTAACTTACGCTATGGAAAACACACACACCCATGCCCAAGGTAGGACTCGAACCTCCGACGAGGGAAGCCTCACGGACCGTGACAATGCGCCTAAGACCGCGCGGCTACCCCGCGCGGCTAAAAGTTACCATCTTTAGATTTGTAACACACTTATAAGAAGTGTTACAAGCAGCTTTGCAAATAATGCAACATTATCCGATAGAAGAACCAAATGACAACATACCTTCATAGAGGTTGCTACAAACATCTTGTGCCAGCTACACTCAAAATTTTTCCTTTGAATTTCCAGGTTCATAAAACACGAAATGAGCGATGTGTTGGCACGTCAAAATTAAAGTTACTACATATATCACAATTCGCCAAGACACCGTTCCCACAACATAACACGTCATGCCCACCAGGGCGGCACAAGACTAACTGTCAATAGTCAATGCATGAGGCGAACAGACCACAATGGCAACGGGTGTCGCTGCAGTACATAGATAACCTCAGTAAAAGTCAAATACGTAATTTAAAAACAACCATTATCCTTAATATATATATTTTAAAAAATCCGAAATGTTTATAAAGTATATTTGATGATTTCGTGATGACAGAAAACTGCAGAAGACACCATATTTACGAAACGGCAAGTAAATTTTTAACAGTGTCACTAATAGTAGTTATAAAAAAAAGAAAAAATTTAAAAGCCAGACCTTATGCTACAATTTTTTAAGTTAATTATTAATTATATTATTACTGCATAGCAGCTATATGCAACAGGGTAATACTATCTGAAAAATAGAAGCCATAACTTTGCTAGCTATTAAAAAAAATACTGAAGGAGAATTGGCAAAATATGAAATAGTCAACAGCTTCAAGAACAACGTGTAGTACCTTCTCTAGACAATGAGGTTTAATAGGATATTAAGAGCAGATTCAGAAAGATGTAGGTTGCATTAGTTTCTCGGAGATGAAGAAGCCTGCACAGTATAGAGTCGTATGGCGAGCTGCGTCAAACCAGTCTCTCGACTGAAGGCCACAACAACAACAACAACAACAACAACAACAGCAACATAAATTCATTAAGTTTCGTTTATATAACAGCAGTTTTATTGTGACACCACTGTGGTCATTTCTTGCCTGCTGAACGCGCGGAAAGTGTTACTACATTCCAGTAAGACCCACAACTGCAGGTAAAAATCGTGGAAGATAGTGAAAATTATATTGAGATATTATGTTTGATTAATTTTGCTAATCTGATCTGAGCTGCAGAATTACTTAATGTACTCCACTGTAATGTACTGTGTGTTGCCAGATGCACAAAATAAGAGGGAAATACAGGTAAAAGCAGGTGAAAAGCACGCTGGTAAATGTATCATATATGTTTACTATTTGTGGCACTTGACATATGGGGAAATGTATCGCGGGACGCAGTGACCACAAAAGATAATCTGAAAAGGTCAAAAAACACGCATAAATTATTAGAATAGGAGCATTAGAGAGAAGGACATCCTTTCAAGAGACACTAATGCACATTACTAAAATAATTTCACAAAACACAAGTTAAGCAAAGCCCAACGCTTAGTTTTGACCACGTGTTCGGTAAGTATTAAGAAATGAAGTTCGTATTACACCAACTTGGTTAAAGCGGTGTGAATAACATAAATTAATTACACAAACGTAACTTCATGTCTAGTGACGATGGGTTCTCTCTCTCCTATACGATGGATCAGATGTACCAATTTTGTCAACATAAATACCTGGTCGTTCGATCAATAAATTTTGGAATCAGGCAAAGCCATCAGAAACAATAACTCGAACAGGGTGGACTAAGACATTGGTCATCGGCATGTAACAAATGGGATAAAAACACACGAAGCTAGATTCGTGCTTCTGCACTTGTGAGTAAGCAATAAGCACGAGTCTAGTTTCGTGAGTTTTTATCATCTGTGACACAGGTAGTGAAAGTGTCAAAGGCTGACACGAGCCATAGAGGTTCAAATAATGGTCATTCTTTTTATAAACACTGGCTACTACTGTGTTTTCAGGGTCTGTAAATTACCTACGGTCAGAATTGCAACGATAGTAGTTGCAATAAATAGAGTTATTAATGGCGGCTATGAAGTCATTAAAAATAAAAACAAAAACAGAACGAGACTGTGAGCCCTCAAGAAACAAAACTGTGGTAATATTAATAGTGCAAGTTAGGCCATTCCGGCACTGGAGAGGTGGTGGAGTGGCAGGGTGTCGGTGCTGGCCAGTTCTGACTAGGAAACGTCGGCTAAAAGGTGAAATATCTTTATTAAGCCTTGTACTACAATGATATCGAAGGCGAACCTTTGGTAGTTACAAGCTGTGCAGGACATTCGGATGGGTATCCACAGACAGTGTGATAATAAGTTTTATAATTATGGAAGAAACAAACGTCCAGAGGCTACACTTATTCAGTGGTTCCAGGTGGTATGAACTGCAGTGTCACACACTTTTCGGGATGGATAGTTTGCTCTAAGACAGTACGATTTTTATACGCAGAGTGGGAATCAAGGAAAAGCAAGTTATGACTCTTCAAGCTTTCCCGGCGGCTGTGTTGTAAATAGTCTTCAAAGGTTTGCCGCCGGATCACGTTGTGCAAATTCCGCAATATTTCCTCGGAGCAACTGTCAGACATCTTCAGGTGGTTCAGCCCTACTGGTGGCTAGGTACGACTGACGGTATCAGCACGTCGTCGCCCCGTTTTTAGAACACGCGCGTGAAGAATGCACAGGCTCGGAAATCGCGCATGCGCAGTGATTTGCAGATAGATGGTACCATATTGAAACTCCCTCTGCCGAAAATCGCAGAGCGTCTCTCCCGCACGTGCGCTGTATGCTGCGTTGTATGGTTTGATGAATCCCGATACCTTCTTCATCATGCCGACGGGAGGGCGCGAATCCGTCAACTTCTAGGGGAACAGCTCCTTGACACCTACACTGCAGGACGGAGACAGGCTGGCGGCAGCTTCATTATACTCTGGGGAACATTCGTGTGGGCATCCATGGATCCAGTGGAGCTCGTGCAAGGCACCATGAGGGCCAAGGACTGAAGCAGTGTAGTACACTGGTAGCAGACCACTTACATCCCTTCAGGACGTTTATGTATGCTGACGGCTGTGCCATTTTTCAACGAGATAATGCACCATGTCACAAGGTCAGAAGTGTGATGGAGTGGTTCTAGGAACACAGTGGCGATTTCCAATTGATGTGCTGGTCTCACAGTTCGTTGGATCTGAACCCGTTCGAACAGATGAAGGATGTGATTGAACCTTTCTTCAGAGCTCACCGCCCCCCTCCCTCGAATTTACGGGAATTAGGTGACTTGTGTGTGCAGATATGGTGCCAACTTTCTTCAGCGATCTACCAGCTCATCATTGCTTCCATTCCCGACGCGTCGCCTCATTTGTCCGTGGCAAAAGTGGATATGCCGGCTGTTTGGTAGATTGTCATAATGTTCTGGCTGATCAGCTTAAGTGTCTCTGCTATATCGTCTGCAAGATTTGTTTCATAATTCGAGTTAATAATAAAAGTGATTAGCTCAAGCCTAGTAGATAGCTGCAGGACGGTTGCGAGGATTTCCTGACTGAGTGCTTATGAAGTGTTTGAAAGGAGCCGCAACTCACACGGAACCCACATTTTCCCGCATAACATAAAGAGCAATTTTCGGGTCGCAAAGTACATCTCAAGGTAAGTGCATAGGCAGTGGAGAGCATATGCCAGAATTTCAGTTCGTCATCTGTAATAACGGGTTACGACACTGTAGTGTTTTATAGCAGTACCGTTGAACGTCCAGGTGGTACACATCCAGCACTGTCAAATCTTTAGCGTGTTTGCTATCACAGTAATTCTTTGATGTCGTATTTCAGTATAACGAAGTTTATTGGTGTATCATCTGTAGTCCATGCTCTCGGGATTTCCCAAATGGATTACAAGATTTTCAGTAAAATACAGCTAAGTATTTTGTTTACAAAATAAACATATACATACATCTCCCTTTAGGAACGTTAGTTATTGACTTTTACGTAGATATATTTACATTCATTAGCTTCCTGTCTGCAGTCCTGGTCTGATTCACCAGATATTGTTTTGAGAAGGAAATATAATTACATAAGATAGGACAGCTTTGTCCAATACTGCGTGACTTTCGACCTTTGTATAGAGTGTCAGGCAAAATCAAGAGCAAAATTCGAAGAAAACCAGAAACAGAATAAAGAAAACGCTCAAAGCTGAGTAGAATACAGTATACACATATAGCTCGCATCAACGCCAAATACGATACTAATTCAAATTTTCTTATTCTCTTATCTGCATATCTTTGTGATAAGTAGAACTAATATACACTCTTTCCTGTATAAATTTGTGTAGTTAAAGCATCTCCTTTTTTTTGCGTCTGAAGTAGTGACCTGATGCTTGATATATATATATATATATATATATATATATATATATATATATATATATATATATATATAAGTTGTAAGCATCATCACATATAGGGTCACAAGTTCAGACGCAAAAAAGGGAGATGCTATAACTACACAAATTTACACATGCATTTGGGTATAGCAGTGCTACTCATGGGAAAGCCATGCAGATATTAGGATAAGAGAATACGTAAACTTTGAATGCGTACTGTACGTTGAGTTTATGCGAACTATGAGTATATACTCTGCTCAGCTTTGAGTGTTTGTCTTATTCTATTTCTTGCTTTCTTCGACTTTTGCATATATATATATATATATATATATATATATATATATATATATATATATATATATGGTTAAAGCAGCAGTGTGCCTAACAGATTACATTATTCCTTCTCCAGGTGAATGGTCAAGAAGTGGGCGTTATGTTCACTTAAACACCTATTCAAAAGCCATCTCCTTTTTCAAGTGCCTAAATAATAGTCAACTCAACTCAATAGTCTATTTACTCGTATTTATGGTCATCAGGACATTTCTCTTTCCTGTTTGATTCATTACTTCAGTAGACAGTACAAATTAACTAATTATAAATCACCTTCAATAAATACACTAATACATAAATATTACACACACCAAAAAATTATGAACACACTTTTTCAAATTCTGAAGGGAATATAATCCCTTTAGAAAGACATTTCCACTCTGCAGCAGAGAGTGTGCTGATTGAAACTTCCCGACCAATTAGAACTTGGTGCCAGACTAAGACTCGAAATTGGGACCTTTGCCTCTTGCTGTCATGTGTTCCACCAACTGAGTTACTCAATCTCGACTCACGACTCGTTCTCACAGCTGTATTTCCGCTAGTAAGTCATCTCCTACTTTCCAGCTCCTGGAAGACTAGAAGAAATATATTACGGAGACATGGCTTAGCTACAGCCTGAGGGATGTTTCCAGAAGGTAACTTTCACTCCGCAGTGGATTGTGAACTGATACAAACTTCCTACCAGATTAAAACTATGTCCCTTTTCCTTTCTTTTTTCTTTCTTTTTTTATTTTCCAAACGAACCTTAATGATGCCCAGAAGTGAGGGGCCGAGGAAATGTGGGCAGGGAACGCCATAATCCGTTTCCTTCATCACAGGAACGAAGGAAGGTGTATGGAATTTGGAGTAGATGTACAACGAACATCAATGATGTGTTTAATTATTAATTTTTCTTTTTTATTTTATTATTATTGACACCACCGATAATACTAAGAAACTGGCGTCGAGAGAAGGAAAGAGCAGCAAGTCGCTGGACTCGGTGAGACTATCAACTCATGAGAAGAACATTCCGCCGACAAGAGAATAACCGGTTCTAAAAGTGGAAATGACGTGGATCAACTCCTCATTGCAGTAACATACCAGTTCTAGGATGATTTAGGACAGCTACCCAGCATGACTCACTACCCATCCTCAGAGCAGTATGGAAGGTAAGAGATGAGGCACTACCATAAACAAAGCTGTGAGTTGTGATTGGTGTTTAGGTAGCTGATTCGTTAGAGCATCTTCCCACAAAAGTTAAATGTCCCGAGTTCGAGTCTCCATCCATCATACGTTTTAATTTTCCCGGAAGTTTCATATCAGTGCACACTCTGCTAAGTCACAAAATAACTTACAGGACGGAGTATTTCTACAATTCTATAAGGACTAGTGTATAAAAGCCGCCATTCAAAATCTTTTTTGTGAAAAGTGATGACTTTGAGAAAGTTCCTAAGAAAAAGTGATTTCCTACTTGTTACTTGCCGCAGCTTTCTATTATGGGACAAGTCAAGCAAGTGTTTCTGCTCTGTAAGTATAAGTACTCTTTTGCTCTGAGATACACTCTTCTCTCCTTATTCTCTGTAGTGGATTTATACATTTACTTCTCTCTTTGGATTTACGTATAAGATTAGCTGGAGTACATCACATGTTACTTAAAAGAAGACTGTTTACTATCTGTTCAAAGAATTCCAAGTACTCAACCCATTTCATATGACGACTGTGTGCGTAAGTCGCAATGAATCCATTGAACTCTCTAAAGACATCTATTGATATCATGTAATTATATTTCCCTGGAGACATAGTGAGTCTCAACTTTTCATCTACGAAAAGGATAGCTGCTGAAATAATGAGTTAAAATTTGTGTCAAAGCTATTCTAATACTAGACAGCCTCGGCCACGCTGACGATTTGGAGAGGGGAAAATGGACCGAGGTGTGAGTTGTGTTAGGGATGGCATTGGACTAGGCCAGTCTGTGCAGCTGCACAGACTGAGTCAGCACAGTGCCAAGGTGGTGTTCAAATGGCTCTGAGCACTATGGGACTTAACATCTGTGGTCATCAGTCCCCTAGAACTTAGAACTACTTAAACCTAACTAACCTAAGGACATCACACACATCCATGCCCGAGGCAGGATTCGAACCTGCGACCGTAGCGGTCACGCGGGTCCAGACTGTAGCGCCTAGAACCGTACGGCCACACCGGCCGGCTCCAAGGTGGTGTCCTGGATAACACATCTGCCTAGTAAACAGAAGACTCAGGTTCAAGTCCTGGCCTTGGCACAAAGCTTAACTTATTACTACAGCTTCTGTCCTTATCAGCTCTAAAGATAAGTTCACATGGATTTCCTTTTGGATGAAGAAATGCAGTTAGTATTTATTTAATATCATGTTCACGCAGAAACGTTTTCCAAGTTTGATAATTTAGGTTAGATGTGTTGTCACATAGCAACACGGCAGGTTTGTCAACTGCTGAGATGTAAAACAAGATAAGGTGTGATTACTAAAACTTACGACACAAATTTCTTGTTTTCCGTCTTCCTCATCTGTCTGAGGCAGGTAAGCTACTAATCCAGAAAACGATGTGTCACAAACTAAAATGTTATCTTCACTCATTTCAGGAGGGTGCAGAATATCAGAATGTATTAAAGATCCTTTTACTGCTTTAAAATCATTCCCACAATCAGTCGTCAAAATGCATGGTGCATTTTTCTTCAAAGGATCTAGCAAGTTTGAACAGTTTAAAAGTTGTCTGCGTACAAAACGACGAAAACCTGAACATTACGCCAAGAATGCTTTAAGTTGTTTCTTAGTAGCTGAGCATGCAAAATCTTATTGGGGTCACGTGATATTCCATTACGGTGATAATGTGACCAATAAGTTTAACTTTCTCTCCGATAAATTTAAACGTTTTGAAATTCGCTGTCACTCCTGCGTCAGAAAACCTGTCTTTTTTCTAATAGTTGTATGTATTCTTCCCACGTTTGTGTAGCTAATAGCATATCATCAACAAACAACGTAACTTGGTTCAGCAGTCAATATTCTAAGATAATATGAAGGACAGTGATAAAAATTCTTGAACTCACATTTAAGCCAATGGCAATGCACAGAACAGAAAATATTAGATACAGGCTCCCAGGTAGATGCCATTTTCCTTTACTTCCGGAAGGCGTTCTAAACAGTACCGCACTGTCGCCTGATAAACAAAGTATGAGCCTACGGAATATCAGACCAGCTGTATGGCTGGATTGAAGAATTTTTGGCATACAGAACACAGCATGTTGTTCTCAATGGAGAGACGTCTACAGACGATAAGTTAACCTTGCTTTTCACAATATATATATAAATGACCTAGTAGACAGTGTCGGAAGTTCCATGAGGCTTTTAGCGGATGATGCTGTAGTATACAGAGAAGTTGCAGCATAAGAAAATTGCAGCGAAATGCCAGAAGATCTGCAGCGGATAAGCACTTGGTGCAGGGAGTGGCAACTGATCCTTAACATAGACAAATGTAATGTATTGCGAATACATAGAAAGAAGGATTCTTTTGTGTATGATTATATGATAGCGGAGCAAACACTGCTGTAAAATATCTGGGAGTATGCGTGCGGAACGATTTGAAGTGGAATGACCATATAAAATTAATTGTTGGTAAGGCGGGTACAGGTTGTGATTCATTGGGAGAGTCCTTAGAAAATGGAAGTGGTTTACAAAACATTCGTTCGACCTATACTTGAGTATTGCTTATCAGTGTGGGATCCGTACCAGGTCGGGTTGACGGAGGATATACAGAAGATCCAAAGAAGAGCGGCGCATTTCGTCACATGGTTATTTGGTAAGCGTGATAGCGTTACGGAGATGTTTAGCAAACTCAAATGGCAAACTCTACAAGAGGGGCGCTCTCCAGGTTTCGAGAGGGTGCGTTTCTGGATGAGGTATCGAATATATTGCTTCTCCCTTCTTATACCTCACGAGGAAATCACGAATGTAAAATTTGAGAGATTCGAGTCCTCACGGAGGCTTTCCGGCAGTCGTTCTTCCTGCGAACCTTACGTGACTGGAACAGGAAAGGGAGGCAATGACAGTGTCACGTTAAGTGCCCTCCGCCACACACCGTTGGGTGGCTTGCGGAGTATAAATGTAGATGTGGATGTAGCTTCTTCCACTGTAAACACAGGGGGTGAATTTCCTGAATTCTTCAGTGAGTTTTACTGCAAGCATAAATTTCTTAAATTAATTCTTGTAAGGAATTTAACGCCAAAAAAATATGTGTATTTGTTCTTCCAGATTCTCTGGATGAATTCATACAGGGACAATAATCTTATTACTTGGTCTCATATCCAAAAACAAAAGAACATAGCTACCACGGTTTGTAACAGCTAACAGTGGGCCGCAAAGGTGAACATAGATGGTTCTATAATTGCCACTCAAGCATCTGTTTCATTTCCACATCAACGGTTGCTTTCTTAGAACATATGATGGAATAGCTTGTACCAATAAATCTCTTTGGCCTGTTCATTGCATTTAAATGGATGTGTAGCTAATTCTTCCATTATAACATGGCATCTTTATTTAGTTTTCTACATTATCCCCGGATCATCTCATGGTCAGCATCTGATGGCTTATAGCAGCCATGTCTACTTTGGAGGGTGTGGTTCATCCACCACTTCCTATTCACAGTTGAGTGTTGAGTTCGACATTCACCTTTAATCGTACGAGTATCTAATAGCGCCTCATATAGCTGCTTGTTATTACGATTATGGGTTTTCATGGACATAAAATCGTATATGTGAATCGCATATGTTGTTGTTTCGGCTAGTATAGTGTTTTGTCAGTGGCCATTTCCGTAACATCCTTGAAAATACAGATTGTCACCTTGCTTTCTTTATTACTATTAGGTAGTCCGTGATCTACTTGCCACAAATTCTACAGTCTCTACTCCATCGCATACTGTATTCTATTTTCTCTTGGTTCACTATTGTTGCATCACTATATCGTGGGATGGGGAATATTGCACTGTGCCCTTATTGCCGTTATTGTGTACCCTTGAATCTCTCAGCGTAAGATACTCAATGACGAACGCCAAGTAATGTAGGATAGCTTCTGGTACTCGTACTAATTTATCCCGGAGGTCCATTGGCTATTTGGCCTTCATTCTGAATATGCCCCCGTCAGAAATAGGCTCGTCCCAGTATCTTGTCTTGTTTACATATTTTTCTAAAGACTTGCAGAGACTACCCTGCTGTTACAGTCTCCTAGTCTCCTAGTTAATTACCTCCTTTGTAAGTCGTTTCGGTACAGATCCAGACCAACATGTTGCTTAAAATGCCTGCTCAAATTGACATAATCATGGTAGTTCTCTGCTGTCTCAGTGCCCCAAAGGGCGACTTCTCCATGGATGAAACCTGCGAATTACTGAATTCGTTACTTATCAGTCCCTGACCTATGTAATACATCTTAAAATCCTTTGTGAATACGAAAGGATGTATACTTTTTTTTTAGGAACGGATACCTGAAACTGCACATGTTTAAGTAAGTTTTCATCCAGTAAGACGGTTGACAACTGTGGCTCTGTCCCCATACTATGCAACACATGTTCAGGTGACATACCAGCGTGATTCAATTCATTACCACGCTCTTGCCTACAAAACATAGGATTAATATTTCCACATGCTTTAACAATAGCGGACGATGAACTATTGACACATTGCTGAACTTTCACCAATTCTTGCTGAATTTCTTTGACCATTGACCTCTCACCACTGTGGCAAATCTTTGTTCACTATGGTCTTTAACAGTTTTAACTCTGAATTAGCAACTTGACCTAAATTAGTCCCCTGTGACAAGATTCCATCATCAGATTGCTGACTGTGGCAGTTCAGAATCTAAACATGCATTTACAAATTTATCTACGCTAAAAATCCACTCAGAAATGTGTCTCTCAAAAATCCCTAGCTGTTCTTCTAAATGTAATTTAATGTTAGTTTGTAGCTCTATAGTGGAATTATCTGCTTTAAGAATTAATGTACATATAGATTGCGCAAAAGGTGTATGCTCCTCACATAGTCCATAGGCAGAATCGTTATTTGTATAGAAATTTCTTTACGAAACTTATGTTTTGTGGAAATTTCACCCAACAATTTTGCGGAAAATTGCTCAAATTCAGTTCGTATATTAGTAGGCAACTTAACAGACCTCTAGGGACATTTCATTACGTATAGTGATCATTTCATTTTTTGCACACATTACATATGGCAATTTAGTTGACATTTCACTCATCTTCTCTAACATTTGGTACAATACAACATTTGTATCTGGTACTTGATTGGTAGGTGGAACATAGAACGCATTGTAGTATTAATTAAAAGATTAACTAAAGGATCAGCTACATTGCTTTCGGTTGGTGATTGTATTTCCCGCACTAAAGTGTTTGTATTGCTTACAGCTACGCCAGTAAGCTCATTCTCGTTAGCAGGAGATTATTATTATGTTTTTTTGTCGTCTACACTGTGCCTCGTTTTGTTATCTATACTGCAACAAAACAGTATAACCAAATTTAGGTCTAATGTAATTCAAAATACACTCAACATCCAAGTAAGCAATTTTTAAAATTAAGAATGGTATTGCAATACGATACGGCTAAGTGGAGACAGAGAAGTGGCATTAAGCGCTCCCGCGACGCGAGTTCAGCCATCTTGATTGACTAATTACCTACCATTGTTGTACCACTTTATTATGTAACTATGAATTCTATTGTGATAAGCAAAACTATTCAACGCGTACTGACTGCAGCTGACATCACTCTACACATGAGCTGTTGCAATGGACGATATTGTCCTTACCATTTTTTGTTCACTGACTACAGTCAGCAGTTTAGTTTCTTCTGATATCATGATTTTCCCCGTGCTTAAATAAAATTTAGTGTTGTCGTTTACTATTTATTTCATTTTCCTTTTTTATAATCATATTTATCCTTAGTTACCTCCAATATTGTTATGCATTATTCATTCATGCATGAAGCAAAGACACTCGGACTACAGCAATGCAGTGTCCTGTCTGAAGGGAGCCAGTGTGATATTTCCCGTAAAGCAGGTACTGGAGTAGAGACAGAATTTTAATTCTTCTAAGACGGGACATGTCACAAAGGTACAGCTGAAAATTTAGTCTAAATTGAATGGCAAATTCAAAGAAAACATCCCGCTTTTCCGGTATATGCACTCTGCTTCATTACATTTTCCTTTTCTAGGCGCAGAAATCACTGTAGGAGTGAAAAATTGGTTGACGGTTCGCTGTGCATAGCATAACGCAATGTGTATGGCATAGCACAATGCAATGAAATATAGCGTAGTGCCCAACAAAACTAGTCAGTCTTTGAATTACCAACAGTATTGAACTGCAGGTTCAAAAAGAGAGTTTGCAAACACACGGATAGAACTTAATTGTCACTTTACCAAACTTTCGCTGCCCAGCGGGATTTGTCAACTGAAATATAAAATTTTCTTATACAAATAATTAGTGGCATGTAAGGAACCTATTCGATGAAAAACACCTCATTCAACTCATCAGAAGACTTATTATTCGCAATTAATTTAAAATTAGAATTACGTCTTCGTTACGTGAATCTAGACAACAGAAGTAGAAGAAATCAGGTGGAATGGTGGAAGGACTCTTAGACAGCCTCTGTTGTTTTTTCTAAAAAGAAGATCGACTTTTGCATATTGAGTCCAGTCATATACACTGATCGAAATTGAAAAATCGCAGCACCAAGAAGGATTTGTGCGACATAAATGACAGTTGGTAGGCGTGTTTTTGCATCTCACTGATAGTGTCTTTTCAGATTTCTAGCCAGTCGCATAAGATTATGAGGATGCCAACCAGGTTTGCTTTAAACAGGTGCTGTAACGGTTGTGAGTGTTAATTGAAATCTGGTTTCACAGGACAGAGCACATTAGGTTGTCGAAAGGGGGAAAGGTCAATTACTGTTACTTGTAGAAGAACACACACAACTTTACTGCTCAAACTAAGGCACAGTTTTCTCTTCAAAACAACAAAGATCAATTTACATCTGAGGGCCCAAGTAACTTCTCCAGAATAAGTATGAATGATTGCTTTTAAAACACCAGGATTTAAAGTAACGGCTGAAGGCCTTATTTAAGCAAAATTACAATATTTTCTTGGCCAAAGCAATTACTCAGGAATAATTACATTTACAGAACAGGGGTGAAGACTGTTTAAAGAATTCAAGATATTAAAGTGAAACCTTACAGGCAAGGATTTACATTACGGATACTGAAACAAACGCGGCTGAAGGCCTAAATACAGAGCAAAACGAATTTTAAATGAAACACGGCTGAAAGCCTAGTCTTTAAGTTGTTATCAAGTTCGGCTGAAGGTCATATACTAAACATAAGACAATATTAATACATGGCTGAAAGCCTGGCACAGTACCTGCGACCAAATAAAATGACAATCAGAAACAACAAACAGAGGTGCTCAGAAGTGTTCTAAGGGTCGGCGTGGGGAGGAAACTCTAGCCACAGTTTAGGTGAGACAGACAGCCAAGTATAACGTTAAACGATCGGGTTGCAGCACGACCTGCGGACGGCTGACGAACCAAGAAACTGCCCAATCAGTTCCCTTCCACCCGACCAACAGCACGACAACCAAAAGTACCAGCGAAGTCGAGGATCACAGATGGATTATGTCTTAATAATTGAGGTATAAACACAGTGAAGGCACAATAAACACTCAAAGAGAACAGAGAACAACACCAAGCCGTCGAACTACACGCTATGGCGGACAGCATCAACACAATGAGGAAAACACACTGCCGCAAAACTACGCTAACGACCAGGGCAGATAACCGGAACGTTAACGGCCACAAGGCAAAAGATACCGCTGGTGCACTTCACTAATAAATTATAATCATTTCAATGGTTGAACACCATACAGGGAGACGGCTGCCAAATTTTGCCGACTCCAACACACCGTCACGTTGCTGCTTGCAGGGACAGCCCAGGATGTAACAACCAGCAATCAACGAAGAGATGTCACAATGCTTGAGCTTTCATGACGGGTTCACTGATTACTCTACTCCAGTATGCAGGTGCGATGGGCGTCGAAATTAGCAGTTCTCTCAGTTAGTGTCACACAACTCCGACCATGGGTGCACGCTGCCAGTGGCCCCGGCCTGACCACACGCCGCAGAGACTTCCTCGCTGCTCCACCGCAACCGGCCAACAGCCCACACCCGGAAATTGTCAAAAGATCAAATTCAAGTCGGCCGATGAGAAGACTGACCGAACGACTAACCAACGGTCGTTCCCGCTCCAGTCTTCTTCAGTCGCACAGTCCATGTGTGTCGCCAGCGGTCGGCTAGTATTGGCTGTCCGCGCGTCACTGGCGCTCCGTCCCCGACTGCTGCTCCGTTTCCGACTGATCTCCAGACACAGAACGACCCAGAAATACTATCGGTCGCTCCAGAGACAGTACTACAGAGCACTTGTCGATAAGTGCTGCTGCTGCCACTCACGGGCAGGTAAGGCAGGAAGTTAGTGACGCCAGTTAATGGAATAAGAAAACGAGGCGGCAGTACGGTAAGAGAAGATGACAAACAATAAACGGAATGAACTCGAGCCTCGCACGGCTCATTAATTACCTTCGACATCGGACGTGGTGAGTCGATGTTAGTCGAGAATGCCTTTAAGGAGACAAAGACGCCATTTTCAACACCTCACCGAGTTTAAACGAGGTCGTGTAATAGGGGTACAAGAAGTTGGATGTTCCTTCTGCGATAGTGCAGAAGGAATTGACAGGAATGTAGCCACTGTACATGGTTACTGGCAGTGGTGGTCACGGAACGTACGGTGTCATGATGTTGGAACATTGTACTGCATCTGCAGTTCTAATTTGAGCAGCGGTTGGCACCACAATGACACAACGAATTATTACAAATCGGTTACTTCAAGCACAGATCCGAGCCAGACTCCCTGTACTGTGCATTGCACTGCCGCAGACCATCGCCATTTGCGACTTCAGTCGTGTCAAGCGAGAGTTCATCTGCAGGGATAGGATGGAGGTTTGTTGTTTTCCTGATGAAAGCTTGTTCTGCCTCTCTGCCACTTCTGGCTGTGTGGTGGTTAGAAGCAGGACAGTTGAGGGCCTGAAACCAACCTGTCTGCGTGGTAGACGTAGCCTTACTGGACCTACTCCTAGACTTATAGCGTGTGGCGTGATTTCGTATGACAGCGTGAGCGCTCTCGTGGTTATCCCACACACCTCGGCTGCTAATTTGTACGTCAGTCTGGTGGTTTGATCTGATGTGCTACCATTAATGAACAGCATTCCAGGGGGTATTTTTCACAAGGATACCGCTCGTCCACATATCGCTGTTGTAGCCCAACATGCTCTGCAGAGTGTCGACATGTTGCCTAGGACAGCCCAATCACCAGGTCTGTCTCCAATCGACCACATACGGGACATCATCGAAAGACAACTCGAGCGTCATTCACAACCAGCATTGCTGCCCCTGTATTGACCGACCAAGAGCAACAGGCATGGAACTCCATCCCACAAACTGACATCTGGTACCTGTACAACACAATGCAGCACGTTTGCATGCTTGACCTCTAAATTCTGGCAGTTACACCGGTTATTAATATACCAGCATTTCACATTTGCAGTACCTCGTGCTTAACCTGTGATCTTGCAACGTTATCACTTAAATATAGCGCCTAGACAAATGTATTCCAGAAATTCAATTATACTAAAGTATCATTTTTGCTGTTGCAATTTTTTTCCGTCAGTGTACATTACATTATTTAAACGAGCAATATATTTTAATTTATTAGATCTAGTATCTTGTCTCATTACCACTGGAATACGGTACAGAGATGTAGAAGAAATCCCGAGACAAAAGAATCAATAAAATGAAAAGGAAAAATCAAAAACTTACCTCCTCCTCCTTTCATTTGTTAACAGTACGATCATATGTAATGGAACTGATACGTTCCGTTAATTTCGCGCCTGCCAGGTGGCAGCCCTGACGATCCACTTGGCGTCTCGCTGCCAGCTCCTTCCTACTTGCTGTCTCCCATTGCGCAGGCCGGCCACTACAACCCGCATACAGCGAGCTGTCGGAGCGGGCAGCAAAAAGGCGTTTCATTAATTCAGCCAGTTATGCCCCGCAGCCGCCCTGCGCTCACATGAAATTAAACTTAGTGCCGTCCGCTGATTGGCGAGGCGGGCCTCCTCGCCTACCTCGTTGCTAATTAGCCGAAATAAATCTCGAGCAACTAATTGGCGACAATTTATGGCCTTCAGACCCTCGTATTAAAACGCACCAGTATTTTTTTTTCTTTTCTTTTCTGACGCTAACTTTTCGTTGTTGGTTCCGTTGTTGGTTTATGGAGTGGCGAGTCTTTAATTTAGAGGCGCTATGAGAGTTTGTAGCTTTCCATTGTGATTAAGAAGAGTGGGCATGGTCGTAACAACGACGGGGATTTTTACGGCATGCTGGTTCTGGTCGTGTGTAAGGCCAGACACTATACGACTCCCGCAGAAGCAAAGTAGAATACCCCACCAGTAGATGCTGTTGTAGATATTATTCCTAGCTTTTTACACAGCCACTTTTTTTTGGCGTCCTTCGCTTAACCCTTTTCCAGTTTTTACTTTTCTCTGTTCTTTTGTGCGAGTGACCTTACTGAAACTCCTGAACGGCTTTAATTTACTGTGATTTTTCTTTAGAATAAAAGTTCGGACATTTTACATTGTGTTGAGCGTCTTGCAGTTGATGTGCACGTTCTTCCAGTATCATTAGACGTTTCCTACAGCTTAGTTTGTAAATCACATTTTCCTTTCTAAATTATTCGTATGCATTAATTGAGTCTGAGTGCCGGTGATTCGGAAAACCTAGATCCATATTCATTACTATCGAGACACAGATTCACCTGTAGGGGCAAGCGAAGTGGGTAACTATATTGTTCTGAATACTGAAACGAGTTACAGGTGATTATGGAAATGAAAAAAATGGACAGCTTCTTTTTAAATGCTGTACATAATTTACATCTCCGGAAGGGACTGACGGTCACGTTTATCGATGAAACCTAATTTCTTTTGACCGCTTAACTACTGTCTACGAGTTTTTGAAGAGACTGTCTTATTTGATTATGATTCGAAGTAGCTGTGTCCGGCTGAGCTTCAAATGTCACTTTCTACTTCATGTGCTTTTTATCCGTCTGGCCATATCATCAAAACCTAAGCATGTAGAAACAAAGCCATGGCGTCGACGATAGATTACATTATAGCGTAGGCATCAGTTTTTACGCGCACTGTGTTGAAGGGCACTGTGAAGAAGTGGAATAAGATTGTGGGTTAACATCTAGTTTACGACGACGATATCTCTAGGGACAGAGGACAGATCTGGATAAGGCATGAACTTTGAAGAAAATTTTCTGCGTCTTCATCAATGCTACCATCAACAATTTCCGCTCAGTCTATCTACGGAATCAATGGCAAAATAACTGGATGGCTGGGTGGATATTTCAGTACCATTCCTCACAAATACAAGAAACACAATGTGAAATGATCACGTAAGCTGCTTCTCCACGAAAGGGTACTACGAGATTTTACATTTATTGTATTCGTTGAACCATTCATTCTTGGAATTCCGTATCATGTAGCCCACTGAAGTGGTTACTCTTTTTCCGTTTGTCTTATTTCAGTATTTGCTACCTCCAGATAAAACTAAATCCCAAGAACCATCCACGTCAACAACAACAAGATTTAAAAATGGAAAACTGAAGGCTAAATTTGAAAGTTACGCCTTAAACGGCACTAAGTCTTGCTACAGTTTTGCTTCCTTTATCCGCAAAGACATTTAGTAGCGACAGATAAGCTCTTTGAGTGGTGTATCTCTGAAGCACTGCCGGGTAGCGTGTTTACATTTGGCTAAGTTGTGGGGCGCTTCTATCCAATGAAACGACATGACATTTAGCCTGGCCATGCTTACGATCGACTTGAAATAACAATTTATTCAGGGTCGCCAAGTGGGAAGTTATGGCAGTTGTGAGGTGCGGCAGCAGAACTGAGAGGTGGTGAGACAGTTTCAGTTACTTTCACTGATTGTTAATAAGGAAACTTTTGAATCACTATGGTATGTTGTGAAAAGTTTACTGTCCTACTACATGAGAAGCTGTAGTTGTAGGGTATATATTCTATTCTTCCACAAGTCCATCTCCTTTCCACCCCCCACCCCACTCTCTCTCTCTCACGGTCCATCTCCTTCTCCCCTCTTTCTCCATTTCCTCCAGCCTCTCTCTGTGCCATTTACTCCTCCACTTTCCCACACTCTATCCTTCTCCTCCTCCCCTCTCTCTGGCCATTTGCTCCTCCGCCTCTCTCTGCCCATATACTTCTCTCCCCACTCTATCTCTTCCTCCCCCTCTCTCTGTCCATCTCCTCCTCTCTCCTATCTCTGTATATC
Organism: Schistocerca serialis cubense; assembly: GCF_023864345.2. Classification (NCBI taxonomy): domain Eukaryota; kingdom Metazoa; phylum Arthropoda; class Insecta; order Orthoptera; family Acrididae; genus Schistocerca; species Schistocerca serialis. Next base: position 590,503,172 of record NC_064642.1, read on the forward strand.
TCCTTCTCTTTGCCTTCTCTGATGTTTTCCCCCTCCCTCTCATTCTGTCTGCCTCATCAACCCCATTATCTGTCTGTCTATCTTCCCCTCCTCCCCTTCTCTCTTCACGTTATCAACTTCACCCCAATAAGATGTTCCTGGTTCTCACCTACACGCTATTTCTTCCTCGATAGTAAGTAATGTGGCTACCAAATTTGGTCGGAATCGATCCGGGGGTTTAGGAGGAGCTTTTTGCCCTTGGCTTTGTACGAAAACACAGATGTCGCATTTATTTAACGTATTTCACACGTTTTTGTACATACATTTCACCCGAAAGTCCAGCGAATTTCTCCCTGCGGTTTCATTTTCACACAACTCAATGTTTATTATGATATATCTCTTGAATTACGTGTCGCAATATGATACAACGTTTCAGGTACATCCAGTGATATATTTGGATACTATCTCCGAAATGTGTTGCGAATACAGTTAATAGTAAAGAAGTAATAACTGAAAACTTTATATCTCATGCGGCAGTTTTATTGCATGCACAACGAAAATGTACTGAGAAGTAATCTCTTTTCTTTCACAATTTTGTGGGGATTGTCAGCGATAAAATGTTTCGTAAAAGATTGACATTATATGTAAAGATCGTATCAGGTCACTCTCAAATACAGGTAGGTGACTGTTACTCCCTCAGCCACATTTCACAGACAATAAGTGATATATTTTCCAAGTTTGATTGAAATCGGTCGAAAGGTCTAGGAGGAGATAAGGAACAAGCATACACAAATACGTACAAACAAACAGTTTTATAAAATTTATGGGTTATTTCACGTGCTAAACTGGTCATGGAAGCGAACCAATATTCAGGCGCGAAATATTAAAGAGGACCAGTACATTTTGTGTTTTCCTTAAAGTGGAAGCTTGTCGTTGGATCTTGTTGTGGTCATTCAGCCCGAAGAATTATATACTCAAGTTGGTAATTCTCTCCTGCACTTTAGCTTGTTCTGGGCTTTGTTGGATATCGAATATACAAAACTCGTGCTTGGTAAAATTTCGACCTTGTCTCGCGTGCATTTTCTCCCGTTGCCAGGTTTCACTGTTGTTTAATCGGACGGCACAACATATGTATTCCATCTGACTTATCTGTTGCCTATTGGATCTTTTCCTACATCATTTACTACATATTTATACGAATCTTTGCTGCATTCCTTATTGGATACGTGTATACTTGTTTCATTCTTCCCGTACTAATACGGTGTGTGCAGTTTTTCCTACTCACCAAACTGACGGGTTTGACATGGCCCGCCACGAATACCTTTGCTATACCAACCTCTCCATTTCAGAGCAGCAATTGCGACCTACGTTCTCAGTAGGTTTACTTTCTTCTTCTACAATTTTTTACCCTCTACAGCTCTCTCTAGTACCATGAAAGTTATTCCCTCGTGTCTTAACAGACTTCCTAATGTCCTGCCGCCTACTATTGTAAGTGTTTTGCGTATATTCCGTTCTTCGCCGATTCTACAGGGAGACGTCTCATACCAATAGACTTAATTTTCGAATTCTTCTACAGCGACACATCTCAGACCTTTATATTCTCTTCTGTTCCCATTTTTCCAGTGTCAGTCTATTACTGCCATACAATACTTGTTCCAAACAATCATCCTTACAAATTTCTTCCTGAAATTAAGACCTTTGTATGATACCAAGAGAGTGCTCATGGCCAGGAATGCTCTCTTTACCTGTGCTAGTCCGCTTTTCATGTCCTTCTTATATGGCCTGTCCATTGTTATTTTGCTTAACTTCGTCTTCTTTTTAATATCCAAATCTGATGATAAGTTTCTCACTGTTCTCATTTCTGCTGATTCTCATTTCTTTCGTCTTTCTTTGGCTGTCTTTCGTCTTTCTTTTGCTGTCAATCCACATTCTGTATCCATTGGACTGTTCATTCCGTTCAAGAGATCCTGTAATTCTTCTTCACTATCACTAAGGACGGCAATGCCATCAGTGAATCTTAACTCTTTGATATCCTTTCACCTTGACTTTTAATCCCACTCTTAAACCTTTCTTTTATTTCCGTTATGCTTCTTCGAAGTATAGGTTGAATAGTAGGGCCGAAAGGCTACATCCCTGTCTCACAGCCGCGTGGAGTGGCCGTGCGGTTAGAAGCGTCATGTCACGGATTGCGCGGCCCCTCCTGCCGGTGGTTCGAGTCCTCTTTTGGGTATGGGTGTGTTTGTTGATCTTAGCATAAGTTAGCTTCAGTAGTGTGTAAGTCGAGGGACCAATGACCTCAGCAGTTTTGTCCCTTAAGAATTCACACCCATTTGAACACACACCCTGTCTCACACATTTTTTAATCGTAGCATTTCGTCCGTGGTCTTCCAGTCTCATTGTTCCCTCTTGGTTCTTGGACATATTGTATATTACCAGTCTTTCCCTATAGTTTACCCCTGTATTTCTCAGGAATACGAAAATATTTCACCATTTTACACTGCAGAATGCTTCTTCCATGTAGACAAACCTATCCACTCTCTTCTCTGCGCTCAACATTGGAATTGCTGCTGCACTCTTGATATTACCGCCCTTGCTTTTAGTTTCACGGAAGGTTGTTTTGATTTATCTAAAAATATGATGAGACAGTCCTGCCGAATATGATTTCTGTTTCAGTTTCTTCACGTTTTTCATGCAGTCATATCGCCTTAGCGTCCCTTCACTTTCGGTTTATTTCATTCTTAAGTGGCTTGCATTTCTGTTTTTCTGACTGCCCTCTACATTGCTGTACTTCCTCTTTTCGCCTTCAGCTCAAGTATTTCTTCTTTGACTCACCGTTTCTTCGCAGTTTCCTTCCTTGTACTTGATTTTCTGTCCGTCTTTTTGGATTGACATTTGTAGATATTTCGATTCCTTTTCAAATGAACTGCATACTTAGCTATTCATTATCTCAGTATCTATATCCTGAGAGAACCTCAAGCATGTCTCTTCGTTCCTTAGTCCATCGCTATCCCACTTCTTTGCACACTGAACCGTTCTGTTAAACTTCAGTTTACTTTTCGTCGTCACTAAATTTTGATGTGAGTCTAAATCTGCTCAGAGGTACGCCTTACAATCCAATAACTGATTTCTGAATCTCTGCCTGATCATGATGTAATCCATCTCAAATCTTCCTATATCTCCCGGCCTTTTCCATGTATATCTCCTCCTTTAGTAATTCGAAAACAGAGAGCTATTACTAGCTGAAATTTACAGCAGTACTCAATAAGATTTTCCTCTCTCTTTCCTACCATGAAACCCACATTTTCCGATGACTCTTTCGTCTTCTGCTTTCCTTATAGTCACAGTCCAATTCCACATGACTACTGGATTCTCATTTACATTTTCGTACTGAATTAGCCGTTAAGAGTCCTCATATACTTTCTCTATCACTTTATCTTCCGCTTGCAACGTCGGCATGTATACCTGAACTATTATTGTCGGTGTTGGTCTTCTGTCGATTCTGATAAGGACAACCGTATCATTAAACAGTTCACAGTAACACACTCTCTGTGCCCTACCTTCAAATTCATAACGAATCCTACTCCCGTTAAACTATTTTCCGCTGTTGTTGGTATTACTCTATATTATTCTGACCAGATATCCTTGTTTTGTATCCATTTCACTACACTGACCTACTGCAACTAGACTGAGCATTTGCATTTCCCTTTTCAAATATTCTAGCTCCCCTACCACGTTCAAACTCCTGACATTCCTCTCCCCGATTCCTACAACGTTACCCTTTGGCTGGTTAATCAGTCTTTTTCTCATGGTCACCTCCCTTGGTAGTCCCTCCCCTCCCGGAGATCCAAATGTGGCGGAAGTGCAGAATCTTTTGCCAACAGGGAGATCATCGAGACACTTTTTCAATTACAGGACACCTGTGCTGTGGACACGTATTACGCGTCTTCAGTACATTGGTTTCCACTGCTTTCTGCACATTTATGCCGTTGATCAGTGCTGAGTCTCCTGCTTATTAGTTAAAGGTTCCCAGCCCAAAGGCAAGAGAGCACCCTAACGCCAGTCCGCTACTACACCCTCATTGATAAAGGCAGTTGGCAGAATGAGAGTGACTTCTTATGCCGAAAATTTTCGTCTGTCATTGCTGACGATTTTTATTCAAATGATAAACAGTGGCTTGTCAGTTGGTCTGTACAGACGTCACAAGACACCTCTTCAATTCCATGGTTCAGTTTATTTTAATTTTTTTTTTTTATTTACTACAGAGAGCACTCAGCCCTCTGACCCAACACGCTGAGCTACCGTGTTGACACCTTCACCGCGGGTACAATACAGCGCAGATAAAGAGGTAGCTCCCATGTTGATAGTAATAAACACACATAAAAATAGTAGGTGAAAATTTCTGACCCTGATTCCTGTAAATACAGTTGCAAGTTTCTCCCTACAGTGTGTGCATATGTTCTTGTTTCCACGAAAATTCTTAGTAATATGGAGAGGTATCATCAGCAATTTACCGTTTTCGTGTTAAAGGTTAATGATTACAGTCTCGGGCCACGAACCCTTGCTAGGTATTTGGCTATAACTGAACCTATATATACTCTATAATTTTTGTTGAATCTTACGACAAATTTTTATAGTATTTGATGCTCATTTATACAAACTGTTCCTATTAGTTCCCAGTCTCACGTTTTGTTCTACTGCTACTGTGACTATTCCTCGTCTATTGTCGACGTCAGACTGCGCTACGTAATTGATTAACGGATCTTGAGTTTTTCCATTATGAATCATTGTTCCACAAAATCAAGGTCTAAAGCTACGCTGCCTATGGTAGTCCGTTTTCTAAAATAGTACACAGTTCTCAAGCTGTATGTAATAACAGGCTTCGCAACCTGTAGTAACAAGCGATAAATGTGATTCAGCGCTTTGTGCTGATTGTAACAAAATTCCCTTCAGCTGCTGAATAGAAACATCGCCAGACATATTTGAAACACCTGATGCTTCTGTAGAAGTAACTGAAACCTGGTTTTCTTATTTCCGTAATGAGGTAGGCACAAATCTTTCAGAGTGTTTGGGAAGCTACCCTGTTCAGCATTATGTCTTCAGATAAGTCTTAGTTTTTAGTCAAAAGTGAGCAGATCTGCATTTAGATCAGTAAATTTGATTCGATATACCCTCTTCCTTCTAGTAAATCTCCGTTTTCATTTATAACACTAAGTCTGGAGCCTGTAACACGAACGGAGACATGAAGTGGTGATCCAGTATAGTCGAAATATTTAATATTGATAATTTGTAGCTAATGCAATGTCTCCCTGCATTTAGCATCTTTGCCTCATTGTGTTAAGTATTTAAGTATTTAAAATACACTATTTTTCACCAACACAAGCGGACCAGTATAAACTGAATTCGCCACATATTGTAGACAGCTAAACGCATATGTGGCATTTTGCTGATAATGCACGTAAATACAACGAGCACTGAAAAAGGAGGCAGGGATGGGTTAGGATGTCTAGAAGCGTACCATAGATCAATGTCCTCAGATGAGCTCTGATGGTGTAATGATATGTGCAGTGCCTATTGGAGTGATGCAGACGTACACAAACTTCTCACGTGCGTTCGCAAGGTGGTTGTCCACTCATGTAAGTCTACATTTGCAATAAGCACGCCACCTGACGGAGTGTGGCGAAGGATGATTCTGATACAACTATCTGGTCCCCCTCCCCATTTCGTATGCGAATGGCGCATGGGAGAAATGATTGTCGGTAGAGATCATACACAGGAGAAGAATAGCTCCGACAGATCGCCTGTTTTTCACATCTTCCGCACATCTTTCGCACAACAGCAGTGCATGTATAGATGTAACAAACGGTGTTCAACCGTTTTCGAGAAATCGTGGTTCAAACTTTTATGGACCAGTTGAACAACATACGAGAGAACAGCATGCTGTGTAGAGCGGCGATAGCGCAACCGACTCAGGCACCAAAATACAGGTCCGCCCATATTGTTTTTGAGTCACGCCACTTTTTAGTAATCTTATAACGCCAAAACGTGCCACGTTTATTCGGGAGGGTCCAATAATAATTGTCATAATCACAGTGCTACTTAGAGGTGAACCATAAGAAATCGTTATGAAATATACATTTATTTATTGATTATTTTATGGACATATCCCAGTGAGGGCATACCGCTTACAGTACTGAAGGCTACATTGGCATTGATTCTGTGGTGTGTATAGAAAGCAGTTGTGTCTTCCGTACGTCGAATGCTCCGGGCTGCCTGCTGTGTGGTAAACCGCTTCATTTCGATATCAGAAATGATCGTGGTTAGTCGACAGCTCGCAAGTGCTCAAGACGCACGTTCGCCACTATCACTGCGAAGAAACCATTAATAACTCGAAATGGAGCTATTTCTAGAACTTTCAATGGTGGTAGTACAATCATTATAAGTGTGAAAGCTCCTGGCAGATCAAAACTGCGTGTCAGAGTCGGACTCAAACCTGGGACCTTCCCATTCGTACACAAATGCTTCACTGAGTGGGGTACGTAGCCGCATCTACAGACCCGCCTTCACAGCCTTGCTTTCACAACTACTGTTTTACCTCCAAACTTTACGAAAGTTCACCTACATATAATGCAGGCAAATGTTGTTGGCTCGACTCTGTCTGGCACAGAGTTTGAAATTTCCGATCTGCGCACACTCCGATACAGAGTGAAGATTTCACTGAGGGTTTGTCTAAGGAATTTCCTTACAGTATTCTTTCTTCAGGGAACGCTAGTGCCTCAAAGTATACACGAGATCTTCTATTTAGCTTGGAAAGTAGCAGAGAGGTACAGCAGAACTGGTGGAAGTAGAACTGTGCGGACAAATCTTGATTAATGCCTGGACTGATTAGTTAGTACAGCATTTGATCGGGAATGTCAGAAAGCTCCTGATTTCCAGTGATGCAAGCTTTTAATCTGCTAGGAAGCTTAGCGTACATTCCGCTGCGAAGTAAAATTCATTCTAGAATCTGTACTGTGCGGCTCCTCCTTCCGCACGTTTGAAAATTCCCGCCAACCTCCGTGCGAGGTGCTGCCTATCAGTCTGACACTCCATGGAGGATGTTTTCGCTACCTTAAGCGTGCAGCGGTCTTTCGGAAAAAGTATGTGTGCGTGAGGGGGGGAGGCAGAGGATGGATTCTCTCGTGGAGCGTGCATCGTGCTTCAGTATGGAACTAGACGGTAGTCGTGGCCGCGTCGCACGATCACGTTCAAATTTTCCTTATGGAGTCGCTGATGCAGTAGTGCTGGATCTAGGAAGTCCATGTGAAAGGCGTGATATTACGACGCTTTGGGCAATGTAATGGCCTTCTGTAGCGTTGGTTATTCCTCTTAGCAGTTAATCACAGCTAATTATTTCTTCACTTCTGCAAATTTTCTGCTCAATTTTTGAAGTGTTTGGAGTGTGATGGCTCTGAGCACTATGGGACTTAACATCTGTGGTCATCAGTCCCCTAGAACTTAGAACTACTTAAACCTAACTAACCTAAGGACATCACACACATCCATGCCCGAGGCAGGATTCGAACCTGTGACCATAGCGGTCACGCGGTTCCAGACTGAAGCGCCTAGAACCGCACGGCCACACCGACCGGCAGTTTGGAGTGTTCGGATAGACTTCTATTACCTATTTATGCCGGCTGTCCTAAGAATTTCTTTGGTCCCGAAAGTTATAATTTGGTGGTACAGTACGCGCCCGAAAATGGATGTTAATTTGTGGTTCTGTCTGGTGTTGGTGGTTGGTTGATTTGGGGAAGGGGGCCAAACAGCGAGGTCATCGGTCCCATCGAATTTGGGAAGGATGGGGAAGGAAGTCGGCTGCGCCGTTTCTTAGGTGCCATCCTGGCGTTTGCCTGAAGCGGTTTAGGGAAGTTATATAAAACCTAAATGTGGATGGCTGGACGCGGGATGGAAGCGTGGTCCTAGCGCATGTGAATCTGGTGTGCTAACCACCGCCCAACCTCCCACGATGGTTTTGTCTGCTGTCATATTATTTGTTGACATGTTCTGAAATGTGGAAGTGCTGTGCAGCCTCGGTTAGGTTCTACCAGCACCAGTTTGGCTGGCAATTCATCAGCTGTTGTCGGTGTGCTTTTGTACGGAGAAGAAAAGGCTTTGTGTTCCTGGTCTATTTTGTGTGGTGCGCTCGGGAATGGGGTACACCTACATCGGTACTGGTTCTGTTGTGATGTGGTAGCGGGAATTACGTACACATATGTCGAGTGAGTGTTGGTAGCCCAAGGGTTAGAATTTTTCCTGCGGTCGACCAACACAATCTGTTGTCAATGTCGATTTGTAGTAAGTGTCAGTGGCATATGGGTGCCTCATGTTTAGAGACAGCGAGTTCGGGAATCGGAAATAGCTCCACTGAGAGTAGTTTCACTGTGATGTGTGATCGGCAACGAGGCACATACGTCTCGTGTGTGTTTGCCAATTGAACCACGTGACAGATACACTGAAGAGTCAAAGGAACTGGTACACCAGTCTAATATCGTGTAGGACCACGCAGAAGTGCCGCAGCACAACGTGGCTTGGACTCGACTAATTCTGAAGTATTGCTGGAGGGAACTGACACCATGAATTCGTAAGAGAACGAGGGGTGGAGATCTCTTCTGAAAAGCACGTTTCAAGGCATCCCAAAAGTGCTCAATAATGTTCATGTCTGGGAGTTTGGTGACAAGCGGAAGTGTTTGAACTCAGACGAGTGTTACTGGAGCCACTCTGTAGCAATTCTGGACGTGTGGGGTATATGTAATAAGATACAGATACCGAGCCTACTGAACTAAAAGAAGAACATAATGTTATGTAAAATTAAAATTATTTAGGATAACGTACAAAAAAGTACAAAAAATTTTAACAGTTTAATTAAAAAAAATATATTTCCGAAAGCAGTGACTGAAATGCAATTATTGTAGTTCAGTAAACTCAGAAAATACAGTTTAATGTCCTGTAAAAGTTTCATGTCAGTGGCTACAGTGGTTCCTGAAATACAGGGAAGCCAAGTCACTAAATTTAACATTGTCTGGATAGGGCGTTCCAACTCCCCTTCAACATTTAGAGGTCAGAACATGTTAAGGTTTTCACAATTAGTTTTATGGTAATGCTTACGTTATGTTCTGCTGTTTCGATTTGTGTTTTAAATGTCTTCAGGCAGTGGTGTTAGTCTTGCAGTGTGACCTAGTCATTTATTTTGGTTCTCTGTTACAGTGCAAGAGTGTTCCGTTCTCCGTGCATTTTGCTCTTTCGACAGCCGACGGGGGTGCGCGCCATCTTTCATCTACATCTACATTTATACTCCGCAGGCCACCCAACGGTGTGTGGCGGAGGGCACTTTACGTGCCACTGTCATTACCTCGCTTTCCTATTCCAGTCGCGTATGGTTCGCGGGAAGAACGACTGTCTGAAAGCCTCCGTGCAAGCTCTAATCTCTCTAATTTTACATTCGTGATCTCCTCGGGAGGTATAAGTAGGGGGAAGCAATATATTCGATACCTCATCCAGAAACGCACCCTCTCGAAAACTGGCGTGCAAACTACACCGCGATGCAGAGCGACTCTCTTGCAGAGTCTGCCACTTGAGTTTGTTAAACATCTCCGTAACACTATCACGGTTACCAAATAACCCTGTGACGAAACGCGCCGCTCTTCTTTGGATCTTCTCTATCTCCTCCATCAACCCGATCTGTTATGGATCCCACACTGATGAACAATACTCAAGTATAGATCGAACGAGTGTTTTGTAAGCCACCTCCTTTGTTGAGGGACTACATTTTCTAAGGACTCTCTCAATGAATCTCAACCTGGTACCCGCCTTACCAACAATTAATTTTATATGATCATTCCACTTCAAATCGTTCCGCACGCATACTCCCAGATATTTTACAGAAGTAACCGCTACCAGTGTTTGTTCCGCTATCATATAATCATACAATAAAGGATCCTTCTTTCTATGTATTCGCAGTATATTACATTTGTGTATGTTAAGGGTCAGCTGCCACTCCCTGCACCTAGTGCTATCCGCTGCAGATCTTCCTGCATTTCGCTACAATTTTCTAATGCTGCAACTTCTCTGTATACTACAGCATCATCCGCGAAAAGCCGCATGGGACTTCCGACACTACCTACTAGGTCATTTATATATATTGTGAAAAGCAATGGTCCCATAACACTCCCCTGTGGCACGCCAGAGGTTACTTTAACGTCTGTAGACGTCTCTCCATTGATAACAACATGCTGTGTTCTGTTTGCTAAAAACTCTTCAGTCCAGCGACACAGCTGGTCTGATATTCCGTAGGCTCTTACTTTGTTTATCAGGCGACAGTGCGGAACTGTATCGAACGCCTTCCGGAAGTCAAGAAAAACAGCTTCTACCTGGGAGCCTGTATCTAATATTTTCTGGGTCTCATGAACAAATAAAGCGAGTTGGGTCTGACACGATCGATGTTTCCGGAATCCATGTTGATTCCTACATAGTAGATTCTGGGTTTCCAATAACGACATGATACTCGAGCAGCACTTTGCCACACATAGCACTTGGGTACTGCCGGTACGGGTCCTTGCTTCTAGCATATGGGTCACTCAGGCGACATCGGGCGTCTCAATGGCAGCCGCCTCCAGCAAATTGCTGATGCGCTTTAAGGAAAGAGAAAAAACTAAAAAAAAAGTTTTAAATAAAAGTTTGACGGCTCTGAACGTCCTCAGCCGCAAACACTCAGCTCTCGATTGTCCCCTCCCAAGCTTTCAGCACGTCTCAAATCATACGAGTGTTTGTTGTTAGATAAGAAAAATGACTGGCCTGAACGCAGTAACGCGCAGACTTGCCGTCTGGCACCTCAGCCAATTCTGCTAATTTTGATGCTCGACATCTGGCGCTCTGCTACGGCATTCAACAGGCTTGTAAAATTTTCTCGAGAACGCTTGAGAAGCGCATCGTATTAGAGCAGTATTCGCAACAACTTTGTACCGCCAATGCGAGGAAGATAAACAAATATACGGTTCCCACAGCGGTTTTCAGTTTAATATGGGGACTTATTTGCTATCCTGATTCGCAGGGTGTTCTTTGCTAGTGGACAAATTTACCCACTGGGCTGGGTGTCCAAGATATCCGGGCCCGGAAACCAAGTGTCTGTGGGAAGCTTAGAGGCTGTAAACGTGGAGTGTGGAGCGGTATGCATCCGTCAGTGATACCTACAGTGCGACTGTGGCTTACCTCCTTCCAACCATCACGAGGTGAACTACGATAAATTGGACAGTTTTCTTTCACAAGACTACTAATGGGACATTGTCCCTTGACACATGGCTTTCTCTTAAAGCGCGACAACCCCCCAGTGTTTCAAAGCTAGGGAATATGTGTTTCGATACACCGTGTATCAAAGGAATAAATTTTGCTGTCGTAATGGCAGATTCGTATGTACCATCGGATTGCCATCCATTCCCAATGAGAGGAAGACGAGCGCGATACGCGTTTTAATGTTTTGTATGTTTTCGAGGTTTCTTCCCAAAATATTGAGTCTGAGAGTTTAGTGTGTTGCAGAGTGTCTTTGTCAACAATCATTTTTAAGTAGCACTCCAGCCACCGTAATCTGTCCACCTTTAAATATGTAAGTCCTACTCTTTCACGATGTACCATATAAAACTATATGTTTCAGAGACATATTAAGTCTCAGATTTATCTACAATAATTAATACAGGCAGAAGTAATGAATTAAAATCTGTGCTACGGCCGAGACTCGTACTCGAGTCGTCTGCTCACTAAGCATGTGTATAAACTACTACGACACTGAGCCTAACAGTGGGGTAATTCGTGCAGTAGTGTCAGATGCAGCGCGAGAGTGGTACAGTAGTTAGCGCAAGTGACTAGTGAGTAAGAGATCTGAGTTCGAATGAAGCCGTTGGTACAAATTTTTATTCATTATCTCAGACTGTATTCGTTATTTTATAACTGAGTTTATACTACAGTTTTTCATTGATGAATTCTGAGTAGAATGGATTATCTTCAGTGACTCTCCGTATGTCAACATTGTATTTCAAATTCTTGTGTGTGAAAGTCAGAGTTTGCTGATTCAACCTAGTTTTAGAATGTACTGATGTTGTAACAGTTTTAACCAACTTTTTCTCTGTTTATTTCATCCGAGGACACTGATAACCTCGCAGTTTAGCGCCATAACACACGAAACTAACTAGTAAATTTGCTGACCTTTCTGGTGTTTTGTATCCTTGTTGCTGTAGTCTCACCTTAGTGTTACATTTTCATTATGGTTCTCTTTTGAAATTTATTTATGCCTTTTACAACTATTATTATAACAACAATTACCAGCTACATTTATTTAACTTGAAGTACAGAGAAGTAAGAAAAATACATCGTTATTATAAAAAGAGGAATGATAACCCAAAGAATACTTATTCATTTAGCATATTATAATGCATGCAAAAAATCAGTTTTCCCACCTTCTTAATTTGTTCTTCTCCTAGAATACCGTAGATGTTTACACGCTTTTAGGTCTTTTGTCTTTAAAAGAGTTTCAATGTACGTTGCTAATCCACTGCCAGAGGATTTTTTTTCACCTGATTTTCTGTCTCTGCCGAAGAAAATGTGGTTTTCATCTTCCTCAACGCTGGACTGATTCTGAGAGAATGTCTCTACGCTGAGCCGGTACAGATGGTGGCGCAGTCGTCGTGACTAAATCGAACCCCTTTCATTGTCACTATAAAGTTCCAACTGTAATTGCAGTTTTACTACCAGGGACGTGACGGGAGGTTAGGTACCACTGTTACATGGAGTATCCTTTTAATTTCGTAATACCGATGGTTGTGGTTGCATCAGTCCCTCTTTCTAATTCCTACCGTATTTCATTGAACCAGTGTATACAGATTCCTAGGCCACAGAATGTACTTCTTCATTTTTCTTTATTCCGCTGTGCCACTTCACCAAAAAATGATAGTATTCTTACTCAGGTGGGAAAGCTTGTGAGCAGCTTCTATGGGGATGAGGGTCGCACGACTCCTCCCTCTTTCACAAAAAAAAAAAAAAAAAAAAAGAATGAAAATCAATTTATTTTCTGTACCTTTGATATTTTTATGGTATGATGTTACATTTTTCCATGATAAAATGGCATTTTTCCACATAATCACCGTCCCATCCTTACGCCATACGGGAATTAAGGCCTGGATACTTGCATGGTAGAGGTAGGAGAAGCACGTTTCAGGCGCTGCGTTCAGAAACTTTCACGTAGGAGTCATCTTTAGTAAACCTTGTCCCACGAAGGGATTCCTTCAGTTCACCGAAGAGGTGTTAACTACACTCTGCCAGGTGAGAGTAGCTGGGTGGGCGTTCCAGCACTGTCCGCTTTGGCTTTATGGTTTCGGTACCCATCTGGCGCAAACCTTTATCAGCTTCAACTATTCCAATATTCTACTCACATTCGCTTCTCCTATTCCCACTGGGATTGTCAAGTTTAGTCAGCAAAAATCAGACTGTGAATACGCCACACTTGGCCTTGAGTCCATAGTGTGTTAGGTCCCCTGCTGCGCCAGAAGTCGCAAATACTGGCGAGCACACTTTCATCGGACAATCTACTTGCCCAGTGAATAAGTGTACAGTGATAAACAGCATCATCCCGAAGCATCTTCCTCTAGCTCTGGTTAGTGTTTGTCATCGTTTCCTCCTCACAACACAGGAACTATAGGAACACGTTACTTCAGACGAGGATCAAGAGTAGCATCCATGTTGAGGGAATGCAACGACGCAGCGATTTCCGGGAACAGGTGAAATTAAATTTGAATACAAGTGAACATAATGTTTCTATGACTTCCGTGAATAGCAGATACGTAGAGCAAAAGATAGATTTTTGAAAAAATCCAAATCAGTGCGAGTAGGACTCCCGCACCGAGGATTCCGTACAAACTTAATTATGTATATAGTATAGTTCACCCATTTCGGGAATCAAATATTTCGACGATTTTTGCCTGTTATCGACATCGATACTGGCAATATATCAGTCCCGGAATTTCCAAGACTTTCGCGAGTGACAAAAATATATTTTTCGTGTGATGTAATCAAAAACTAACAGTTATTTTAAGTTTTTCTTTACTTATACTGGGAAGCTTGCTACTTCCCATATGCCATAATTGTACGTCAACGGGAAGTCCCCTACTGGTTCTGATGAGTGAGTTTGCGAGTATCAAAATATATATGTGAGATAAACGGCCGTACCTTACACTTAAATGCTCACGTTTTTTTAATAAATTTATTTACTTCCCTCTATGATCACAAAATATTGGGCCCTCAGATTGGCAGTTTCGGTCAGCAATAACCATCTTCAGCTTTGTAGCAAAACATGGAAAAAACTCAAAAAAGTAGTACATTGTCTCCAGTTTAAAACAATAAAACAGGTCATAATTAAAAGTATTACTGACATACATAGATAATACTTTATTTAAAATCAACAGTCGAGATCGCAATAACATTTGTTTATTTATGGTCGGTTTCGGCTTGTATTAAACTCGAAGTCGGTTATAAAACACCAAATATTATTGCGATCTCGACTGTTGTTTTCAAATAAAGTACAGCACCATATCGCTGCGCTCCACAGACAATATTGTCTAAATTTATACACATAGAAAATTATCCGTTTAAAGTATGACGAGGCATCGCTTTTTTTTTTAAAAAAAAAAAAAAAAAACATGTCGTAATATAGTGGAGCCATAGTGACATCATCAAAAGATATACGCAGTACCAGTTCAGCATCGTCACATACAAATGAAATATCATATATATTAGAGGCATTTAGTTAACAGCGCAACTACTGAAAACAAATTGCCTTACAGTAGCTACAAAACTTTTGTGTCGCAATTCCACCAGATATCGCTACTGTGGGCGTACATAGATTCTTTACTGATATAATCTGTATGGAATAAAAAGAAGAATAAAATCGAGAAAGTTTGTAGTAGGCTTACCAGGTGTATAAGTCATAACAGTAATAAAATACAATAAATTAAAACACGACCAAAGTTGGTTTGTTAAAAAGGAAACAGTTAAATTGAACTCGCTCTTGTGATGAATTTTATGACTAGATAAACATATAATGATATACATAAGGGCTACCTTACGGAGTTCACAGAATAATATAAAAATGATAAAATGAATACGGAAAAAACGCGGAGGAATAACAACTGACTAGTAAGTAAACAGCGCCCTCTTTCGCAATGACGCCCCATAGGGGTGAAGGTGTTTGAGGAAATTCGTCGCCAGAGGGCCTGTCGCACGCTGCGACGCACCATTCCAGGAAAAGAATGATAAAACAGCGTAACAGTACCAAGATTATCTAGTTTATGAACTAGGGTATATAAACAGAGACTAATACGCTCACGTAAGAAAACGAAGTAAACATGTAAAACAATCTACGCTAGGTGAAGACAAAAGCAAGATACACAGTTATATAACAGAGGCGTTCAACGATCAAAGCAGAATTTTATCAAACAAAGAAAAGTAGGCATAGGGTACAATGTTGCTCTACACATTGAGTACTTTTACTGGTTCTCATCTTTTTGCTTTGTAAAATTAAAGCTCTTGGAAAAATTTGTCAACATGGTAATTTTGCTTCCAGTGGAAAATACGCATATTATTCTCAGTGATCCCCATAGAATAGCCAGTTCCTGATAAATACAATGTAATAGCAGTTTTATTACGCTCCTGTGAACGGTCCTTAAACCTTACGTTAAAATAGCGGCCGATTTGGCCTATATAATATTCATCAGATTTACTACCAACACTCCAATATACTGCAGAGCCATCAAATTTGTCATACGCACTTTTCAGTTTATATTTTACTTGCAATTTTAGAGTGTTGTTAACTTGAAACACCGATTTAACATTCGAATCTCTGAAACACTTCTCTATATGCTACGACATTTTGCCGTGACATTTTTCTGGAATGCATTCATTCGTTTTTTATTGGCTCTATTTCATGGCTGAGTGTGCGTCTGCCGGCTGTTTATTATACCTTTGTTTAACCTATTGTAGTACCGCGTGCCTTCAGTCACATAAATACCATTAGGTATTTCAATTTGCTTTAAAATGTTGAGCTCTTCACGCATTTCGCTTTCGGCCAAAGATAGACCAAGGAGTTGGTGAATCACTAAGGTAAGGAAGGCTTTTTCATATCGTCGAGGACGGCATGAACGTTTTTACTTTTTTTTCGAGTCCAGGACATAAAATAAATACAAAAACTAATAGGTATTGATTCACATAACAAATTTGCAAAATTAAATATGGACAGTAGTATTTACGAGACAGATTCAATAATAGATATAAACAAGCAGCAGATAAACAAGCAGCAAGATGATTATATTTTTTACGGGCCCAGTATTCGGTTAGGTTTAAGTAGTTCTAAGTTCTAGGGGACTGATGAACTCAGAAGTGAAGTCCCATAGTGCTCATGGCCATTTGAACCATAGGCAGTCAGAGGGACATCTAAGTGATTCTGGAAGGGTTCCGTTTCTCCCGATAGAGGAAAGAATATTGTGCATTTCTTTGGTGTGGCCTTCGTATAATGTGATATACGACATAATGTGTCCGTGTTGTTCGCATCGTTTCATTTGAAAAACATCAGTGCTGAGGGTGAATGTGATAAAATATTTGCTATTCATATTTGGGCTTCTTTCGCGCTTGAACGTTAGCGGCGTCACCAGCGGCGCTGCCCCACGCCCCACCGCCCCCGCCACCGCTGCCGCCCCCGGTGCACGAGTGTGGGGCGTGCGTGCCAGGCGGTCACGCGCCGCGGCTCACGCCAGCTGCCGGCCGCCCCCGCCGGCGCCCGCAAGCGCGCCATATTGATGGCGCCATAAAATTTCAAATGGAGTGCGCTCAATATGGAAGCAACCCTCATAAAACACAGCCTCAACATTGCGGTATTTACGACACCGAGAGGCGCTAGGCGCCCCGGCCACAAAAGCGCCGCCCCCGGCCGCCCCCATGGCCGGCCCACTGCCACAGCCGCCGCCGACGCCGGGGCATTAGGTTATAAGCAGCTTAAACGGCAGGACAATGAAGAGCCGGACGCCGCTGCGGTTCACGCGCCCGCCCTAATCTTTAATTGAACGGCCAGAATTTGCGTTACGGCTATAAACTGACGCATTTTTTTAACTCCCTTTTTGCTGTGAACGAATTTCGGCGCGGAGAACAATAAAATACGACAGTCGTGTAGTTTATTCTCCTATTACGGCCACAACATTTTGTTTCGAAGCCTGTTGGCTCCCAGCGCCAAAACCACAATTTTAATAGCAGAATTCTGGTTCTGGAAAGGAACAGCACGTTCCACCTGCCAAATTATCTACATATTTACTTCCCCACTTCAATCTGGGAATAGGCTGGACTTTCTTGCAGACAGTACTGAGCACGTCGCTCTTAACACATCAAAATCGACTGATGTAAAGGTAATTTCGGGAGTACCCCAAGGAACTTTGATAGGACCTTTGCTGTTTACACTCAATGTAAATGATCCAGTCGACTGTGTCAGAGAACACGGTTATCTATGAGAAGGTAGCAATGCCAGAAGACAGTAACAATTTGCAGATGGACCTACAAAGGATTGTGAACGGTGCAGGAACTGGAGTTGATCCTGAACCTAATTAAATGTAATATACTGCAAATACACAGTAAACTGTGCAACTACTCCTGTAAACTGTAACCACCGTAAAATATCTAAGAGTATCTGTTGTATAGCTAGAGAAGGCCGAAATGCACGCGTTAAGCAGGCTGGCGTGAGGTCTGAAACAGGATACGGAATGAATGCTATAAAGAAAAGTACGTAGCTGCTGGAATACTTAACTTTAATCCATCATTTGTATACATCGTTCTTGACGGTATGGTATAAAGAATATCAACTGTTGATGGCGCCTTGCTAGGTCGTAGCCATTGCCTTAGCTGAAGGCTATTCTAACTATCTTCTCTGCAAATAAGCGAGGCTTCGTCAGTGTTGCATCGCTAGCTAAGTCGTCCGTACAACTGGGGCGAGTGCTAGTAAGTCCCTCGAGACCTGCCGTGTGGTGGCGCTCGGTCTGCGATCACTGACAGTGGCGACACGCGGGTCCGACATGTACTAATGGACCGCGGCCGATTTAAAGCTACCACCTAGCAAGTGTGGTGTCTGGCGGTGACACCACAGTATCTTTCCGGAGTGGCCTTCTAATGAATGACCATATAAGACGCATCGTCGGAGAGCAGATGCGAGTCTGAGATTCGTGGGAAGAATCGTAAGAAAATTTAATTCACGTACTAAAGAAGTGGCCTTACATGGCACTTGTTCGACAGATTCTTGAGTATTGTTCGTCAGTCTGGGACCCTTACCAGGTAGTACTGATACAAGAGATAAAGAAGATAAAACGGAGAGCTGCGCGTTTCATCACGGAATCGTTTAGACGGCGCTAGTGAGTTACAGAGACGTTCAACAAACTCCAGTGGCTACAAAAGAGGTGTTATGCATCACAGAGAGGTTTTCTAAGGAAATTTCAACAGAGTGCTTTCCGGGAAGAGTCAGACCACATATTACTTCATCTCACATACGTCTCACGAAATACCACAACGAGAAAATTAGAGATATTAGAACAAATACGGAGACCTGTCGACAATATTCATCCCACCCGCCATTCGCGAACGCAGCAGGGAAGGTGTTGATAAGTTAGTGACACCAGAAGTTCCCTAAGCCACACCCCGTCATGTGGCTTGCGGTGTACTGATGTAGATGTAGAACAAATCGTGGCTGCAAAACTGCGAACTGACAGAGGTACGGAGAAATTCGTTGTGTTCGATTTCGGGGAAGATGAATTTGGATTCTGCAGAAATGTAGGAACGCGCCAGGCAATACAGGCCTTACAACTTAAGTTAGATGCCAGGTTAAAGAAAGGTTTATTTAAAGCATTTGTGGATTCAAAAGCGATTTAAAATGTGCTGTATGTTATTTAATATACTATCTGAACCTCTTAAGACTGCAAGCGTAACATACATTGAGTGAAGGGTGACTGACAAATTCAGTGAAACTAGACTGTTGTTATAAGAGTTGTAGGACCTGACAGGGAAGAAGGGGTTGAGAGATGAGGGAGACAGAGTTGTAGCCAATCCCCTATGTTATTTAATCTGTGCATTGAGTTATCAGTAAAGAAAATAAAAGATAAATTTCATAAGAGATTAAAAGTTCAGGGACAAGAAACTATTTTTTAGGTATTGGCCGGTGACATAGTTACTCTGTTGGTGACAGCAAGAAACCTGGAAGGACAGTTGAACCATTAAATTAGTTGTGGAATATAGTTTACTGTATTAAGTGGTAAGGAGGGAATTAGATTAGGAAATGAGACAGTGAAAGTAGTAGACGAGTGTCACTTCTCCGGTAGCAAAATAACTTACTTTGGACGAAGTATACAGGATGTAAAATGCAGTCTGACAAAACCAAGAAAAGCGTATTGGTTATTTTCGTTTTCGTATTTTAGCGAGCTTTCCTTTTCTCTTAGTCTGCCTGCATACAACCCTATGCTTCTGCTGCACAAGTGTGTTACGCATTATGTTGCCCTTCCAAAGGAGAGTTTAGTTAAATACCCGTTTTATTCATTTACCTTCACTTTAATTCCACATTTTCAAACTTTGAATTTTAGACCCCATCAGATCTCTTGATGTTTTGTAGTATAGCATCCCTTGTTTTCTGGGTAGTTGACTCCATCGTTCTGCCAATTACATTACCTGCCTACCTTCACTGGACGTTTTATTTTGCTTTGACTGTGAATGTTGCGTTTCCTATTTAACCCCGCTCTGGATTTTATATTGAACTGATTGTGAGCGCACTTATCCGTTAATTACTACATCCTTCTTTAACTTGGGGTATATAAGTTAGTGATTATTTAATTTTTCCCTCATTTTTGTACTCACTTGTGTATCCGAGGATGCGAAACCCGTCGTTTCAGTAAAGGATCATTTAACAGATGCTGAGGTTTTTCGTCTGTCAACATAAACTTAAGTGTTAGCAAATACTTACTTGAGGTGTTTTTCAGGAGTGTAGCCTTGTACGCACGTGAAACGTGGACGTTCGGACAAAAAGAGACAAGAAGAGTACAGAAGCATCTTGTAGTGCAAGTTTCTGGGTTCGTTCCGTGTCCTGCTTACAGTTTTAATCTGACAAGGAGTTTCAAAGGAGCACACAAGCATTTACTGAAAGATTCACTCTGGAGGTGAGGGAAATCTCAAAATGATTTGGATTGGCCAAGTGTATGCACAATACTTTTGAATCACGCACGACACTTCTGAATCAACAGAGGATTTCCATTCTTGACACTTGAAATAAGGCGTCTTTGTTTCGGAACTAAGGCACTGTTGTTGTATTGTGCTTGTGGGGGCTGATTCCGCAACCTGCAGAAGCCAGCGGACCCAGATTTGTTTTATACTACTCAAACGCAATTGACTTCCTCTGTGTCGAGTTAGGGAACGGATAGGCACGAAACGTGCAGCAATATCTTCAGAAACTAACCGAAACGAGGAAGTCATCCCCTGATTCCCGACCCGGAATAAGCAAAGCTATGTGACGATAAGAATGTTTTCTGTTACTATTGGTGCACTCATCTCCAATATATTTTTATTATCTTTACGGAGACACTGGAAATAAAGGAGATCCAATGGGATTATTGGCCGTGAGACCCCATCTGAGGTTGATCGGCCGCCTGGTGCAGTTCTTTCTGTTTGATGCCTCGTAGGCCTCATGCATGTCAATGAAGATGAGATGAAGTGATGAGGGAAACAGAAACACCCAGTCTTTGAGTGAGGACAATTTCCGACGCGATCGGGAATCAGATATAGGGCCTAGACCGCAACCTGGAAGCGCTATTTACACCTTACCATACAACTATTTACACAAAAAAACTAGGACATTAATTATTCCAGAACAGGAAAATCATCACAAATGGAGCAAGGTAATTTGTAAAAGCTTTCTGAAGAGCGCTATGAAATCCTACAAACAATCAGCCAGTTCGGGAGGTGCTGAGGAATAAGCCATAGACGTCCGCTGTTTTCCAATACCCAGGACGAAATAACTTCTCGTTAGCTATCGTCTTGCGACCAGCTCATACAGCGAACTTTTTTTCCAACAATTTACTGTAATTAATATTACTGTAATTAATATTTCCAGATGACACGTTGGGAGTCAGCCACTCTTTACCTATGTATCTTGTAGTCAGGAAGATGTTTGTATGATATAGGCGGTGATAAAAAAGTTTCCTTTTTGGGGTGTTACTGCTGAGAATGTGCAACATAACGCGACTCCGATGCAGGTATTTGAGCACCCACTTGTAGGTAAGGATTAGTGTGGCATTCATGTCTTTCCGATGTGCTTGCAATAAATGCTGAATCGTGTACTATGTCGAACTTTTATTCAAATCCGTTCTAACTGGACCAACTGGCAATTATTCTTTCCTTGAGTGCCGAAGGGAAAACACTGGAGGACATCCATCGGAGAATGAATAAAGTGTATGCGGTAGTGCATTTGTCGAAAACCATGGTTGTGGAATGGTGCGACCAGTTCCATGCCGGTAGCATTTCGACACAAGACACAATACGTGGTCTGAGGGCACTGTTGCAGGCAAGGAGGCAGACAGCACCCCCCCCCCCCCCCTACAGACCTGATATCTCCCCACGCGATTATCATTCTTTCAGCCCCTTAAAAACGGCCTTGAAGGTTCGACAATTCCTGTGTGACGAGGATACGTACAGGCGGCTACGGACTTTTTTATGCCCCAAGGCACGGTGTTTTACCTAACGGGTATCTTCATCCTGGTGCGTCTGTGGGATGATTGCCACAATGCTCATGGCGAATGTGCGTGAGTGGCCTTTAGATTCCGGACCGTAAGGCATTCGAACGGATTTTACCTGGGTGGCATACCGATTCTGGACTGTACGGCCATCGAATGAAACCTTTTTGATCGCCCCTTATAAATAGGACATACAAAACTTTCTGACAGATTAAAAAATGTGTGCCGGACCAAAACTTGAACTCGGGACCCTTGCCTTTGGCGGGCAACTCTTCGCAGAAGAGCTTCTGTGAAGTTTGGAAAGTAGGAGACGAGCTACTGGCCGAATTAAAGCTGTTAGGACGGGTCGTGCTTGGGTAGCTTAGTTGGCAGAGCACTTGCTCGCGAAAAGCAAAGGTCCAGAGTTCGAGTCACGGTCCGGCACACAGTTTTAATCTGTCAGGAAGTTTCATATCAGCGCACACTCCCCTGCAGAGTGAATATCTCATTCAGGACCTACAAAAACTTAAATATAGGGCTTTGATTGACTACCTCAGTTTTTGGCAGACGTTGGTACTTTTGGGAGCGCTAAGCCAGCTCGACGAGTGACTCATTTCCTATGGAAGTAGGCGGATTTGCCTAGACCCAGCCATTCGTCTGCCTTCATTTGCGCAGCATTCCGCCGGGTCACCTACAAACAGCTATTCTGGCCCTCCAAATTGTTGCACTCTACTTTCCACTTCTGAAACAGCACTCAAACCATTTTTGAGCGTAGCCACAGCCTCTAACATTAAATATGTGGTCTCCTAAGGTACCTGTTCCATTCCGCTGTTGATCATTCACCGACTCAGTGATTTCTTCACAAAAGAAGTTCGATTATGGACGAGAAAGCCGATGAACGACTTTCTCCCCAAAAAGATGTAATCATGAAAGGCTGTAATTCGACTGGAATCTGTTCAGCTAGCTTCAGAACCAACATGTATCTGTTAAAACAGCGCTTTCAGTATATGGCTGCTTTGAAACAGTGTAGGGGATTAGGGAGAAGTTCCTCGTTGTCAGACTGGTATATGATTAAAGCCCCTCTGCATTCTCTCACGGAGTGAAGTCATGTTACAGTACTGACGATGATTTGTCAGTCCGATGAGATGAGAACGAGAACGTCTGTGTGCCCCACCCTCCCCTGCCCCAACCCACGCCCAACTCCCTTTACTGGTGCTGTAGAACGGTAATCCATTTTATGTCACTGGCACTTATCACCTTCCTTCTGTCATCAGATTTCTTCTTTGGTGAATCGGTCTTAAGGCGGGCATCGTCGGGAAGCTGTCCACTTTCCTCTATCTCGTGCCTCTACCCTAATCTGCTGCTATTTCGTTAATTTTAAATGTCACCCGCGATAGAAATCTTTTTCTTCCTTTCCAACTCTACCTTCGATGACTACGTTGCACACAATTTCTTCCGCTGTCTATGTCCCAGCCATCATAATTCCCTCGTTTTCACCAATTCACCGGTTTCCTTTCCTCTCCTATGCGTAGAAGTACTTCTTCGTTTGTCAATCTGTCAGCCAATTTTACTGTAAGCATGTCTCTCCCCAACCACACTTCGAAATATCGAATTACTTTAACTTTTCTTTTTTGCGGTCCATAATTCGCTGCAGTACTATACTATACTCCAAGCAAAGCATTTGGTGAATATCTTTCTTATTTCTATTCTAATTCTTCGTGCTACCAATTGTTTTCTCACCTTTTCAAAAACTGTTTTAGCCGCAGATCCTTCTTACCTCATAAGTCTTCCCTTTACTGGCACAAACTACTTAAAAATGGTACTTGTTTCAAGGTCTTACCTCACCTTTATCTTTGTGTCACAGACTTCACCCACTTCTGCGACCCTCTTCATTATAAAACGAAGTTCTTCCCTTAGTTCAGCCAATGCTGAAAGATCATCTGCGTACTTTACTTTCATATTCTCCACCTGCTAGTACGCCTCTCAGTGTTTCTAATGCCTTGTTAGTTACTTTCTTAGCATACATATTGAAAACGTTTGATAAGATACAATACCCGCCTTACTTGTTTCCTCATCGTCAATTTTTACTAACAACTTCGAGTTATGTAGAGCACGTTTATCAGTCTTTCGTCCTACGAGACCATCATCAGCCTTTCAAACGATATCCCACTTTATCATATATCTTATCTCAATAAACGAAAAATATGTAGAGATACCTATTAACGTCTAGCATTCTTTGTTCTGTCATTTTCAAACATACAATAGCAAATCTTGCTTCTTTCTCTTTCATGAATCCAAACTCATCCTCCAGCGTTTTCTTCTATTTTTCTTTCAAATGTTCTGAGTTTAATCTTACCCGTAGCCTTCATATGTGTCACATTGTTCAGTAATCTTTACGTTCTCAGGTCTTGATTCTTAGGTACAAGGATTGGAATCGTTCAAGTAAATCTTCAAGCCTAAAACCCTCGTCGAACTTGCTATTATTAACGTTGGTTAGTCTAAATACTGCCCGCTTTCCCTAAGCTTTTGGTGCCTTAGCTGTTATTTTATCACATCCCAACTCTTTCCACTTTGTCTTTTCCGTTTCACGTCCATGTAACTGTTGTCTGCATTCCATTTACGCCATATTCTATTTCATGCTACAATCGTCTACATATTTTTCCATGCCTGTTTGTCCCCTTCTAAGCTTTCATTCCTTTTAATATGCCCTATCATCGACACCAGCACCATTAGCACGATGCTACACTCGATATACGTTGCCACAATGTAAATTTCGCACCTTAAGGTCAGATGCCGCTCTGAGTCAAGAATATCAACAGACCGCTGAAAGCATGCTTTCGAGCCTCTCATCTAATAATAGCATACACTTGTACTGTGTTCTACGTATTTTATCCGAATCACAGTACAATAATGACAACCAGCTGTAAGAGAAATATTGTTGTACGTCAAAGGAGGTTTCAAGGTCTGTGTTCCGAGAAAAATACATTAGACGGGTGGTCTGAACTCTGGCCATCACTTCTCTTAGAACAGCAGTAGATCAGGCGGAAAGAACGCTACACAGGAAGGAGGGACAGAACGCATCTGACGCGACATACGTCATCCCACTTCGGAAGGAAGAATTAGCTGGAAGCGCCAGAAATAGCCGTTTAAAAATTCACGACGCCCGTCCAGCTGCCTGGCATCGGACTCGGAAGAAGTTTGGCTGCGCCCTCGCAGAGAACCGGAATATCATGGGAGATACAGAGGGGCTTGCGAGCCGTTTGACATCCGCTATTCGTCATGACACAATACGAACCGTGCAATATGATACGACACGTGGACTGGGCTCCGGGAGGCAGCCCCTCCGCCAGCGGATGGCTCCCCTTGGGATCCACACCGTGACTGAACACCATTTGCCTTCTGAGATTTCCTGCTCTTGCATAAAACACCCCGCACCCGGCAACCACTATATTATTCTATTTAGAAGGGCGCTATACCGCCCTGCCCGTGAAGACCAGAACATGTGCGCTCCAAATCTGGGGCAATAAATATTCTTTATAAAAGCGGAGAGAATCTCACATCCCTCCCCAGTTATCTCCGTAATTCAACTTTCATAATATAAGCGGGAAAATTCTTTGCTCCCCTCGGTACTGCTGCGGCTATTATACCCTACGACAGCTTTCATATTTCATCATTCTGACCGCAAAATTTTGAGGGTCGCTTCACCCTTGTTACGATGTAACACCGACAACGTTCTTCTTTATTTATGAAAGAATTAACGAGAGATCGTCATCTCTGATAGTACAGTGCATCACTCTGTAATAACGATAGTATAGTAGATGTTTACGTTCCTATCGCATATGTTTTAAGTCCCAGGAATATAATTTTAATAAAACTCGTTGACGCATTATATGACACAGAGCTAGGAAATAAATATTCAAAGTTAATTAGATTGTGTTTTACCTTACCACTAATAATCTGAAGAATGTATAAGAGTGCAATGTTTGTTGCCATTAGTGTCTTCATCGTGGTAGGTAGCAGTCCCCCAATAGGCAGACACGCTGTAGTAGATTAGTTACCCCAAGGTAACACTTTGGGTAGTCGAGAATAACGTAGAAGTAGAGTGTATCAATCCATTGTAAGAAGTGGATGTATTGTACCTACCTTCTGCTTTTGAAGTCGTATGAATATAGTCTCGATAAATTACGTATGGTGTATCCCAAAGTCGTATCACTGTTGTGATGGATGTTCTGAAATGCGGCCACATGATACCCTTTCCCTGTGTTGGTGTGGAAGATGTTACTTGTTAAGCTTATTCCCCTAGTTTCTCTCCCTACGTTTGTACACATCTTGGAGAAAGTTTGTGGTTATACATCTTTATCCCATAGTGGATATCCCTCTTAGCCAGAGCGTCAAAAATATCATTTCTTCTGACGACATAGTGCCCCCCCCTCCCTACGGCCCTACATGAAAGCGACACTTGAGTTCTCCCACCAATTTTGTGTGACTGCACTATTCCGTAGGAGTACCAACGGTGGTAGGGAGCCTGACAGAACAACACTTACTAGAGACCTTAAAAAAAGTTACATATTATTATGGCTGGCCAAATTAACTTTCACTAAATGCTCCACCATACGTCAAAGTAACACGGATACGTGACACATTATGTGACATAATCACCAAGTCTTAGTGTATTACGGTTGCTAGGTTCTACCAACAGGTCACGGAGCCATTTGAGAACCACTATGTCAACGTCCCCATCTCTGGAAAATCTCATCCCCCCCCCCTCCCCCCTCCTATAGATATTCTTTCAACTTACCGTAAAGATAGAAAATGCATGGCGCAATATCTACACTTGCCGAGGACCACCAACCATGTCCGTGCGGCATCGGTCAAATTGATGGCACTAATTCACTACGGCTGGACGGGACATTCCGTTTGTTTCAGATATCGCCAGAATTTGGCGGTGAATCTGTGAGTGTTTTAGACGTTCTGCCCACAAGGAACGTGCGGTCCTATGTATTTCAACTTTGGAGTACGTTTCCAGTTTCTACGCCATTTCACCCCCAAGATGTGATCGACATGCGATCCGTACCGCAACAGAACCGTGTCAGCAAGAAATACGGAATATATACTCTCTTCTAACAACTCTTCACTCTTGATGCACAGTGGTCTTGGCGTGGGAGGACATGTGTAGGTCACTTTCTGAAGTACCTATGTGCGTCCTTTTCTACGCTGTCAGCATATTCGAGTAGCTTTCGTACTGAAGGGAACTTGAATGCCCTTTTTTTGTCATCAGGGATCTGACTGGTCGGATGCGGCCTCATCTGTGCCAAACTCGTCACCTCCGAGTCGCGCTTACAATCAACGTCCTCCATTCTTTCCTGCATATATATCCCAATCTCTGTCTTCCTGTACTGTTTTTACCCTCTATTAAGGAGTAATATGTTCGCTGATGTCTCCATACAGCTCATATCATTGTGTCCCGTCTGCTTGTCAGTCTTTTCTGCATATAGCTTTCTTCGCCAGGTTCTGTGGAGGAAATGCTCTATTCTTTTCTTATCAGTTCACCTAATTTTCAACATACCTCTACAGCACAATATGTGGAATGCTTCGACTATCATCTTTTCTGTTTCTCCTATTGCCTGTAATGATGTAATGCTCCAGACGTTCTTTCTCGGATTTTTTTTTCCGAAACTAGGACATGTGTTCGACAGTATACTTTTTTTAGCGTTGAATGTCCTCTTTGTATGTACTAGACTGTTTCTTATATCCTTCTTGTTCGTCCGTCATTTATTGTTCAGCAGCTACAGAAGAAGAATTCCCTCACTTCACAGACTTCGTGGTCATCAGTTTTGATGCTAAATTTTCGCTTCTCTTTTTGTTGCTACTCCAAATTACTTTCTTATCTCTTGGTTTGCTCTCAGTCCGCATTCTTTACTCATTACACTGTTCGTCCATTCAATAGGTGTAGTAATTATCGCTTACTTTCAGTGCGAGCAGCAGTGACAACGGTGTATCCTATGACTAATTTAATTTCACTCAGAATTTTAATCCATCCCCCCTCGCTCCCCCCCCCCCCCCAACCCCCGCCCCCCACAAACAGGCTTTTGTTTCCGTCATTTCTTCTTCAGCGTTTTATCTGACCTAATTTCATCTTCAATCACATCTAGCCATATTGAACAAATTGAGGAGCGTTAACTTTCTACTCTTATCCTTGTGACAACTTGAACGCACATACACTGACATGTTCCATGTCCTTTGAAGTGAAGGTCGTACAGTGGTTACGTTATCTCTGACGGTCACTTCTGCCAGTAGCTAAAACCGGAAAGGGCGTTGCACTGGTAGTCGCCTTCTGGGGCTGGTTGAGACTCGATCGCCAGATGTGTTGGGCCCACAGAGCGCTGTGAAATGGCAAATATAACACAGAAAGCTGATTGATTTTGAAAGTTTTTTGTCTGCTACTCCATTGTTTTGCAATATATATTTTATTTATTGGAACTGTCAAAATTTGTTAAGTTAGACAACTAGGCCTTACGGTATGTCAGCTTTGGAATGGTCAATACCACGTAGTACATGAGAGAGAAAGCCTTATCTACCGAAGTTTTAAGGGTTTAAGGTATGTTGTGCTTAATTTCCCTGAAACAAAACAGGCGATTCACGCAAATTTTGTGAGATTGTTTTTTATTTGGCTTTGCCGGCCGCGGTGGTCTAGCGGTTCTAGGCGCTCAGTCCGGAACCGCGCGACTGCTGCGGTCGCAGGTTCGAATCCTGCCTCGGGCATGGATGTGTGTGATGTCCTTACGTTAGTTAGGTTTAACTAGTTCTAAGTTCTAGGGGACTGATGACCACAACTGTTAAGTCCCATAGTGCTCAGAGCCATTTATTTGGCTTTATTTAATGCTTCATTCCGCAGCGCCACGAAACCTGGACCCCAGATTCCAGGATGATGTTAAGTGAGCTGCTACGTTGTACGAGTGGTGCATTTCCAACAGCCCTTTGCAAATTTCAGGTGCAATGTATTTTATGTGCCTTTGTGTTCTTTATAATTACCAAGTTGGTCTCATGTTTGACTTACATACAGTAAATGTGCAGTGCCGTGACAAAAATATAGAAACACCGCGAGAAATGGACGCTTGAACATAAATGCACATGCTAGCCAAACCTGCAGTTGGCGCTGTGGTATCTGACCACGAATGGTACCTTGAAAAGCATCAGTCGTTATTAGAACAGTGTTTGTTGTAGCTGTGCGTTTTTGACTGAGTGTTGTGTGATGTCCTTACGTTAGTTAGGTTTAAGTAGTTCTAAGTTCTAGGGGACTGATGACCATAGATGTTAAGTCCCATAGTGCTCAGAGCCAGCCAGCTGTGCGTTTTGTCGGCGCTGTGTGAACACGAACTTCGGAAAATTTTTGTTGCTCCTGTGATGGGTCATTCGCTAACCAAGTTAGCCGAAATCTCCTGTGTTTCAAAAGGCATCTCATCGAAGATTTCTAATACATACAGGGAAAGGCAGAGAAACAACATTCGTTGGTGAGTTTGTTTACAAATTACTTTTCTGCTTCCAGTCACGATTTTTTTTACTCATATTTTACACTACGAGCTTCGGAAAATGATTTCCATTTTAGTGTGTTTTCTCTTTGTGCTACGCTGTTTTTACGTAATGTTTTCCATGTGTGGCGTTCTGCTATGTTTTGTTTGCTTTACTGCAATGCGTAAGAAACGGGCAATATTCAGTTAGTCAATGGTTTTTATGTATAGCAAACGACTTGGAAGAGCAGCTGAATGGAATGGACAGTGTCTTGAAAGGAGGATATAAGATGAACATCAACAAAAGCAAAACGAGGATAATGGAATGTAATCGAACAAAATCCGGTGATGCTGAGGGAATTAGATTAGGGAATGAGACGCTTAGAGTAGTAAATGGGTTTTGCTATTTGGGGAGGAAAATAACTGATGATGGTCGAAGTAGAGAGAATATAAAATGGCAAGAAAAGCGTTTCTGAAGAAGAGAAATTTGTTAACGTCGAGTACAGATTTAAGTGTCAGCAAGTGTCTTCTAAAAGTATTCGTATGGAGTGTAGCCATGTATGGATGTGAACCATGGACGAAAAGTAGTTTAGGCAAGAAGAGAATAGAAGCTTTCCAAATGTGGTGCTACAGAAAAATGCTGAAGATTAGATGGGTAGATCACATAACTAATGAGGAGGTATTGAATAGTATTGGGGAGAAGAGAAGTTAGTGGCACAACTTGACTAGAAGAAAGGATCGGTTGGTAGGACATATTCTGAGGCATCAAGGGATCACCGATTTAGTATTGGAGAGCAGCGTGGAGGGTAAAAATCGTAGAGGGAGACCAAGAGATGAATACACTAAACAGATTCAGAAGGATGTAGAATGCAGTAGGTACTGGGAGATGAAGAAGCTTGCACAAGATAGAGTAGCATGGAGAGCTGCATCAAACCAGTCTGTGGACTGAAAACCACAACAACAACAACATAATATAGTTTGTGGCGAAATTTTGGAAGAACTTGCAGAACAGGTGTCTTGTGGTCCATTTGTGCGCATTGTTTACATTGAGAATAGCTTACAACAACAAATAGTTATAAAGATATTTCTAAGTGTAGTTGACAGACATAATGTTACAAGTCTTCCACAGAGTACGGTATGCTTTTGTGCAGGAGGTATTTATCTTAAAAGCATGCATTATAATTAGCTCATTATACTCTATAGAAGAACTGTAAAAAGTCTTTTTCAGCTACATCTAAAAACATCTTTGTTTGTTTATTATTTACTATTTAAACGGTGCACTGAAACTTGTGTGTGGTAGTTAACGTGTGAGACTCTGCACAAATGGACCATAAGAAAACTAAGTACGCGTTCTCCCTCATTTCGTTGCTAACTGCATATAAAAAATCTATAACTAACTAAAAATCGCTTGTTCTTTTATATATTGGAATAAAGTCAAGAAAACAATGCAGAACCTAACACATCGAAAACATTACTTAGAATAGCATAGTAAAAAGAGAAAACGCATTTGAAAATGGGTATTATTTCTCGCTACTCGTCATGTAGAACATGAACAAAAGAAAATCGTGACTGGTAGCAGAAAAGTTGTTTATAAAAAAAACCATTGTTTTCACAGTCTCAGGCTCTCAAAAACTTTTTTATAATGGACAAAATCGGAACATCAGCTTAGTCTCAATGCGGACGGTAGTGTGTGCTGTCGAGTGATAATGACATTTATTTATTTATTTAGCGTATGGCAGTGACAGACGCTCATTGAGGAGGACAGTGACGAAAAATTCGTGGACAACAGCCGCAAAAGTCACTGCAGAACTGCGAACCCTGTCAGTAGCAAACAAAACGAAGAAAACTCCAGATTCGGAGAATTTCATGGCTGGTTGGAACTTCAAAACTACTCACCAGTGATGCAAATACCCTTAACATGCAAACGTGGTTTCGAAGCCATAAAACCTGGATGCCAGCTTGTGATAGAGTTTACGTCTGGCTTACGTCGTCCCAGTCCTAGGCTGCAGACTGCTTAGAGTGAAACATGGCGGGTATGTGGTGATGATTTGGGCAACCATGTCGTGATGTTCCATGGGTTGCATCGTAACTATGCAGGGTCACATTACTGCCAAGGATTATGTGACCGTTTTGGCTGATAAAGTCCTTTCCATTGAGCAATATTTGATCCCGAATGGTACGCTGTGCCCCTGTTCACACAAAAAATTGTTCAAATGGCTCTGAGCACTACGGGGCTTAACATTTGTTGTCATCAGTCCCCTAGAACTTAGAACTACTTAAACCTAACTAACCTAAGGACATCACACACATCCATGCCCAAGGCAGGATTCGAATCAGCGACCGTAGCAGACTGAAGCGCCTAGAACCGCTCGGCCACACCGGCCGGCCCTGTTCACACAGCTTGCATCGTCCTGATATGGATTTGTGAGCACGAAGAAATATTGATGCATCTCCCCTGGTCACTACACTCACCAGATCTCAATATTATTGAGCTTTTATGGTTTACTTTGGAGAGCAGGGTCCGTGATCTCTATCCGTTTCCGTTACCTGAACTTACTACTGCATTGCACAAGGAATGATGTAAGATTTCTTTCAAAAACAGTGGACCTTTATTTTTCATTTAGAGACGACTGGAAGCTGTTTTGGAGGCAAAGGGGTTTCATACACCGTATTAGACATGGTAACGTGTTGGGTTCCTGGTGTTCTATTTTTTGTCCACCGTCTGCACTTTTGGAATATTTTCTACGTTCAATTGCAAGTATGTAATATTCTACACATATTCTGATCTATTCTCTGTACACGTATCTATATCGCCACCCAGCATCACAGATCGTCGCCCACGTGAATTAAGGCTAGAACAATCCCGGTAAGTAAACTGCTATGGAGACTTAAGTCCGCGGCTCCTTCATGGCACTCCTCCTCTGTCTTTTCTTCTCGGTTCGCAGATTGCTTTACAGCATCTATCGTTCTCTATTTCTTTGTTTTTCATACGTGTTTAGTTCAGAGTACGTTATCAATTTCAAATCTTATTTTATATTCCTGATGTACTGGAGTCTTTGTCCTCCTTGTGACTACTTTCGCAAAAATTTATCCTTTCGTTAATTTCCCAATGAAGGGACTATGTCCCTAGAGGGGCCTAAGCTATCGGTCTCTCCAATCCTCTACTAATTTTGCTGAGAACTTATTCATGGGCCACCCTCTCTGTCCATTGAATCTTGAGGACTTTTCTCATACAACCAGCCCCAAAAGTCTAGTCTTTTCCGTTCTGACTGCCTGTTGTCCAAGAGTTTAAATTAATGTTTTTCTATGTTAGCAGCGCCTTCTTCTTTGACGTTATATTAGATTCTGTGTTTCTGAATATAGCCTCCTGGCATCATCTACCGTGCTCTATTATTCTGTGACCTAGATACTTAAAGCTCTCGACTTCCTTGAGATTCTCTCCATCTAGACGCAGTTCTGCTGCTATTGGAACTTAATACCGTACGTAAATTTCGGTTTTCCTTTTACTTAATTTCATTCTAACTGCCAAACCCGGGAGCTCCCAGGTGTTCATTTTGGCCGTTTTCTAATAGAAAGGAAAACAAAAAATTAGCTGTGTTTGTAGTGTAATATCGAAAACCTTCGTTACTAGCAAAGAAGTAATCAGTTTAAACGTCATGTATGATGTGGCAGTTTTTCACGAAGTTCAGAGTTTATGACGTTCCATATCCTGATCTATGTGTCATAGAATGATATTATTTTGTAGGTACATTCAACGGCATATGTAGATACTGTCGGAAAAATGTATTGTGAATAGATTTAGTAGGGAAGTAGCAGATTTGCAAGCATCTAGGTGCTGATGACGTCATATCTCCTGAACTATGTGTGTTATCGTGATATAATTCTTGACATTCATTTAACGGAATATGTGGATACTGTCTGCGAAATTTATTGCTAATAGAGTTAGTAGCACAGAAGCTATAAATTTAAAGTTCACACAACAATGCGGGAGTTCTTCGAGCATGTCATTGTTTATTATGTCATATCTCCTGAACTATGACAGGTAGGTGGTTCTTGTTGCTTTACCGTAAGGGACATGTATACCAAGTTTGGTTGGGATTGGTCCAGTAGTTAAGGAGGAGATGAGTATCTAACGAGGGGCTTTGGACAAGTAATGCAACACACTTTTCTTTGTTGGCCAACTTCGAATGACAAAATGAAGAATTTGCTGTGGGACAAAAAAAAAAGTCCAAATGTGTGTGAAATCTTATGGGACTTAAATGTTAAGGTCATCAGTCCCTAAGCTTACACACTACTTAACCTAAATTATCCTACGGACAAACACACACACACCCATGCCCGAGGGAGGACTCGAACCTCCGCCGGGACCAGCCGCACAGTCCATGACTGCAGCGCCTTAGACCGCTCGGCTAATCCAGCGCGGCGCTGTGGGACATCTTGGAACACTCCCGCTTCATCCCCTATAGTTTCATGAAGTTCCGACAGGTGTCAACTCTATACGTATCCTTCAAAATGTCGTCGGTAACGAAGGTGGGTTCCACCAGACATCTGTCACTGAGTTGTTCTGGCGGAAAACTAGAGCATAACAGATATTTCTAGAATGTCTGTGGACATATGGCTATGAACAAAAGCACAGTGAGTCGTTGGGAAAGGCGTCTGTTATCGTCACAACAAGGTCACGCAAACCTGTGCGATCTCCCGCGTGCCGGCCGGCCGCACCCACTGACTCTTGCCGTGCTGGAACGTGCGGACACTCTCATTCGAGGTGATGGACGGATCACAGTCAAACACCTCGCTGCTCGACTGGACTTCTCTGTTGGCAGTGCTGACGTTAGTACTCCAGTTGGTGTACTCAAAGGTGTGTTCCCAATGGGTTCCCCACCGCAAACAGAAGACCACCCTACAGCCCGGATATTGCACTCCCATAAGTTTGACCCAAGTGAGGATACGGTCCGTGGAAGGAGTACATAAATGATGGGGGAGATCACTGATGCAGCCTTGCGATGGCTCTGACATCAACCAGTGTAATGGTACCGTGCTGGCATAAAGGCTTTCCCAGAAAAGCGGCGTAAGGCCATCGCATTGAATGGATATTATGCTGAAAATCAGGGTTCTTTAGTCAGAAGCTTGGAGAATAATATGATGTACTGTGATGTTAAATAAAACCAACCTTCTTTCCAAAAAATGTATTGGACTATTTACTGGACGCCCCTAGTACATATACACACACACATACACACATATATAAATACATTTTTATGATATTTATGAATTATATGTTTCTGAAAATTACGTTGTACATGAGTTCTATGGCCT
This sequence comes from Schistocerca serialis cubense, assembly GCF_023864345.2. Taxonomy (NCBI): domain Eukaryota; kingdom Metazoa; phylum Arthropoda; class Insecta; order Orthoptera; family Acrididae; genus Schistocerca; species Schistocerca serialis. The sequence goes on from NC_064642.1 coordinate 590,537,769, forward strand.
TTTCGAGACTTTTGTCACTTTCGGTGAATTTTAATGCTCTTATATTCTCTCCACATATAACACATGTATCTTTACACTTGCGCTTACTAAAATAGCAGCAGATGTAAAAAATGTGAAACTTTTAACGGTACGTACATGTTTCGAGGTACTTCGAAATTCACAACAAATTCACGTGAGAAGAACGAAACAGTTGAAACAATTTGAGAAGAGCCTTTTTGTGTTTCATGTCGCGTCGTAATGAAACACTAAAGCAACTACGAAACCGACATTGTGAACGTTTCTTGAGGGCCTATGCTCAGCGGGATTTTATTCAAATTGAGACTGGCCGTGGAAGCATCCTCACTTACAGCAGATACAAACACTGCTTTTGTGGTCTATTTCGATGGCTGTCCCACTCGCACTTATTGTAGCGAGCGGTGAAGTGCAGACACGTGGGGCCTCTACTGCTCGCCCCGTCTGCCCAGACGGCCTGGGACACTTACGCGGAGGGACGGCTGCACGTGCTCACACCGCCACCTCGAGGTGGGCCTCGGTGTGCCGAGCTCCGCTACTCTCCCGTTCTAAGCACGGCCTGTCGGCGGGTAAGACGCCACGCGGATGCGGGGTTCTGCGGCGCTCCCTAACTGCGTTATCTCGAGAGGGAGGGGTGTGGCTTTCATTAAAGCGACCATCCGGCGATGCCGCCGGCCGTGCAGACACTGTGCATATGTGACGCGGTCCAGGCGCGGCCCCGCGCCACGATAAATATTGGGCTTTACGGCGGACTACAGGGGTAGCCGGCTCCAGCCCTCCACTAGATTACGGAGAAGGGGGAGCGGCGGAACGCATCCGTGTGCTGCGCTGCTGATTCACCGCGGTTTCGCATTTGTACTCACCGTCGCTTGCGATTTCAGTAAGTCTACACCTATTTCCACACGCCACCTTGCAAGGTGTGGCGAAAGGTACATGCCCTTTACTGCCCCACGACGCATGCGACAAATAACGATCGATAAAAACTGAGGATATGTTAGATGACGATCAGTTTCGCTTTAGGAAAGGTAAACGCGCCGTAGAGGCAATTCTGACGTTCCGGTTGAATGCAAACAAAACCACAGAATAATCAACACACGTTCACAGCATTTGCCCACCTGCAAAAACCGTTCGACTGTGTAAAATGATGCAATATGTTCGAAAGTCGGAGAAAAGTAGACGTAAGCAATAGGGAGAGACGGGTAATATACAATCTGTACAAGAATCAAATTAGACGACTAAGAACAAAGTGCTCGGATTAAAAAGGCTGTAAGTCAGGGATATAGTCTTTTACTCTTGTTGTTGAATCTGTACATCGAAGAAGCTGTGATGGATAAAAAAAAGGGAGGTTCAGGAGTGAGAATAAAATTCAAGGTGAAAGGATGTCCATGAATCTATTGGCTGAGGACGTTGCTATCCTGAGTGAAAGTGAATGACAATTACGTGATCTACTGAAGGGAGTGAACAGTCTAACGAGTACAGAATATGGACTGACAGTAAATCGAAGCCGGCCAGTGTGGCCGTTCGGTTCTACGCACTTTAGTTTGGAACCGCGTGAACGCTGCGGTCGCAGGTTCGAATCCTGCCTCGGGCATGGATCTACTTAGGTTAGTTAGGTTTAAGTAGTTCTAAGTTCTAGGGGACTGATGACCACAGATGTTAAGTCCCGTAGTGCTCAGAGCCATTTTAGTAAATCGAAGAAAGACGAAAGCAATGAGAAGTAGCAGAAAAGAGAACAGCGAGAACCTTAACGTCAGGATTGTCTATCACGAAGTAGATGAAGTTGAGAAATTCTGCTACCTATGCAGTAAAACAACCCATGACGGACGGAGCAAGCAGGACATCAGAAGTACTGGCGAAAACGGCATTCCTGCCCAAGAGAAGTTTACTAGTATCAAACATTGGCCTTAATTTGAGAAAGAAATATCTGGGAGTGTAAGTCTGGAGTGCAGCATTGTATGGTTGTGAAACATGGACTGTGGGAAAACCGGAACATAAGAGAATCGAAGCATTTGAGACGTGGTGGTACAGACGAATGTTGAAAATTAGTTGGATTCCGCGCAGAATCAGAGAGGAAAGGAATATGTGGTGAACACTGACAGGGAGAAGGAACAGTTTGATAGGACATCTATTAAGACATAAGGGAATGACTTCCATGGTAGTAGTGGGAGCTGCAGAGGGAAAAAACCTGTAGAAGAAGACAGAGATTTGAATAAATAATTGAAGAGGCAGCTTGCAAGTACTACTCGAGCTGAACAGTTTGGCACAGGAGAGAACTTCATGGCGGGGGGCATTAAAGAAGTCAGAGGACAGATGACTCAAAAAGAAAATAAAAGGTCCATATGACACTGAACCGTGCACGGCTCGTGTTCATGCTATCTATTGTCTGTCATCTTCTATTACGGTACTGCCGCCTCGTTTTCTTACCGTTTACTGGCGCCACTAACTTCCTACCTTACTTACCTGTGAGCGGCAGCAGCAGCGAGTATCGATAAGTGCACTATCGTACAATCTCTGGAGCGACCGATAGTATTTCCTGGTCGCCGTGTGTCTGGCAGTCAGTTGGAGACGGACCAGCAGTGCAGTAGGGATGCAGCAGCAGTGAAGTCGGGGACGGAGCGCCGGTGAGACGCGGACAGCCAGTGCTCGCCGTCCGCTGGCGACTCACATGAACTGTCCGACGGAGGGAGATTGAAGCGGAACGACCGCTGGTTGGTCGTTCGGTTGGTCGTCTCATTGGCCGACGTATATTTGGTCCTTTCACCATTTCTGGGCGTGGGCAGTCGCTCGGTTGGTGTGGAGTGGCAAGGAAGTCTCCGTCGCGCGTACTCTGGCCGGGGCCGCTGGCAGTGTGCACACGCAGTTGGAGTGTGAGGTGGTGCTCGCGAGTGGTATGAAGTTCGTCGCCCATAGATCTTGAACATGAAAGTAGAGTCCTCAATTAACTTAATATCGAGCCACAACTGTTGACATTTCTTCGTTTGATCCTGGTTGTCGCCTTTAGGACATTCCCAAGAGCAACAACGTGTGTGTATTCAAGTCGACCAAGATTCCGGCCGTCTTCCTGTGGACTTTAACTTAATTTATTCTCTGTTATTGAAGTTGACCAGAGGTATTTTCTGCCTTGTGGCCGTTGACGTTCTGGTTACCTGCCCTGGTTGTTGACGTAATTTTCGGCAGTGTACTTTGCTCGTCGTGTTGTTGCTGTCCAGTGCGGCGTGTAGTTCGACAGCTGAGGTGTTGTTGGTCGTTGTGGGCGCCAATATTCTGTGTGTCGTTGTATTGAAATCTTGTGGTCATTTTTCTGGTTGGATGGAGAGGAACTGATCTTGTTGATTGGTCGGTCGGCTGTCTGTCGGTTGGGTTGCCTTCAGATTAAGAAGTCGTTGGACAGGCTGCCTGTCTCACCTAAATGGACGTTAGTGTTACAATCCCAGGCCGACCCATGGAAACTTCTGAACGCCGTTCCTTGTGTGTTACACAGTAGTTTCTCTGTTTGGGTTTTAGTTAGCTGGTTGATGTGTGGCCCTCAGCCGAGTATCAACATCTATTAAATTAATGTCCTTGTCTTACCCTTAAGGCGTGGGATAGTTATTTTTTTAAATAGAGCATTCAGCCGAATTTTATATGAGATATTTTAAGGTAATGCCTTCTGCCTTTTAAACTGAAACTCCTTTTCTAGGCCTTAAGCCGTTAAACATATTTTGTTGATATGTGGCCTTCAGCCGAGTATTAATATCTCTTCAATTAATGTTCTTGTCGTGCCCTTAAGGCATAAGATTGTTAAGCTTTTGGGGCCTTTGCCGAATTTTGCATGAAATGTTTCTATGAAGCCTTCTGCCTTTTGACTGAAACTTTTATTTTGTTTAATATGCGCCCTCCATCCAAGTTCCATTAAAATTAAATTGCTAAGGCCTTCAGCTTGTTTAGATTGTAGATTTAGAAAATATTCTTGGGTTCCAGAGGTACCTTGTACTTCAATTTCTTGCATAGGCCTTGTGTCTTGGATTTTGAGTGTGGCCTTCAGCCGATCTAAAGTTAAAATAAGGAGGTAGATTTAAGTATTGAGTGTTATGCAACCTTCTTGTAATATTGTGTGTTGATGAATAAAGTTTGTATGTTGAGTGCAACTGACAGCAACTGATTTTGGCTTCTTTCTACAACCTAATACACTCTGTTCTGCTAGCCCAGGCATTTCATACACCTAGTTTTTCTAATTCTCTCGTCGTGATCACTGCACTAGACGTTCGTGGGACGAAGGATTATTCTTATTGTTCTTAGTCAGATCCATTGGCTAAAGTTTACTTCGAAATTCGTTGAGTGCTTCGCGTATCGTTCTCTTGACGCTCGTTTTGGCTTCATTTATCTTTTGTTTTGTGTATTAGGCTTTATTAGTAGTTCATGGTCTTTGGTGAGCGTTGCTGACCGTCGATCACGACCCTGGGTTCGATTCCCTGCCGGCTGGGCGACTTTCTCCGCTCGGCACTTTGTGTGCGTGTGTGTGTGTGTGTGTGTGTGTGTGTGTGTGTGTGTGTGTGTGTGTGTCTGTGTCTGTATGTTGCTACTGTCATAATTTCATCATCATCATAGGCAAGCTAGTCGGCGGACCGGCTTTAAAAAATGGTTCAAATGGCTCTGAGCACTATGGGACTCAACATCTGAGGTCATCAGTCCCCTAGACTTAGAAAAACCTAACTAACCTAACGACATCACACACATCTATGTCCGAGGCAGGATTCGAACCTGCGACCGTAGCGGTCGCGCGGTTCCAGAGTGAAGCACCTAGAACCGCCCGGCCACTTCGGCCGGCGACCGGCTTTAAATAAATTGACTTGCACCCTGGGGCTGAACTCTCTGGATGGGTAAAAATTTTTTCATAATGTTTGGCCACTAACATATTTCTTTAAAGTCAGTACCGCCATTAGACGGTTTTTTTTTTTAATTTGCAGTGTTACATTTACACGATCATGATTTCGGCTTTACAATGCCATTATCAAGTGTTTTAATGTTATACAGTGCCTAAGATGGCATACTTCCGTCTTTAAAATACACTCTGGATGGAGGTATCAGCCAGATTTGTCATTTTATATCTGACTTCGGGGGTTTCTTACAAAAAGGTAGTACCATCCCTAGCGAAATAAGCAACGTTTGGATGCCAATTTTCGTCAGTTCAGGAGCACATGAAAGCAGAGACTGGTTTAGTGTGCATTTCGTTTATACAACTATTAATAATTTTTCCCATCAGCCTTGTGTCTGGTTTGATTAGGGCCGCCACGACATCTTCTCCTGTGCCGCACAATTTATCTGATCCAACATCTTCGATTGTTTTCTTCGACGTGTTCAAGTGTCAGTCTACAGCTATAGATTCAGCACTCTACGTCTCCCTCTAGTACTCTGGAAATAGTTCACACATGTCTCAACGCATGTTCCATGTATCCTATCCCACCTTCTTCCATATATTCCTACGCATTTGATTCTGCGGAGGACCTCCTCATTTCTTGATTAATCCATCACTCAGTTCTCTGCAGCCTTCTGTTAGACAACATCTTAGACGCTTCGATTACCTTCATTTTTCTTTACACATGTTTCCACACACATATAGTCTCAGAAAATTATTCTTCAAATTTATGCATATAGAACAAGTAGACTTCTTTTAGCCAGGATTACTGTCTTTGTTTATGCTAGTCTACTTATCTTCTCCTTGCTTCATCCCTAATTTTGCTTCCAGGCTAGAAGAATACCTTATCTTCGTTTACTACTGGGTCGACAGTTTTGGTGTTACGCATATCACTAATCTCATTTTTAATATTCTTCGTTAATTTCGTGAGGCTTTAGTTGCCTCGTCATTATTTTGTCTTCATTACAATGTTCATCTGCCCAACAAGTTCAGTAATTTTTCCTTGCTCTCACTGAGGACAATGTCATCTGTGAATCATATCACTGACTTTCTTTCACCACAAATATCAATGCCGTCTCCTTACGCCCTTTCTAATCCGCTTGGTCTTCCGTTTTGTTTCCTCTGGGTTCGTGCACGTATCGTGTGTTACCCGGCTTTCTCTATAGCTCATACCTACACTGTGTGATCAAAAGTATCCGGACACCCCCAAAAACATGTGTTTTTTCATATTAGGTGCATTGTGCTGGCACCTACTACTAGGTATTCCATATTAGCGACCGAAGTAGTCATTAGGCATCGTGAGAGAGCAGAATGGGGCGCTCCGCGGAACTCACGGACTTCGAACGTGGTCAGGTGATTGGGTGTCACTTGTGTCATACGTCTGTACTCGAGATTTACACACTCCTAAGCATCCCTAGGTTAAATTTTTCCGATACGCCACTCAAGTGGAAACGTGAAGGGATACGTACACCACAAAAGCGTACAGGCTGATCTCGCCTGTTCATTAACAGAGACCGCCGACAGTTGACGAGGGTTGTTATGTCTAATAGACAGACATCTATCCAGATCATCAAACAGGAATTCCAAACAGCATCAGGATCCACTGCAAGTACTATGACAGTTGGGTGGGAGGAGAGAAAACTTGGATTTCATGGTCGAGCGGCTGCTCGTATGACACACATCACGCCATCATGCCAAACGATGCCTCGCCTGGTGTAAGGAGCGTAAACATTGGACGACAGAGCAGTGGAAAAACGTTGCGTGGAGTGACGAATCACGGTACACAATGTGGTGATGCAATGGCAGGGTGAGGGTATCGCGAATGCTCGGTGATCGTCATCTGCCAGCGCATGTAGTGCCAACAGGAAAATTCGGAGACGATGGTGTTATGGAGTGGTCGTGTTTTTTACGGAGGGGACTTGTACCCCTTGTTGTTTGGCGTGGCGCTATCACAGCAGAGGCTTACGCTGATGTTTTCAAAAATGGTTCAAATGGCTCTGAACACTATGCGACTTAACTTCTGAGGTCATCAGTCGCCTAGAACTTAGAACTAATTAAACCTAACTAACCTAAGGACATCACACGCATCCATGCCAGAGGCAGGATTCGAACCTGCGACCGTAGCGGTCGCTCGGTTCCAGACTGTAGCGCCCAGAACCGCACGGCCACTCCGGCAGGCTCGTTGGTGTTTTAAGTACGCTCTTCCATCCACTGTTGAAGAGCAATTCGGGGATGGCGATTGCATCTTTCAACATGGTCGAGCACCTCTTAATAATGCACGGCGTGTGGCGGAGTGGTTACACGACAATAACATCCCTCTAATGGACTGGCCTGCACAGTCCTGACCTGAATCTCATAGAACACCTTTGAGATGTATAACAGCGCCAACTTCGTGCCAGGCCTCACCGACCGACATCGATACCTCTCCTGAGTGCAGCACTCCGGGAAGAATGGGCTGCCATTCCCCAAAAAACCTTCCAGCACCTCATTGAACGTATGAAGAGAGAGTGGAAGCTGTCATCAAGGATAAGGGTGGGTAAACACCATATTGAATTCCAGCATTACTGATGGTGGGCGCAAAGAACTTGTAAATCGTTTTCAGCCAGGTATCCGCATACTTTTGATCTCATAGTGTACATTTGTGAGGATTTGAAATATGTTGCACTGTTTTATGTTCTCTAACGCTTTCTGTAGGTCGCTAAATAAGACGCGAGAATTGCTTCTCTGATACCTTTACCTTTCCCACATCCAGACTGATCGATATCTAACGTATTCTCAATTTTCTCGTTCTTTCTTTCGCGTGCATGAGCAGTTCAGTTTATTATGTAATATTTTCTCATTTGCATGTCTTTGATATCCTCGGGATTTAGTGGATGATATTTTTCCGAGAATCCGAAGGCGCTTCTCCAGTCTCTCACAGTCTAATCTTGATGCTATTTGATTGATAGTCAGGCTGTGAGTTACTCATATGTTTTTGTTAATTCCTTAGAAACTTTTCTTACCCCTTTAATTTGTTTGATTGCAACCCTTCCAAAACTGTATCAGACTCATGTACTGTATAACTGTGCCTCCCATTTCAACACAAGTTTGTTTTACAACTACGTCAGCAGACTGATCCTTACTCTAGTATAAACCCTCAATACACTCTTTACATCTATCCAATCTTTCCTCTGCGTTTTACTGTCTTAAGATTTACAGCCCTCTTTAAACTTCACAGAATAACACTGCCATTTCGCTTTATCTTTGCTGAATTTCCTACGGATTTCCTTGCTGAGTGACTTACAATGCTGTGTTCATTTTTCTCCCGAACATTACCTTCTTCCACCAGTTCAACTGTGATACGCTATCATAAACGTTTAAGGAAAATAATTTACTTGATTAGATCTTGTTAGTGGGTGCAGAGTGTGAAGACCGTAAGTGGAACTCTGATTTCCACTGTCTTTTGAATTTGCAACCTCATGTACATGAATATTTCTCTCCTTCAAACCAATTTCGAAACAATGAAATGTGATAAAAATATTTCCGAGATGGTACAGTTTGTGCTTCAGTCAGATGTGGTAACACACCTGTTCTTAACAAAAATTAGGGGGACGAAGATTACCACAAGAATTTGTTCGCAGTGTATCATCGTAATAGTTTCTTGAAATTATTGCAACCAGTGGCCTTTTGTTTTGTTCTTGAAATTCATCATCAGATGGTGCATATTTATTCATTGTCTGCAGAAGTTTGGCAGTCGTGTAACTGTGGCAAAATATACAAACGAGCTGGAGAGAATTATCCACATTATGAGATCGATTTGGTGGCATTACTTACAGTTATTAGCATCTGTTGGTTGGTTGTTGGTGCACACAGTGTTCTGAACACATAATGAATGTTTTCCAGCGATGTTACTCTCACTGCACTTCACACACATAGCCACAGGTAAAATGTTCTATTTGCTTTACAAAACGTAAGTAAACCAAGGAATATAGCTAAAGTTATTTCATAGATTTTGTGTTAGGTGCCTCCAATTTCAAAGTATTTAAACTTCATCATAAGCATATTCTGGATGTATCAGGTATGAGCTCCTATGTCCGTGTATATCCTTAATGACGATTGCGTGATTGTGGTGGATCGTTTCGGATTCATAGTACTGGTTACTGTCGATCCGGCTTAGTCATTCTCTTTCCGTAGATGAATCTCGTGAGACAAGCAGTGATAAGTGACTACTAAACATTACGACAAGAGTTCCTACAAGACGTTAAGAAAATGTAAATCGAAATTTTCAGTACACATTCCTGAAAACAGAGAAGAAACTACACTATGTGGACGCAGATCGAAACGCTTCGGTGTTATGTAATATCTCTTATTTCATTAATAAACGAAGAAAAACAATGACTGAAAGGTATAGGAAATTATTGTTGTTTTTACGTCTGACGTGACTCTTAAAATGAGTCTATCCTGTACAAGTACCTTCATCTAGCCATGTCCGCTGCAATCTCATCGACTTGAGAACAGCAGTCACATACAGAATAATGATTGCCCTCATATGTATTATACGGTGACGGCATCGGTGATAAACGTTTTAAAATTTCCTTTTTTTCCTGCTTACTTTATTCAAAAGTTTCCGTGTGTTTCATTCTTATTTCGGAGTAAAAATTCAAATTGCCGTGATGTGTAAGTAAATCTGTAGAGTTTCGTATTTCAGGTCATATATTTTATTGTGGGAGTGATGGAAACGTTTAAAATGTGAAAATCAGGTAGAGAGTCTTATGAAACTGGAAATGCATCTGCGCTTTATAAACAAATTCAGGTAACAGAAAAGAGCATGAAGTAATAGTTAAACGAAAGATCTTGATATGGAACTTTGTTTTATCTGGCAACAAGAACCGTTTAATTTAGCGTGCAATCACGAGTTTAAGATTTGAAGACACCAGTATGCGTAGAAATAATTGTCCCCGTTAATGGTTACCCTTACCCGAAGCTGCAGGCGCTTCGCAGACTTTTCCAGCCGGAACACGTCCATTGGCGTCGCAATTACCCCCAGGGCCAATACGAGAGGCCGGTTTATTATAATTTTGTTTTCCAAAGCATCGTATTGGCTTTTGTGGGATGGTGAATAGTGGTGGGGTTAGGGGAGGGGGGAGAGGAGGTGAGACGCAAACGCACCAACTCTCAGCATGGAAACGAGCCCCAGGCGCAGAGACGCGCTCGTTTCGCTGTGGCGGGTTCCTTTTATTTTGTCCCCTGCCCCTCCGCTTAAACAGGCAGGTTTTTCGCGATACGCCGGCAGCGCTGCGCTGTGTGCGCAGCACTCTCAGCTGATATTTCCGATCGGGGACGGCGAAGCAGAGGGAAACGTGGGCGATTGCCACTGCGAACAGTGGCAGGCCAATTAGCAGGGCGATATGCGCACGCACAGTAGGTGGGCGAGGAGCGAGAAGTGAGCCAACTAGAGGGCTTCCCGCTGGCGCTATCACGCAAACAGCAGGCAATTTCGTTTCGCACTTTAGCCGACACAGTTAACATACACAGACTAATCCAATTTATATAATGCACGGTATGTTACGCCATAGTAGTAGACCAAAATCTAACGATAGCGGTGAGGTTGTGGTAACAAAATTTTTGACTCGATTGACAATTTCTTCGTACGGAGGACACATCATTTTATCTTGGACGGGGGTCATGGATAGATATAGAAGTAACTAACATCAGAAGTGCTCCAGGAAAGTGTCTTGTGACTCCTTCCCTTCATATTGTACACTGTCTGTGCAAAAGTATGCAGGAACCTGTTAATGGACCCTTATATGGGTTGGGTACGCCCTTCGCCTTCATCTTGGCTTGGGTCCAGCTGATGACACCTTCAAAGATTTGTCAGTGGACGATTGTCAGTCCATTTTTCCTCAAAAGCAGGAACCAGAGAACTTAGTGGTGTCGAACGCTGGGCTCTACAGCGAAGGAACCGTTTGACTCCCAGGAGACTTCCACTGGGCTCAGGCAGGACCTCTGGATAAACCAGTACGTTTTAGGAATGTACTTGTCCACAAACTTTGCCTCATAGATTCTGCTTTAACACTGGGTGCACTATAATGCTGTTGGAATCATACCTCCGAACAGTCCCTCCACTGTACCCAGTACACATTGCTGTAAAACGTATTCACTCTCCTCCACATTTAGCGGTTTCTTAAGATCAATAAGGGGAGCACACCCTAATCACGTAAGACACACACGCACTGTAACATCACCTCTTCCGTACTTCATGGTTGCCACTACAAATGATGTTAGGTAACGTGCCCCAAACCTTCGCCAAACCCAAACCCTCCCAACGGATTATTGCGTGGTATAGCGGTGATCAGCCACTCCAGTGCACTCGTTTTTCCAGTAGTACACTGTTCAGTGGCGTTACTGTTCACACCACATCGTCGCTTAGCACTGACTGCAGGAATTCGTGGCTTCGGGGAAACTGTTCGACCAGTGTCCCTCACTCCTTGTAATTCCCTACGGACAGTTATTCTGCTCGCTGGATTGACGGCAGGACTTCGGAACTCACGAGTGATTCTTTCCGGTGGTTCCGTATTATTTTTTACCACTACCCTTCGCTAGGCTTGAAGCTCCCTGTCTGTTAATACTCGAGGTCAGCTTGGTCTTGGTTCAGCTATGGTTGTTCCTTCACGTTTACACTCCCCAATCACGTCATTAACAGCTCACTTGCATAGTTTTAGAAGGGTTGGAATGTTCCTGTTGGATTTGTCATTCACGTGACAGCCAGTGACTATTGCATGTAAGAAGCCACTGAACTCTCCTGACTACCCAGTCTGCGGTTACTGCTTCTCCGCTTAGAACACAAAACTCTCCCCCCTCCCCCCTTTCTCTGTACTGGCGTGGCGTTAATTTCGTATTACGTGGGGGTGTTCAGATACTTTTATCATACAATGAATACTAACGACATGGCGTACAATATTAATAGTACCTTCATACTCGTTTATATGATGGAGTTTTCTATAAATAATTGTTATGTGAAAAAAAACCTCTACGCAAATATAATCTTGACAAGATTTTAAAGTGACGAATAGATGGACTACTAGCTTTAAATGTACAAATATGTAAAGTTTGGCTTGCAGTCTTACAATTCACCCAACGTTACCGTCTAAGACATGAGAGTACTGTCAGGTTGTTCCCCAATTATCAGTTCATACAGGCGTTGCAGATGGATGTGTAGATACACATCGTAAGTTGTGTTCCTTTCGCCTCGGATTTTATAAAGATGCTCGTCCCTCTCAGTAGACATAGCGCAGGCTGTTCATTATTTTTAGGTACTCACTCACTTGTGATAGTCGCACGGATAAGCACGCTTAGTAGCATGCCAAATTAACCATTCTGATGCGCTCTGCATGTAAATGACGAGGGCTGAATTGCGGTCCAGCGTGGATGTTTTTAGGCGGTTTATCACATCTGACTAGGTGATTACCAGGCTGGTACCCACGTCCCGCCTCAGTTATACAATTTAGGATACCGACTGGGGTGGTGCAGTAGTCATCGGGGGCCACCTGATGAGAGTAAGTCTGTTTGCCGAAATATCTTGAAGTAATTAAGACATTACCCGGGCGGACATCAGCGAATACTACAGGTTAGAAATACGGCGAGAAAATATCAGATTGATTCAGAGGGATATTTGACTCACTGTGGCAATTAGGAGCCACTCAAATGTTGCAGCTGCCATCACATTTTTTACTGACCACGACTGTTGCACAGTCTTGGTTACATGTAGAAATCCTGATAGTAACTCAGCGTATCGAACTAACATCACACTAAATTCGCAGATAAAAGATTAATGCCAGGTACTGACACAATTTAGATAGTTAAACGGAAATTACTCTTAAATTATAAAGATCTGAATCATGCAAAGGAGCACGCCCTCGAAATTACGTCTCAACTCAAGCGCCTCTGTTACTCCGCTTATTATTATTATTTTTTTTTTTTACAACTGTCGTCAGGTCTAACAGGGGCTGGCTGCTCTCTGACAAGCGCCACAGATACATGTTTTCCGAACCGTATGGATTAGCGAGTTTTCTTACGCAGTGATAATGAATGAATAACACAGTGGCACTTGCAAACACAATCAAGTGGGGCAGACCCGCTTCTGTTTACGATCTGCGTTTGATTTGGGATCATGTTAAGTAAGACGCTATTTCTTTCAACAAATAGGTGCTGCTTTTTACATTCCTTTTGAAATGTACGATATGAACGCTCTCGAACAGGTCTTTGTGCGGCTGTGTTGGAACACCGGGTGTATCACATAACCTACATCTCTTTATCCTGTGTGGAATCTGTGTTTTCCTGAGATCAAGTGATAGTCATAAACTTAAATAAAATTGCTTATCCTTATTTCTGATTCATTCCTTTAGTCAGTTTAATTAAGTGAAGGAGGTAGTAGTGAACATGCACGTGGGTTTGTACCAGTGACTTACTCCGAAGTAACTACATGAATATTCTGGAGCCTTTCTATTCAATGGACATTTCAATCAGAACCACTTCTGCTGACAGTAACTAGTCAGATAGAAACCATACTTCCGGATTTGTGAATTATTTTCAGGTCAAGGACGATAAGTTGGTCTCTAGATCTTCAGGAAAGCAATTACATCGCCATTGTGATAGGCGGCAGTAACAGGTGAACACAACGAAGTATGAAGAAACAGTGAATAAATGATTGCACGATTTTGGATACATGTCCTACTGATGAGGTTGAGATTAACTGTTGTCTCTACAATTCAAACTTGGGTTCAAGAGTAACTTAATCAACGACCAATGGTAAACATTTCAGATGTTGAAGAATATTCTGTTGCGTATAAGTATGTGCCTCCGTGACGGACCAAACCTTAGAGTAGTCAGATTGGGTTATACAATTTTCTTTTGGGCAATTTGATATGTGAAACTTAGTGACCAGTCAAAGTAGCAGTACAAGTGCACAAAAAACCTAATTTACAGACTCCATAGAATGTTAGTATCACTGACCTAATGCATGGAAACAAGTACTGTTCTAAGTGCAAAGATCACTCAATTTTTTTCGAACAACCGGCCTAAGTGTACGATATTGCAGTACCTGTGTGCTTAAGAAGAACTGTGCAATAATGCTTCGGACAGACACTGCAATATCGTATTTATCTGCCGATACCGGACAGAGACTTTAAACTAAAATGTCTTCCCCTATGCGGGAATTACGTAATGTCTTTACGAGTACAGAGTGTGACACGGGAACAACGACATATGGTAGTTTAGATCTGGCCGTAAATCTTGCACTGATAGTCAAGGCGGTTAAAGCAACCCCTCGCTTAAGGCAGGAAATCCGTCTTCGAGTTCTGGTCTGGCACGACCACAACATGAACTGCGTGATTTTTGTGTTGTATCAGAGCGGACTGTCCAAAAACTCTACAAGGTATGCAGTACACCTCATTGGCACGTAACACGGCGTAAAAAGAGTGATCGCAAAAGACTGGAACTGGCTACTAGTATCACACCATGACAATGACAATCGTTTTCTAAATCGACAGCAATTGCTGCTAGTTGGGAATGCAGATCCATTTCAACCAGTCTCGGTGAATATTGCAAAATGAACGTTGTGCAGTTGACATTTGTAATCGTTTATCTCGAAGAAGTAAGACGGCATTTGATTGATGTCATCTACACAGAAATGACAGAAGTCGTGGGATAGCGATATGCACAAGTATAAAAGGCGGTATTATCGCATACACAAGGTATAAAAGGGCAGTGCTTTGGCAATCTGTCATTTGTACTCGGGTGATTCATATGATAAGATTTCCGACGTCATTATGGCGCATGAAGTGAATTAACAGATTTTGAAAGTGGAATGTTAGTTTAGCTAGACGCATTTCGCAAATGGTTAGGGAATTCAATATTCCGAAATGCAAAGTGTCAAGAGTATGCCGACAATACCAAATTTAAGGAATTACTTCTCACCACGGGCAACACAGTGACCGATGGCATAACTTAACGATCGAGACCAGTGGCGTTTGTTTGGTGTTGTCAGTGCTAACAGACAAGCAATACTGTGTGAAATAACCGCAGGAATCAATATGGGACGTACGACGATCATATCCGTTAGAACACTGCAGCAAAATTTGGCGTCAGTGGGCTATGGCAGCAGACGACTGACGCGAGTGCGGTTGTTAACGGCACCTGCAGCGTCTCTCCTGGACTCTTGGCCGTACTGGTCGGACCCTAAACGAATGTAAAACGGTGACTTGGTCAGATAAATCCCGATTTCACTTGGTAACACCTGATGGTAGGTGTCGTGTGTGGCGCCGATCCCATGAAGCAATGGACGCAAGTTGTCAATGGCGCCGATCCAATGAATCCATGGACGCAAGTTGTCACGAAGGCATTGTGCAGCTGGTGGTGGCTCCATACTGGTGTGTGCTGTGTTAACATGGAATGGAATGGGCCCTCTGATCCAACTAAAGCGATCATCGACTATCAGTCGTTACGTTCGGCTATATGGAGACCATCTGCTGCCTTCGTGGACTTCTTTCCCAAAAAACAATGTTGTGCCACCAGGCCGCCATTATTCGCGATTCGTTTGAAGAACATTCTGGACATTTCGAGCGAATGATTTGACCACCAATAGCGCCCGATATGCACACCATCGAACATTTATGGAACATAAGCGGGAAGTCAGTTCGTGCATAAATCCTACGTCGGCAACACTTTAGCAATTATGAACAGTTATGTAGGCAGAGTGGCTCAGTAATTCAGCAGGGCACTTCCAACGATTTGTTGAATCCAGGCACATGCATTTGTTGCACTATGCCGAGAAAAAGAAGGTCCGGCAAGATATTAGGATGTATTGCATGATTATTGTAATATCAATGTACTGTGGAACAAAAAGTACCGATTAGGCCTCTTTGCAAACGATACAAAGGGCCGAGGGCAACGAGACCCAATGAGTTGTATAAGACGCATATTTTGGAGGTCGGATAATGAATAGAGGCGGCTAGGTGATGTTTTGAGGATGCTTTTCGTACCATAACTTTGGCCGACCCATCCCCGTTATTGTGAACATTAACCCAGATGCTTATTTCAGCTCTCTTGGGGTCCAGTTGTAATCCTTCCTTCTAACTCTTTATGATTGGTATGCTGGCGTACAATCCCGTTTTCCAACATGACAATAGCCGCATTCATAGTGCAGCACAAATATGTTTCAGGTTCCACTAACACTCAATCTAACTCTCGCATCCTGAATGGCTCGCCAAATCATCCGATCTAAATACAAAATACGAGGGTGAGTCAAATGAAAACCTTAAATTTGTAATAACAAATCGAAATTTCGCGCCGTTCTCCTGTAAGTTGGTACGCGTGCTACAAACAGCGTGTAGAATGGCCTGTAGGTGGCAGCGTAGTGTACATGCACACATACCGTCGCAGTATCAGTATAAAGATGGCCGCCCCACTTGCGACTTGTACCGGGGCAGAACAGTGTTCTGTTATTCGGTTTTTGCGCAGTGAAGGTGTGAATCCTATTGAAATTCATCGTCGAATGAAGGTTCAGTACGGTGATGCACGTTTGTCACAGCAGCAAGTCTACTAATGGAGTAGGAAGTTCGCAAATGGTGTTACTTCAGTGGAAGATTCTCCTCGTCCACGTCAGGAACAACGAGTTGTGACTCCACAGAACATTGCAGCAGTTGAAGCCATGTGAAAGGAAAGCCGACGAGTGACACTGAATGATACTGCAGCATGTTTACAGATTAGTCATGGGTCAGCACACCACATTGTGCGTGATATGCTCCAGTTTCACAAAGTGTCTGCAAGATGGGTGCCACGGCAACTGACTCCTGAAATGAGAGAACGACGTGTTGATGCTTGTGAACAACTTCTTCGGCGCTTTGAAAGAGAAGGTGATGGCTTCCTTGCAAGAATCGTTATTGGGGACGAAACCTGGGTTCACTTCCACCAACCGGAAACGAAGAGAGCGAGCAAGGAATAGCGCCATTCCTCATCAACAAGTGATTTCCGTATGTTTGGACCACTCAAAGACGCAATGAGAGGAAAGAAGTTCCGTTCTGATGAAGAGGTACGCCACGCGGTGCATGAGTGGTTGTGCGGACTACCAAAAGAATTTTTTTCTAAAGGAATTTATGCACTTAGTGTACCGTCGGGTTCCCCTATATGGCAGGCAGCAACGCATAACAGCCACGCTATGAGGGAAACAAACCAACAGCCAAACAGGCGAAGACATCAAGTAAACACGCCGAAGATTCCAGTCGATTAATAGGAACCTTTCCTTGCAGAGGTCGCCACGACATATCCGGCCACGGGTTCCTACGCCGGGTTTCTATTGGCTCCATCTCCCTATAGAGGCCCGGCCGGTCGAAGGCAGACCAGTCTTCGTCCGCTGCTAACGGCAACCGCTATAGCAGAGTCTCCGAGAAGATATCACCGAAGCCGCTGTACTGCACCGCCGATCGAAGTACCAGCCGACCGAGAGGAACCACATCTCCGGCTAGATCGACGGACGTCTACATCTATTGTACAGCCAGCTATTGTATTGTAGAAGAAGTTACATTCAATAAACTGTTGGAGAATACAACACTTTGTTAGCGCTGGAGGACTTCTATTGAGAGTGGGGCAGATTATGTTAAAAAGTGATACAGCTTTGTACCACTTCTGCACAATAAATAATATTAAAAAAAAATATTTTAAGGTTTTCATTTGACTCACCCTCTTACATACAAAATATCAATGGCTATTTGAACAGTGAGTGAAAGGTAACTATCAAATTTCCCGAATTTTGTTAGTTCTACACCAATTTAGTATTGGAGGGCAGCGTGAAGGGTTAAAATCGTAGAGGGAGACCAAGAGATGAATACACTAAGCAGATTCAGAAGGATGTAGGCTGCAGTACGTACGGGGAGATGAAGAAGCTTGCACAGGACAGAGTAGCATGGAGAGCTGCATCAAACCAGTCTCAGGACTGAAGACCAGAACAACTACAATGGGATATGAGCTTCAGTGGATGGCTTCTGTAGGTTGTGGCACCTCTGAGGTAGCTTTTGTACTGTCTTCCATGCCGAAACGAGGTCAGTATCAAGATGTGAGGTGGTGCTAAGCGGTGTTGCATGACATCTTTTGGGGGTGAATAAATTTTCGTCCGGTGCGGTTGGTTTCAGACTCTGAGGTCAGGAAGTGCATTCGCGGACCGTATTAACCTCGCGGTACCTGCGGTGAGCAGCAAGTGGCGGCAGGCAGCGAGTAGCTGTGGGGCAGAAGTGGGTCGAGGCGCCGCAGACGCTAGGCCGCGGCCGTGGCGACGCACCGTGGCGCCGCGCCGCAACCGGGCCGTGAAATTAGATAGCGGCCAACACAGTGCGCGGCGCCGCCTAGCAGAGGAGCACGTGTGCCGAGTCTGCCGCTCCTTGTCAGACAGCCGGCTGACACATCACCCCCGCTGGCTCCTCTCCGTCACTCCTCAGCCAACATTTATTCCTAGTAACCTTTGTTTGCACTTCACGGCCCATTAGGGCAATTCACTGAGCACTCTGCAATTAAATTTTATTCCAGGTCTCGAAAAGTCCAAAATAGACGAAAGGATATAGAAAATTTTTCACTAACGAAGAGTAGCCCCATATTTACTAAATTTTGTGAAGATGTGCACCACATAACGCTTCAGCGATTAGACTTTCATTACTTTCGTATCTCCGCCCATCATCCACCAGTATGAGGCAGGGCGTCTCGTAGGATTCAGTGTGGCATGAAAACAGCCTGTGAATGTCATCATCAGGAAGTTCTTGCCATGTCTGAAACTGACGTTGTAGCAAATCAGGAAGATTGTTGGCTGGAGGCTGGTATGAGTACATACGGCTTACCATCACATGCTAGCCAAGGATACACCATTTTCTCAAGGACTTTGTGGTGTCAGCTGCAGATTGGGTGGGTATTGCCTTGTTTTCCTGGAGTAAGCGATTTCGTAGCTCGGTCGTGAAACATATGGCAACAAGGCTTACCTCTCTTTCCATGCATTAACGAGAATTTACCTTCCCTTTAAGAATTACCAGAAATCCGTTATCACATCAGAGAACTCCCCATACATTATTCCACGAGACTGAGTGCTACGAGTCTCGAGAATCTACATCTACATCTACATCTACATCTACATTGATACTCCGCAAGCCACCCAACGGTGTGTGGCGGAGGGCACTTTACGTGCCACTGTCATTACCTCCCTTTCCTGTTCCAGTCGCGTATGGTTCGCGGGAAGAACGACTGTCTGAAAGCCTCCGTGCGCGCTCTAATCTCTCTAATTTTACATTCGTGATCTCCTCGGGAAGTATAAGTAGGGGGAAGCAATATATTCGATACCTCATCCAGAAACGCACCCTCTCGAAACCTGGCGAGCAAGCTACACCGCGATGCAGAGCGCCTCTCTTGCAGAGTCTGCCACTTGAGTTTATTAAACATCTCCGTAACGCTATCACGGTTACCAAATAACCCAGTGACGAAACGCGCCGCTCTTCTTTGGATCTTCTCTATCTCCTCCGTCAACCCGACCTGGTACGGATCCCACACTGATGAGCAATACTCAAGTATAGGACGAACGAGTGTTTTGTAAGCCACCTCCTTTGTTGATGGACTACATTTTCTAAGCACTCTCCCAATGAATCTCAACCTGGTACCCGCCTTACCAACAATTAGTTTTATATGATCATTCCACTTCAAATCGTTCCGTACGCATACTCCCAGATATTTTACAGAAGTAACTGCTACCAGTGTTTGTTCCGCTATCATATAATCATACAATAAAGGATCCTTCTTTCTATGTATTCGCAATACATTACATTTGTCTATGTTAAGGGTCAGTTGCCACTCCCTGCACCAAGTGCCTATCCGCTGCAGATCTTCCTGTATTTCGCTACAATTTTCTAATGCAGCAACTTCTCTGTATACTACAGCATCATCCGCGAAAAGCCGCATGGAACTTCCGACACTATCTACTAAGTCATTTATATATATTGTGAAAAGCAATGGTCCCATAACACTCCCCTGTGGCACGCCAGAGGTTACTTTAACGTCTGTAGACGTCTCTCCATTGATAACAACATGCTGTGTTCTGTTTGCTAAAAACTCTTCAATCCAGCCACACAGCTGGTCTGATATTCCGTAGGCTCTTACTTTGTTTATCAGGCGACAGTGCGGAACTGTATCGAACGCCTTCCGGAAGTCAAGAAAAATAGCATCTACCTGGGAGCCTGTATCTAATATTTTCTGTTTCCTGTGACCATGTACGAGGTAGTCTATGGATACGTCGACGTCAGTATAGATGCCAGAAACAGAAACGAGACTAATATCTCAGCAACACAGAATGTCACTCGCTGCCCCAGTAGACTCTAGATCTGCATTATGCAAGCCTATGTGGTGCGGTGTCGATGATAAATGAGTCTCAGCATCTCGACATCTCAACCACCCTCGGGTCGGTCATCTGCTGCCATAGCCCATTGACGCCAGATTGTGCTGCAGTGTTCTTACGGATATGATTGTCGTACGTCCCATACTGGTTTCTGCGGTTATTTCACACAGTATTGTTTGTCTGTTACACTGACAACTCTACGCAAACGTCGCTGATCTCGATCGTTAAGTGAAGCCATCGGCCACTGTGTTGTCCGTGGTGAGAAGTACTGTATTAAATTTAGTATTCTCGGCATACTCTTGACACTGTACATCTCGGGATATTGAATTCCCTGACGACTTCCGAAATGCGTGTAGCTTAACTACCATTCCACGTTCAAAGTCTCTTAATTCAGTTCATGCGGCCGTAGCATCTCTTCCAGTAATCTTTTTCCAAAGGTCAGTGATGAAAGTCTGCCTGTAACCTCTGCTGGGATTTCAGGCGCTGCCATTCGTCTATTCCTCAGATTCAGTCTGCGCAGATTTCAGCTGTTCTCATACGTCTGTCCATCAGATCCAGTCTGCAAACAAACGATTAAGGCAAGTGTGCTAAAATACGTGTGTGAGATACTGTGACTGGAAAAAGTAATCAGCCGTTCAAGCGTCCTTGAAGTGCTATTCCGTGAAGTACTTCACCGTTTCCACACTAGCTTTCAGCAGCAGTTCCATACAGCTGAGTTTTCGTAAAGGATGCTGTATTTGTAAGTTGATACTTATCATTGCCGGAAACAACAGAACTTACTTGACCGTCTGCTGATGATACTACACTCACAAACTAAGGACATATAATTTACGAAATTTGTTGTACTTTACCGTACATAACCTCTCTGATTGCGAAAAGTGAAATTTGAGCCGCATTGAAGGTGTCGCATGTGGTGGTTTTGGTGATTTCATCACAGGATCACGTTTTATTGAAAAGACTGTAACAAAATGCCGATACCCCAATTCCCTCGATGGCATACTGCCAAAAGTTTTTAAAGATAGACCCCTTATCATGAATATGTTGTTTCAATATGATTGTTTTCTTAGACAATTTGCTTCAGTGACAAAGCAGGTATGAACAAGATGTATCAGGAGCGAAGTGTCTTCACGCGTTCCTGTTCTCAGTCTAGCGGTTTTACGAATATTACAGCACACATTGCGCCAGGCAGCACCTTCGACACCAGATGACTTGAAGAAACGTAAATTGGAAAAATTGTTATCACATTCAAGTGAAACGCTTCTTTTTTGTCTTCGCTGATTGCATAGTCGTGTAAAGAAAGTGTATCTTAACACTTCACTTAATGCGGAACAGCCAATATAAGAGGAGGCAGGGAGCACTGTGTCGTCGGCAGAGAAGCAGTAATTGCAGAAGGCGTCACTAAGGACAGTTTAATGATTTGGAACGCTGACTAGTTATTGGATGGCAACTGAGTAACAAATCCATCATGAATAACGCCAAATTTCTAAATCTACGCAAGTCAATTGCTGATGATGTGATTGTGAAGTGGAAACGCGAAGGAACAACCACAGCTAAAGACCGGGCAGACGTCATGTACTGACAGAGAGAAACGGTCGAGCATTGCGAAGGCTGGATGTAAAACAATGGCAAGCGGACCTGCAGTAGTATAAAGAGTGACGACAGTGGACAGAAGGTGCCTGAAAACGAATGATTTGGAGTGATGAATCATTCTGAGCCCTGTGGGAATGTATTAGAAGAATTCTGGTTTGGCGAATGCTTGGAGAACTTACCTGCCATCGTATAAAGTGCCAGGAGTGAAGCACAGACGGGGTGGTGTTACCGCCCGGTGTTACAGTGTACGTACGGCTAATGTATGAGTGACTGTCAACGTTGTGTCCGTAACGGTAATATCATGCCTATAAATAAATTGAGAACATCCCTCCCACTGACGTCCTACACCTAGAGGAATTCATTAGATGAGATATTTAGTTGTGATGATATTCTGCTGTAGCTTAATTGGGAGGGCGGTAACGCTAAATAGATATCCTACTAGAATTAATACTGCAAAATTATTTATTTTCAAACAAAAGATAAATGAAATAAATGTGCAAAATCAATACAGAAACTTTACTATCCTTAATCTAGCTTTGAGATTGGGAGAACATCTATGACTTTCCTCAAATTCGTTTCCTCATTATTAGAAGGACACACTAAGCTCTTTGGTACAGATTAGCCCCATGAACAGAAGACCTGCACCCTGACTGGCAGTGATAGTACAGAGATCAGATAACGAGCAAATGAACAGCCACATATTTACTGCGATTCTTTCTCTGTTTGCCAAGCAGTGGTGCGTGTATCACCGATTGCAGCGTTGAAAGATGTGATGCTGCAGCCTCGATCTGTTCGGTGCCGTTGGTTGTCTTGAAGAGGATGTGCAGTACGTTGGGAACCTTTGACTTCTCTCTAAACAGTGGACGTAATACAACGTCCGCAAGCTCCTAGAGCTGAATTTACTTCGGTAAGACACATTACACAAGTCGATATTTCTATTTGCTCATAAGTCTGTAACAGAAACTGAACATGGGTATTCGCTCATAAAAAAAATGATTCCATGTTCCTCCGACCCCACAGAGAAGCAAAGAATCGTCACTCTACCGAGTTAATTCGCTCCTAGTGGCGAAGAAATCGACGCTTTGCTAATTGTAAAAGTGAGACACTTCACAGACGGTGTTTTCAGAGAAGTCTATAAGTCGCTCCCCAAGCTATGTGTACTCTTCAACACCCAAGCTATTGTCGCTTACACGCCACACGCCGGTTTCTAGCAACGGTCGCGGTGTCCACACGTGCTATCCGTGCAACGAATCATTGCGCCCTTTGCAAAATCAGTGCCTCCCACTACACGGGTCATGAAGTTGCCAGTTACACTGACGCCGTAAGAAGGTGCAAATAATGTGCATTATTTCGAGGTGTGTGACTGGCGGACACTTTCACCAGCAACAGTTCACGGCTCTAAGATCGCACCTACACAGTCTCTCGCTACGATTATCACTGAAACAGTCTAAACTGATTGACGTATTGACTCTCCTTTGAACAGAGTGATATTTACCTCTTATTTCTTGGAGAAAAATAATGGATGCACTGTCCGGTTCCATGGTAAAGAATGTAGAGTAATACAATCATAAATAATGCCACCGCGTTTACAAAATTGCAGACTGTGTTGTATCCAAGTATCATTTTCAGGACGAAGTAGTTCAGAAATGAATTACATTTCTTTTCTTTCCAGAAGAAACTGTAAAAACTTTTACACAAATATGTGTCGTTTTCTGATATACATGAAATACGTCCACCCAGAATCACGAACGGTAAGAGACAGATAGTTGAAGAGTGAAAAATTTGATATCGGCTTAAGGATACGTTAGAATACAAATATATGTTCATCATTGTTTTCATACATAACTCCTTTTGTTGCGGTAATGTTTCTACTGCAGTTTTTCCCAGTTCAGTGTTCCAATACTTATTAAATGTCATATAATTTATTGCTAAACCGAAATAAGATCTTTCATGGTCTGTATAGAACACTGTATAGAACACTATAAAACTCTTTCTACGATTAAGAGCACCGCTAATCAAATTCACTTCCCGGCTTTTTGACGGCAAACGTCGCTCATCATTTCTCTTGAGGAGATCTACGAAATGTCAACACGTGTCTGCCATTCATGACTCACGCGCTTTCCTCCATATTAAAAGGATGGCTTCTTCTCCTGCAAGATGTAATCGCTCCCCACCTCTGGTTGCCAACCTCCGGCTCTTCTTTAGTGGCAGGAGTGTGTCTAGCCTCACTTCACCGGCACCGACATAGGGAGACTGTCCTTAGGGCTATAAAGCTGCTGACTCCACATTGTTTTTTATAGAGCAGTAAAACAGTCATCTCGGTCGAATACGGCACGTCTACTTCTGCAAACCGCCTTTTTTCCGATTGCTGCCTCCTCAGTACCGAGTAACAATCACCACTCCTACTGTCAGCGTCCAGCTCAAATTAATTCCCAATTATCTGATCACCTATCATCAACTGTGGTCTCATATCAAATAAACACGCAAACGAACTGTTATATGCTTGGAGGGAAAGTATTGACGCCTTACACCATATGGTGCGTCTTTCGTGGTTACGGTGTCATCCCGTTTACTGTGCTTAACAAGACACTATCTTCGAAACGGCACGAACATATTTTACAGCATTGTGTAGTGGGTATATGTTCGGAGATGTTTTTGGTACTATAAATGTATTGGTATGACATTGCACCGTGTAACGAAGCAGCATCTGCGAGGCAATGGTTTGTAAACAATAATTTCCTGAAATCGACAGGACTGCCAAGAGTCCCGACCCGAACACAATGGAACACCGCTGTAATGAGTCAGAATGTCGACTTTATAGTAGACCTCCAGAGTCCAACACCAGTACCTACTCGTGTTTCCACTCTGTAGGAAGAACCGGCTGCCATTTCTCCAAGGCATTCAGACATCTCATTGAAAGTTTTCCAAGCAGAGTTCAAGCCGTCGTAAAGGCGAAGGATGGACTCAGCCTATGACAACGTCCGCTAACTGGTGTCCAGATGCACTATATGATCAAAAGTATCCGGAAACGTTTCTAAAAATGACTTACGAGTTCGTAGTGCCCTCCATCAGTAATGCTGGAATTCAGCATGGTGTTGGCCCACCCTTAGCCTTGAAGAGAGCTTCCACTCTCACAGGTATACGTTCAATCAGATGGTGGAAGATTTCTTGGGGAATGGCAGACCATTCTTCACGAAGTGCTGCACTGAGGAGAGGCATCGATTTCGGTCGGTGTGGCCTGGCATGAAGTCGGCGATTCAAAACATCCCAAAGACATTCTATAGGATTTAGGTCAGGACTCTGTGCAAGCCAGTCCATTACAGGGATGTTACTGTCGTGTAACCACTCCACCACAGGTCGTACATTATGAACAGGTGCTCGATCGCGCTGAAAGATACAATCAAAAACCCCGAAATGCTCTTCAACAGTGAGAAGCAAGGAGGTGGTTAACATATCAGTGTACGTCAGTGCTCTGACAGTGCCACGCCAAACAACAAGGGATGGAAACGCCCCCATTAAAAACACGACCTCACCATAACACCACCGCCTCCGAGTTTTACTTTTGACACTACACACGCTGACAGATGACGTTCGCTGGGCATTCGCCATACCCACACCCTGCCACTGGATCACCACATTGTGTACCATGATTCGTCATCCACACAACGTTTTTCCACTGTTCAATCGTCCAATGTTTACGCTCCTTACACCAAGCGAGGCGTCGTTTGGCATGCCCGGCGCGGTATGTTTCTTATGAGCAGCTGTTCGACCGTGAAATGCAAGTTTTCTCTCCTCCTGCCTAACTCTCATAGTACATGCAGTGGATCCTGATGCAGTTTGGAATTCCTGTGTGATGGTCTGAGTAGATGCCTGCCTACTACACATTACGACCCTCTTCAACTGCCGGCGGCGGTCTCTATCAGTCTACAGATGCTTTTGT
This sequence comes from Schistocerca serialis cubense, assembly GCF_023864345.2. NCBI lineage: Eukaryota > Metazoa > Arthropoda > Insecta > Orthoptera > Acrididae > Schistocerca > Schistocerca serialis. The sequence continues at coordinate 590,563,602 of NC_064642.1, forward strand.
GGTGTACGCGTCCCTTCAAGTTTCCACTTCACTATCACATCGGAAACAGGGAACCTAGGGATGTTTAGGAATGTGGAAATTTCGGATACAGACGTATGACACAAGTGACACCCAATCACGTGACCACTTTCGAAGTCCGTGAGTTCCGCAGAGCGCCCTATTCTGCTCTCTCGCGATGTCTGATGACTACTGAGGTCGCTGATATGGATTACCTGGCACTAAGTGGCAGCACAATGTACTCAATATAAAAAACGTATGTTTTTGTGGGTGTCCGGATACTTTTGATCACATAGTGTACTCTTGACTTTTCCTTATTACGGTTTATCTCTAGTTGTTTGTATTGTATTCCATTAATTCTGATATCAGTGCGTGAAGACACATTGTGCAAATTTGATCACTGAAGTAAAACAAATTTACAGTGTTTACAGCGACAGTGGTGTAAGAAACTGTTACCGCGTTTGGAGGAACTAAATAGTTTTGTGAATTTTTAAAATTCGTAAAATGGTCTCTTGATATTGCCCTTCACTTAACGAACAAGCCAAATACGCGCTAAAAGGTTTCGTTTCCTTATTTAACAATATGTAGTTATATCAGTAAGACTTTAAACCTCCTTTTTTTTGGTGTGCAGCTCAAAAACACAATTACAACCAGGAACTGCAAACAGAAAATTTTGTATAAGCAAGAAGTGTTCGATGATTTCAAGGAAATGGAAACTTATTGCTATATGTCACACCATTTTGTACAATAAGAATCAAGCCCCAGTTGTTAGTGGCTAATGTATGTGAGGCGCTTAATAAGTGATGCAACTCCTTTTCTTCTCTCCTCAGACTATTTCGGTGGAAGAAATTCTGAATTTATTGCGGGACATCGTGGTATATTTCGGCTTCAGCACGTTCAGTTTCATGAAGTTCCGATGGGTGGCGGTGCTGCACATAGCCTTCAAATTGGCCCCTGTAACGGAGGTGCATTCCGTGCAGACACTTGTCATCGAGTTTCATTTGGAAGAAAACCAGAGACTCGCAGATGTTCATAAGCGATCGCAGAATGTCAACGGAGACCTGGCTGTGAACAAAAGAACAGTGAGTCGCAAGACGTCGCGTCTGTAATCATAGCAACAACGTCACTAAAACCTCTCCGATCTCTCGTGTGCCGACCGGCCGCACACAGCTGTCTCCTGCAATGCTGGAACGTGCGGACATTGTCATTTGAGGTGATAACCGGATCACAAGCAAATACCTTGCTGCTCAACTGGACGTCTCTGTCCGCCAAGTGGGGTACTCAGATGTGTGTATTCTCTGGGTTCCTCGTCGCCGAATGGAAGACCATAAACGGCAACGAAGGACCATCCGTATGGAACAACTTGTGCGTTACGAGAGTGATCGTGAAAATTTCTGTTCAACATCGTCGCAAACGATGAAACATCGGTTCATCACTTCGAACTGAAAACAAACAGCAGGGAGTTCATGGAGTGGGGCCACGCCACCTCCCCTATGATGAAAACGTTCAAAGCCACACTCACAGCCGGTATATTCATGGCGACGGTCTTCTGGACTCTGAAGGGGTTATTCTGTTAGATTTTCTCCCTCATGATGCAGCGATCAAATCCAAACTGCATTGTGCTAACCTCAGAAAACTGAAGAAACGACTTCCGTGTGTTGGTTTCTACTAAATATGCGAACGAAATTCTCCTTCTCCTAGACACCTCAAAGCCTTGCAAATGTCTGTGCACCCGAGAGATGCTCACGAACTTCACTGGGCTGTTCTTCATCTACCGTACAACCCGGATCTTGTACCTTCCGTCTTCTATCCGTTCTCCGTGGGAGCGGTATGTGGATGACGGGCAGTAGATTGATGCAGCAAGACGTATGGTTTGACGTTGACCAGTAGAGTGGTAGAGTGGTACTATGCAGGCAAATAGACCATCCCTGTAATGTGGTGTAAGATTGTGACATTGAACGGAGAACACGGTGAAAAATAGGGTACTGTAGCCAAAAGAGTGGGAAATAATATGGCGTATAGGAAACTTACATAAAATTAACCTGCTCCCAGAAGAAAGTCCATTGCATTGCTTACTGAATGCCCCTGGTATTTATAGTAACACAAATTTGGCACTACGAGCGTCAAGTGGTGGAGCTCAGTGACTTTCGTTTCTAAGAGTCTTTGAAATGTTGTTGATATGTAGACACTGCACACAAACCACAAAGCATTCTGCTGCTGTTGAGAAAGATATTCTGCAGGTTCCTGTTAATAACATTCATGGTAACGATTCTCACTGAAATTACTCCAGTCTTTCCTGTCACAAGAGTAAGGGCAACACAGTATTTTTGGCATAAACTCGAGTCCTGTTAAGTGATGTTTATGCCTTGAGAGAAAGAGGGACAGCCTCTTGTCAACAGCCTCTTGTCGCCATGCTTGGCTCTTGACTTTAAAAAAACAGATCTAGATATTTCTTCAGAATTTCACTTCAACCTGTAAAAAACATGCCACCGAACGCACACGTTTAAATTTCTTCTAACGTCATTCTTAAGAGTATATCGTTCGAATTAGAAAAAAATTAAAAAGTTGCTTCAAGTTTCAGTAGATGGAAAATAATTATTCCGGGGCGTGTTTGTTACACTGTGTACAGGGCGACACACGGAAGACTTAATACACGCGAACAGCTGATGATATCAAATCAGCAAATGGCGGTTCACAGACAGGCATGTTATTTTAGTTACCCAGTTAACACCCTTAACTCTTGGACCACCTGACATGTTGAAATTAGTACAGTTTTTTATGAAATAGTATAGTTTTCGCTTAATATAAAAGCATTTGTAAATAAAAGCACAGAAACATGATGCTTCTTTATATTGGCGAAGGATATTAAAAATAAATATAAAATAAGAGGACCTCAAATTCCAGGCCCATTTGTCATATGAAGTCTTTCGGCAGTCTACACTGGAGAACGAACAGGAAATATCTCTCATTATTTTCAATTAACTTACAGGAATTCAGCCAGGTAATATTTACAGCGACCGCCGATATTTCGGCGGGAATACACCCCGCCATTTTCAAGGCACAAACTGCAACGGATGTATAGGCAAATTTAAAACCTCGGTTCTTGGAGTAATTCAGGAAAGATCACACACGCACACACACACGCACGCACACACACACACACACACACACACACACTGAACACTAGCGCCACCAAAGATGACCAAAGTCGAAGTTATCGACAGTGAAAGGCTACGAACTAGCTGGTGAGGTAACATTGACTCTGTCCCTCTGTTTTTTGACAAGGGAGAGAGCAGAATTCCAAGTAGAGTTTAAGCAATCCTGTTTACAAGATTGCTCACTTATTTAATCTCAACTACCTTCTTAATAACACTGTCCCAATAGCTGGAAGAGCGTGCCAATATCTCGGTTTTGTTGTATAATATAGGGTGACAAGTATCCAAGCAATGTTCGGCAATAGCAGATCTACTTAGCTGCTCTAACTGTGTGTGCCGTTTATGCTCAGTAAATCGGTCCTCCACGGTCCTGATAGTCTGACCAATATATGCCATGCCACGGTTACATGGAATTCGATGTACACCCGCCTTACGCAAACCAAGATCATCCTTAATGGAATCCAGAAGCACTCTAATTTTAGATGGAGGTCGGAAAACACATTTCACACTGTATTTCCGTAAAATACCACCAATCTTGTTGAAAGTGCTTCCTACGTAAGGTAAAAAGGCAATAGGTGTCGGCTCAGTGTTATCATCAATCACCCGATGCATAGTTGGTCGATAGCACAACGCACGTTCAATCTGTCTTTCACTATAACCGTTTTGACAAAACGTAACTTCAAGATTGGACACCTATGCTGGCCAAGTCTCAGTGTCGGAAATGACATGTGCCCTTTGTACCAAGGTACGAAGTACACCACCACGCTGAGCCGGATGGTGACAAGTATTATCTTGTAAATACAAGTCGGTGTGAGAGCGTTCTCGTAAACTCCATGTCCCAATGATCCCTCAGCCATCCTCCTAACCAAAACGTCAAGAAAGGGATGGCAACCATCCTCATCTACCTCCATCGTAAAACGAATGTTCGGGTGGATCGAGTTCAGATGTTCGAAAAGTCATTCAAAGTCTCCCTTCCATGAGGCCAAGCACGAAAGTATCATCAACATTTCTGAAGAAACAGACAGGTTTCAAAGCCGTCGACTCCAATGCACGTTCCTCTAAGTCTTCCATAAACAACTTGCGATCACAGGAGACAACGGACCACCCAGCGCAACTCCTGCCTGCTCTTAATACTAGCATTGAATAAAAAGTAAGTGGATGTCAACACATGCCAAAAGACATTAGTTAATTCAGCACCAAACCTAACCACAATTAACCGCAACTAATCAGACAGAGGAGCACGAGTGAAGAGAGAGAGCACATCAAAACTTACTAAAATATCAGAGTTATTCAACCGCAGTCCCTCCAAACGACGTAAGAAATCAGATGAGTTCCTGATATGAAGTTCACACCGACCAACTTGAAAACTCAACAGAGAAGCAAGATGCTTGGCTACACGATATGTCGGAGCGCCGATATTAGTCACTATAGGACGGAAAGAAACACTTTCCTTGTGTACCTTCGGAAGGTCATATAACCTAGGGGGCACAGCACTACAGGTTTTAAGACACTTGATAGCGTCCTGCGACAAACCATTTTTCTTCAGGACGCTGTTGGTATTTCTCTCAACACATTTCGTGGGGACAGCATCGATTCTGCGATATGCTCTGGCAGATAATAAAAGTTGCATCTTTTGTACATAATCCTGTTTGTTTAAAACAACGGTTGCATTGCTCTTGTCGCAGATAAAATAACACTTTCAGGAGCTACTTTGAGAGAGCGTAAAGCAGCCCTCTCTGCTGCTGTTACATTACTCTTGCGTGGACGAGCCCTAGTCAACACACGGAAAGCATCCCCCCTAACCTCCTCTGCAGCGTCAAGAGGTAGTTTGCAAACTGCCTGAATGCAATTTGAGTCACACATTTGATTGTAATTTGTGAATATGTCTCATCAACATTGAATTCGTGAGCTACTGAGATCAGCAGAACTCCTTGTAATTTTTCCATGCAGCCTTCCAAAAATTTCGTACCTCCCCACAGGGCTAGCGTGATTTTTGTAAGAATTTAATGCAGATTTTTAGAGAAAGTTTTGCTCTCACTTCACTAATTGTGTGCTGTGTCGGATAGTTAGAGCAAATAAAAAGCTGTTATGCTCAAAGTTGATTTAAACTACAAGATCCTAAAAATTGTTCTACAGCTTCCCATGGTTAGGGGACTCACTAATAATATAAACTGCTGCACACCTAAACTTCATGTTTTCAGTATTATCGCTGTGCGCAGTGGCCAGTGTCAACAATCATACTCTTACTATTCAGTGAGGGCTACGAGTATTTCACCCGCTCGTTTGATCATAAACCAGTTTACTGATTATGGAGAATTGTGTCGATTTCCCTTAGGATTATAAGTTTTCTGTGTAGTTTCATGACTATTTGGGTAACGGTATTGCAGTATTTAGATATAATATGGAACAACATTTTATAGCAACGTCGTAGTGTAATACAGATCCTGGGTAACTGCCCACACGAAAGCAAAACCTTTTGGGAATAAGCTACTTTTGTTTAAAACCTTTACCATCACCTTTGAACGCAGTATATAATTTTTTAAAGGAGACCTATCATGTGGTGATTGATACTCGATAACACGTGACAAGAGGGAGAATTATTCTCGGAAAAGACCTACACAGACAGGCGGGCTCCATCTAGGTTACTTAATGATGCGGCAGTGATTTCAAAATCAAATGCAACTCATATTGTTGTTGTGAAGTAGCACCCAGGAGCAGATATACCCTCAGATCAGAATCAAGCAATAACGAAGAATAGCCTGAAGTTTGAGAGATATAACAGAAAGGATCAATGTGCACTCAAGTCTCACTCTACAGCACTGCGGGATGAGAATGTGCGTAGGATGTGCATCTGAAGTACCCTGAGGCCATAGAGGCAAGGAATCTGAAGCGAAATGTGAATAATTAGAGAAGGAAGTACTTATCTGATACAAGGACTGAATATAGAAAATTTAAAATAAGTTTTTGGGAAACTTACTCTCAAGGTATCGACAGTGAGAGTGCAAAAGATATTACACTGTTAAACACGACGGAGAGAGCCGAAGACTGAAAATGTACATCGAGGGCCTCTACGAGAGAGACAGTCTGATGACGTGAGATACAAAGAAATGTATTTCGATTTGGAAGAAATAGGGATTCAGTATTTGAGTTTGAGAGTGCTTTGGAGATCTTACAGGTCAACAAAGCAAGGGGGATAGATAATTTTTTTCAGGATTTCTGTATTTGGTGGGCGAAATGACATGTAAACCTTTGTTGGAGTTACTGTGTACAACTAAGGGACTAGAAACATACTATCGCACTTTCGAAGGAATACGACCCTGAATGAATCATATCCACTACACCACCAAGATAAAGAGAAATATAAGTACGTGAACTCTCGCACAATTTTCATGACAGCACGTATATCCTACTTCCCTGTCAGGAATGTTGCACGGAAGCCTAGAAAAGAAAACTGAGATGTCCTGCATGACGGTCAGTAAAACTCTAGGAATGATCGGTTTACAAGAGAGGCGGTTCCGACAGTGCATGTGATAATACGATCATGACTTTAGAAAAATCAGTACGCATTCATCTGATTTTTCGTTCTCGAAAACGATTTGAAAACATAAAACGTACACGACGTGTGAAATCCTCAAAAAGTACATATAAGCCATAGAGAAGGGTAATATGCAATAATAAATCGAATCAAAATTAAGTAAATAGAAAGGAAAACGAGGACAGAAGTTCTGGTATTGAAATAGGGGTAAGGCAGTTATGCTGTCTTTCTCGTCTGTTGTTCAGTCTGTACACCGATGAAGCACTGAATGACTTACAAGAAGAATTAGAAGTGGGATTAGAATTCAGAGAGATAGCACAGCTGTCCGCAGTGAATGTGAGAAGAAACTACAGCACATGCGGAATGGAATAAACAGAGTAATTCGCACAGAATATTCACTAAAAGCAAACCAAAGAGAGGGGATAACATTGAGAAGCAGCAGACGTAAGGGTACCGAAAAAGTACTAGCGACCGTTTAATAGAGGACGTGAAAGAATTCTGCACATTGAAAGCAAAATAGTGTATGAAGAACAAATTGAGGAGGAAAGAAGAAGCTGACTAAAAATGACCAACAGAGCATTAATCGCCAAAAGAAGTCCACTCATATCAAATATACACTTCATTTTCAGGAAGACATTTGTGTCACTGTCTGGAGCACAGCATTGTATGGTGGTGACACAGGTATAGACAGAAAACCAGAAGGGAACAGATGGAGGAGATAATGATGAGTTGTCACACGAAGATGCTGCAAATGAAGTAACTGATAAGAAATGGCGAGGTTCTCGAGAGAGTAGTCGAGGAAAGGTATATGTGGACAACACTGAGTAGAAGATGGGGCAGGATAGTCTATTGTGTGTTAAGAAGTCAAGAAATGGCTTCCATAGTGCGAGAGAAAGCTGTAGAGAGAAGAAACTGTAGGGAAAGACAGTGGTTGGAAAATATCAAAGAAATAATTCAAGATGTAGCGTGTAACGGTTACTCAAAGACGAAGAAATTGGGACAGGAACTGAGGCCATGATGGGCAGCATTAAACCAGTACAATAACTGTGATCCAAAAGTAGCAGCTGTGACTTAGTATACCATATGAATGTAGCAGCACTCCTATAGTTTCAAAAGGTATCTCATGTGTCTGTTGTTTAGGAAGTACTTGGTGTTTTGTCCGTACTTGTAAGGTTAGTGCAACCCAAACGTCCTTATCATAGTCTGACATGACGCCTAATTCGACTGTAACGCAAGTATGAGAATTTTATGGACTATACTATACGAAATACGTGCTCTTCTAGAAAAGGTCACATAGAGAAAGTATTCAATGGTGCTGACGGTGAAACAAAAGTCAATTTTAGTGTAACAAATAACAACGAACAATACACACATCTATCATTCAGGAATAGCTGTTTATTGCCAGTTTCAAACTATTCGCTCTTGTTATCCTATTACTGTTTTTCTCTTGGGCAGTTCGACTTCGGGAAGAGACAAAAGATCTAGTCTACCTCATTAATATTAATGTAAAATTTCTCAACATCCAATTGGTACTTTCTCACTGCACTGCAACAGTATCTCCCCTAATGGTGAGGGACAAACAGTACCTGTAACTATCATGGGCAATAAACGGGCTAATTTTCGCACTTTGAAAACTTAACTGTTCAGAATGAATATATGCCCAATATTCGTCGACTGACTAGGTAACAGTTCAAACACTGAGACAAAGGCAACACTTAAAAACATTAAACAGGTGTATTTATTTCTCTAACATTACACCCAATATCTCAAATAAATAGTGTTTGGGTATTATGAAAATAAGAGTAATGCCAAGGCATAGAGGCGCAACCAGGAATTCCTCAGTGTCTGTTGCGGCTTCTGCGCTAAACAGCATATCTTCCCTCTTTATATTCTCGGGTGGATGTACAAAATCGCCGACGTTCGGTATGAATTCATCGTAAACAAAATTAGTATATAACTTCTCTTCTGTCTCGAGCAGGTGTCCAATATCTTCCTTGACGGGTAAGAATACTTCGTCTATGAAGTCATTCGATATCAAATCACCTCGTCCTCCAAAATCATCAGTCGGTCAGTATTCCTTAATCATCTCAATCTCTTCAGTTAAATCGTGCTGTATTTCTTCAGCATCGAATTCCATAGCAAAATCCATATCCGTCAGCCAGCTTAAAAAAAGGATAACATTATATCTGCTAACAAGTTTCTGAAAAGATTCTCACTGTTATTTGGGTCATACTTGTTTGAAATTTTGTGAAACTAAAGCTACTAAAAACTCACCTGAAACAGTAGAAGTGGCAGAGTTGGATTTCTTTGTGTGCGTTATTCTACTGTTATGAAAAAAAACGAAACTCACTTTCCGAATTTTTTGAAAGGAAGAATTTTTAGTTGACAGGAAAAGATGTGTCAGAGAAATATCTTTATAGTTTATCATGTATGACATTGAAGTAGGTGTGGTTTTTGAGATTCTCTACGTCTTTCTCCGTACTCATAGAGTGACTTAAATTCAGTTTCGAGATATGTTGTTATAGTTTTCTTCTTTGGCTATGCTGAACTCTCGAAAATTTATCTCAATGAGTCATTCAGTGTAGTCAGAAAGAAAAAAATTATTACATTCATTGGATATTAGTGTGTTAGATATGATTCCTGCTTTCAGTGATGGTTGTATAACGTCCATATGGATTCTGGAGAAATTTTTGTGGAAGCAGAGATTTTGTGCACGTTATGCGAACAAAAATTGTGAAAGTAACTGTATGGAGCCCCTTTGAAACCACAGATAAACCAGCAGTAAGCATAGAAAGAAACAGAAGAGAAAAAGTAATGTACAGCTAAGGATTATAGATACGTCCTGATCTATAGCATATATTTAAAATAATGGGAAAGCGAATTTAGTACATTTTCCTTCAAATGATCCTCTCTGCAACTTACTCGTACATTTTTGCTTATGTAAAGCAATTTTCTCAACAAGTGCTCGCAGAAATAAATGACATTTTGAAATTAAGTTATTGTTGCTCACAGCTAATATCCAGAGAACCATTTACGAATATCTTACGCCAGTTCCACACTGTCTTTAAAAAATTATTTGTTTCCAACATCTTTACTATTTTAACGGTCACAGGTTCGAATCCTGCCTCGGGCATGGATGTGTGTGATGTCCTTAGGTTACTTAGGTTTAAGTAGTTATAAGTTCTAAGGGACTGATGACCACAGCAGTTAAGACCCATAGCGCTCAGGGTCATTTGAACTACTTTAATTTTATGTCGTCACGTTCTCTCCAACGTAATAATTTGACTGAATCAGGCTTTTGTCTCCCGTCAACGCCTTTTCAGAAAAGACGCATACAGTAGCTCATTTGTAGCAGTTCAACTAGTAATATTTAGGAGGTGTAAGTTAGAAACAGTGCAATATTTTGGACTAAATTATTATTATTAATAAGAGTCTGTGCAATTTTGTTTTGGATCCTCTGGCTGCATGAAAGGGTACTGTGGCTTAGGGTTTTATTGTTTAATAAGATTGAAGGCATGCAGATGCAAGGAGCAAGAAAATAATTTCGTAATTCCAGTTTTGCCGGGATGTAAAGACTTTTGCCTTCTCCTATGTACTAGAAAATGATCCTCACCTCAAATGTTTCTAGAACTGCTTCAGATATAGTAATGAATTTATAAGTCATGCACAATGGGACAGCTTTTCACACATCTCAGTGTTTACGAAGTGTATTCCTGAAGTACGTGTGGTACAATGATACACTTCAGTAGATACATTCAGTGGCATATGTGTTTACTGTTAGCGAAATGTATTGCGAATAGAGCTAGTAACAAAGAAGTAATAAATGTAAACGTCATGCATGACGCGAGTTTTTCAAGCATCTCATTGTTTATGACGTCATACCTCCTGAGGTACGATGAGTAGGTGGTTCTTACCCTCACAGCGATTGGCGCCTGACAATAACGGACGTGTATACCTAGTGTGGTTGAAATCGGCGCAGAGGCTTGGGAGGATATGTGGAAAGTGTACGAATACTCACACAAATACACAGAATCATTTTTATAATGTGCACGGATATTGAGCGGATATGCCGCAAGATTGGTGCTGTTAGTAGTGTTAGTTACATGACTTGCCGCTAGGTGCCGGTACTGGTGCGGCGACGTAGGATTGAACCACAAGCATCTTGGTGCATTACTATTGCAGAGAGTCGTCATGGGTCTGAACAAGGTGAGAAGGGCCTTACTCGTAAAACTTTTATGAAAACAAAAGAACTAGGGAGAGTATCGACGCGTTAGACGAATACGGAGAGGTTGTCTTTGTAGTTGAAAAACATGATTCGGAATTTGGATTTAAATGGCGATTTGTGAATTGTTCACGACAGAGGCCGACGGTCAGTTGGACCACAAATTGCTAAAAAAGTTGCTGTTGCCATGGCTGAGAACGCTGGATGCAATGAATGATCTTGATGAAGAACATGAGCTGTGTCTCGATAACGGAACATTCCATGGTCCGCCGTTCGGAACGTGTTACGAGCAATTGTGACACGATATCACTAGTGCGGTTCCAGATTGACATTGGTGCTGATGATCGTCGCATTGAGTAACATTTGTGACCAGGAACGTAAGCATGGTACGCAATTAGCAAGTGTCATCCTACGATGTGAAAACGTGCTGCTCTCTGTGGTTTATTCGTTACTTCGCTTCCCCACATCCTTACAAAAGTTTCCGCGCAGTTTAATAATTCTATTATCAATCTTTTGTCGTAAGAGTGCTCTCAAGTAGAGGAAGTTTAATTATACTTAAAACCACCGTGTATATTAAATGCAAAGATACTGGTATTTTATTCAGATTTTCATATGGAGTTTAGTAATATATGCTGCCTCGACAGATGGTGTTCAATAAGAATGACAAATCAGCAGAAGCTCAAGAAAGTGTACTGGAAAGCTCTTGGAATACTACGGAGAGATTAAGAAGCAAACCTGCAACGAGTGAGGTACACGAACTAATTTTCTGTACTTCTAAGACTACCCGAACGGTCGATATTGCTTCTTATGTCCCTACATCTGTGGCCTCTAAGTTCGGAATCCCTAGCAGCAGCAACTGCTAAATCCACAAACTCATTTTCAGAGGTCAGATGGTACAGTTTAAAATAAAAAAGAAATGTACTCAACAAGATAAGTACTGAGACGTCAAATTTTTCATTTATTCCAATAAATTTTTAGGTTCTACTTTTATAATACACTCCTGGAAATTGAAATAAGAACACCGTGCATTCATTGTCCCAGGAAGGGGAAACTTTATTGACACATTCCTGGGGTCAGATACATCACATGATCACACTGACAGAACCACAGGCACATAGACACAGGCAACAGAGCATGCACAATGTCGGCACTAGTACAGTGTATATCCACCTTTCGCAGCAATGCAGGCTGCTATTCTCCCATGGAGACGATCGTAGAGATGCTGGATGTAGTCCTGTGGAACGGCTTGCCATGCCATTTCCACCTGGCGCCTCAGTTGGACCAGCGTTCGTGCTGGACGTGCAGACCGCGTGAGACGACGCTTCATCCAGTCCCAAACATGCTCAATGGGGGACAGATCCGGAGATCTTGCTGGCCAGGGTAGTTGACTTACACCTTCTAGAGCACGTTGGGTGGCACGGGATACATGCGGACGTGCATTGTCCTGTTGGAACAGCAAGTTCCCTTGCCGGTCTAGGAATGGTAGAACGATGGGTTCGATGACGGTTTGGATGTACCGTGCACTATTCAGTGTCCCCTCGACGATCACCAGTGGTGTACGGCCAGTGTAGGAGATCGCTCCCCACACCATGATGCCGGGTGTTGGCCCTGTGTGCCTCGGTCGTATGCAGTCCTGATTGTGGCGCTCACCTGCACGGCGCCAAACACGCATTCGACCATCATTGGCACCAAGGCAGAAGCGACTCTCATCGCTGAAGACGACACGTCTCCATTCGTCCCTCCATTCACGCCTGTCGCGACACCACTGGAGGCGGGCTGCACGATGTTGGGGCGTGAGCGGAAGACGGCCTAACGGTGTGCGGGCCCGTAGCCCAGCTTCATGGAGAGGGTTGCGAATGTTCCTCGCCGATGCCCCAGGAGCAACAGTGTCCCTAATTTGCTGGGAAGTGGCGGTGCGGTCCCCTATGGCACTGCGTAGGATCCTACGGTCTTGGCGTGCATCCGTGCGTCGCTGCGGTCCGGTCCCAGGTCGACGGGCACGTGCACCTTCCGCCGACCACTGGCGACAACATCGATGTAGTGTGGAGACCTCACGCCCCACGTGTTGAGCAATTCGGCGGTACGTCCACCCGGCCTCCCGCATGCCCACTATACGCCCTCGCTCAAAGTCCGTCAACTGCACATACGGTTCACGCCCACGCTGTCGCGGCATGCTACCAGTGTTAAAGACTGCGATGGAGCTCCGTATGCCACGGCAAACTGGCTGACACTGACGGCGGCGGTGCACAAATGCTGCGCAGCTAGCGCCATTCGACGGCCAACACCGCGGTTCCTGGTGTGTCCGCTGTGCCGTGCGTGTGATCATTGCTTGTACAGCCCTCTCGCAGTGTCCGGAGCAAGTATGGTGGGTCTGACACACCGGTGTCAATGTGTTCTTTTTTCCATTTCCAGGAGTGTATAATGACGCGGAGTATCACGATTTGACGATTAGTGATGTCGAAGATAAACTGCGCTGCTAGCTCCAGGTAGCAGTTGCAAGAGATCATATAAAGATACTACAGCGAACCCCAGATACACGTAGGGTGTGTAGTAGGATAAGTACCTGCATCGTACTTCACCCTCTACCTTCCCTCATCATCATGCAACAGAATCACGTCCATACTATACACACACCCATTTCTGCCACAATAAACGGATATACTTAACGCACAAATCTCATCTTTAACTGTGGGAAACGAACCATTGCACTAGTTGGGAGAGACCTCTTTCCGTTTAGACAGCTGAACAACCGCTCTGGCGGCCGGTGTGGCCGAGCGTTTCTAGGCGCTTCAGTCTGGGACCGCGCAACCGCTACGGTCGCAGGTTCGAATCCTGCCTCGGGCATGGATGTGTGTGATGTCGTTAGGGTAGTTAGGTTTAAGTAGTTCTAAGTTCTAGGGGACTGATGACCTCAGATGTTAAGTCCCATAGTGCTCAGAGCCATTTGAACCATTTGAACAACCGCTCTGGGCCTCACAGTAACACTGCAAATTCAACTTCGGCAAGTCATGACTGAATGCTGACCCCTATTTCGACTGTACAAGAGATGTAATTCTCCCTCTACGTCGATCATGGGGCCTGAAGATGGCACAATGTAACGCTGAAACTGGTTGCACAGATAAAATAAAATTGGAAATTAGGACGGCTGAAGGTGTTTTAATACATTTGCATTGAACAGCAGATGTCCGGCAACTATCTTGTATAAAGATGGACTTACAGATACCTAGGTATGTTCGATGGGAACTCTTGGAAATAATCTGGCCAAGGAAGACGAGCGAAGATCTGCTATTGCGTCTTATTGTTTAAGAACTGAGGAAAAATACATCGAAGAATTCTCCCTCTGCACCTTTGAACGATTGGATAACAGTTGGAGGTGGCGTTAGGGCCATAGGCTATTCACGTTCTGTTCTTCCCTCTCTTTGTCTTGTACTCAACTGAAATGAATAGTACACTTACATTTGAATGAATTTGAGGGATTTCACGCAGTCTAACGATACTCATGCCTTACTGGTCTGAAATATGTAGATGCCTAATCTATCTTAGCGTTAGTCCGCTGGACAAGGTGGGCCGCTGTGACAGAATATGATTGTGTATACACTGGGTACACACTATAACTATATTAAATAGATGCAAAAGGAATTGGAAATATCATAATATCAGAATCACTACAAAATTTTTAAGTTGAACGTAAGGTCAATGGGCAAAGCCAGGATTTACGAAATTTCAATAAAACCTACAATTTGAGAGCCCAAGTACAAAAAAATACATCTTACAAGAGCTGTTATTGGCCAGAATTCAGCCCAACAAGTCGGAAATCAGTGAGTGCTCTATCATCTTTAATAAAATAAGTAGCAATACGAAAAATAAAGTGGTACACTGAAGTACTTAATAACGATGACGTGCGTTAAAACGCAGTTCTCTAAGGCCGTAGATAAAGCAATAAGGAATACTGCGTTAGATGGTTTTATGGAGAGGAATAGTGGAAAAAACTTGAGTAACAGAATAAATATTTCATTTGATTGACGGAAACAGGAAATACGAAAGTGTTGAGTGAAATACATAAGCATAAGTCACTAGGAAATGAAATCAATAGGAAGTGCTGGGAAGTTGAAGCGAAGCGACTGTAAGAGGAATGGGAAGAGACACAAAGGATAGATTTTACTTATGGATAAGTAGAAACAGCTTTCGGTGAAATTAGAAACCTTAAGAATGCACTGGGTGTTTCACTGCGCTGCCCATGTATCTCAAATCTATTTGGCACAATCTTAGGGTGGCGGAAATTCAGTTCATGCATGTTATGGGCATGTGCGCTATGCTGAATAAAGTGGAGATCAAACTTGTAGACTCATTTCTCACTATTCACATTTCCTGTGCGAATGAAAGGTTTTCAGTGTTATATCAATTCACGTACGAGAGACCTACTAGGTGATAGAACTTGGAGCCAGGTTGACACCATGTTTATTGATTTCCAGGAGCCTTTGATACGTTTCCGCAATCATCAATCGATATATATAAAGCAAAGTCGGGTTTGTTACAACACTTATAACTCGAGATCTGCTGGACCAATTTTCATGGTTTTTGATTTGTTGGATTTGTCTCCGCCCCGAATAGCAGAATACATCTTAAAAATAATGAAAAATTGACGAATAAAAATTTTTATGGTTTTTGATTTGTTGGATTTGTCTCCGCCCCGAATAGCAGAATACATCTTAAAAATAATGAAAAATTGACGAATACCTGAAAAATGCGTTTCCCAAAAGTTCTACAGTTTTTGTCAAAATCTGTAAGTAATGATTGACATTTATGCATGCGTTCATAAACTATTTAAAATGGATGAATAAACTATTATGTGTATTTTTTTTAAAAAAAGATTGAAAAATATTACGCGTGCGTTCAGAAATGTGTAATGAATACTTAATCATTTCAATAAATGCTCATTTGTTTATCACATGTCAAACATTTGTTGTCCAATCCTGTCAAATACTGTAACAACTATTCATGTGTGCGTTCAGAAATATATTTTGTGTTAAATGTCTCGAAAGTTCAGGTAGGTACTGTTATACTTGTTTGTTTTAGACATTAATTTGTGTAAATTATTTATTAAATTAATTAAAGATTTATTCTACAGGTTAACAAAAGTGTAAATGTCTTTTCATAGGTTGTCTATGATTTTTCTTGATAAGCTATTGTCTATGTCTCGATTGTTTTATGTGGTTTTGTGCGAGTGCATATTCAGTATTACTATTAATAAAAATGCCGCGTCCTAGAAGATCTAATCTTTCCCAGCGGAGCCGTAATGCAATTAGGCAACGGAATATCGCGTGTCAATTATCTGACGAAGAACGAGAAATTGCCCGAGAAGAGCGCCGCGTTAGGATGGAGCAAAGAAGGGCCTTAATTCGTGCTTCTCAAACACAAGAGTAAAGAGAGGCAGCCCGTGAAACGGCTACATTAGAAACGAGAAAGCGTCGAGCTTATCGTACAGGTGAACAGAGGAATAATCTTCGAAGTGCAAGAAGAAATGGTTCAAGTATTGATTTGAATCGAGCAGCGTTTCGATATGATTGCACCATCGACTACAGCTTGCATCGTTTAGTTTGCATTGGTCCAATGGACGATGTTTGCCAGCATTGTGGCGCATTGAAGTTTGCTGGTGAAACGCCTGGTTTGTGCTGCCTTAGTGGTAAAGTGACATTGCCATTAGTGGTCCCGCCACCAGAGCCATTGCGTTCCCTGCTTTATGGCAAAACACTAGAATCACGACATTTTCTAGCGAACACTCAAAAATACAATGTCTGTTTCCAAATGACTTCATTTGGGGCGGAAATTATCGAAGAACACGGATATAATACGACATTTAAGGTAATTTACGTTAAAAACTTTATTTTCTATGATTGTAAAAAAAAATTTGGAATGTAGTTTGTTAGATTTCTGTATTTGTCTCTAAAATAAAAATGGTATGTTATTATTTGAAAAAAAAAGTGTTTGTAAGTCTAACTATAACTATGGCTTTGAATTTACAGATTCAAGGCCAGATTTGCCATCGCATTGGATCATTGCAACCTATTGAAGGTGCACAGCACAAATTCTTGCAAATATACTTCATGGGCAATATGGAAGAACAACTTGACCGGCGTCAAGGGATCAACACATCTACGAAAAGAGCAATTCTCCAAGATTTGCAGCAAATGCTTCATGAACATCATGCACTGGTCAGGCTGTTCAAGACTGCTTTAGAGCGCATGCCAAGTGATGACTATAAAGTTGTAATCAGAGCAGATAAAAGACCAGCTGGAACACATGAACGCACATTTAATGCTCCAACAATCGATGAAGTGACAATCCTGATTGTTGGTGAAAACTTGGAAACACGTGATATTGTGCTTACACGACGCAATACTGGGCAACTACAAAGAATATATGAGACACACCGTTCATATGACGCGTTACAATACCCGCTGATGTTTTGGCAAGGAGACGATGGATATCACTTTAATATCAAAATGATTAATCCATTGAATGGTAAGATCAATATCATTGTTTTCATTTTAACTTGATCTACATTTTATTCTGTTTTCTTTTGGTACACAAAAAAAGTTGTCACTCCTAATTTAGTAGAGAGTAGCTGTAAGAGTCGTTAACCTATTAGGGGTTCTAAAATACAATTTTTACTGTATTTGTTTCAGGTGAGGAAACTACCAAGAAGGTTAGTTCGATGAATTATTACGCATATCGTTTGATGATTCGTGAAAATTCTGACAATTATTTGTTGCGATTTCGTCGACTGCTTCAACAACACTGCGTTCATATGTACGTTAAAATCGAAACGGAGCGCCTGACTATCATCCGGTTGAATCAAGCTAAATTGCGTTCGGAAGAGTATATTCATTTACGCGATGCAATAAGCACAGAAGGAGATTCAGAAAATGTTGGTCGATTGACTATTTTACTAGCGACATACACAGGTAGCCCGCGTCATATGTATGAATATGCGCAAGATGCAATGACATATGTTCGTCATTATGGTCGGCCAGATCTATTCATTACATTTACGTGTAATCCGAAATGGATGGAAATTATTCAATTGCTGCTTTCCGGACAAACATCAAGTGATCGACACGACATCACCGCACGGGTTTGAAGCAAAAAATTCGGTCACTAATAAATTACATTGTTAAGCAACATGTCTTTGGGATTACTCGATGCTGGATGTATTCAGTCGAATGGCAAAAACGAGGCCTACCGCATGCTCACATTCTAATTTTGTTAGTAGACAGAATTCGGCCAGATCAAATAGATGACATCATATGTGCGGAGATTCCTGCTCCTGAAAGCGATCAAGACCTACATGATGTTGTAATCACGAATATGATTCATGGACCATGTGGCACTATCAACCGCCAATCACCGTGCATGGTCGACGGCAAGTGTTCCAAACGGTATGCGCGAAAATTCACGGCAGAGACCATTACAGGCAACGATGGTTATCCATTGTATCGGCGTCGATCGCCCGATGATAATGGTAGAACTATCACAACTAAAGTGAAAGGAAACGATTTCATAGTTGACAACAGTTGGATTGTTCCATATTCGCCACTTCTTTCCAAAACATTCAAGGCACATTGTAATGTTGAGTATTGCAATTCGGTCAAATCTATTAAATACATTTGCAAATATGTCACGAAAGGGACAAACATCCAATATCAACGATGAAATCACGCGCTATCAAGTTGGTAGATATGTGAACTGCAATGAAGCAATTTGGCGTATATTCTCATTCCCTATTCACGAACGTTATCCCACTGTTGTACATTTGGGGGTGCATCTAGAGAACGGTCAGAGAGTATATTTCACAGCGTCGAATGCTGCTCAACGTGCCGAAACACCTCCAGCGACAACACTGACCAGTTTCTTTGCGATTTGTCAAAACGATCCGTTCGCACGAACGTTGCTTTACTCGGAAATGCCACGTTATTACACTTGGAACGCTACATCGAAGAAATTTCAACGTCGGAAGCAAGGCGATGCAGTTCCTGGTCATCCAGATATGCGTTCTGCTGATGCTCTTGGTCGTATTTACACAGTTCATCCGAAGAATGATGAATGTTTCTATTTGCGGTTGTTGCTGGTACATGTTCGAGGGCCAACATCATTTGAATCACTACGAACTGTTAATGGTATAGTGTGCCCCACATTTCGTGCAGCATGTCAAGAGCTGAATTTGCTTCAAAACGATACTCATTGGGACACGACAATCGCTGAAGCAATTATTTCTGCATCTCCAAGTCAGATACGCACATTATTTGCTATCATCATTTCGACATGCTTCCCATCGAACCCACGTGACCTGTGGAACAAATACAAAGGTAACATGTCAGAAGACATTTTATACCGAATTCGTGTCAGCTCAAGAAATCCCGGTCTTGAGGCGAATGAGGAGATGCATAACCAGGCTTTGCTCTTGATCGAAGATATGTGTTACCTCATGTGCGGCAGTTTGTTAGTTACGTTAGGAATGCCAGCGCCAGATCGGGGAACGAATGACGCATTTAATAGAGAATTGGAACGTGAACGTGAATATGATCCACATGAACTAATCCAATCAGTTCAAACGAGTGTACCACTGTTGAATCCTAAGCAGAAGGAAGTCTATGATACACTGATTAATGCAATTGATGATGGAAATGGTGGCTATTTTTTTTGGATGCCCCCGGTGGAACTGGGAAGACATTCCTCATGTCATTGATTTTGGCCACTGTACGTGCGAGATCCGAAATTGCGGTAGCAATTGCTTCTTCTGGAATAGCGGCCACATTGTTAGACGGATGCCGTACGGCTAACTGAGCGTTAAAATTGCCATTAAACCTTCAAACTACTGAACAACCGACATGTAACATTTCGAAACACTCCGCAATGGCCAAAGTTTTAGTAGCATCAAAAATCATCATATGGGACGAATGCACAATGGCGCACAAACGCGCATTGGAAGCACTAGACCGAACATTAAAAGATCTGCGCAATGACTAGAGATGTTTTGGTGGTTCAATGATTTTATTATCTGGCGATTTCCGACAAACACTACCAGTAATTCCAAGATCTACTGCTGCCGACGAAATAAACGCTTGTCTCAAAGCATCAAATCTGTGGCGATATGTAAACAATCTTCAACTGTCTGTAAATATGAGAGTTGCATTGTTGAACGATCTATCTGCCGATGATTTATCGAAGCAATTGCTGACTATCGGTAATGGCCGTGTTCCTGTTGACGAATCGAGCGGTTTGATTTCATTTCCTCCAAATTTTTTGCAATTTCGTCTCATCAAAAGACGAGCTTATCAACAAAGTATTTCCGGATATCATTGCTAACCACAAAAATACTAAATGGTTAAGTGAGCGAGCAATTTTGGCGGCTAAAAATAAAGATGTAGATGACCTCAATTTTATAATTCAAAATCAAATTGTAGGTACTCTGTATTCATTCTAATCTATCGACTGTGTAACAAACGAAGAAGAAGCCACTAATTATCCAACTGAATTTTTGAACTCGTTGGATGTGCCTGGTTTACTACCGCACAATTTACAACTGAAGGTTGGCTCGGTAGTCATCATGTTTAGAAATTTAAACCAACTAAAACTGTGGAATGGAACGCGTTTGGTGACAAGAAAACTGATGAGCAATGTGAATCACGCGTCGATACTTAAAGGAAAATTTCAAGATGAGGAAGTTCTTATTCCAAGGATTCCGATGATCCCAACAGATATGCCCTTTGAGTTTAAACGAATTCAATTCCCGATTCGTCTTGCCTTCGCCATGACGATCAACAAATCACAGGGCCAATCCTTGACTATTTGTGGCCTCAATCTAGAAAATGCGTGTTTTTCGCATGTTCAATTGTACGTGGAATGCTCACGTGTCAGCAAACCATCCGCATTATTTGTTCTTGAGCCTGACCAAAAAACAAAGAATGTCGTTTACCACAGGGTGCTTGAATGAAAATCCGATTAATGAATTAATCAGAGTGTATCCCAACCTGCACAACATAGTTTTCAATGATTTTTTTCTGACATGTGTTTGAAATACTTAATTATTATTATTTTTTTAATTTTTATTCTCATTCTGTATGTATTCATCATCATTCATCAAAATAAAATACTTTTATATTTCTATCTATATTAATATTATTTTGTATCATTGTATTACGTTCATCAAAGCCTAAATTAGTTCAGCTAAAAGGTAACACGACATTCATTGACTGTTAGGCGGTACGAAGTTCGCCGGGTCAGCTAGTAAATTAATAAATTAATTGCTTATTGGTATCTGAACAGTTGCGTCCTGTAATTTAGAAATTCATACCAGAAAAAATTCGTTAAGTTTGTAAAGTTTATGGCTATATGCTGAGGTCTAACAGATCTAAGTCATTGCGTTGTTTTATCAGGAGAAAGTTATTGAGGCTATGTAATAAAGTATATGGAAACTGTAATGTTGTGCATTATGGGATAAAGTCAGCCAGACAACATATATTCCGCCATGATCACGCTTTGGGTGCATGGTCGATTTGAAACTTCCCCTTTTTAACAATTATACATGACTATGCTTAAACTGACACACAATATTTCTTTAGCGCAACGCAATCTGACTTTCAATAATTCGTACAAAAGAATGGGCCCTGACTAACATTAAACTATACCTTTCACAAATCACTTACCTCACAAAAATCTTCGCTGCTCAAGCTACTGCAATACAGCGAGCGCCACTACTGCCAGCTAAATAAAAGATTCAAACTATGGAAGGCACTAACTACTGATAGGGATAGTTAGCAAATGAAAGATATTAATAGAGAACAAACAATGTATTTACCTTGATATCATCATATATAAATATAGCAGTTCATGACAAATTTCAAAACTCCGCCACCTCTCTCCCCACATCCACCACTGCTGGCGGCTCACCTCCAACTGCGCAACGCTACGTGCTGTTCACAGCCAGCTGCCTAACACTACAATGGCGAGTATTACAACAATGCAAAGCAGCCACAGACTGCACACAGCACAGCCAGTGATTTTCATACAGAGGTGGCGTTACCAATAAAAAAACCTATACAGTCTACTTACATAGCCCCCATGCTCCCCACAAAAAATTTTACAAATTGTTTTGGGCAGTGGCCAATAATGATTTCTATGTAAGTAGACTGTATAGGTTTCTCTACAATTACGCACTAGCAATAAACAAAATCTACACTAATTACACAAACTACAACAAAAAATCAGAAGATTCCAGTGAGGTATCCTCGGCTAAGGGTCGACATATGGAACTTCCCCTTTTTAACAATTATACATGACTGTGCTTAAACTGACACACAATATTTTTTTAGCGCAACGCAATCTGACTTTCAATATTTCGTACAAAAGAATGGGCCCTGACTAACATTAAACTATACCTTTCACAAATCACTTACCTCACAAAAATCTTCGCTGCTCAAGCTACTGCAATACAGCGAGCGCCACTACTGCCAGCTAAATAAAAGATTCAAACTATGGAAGGCACTAACTACTGATAGGGATAGTTAGCAAATGAAAGATATTAATAGAGAACAAACAATGTATTTACCTTGATATCATCATATATAAATATAGCAGTTCATGACAAATTTCAAAACTCCGCCACCTCTCTCCCCACATCCACCACTGCTGGCGGCTCACCTCCAACTGCGCAACGCTACGCGCTGTTCACAGCCAGCTGCCTAACACTACAATGGCGAGTATTACAACAATGCAAAGCAGCCACAGACTGCACACAGCACAGCCAGTGATTTTCATACAGAGGTGGCGTTACCAATAAAAAAAACCTATACAGTCTACTTACAGATTACGTAGAACGACTGAGAAATACGTTTTTCGTCTGCCACTAGCTGTCCAGAGCACGCACCTATTTAGGAAGCGTTACATTTTCTTATCTGCGGTTGACTTGTCTTTGTGGACAGAGACTCCTTAACGGTTTGAGACGAAGGAGTGGAGGCAGTCTGACTGTGAATACGCATGGATGAAGGCAAAAACAGTGCGTGAGGGCGTTTCACTATATTTAGACTGTGTGTCGCTATTTTCACAGTGCTTTCGATAAAGTGTGGAATACGTTGAACAATTGTATTAAAAAATAATTCATAATCACTGCCAATAGCTCACCGGACAATTAAAATCTAGTGTCCCTCATTGCAGTCAAGGTGAGTGTTACCGAATACCTACGAATGTACAGCACCTTCTGTATAACTGACACACCTATGGAAGACACATGGCGAGTGGACAGTGGCTGAACAGTATATGTTTAACTACAACGCCCATGTGAAATGCCTGGCTGTTACGATCAGTCCACACCATGATGTTTTCAGCAGTGGAGATTTTCAATGTTGTCCTTCATGCAGAAATATCGTTAAAAGAAAGAGCGAGAGAGAGAAAGTTCAAGAGAACCGTAGGTATTCACAATATATTGCATGAGTTGTGGTGTGGTGCAACGGTTAGACTCCCTAAACGCTGTGCTATGGGTTGCTAGTTTGGTCCTCCTGACGCTAATTATTTAGCTTCCATAATTTCTGGAAAGTTTGTGAAGTACCTTATGTTTGTACATTTGAACACTCGAATATTCGATGTTTGTATAAATTCCGGCATTGTGGAATATTCGACGTTTCTTCATCCATGAGGTAGGATCTCTTTTGGCTGTGGGTTATTGTCAATAACAAACCTGCTTTCAATTCTAAGTGGTGAACTTCATTGATGACTCTGCCTTCGGATTTGGTACTGACTTGATTTAGGCATGACACTGAAAGATCAATATATTCGAGAGACAGGTGGATTCTAGAAGAGCGCTAAGTCAGCTGCATATTAGGCACCCATCACGGTTTTCCAGAGATGCTAGTCAGGACCCAACACAATGGCCGAAAGTATTCCACGGGGTCACCAGAGTCAAATTGGATGACATGATGTGTCAGGCAAATATGTACTCTTACTTGGACGACACAGACTAATAACGTTTCGAGAACGACGATGGGAAGCTCAGTAGGTGGGAACAATTCAAGGCTGAACGAATTGTCCCTACGCCACACCGTGATCTTAACACGACAGAAGTGGACAAAATCTCACACTTGATGAAAGGAGTCGCAGAAGACGCGCACTTCTGGCAGTGGATGTCACAACGACAGAGGAATTTATCAAGTAGTACCCGCTACTCGAGGAAATACAACAGAAAAAAGTCGGACAAAATACTTGTTACCTAGTGCCGATGTGGTCCCTAAGGCAGTTATGGAAAATCACCATGAAATCATATGTCTTATATGCCTGTCATGAAGAGAACAGATGCAAAAGTGTACGGCAGCTAAAGTACCGAGTATAAAAGAGATAGCAGAATTGAATTTCAACCACGTACTTCAGCAGCTAAAAGAGAATGTTGTTGGATACCTGTACCGGTCTTTAAAACCTGCCTGCCATACCAGCGGAACTCGCTAGGAAAAATGGACTCGGCCAGCTCAATCCTACGCCATAGCCGTCAAATGAAAACCCATTACCCCGACTAATGCAGGTATAACCAAGCCCTACGCGAAAGTAGATCGCTCCACAGAAGAAAATATATTTGCAGGAAAGACGACAACACGCCCGTGGTTTCCACTGTGAATGCAATCGACCCGTTGTACGCAACTTCACAGAAAGAATCTGAGTTCTCGACGACTACCACGCTGCCTGACGTAAACTATTGCCATATTTCTATTCACGCTAGTCAGCTGCAGGCGATTATGGTTGACTTCTGGGATAAAGCCGATCACCATACTCTGGGAGAGGTCGCTCCGCAACACGACGTAGCCTTTTCCCCTCGCCCTACGCAGATAACAGCCAATCGTCTAGCCAAAATTTCAGGAGAACTAAAGGAAGCTTTCTTCTAAGAATGTATGGCTGCCGTGGCTGTAAATTCCCCATGAACGACAGTGAGCAAGATGTCAGGAAATCACATTGAAGTCGTCATCGACGGCCAACTTGTCAAGACAGTAGTCGGCCCAAGGACTTCATTTCCTGTAATATCGGATGTTTTTCGTTGTCGGATAAAGAAGACTATGTTCTATGACACGAAAACTGTTGTGCTGAAAGTCGTAAAATGGAAATACGTCCAGCCGACAGAACTAACTATCAATGGCGGAATGCAGCCTTGGGATTTGTCGTTTTATCAGAACGTAGTCATAACGTGTTCTCTGATGGGACATCTCGCACTCACCGTAAGCAGTGGACGACTATGGAAGATCAGAGTGCTAGAATAACGGAGCTATTCCAACAAGCAGACGTAACAAGAAATGCTCTGGGCGGTTGCTTAACGCCAAAGCCATTCTTATCTCATCATCATCAACGAGACAAGTTGCCGCCTTCAGTGGGGATGCTCTATTGAACCATACATCTTTTGTCGATTGCAAAACGCTACTCGCGCTAACAAGAGATCTGAATGGCAGCGATTATCATAAGCAGTGATATGAAACTTTCTGGCAGATTAAAACTGTGTGCCGGACTGAAACTCAAACCTTGGACATTTGCCTTTTGGGGGCAAGTACTCTACTGTCTGAACTACCCAAACACGCCCCGTGACCGGTCCTCACAGCGAAAGGCAAAGGGCCCTAGTTCGAGTCTGGGTTCGGCACTCAGTTTTAACCTGCTAGGAAGTTTCATATCAGCGCACACTCCGCTGCAGAGCGAAGATTTCATTCTGGAATCATAAGAGTTATAGATGGTCAAGTCCAACTTTGGATCAGCAACTGAGACGAGAGGCTACAATGCATTCCTCAATGTATACGTGTAAGGAAAGCCGAAATATTCTAGAAAGGGCATCTGTATGACATCGAAGAACCGTGCACTGCAACCACCAAGAAACTCCAGGAAACGAAGCTATCGTCGAACTACTAATAGTATTTAGCCTGATCGAGGAACAAAGTTGGCGAGTGACAGCGGTTATGCGTCAATTGTCTGATGCTTCCAAATCAGTAGTAGAGAAAGACAGACCAAGCATTCTGTGGGAAATCAGCATATCGACACTGGGGACGATACACTTGTAAGACGTGTATATTTCTATCGTCTATTGTCAAACCACAATTTATGAAAGATGTTTATATTTTATTAATACGATTAGGTAGGAATAATTAATATTTGTGATGTTGGAAATAACTGTGGTAGCAGGGAATGTCTGCACCAAAGTATTGTTTGCAAGAGGGACCGCAAATTGATAAAACTTTAAAAAGGGCGGGAGAGACCCCGTATGGATACATTTTAAGAAAAGAGCGGGAAAGACCGCGCATTGACACATTTTTAATGGTAGCAGGGATTGTCTGCACCAGAAAGCATTGTTGGCAGGAGAGACCGCACTTTAGCGTTCGTAGGAAGTCAGTAGTAAGCGAGATGTGAAGCGAGTTGGTAACAGGTCTGAAGCGAGAGGTTGAGAGGAGCAGTGTGCCTGCCAGCCGCCAGCTGTGATTTACAAGAGATTATAAACGGATGTACAGAGACATCAGCTAACTATTATCATAAGAGAAACTAATATTATTGAATTATTTTCTTTGCGAAACTCAAGACTACTGAAGGTATGTTTGCGCAATGCTAGTTGTAAGATTATTGTAAAAAGTAAGTCCCATTTGAACGTTTGTAAAACCATTTCATTACCAGCAGTAAATATTTGAAGAAACGTTTCCAGAATATAATTAATTTTTGCCAGCAATGTTGCATTACTGATTATAATCCATCCCAAAAACCAACAACGTAAAAGATTAGAAAAATTTTATTGATGTCAAGAAAAAGTTTAACAATGAATTACGTAACTTCAGTCAAATTAATTAATGAATGACGTCAGCTTTGCTACTAAAGAATAACGTCAGCTTTGGTAATAAATACAGCCACTTCTTATGAAAGCCCACCAGCAGCTAATAGAGTATAGTAAAACAGATTAAGTACATTCATGTCACAGTTCGTTGTAGCAGTCAGATGGCGATCCAGTAACAGTAAAAAAGGTAAGGAACAGTTTTGGGTTATTGCAGGTAACGAATGAGGGCCACACATTCTATGTTTCGTCGAAATAATCAGAAAATAACTTTTAATAGGCAGCATTTAAATTTGTATGCGAAGATTAAGAAAGAGAATTAGTTTCAAAGGGATGATTTCATTTGTTATTATTAAGCAAGAGGAAGAAATCCAAAGGGAAGGTTTCATTAGCTTATTGTAGAAGGGAAGGGAGAAACAAAAGACATATAGAGGAAAAGGGAAGATTGCTGTTCAAAAAAGAGATATAGAGGAGACGGGAAGGTTTCACAATCACTAAGAGTGGCTTTTGCTGAATGATGGATAATCCAGAAAAAAAAGGAGAAGACGCTGCAACACGATGCCATTGAACCGTCGGTGTGTCCTTGGTCCTTTGCTGCGGTTCTTGTGAAGAAGGAGGATGGCGCTTCTGCATCGACCACTGACAACAAAATCAGAAAGAAATGCGTCTACTCATTGTTGTGCAATGACGAACTTTAGAATTCTTGAAAGGAGCAAAGCTTTTTCTCGAATGCGGTCATGCAGACAGGCTACTGGTGAATCGAGGTTGAAGAGGCTGACCAGGAAAAGACTGGTTTCGTGCCTCCATGTATTGATATATTAAACAATTTGCAGTTGTGAGCTCAGCAGCCGTGTATGCAATTATATAAAGCGTAATAATCCGCCAACCCGATGCATATATTTTTTTTAAAAACACATTAACGAGGTTTCCATAGTTCTAAGACTATCTTCATCAGAATGGTAAAAGTTACATGAAATCAGATAACAACTTAAAAATTTCAGCAACAGTGCTCTCGTCATATGACATGTTTGTGTTCCCTGAGTCAAGAGTAAAAATCATGATAAAAAAAGACAGGAAGTTATCACACAATGATAAAACCATGGTTCCAAGTGGCGGCGCACGTTAACTGCTGTAACTGGCTGAGACCGACACATACACAGCGCAAGAAACATCAGACTAAACTCTATGTTTTCAAAGGTATACCGTTTGGCCTATGCAATTCTCCAGCCACCTTCGAACGTATGATGGACAACCTAGACGCCATGTCTTTGGTATCCAAATGACTCTGTTTATATTTAATACATTTTAAGAACATCTGATCCACCTGACAACCATGTTAAAGTGTATTCTGACTGTAGGTCACAGCCTGAATCCGAAAAAGTGCCTCCTCGTAGTCCAAGAGATAAAAGTCTTGGGGCACCTACCAAACGGCGACGCATCCCGTCCCCATCCAGAGGAAATAATACCAGTCACATATTTTCCAAGTCCTCGACACATTTACGACGTGAAAAGTTTTCCCAGAACTTGCTCGTGCTATCAGCTATCTATAGACGACTTCGGTACAATGGCACGTTCCTTACTCCATGTACTCCATATGAAGACCTACTACATCTGAGAGGCGTAGGTGGACGATGGGAACTGCAAGGAAACGACCCACTCGACGATTGCGGAGCTTTGATGGGAGGGGCTATCTTCGATGCCCATCATACTGAAGAGGCTGTTACAGCATTTCCAGAACACGAGGATCTGCCAGGCCCGCCTTACAGAGGTTCTCTGGCATGAACTAGATCCATGCTACTGTAGTCAGCTCCAGTAAAAACTTCTGAAACACAGGGATGCTCTTTGTCCAGTAGAGGGAGCAGTGCTAAGAGCTGTCGTCGATGCAGTGTGATGTAGTGGTCAGGGCTGTCGACTAGTGTGCTGCGGGTCGCAGTTCAAACCAATCAGGAATAGATATAACCATCAGTTCTCTATTTCCTGAAATATCTTATTTTCGTAACTTTTGTATAATCTGAAATGTATGATGTTTGTATAAACAGCTGCACCCTCCTTCCAGAACATCTCTTGTGTTCTCT
This sequence comes from Schistocerca serialis cubense, assembly GCF_023864345.2. NCBI lineage: Eukaryota > Metazoa > Arthropoda > Insecta > Orthoptera > Acrididae > Schistocerca > Schistocerca serialis. The sequence goes on from NC_064642.1 coordinate 590,592,418, forward strand.
CTGAACGTTGGTGTCAGTAATAAACGTTACTGAACTTGATTGACGACCCTGCCTTTGGAATTTTATTTGGCTCTGGTTTAGATGCAACAATATGTAAGTGATATGGCTGGTAAAGTGTGACTCACTACGAGGCAGTTCATAACCAGTAAGTTGTATAAAAGAAGCCCACGTCAATACAGTAATGTTATGAAATGAAGGAACGCTTGAGGAGATAAATACTTACAAGGGAAACTCCCGATCGCATCCCACTCAGACTGAGTGGTAAAATTACCCAGTGGACAGCCTGTCAGAAACAGAACACAGATCAAGCATGAAAACAGAAAGATGGTGTACTGAACTGTGAAAAAACAGAAAAATAGAAATAGTGAACGGTCCAAGCTAAATAATGAGCGGACATCACCACCAGCGGCGTCTTGGTTGAGTAGTCACTGTGCTCGACTGTCAAGCGGACGAACCTTGTTCAAAATTCAGTCGTGCTATTTATTCATTTATTTTCACAACGTTATGAACTGTTCTCTTTCTGAAGTCTTATCAGTTGTCATACTATAAACTGGTCATAGAATAAGATTCATGTGTTAAGAATACATTACCGTCGGAATTAAACGCTGTGAATAGTAATAGCAGGCGAGATACTACATAGGCGTCTCATAGAAATGAAAATAACAAAAAAGCGGGTGTAAACTATGTTACATGAAAGGAATTCAAGAGTCAAAACTTTCAAAGGGGAACGCAACTTGAAGAACGTTACAAACATGTGTTTTGACAGAGCGCAGAGAAACTTTGTGACTCTGAAACTGTTGCCTTCATTTGTTGCAGCTTATGTGGCAAATTATTATACTTTCATCATTTCATTGGAAGTGATCGCGATCACATTTATATGCTGAAGGGGCAAAGAAACTGGAATAGGCATGCGTATTCAAATACAGAGATATGTAAACCGGCAGAAAACGGCGCTGCGGTGGGCAAGTGGCTGGCGCAGTTGTTAGATCGTTTACTGCTTCTACTGGCTGGTTAACAAGATTTAAGTGAGTTTGAACATGGTGTTACAGTCGGCGCACGAGCGACGGACACAGCATCTCGTATGTAGCGACGAAGTGGGAATTTTCCCGTACTATCATTTTTACGAGTGTACCGTGAATATTAAGAATCCGGTAAGATTTCAAATCTCCGACATCGCTGCGGCCGCAAAAAGATCCTGCAAGAACAGGACTAACGACGACTGAAGAGATTCGTTCAACGTAACAGAAGTGCAGCTCTTCCACAAATTTCTGCAGATTTCAATGCTGGGCCATCAACAAGTGTCAGCGTGCGAACCATTCAACGAAACATCATCGATGACCTCACGACACAGAGGTTTACACCTCGCCTGGGCCCGTCAACACCGACATTGAGCTATTGATGACTGGAAATTTGTTGCCTGGTCGGACGAGTTTCGTTTCAAGTTGTATCGAGCGGATGTACGCGTTCGGGTATGGAGACATCCTCATGAATCCATGGACCTTGCATGTCAGCAGGGGACTATTCAAGCTGTAGGAAGCTCCGTAATGATGTGGGGCGTGTGGAGTAGGAGTGATATAGGACCTCCGATGCGTCTAGATACTACTATCAAAGGTGACACGTAAGTATGCATCCTGTCTGATCACCTACATCCATTCATGTCCGTAATGCATTCCGAGGCACTTTGGCAATTCCAGCAGACAATGCAACACCTCAGACGTCCAGAATTGCTACAGAGTGGCTCCAGGAACATTAATCTGAGTTTAAACACTTCCGCTGGCCACCAAACTCCCCAGTCATGAGCATTATTGAGCATATGTGGGATGCCTTGCAATATGATGTGGAGAAGAGACCTCTCCCCCTGTCTTACGGATTTTTGGACAGCCCTGCAGGATTCATGGCGTCAGTTCCCTCCAGCACTATTTGAGACATTAGTCGAGTTCATGTCATGTTGTGCTGCGGTACTTCTGCGTGCTCACGGGGGTCCTAAACGATATTAGGCAAGTGTGCCAGTTTCTTTGGCTCTTTAATGTACGAAAACCTCAGTCGGACAAGGAGGCATATCACACTTACTTACCAGCGAAAAGATTAGGTGCTTCGGAAAGAGATTCATATCATAAGACAAACGTATTGTCAGTAATGCCATTGTAGACGCTTTTCTCTTGTCATTAAATGTTTGTAGTTCCTATTCGAAAGCAATTTCCTTGCGGCTTCTAATAGAGAAGTTGCACAGAATCACCTGTCAACGTCGGATAAGATACAGGAACTGCGTCTGCTCTTTCCTGTTGGGACCACATGTGCAGTGATTCATCCACCTTTGAGTAAACTGAAGGTTTCAGGCACTGAGCCTCTGACGGTTCGGCTTTTCTGTCAGTTTTTGTTACAAAATAGAAGAGCTTTCCTTCATTTTCTTTTAATATCTGTCAGTGTTTGTATTCCTGTCGCATAATCCTGAAAACACTCAAGTGCAAATTCGCTAGCTTCGAATACTTACGTAACACAAGTGCGTATTCTGTCATTTTCCTAATACATGTAAACCAGCAGTAACTTCACCAATCACAAAAAATGTGTTACACGTTAACATTTATCGCAATTGAGTCACTTTGAAACGGCATTATCATTGAGCTCTGCCACAGGTTTAGAAATCTACAATCAGCAGCGCATTTCTTCTAATGATGTTGAACTGTATGCTCTTATTCCGCATTAGCACCAAGTAAGGATGCTGCAGAGAATCAAATGGCTCTGAGCACTATGGGACTCAACTGCTGAGGTTATTAGTCCCCTAGAACTTAGAACTAGTTAAACCTAACTAACCTAAGGACATCACAAACATCCATGCCCGAGGCAGGATTCGAACCTGCGACCGTAGCGGTCTTGCGGTTCCAGACTGCAGCGCCTTTAGCCGCACGGCCACTTCGGCCGGCCTGCAGAGAATCGTCCCAGAAGGAAACACAATTCACTGACTTCAAGTGAGTTGGAAATTAACAAACACTAGCTCCTAGGTGAGCCGGTGTGTTTCTGGCGCCAGGCGATATCGATTCTTACTTCCATCTTTGATTGTTGTCCCTGTGCCTTGTTCTCTTTGCGTCTTTGAGGCAGCCTATTTATGGTGACGCGCGTGTGCAAGTGAGGGAGAGTGGGTCCGCGCATGAGTCAGTCTGTGACGTGACGAGTCTTCGATGTTGTCGTTGTGGGGAGTTGGCGACACCATGTCACGTGGCATGGCCGTATGCCGTGGGGACCAGTTGAGTTGGAGCAAAGAAGCATGGGCCGCTGCCGGAAAGTATGAAAGTTGTATTGACACGGCTGGCCAGTGGCGACCAGGATTTGCTAATACCTGGAGAGCTATGTGGATTGATGTCGTGTGAATTTCACATGTAGAAAACATTAATCGCCAAGCTTTCGTGGTGGGTGCCTCCTTCTATATATAGTGACTATTATTGTGTACTTAAGGACTGTTGACTGTTGCAGTTGCTCGTGCTAGTGGCCAGCAAAACATTCACAGCAGTGGTGGCGAGGAGAGTTATGTTCTGGAACGGCCATGAAATTATGTTACTTAAGTGGTTACAAATAGCCACTCACATTTGAAAGTTTGGATTTGGTGCTTAGTGGCACGATGAAGGTATCTGGTTCACTTGAACGTCATTTCTTAATTTAGTTACAGATTTAGAATTTTCTGGTTTTACGAATTAATGGTAGTAGTTGTTTCTTAATGATTTCTGTGTGTATGGAAGGCAAGTGGCAATGATAAATATAGGTTACACTGTGTTTTGTGGTCGGATGGAGCCCGTGTGTATTTTGGTCTGTCCGCAGCTCGTGGTCGTGCGGTAGCGTTCTCGCTTCCCGCGCCCGGGTTCCTGTGTTCGATTCCCTTCGGGGTCAGTGATTTTCTCTGCCTCGTGATGACTGGGTGTTGTGTGATGTCCTTAGGTTTGTTAGGTTTAAGTAGTTCTAAGTTCTAGGGGACTGATGACCATAGATGTTAAGTCCCATAGTGCTCAGAGCCATTTTTATATTTTGGTCTGTGGCCTTAGGAGCCGTGTTTACTGCATTAGTGACCTATCGAAGTCTCATTAGTTTTCTAAGGTTGACTGTCACGTTAGGTACTGCACGTTTGATTTATGTGGTATCAGCCATTCAGCAAAGACAGATCATCTTGTAAGGTGGACCTTAAGTCATTTGGTGTGGACTGACACATCTCGTCACGTAGTATCTAGATGTTTTTTTTTTTTTTTTGGATCAGTGGAAACTAAGCTCCTTAATTCTGTTCATTGGTTAACTTGTAATATGTTTATATTAAGATATTGCTTTCCTATACATATATTTCCGTAACTGGTAAGTACTACAGTGTGTCTGCCGCTCATGTTTTCCTGTTTTCAGAAACGTGTATAGTGGTCGACGCGAGCAAACCTCGCCCCGCGAGCTTGCAGTGTGACGGAAACCTCAGGATTTGAACTCTGGGCCGTTCAGACCCCGCTAACGCGCGATTTCCCCATTCCATTCAACGAGAGGCTTGTTTTAGGCAGAAGATTTCCTACTGCCCAAAGTTAATACTACCCTTCAGATCAGATAGCATCAAATTAATTTTACCTTTACAGTAAGTGTAAAACTGAGTAAGTAAGGCGATATCCGACATTGTAAACATCTATTATTTTGGTTGCTGTTACCGGCACGTAAATGGTCCGTTGTCACAAGTGTGACGGTTAATATTGTAAATACTAATTGTGGATAGAGCCTTGATATGCAAATGTTGTTAATTGATTATTACTGCTGATGAATTCATGTGTATGTGTAATCAATAGAGAAGTGTTGCAACTACAAACTGGTTGTGTTACTGGTATACAAGGGTAGAGTGTGCAATCGCCACACCGCTAGGCAAAATTATAGACAGCATTTCGTCGACAGACGCGTTAAAAGGGAAGCGTCATCGCATTTACCGGCAGATGAAATGAGAAAAACGAAAAACAATGTTTCGGATTGTATCGCCTTCTAGCGTTAAAGCACGAGTCACGTGCATAGTAGTGTATCCCTACGGAAACATTCTTTCTATTTACAATGGATAATTTACCAACAGAAGAAAATGACCACAAGTCAGATGGTCGGATTCCTTCAGTTATTATTTGGGCTAGTCTTTAATAACGTAGGGTGAAACACAGTCTAGTGACACTTTTATTTCGTTTTAACAACATTTTAAGCTAAACATCTCGTGGTCTAAGGGAATAGGTTTCCCTTTGCGAGTGTCGATTGTACTGTTTAGCACACCTCTGCCATTATAGTCCGAACTCTAGTGATGCACAGAGAAAGGTGACATCCTGTACAAATCATACAAATTAATTTATGGGAAGTGATAATGTCGTGCAAATGGAAACGACTTACTGAAATGATACTTAAGAGGTTTAGTCCATTTTCAGACGAAAATATAGATACCACTCCATGCCTATAGATATATCAATGAGAGGGGGCATCACCTGTCTATAACATAAACATGTGGTCTCTTTAAAAATCATGTTTATCATCGTAAACATCGACACATGAACTAGCCACTGATAAGAGGGAATAAAAATTTTACAACTGGACATTGGCGCAAGTAGGTGGGCATGATAAAAGCATAATTACGAGAGTATTTAGCGGATACGACCAGTGACTGAAAGAATGGTTAATTGATTGCCGGAAGAACACGAAAAAGTAGTTATTAAAACAGAAAACTCTCCAAAATGCATAATGAAAGCAATAAACTGGCTGCGAAATGTTAAAACTTGAAAAGTGGATCCTGAATGGCGTACAGCGCTGATCTATTTACCAAGCTCCTGTAGCGTAAATGCTGCACTGTGGGGACTCAAGTTCAGCTCTCTCACTCTAATCAATGCTCAAGTGGAATCATCCTTCTCTACGATGGCAAGACTGGTCTCAACGGGCGTCTTTACGCTTCCATTCCGAGCACCGAGTAATAACTTCTCTAGCTTATTAGCAAGGGCTTACTCCTCAATCTCCTTGCACCAAGTGGGTACTCTACGATTTTCTAGCAGCGAGTGTACTCAACCTTATCCCTCTGAAATTCCGCTGGTCGTGTCATAGCAAGAATCTCGCCACCCAAAAGGAGCAGACATTTGGACTTCAGTCGAGCAACATTTAATAATCTGGTTAAACAAATTCTTGATCTTGCACTTTTCTTTATTAATAACCGATAGTTCTGTGGCATGAAAAAGGAGCCAGTAGACTTCTCCCACTCCATCGCACGATTCTGTAGCTGGCAAATGTGAAAGCGCCAAAGCTCCAATGCAGACACGCGAGGATAAGAGCGAGCTTTACGGAAAATAACACAACGAATCAATGGAAACATTTGCTTCAGATGTTTGAAGAGAACGTTATTAATTAGCGCGGCTGCTGTAGGGACGATGGTTGTCACACTAGCCTCTAGAAAGTTATCCCTATAAAATAATTCTTCGAACAATGCAGCTTTTATCTTTGGCAAATACCATCCAGAGTTCGTGTGGTGGAGGGGAGTGGGCAGAACACTAATGCTGTAGCGGTAACCAGCAGCTGAAATTCAGCGCTGGGATAACAAGTTTACCAACCTTTTCTTTCCTTCTAAGGAAACTCTTATTACATTTTCCCAGCAGTGCATAGGCTCTCAATTCTGTAGCCCGTTACTAGAATAAAAAAGAAGTGAAAGAACGAGATAAACAAGACGGTCACTGGTGGCACTGAATATGGTCTGCAATTACAAAGCCGCTAAATACAACGACTACATTGGTCAAGGGAATGAGTATATAATATTCTGAAATATGTTGCCTGACATATTAAGTTCACTGGGTGGCATATCGAGTATCTGAAGGAGTCTTAAGGTGAGTCTGAGGGTGTCTTATTGTTCGTAAAGTAATAATTCGAAATGAGAGGTGTGTATAAAAAACGACTCAACGCTGAGTTATAAAAAAAGGGCGAAAATAATGGAAATTTCTTTTATTTATATTTATCTTGAAACGTGTTTCGTGTTACTGTATGCTAGAGAAGATCTGAGCCTTCGCACAGTATCGCATGCTCTGGGACCAGCAAAAATAATGTGGATACGTTGGAAGCCGCGAAGAATTGTCAGGGAATACTGTGAGGTAACATACATATCAAACCGCTGATTATGAAGAATGAAAGTTAAGACTGTATCGTAATAAAGTCAGTTATTGCTCTCTATTTGAACTGGGCTAACGAATTTTGGTTGTGCCAGGCTATAATCATTTTATATGACGACTTTTCTCTTTGCTGCGCAGAGTACGCTGATTTTAAAACTTCGTGGCAGACCAAAACGGTGTGCTGTAGCACAACTCGAAAATGAGACCATTTCCGTTGGCGGATAAGCAGTCTACCGAATTAGCTACGCATCCACGTCTCACTATCCGCCAGTGTCTCTCTTGCACTTTCCAGGCTTCGTGGAAGTTCCGCTGCTTACACAGTTGGACTAGCACTCCTCGAAGAACGTATAAAGCGGAGTAATTACTTGGCCACATGCTAGGGGATTGTTTCCAGAACGAATTTTCACTCTGCAGCGGAATTTATGCTAGTTTGAAACTTTCTGCCTTTCTCCACAACTGAGTATCATTTCTAGCTTCTCTTCGTTGGTGTACACTGTACTCATACAAACCTTCAACCGAAGACGGTTGACTGATGGAAAGTATACCTTTGCGTTACTTTACAGTTGTTAGCTGTAATTTCCTGCAAGAGGACAAGCTGCATTTCGTCGGGTACAAGCACTTAATGCTATTACACGAGACTCGAAGTAAGTTTAGTCTTACGTTTTTCATAACATCGTAATTAAGGGAACTGTACGCTGGAACGATTTTGGACGTGTGTTGAAGAGAGGAAGTAAATTGTAAATAATAATAAAATGTAGGGTGCTATTTAAAATTGATGTAATACTGTTGATATGCTCGTAACGAGCAAAGGATACATGAAAGGGAATGACCAGACTTCCCTTCCCTTTGCTTTGGCAAGTGATTGTTCATGCGCTGGCTTATCTGCTGTCTCTATTCTTCAGAGAATTTCTTCTTCTTTTCCGTCACCTGTGCGTTTCCTCTATCTGAAACCCCTTTCTCAGTAGTAATTCTGTATGAGGTCTTGTCCAGTACATGGTCCTGGGTACTCCCAAACTGTGTTAAGTTTGATACAATTTTGTCAGTGTACCTAGTATAACTCGTATCTACCTGAGTGCATGCGTTTTCCATAGCAGTAGAACTTCGGTGTCTTCCGCATATGATATCAATCAGGAGATAAACGTGTCACGTTTTGATATACCTCCATATTTCTCCTACACACGGAGAGACGTCGTGGGTCGGACAATAGAGCTCAGTGACTTCGAACGTGGACTAGACACTGGATGTCACCTGAGTAGCAAAACCATCACCGATATTTCAACACTTCTAAAGGTGCCCACGTTGACTGTTGGTGATATGATAGTGAAGTGGAAAGGCGAACGAACAATCATAGCTAAATGGAGATCAGACTGACCTCACCCACAGAAGGACTGTCAACGTCGAGCATTCCGGAGGATGGTTGTAAAAAGACGTATTAAATGCGTGACCGAAATCTCTCGTGAGTTTAAGGTGCTAACAGCAATCCAATTAGCACAGTTCCTGGGCGCAGGCAGTCTAAAAGAGTGGGTTACAATGGACGAACAGCTCCTCATAAGGCACACATTTCTGTAATCACACCCTAGTGACTCGAGATGGGGTAAAAAGAGCGACGCAGATGGACAATGGATTACTGAAAGCGAGTGACTTCGAATGCTGAATCACCCTATATCCTGCGCCATTCCGATGGAAGGGTCGGGCTTAAGCGAATGCCTGGCGAACTTTACCTCTCATCGTGAGTAGTCTCAACAGTGAAGCACGGTGGAGGTCGTGTTACGGTATGAGGGTGTTTCTCTTGGTGAGAGTGTGGTCGCCTTATTGTGCTTAAGATAACATGGACGTAAAGCTTAGGTGCTATGTTGCAGTAGTTTACCTGTATGCCAAAGTTCTCTCAAGTTCCGGAAAGGCTGCCAGTTTTGTCGAGCGACCAATTTAAAACATTGTTTCTAGGTAGTTGTGACAGTTGGAACTGCAATGGCAATTTGCAATAACTGCAGCTTTCGGACCACAGACACCCTTATTGTGCCACTGAAGTGATCTTCGACGCTCTGCTAGCGCCTGCCATCACTAGACAGAAACTCTCTGGCTCGCTTTCAATTTGTCAGGTTTTATTTTTAAATCCGTGTGTGTTCCGTAATTTCTTATTGACCGAACGCTGTCTTCCGGCCCCTTAAGGAATGATTCAGTATAGTAACAGTACATTGCAACTCTTTTCAGCGTTTCCTAATTTATTAAACGTATGAGCTTTTTCTCTGGGTATGTATGGATCCCGGTGAAACAGTATAGCGGTCCAATTGAGACTGCAGTAGGCACTTATTTAACTAGAGTTGCGCTGTCCCCTCCCTTATTTTAAACATGTTCGCCCACAATTGCTGTAATCGAGAATGAGCCCAAGGGAAATTAAGCATGCAGTAGGAAAAGATTATGATGCTTTAGGCAACAGCGAGGACAGCGAGATGGTATAGTGAGGCGCTTATTTCAACCCATGCTGGTGGACACAGGCCATTATTTTCTCTAATGCGACTGCTCATCAATGTGATGCTCTGTGAAAGCGAAGTTTGTAGGTTGGCAAAGCAATATGTCGGTAACTGCGTGATACACCGAGAAGAGATTCTTAGTTTCAGAAAATCTCGATCATACATATCAAATGCTCGACAGTAAACAGAAGATCATGAACAGTTTTTTGTTCGGCTGTTTTCAAGCACAGGAAATAGGAAACGTTTGGCTAAATTCATTCTTTTCTTTTTTAAACTAAATATTTCTTTGTATCTTTGACAACTTTTTTCCGTAAGATTACCACCGTTTTGAGTAACTACGGTGAGATTTAGGCTTATGTTCTTCCAGTAGCTGCTATTCTGTGCCGTATTGGTCACAATGTCGATAGCTGGGCGGGCACGGTGTTCCCCTGCCGTATATACGCCTCTGCCATACAATGCAGTACTGCGGGTCAAGCACGCTTCTCGGCGAAGCATTCAGCTGGGGCATTCCAAGTTGCCATGTTTCATGCGAAGTGGTGTTATCGCTGGAACGCTCCAGAACGATGCCGCATTGTGTAAAAACGCTTATAGCATCTCGTAATACTATTCCATATACGAAGAATGCTACGATCGTTAGATATGGTGTGGTAGTACGCCAAGTTTGCTATACGAAGCAATAACAGATGACAGCCACACACGAAGGGAAACAGTTCCACTTCACAAAAGTGGAGCACTAGCTTGGCCCCATTACATACGAGTATTTTATTCTAAATGCACTCCTACACGCGAGCAACAAATAGAAAGGACCAGATCTATGGCACTCTAAGGCTAATTCAACGGTGAAACGATTGAGACGTTATTTCGATCAGAGTTTTACATTTATACCTTGTATACATACATATACGTCGTGCAATAGCGGTAAAGGAATCGAATTTGTTATCGCCCTTCAGAATCGCATAAGGTGTTTATTACAACTTTATGTTCGATTTTGTAAAATATTTGATAATGTGATAATTACATCGGATCACTGTCTTTTCTACAGATATGGTAATTCAGACCACATGCTAATCAGTCAGTGTTCGGAGCTTGACTAATAAAGAGGAAGTGGCGAAACAGTTCATGTGAGGACATGTAAATTTGACATCTTATACAACGTTCCAAACACTGGCGCTTTAGGATAACTCTGAATCGAGCACCATCGAAAACATAACACGTATTTGCATGTTGCATTCTATTCGGATTTGTCTTACCACGTGACCTTTTAAACATCGTGTATCATTATAAGCAACATGGACGTATTTATCTACGCATTATCATTTGATACATGTTATCTCATTTTACTTGTAAATTGCCTGATGAGTCTGATATAAAGAATTTCGTATTCAAAAAATACGCCGCGTAAATCAACTGTAAACTAAAGCGTACTATCATGCTCCAATATTCCTAACTACCCGCTTAAGGCCATTTACTGTCTGATGCTGCATCGATCTCTTCCTCGATTTTCACGGTCTAATTTTGTTTTTGGATGGTAGTAGCGTAATTTTACTGATAATCTTTCAGGGGCCACATTTGCAAATGTTCATTCCAACTTACGTTCTTCCAGTTTTTCATTAACGCTGTATATGTTTAGTATACCGTATATCTACGTAATATAAATATGTTTTGTCAGTTCCTTTACATTTCTCGTCACTTTTTAAAAATCTCACCCAAGTAATCTGGATATGTATTTCCAGTTTCTTTTTATGAGAAATTATTCGCTTCTGGCTCCCAACATAAAAGGTAGCTAGAAGTGAACCCCCTACGAAAGAAAATTGTTTTCTGTATTTAGATGCGTGATTGCACACTTGGGACTATGCTCATCACAGGGCTATCGTAACTATAACACAAATAATGTTGGCAACTGCCATGTATCAAATACAATCACTGATTAACAGTGTGTACAATATAAAGACTAATCTTAGTGTGATAAGCAGGCGTAGCACTATACTAAAAGTTCTTAATTCTGATGTAACGTATGTAAGTGGGCTGTTTAGGTTTTTATATGGGTAATGTCACGTAGCGCTCTGTATGAAAATCACTGGCTGTGCTGTGTGCAGTCTGTGGCTGGGTCGCATTGTTGGAATAGTCGCTATTGTAGTGTTGGGCAGCTGGCTGTTAACAGCGCGTAGCGTTGCGCAGTTGGAGGTGAGCCGCCAGCAGTGGTGGATGTGGGGAGAGAGATGGCAGAATTTTAAGAGCGGACGATCTGGACGTGTTTGCGCCAGAAAGAGTACATTTCTAATACTGGATATCATGAACTGATATATATATATATATATTATGACTTTTGAACACTATTAAGGTAAATACTGTACATTGTTTGTTCTCTATCAAATGGTTCAAATGGCTCTGAGCCCTATGGGACTTAACATCTGAGGTCATCAGTCCCCTAGAACTTAGAACTACTTAAACCTAACTAACTTAAGGACAACACACACATCCATGCCCGAGGCAGGATTCGAACCTGCGTCCGTAGCGGTCGCGCAGTTCCAGACTGTAGCGCCTAGAACCGCTCGGCCACACCGGCCGGCATTCTCTATCAAAATCTTTCATTTGCTTAGTATGCCTATTAGTAGTTAGTGCCTTCAGTAGTTAGTATCTTTTATTTGGCTGGCAGTATTGGCGCTCGCTGTTTTGCAGTAGTTCGAATAACGAAGATTTTTGTGAGGTAAGTGATTCATGAAAGGTGTAGGTAATTGTTAGTCAGGGCCATTCTTTTGTAGGGATTTTTGAAAGTCAGATTGCGTTGCCCTAAACATATTGTGTGTCAGTTCCAGGACAGTCATTTCTAATTTTTCTAAGGGGACGTTTCAGTATCTCTGTTATGTTGGCTAACTGATGTAGCACTAATAGCCCAGTCAGCATCGGTCGTAATAGCATCTGTCTTTTTCATTGCAGATCTAGATTTCACCTAACAGTGCAGCTATAATCAGAGTGTTACAGATATTCATGTACGTTGAGTCTACATGTCTGCTTATAACGCACTGATTAGAGCTGGGCTGTTAGCTGAAATAAAGATCCGCAATAACAAAGACAGGTGATATTACGACCGATGCTGAATTCTTTCATTGTTTCTTTATCACTTATAGATGCCATTAAATATTTGCCACATATCTTATAATTTAATCTCATTGACTTTCACAGTGCTTCTAGCAGGCGATAAAATTTATTCGTTTCATTTACTGACACCCATGTCTCCAGGAGTGCTAGTCTCGGATGGTATGCAGGAGAACATCAGTGAATTTTTGTTTGTGGGTAGGAGAAGAGGTGCTGACAGCAGTCAAGATGTGAGAGCGGGTCGGCACTCGTGCTTTAAGAGCTCAGTTTATAGAGGATCTGTTCGTTTCTTCCACTGGGGCTTTAGGGTGCAAAATACATGTCGGAGGAGCCCAGATCATGTCTGATAATGAGCCGTTTTCTAGGAGAAGTACCCATGATTCTTAAAGATTTCTGTCACAGTGGAGCCTAAACAGCATTAGTAAGTAGCTAAAATTATAATTGATAATGACAGAGCAGCTGCAGTGCTAGTTAACAGGAAAAAAAATGTAGAAAGGTAAAATGGAGGAATACATATATATTTACTTTTTAAGGGGCATTCTGTGTTTCCACTGCTACTCTAGCACCTGGTCTGCTGGCATACGGATTACATGGACTGTCAAGGGGTTGCCGGCCCTCAGGTGCTGGAGCAACAGTGGAGCTGGCATTAGCTGAATGAGTGTCGAAGTCTCTGTGCAGGTGCATTTGTGGTGTTGTCCACAAGGTGCGCTGGCTTCTACGTGGGTATGGTTGAGGGGACCCTTTGACGTGTTACTCATGTACTTGTGAAAGCTGCTCCGCCCCCTCCTCCCTAACTTAAACGCGCGAAAGTGGTGGGCGAAACTGGAGGGTTGAGAAGGCCTAAACACCATCTGCTTCTCTGTGCACATTCGAACTTCGTCGATTGGTTTGTACGGTCCCTAGTGATCTCATCCTGCATACGACATCAAAAATTGCAATCGCGCCACGCTCCAAAAGGCTCATATCATGTTCGATGTGGCTGCTGCCTCGCATTGTCTTTAAACAAGGGTTGAATCTTCCGGGGGGTGTTAGTAGTGTCGAACGATGTCAATAACGTCGTCCTGTTGCTCGTCAAGCTGGAAAACTTCGTATTCAACATCGAAGTGTGTGGATATCAACAAGGGAAGGGCTGTTTTCACTGACGCCCTGCATGGCGTATCGTGAGTCGTTTTGGCGATTCAGAGCGGCGTTGTGGCTGGAATGTCTTCCTCTTCTCAAAAAATCTACGTGATCTAAACGTTGTGCATTGTCGTTCTGATCTATATGCAAATGGACTCGCATTCGGGAGGACGATGGTTCAAACCCGCGTTCGGTCATCCTCATCTAGGTTTTCTGTGATTTCACTAAATCGCTTCATTAAAAGGCCGGGATGCTTCCTTTGAAAGGGCATGGCAGATTTCCTTCGCCGACCTTGCCCAATCCGAGGTTGTGCTCCGTCTATAGTGATCTCATTGTCTTTGGGACGTTAATCTCCTGCTCCTCCCCTCACCTCTATCACAGAGGCATCAAAAGAGGGGTGAGTTGTACAGGAGATCGTGTGACACGTCCACGATGTCGTTGGGCAGAAGTGCGATGAGATTTGGTACCACTGTGACATTGGTAACCCAACTTACATTCCACATGAACTACTGAGCTCCAGGCTGTTTTTCGCATGTGTCGTCACACTGATATTGCCTGGCCGGAGGGTGAATCATAGGACGCCACGCACTTGTACCAGTGCAGAGGATGGTTGTAGGCACATTTGAGACAAATTTCAAACATATACAGGGTGATCAAAAAGTCAGTATAAATTTGGAAACTACATAAACCACAGAATAATGTAGACAGAGGCGAAAAAATTGATACACGTGCTTAGAATGACATGGCGTTTTATTAGAACAAAAAAAAAAAAACAAAGTTCAAAAAATGTTCGACAGATGGCGCTGGACAGCAAAACTGCTACCGTGACGGGTGAGAGGTACGCCGATATGTTACAGAATCGCATCATCCCCAGCCTGGCTGATAAACACCTGCTGGAACGTACGATGTTTATGCAGGATGGCACCCCACGCCGTATTGCTAGATGCGTGAAAGGTCTCTTGCGCCCGTGGTTTGGTGATGGTCGTGTGCTCAGCCGCCACTTTCGTCATGCTTGGCCTCCCAGGTCCCCAGACCTCAGTCCCTGCGATTATTGGCTTTGGGATTACCTGAAGTGGCAAGTGTATCGTGATCGACAGACATCTCTAGGGATGCTGAAAGACAACATCCGACGCCAGTGCCTCACCATAACTCCGGACATGCATTACAGTGCTGTTCACAACATTATTCCTCGACTACAACTATTGTTGAGGAATGATGGTGGACATACTGAGCATTTCCTGTAAAGAAAATCATCTTTTTCTTTGTCTTAATTTGTTATGCTAATTATTGCTATTCTGAACAGGTGAAGCGCCACCTGTTGGACATCTTTTTGAACGTTTGTATTTTTTTTTTTTTTTTGTTCTAATAAAACTCCATGTCAATCCTAGCATGTGTGTCAATTTGTACCTCTCTATCTACGTTATTCCGTGATTTCTTCAGTTTTCAAATTTATACTGACTTTTTGATCATCCGGTACATCGCAGTGAGAGAGAATCACGGGATTTCAAATAAGTGATCTATTAATGGTATTGTGCAGAGTTTATTCAGTTTGTAAGTAGGCTGTTTAGGTTTTTTTATTGGTAACGCCACGTAGCGCTCTGTATGAAAATCGCTGGCTGTGCTGTGTGCAATCTGTGGCTGGTTTGCATTGTTGTTGGCTATTGTAGTGTTGGGCAGTTGGCTGTTAACAGCGCGTAGCGTTGCGCAGTTGGAGGTGAGCCGCCAGCAGTGGTGGATGTGGAGAGAGAGATGCCAGAGTTTTGAGAACGGACGATCTGGACGTTTGCCCGCCAGAAAAAGGAAATTTGTAAAGATGTATTTCATGAAATGACACACACACACACACACACACACACACACACATATATATATATATATATATATATATATATATATATATATATATATATATATATATATACATATATATATATGATGACTTTCGAACATTATTAAGGTAAATACATTGTTTGTTCTCTATCAAAATCTTTCATTTGCAAACTATGCCTATCAGTAGTTAGTGCCTTCAGTAGTTTGAATCTTTTATTTAGCTGGCAGTAGTGGCGCTCGTTGTATTGCAGTAGTTCGAGTAACGAAGATTTTTGTGAGGTAAGTGATTTGTGAAACGCATAGGTTAATGTTAGTCAGGGCCATTCTTTTGTAGGGATTTTTGAAAGTCAGATTGCGTTGCGCTAAAAATATTGAGTGTCAGTTTAGTGATGATCAGAATAAGTAAAGAGCGAAATGTCTGAGTACGTTCAGTTTTGCTCAGCTGTTTGAAAATCAAATAACGTAAGGGGTTTACTAGCGCAGTAACTCAATTATTTTTCTAAGGGGACGTTTCATGGTTTTCTATTTCGTTATCACACAATACTGCAACAGTTAGAATGCGTGAACTTCATGAATCTCCTACAAGCCTCGCTGTCTTCGGTCTGCAGCAACGAAAGTGAAGCGGCCCTCACCCAGAGTGAGGGTGCCTCGATAGCAGCGCGCAGGACGGCGAGGGGGAAAAATTTCCGCTCGCGTACTTTCCTTCCGGTTTAAGAAAAGCGCCACTCCTCGCGGGTCCTCGAGACGGCCGGACCCGCTCCTCGTTGGTCTCCTCCCAGCACTCGCACAACCGCCCCCGCAAACTCTCTCCATCAGGAACCCCGCCCCCCTTCCTCACCCCACCACGGCCTGATCCCACTCTCATGTAGGCTATTTTCTTCCCGCTCGCGTGCAGCTAAGAACGCCAGCAAGTCCCGCTGCGCTGCGGCCGAGAACCGGGCGACCCTCGCCGACAAATTCGCGGCGAGAGATGGAAGCTGGGGAGAGCGGTTACAGCGGCCGCGCTTTCTTGAAGTGCGCGGGAGGAGGGAGGGGAGGTGAGATGGTGGTTGGGTTAAGAGAGGGGGGGTAGTGGAGGAGCGGTCTACGGCGCGGCCGGCGGATCAGCGCGCAGCTCGGGGTTCGCGGCTTGTGGCTCGCGACGTCCGCCGATAATGCCGGCCGCTGCTTGCGCAGGGGCTGCACGTAGCGCGGCGCGTGTGCGGCGCAGAGCGGGCGTTCCCAAACAGCGGCGGCGGCCAGCCGAGCGGAAGCGCGCACGTGATCTGCGTGCCGGCGCGGCGCGGCGACGTGCGTACTCGGAGCGCCTGCGTGAGTGTGTGCGTGGCAGCTGCGCGTAGCGAGCCGCGAGAGGCGCCCGCCAGATGCCGCGGGAGGCGCCCGCTGTTTGAGCTCCGGGACGCGCCGGTCTCGAGGTCTACGCGATCCTGGCAAGCCTACCTGCGCGGCCGCCATTGCGCACGTCTCATTTCACCCACAGTCGTACAATACCAGAGGCTCCAGTCACATAAACTGTAAAGGACTGGCACGTAGCCACCATTCAAGCACCTTAGGTCGACAGGACTCTTGTCATGTTGAGTCGTTCAGTATCGGGGTAGTATAAGACATATAAGCTCTTTCGATGTTACAATATCCTCTGAAGATTGTGTTGGGACATTCTTTACACTAAACAATAATACAGGGTGTATCTCAAGTTGGAGGTCTGGTAGACTTCGCCATAACAAGCATATTTCACACAGCAACCCATGACCTCATCTCTTCTGTAGTACTGCGCTAGGCGTCGTTGAGCACCGTCACGCGCCACCAAGAGGGTAGCTACACAACGTGCCATTCGAGCCGTCATGGTAGTAGGTCTGCAGGCCGGCCGGGGTGGTCGAGCGGTTCTAGGCGCTACAGTGTGGAATCGCGCGACCGCTACAGTCGCAGGTTCGAATCCTGCCTCGAGCATGGATGTGTGTGATGTCCTTAGGTTAGTTAGGTTTAAGTAGTTCTAAGTTCTAGGGGACTGATGACCACTGCAGTTTAGTCCCATAGTGCTCAGAGCCATTTGAACCATTTTTTTAGGTCTGCAGGGCAAGGTTTTTAATGTATTTGTGGCATCAAAGTAAATGAGAAGTCGGGGTTAAGTTTATAACCTTAATTTGAAAACAAAATGTGCACGAAATTACGCCCTCCTGCCTGAATGCACACTGTTCTACGAGGCTGAATTGAATGTCACACTCTTACAAATCCTCCTGACAACGTGAAAATTGCGTAAGAGGCTGCCATAATGCTCGATATGAGCTCTTCAGCAGTCTGAGTGAAAGTTTTTGAAGTATCACTTCATGACATCCAGTCTTACAAATTTCCTTTTCCTGACGGACACGCGTCCAGATCGTCCGCTCTCAAAACTCTGCCATCTCTCTCCCTACATCCACCACTGATTTCAGGCTCGAATCCTGGCAGTGTCACCGTATGAAACTTCCCTTTGAATGTAAAGAATGACAGTGCTGGAAAAACTCTTACGTTATTAGATATTCAAAGAGCTGAGCAAACCTCAATGTACTCAGACAGTTTTATCTTTCCTATTCTGATCATCACTAAAGTGACACACAATATTTTTAGCACAATGCAATCTGACTTTCAATAATCCCTACAAAAGAATGGCCCTGACTAACAATAACCTATACCTTTCATGAATCACTTACCTCACAAAAATCTTCGTTACTCGAACTACAGCAATACAGCGAGCGGCAATACTGCCAGCTAAATTAAAGATTCTAACTACTGAAGGCACTAACTACTGAAAGGCATAGTTACCAAATGAAAGATTTTGATAGAGAATAAACAATATATTTACCTTAATAATGTTCGAAAGTCATCATATATATATATATATATATATATATATATATATATATATATATATATATAAAATTTCATGAAATCCATCTTTACAAATTTCCTTTTTCTGGCGGACACACGTCCAGATCGTCCGTTCCCAAAACTCTGGCATCTCTCTCTCCACATCCACCACTGCTGGCGCCTCACCTCCAACTGCGCAACGCTACGCGCTGTTCACATCCAACTGCCCAACACTACAGTAGTGAATGTTCCAACAATGCCAACCAGACACAGACTGCACACAGCACAGTCAGTGATTTTCATACAGAGCACTGCGTGGAGTTACCAACATAAAAACCTAAACAGCCTTCTTACATGTCGTAGACAATAGATTTCAGGTGGTCCCAGAACGAAAAAAACCGGTGCGTGTCAAGTTGGGGTAACGTACAGGCTATGTCACCGGCTCACCGCCCCCTTTCAAGTTCTCACCAAAGGACTCATCCAAATGCATTCGCACTGCACACGCGAAGAGCGCAGGTGAACCATCGTGGTAATACCGTATTTGCTGTCACATTTTGAGTGGAACAAGTTACAACTACTCTTGCCGAGCTCCTCGTAAAAATAATAAATATCGGTTTGCTTCAGTCGGCGGAGGAACATGTATGGATCGACCAGATTGTCACCTGCCAAGTGGGCCCAAATGTTGACGGCGAAGGTATCTGGATGACCACGAACTAAGGGGGAGTGCGGATTTTGCCGTGACCACACATATTGGATTTTGGTTGTTGAACATACCATCTTGCGTGAAGGATGCCTCATCCGTAATAAGTACACGGCTGGGAAAGTCCGGTTGAATGGCACACCTTTGCAAAGAACACTGGCGGAATTCATTTCGACGTTGAGAATCGTCTGGGGTAAGAGCGTGAACATTCCGAAGGCGGTTGGAGTACAAATCACGCCACACACTCCAAGTTGAGGAATGGCTTACGCCCATTTCCAGTGCTACACGCCTCGAGCTTGTTGAGGATGTGTTTTGCAGCAGTGGTAACGTCTCTTCTTCATGTTGTGATGTGCGCACTGTTCACAGACGACAGCTTCCGTCAGGCCTTCGCACCTGTAGAACAAAATGAAGACGCCGGGATTCGAGGTAGGCCTTAAATACACATGTGGCATTATGAGAACGTGCCAAAGGAAAACGTCCCTCAAGTCAGCATGTTTCTTGTAGGGCGCAGTTAATGGCAGTAAATATGCTTGGTTCTGGCAAACGACTACTCGGAAACCACCGAACGTACAAACGTTGGGCTGTGTGAGCATTTTGATCCACCACCCCGTAAGCATAGCGCATATCTGTACTTTACTTTAGCCTTTCATTTCATATCCGCTTCACAGAGCAAAAAACACAAGAGTGCCCCAGTTTGACGACGCCGGGCGATGAAGACTTTACAGTGTGCGCTGGTGCTGCCCTCTACCCAACACCTCTCAAACAGGCATTTACACAGCCAAATGAGATGCGTGACGTCCCAGTAACAGGCGGAACACCCGTTATGTTGACCCGCATGGAATATCCACGACTACATCGACTGCAGAGTTTGTTAATAAAGGTCATGTAACTTGAACTCGATGTCTCTTTCACCTTGATGTCAGAAATACATTGAAATCGTTGCCCTGCAGACCCGCTACCATGACGAACCGGATGGCATGTCGTGTGCCTACATTTCTGGCCGCGGGCGACGCTGTTCACCGACGCCCAGCGCCTTATGTTAAGGTATGTGCAGATGGGTTGCAACGTCAAATATGCTTATTATGACCCACCATGCCAGCCTTCTCATTTTCTACATTTACTTCTCACACACCGTGTATAATAAGTTACATAATAGAAGACTCGATGTCACAAGAGTACTTTTGCAATGATTTTTTAAATATTTTTCCATCCTTTCCTATTCCGTCGTTTAAATATTTGGAGCGTTGTATTGGACATAAAATTTTAATATGTTAAAAATCATTTTTTTTGCAAAGAAGTTTTAAGTCGATTAGAAACCGTTATAAACTTGTCCTTCAGCTCATTTAATATGTCAAAGAACTTGTGAGCTCGTTTCTTCCTGAAACCTGCTCCTCGCTACGTGCTCATCGGTTCAGCTGTTTTTGTCATTTCATAAAGTTGTAGTAAAAGACTTTAACTACTTTGATTTTACCTTATTAAACCGAAGCTTAGTCTTTTAGTTCCTCTGCATATTTCTATTTAAGCTTTAAGTATACATCTATTGTCTTCTAAGCCACTAAATTGTTGATACAATCGCACAGTGTGTTTTCCTGCTTTCACGGAGTCTTCTAGGAAAGAAATATTATTTTCTAAAACAGATAGATTATTCTCACCTTTAAAAGCTATCTGTATCCAAGAACGCGTAAATTCTTCTTTATTTTCGACAATCAGTTTCGGCAGACTTTGCTGCTCTCATCTTCTGGTCTTTAACATAGTTCATATACGTGGAATGTACCTCCAGTCATGACGTTTGACGTAATATTTGAGAAGAAAGAAACGGAAATGGAAGGCTTACATATACATATCTTCAAAAAATTTTGTTACAAAACGTGGGTTCCTGGTGAGCTACAACTTTACGCCATGTTGCCATATTAGTTAATACAATGTAGAACGTTATACAAAGGTTTATCAGAAATGAAGCATTTAAAATTATAAATTCCTTGTTCATATGGCCACATACATATACAGCACTCACAGATAGTTTATTAAGTCTTAATTATCAGAATATACAGAAAAATGTACATTAGCTTGAAATGCTTCTTTCATTGACGATCAACATTAGAAGAGGTATATGGCACAGCTGGATGGCAGTGTTGCAAAGATACAACGCATATAGCGTGTTGCAGACACTAGACGTCTCTTACACAGATACTAAAATCAGAGCGTAAATTATTCTCTTCGCACTTGTAAAATTATAAACTTCTGAGAGTGGTCTTTAAAAATTGTAAAGATTAATTCTCTTTTCTCATTTTAAGCTACAAAATTTTGTGAATGGTCTTTACAAATTGTAATGCTTACAAAAATATATTATACGTCCATAGGAAAATTTTTGCAGTCTCACAATACCCTTCAAACGTTCTTCTTGCTACATGCATGATAGACCAGTTTTAGTATTTACTCTGCTACCGTTTATTTCTGTGTTTCTGTGACGTGTGCATGCCAACAACGAAACCGCACTACGCAACGTGCCTAACGCCCGTAGCATAACGCCTGGACGCCACTAAACACGACAGGCACCACAAAGAAAGAAGGGTACGGATGGGAGAAACGTCGCAAATGTGAATGGAGCACAGGCAACTATATATTGCAGCTCACAGGACAGCAGGGACAGGTGGGAGAGGGAGTTTGCAGGTTCACATTTCAGTGTGTACAGAATGCTTACACAGAATATAATTTTAGAAGTAATAAAGCGTTGAAGTACGGTGGGAGAAGGGGAGAGGGATTGGCTACGTGTACCATGGACACTGACACACTGGAACGTGCAGTGCATAGGTTCAGTAGATACCATCAATCCAAAAAGTACATAAAACCACTCATTATAGATCAATAAAGATCTTAGGTCTAACTATTCAAAACAGAAATTTACGATAGCATAGAATGAATATGTGTTTTATTTGACACTGGTGAAAATAAAAATAAATGCAGTTGAACATGACAAGTGTAAATCTACCTTTTCCTTGAAGAGATCTGAACCCATATGCAATTGCTGTAGACAGGAACAAATAACATTCTTCTGTGGAAAAATGAAGTGTGACTGAACTTGCATCTCGTCATAGAAAGTATGTATAAATATTCGTATCACTGTAAATGACACGTGATTAGGAGTATGTTACCTATAATAACCAACACGCGGAGCATATATTATTTGTGGAATATAGGTGGCAAGAGGCCTGATTTTAAATTAACAACATTCAGGAGCAAAAGAATAATACTTTACTATAATACATCCATGTTGACATTAACATTGAATGAGTCTTCAGCCAGATATAAATACGTTTACCATAAATAATACTACTGGTTCTTATACAAATGTGGTGCATGATCACACTTTTTTGTTCTTCTCCTTAAACTATAAATCGTGGTTTTGTCCACCACCTTCCACAGGTTGTATTTTTTGGTCGATGATTATTTTACGTGAGTATGGCTATATGACCCCTCTTTTAAATGTGTTACATCTGTAATTCTACGATGCAACTGAGTCACAGTTGCCATATGACCTTAATACTGTGTGAACTAGTGGGAAGTACGATAAACTTAAAAAATAATGTCCCATGCACCGGTATCAACTAAGTATTTATCAGTATGTATCTCTATTTACTCTCATCTGTACCACCAAGTTCTCTAAATCACAGCCTAATCTTGTGTAGCTAAGGTACTGTGTCCTTGTAAGACGATATGTCGCAAGTACCATTGTAAAAGAACGTGACTTACCAAAGTGTATCCTTTATTAAATAAATAGTCAGATTTTCTGCTCATACTACCTAATTGAGACATGCGTATTCTTTTAGGCAATTATATATGTCACAAGTTTCCATATTATATCGTATCATCAGCATAATGTAAGCAGTGTGTATTCTTCTTTACCTTTTTGTGTTCTAAACTCTTTTTGTTTATGTTTTGCTAAAGATACCTCCATAAGTGAATTGTTGTTTTAAGAGCACTGATTTATGATATTATATCTCCTTGCCTTCTATGTCACCACATAGTATATACTTTTGTTTCTTGCGCTTTACTCCATGAGAACCTAATTGTACATTTCTCATTTGATTATGAATTTAACCTTTATTTGTATTTCAGCATCATAAGTACTTAACATAGCTTTGTACTGGAAAGTGTATTTCTATCGTATCTGTCATTTTGCTGTACGTTCTTGACAGTGCTGAGCCATGCTATATAAGTTTTCTTCATCTATATACAGAACACTATTACAGAACATAAGTGCGGGGGGGCTTAGTGCATAATATACTATAGCTTATCTCTATATAAATGAACAAAATTTATATAGCATGGCACAGTAAAGTCAAGAACGAACAGTAAAATTCTCCCCTCATGTTCCCCAGCGTAACGGTCTGCTGAGATTTTTTTTTATCTTAAATAAGTGCACTTTTATCTTTTTAATTCGCTAGGATTTTATACTCTTAATTGATGGCATTTGTACACTTTTACAATTAATTACATTCCTGCAGTTACCTACCTCAATTATAATATGCACTCCAAAGGAGTCACTTTGCTGAGATCCTTATCCTTACCTACAAAGTCAGTCCTGTGGCAACTTACATTATAAAAAAATATATGCTCCATGATAAATGTCACATACCCCTACTTACGTGCCAATTAATCTAATGCGAATGTGTATACATTCTTTTCTATGGTGAAGTGCGACTCGACTCACATCTATTTACACACAGATGTACACTGCAGAATATTGCTTGTATCTATCCAGCAACTATGCATGAGTTTAAATGTCCGCAGCTCGTGGTCGCGAGGTAGCGTTCTCGCTTCCCGCGCCCGGGCTCCCGGGTTCGATTCCCGGCGGGGTCAGGGATTTTCTCTGTCTCGTGATGACTGGGTGTTGTGTGATGTCCTTAGGTTAGTTAGGTTTAAGTAGTTCTAAGTTCTAGGGGACTGATGACCATAGATGTTAAGTCCCATAGTGCTCAGAGCCATTTGAACCATTTTGAGTTTAAATCTATCCAACGAAAAGGTAAATATATAGTTCCATCACCATGTAGCCAAAGGCCTTGACGCAGTGGTAACACCTGTTCCTGTCAAATCACCGAAATTAAGTGTTGCCGAGCTTGTCTATCATTTGGATGGATGACCAGTTGGTCTACTGTGGGCTGTAGGCAAGGAGGATGCACTAAACCCTTCATCTACATCTACATGATTACTCTGTTATTCACAATAAAGTGCGTGACAGAGGGTTCAATGAACCACCTTCAAGCGGTCTCTCTACCTTTCCACTCTCGAACGGCGTGCGGGAAAAACGAGCACTTAAATTTTTCTGCGCGAGCCGTCATTTCTCTTATTTTATCGTGATGATCATTTCTCCCTATGTAGGTGGGTGCCAACGGAATGTTTTCGCAATAGGAGGAGAAAACTGGTGATTGAAATTATATGAGAAGATCCCGTCGCAACGAAAAACGCCTTTCTTTTGATGTTTGCTAATCCAGTTCACGTATCGTGTCTGGCACTTTCTCCCCTACTTCGGAATAATGCAAAACGAGCAGCCCGTCTTTGTACTTTTTCGGTGTCATCCGTCAGTCCCACCTGATGCGGATTCCACACCGCACAGCAGTACTCCAGAATAGGGCGGACAAGCGCGATGTAAGCAGTCTCTTTAGTGCACCTTCTGAGTGTTCTGCCAAATAATAGCAACCTTTGGTTGGCTCTACCCACAACATTATCTATGTGATCGTTCCCTAAGTATTTAGTTGAATTTACAGACTTCAGATTTGTGTGACTCATCGCGTAATCGAAATTTAGCGGATTTCTTTTAGTATTCATGTGAATAACGTCACACTTTTCTTTATTCAGGGTCAATAGTCATTTTTTGAACCATACAGGTATTTTATATAAATCATTTTGCATTTCGTTTTGGTCATCTGATGACTTTACAAGACGGTAAATGACAGCATCATTTGCAAACAATCTAAGACGGCTAATGAGAGTGTCTCCTATGTCGTTAACATAAATGAGGAACAATAGAGGGCCTACAACACCTTCTTGGGGAACGCCGGATATTATTTCTGTTTTACTCGGTTACTTTCCGTCTATTACTACGAACTTTGATCTTTCGGACAGGAAATCACGAATCCAGTCCCACAACTGAGGCGATATTCCACAGGCATGCAGTTTGGTTGTAACACGCTTGTAAGGAAAGGTGTCGAAAGCCCTTGTGAGGTTATTTGATTAGCTGCTTGACTGCGAAGTAGTGACTCCGAACACGAAAACTGTAACTGCCGTGAGAGCGGTGTGCTGACCGAAAGTTACTTCTTATCCACATCCAGTAACGCTTGTGAGCTGAGGAATACATGGCGGTCGATCAGTACAATTGGGCATTAAAGGTCTGTTTGGACATACTTATTGCCGCCGTACAATGTATTTATTCTATGCTGTTATACTTTTCTGTTGTGAATAATTATATCTAACAATAAGTGCTTTAATATTCTATAATGAATGGTTTATACATACTTTATACATTGATGACATCCACTGAATCTATGCACTGCAAATTCGAGTGTGTCAGTGTCCATGCTTGATGTAGCCAGTCAGTCTCTCGATCGCCCCCACCCTGAAATGATACTACAATGCTTTATTATTTCTGAAATTAAATTCTGTGTAAACATTACACTCCCCACCCTTTTCCCCATCCCTTACCTTCTCCATTGGGCTTGTACGCTACAGCATCAAGTTACTTGTGCTGATGTTACGTGTTTGTGACGTACCTTCCCCCCCCTCAGCCACACTTTCTTTAGTGGCTGTCGTGTTTCGTGACTAACGAGGCATTTGTGCTGCGGGCATCGGGCACCTAGCGTGTTGTGGTTTGGTTGTTGTTGGCATGCACACGCCACAGTAACACAGAAATTAACGATAGCAGAGTAAGTGCCAAAACTTACCTATCATGCATGTAGCAATAAGACCATTTGAAGGGTAGTGTGAGAAAAAAGATGTTTCGTGTACACATATAGTACTGTTTTGTAATCGCTACAATGATTATTGGAGATATATTCCTTGTATGTGCGTTATATTACAGATCAAAACATTACAGCAAAGTCTGGCTGGAGATTTGTTTTCCTGGTTTTAAAAGGTTTCATGGCCACCTAACGAGGGTGATAGCGAGTGGTTAGCATACGGGAGTCGCATTCGGGAGAATGACGGTTCAAATTCCCGCCTGGCCATCCAGTTATAGGTTTCCTGTGACTCTCTAAATAGCTCCAGACAAACGCCCGGATGGCTCTTTTGAAAGCGCACGCCTGGTTCATACCATTGCTCTTTCGCTATACGAGCTTCTGATCCGTCTCAAATGGCGACGCTATTGATTTTACATTAAAATACAATCTTCCTAGCTTCCGTTTTCATGTCAACACCTTTGTTTCTCCGTAATAGCCTCAGTTTATCACCTAATGTACTTCTAGGAACAATTTCTAACTCGTTTCCATGATTATCATTTCAGGAAATCTGACTCTAAATTTTATCTTCATCCTTGCTATGTCCTGACCTCTGCGCATTTGAGTGTTAGAAAACTGTAAAAATTTAAGATTTTATGTTGTCTGTTTTGTCCAGTATTAGCCGAAACTGATTTGTCCGATACAGCCCGAATGTGCCGCTGTGGTACTTATTTGCATTTTTATTAGTAGTCAGTTATCACAGTCTACAATATGGAAAATACACTACATTTACATCTATAATCCACAACCGGCTGACAGTGTGTTGTGGAGGGTACTTCTGGTACCGCTAACATTTTCCTCCTTCCCTGTTCCTTTCAGGAAATGCACGTGGGAAAAATGGCTGTGGGAAAATGTCTTTATTAGATCTAATTCCGCGAATGTTCTCGTTGATGTCCCTGAAACAGCAAGGAGCAGTTTCGGAAGTGATTTTGAGCTAAACCAAGTAAAAATTAGAAAAAATCACAGAACATATATTTAACAATTTTTGAAATCAATTGCGCAAGGCGGACGCAGTCAGAAAAACAAACAAATAAGGAAAAAACACAAAATCGTCAATAATTGCAATCTTCTCTCAGTTAAATGGTTATTAATTCCTCAATAAACTAGAAAGAAATATTCACATATATTGTAAAAATGCTCACTTCAAAATTAAACCGAATGACTCGAATATCTGGATAAATGGCGCTGGTGCCAGAATAGCTTTAAATTTATGTTACTTTTATTGTTCAAAAGCGTCTATAGTCGAAACGCAATTTTTTTTTAACGGCAGACAGCCCCGACAATTTCTTAATAAGGAAGACCTTTACATTTGGGATGAAGTCTGTTTGGATACACTAAACAAACAGCATTGAAGACTTTTACAAAGACAATGAACATAGAAAGAACATACCAGAACAACCTTAAGACTAGAGAATTGAATAAGCAATAAAGAGAAAAAAATTTAAAACTGTTGTAAGAAAATGGAGCGCCTACAGCCGTTATTACGATTTTATTTATTGTGTAGCTCTCAGTTTCGGCGCTTCAGTGCGCTATCTTCAGGCATTCTAATCATCAATCAATGGCGTTCTGACACCGAAGTTTACAGATAGTCTGCGTAAACCAGTTTTATCGGCCACTAATGCGGTGTAGAGATGGATCGTATTAATCCCATTAGCATCAACTACGGCCTGAAGATAGAGCATTTAAGCGCCGAAACTGGTAGCCCCACCATAAATAAGATCATAGGGACGGCTGCGAGCGTTTCATTTCCTTACAATAGTGAACGGCCGTCCCAAAGACCTCCAGTCAAAAGGATGGACATACAAAACCTTAAAACACTTTTTTAGTAATAGAAAGTAAGACGAAATTACATATTTTCATTGAAAGAAGACAACAGTTCTGGTCTGACCGTAAGCAGCTACGGCCCAAATAATTCTTACTACAACTGTTTAAAAATACAGAATCTCTGGGTTAATCATCTTTTAGACGGAATAATTTCTAATCACGGTCCACATGCCAAGTTAGTACACAAGCACACATGACACTGGATATATCATGCTCAAAACTATTTAAGATGCAAGCAGCTTTACTGACACACAATATATTTAATCAATTGGGGAAGGTCAGACTTCAAACAATTTTGAAAATATTTGATAAACAGAATTTAAATTTATTACTAGGCCAGAAATTTTAATACAGCAAACTGTTCAAGTGACATGATAGTTTAAATAAAGTACTATAGATATTTTTTTTTCTTTTGCACTAACGTAAGCTTATTAAGTTCAAGTTTAACAAACGGCAGCAGTGCTAAGGGCCACGGACAATTGCGCAACAATTGTATCACTCCTTCAGAGCATGGACCAATTACGTACTAATGTGACCCGTGTTTAATGAGATCGATGGGTTAGGCATTTCGGTTCCAATAAACATCATGGAGCATCTTTAGCAACTTGCATAGCACACGACAAATAATTACAAAAATCATTTATTCAACAAATAAGCTAACTGCTGTTGCAAAGCTGCAACTGAAAACTATTGAGACTGACGGTGCTTGCAGGTATTCTACCAGAATTAGTAATAGTAATAACAAATCACATATGTTGGCGCTTATGATCAGTACAGAGAGTTGATGGAGTGAGACAGAAATGGTGTGCATCAATCACCACTTAACGGACAAAGTCTACAAAACTTCACGCCCACACAAGCACAACGGCAAAACTCAATGAAGAACTGCAGACTATTATATTTTGTTATTCTGTAGAGAACTCATTCCAGCTCCGGCTTTCCTACGAAGCTCTTCCCAGCACAATATTACATAATAGAAACCATAAGGCAGGTCGGGCGTCTGACAACACACTCTGCCCCCTCCGTCTCTGCCACAGGCCGATATTAATAAGCCATGGGCAGCCAAGGTCCCCAGACCGCACTCTCACTTTCTAGTCAAGACGACTCTCCACCTGTGATGACTTTGCTGTTCATTAAATATCCGCTCTTCATGGGACGTGACCGCTTGTTCACCCGGAGAGAGCACCGGTTAAGAAGGATAGATACTACAGGTCAAGTCTCAAGCATTGTCGACGCAGGTCAAAGTCCCATTCAGAGAATAATAACAAACCTGCATGTTTGCTTACTTGCAAACAAAATACAGCCCTACCTTCATTAGGAACGGATAACTTGAAACTTCCTGGCAGATTAAAACTGTGTGCCCGACCGAGACTCGAGTTCGAGTCTCGGTCGGGCACACAGTTTTAATCTGCCAGGAAGTTTCATATCAGCGCACACTCCGCTGCAGAGTGAAAATCTCATTCTGGAAACGGATAACTTGTTGCCACTCGAAAACACACTGTTCTCTCTATTCAAAAGCGGGTGAGTGATATTATTCCTACATACACTCCTGGAAATGGAAAAAAGAACACATTGACACCGGTGTGTCAGACCCACCATACTTGCTCCGGACACTGCGAGAGAGCTGTACAAGCAATGATCACACGCACGGCACAGCGGACACACCAGGAACCGCGGTGTTGGCCGTCGAATGGCGCTAGCTGCGCAGCATTTGTGCACCGCCGCCGTCAGTGTCAGCCAGTTTGCCGTGGCGTACGGAGCTCCATCGCAGTCTTTAACACTGGTAGCATGCCGCGACAGCGTGGACGTGAACCGTATGTGCAGTTGACGGACTTTGAGCGAGGGCGTATAGTGGGCATGCGGGAGGCCGGGTGGACGTACCGCCGAATTGCTCAACACATGGGGCGTGAGGTCTCCACAGTACATCGATGTTGTCGCCAGTGGTCGGCGGAAGGTGCACGTGCCCGTCGACCTGGGACCGGACCGCAGCGACGCACGGATGCACGCCAAGACCGTAGGATCCTACGCAGTGCCGTAGGGGACTGCACCGCCACTTCCCAGCAAATTAGGGACACTGTTGCTCCTGGGGTATCGGCGAGGACCATTCGCAACCGTCTCCATGAAGCTGGGCTACGGTCCCGCACACCGTTAGGCCGTCTTCCGCTCACGCCCCAACATCGTGCAGCCCGCCTCCAGTGGTGTCGCGACAGGCGTGAATGGAGGGACGAATGGAGACGTGTCGTCTTCAGCGATGAGAGTCGCTTCTGCCTTGGTGCCAATGATGGTCGTATGCGTGTTTGGCGCCGTGCAGCTGAGCGCCACAATCAGGACTGCATACGACCGAGGCACACAGGGCCAACACCCGGCATCATGGTGTGGGGAGCGATCTCCTACACTGGCCGTACACCACTGGTGATCGTCGAGGGGACACTGAATAGTGCACGGTACATCCAAACCGTCATCGAACCCATCGTTCTACCATTCCTAGACCGGCAAGGGAACTTGCTGTTCCAACAGGACAATGCACGTCCGCATGTATCCCGTGCCACCCAACGTGCTCTAGAAGGTGTAAGTCAACTACCCTGGCCAGCAAGATCTCCGGATCTGTCCCCCATTGAGCATGTTTGGGACTGGATGAAGCGTCGTCTCACGCGGTCTGCACGTCCAGCACGAACGCTGGTCCAACTGAGGCGCCAGGTGGAAATGGCATGGCAAGCCGTTCCACAGGACTACATCCAGCATCTCTACGATCGTCTCCATGGGAGAATAGCAGCCTGCATTGCTGCGAAAGGTGGATATACACTGTACTAGTGCCGACATTGTGCATGCTCTGTTGCCTGTGTCTATGTGCCTGTGGTTCTGTCAGTGTGATCATGTGATGTATCTGACCCCAGGAATGTGTCAATAAAGTTTCCCCTTCCTGGGACAATGAATTCACGGTGTTCTTATTTCAATTTCCAGGAGTGTAGTTTACACTGCAGTGGGCGACAGATTCTGTTGCTACCACTAGAGTTTAGAAACAGCTCTTGTACGATACAATCCGATGTCTGATACTACCCAAATTTCTCCTACTATCAACAGAAGTCTGTGTGAATATGTCCACGTATATCCACTGTCGGATAACAGTCTCGACCCACGCAGCTGTCTGCGGATCTTTGATGCGATATGTGGAATAATAAGTACATTGTGTTTAAAGATAAAGCAGTAGCGTTGCCATTGCTATCTTCATCACTTGACGTAGCATCAGATGGATAATTTTGTTTTCGTTTTAACTCACTCTGGACCTGACGGGATACCAATTCAATTCTACACAGAGTACGCGAAAGAACTTGTCCCCCTTCTTACAGCCGTGTACCACAAGACTCTAGAGGAACGGAAGGTTCCAAATGATTGGAAAAGAGCACAGGTAGTCCCAGTCTTCAAGAAGATGCGCAAAACTATAGGCCTATATCTCTGACATCGACCTGTTGTATAATTTTAGAACATGTTTTTGCTCACGTATCATGTCATTTCTGGAAACCCAGAATATACTCTGTAGGAATCAACATGGATTGCGGAAACAGCGATCGTGTGAGACCCAACTCGCTTTATTTGTTCATGAGACCCAGAAAAGATTAGATACAGGCTCACAGGTAGATGCCATTTTCCTTGACTTCCGGAAGGCGATCGATACAGTTTCGCACTGCCGCCTGATAAACTAAGTAAGAGCCTACGGAATACCAGACCAGCTGTGTGGCTGGATTGAAGAGTTTTTAGTAAACAGAACACAGAATGTTGTTCTCAATGGAGAGACGTCTACAGGCGTTAAAGTAACCTCTGGCGTGCCACAGGGGAGTGTTATGGGACCATTGGTTTTCACAATACATGTAAATGACCTAGTAGATAGTGTCGGAAGTTCCATGCGGCTTTTCGTGGAGGATGCTGTAGTATACAGAGTAGTTGCAGCATTGGAAAATTATAGCGAAATGTAGGAAGATCTACAGCGGATAGGCACTTGGTGCAGGGAGTGGCAACTGACCCTTATCATAGACAAATGTACTGTATTGCGAATACATAGAAAGAAGGATCCTTTATTGTATGATTATATGATAGCGGAATCAACGATGGTAGCAGTTACTTCTGTAAAATGTCTGGGAGTATGCGTGCGGAACGATTTGAAGTGGAATGATCATATAAAATTAATTGTTGGTATGGTGGGTGCCAGGTTGAGATTCGTTGGGAGAGTCCTTAGAAAATGTAGTCCATCAACGAAGGAGGTGGCTTACAAAACACTCGTTCGACCTATACTTGAGTATTGCTCATCAGTGTGGGATCCGTACCAGGTCGGTTTGACAGAGGAGATAGAGAAGATCGAAACAAGAGCGGCGCCTTTCGTCACAGGGTTATTTGGTAAGCGTTATAGAGTTACGGAGATGTTTAACAAACTCAAGCGGCAGACTCTGCAAGAGAGGCGCTCTGCATCGCGGTGTAGCTTGCTGTCCAGGTATCGAGAGGAAATGCAAAATGACTAAGAAGGAATGGCTCGAGGACAAATGTAAGGACGTAAAATCATGTACTACTAGGGTGAGATCGGTGCCGCCTACAACAAAATTAAAGGGACCTCTGAAGGAAAGTGAACCATCTGTATGAATATCAAGAACTAAGATGAACAAGCAGTCCTAAGCAAAGAAGGGAGAGGCTCTAAGGTGGAAGGAGTATATACAGGATCTATATAAGCGAGGTGTACCTGAGGGCAATATTATAGAAATAGAAGAGAACATAAATCAAGACGAGAAGGGAGATGAGATACTGAGGAGTTTGATAGAACACTGAAAGACCTACGTCGATACAAGGCCCCTGGAGTAGACAAAACTCCATAAGAACAACTGATGGCCTTGGGAGGGACAGCCATGAGAAAACGCTTCGATCTGGTGAGCAAGATGAGGCGGGAGAAATACCCTCAGACTTCAGGAATATAATAATTCGAATTCCATAGAAACCAGGAGCTGACAGATTTGGAAATTACTGAACTATCAAATTAGTAAGTCATGGTTTCAAAATACAAACACGAATTCTTTACAGAAGACTGGAAGAACTGGTAGAAACCGACCTCGAGGAAGATCAGAATGGATTCCGGAGAAACACGAGACAGTATTGACACTATGACTTATAGAAGACACGTTAAGGAAAGGGAAACCTACGTGTGTAGAATTTGTAGACATAGAGAAAGCTTTCGACAGTATTGGCTGAAACACTCTCTTTGAAATTCTGAGGGTAGCGGGGGTAAAATACAGGGACGGAAAGGATATTTACAGTTTGTACATGCCGAGTGGCATGAAAGGGAATCAGTGACTACGAAGGGAGTGAGACGTGGTTGAAGTCTATCCCCGATGTTATTCAGTCTTTACATTGAGTAAGCAGTGAAGGACAAAAGAAGATTTGGAGTAGGAATTACGGCCCAGAGGAAAGAAGTAAAAACTTTGAGGCTGCCCGGTGACATTGTAATTCTATTAGAGACAGCAAAGGATTTGGAAGAGCAGTTCAACTGAATTTACTGCTTCTTGAAAGAAGCATATAAGATCAACAAAAGCATAACGAGAACAATGAAATGTAGTCGAATTAAATCAGGCGATGCTAAGAGAATTAGATTATTCAATGAGACACTTAAAGAAATACATGAGTTTTGCTACTTGGGCAGCAAACTAACTGATGATGGTTGAAGTAGAGAGGATACAAAATGTAGACTTGCAATGACAAGAAAGGCGTTTCTAAAGATGAGGAATCCGTTAACATTGAGTACAGATTTAAGCGTCAGGAAGTCTCTTCTGAAAGTATTTGTATGGTGTGTAGTCATGTGTTGAAGTGGAAAATGAACGATAAAGAGTATGGACAAAAAGAGAACAGATGCTTCCGAAATTTGGTGCTACAGAAGGCTGAAGAAGATTAGATGTGAAGATCACGTAAATACTGAGGGGCTACTGAATACAACTGGGGTGAAAAGAAATTTCTAGAAGAAGGGTTAGGTTGGTAGGACTCTTTCTGACACAACAAGCGATAGCCAACGTAATACTTGAGGGAAGCGTGGGGGGGGGGGGGGGGGGGACGAATCGTAGAGGGAGACGAAGAAATGAACACAGTAAGCAGATTCAGGAAAATGTAGGTTCCAGTAGTTAGTCGGAGATGAAGAGGCTAGCACAGGATAGGGTAGCAAGGAGAGTTGCATCAGACCAGCCTTCGGACTGAAGACCACAACAACAATAACGACAACAACAACAACATCAATATGTACTCGTCTCCACCTCTTGGTGGTATCATCATACATCTACATCTATATCTACATGGATACTCAGCAAATCAAATTTAAGTGACTGGCAGAGGGTTCATCGAACCACCTTCACAATTCTCTATTATTCCAATCTCGTACAGGGCGCGGGAAGAATGAACACCTATATGTTTCCGTACGAGCTCTGATTTCCCTTATTTTATCTTTGTGATCGTTCCGCCCTATGTATGTCGGTGTCAAAAAAATATTTTCGCATTCGGAGATGAAAGTTGGTGATTGGAATTTCGTGAGATTTCGTCGCAACGAAAAACGCCTTTCTTTTAACAATATCCATCCGAAATCCTGTATCATTTCTGTGACACTCTCTCCCATATTTCGCGATAATACAAAACGTGCTGCCTTTCTTTGAACTTTTTCGATGTACTCGGTCAGTTCTATCTCGTAAGGACCCCACACCGCGCAACAGTATTCTAAAAGAGGACGGACAAGTGTAGTATAGTCAGTATCCTTAGTAGGTCTGTTACATTTTCTAAGTATCCTGCCAGTGAAACGCAGTCTTTGGTTAGCCTTCCCAACAGCATTTTCTATGTGTTCCTTCCAATTTAAATTGTTCGTAATTATAATTCCTGGGTATTTAATTGAATTTTCTGCTTTTAGATTAGACTGATTAATCGTGTAACCACTCATGTGGATGACCTCACACCTTTCGTTATTTAAGGTCAACTACCACTTTTAGCACCATTTCGATATTTCTTCTAAATCGTTTTGCAGTTAGTTTCGATCTTCTGATTACTTTATTAGTCGATAAACGACAGCGTCGTCTGCAAACAACCGAAGACGGCTGCTCAGATTGTCTCCCAAATCGTTTATATAGATAAGGAACAGCAAAGGGCCTATAACACTACCTTGCGGAACGCCAGAAATCACTTCTATTTTACTCGATGACTTTCCGTCAATTACAGCGAAGTATTACCTCTCTGACAGGAAATCACAGATCCAGTCACATAACTGAGACCATATTCCATAAGCACACAATTTCACTACGACCTGCTTGTGTGGGACAGTGTCAAAAGCCTTCCGGCAATCCAGAAATACGGAATCGATCTGTAATCCCTTCTCAATAGCACTCAGCACTTCATGTGAATAAAGAGCTAGTTGTGTTTCACAAGAACGATGTTTTCTAAACCCATGTTGACTGTGTGTCAATAGACCGTTTTCTTCGAGGTAATTTATCACGTTCGAACACAATATATGTGCTAAAATCCTGCTGCATATCGACGTTAACGATATGGGGCTGCAATTTAGTGGATTACTCCTACTACGTTTCTTAAATATTGGTGTGACCAGTGCAACATTCCAGTCTTTGGGTACGGATCTTTCGTCGAGCGAACGGTTGTATATGATTGTTAAGTATGGAGCTAATGCATCAGCATACACCGAATTGGTATACAGTCTGGACCGGAAGACTTGCTTTTATTAAGTGATTTAAGTTGCTTCACTACTCCGAGGATATTTACTTCTACGTTACTCATGTTGCCAGCTGTTCTCGATTTACTTCGTCTTCTTTTGTGAAGGCATCTCGGAAGGCTGTGTTTAGTAACTCTGCTTTGGCAGCATGTCTTCGATAGTATCTCCATTGCTATCGCACAGAGAAGGCATTGATTGTTTCTTGCCGCTAATATACTTCACATACGACCAGAATCTCTTTGGATTTTCTGGGAGGTTTCGAGACAAATTTTCGTTGTGGAAAGTGTTATAGGTATCTCGCATTGAATTCCGCGCTAAATTTCGAGCTTCTGTAAAAGATTGCCAAACTGTTTAAATTTGGCATGTTTGTTTCGTTGTTTCTGCAACAGTGTTCTAACCCGTTTTATGTACCAAGGAGGATCAGCTCCGTCGTTTGCGACAGTCTTACAAGGTGGTACGGTTTTGTCCGCCGGGCACTTACGCGATACGCTCAAACACAACGCTAGGAGAATTGGATATTCTTTTTGGGGTCTAGCAACTGCAACTACCCCAGCATGCACAGCCTGCAACTCACTTTGCTCTCACAATTATGTGGTTCCTGCACAGGAAGGGACTTATTTAGTTTTTTCCTTGAATTTATCTTGCAATACTGTGGTGAAGTGTCTGTATATGACAATGTAAAGTTCGATGCAGCTGGATATATGGAAGTTTGGGTCTGTCTCTGAAGCGTGTTCGAATAACCGAGGGAGTTAAGGCGACAGCTGGCTTAAAGCTCACAAATTTCCATTTGTCTCTAGTAAACGGAAAAGATGTGGTGGTTTCATATTCTCAGTTTGTGAGTACATTTAATGATAAATTTCAGTCGAGCTGCTTTAGAATGCAAATCCAGAAATGGTAATCCCTCAAGCACATTTAGAAGCAGTTAGGAGTGAAAGGAAAAATTATTTTGAGAATCAACATACATTTTTTTTAGATACATACATAGTAGTATGGAGATAAACAACGATTAATTTACTTATAATCAACTAATCAAAATGGCAGTCACAATCTCAGTATTTATTTTGCCGCCAGCCGGACTCAACACGCGATGGGGTCATCTTCAGGGCAATGTACACCATTTGGTCGCTCTCTGGAGTCGTCACCCTGCCTGTGCACGGTTGGTAACTATGGCAAGGTGACGACTCCAGTGAGCCACCAAATAGTGTAAATTGCCCTGAAGATGACCACATCGCGGGTTGAAACCGGTTGGCGGCAAAATATATAGTGAGAGTGTGACTGTCATTTTGAATAATTAATCAACATACATCCTCCAGAGTATGCCACCTTGTGGAAGTTCTGGTGCATGAAAAAATATTTACGTTTTTTATCTGAGAAAACGAAGTAGCTGTCAGCATTAACAAAACACAAATGTGATTATTCTTCGACCTTGAAGGAAGGCGGATTATTGGTGTTAGTATTCCGTCGGCGAGTTCACACCCTTCACTCCCCCTTATAGGAAGTGCAGAACTACTTTGTTACACTGCTCCGTCCTCTGTCTCACTTTAATGAAAGTCGTAGTGACGGTGCACAACTGTTGCGACCCTGCAGTCGTAGCACGCAGCTTTAATCGATAATGAGATCTTGGACTACGTTACTTTATGATCGTAAAAAAAGTTATGAATCTGTCATAAAACTCTGGCTTATCTGTGAACTCTAGGTAAAGAGCACTGAAGCAGTGGCCCTAGACTCCGAAATGTCAGACTTTTTTTCCTCAGAGGTGAAAGATAACTTGGTCACTTACACTCACAAGACCTTAAGTTATGATATGCGGTCGGTTAATGTTACCCATACTAAGGCCTGATGTCTTTAAACGTTACGAACATCTTATGCACAGCGTGCCACTCGAATAATGTTAGAAATATTGATAAAGAGCTGTCGCCTCGCTTTTATGTCAAAATAGGCATGGTGTTATTCAGTATCCACCGGTTTCTTTCCCCTTGATTGTTTCAGATTCCACATAAAATTTTCAGCACTCAGGAAGTTGCAGCTGTTTCATATGGTACTAAGATAGGTCATTTTTGCGATGTATACTGGCCTGAATTACGTACTTCAAAGTGTCGTTCGTATATTTTATATTTTGTTCGGTTAATTCATCCTTTGCATGGTGTAGCCTCTTTGATCTTAAGCTAACAATTACAATTTTGCATGCCTCTGTGTCTCCTGCTGTCTTTTGCAAGCTGAAGACAACGTCTATGTTTAATTCTTTATTGCAGCGCTTGCGTTGTCTGCTTCGTGTTCTTCATCTGTCTCTGGGACTCCATTGTAGTTCTGTCTTTGTCCATCTTCCGTCGTCCGAGAAGTCCCACTCATTTCTATTTTAGAGCCTTTACCCTTGGCAAAACATCCTGATCGCCTCTTATTGCTCCTATGTCTTCCCTTCTTTTCCGATCACTGTTAGTGAGACCCAGCTGTGACTTTCCCGTAGCTCTCTGACCTATTCGTAGTTTCTTTTTTTTAAAAAAGAAAAACTCATTTTAAATGTACATTTCACGACAGTATGGTAGTCCAGGAATGAACGCACTGTTCGAAAACATACTTTTTTTAAGTTTACTGTTCGATTAGATATGAAAATCGTAGTGTTTGTTCCATAAGACCTCCAATCCAGTTCATGCGGCGAAAAATGTCAGGATTTAAGTATGCTTGTGTACCTATTCTTTAACATATTTTACACAGATGTTGTTCACTATTATTTGTCTTGTAGGTACTCAGATGATCTGAATAGTATTCATTTTCGACTGAGTTATCGTAAGGCGCACTTCTGTGCAAGCCTCTGATAAATTCCTTGTACAGTATTATAATTCTGCCATATTGTTGGCTAGGACTACTATACCGTCAGAAAATATGAACCTAGTGAATCTTTTAACATTTATTCCAATTCTCCTTTCTTTCAAAATAATTTTGGACAAGATCATCTCAAGAACTGTTGTAAACCGTTTCGGGGATGTGGAGTCACCCTGCTTTATCCCTCTTCCAATGGAAAACTCCTTCATGTGTTTCCGGGTACCGACAGAGGCCATTATATATATGCATTATAGATACATAGGCCTATATTAATCACTGAGTTGGAAAAGGGGTTATGTCTCAGAAAGTAACTAAAAAATCTATTTTACTATGCAGTGGATTTAAGCATGCTGCCGTGGAGTTTCTAGGTAGAAATTTGCCCTAGGGCGAAACAATATAAACCATTACAATCTATTTAAGCCAACGACAGTGGTCAGTTATCGAGTTTGAACGTTCTGGAGAGCCCTTTTGGAACCTTTGCATGGGCGCTTAATTAAATAAAATTAAAATACTTTTTTAATCTTTAGCCGCTGTCTGTCCGATTACCCTGTCTCGTAAACGGTTGGCCCTGTCTGGTATAGTACGCAATCTGACTGCATAGACACCAACGAGTGACATTATTTCAGTAGAAACAGTTCCATCAGTGGCACCCAGCAATGTTAAACAGGTGCAGACAGCAAGAAGTAACATCATTTCAGTAGAAACAGTTCTAACAGTGGCACCCAGTAATGTTGAACTGGTGCAAGCACCAACAAGTGACATTATGTCAGTAGAAACAGTTCCATCAGTGGCACCCAGCAATGTTGAGCAGGTGCAGACAGCAACAAGTGACATCATTTCAGTAGAAGCAGTCTATCAGTGGCACCCAGCAATATTGAACAGGTGCAGACACCAACAAGTGACATCATTTCAGTAGAAGCAGTTCCACTAGTGACACCCAGCAATGTTGACAGGTGCAGACAGCAACAAGTGACATCTCATCACTGGTTGAGCATATCCAACAGTGACACCCAGCAATGTTGAGCAGGTGCAGACAGCAACAAGTGACATCATTTCAGTAGAAGCAGTCCATCAGTGGCACCCAGCAATGTTGAACAGGTGCAGACACCAACAAGTGACATCATTTCATTAGAAGCAGTTCCAACAGTAGCACCCAGCAATGTTGAACAGGTGCAGACACCAACAAGTGACATCATTTCAATAGAAGCAGTTCCATCAGTGGCACCCACCAATGTTGAACAGGTGCAGACACCAACAAGTGACATCATTTCAGTAGAAGCACTCCATCAGTGGCACCTAGAAATGTTGAACAGGTGCAGACACCAACAAGTGACATTATGTCAGTAGAAGCAGTCCATCAGTGGCACCCAGGAAAGTTGAACAGGTGCTGACACCAACAAGTGACATTATTTCAGTAGAAGCAGTCCATCAATGGCACCCAGTAATGTTGAACAGGTGCAGACACTAACAAGTGACATCATTTCAGTAGAAGCAGTCCATCAGTGGCACCCAATAATGTTGAGCAGGTGCAGACACCAACAAGTGACATTTCAGTAGAAGCAGTTCCATCAGTGGCACCCAGCATTGTGGAACAGGTGCAAGTAACAGTCCAAAGTATTCACTATCACTAATCAGACAGTTCATCAGAGTTTATCCGCAGAAATTAAACATTTCCAAGTGGCACCCAGCAATGTTGAATAGGTGCAAGCACGAACAACAGTTTGAATGCACACACAATTGTTTTTACAAAATCATTATCAATGCTCTTACACTAAACATACAAATTATACTAAACACACAAATGATATCAGATAATTGTCATATTAACTATTACAATACACAAATGACAGTAAACCTATAATATTT
The DNA here is from genome assembly GCF_023864345.2 of Schistocerca serialis cubense. Classification (NCBI taxonomy): domain Eukaryota; kingdom Metazoa; phylum Arthropoda; class Insecta; order Orthoptera; family Acrididae; genus Schistocerca; species Schistocerca serialis. The sequence goes on from NC_064642.1 coordinate 590,632,827, forward strand.
AAGGATGTCAGTGCAAGCCACAACAAACAAGTAAAATAATATTTAGGAGATAGATCGGTACCAATTATTTTGGATTAGGAAAGGAAAACACACAAAACACACTCACTCATCTTTCATCCACATTAAGTGCTACTGTGTAACAGAATAGTGTTAACCGTGTAAATGCAATTCTGTCAAAATTTGATGTTCAACATGTGTATCAAGTAGTAGTGGCGACAGTGTATAACAGTCAGTCAACGTCATAGTCATCATGTCAAGACCAATGTTTGCCAAGCCAGATCAAAATGTACGGTTGCTGAACAACTGTCACTGTGCCAAGATATGCAATTACTTCCTCTCTCCAAAAAAAGTATATTCTGCTTATTGATTTAACGAAGTCTGTGTAGACAATCTTCTTTCCACTTGAGTGTTCTAGTCTGCCATCTTCATTCTCCTTGTTCCATATAAACCAACAATAAAATTACGCTCCTCACTTACTTTACCTCTTATCCACCAAAACTCCAATAAGCATCAGCATCACATAATCTTAATACTTCAATAATACCTCTTACGTCGATACATATAAACTTCATCACCAATATCATTTACCTTACCTCTTGTCCACCAAAACTCCAATAATCATCAACTTCACACAATCTCAATACCTCAGTAATACCTCTTCAATACGTCGATGCATATAAACCTTATTACCAATATCATTTCCCTTCCATAACAACTCTTTCCTCTAGTCAGTCTCCTCGAACAAGTACAGACCAAATCCTAGTGCAAACTTCAATTCATCATCCCACACAATCTGAAGACACAATGTCCACACATAACCTCTGTGTAATCCATCTGACCCAAATCTTCTACTCATTATGAATTATAAGATACATTTTGGTTACCTTGTCCATCATTAAATAAAAGAAATGCATACATGACCTCTAACAGCCTTTAGTTCGAATAATTTTCAGTAAGTAAGTACGAGTACGGAGTGTGTATGATCATAATATTTCACAGTGTGTACACCATTTCAAGAATCACGTCAAAACTGAAGCAAACATGTGGAGTATTTCTTGTGTCAAGTGTCACTTACTATTTCAATTGCTCACGAAGAATGCAGCGTAATAACTGTCAATGGTCTAAACCTAGTGTTGGTATGTCATGTCGTTAGCTTCCTTTCTATTAGCATAAATTTATACAGCTTCCATAAAACCTCCAGCTCATGGCAGTTCATTAACTTATCTTAAAATATAAGGCACTGAGCGTAAGCAAAACATGCAATAGCGAGTAAATATACCAGTGGAGAACAGAATGTCTACAAGTGGATGCAGCACAATCCCTACAACGAGGCTCTGCCAAGCGAACAATCTATAATTAACACCATACTGTGGCCTAAACTCCATGTTTGTACACCTTATATCAGCATTTCTATATACCAAATTAGAGTGTATTTATGACAACAAAACAGAAATGTGTAAATATGCAATCCATACGCAAAGCAGCAAATACATATCTTACATAATAAACAGGTCATTAGCATCATATCAGCATAAGCAAATAAATGATCATATGTCATCTTAATAAGTAAACATGAAGGCGCAAGCAGGTAAATCACAAAGTATGACTTACATAAGTAACCATATCTGTACAATTAATCAGGAGACAATTATAATTTAAATAAATACGCACAGCAGGCACATAATAGAAAAATATGACATCAGTGAAAAAGCAGTGTAGCCATGCAATGCATAATATACACAAATAACAACCCTGTTCATTAATCAATCATTGTCAAATCAGTTAATGTACGCAAGCACGTCGCTTCACAAGTAAATTCATAGAACATGAAATTTAGCACAAAGTACGAATCACGTAATCGCGAGCAGCAAATTACGTCTAAAGTACGTACCTAAGTGGAAATATGTTACCTGAAAAATAAACTCAACTAATAGTTGCCTTTTTAGTTTATTAGTTTCTTCTTCGAAATTACATTCTTCCTGAAAATTTCTCGATAGCAAGTCCTCTTAACGTCGGACACACACAGAATTTACCTGAAGTTCTTAAATATTTTATACAACCGTATCCTGAAAAATACTGAACGTTAATAACATAATTTACCAAGTCACTATAGCTTTATACTGAATTTATGCGGAGGAACTACATTGTGTATTTGTTTACGGCTGTCAGTGCATTCGCACTGAGCGCTCGATCAGCTGTTGGTACGCGTGACGTAGGAAGTAATTGTTTGCGGTCAACGACTGCCTTGTGCGGCGCGCAGACTTGACTGTTGCTTTGAGTATGTGCCGCCGCCGGAACACGGCGCGGTATCCTTGTACTCTCCGTGTGTTTACGTGTAACTGTTAGTATCTCAAAAGTATGTCATTCTACAAAAATTTTAACGTTCGATATATGATGTACTCCCTTAGAGCGTCGAGATTTAAGAGTTTCTACTTCGACAGTGTTATCATGAATAATTTTGCGAACTCTATATGGACCGTTATAAAGCAGAAAAAATTTGCGACACAAGCCTTTTCCTTTGTGAGATAAACGATGAGACTTAATTAACACCTTTTGACCAACTGACAAGATTTTTAAACGACCAGGACGTTTAGCTGATTTCTCTCTTCTTGCAGCCGCAGATGCAATATTTTGCAGAGCCAGGTTCACAACTTCAGAATGCCGCAGTTTTTGTGAAGGCGGAAAAGGAACGATTTCAGAAATGCGATTTGTCGGTGCTTTATTTTTTAATATCAATATAGGCGGTAAAGAAGTTGAATCATTAGGGAGTTCATTCAGAATGTTTTTAAAAATATAAAGATACTGATCCCAAGTTCTGTGATTCTGATGACGATAAAGTCTACACAATTTATCGATTTCCTTCATCCACCTCTCTGAAGTGTTAGATTGAGGGTGAAAAAGTGAAATGAAAATTGGTTTAATCTTACGACGCCGTAGAGTACGAAGCCAAATTTTAGAACTAAACTGTGATCCATTATCTGATATAACTTTATCAATATGACCAACTTCTTTAAGAAAATGTTTGATGAAAGCTTTAGATACTGAACGAGCTGTTGCTTTGCGTAAAGGTGTAAAACACACATATTTTGATGTCAATTCCACTGCTACCAAAATGTATGCAAAACCATTAGTAGAACGAACCACTGGACCGAACAAATCGACTGCAGCCATCTCCTTTAATTTCGATGGAATGAGAAATAGTTGGCGGCTTAGCCTTTTGACATAATTTGCATTTGGCAAGAACAGATCGAATACGTTTTTCCATATTACTGAAGTGGCAATTTTCTCGTAATTTATGAAAGCATTTTCTGGGACCATAGTGTGCATAACTGAAATGTGTGTACCAAATCAATTTATTGACCCACTCATCAGGAATGCAAACTAACCAAACAGAGTTGTCGACCGATTTTCGTTTAAAAAGAATGTCATTGCGAACTAAATAATACTGTCTGATCGCTACGCTTTCCTTTTTCCTCCACTTCTCCTTAATGTCCTTCCAGATTGGATCCTTATTTTGCTCCTTAGCGATGTCCTGGAGCGAAGACGAAATAAAATTCTCAAACGCAACGCCTTGAATATACATCAAACAATAACTGTTATCTTTGCAGTCCTCTTCAGCACTTTGTTTCAAACCCATAGGTGCATGTGATAAACCATCAGCAATAATATTTGAAGATCCCTATATGTAAACAATACTAAAATCAAATTCCTGTAGATACAGCGCCCATCGTGACAATCTGCCATGAGTTAATTTTGTTGACATAAGAAATTCCAGAGCTCGATAATCGGTGTAAACCTTAGTATGTCTGCCAAACAAATATGTCCGAAATTTTGTCAAAGCCCATACAACAGCCAAAGCTTCAAGTTCCGTAATCGAATAATTCTTTTCGGATTTAGAGACAACACGACTTCCAAATGCAATAGTTTTCTGTACTACAACGCCGTTTTCTTCTATCTCTTGAAATAAATGTGCACCTAGGCCTTTGTATGATGAGTCCGTCGCCAAACAAAAATCTTTAGATAAATCCGGATGTGAAAGAAGTGGAGCAGCAACTAAAGCATCACGAAGTTGTTCAAATTCTGACTGAGCTTCCTCATCCCAACACCAATTAGAATTCTTTCCAGATAGTTCACATAAACGAGGTATGGCCAATTCGTCCAATCTAACAAAACGTCTAAGAAAATTAGAGACACCAAGGAAACTACGAACATCGCGTTTTGTAGTAGGAACAGCACAATTATGAATAGCGTCTAGTTTCTCTGGATCAGGAAAAATACCTTCTGTAGAAATAATATGACCAAGAAATTTCACCTGTGAACGACCAAATTCAGATTTTTCCAAGTTCACTGTAATGCCAACTCTTGCAAAAATACGTAATAATAAATCCAAAATTTTGTTGTGCTCACTCCAAGAACGTTTAGCAATAAGAATATCGTCAACATATGAAGTAATATCGTCACGAAGATAAACAAGTAAAATTTCGTTTCAACTACGAATGAATGCTGCTGAAGGTACAGTAAGTCCAAACGGTAATTTCCGAAATCACTTTTGGGTAAAATAGTCATATCCGGTTATTCTTTACCGACTCTAGATAGATTGATAGTTGAAGAATTGTTCTGATAGATACAAAGAATAGTAAAAGAGTAGGCAGCAGTGCACAAAACTAAAGGGGAAATAGCACTACTACAGCTCGGGGCCCTGTGCACGCTACGGCACATATTCACTTAGGACTTTAATAGCCGCACATAAATTCCAGTTTGTGACTTAGTGGCCAATTTGGTGCAAGTGCGTACATAAATTGATCTAACCATGAACATGGATGTATGTCGTTCTTAGAATTGCGAAAGATCTTAAATTTCCGAACAGTTAAAAAGTGTTTATGGTCAAAGTTTTCTCCCCGTGGCGACAAAGACCTACCGCGTCTGTCCCAGTCCTAATGTCGATTATTGTCAATTTCGCGCGCCTGACGCTATCTTGTTGCATCCCGTAAATGAAATTAATTATTGTCTTCAAAGCCCTCTGCTATCTGTGATTCTAAATATCTTCTGCTGTCTTTTCCTACGATTTCGCCTTCAATTTGTTTGACTTGCTTTTGTAATGCCTCAAATTCCCTTTTAACGCGTTCATTAAATTTTCCCTGTTTTTCAACATGATTATTTATGTTCTGGTACTCTTCGGTTTCTGCAAATGGTAATGGAGCTGTATCATCCGAATCTCTGTCCCCATTTAAACTAAGATTTGTCAATTTATCTGAAATCTCCTCCACTCTTTCCGATAAGTCACCTATTTTTTCTTTCTGTTTATTTACGTCTTCTGTAAGTGTCGCGACTCGGGTTTCAGTATTAACACATTTAGTAGTTAACTGTTCATACTGTTGTGTTAGGTTATTTAATCTGTCATTTGGTACGGATTCCTCGATTCTTTCAAATATTTCTTCCTTATCGTGTGCACGTTGTATATTTAATTCTGAAAATTTTTGTACTATCACGCAATCTCTTTCTTCCTGTTCTCTATCCTGTTCCGATTGTCTGATTTCTATTGAAATTAAACTATTATTATGAGCATTCAAAATCGGTTGTACTTTTTCTCTAATTTCTTTCTTTGATTCATCATTCATGATTTTGAAACATGTCCTTATTCGTGTGCTTAACCGTGTTGCCATTGATCCATCTCGGTTTTAATTGTTCCTATTTGTGAGTCTAACTGTGATCCCAAATTTAATATTGCACTCATCAACTGCTCCATGTTAACTGGTTCGTAATTCTTTTCGCCCCTAACATTTCCCGTAAAACTAACTTCCTTCGACATAGCCGTAAAGCTATCTGTTTTCGATACTATTCCAGAATCTTTTTCACAATTAAAGAATTTTCAGAATACGAGATTAACCGTATTCTGAAGATTCTTTAATTGTAAAAAATTTTGAACTGGTGCTGGACTATTTTCCCTGCTTATTAAATTGTTTTCAACTCCATTATTCATCATACTGTTCTCCTGTGTTGGCGAGTTCGACATGTTAACAATTTCGTCATTCTCACTATCCATCATTTTTGCCTTTTTCATCGATCGCGTAATCATTTACAAAACGTACAAAACTCGTCACTATGCGAAAATTACACACAATGACACTTTATCACCAACAATACCATTCACACGAAATGCTTCCCTCGAACACGATTAACGAACAATTGAAATCTTCATAATTGCACAAAATTGTCTAACCCGTATACAAGACAACAAAAATTAAATTCTGCAAAAAATACCATTAGAAGAATGACAATTACCAAATCTACACATGCAATATAGACTACAATTACTGAACTACAAATTACTACAACAATACTACTGTCTGCTATTTTTATTATCAGAAGATTCCAAGGGACGATCCGAAGCAGCGGTCGCCACGTGCATGGGGGCTTAATTAAATAAAATGAAAATACTTTTTTAATCTTTAGTCGCTGTCTGTCCGATTACGCTGTCTCGTAAACGGTTGGCCCTGTCTGGTATAGTACGCAATCTGACTGCATAGAATAACAACAACGAACGAGAGAAAACTTTCGTTAACACAATTAATTAATTAAGTCCCCAGCAGCTATAAAACCTACGAAACAACAAAACACAAGTGTAGCTGTTCTGTGTGTGGAAGTGTGGTTCAACGTATACATCTGGCACGGTTCTTCCTCAATAAGACCAGATATTTTAAACACCATTTATACTGAAGTAATTAAAAAAACCAGAAATACTATAATTGCACATAGAAATCAGAAATACAGACTAATACAAGAACACGAGCCAGATGCTTTGTTGACTGAACCTGTAACCAATAGGCATTATTGTTCAAGACATTGAAATAATACAAAAAAAAGGAATTTTTTTTACCTTCGTATATATTGACGAAAAGCACACTCTGATTATTACAGCATCCCCAATCCAACAATATCTGGTGTCTAGCCTATCAAAACAATATGACAACATCTGAACAAGCACTCTCCAGGGGAACCTCTCAACAACGACTCACCACTGCTACATCTCAATAAGCACTGGCTACTGCTACTTCTCAATAAGCACTGCCTACTACGACTTCTCGACAAGAACTGCCAGTGGAGGCGGCTGAATAATACTCTTTGGCGCAATCTCTGGCGCTGTGGCCCAGTGTAGCCACCTTTCACCTTATGATGTTGAGGGGCAAGAGGCGTTCATTTGCAACGGAAGGATTCTACTATTCAAGCTTACATTTTTCATATTCATTATGGTAATAAAATAGTGTGTTATGAGCGTCCAGGTTTATTCAAAATGTATTACAAGCGACATTGGCAAAGAAGACAGCGGTGGGAATGCTAGATGTTTATCTCGTCCATCCTTTGCTGGCCACTGGCAGGTACTGCTAAGAGATCGTTTCTGCTCGCGTCTAGTTCCTACTTTCCTTATTGGTTGGCTCTGAGCACTATGGGACTTAACTTCTGTGGTCATCAGTCCCCTAGAACTTAGAACTACTTAAACCTAGCTAACCTAAGGACATCACACACATCCATGCCCACCGAGCGAGGTGGCGCAGTGGTTAGCACACTGGACTTGCATTCGGGAGGACGACGGTTCAATCCCGTCTCCGGCCATCCTGATTTAGGTTTTCCGTGATTTCCCTAAATCGTTTCAGGCAAATGCCGGGATGGTTCCTTTGAAAGGGCACGGCTGATTTCCTTCCCAGTCCTTCCCTCACCCGAGCTTGCGCTCCGTCTCTAATGACCTCGTTGTCGACGGGACGTTAAACACTAACCACCACCACCACCACATCCATGCCCGAGGCAGGATTCGAACCTGCGACCGTAGCAGTCCTGCGGTTCCGGACTGCGCGCCTAGAACAACTAGACCACCGCGGCCGGCCACTTTCCTTATTGGAACAGGTCCAGTATACACATGTTTATATGGACATGGCCACTTCTCGAAATCAATACCGGTCCAACGAGCACTTCTGTTAAAGGGAGATGACTCTCTGTTCTACCAAACTGTGCATATATGTGTAATGATCAGTTAACTCTGGTAAACGTAATTTGGAAAAAAAGTATACATCACCACCTTTGACATTCATCGATTAATAAGCACTATATTACACACTTTAATTTCATAAAGAATATCAGTGACCGTTATGAAGAAAACCTGGAGACCTAGAGTCCCAGCTACGTACTGCTTCAATAAAAAAATAAATAATCAGAAAATAAGCTTCTGATACGGAAATATTAGCTTCACAAAAATGGCGTGAAGCGCCTATTTTGCTTCGCAGGTTGTGCGGCTTGAATAGCAATGTCCTTAATATCTGTTAGTATTGATGCACTTGGATTTCTCCATGTATTTTACAATGTGGCTCTGATCAGTCCCAAATAACACACATGTAATGCCTCGTAACGGTTAGAATTTGTTTCTGTTGGAAGACTAACATAGCAATTGTAAGAACGTCCCTACCACCTATGACTGAGTGCTATGATTAATAGGTAGTGACTGTTCCGCTAAGGCGTCAGAGTCTAGTTTAAAGGTTTGCTTCAGTATAACGACGGAACCTCAATTAATTACAAAGTCGTTATCTTTGAAAAATAGTACCTTGACTAAAGGTAAAAAGACGAGGGCTAGTAGAAACCCTTGGGTGAAAGAAGAAATATTCAATTTGATTGATGAAAGGAGAAAATATAAAAATGCAGTAAATGAAGCAGGCAAAAAGGAATACAAACGTCTCAAAAATGATATCGACAGGAGGTGCTAAATGGTTAAGCAGGGATGGCTAGAGGACAAATGTAAGGATGTAGAGGCTTATCTCACTAGGGGTAAAACAGATACTGCCTACAGGCAAATTAAAGAGACCTTTGGAGAAAGGAGAACCACTTGCATGAATATCAAGAGCTTTGATGGAAACCCAGTTCTAAGCAAAGAAGGGAAAGCGGAAAGGTGGAGGGAGTATATAGAGGATCTATACAAGGGCGATGTACTTGAGGACAATATTATGGAAATGGAAGAGGATCTAGACGAAGATGAAATGGGAGATATGATACTGCGTGAAGAGTTTGACAGAGCACTGAAAGACCTAAGTCGAAACAAGGCCCCCGAAGTAGACAACATTCCATTAGAACTACTGACAGCCCTGGGAGAGCCAGTCCTGACAAAACTCTACCATCTGGTGAGCAAGATGTATGAGACAGGCGAAATACCCCCAGACTTCAAGAAGAATATAATAATCGCAATTCCAAAGAAAGCAGGTGTTGACAGATGTGAAAATTACCGAACTATCAGTTTAATAAGTCACAGCTGCAAAATACTAATGCGAATTCTTTACCGACTAATGGAAAAACTGGTAGAAGCCAACGTCGGGGAAGATTAGTTTGGATTCCGTAGAAATGTTGGAACACGAGACAACACTGACCTTACGGCTTACCTTAGAAAAAAGATTACGGAAACGCAAACCTACGTTTCCAGCATTTGTAGACTTAGAGAAAGCTTTTGACAATGTTGGTTGGAATACTCTCTTTCAAATTCTGTAGGTGACAGGGGTAAAATACAGGGAGCGAAAGGCTATTTACAATTTGTACAGAAAGCGGATGGCAGTCAAACGAGTCGAGGGGTATGAAAGGGAAGCAGTGGCTGGGAAGGGAGTGAGACAGGGTTGTAGCCTATCCCCGATGTTATTCAATCTGTATATTGAGCAAGCAATAAAGGAAATAAAAGAAAAGTTCGGAGTAGGTATTAAAATCCACGGAGAAGAAATAAAAAATTTGAGGTTCGCCGATGATATTGTAATTCTGTCAGAGACAGCAAAGGACTTGGAAGAGCAGTTGAACGGAATGGACAGTGTCTTGAAAGGAGGATATAAGATGAAAATCAACAAAAGCAAAACGAGGATAATGGAATGTAGTCGAATTAAGTCGGGTGATGCTGAGGGAATTAGATTAGGAAATGCGAAACTTAAAGTAGTAAAGGAGTTTTGCTATTTGGGGAGCAAAATAACTGATGATGGTCGAAGTAGAGAGGATATAAAATGTAGACTGGCAATGGCAAGGAAAGCGTTTCCGAAGAAGAAAAATTTGTTAACATCGAGTATAGATTTAAATGTCAGGAAGTCGTTTCTGAAAGTATTTGTATGGAGTGTAGCCTTGTATGGAAGTGGAACGTGGACGATAAATAGCTTAGACAAGAAGAGAATTGAAGCTTTCGAAATGTGGTGCTACAGAAGAATGCTGAAGATTAGATGGGTAGATCACATAACTAATGATGAGGTACTGAATAGAATTGGGGAGAAGAGGAGCTTGTGGCGCCACTTGAGTAGAAGAAGGGATCGGTTGGTAGGACATGTTCTGAGGCATCAAGAGATCACAAATTTAGCATTGGAGGGCAGCGTGGAGGGTATAAATCGTAGAGGTAGACCAAGAGGTGAATACACTAAGCAGATTCAGAAGTATGTAGGATGCAGTAGGTACTGGGAGATGAAGAAGCTTGCACAGGATAGAGTAGCATGGAGAGCTGCATCAAACCAGTCTCAGGACTGAAGACCACAACAACAACAACAACCTTGACTCCATCAACTTAATAATATTGAAACTACTGCTATCGCTCTCTGCAGCGCGCTAGACGTGTTACCTCGCACAGTGGTCAGAAGTTCTCTACTACCGTTTGTCTGTCTTGTACCATTTTCTACCCTGGATGATCTCGATGGCGCGTATCACACTAATCCCACAACGAAAAACTCTACCTCTTCATATAAGAGAAGCATTACCGAAGGTGAGTTTCGTCTACTACATCTACATCTACAGCTATATGATTACTCTGTAATTCACGATTAGGTGTCTGGCAGAGTGTTCATCGAACTGAGTTTACGCTATTTCTCTCCCGTTCCAAACTCGAAAATCGCGCTGGAAAACCAACACTTAATACTTTCCGTGGAAACTCTGATTCCTCTTACTTTTTTATGATGATCATTGCTCCCTACGTAGGCGGGGGCCAGCAAAATATTTTTACAATCGGAGGAGAAAATTGGTGATCGAAATTTCATGAGAAGTTCTTGCCGCAGCGATAGATACCGTAGTTTTAATGGCTGCCATCCCTTTTCATGGATCATATCCGTGGCACTCACTCCCCTATTTAGCGGTAATACATAAGGACTGCCCTTGTATGAACGTTTTCAATGTCCTCCGTTAATCCTATCTGATGCGGATCCCATACCGCACAGGAGTACTCCAGTAGAGGTTGGACAAGCGTCGTTAAGCAGTCTAATTAGTAAACCTACTACACTTTCTAAATGTTCTGCCGATAAACCGCAGTCTTTGATTTGCTGTCCCCACTACATTAGCTATGTGATCACTCCGATTTAAGTCAGTCGTAATTGTAATCTCTAAGTATTTAGTTGAGTTTTCAGCCTTCAGGTTTGAATGATTTAGCGTGTAAGTAAGTAGAATATAGCGGATCCGTTTTAATACTAGGGTGGATGACTTCACACTTTTCGTGATTTAGAGTCAAATGACACTTTTTGAACCGCATAGATATCTTATCTAAATCATTTTAAATTACTTTTGATCATCTGATGACAGTACATGACGGTAACTGACAGCATAATCTGCAGACATTCTAAGAGGACTGCTCAGATTGTTTCCCGTGTCTTTTATTTAGATCAGGAACAACAGAAGACCTGCAACACTTCAAAACTGTTCCCTTTTACTGATTTCAAACTTAACCATCAAGAAAGGTGCCTACTGTGACTGAAATCTAGCCTGGAATGTACTTAGCAACGCAAGAACAGACACTTCGCAATCACACATTGCTTCTCGGCCATGATTCGACATGCGAAGCTAAGTAAACGTCATGAGGCAGGAACACAAATGATACTCTGCACATTTACATCGAATAAAAATTCTAGTCGCTGGAAGCCCAAACTGACGTGTCCTGTATGAATCATATAAAACAGGCTATCACGAGGTACAAGGAAGCACGAGAAGTACTGAGCAGGGAACTGGTTGGATGAGGTTTTCACTCATCTACCAGTGGCACCAGATATAGTCGACGTAAATACAGTGATTATCCAAAATACCATAACCAGTCCTACTTCGGAAGTAAATACAGCAGCGATACTGGCTGTTATGGATTTTACAAAAACATGTTTGGTTTCCTGAAGTATGTCACGTCACTTGTCTACATAATTAGTAAGGAAGCAGTCGTCAGTTCAAAGGTTGTTTAGACCACCATTTACAAGGCATGGTCCTGTCCTCTGACTTTTGCACCAGTCAGCTACAGTGGGATTCCGAACCGCGGTGTCTACGCACTAGTCAAGCAATTCACGTAAACGCGGGCTTGTGGTTTATGAAAGCCGAGCTGCCACCCAATAGCATCCCAGGTGCAACTTATTGCGGTTGGGGTTCACAGTCACGTAGAACATGTTAAATCTCACCATAGTCGCCGTTGATGTCAAAATTATTGATTTTCACTACTGCAATTCCGGTCTTGCGGTCATTATCAAGTGATATGCTCAGAAGAGTTTTAAAATTTGACCTGCGCTGAAGGACCGTCTTTTGCAGTGTGCCACTTGATAATGCACATAACGTTGAAACAGGAATAGTGAAAATAGCTAATTTTTCCAGTCAGTGGTGACTATGATTCCTTTAAAGAACATCATGGATACATTTCATTAGAATCAGATCTGACGAATTTGGCCAAAACATCAACGTGACTTCATTAGCATACCGCGCAAACGACTGTAGCACGATTCAGCCTTCTGGCACAGACAGATATCCAGCTGAAAAATGCCATACCCGTCGAGGAAGGCATCAAGCATGAATGGCTGGCTGGTGGTTCCCAAACATGTTCAAATAGCTAACAGCTGTCACATTGGCTTCGATTGCTGCCACAGGTCCAGTGGGAGCCCATTCCACAGCACTGTACTATCCCCACCGGAATGCATCTGCGGGTCGGTGTATGTTTTGAGGAGCTATTAACCTGGATGGTGGTGTGTCCAGACACGACCATCAGCCTGATATAACGTGAAACGTGATACATCCGCCAAGGCGATCCTTATCATTGACATATGGTCCAGTCTGAGTAACCATGTGGCCACTGCAAACGTTATTGGTAATATTGTTGGATCAATATAGGCTCGATGTTGACGATGTACTCTGAAAGATCGACCCCTAAATCATTGATCCAGCACCAGAATCGTATTCTGTTGTGAGACCTGCCAAAGTACGCCGGCTATCCCACTTTATGGAGAGGGTTAGGCTCCCGCATTCTGTGATAAGGTTTGGATATCAAACAACTTCTTGCCTACTTGATATTTCACCGTCCTTCAGTCACATACTATTGATGGTCATGTATATAGCACGCGAGTAGCCGACCAATTTTGTCGCTTCCGAGATGCCCGTTCCTAAGATCCGATTCAAAACAACAATCTGCCCTTTCTCAGAGTAGATTATTTTTGTGGGTTTCTCCATTTATGGCCCGTATCGTTGCTATGACGGGATTTCAGATAATAATACTGCATTACTCTTGAAAGTGAGACAGATAAATGACACTGTTTTTCTAGGCGCTTCAGTCTGGAACCGCGCAACCGCTACGGTCGCAGGTTCGAATCCTGCCTCGGCCATGGATGTGTGTGATGTCCTTAGGTTAGTTAGGTTTAAGTACTTCTAAGTTCTAGGGGACTGATGACCTGAGAAGTTAAGTCCCATAGGGCTCAGAGCCATTCGAACCATTTGAACACTATTTTTCAACATAGTCAAAAAGTCTCTATGAATGATGGTTGGAATGTTTTATCAGACGTTCAATTAATCAACATTAAAGTCGCTCATTGGTCACACAGCCTTTCCAGAATGTCCTTATCATTGGAAACTCTTCGATTGCTGCGATTCACTCCTCGATTGCCTGGACATTGTCACCTGTGATGTATCTCACTTGGCTTCCTCGTGCGACCTTGACCAAATTGTCGACACCATAACTGGTGGGTTTGGGTATTCAGCCGAGTTGTTGCTTCCATTCTCTGCACGATACTTAAACGATCGACCTAGCCGTTCACTTCAAACGCTGAGAGTTTTGCTGCTATGTGTACTCACTGCCTGGACTTTAAGCAGACTGCGAGCTATTACTGGTCTCACGCCGCCACTTGTAACAGAGTTGAATTCCCAAATACGCATTGATACTACGTGAAACGCCAATCCCATCACAGTTTTACAATTTTAAACGATAGTCAGCTAGATTTAATTAAATTGAGTGCCGGTCCATTAGCGTTATGTAACTTGAAACCTCGATCTCTGTGCATTAGGTTTCCTGAAATCATTACTTCAATAGAGTGTTTAATTATGCTGTCCCAGAGACTTGACGTTAGCACCACGATACTGGTTTCATCGTATTTCATTTCGAGATTATATTCAAGGAAGTACTCGGCTACAGCTGATTTGCTTGGTTATTTTAGTCAGGTGTGCGCTGATGTTCATTGAATCTTTCCTCGACAATTCTTATAGTCTACCTAACGTAAGACATGCCACACTCGTACGGAATACGATATACATCCAGCTTTCGGAGTCGTAGATCGACTTCAGCCTTACGAAGATTACTTTTTATTTTACCTGATGGGTGTGAAATTCAATTAATGCCATGTTTCTGATGCCTTTTTCTTTCCGGACATTGGACGAGCATAGAGCTAGTAAGTTATTTTTAGCTTCTCTTCCTCTCTATCAACCTCTTTCTCAAGCGTTCTTGATTTTGACTGCGTGGCCGTCCGATTTGATGCTCAGGGTACCGATTCCTCCGAACGCCAGTGGGTGGTGTTGCAATTCTCCGTCGAGGCTCCCCTTGTCTGAAAGTGCTCGAGCTCTGTGGACCAGATTTTTAATCTCTTTGTGACGGATAGTGATAATTCGAGGCGTGGAGATGGCTAGTGTTAGTTTTCTATATCCACTCTGAACCAGGGATCCGTCGGGTCTTCTCTTAACTGGCACGTTTAGGAAAGGTACGAGGGCTGTTCGGAAAGTGAGGTCTGATCGATCGTGAAATGAAAACCAAACTGAAAATCAAAATTTTTTTTATTCCCAAAAGTTAGCAACCCTTCCAGCTACCTCTCTAAATAGTGTCCGCTCCGACGTAGACATTTGTCGTGGCGTTTCCAGTACACTCGTCACAGAAAGTATCCGCCTGTGCTTTACGCCAATTTTCTACTCTGGTCTACATTTCGCTGTTTGCATCAAAATGCTGTCTTCGTAGCCAATGGTTCATAAGAGCTGATATGAAAACGGGGGGAACATGAAACACTTCCCATCGAAAACGCTGCAGGAGCATCTT
Organism: Schistocerca serialis cubense; assembly: GCF_023864345.2. Taxonomy (NCBI): domain Eukaryota; kingdom Metazoa; phylum Arthropoda; class Insecta; order Orthoptera; family Acrididae; genus Schistocerca; species Schistocerca serialis. Next base: position 590,648,122 of record NC_064642.1, read on the forward strand.
CATTTCGCTTGCAGAATGCGGCTAAAAATTGTCTTGAAGCAGGAAACGCATAAGATTTATTTTATGTGGGCTACATAGATTCAGGCGAAACCATTCACCAGATCCACACACTTAGTGGGGGACACTGTTGTTTTAGGCGTTTGCACAAGATCACTTTGCGTTCTGAACTGAAAAGAGCAACGTCAAATGACTGACAGGCACACTAAACACACTGCCCAACACACCTGGCAAAATTCCATCGGGTTTTCACAATGGTTTCCATTTCGCTCCTAATCGGACGTAACTTCCGAATACGCCTCGTACTTGGCCCCCCTTTTTCACTTTAAATCTTGTATTTTATATAACCGTTGAAAGAGTGTGAATATTCCAGAAACTCTTGAACCTTTTCCGCTCCAAGTGGCCACACCACAAAGGTGTCGTTCTCTTATCGATAGGACCTCGTAGATTTCTGCTTAGAGGATTCTAGCTCCTTTGCTTCGAAGTATTCCATGTTCCATGTATAGTACGGGCGATAAGGGACTACCCACCACCTTCTCATCGTCTTGTTCATAAAATTTTGTCGAAAAGAAAATAAGCTGATGTCAGAAGGTGCCTGCAAAGGTCTGTGAAACAATCGCCGAGCTTTTCCGAGATATGTTCCAAGGAATCAGAATGTGGTACTCTCGTGGGGAGGTAGACTACATCGAAACTGATCGTACTATTCTGGAGCTGCAGTTGTCTGAGGCGGTTTACAAAATAGGCGGGGTTTCGAATGTAGTGTACGCACTTACCCCTAGTTACTAGCATTGGCGCAATTATATATCAGCTGGTGAAATATCTGACACGCATTCTCAGCAGATAAATAGGGAAGTGCGAAAACCACATTCGCAACTCTGGCGACTTTGTACACCACTTGTGTCAAATGCGGCACAAGGATATGGATAGTACGGTCATTTTCGATGTTGTCTACCTCATTATGAGAGTCCCATTTTCTAATTGCTTGGAACTCATCGCCGAAAAAAGAAAGCGATGATTGTATCACAGCACGGCTTAGGCACCTTTTGACATCAACATATTTCCTGACGGAAAATATTATGAACAAACCGAGGGCGTGATGATGAGTCATCGCCTGTAATGGCGAAACTATGCATGGAACTCTTTGAGATAATGGCACCAGAATATGCCCTTGATATCTTACGCGTTACTATCGGTATGTCGACGACATGGTTGTGACGTGGTCAGATTGAGCTGATCGCTTTCAAGAGTTTTGGGAACACTTAAAGTCTTTCCATCGTAATATAAAATCCACGATGGAGCTTGAAAAAGAGGATCAACTACCTTTTATCGACGTGTTAGTTCAGAGAAGACTGGTCGGATCCCCGAGTCACAGTGTATGTAGAAAATCTACATCCACTGTACCCCCACCCCTCGAGATATCGCCATCCGTCACAAAGAACCTCGGTGCTTATGAGTCTGTTCCGTGGAGCTCGAACGCTTTCAACAAGGTGAGCTCCGACGGAGAATTACAACTCCTACGACTGGTGTTCGGAAGGAAAGGGCATTCAGAGCATCAAACTGGACGAGCGATACTGTCGAAATCAAGAACGCTTGAGAAGGAGGTTGAGACTGAGACCGAGGAAGAAAATCGTAAAATTACTTATTGGCCTTATGCTGTGAAACGTCCCCTTTTGAACTATTTATACATGACTGTGCTTAAACTGACACACAATATTTTGTTAGCGCAACGCAATCTGACTTTCAAAATTCCCTACAAAAGAATGGCCCTGACTAACATTAAACTATACCTTTCACAAATCACTTACCTCACAAAAATCTTAGCTGCTCAAGCTACTGCAATACAGTGAGCGCCACTACTGCCAGCTAAATAAAAGATTCAAACTACTGAAGGCACTAACTACTGATAGGGATAGTTAGCAAAATGAAAGATATTAATAGAGAACAAACAATGTATTTACCTTGATCTCATCATATACAAATATAGCAGTTCATGACAAATTTCAAAACTCCGCCATCTCTCTCCCCACATCCACCACTGCTGGCGGCTCACCTCCAACTGCGCAACGCTACGCGCTGTTCACAGCCAGCTGCCGCTGCCCAACACTACAATGGCGAGTATTACAACAATGCAAAGCAGACACAGGCTGCCCACAGCACAGCCAGTGATTTTCATACAGAGGTGGCGTTACCAATGAAAAAACCTAAACAGCCTACTTACATAGCCCCCATGCTCCCCACAAAAATTTTTACAAATAGGATTGGGCAGTGGCCAATACAGAATTGAAAAAAATTTTTCATAATTACAATAACAAAGAAATCAAATGCACACACTTATTGATACAACGTTGGTCAAAAGCTAAAAATTTCTCACAGTCCATAAAGACAGTCCACATTGTTCATCACAGTAAAATAGTGTTTTTCTCAAAGTCTGAGCAGTAGAAGAAAATGCACACGGAAGTAGTGGATTTCCATGCAGTCTTGAAGAAGTAGTGTCCTTCCAACGGAAAGTCAGTGCTGACTCTCGACATGCTGACAGGTAATGGGCCACAATAGAGCAAACCCACTGCAGAGTCAGTCGAAGTTTTGATGAATATTGGTAGGTAGGTCATCACAGAGCAGACCCACTGTAGTCCTGGTAGAGATTACGGTATTGGTGGGCCACCAGAGGTGCAGACCCCACTGCAGTCCTTGTAGAAATAATGGTATTGATGAATCATCAAAGATGTAGACCTACTGTAGTCCTTGTAGACACGGCCAGCAGCCATCTGTTGCGACTGTGCAGGTGCACAATCACCATCGAAGAGTCTTGCGGAGAATATAGCAAGTCCATAAACCACCCCTTGTCCACTCACAAAAAATTTGGAATTGTCCTTAGAACGAGCAATGCTGTTATCCAGTCCCTTGCTGAATTATCAACACACGTGCAAACACTAACAGTCCCTACTTCTCACATATTGTCCATATACTATGACCAACAGAAACGTGTGCAGTGAAATGTAACTTAATTTGAAGAACTGGTAACAATTACAATTTGGTAACATAAAAATACAATAACAAAGGTACACAATACATCATTAAAAACATAACAATATAGATAACATTTGTAGTAATAGGGGCTTTACAAAAGAATAGAAATAGACATATACGTCAGTGTTACAGGAATTATGACATGAGTACATACATAGAAGATCAGAATAATTATTGAAACATCAACTTCACACATGGGCATTTAAACAAAATGAATAATGTCTAACATCTTTACAAAGTAAATAACATATTATTAATGCCAATTATATTTGAGGATAACAGTATTCCTCATCATAGTGAATGTAGCTTAATATTAAAAGAAGAAAAAATTCTATGAAACTACACAGAGACAGGAAGAAAACAAATACACAAGGGTACACAAACACATAGTGGGATAACACTAAAGGAAAGGACAGGGTTCGTTTTCAGTGTAACATTTGGTACTGCAGTCCAACCCAAAACTTCATTCTATAGATCTTTCGTCTTATTTCAACCTTTGCTTCCCCCAAAAAAATCTTATCCAAGCATGCTTTCTGTATTCTGTTCATATTTCTTTCAAAATAATTATTTCTGATTGTACAATACTCATTTGGGCCCAAATCCTTTTTATATAACTTCGCAATGCATTCTTTACCTATTCTCCATAGTCAGTTTCTCATATAGTCTACCCCCTCTTAAGCTAACTTAAATCTACTGAGCTCAGATGCTAAACTAAGGGACGAGGCAATGCAGCAGCACGTAAAACAATTATTATAAACAGCAATGCAAAAAATGCAAATTGCCAAAGCTAGCAGCATAAATGAGCAAAAGTCAAATTCAATAACACTATGCCTGGCAAACAGCAGCAACTTATACCTAAACATGACATAGCGCAAGCAGAAAAAATATTACACTAAAATGGCCATGTCTAATACCTATGTCACATCTTAACATTAGAGTGATGCATCACAATTTATTCTACAAAAGAAATTACCAAGTACTTGAAAAGAAAATTATGTGTTACTGTTATTAGTTCCTTCTTATTGTTCTTTCCTTTCCAAGTGCTCCTTTTTTTTTAAAGAATGTGGATCATAAAATAATTATTTAATAGATCTGTTGACAGAAAGTGTTCACATTAGCAAATGCATTTCATTTTATAAAAGCAATGCTGCAACACAGCTGAAAAACAGGTATCAAATGAAATAAGCAGTTACGCAAACCAAAGCATAAAAATATCATTCAATAGTCATGTGACATTTCATAAGTTAGTAGAAATTCTCTCAACTCTCGTAGAAAGACGCTTGTCGTAATCAGGTGTGCAGATGTACGAATATTTCCCATCAATTCATAAGCATTTCAGTAATTAGCACAAAGTGCGAGTAATCATATGTTTTCAAGTAACGAGGGTGTCGCATTAGCGATGAAAGGCACACCCTAATGGCTTGTTCTCCAGGTGTTTGACACGTCCCACGTCCCCTTTTTTTTTTCTACCTGTGCCGCTGAAAAGGGCTCGCAATAATGGCTTTTTCTCCAGGCGTCTGACACAGCTGGGTGCCCGCGACGCATTACGTGCAGGTGGTCACTTAACTTTCTTACGGAAATATTTACCGCTACAGTGACAGCCTCACATAAAAATATTTCACAGGTCAAGAATTAGCGTTGCAAATCTGTAGAAACAAAATCCTATGAATATAACAGTGTCCAAAAAATGTTCAGTGGCATTGTGATACATTCACACATGATTCACACATGTCATAACTCTTAAAGTACGATTCTTGGTTTCCAACATCCTTTTTCACAAGTCAAGAGTCCCTACCCACTATTCATTACTCCTTACCTCATTATACATATACATATTCGTCGACACTTCTTCAATATTTCATCGTGAGAAATACGTAGCATAATAAACATTCCTCAACAACATAATACACATCGTCGTCGTAATAATAACATCATAACACTTCAGTCAAATCTCAAAATCGTCGTAACTTCCTCCAATAATTTCTAAGCCTAAAATAATTCTCTGCTCATGTCAAAAGTGTCATCTGCCTCAAACGTACTTTAAAATCATGCTCCCTTACCAAATATATCATTCAAAGCTCTCATAGTATCACAATGGTTCCAAAAAAAATATGAACAGTTTACAAAGTACAGACAAAATACAGTTTCATAAGTGTGAAGTTACCCAACTGTGTAATTGCGTAAACATGTGTCACAGATGTAGTAAAAAAAGTTTCTTTCTCTGTTAAATGATCAGATAGCTGTGTAATTTGAGTGTTAGAAAAATATGGTACCGATGTGTAAAGTTGTATAAGCAAATACCATATTAGCTAGGGCTCCTTGTGCTTGCCAAACACATGGTACACAAAGTAAGCGTGTACCCCCCTGAGGATTAATGTAATTATACCCTCAGGTGCTACAGATTATTGCAATGGAATGAAATGTATCACGGAAAAACTTTGTATCATTGTGTTTCAAATATCTTTGAAAATAAATGTTTTTAGTACAAAATTGATCACTCAAATACGTGTCCTGTAGCGCTAAATGTGCGTCTTGTTGCAACATAATCTCTGTGGAAGTGTCGTAGTTATCGTCCTCCGAAAGCTAAGTTCTGCAGAAGTCAATGTACTGACCTCATGATAAACAAAGTGAAATGCTTTGCGTATAGATATCATACTTATTACGCTTATTGCCGTGATGAAGAAAGTACTGTGCTGTAACGTATTGTTGTGCTACAGAAAAGGCTGTCTCCTTGTAGCTATACCATAAAAGTTACTACTAAAACATGTTTTACTTTCCAGAATAATACAGAAAAACTGTGCAAATATAAAACAGAAACACCGCAAAATCAACATTGTAAATTGTCACACATTAGTAGCGTCGTGATAAAATCGTGTAGCTGTCACATAAACTAACTATTGTCTCATCTGGTATCTCACAGAAAGTACTTTAAATCCGGAATGTATTTTCAAGTAAACCAAAATGTTGCATTAAAATCTCATTAGCAGTACTGGTAAATGTTCTAAGTATGTAAGCCTTATAGTCGTTACGTAATCGTGCAACAAACAAGCAAGAATGTACACACACAATAACACTGTGACGTCTGTTCACTATAACAATGCATTCGTCATTTCTGTTTAAAAATGTTCCCTAGGTTCTAGACTGGATATTTAACTTCAAACATTGTTGCATGTTAACAGTTTCTAAAGCATACTAGTAACGTGAAGTGAAACGTTTTATGGCAAAGACAAAGTTAAAAAGCAGATTATCTCTCAATAAATGGTTTTACATGTGAAACCTGGTGTAAACCTTTACTCTTCATAGTACTCAGAGTTTGAACTTGAATGCAATTGTCATGCGGTATACGTCGGCAAAGAATACTGGAATTTTTCTCAAGGTTAGCGTCTATGTTATTTTTCTCTGAGCCAGCCGGCGCACGTGGGTGCCTGCGGCGCGAGTCATTGTCTGTCTCTTTGTTGGCGCGCGTTGTTATTGGGATTAGGAGACCTAACTTCTACAAATTCGCCTTGCCGAGAGGGCCCAGCTCTGTTAGAATCCCGCCAGTTCTGATGAAATTCACGTCTGTCGTTTTGTAGGTAGTTTACAAAGTTTCTTGTTTGTCGGTCATGTGGTGGAGAATTTCTCCCTGAATCGTAACTCTGCGCCGAACTGTTGCGTCTGAAGTTATTTTGCCTCCCTTGATAATACTTGTTTTGGTTCCCATATTGTCTGTTTCTCTGATTGTCTCTGTGATAGTCATTACTACGGAAATGCGATCTTTCTCTGTAACTATTATTACTCTGCCAACGGTTGTCGTACGGGTGGTGTCTATTTTGGTCACGATTTGCGTTGTAAGAATAGACCCGTCGTGTCCGGTTATTGTTTCTGTCGTCACGGAATTGTGACGGATGTGACCTGTAATTGTTGTGCTCCTGTTTCCGCGTTCCCCGATTGTCAGTGTCAATTTCCAATTCTTGTAACAGACCCTGAAATGCTTCAATGTCATCTTTGCAGCGTCCTGCTAAAATAATATGTCGTAAATGTTCAGGCAATTTGAGTAAGCAAATGCGGATGAGTTCTGAGGGGCTGTATGGGTTTGAAAGATATTGATTCTTATGCAACATGTCTTCAAAATATTTGACAAGACTGGAAAATTCAGATTGTTCAAAGTGTTTCATCATCATGATGCTATGTTTTACACGGTCTTGTGTAGCTTGAGACCAATACGCTGAGAGGAAGGCATGATAAAAATCTCCTTCACTGTGACAATCGTGAATGACCGATCGCATTCTTACACCTGGTTCATTTTCTAAGTAGCCACACATAAATTCTAACCTGTGCTCCAATGACCAGTTGGGAGGGAAACAATGAGAGAATTGATGGAGCCACGCTTGTGGATGAATGTCGTTGGCAGAATTCTTAAACGTTTTGAATTTACGTGTAGTAATGAACAGCTTATAGTCAAAATCATCGTGTCTGCGAGTAGCATCTCGGTCATAGTTACGTCGTGTCGGCGGTTCCATCTCAAAATTCGGTGTACCTTGCCAATTTCTTTCATAATTACCGAAATGCCCTGTGTTATTATTTTGTGGCTTTTGCGTATTTCTAAGTTCCTCTTCCCGTGTTGGAGCGCGAGTGTCTTCTGAAATACGTAATTCTTGTATTACCTGTGTCAGCTGATCTTGTACTTCCCGGATTTCTCTTTGGTGTTGCGTATCAATTTGATTCAGATTTTGTTTCAGTTTCCTAATTTGTTCGCTCTGTTCTGTGTCATTAAAGACTACCGGTTTTGCGTCATTCAGATTATCATCTACCTTCGTAGATAAATTATTTAGCTGATCCGAAAGTTGAACTACTTTCTCTGATAATGAACACATTTCCTCAGTGTGTTTTTCTGAACCAAGTTTCAGAGTGTCCATTTGTGTTGAAATCGAATCTACTGTGTCCTTTAAGTTATCCTGAGTTTTTGCAAGTTGCGTAACCGAATCGGTAGATGCAACTGAGTCAAATTTAGCTTGCAAGGTCTCATGATTTTCATGAACAATAATTTGCAGTTCTTTTATGGCTGCTTCGTGATTCTGTAATGCATTTTCATGCCGCGAAAAAATAGGTTGAAAATGCTCACAAATTTGTGTTTTTACGTCATTACAGACTTTTTGACATTTCGATTCAATGTTATGTAACTCAGTAGTTAAGGCTTCACGTGTTTGTTCAAGAGTTTGTTCCAATGAGTCTAACTTTTTGAGATTTTGTTCCACTGTGTCTAACTTTTTAAGATTTTGTTCCACTGTGTCTAACTTTCAAAGATTTTGTTCCATTGTGTCTAACTTTTGAAGCTTTTGCTGTGTTTGTCCCATTTGCTGTATTAATTGTAATAAAAATGCACTGGTGTCTGGAACATGTTCCTCAGTGCTTTTCGGCAGTGAATTTGCACCGGCAACATTCACATTTTGACAAGCAGAAAATGTGTCTTGACTTATTTGAGAAAACGGTGAGGAACCAAAACCTGAATCTACAGTATTTGCGAGATTGTTTCCTGTCATTTCGGATTCCTGAGGCGAGCTGTTGCCGACCGATCGTTCGATAATGCGTCCCTCTTCACTAATTGTTTCACTGTCCACGCCATTGTTTGCCGCCCGCTCCATTTCCCTATGCACAGTTACCAAATTACTACTTTGAATGTCTGTTAATTCATTACTCTGCGGCGCTAACACACTGCTTTCATCTTCACTGTCATTTCTCAGTTTACTTTGGAGCCTAGTATTACGTTTTTCACACGCCATTATTGTCACAATATTTCACACGACAACACAGAAAAGCACAATTTGAAGAGCAAAAATAAGAGAACACATTAACATAACACTGTAAAAAATATCTAGTTAATTGCACGCGCTGCTGAGAAATACTTGGTGTAAAACTGCATGCATGCTACAACTGTTTTACTGTACCACAATGAAAGACTGCAACTACAAAGGAAATTCTATCTATAATTACGCGCTAGCAATAAACAAAATCTACACTAATTACACAAACCACAAGAAAAAAATCAGAAGATTCCAGTGAGGTATCCTAGGCTAAGGGTCGACATATGAAACGTCCCCTTTTGAACTATTTATACATGACTGTGCTTAAACTGACACACAATATTTTGTTAGCGCAACGCAATCTGACTTTCAAAATTCCCTACAAAAGAATGGCCCTGACTAACATTAAACTATACCTTTCACAAATCACTTACCTCACAAAAATCTTAGCTGCTCAAGCTACTGCAATACAGTGAGCGCCACTACTGCCAGCTAAATAAAAGATTCAAACTACTGAAGGCACTAACTACTGATAGGGATAGTTAGCAAAATGAAAGATATTAATAGAGAACAAACAATGTATTTACCTTGATATCATCATATACAAATATAGCAGTTCATGACAAATTTCAAAACTCCGCCATCTCTCTCCCCACATCCACCACTGCTGGCGGCTCACCTCCAACTGCGCAACGCTACGCGCTGTTCACAGCCAGCTGCCGCTGCCCAACACTACAATGGCGAGTATTACAACAATGCAAAGCAGACACAGGCTGCCCACAGCACAGCCAGTGATTTTCATACAGAGGTGGCGTTACCAATGAAAAAACCTAAACAGCCTACTTACAGCTGGCCCAATATCCGGAAGATTAGGTAGACTCCTACGTCAACACGGCATCCCTTATATTTCTCTCTTCAGCTAAGATAAACAGTATTCTTTGTAATTTTAAAGATGATCTAGGTCTCCGAAAGTCTGCATTCCACGCGAATACGTTGGGAAGACTGTCAGATTTGTGGAGAGATGCTAGGATCTTCAGTGATACACTCGGCCACAACAACAATAAAATCGGCTGTCGCCGAGAACTGCCTGCAACATAATAACGAAATGAAATACGAGTATGTTGAGAGCAGTTGGCAAAAGCCAAATTTGTGTGACATCGTAATTAAGGAGTCTATTGAAATTGTGCAGAAAATCTAAAGAGCAACCCGACTGAACTCCTGGAAGCTCACTGTTAATCAATCACACCGATAAAACCTAAGAGATGTTGGCACTATCTCACTATGGTTACACTCGACATTGCATTTGTCCCATATGCAGCCAGAATTTCACTGTAAATCTACGTGCACTTAAGATGTTTGCCCAGAAGCGTCACATTGTTCCACGCAGTTAAGATTATGAGTACGTTTCCACCTGCCTCTCCATTTCATTCGTACACCATGTTGCACCTGTTAAACGTACCGCAACCGAGTTGTCTCTGCTAGGAGCCCTCTACGTGTATTCTCTTCCGACAATTCGCCATTCTTGGTGGTCTTATGGAGGGACGAGATGTGAAAACATACTTTTTTAAGTCCTGGCGGTGATTTATTTCCCATTAACCGCTGCGCTACTCGTACTTTCCTTAACATGCAAAGTGGACGCTTCTCCACCATGTGGTATTTAATCTCGCGTTTGGCAGTGGTCGTAATGTTTTACGCCTTCAGTGTAAGCAGAATACTTACGAGAGGAGAATACACACATTTAAATTTTTTTTCTATAAGCTCTCTTGTTTCAAGAATTTTATGGCGATAGACCGGTTGTTTGTGTAACACGTTGTTGCGTTGTACAGGGCGAGGAAAAAGTCGGGATACACCCCTATAAAAGTCGAACGGCGTGACGAATGACAATGGAGTTTAGTATGGGGCGTCTGTAAGCGGCGGCGCAACTTATAGGAACAATGGCGACAGCGACGGCCATCTTTACATCCATCATCTTGGATTTGGCTTAAGTGTTTCAAATGGGAGGGGGGACATATGGATCATCATTTTGAGTTGCCTCTTTCTCAGCAATACACAAATGAAATCCGTTTTAAGATATCTTTATTTGTGTAGGAGTTGTGACCTGATGTAGTTGAAGACTCGTGTCATAGGCGGCATTACAACATATGCTCAATATCACCTCAGCTGCGCTGGACACACAATCGAGCTCTTTTTTGACAGTCCTGCTGCATACGTCGCCCCCTCAGTACGCCGGCAAAGATGGGCTACACTGTTGATTTTTACCTCATGAAAATTGGTTTCATGTGCCCCATAGATAAAAGTCAAAAGGGATAAGATCAGGAGACTGTAGTGGCCAACCGATAGGACCCATCCCATCTATCCACTGAACTCCAGACTGCTCATATAGAAACTGTCCGATTTTAGTAGCTTACGGCGGAGGAGCATCGTCTTGCTGGGAGAAGGATGGGAAATCACCCAGTGGATTCAACAACATTGGAAGCACGTAATCACGGCGCGTGTTAAGATACCTCTCGCCATTCAAGGTTCCATCAATAAACACAGGACACATGATGCTTATGTCCCAAATCCCACACCAAACCATAACTTTTTACATTCCAGCATCTTTACAGGGGTCCATTCCCGAGGAATTTGCACTTGACCAAGGACAATGATTCTATTTGTTTGCTCTCTCTTGTAGATAAAAATTAGCTTCGTCTCGGAACAACAGCTGTCGTATGAAGTTTGGTTTCCTGTTGCACTGATCCAGAGCCCATTTTGCAAACTGCATCCCCAGATCAGGGTCATCCTCCGAGAGATGATGTTGCAACTGTAACTTGAACCGGTGTTAATGCTGTGTGTACAATACACGCAAGTTTGGACGCTGACTGACGCCGGATATATCTGATAACCGACTCGTACTACGATGTGGACTTTTCACAAATGATGCCTCAATTGCTGCTGCAGTCTCCTCGTCGTTGACTGTTCTTGGATGTCCACAGCATGGCTGGTCCACTATAGAACCTCTTGCACGAAATTTGTCCAATAAGTTGGATACTGTCGAATGTGAAATATAATTTCAATGAGGATGCCGGGCGCTGAAGTTAGCAGAAACTGCACTGGTACCTCGTTCACCAATCATTACCACAATTTCAATGTGCTTCTTGCTGTGTAAGTGCCATTGTGAATCACCTTCAACAACAAACAGAATAGATCACCCCCTTGCAATTTCAAATTGTAACATGCCATAGCTCCTACACAAATAAAGTTCCAGAGAGAGTGGAAGTTCAAAGTGATGTGCCACATGACCTTCCAATCTGAAACACATAAACTAAATAGAATATAATATGGAGTTCAGAATGGTTCAAATGGCTCTGAGCACTATGGGACTTAATTTCTGAGGTCATCAGTCCCCTACAACTTAGAACTACTTAAACCTAACAAACCTAATGACATCACACACATCCATGCGAAAGGCAGGATTCGAACCTGCGGCCGTAGCGGTCGCGCGGTTCCAGACTGTAGCGCCTAGAAGCGCTCGGCCACTCCGGCCGGCTAACATGTAGTTATTTTGTGTAAAGTGCTGGTGGGTATAGCTATTGTGTGATCAGGCGCAAGTGGATGGCGTATCTTAATGTCTTCTCAAGCCCACGGTGGTAAACAGACATTCTACAGAATGTTCAGATGTGTGTGAAATTTTATAGGACTTAACTGCCAAGGTCATCAGTCCCTAAGCTTACACACTACTTAACCTAAATTAGCCTAAGGACAAACACACACACCCATGCCCGAGGGAGGACTCGAACCTCCGCCGGGACCCGCTGCACAGTCTATGATTGCAGCGCCTTAGACCGAGACATTCCATATTTTAGCTATTCATTTTGGCACTGTAATACCGCCAATGTTAGGTGCGGATCATCTCAAATTAATTAGAAATTTTGCTGTGACATAACAAGAATGCACAAATTGATATAAATGAGAGTTGGGATTTTTTTCTAAAATGACAACACTACCTCTCTCTTTTTCATCCTATATTAAATTTATCACTGATTTCAGGGTTCAAGTGATACATAACAAGCAAGTTCAATTACTTTCAACTCCAAACAACACACTTAATATGTAATTAGTAAACTTTTATCTCTTTATATTAGAATGTCATAACTAGCAAAACAATGAAATCTTCATCAGTAAAATTTGCATCTACCTTTCTGTAGCTGTTCAATGGACTAAGTTGGTGGAGAATGAAATTTTATCATTTAAACAGATCAAACTCTCATGTACTTAATGGAGCGTATGTTAGTACTCAACTCTTGAAATTATACAGTCAAAACATACGCAGGTTGGAGTAAGCAAACTCTCAACTCAACATTCAGTGTCATTTAATGCACGTTGGTACATTACCAACCGGGAACTGCGGTGGCGTTGACTCCGTGCTGGATCTCAAATGCTAATTCCCTACTCTGGCCTTGACTGAATCACTCAGTCTCAACTGTCCTGCATTGCGTTGAACGTTAAATTTTGCCTAGTTGAAATAATGGCTATTGCACACGCGTTAAGGCATGAAGCGACGTCCGCAATGCTCTGACTGCAAAAATTCCCACCCGAATATGAACTATCGCTTTACGTCTGTCGTCACGATATGTGAAATGTACCACCCTCACTTCATAGACGTAAAGGTCTCAACGTCCTAGCTATTTTTCCACACATAGGTGTGGCCCGCTGCGAGACGAGAGGGCTCTGTTAATTTAGTTCTCAAAAATGCTTTTATATGACGTGACTCTCCCCACCATGTCTTTTCTACATCACACAGTATGGCTTCAGCCAACCACTTTCTCGTTATAGGTGAATTTCTATTTTCCTTGCCGGGTCGCCGAGAGCCTTGATAGTGCTGTCTAGCCACTTTCCCACTGTCTTGGATGTGTTTATTTAAAAGGTATTATATTGTTCTCGCCTTATTTCTTTCTGCTGTGCAGCTGGGCCTTCTTTTATTAATGTTAATTCGGGTTTCCAGTGCCATTAGCCACGTGCACAGTCCGCCTCCAAACTGGCCACCACATTGAACATCTATTGGCCTGACATGTCGGGACACACTCTATTCCACTCCGTAATTGAAAACGGAAACCAAGTGTGTACGTGTACCTCATCCCTCATGGTAATGTACATGTGCGTCAGTGAAAAAGACCAATAAAAAGGTGTTAGCATGTGTACGTAATGTGCTGTTCCAGTCTCTTCTGTACCTAATGTCCATCACCGTTCCCTTTGGATCCCTACGTAATTCGGTGCTCTCCGATGCACACGATCGAACAGCGGAGGAGTGGTACTCAAGCGTCAACTTTAGGTTACAATATCTCCGGATGTAATTAACATTTTACAATGCAACAAACGGCACTGATTACGTATTTGTTTATATGTTCAGATGTGCTAACAAAACTAACGGGGTTCCATTAAAAAAAAACGTAGGTTTGTGTTAAAAAAACATACTCCCGTGCATTTTTTTATGGTTTGTATTAACCAATTACAGTAGCCTCACGTTCGGTCTGTGGAATCGATTCGTCAGTATTTGATGTGGTTTACGAAATACATCCAGCGGTAATGTTAGGTGACTCACCCTATATATATACGAGGCCTGTTCAGAAAGTAAGCTCCGATTGATTGCCAAATTGAAACCACAGTGAACATCAGAAATGTTTTACTTGTAACAATTAGCTACACCTTTCAGCTACTTCTCTACGTAGTCGCCGTTCTGACTTAGACTTTTGTCACAGCGTTGTACCAACTTTTCAATAGTCTCATGATAGAAGGCAGCCGCCAGTGCTTTCCGCCAATTCCCCACGCTGGCCTACACCTCGTTGTCTGTGTCAAAATGTTGTCTTCAAAGACAGCGGTTCATGTGACCAGAGATGAAACTCAGGGGGAGACAATTGCGGACTGTATTGAGGGTAATCTCACATTTCCATTTGAAAACGATGCAGGAGCATCTTCATTGCCCCTGCAGAATGGGGCTGAGAATTGTCATGAAGAAGAAACAGCACGACAGTTATGTAATGTTAGCTGCATAGCTTCAGGCGAAATTTCTCACCAGGCCCTCGTACTTGGCGGCAGACACTATTTTCTAGACATCTTTACGCACTCACTGCGAGCTCAGAAATGAGAAGAGCGACGTGATGCTAACTGGGGTTATACTAGAGACACTACCCAACACATCTGTGCAAAGCTTTATCGGATTTTCATAGCCGTTTCCATTTCGCGACCGATCGGATATATATATATATATATATATATATATATATATATATATATATATATTACTTCATGACATCCAATCTTACAAATTTACTGTCTCTGATGGACACACGTCCAGATCATCCGCTCTCAAAACTCCGCCATCTCTCTCCCCACATCCGCCACTGCTGGCGCCTCACCTCCAACCGCGCAGCGCTACGCGCTGTTCGCATCCAACTTCCCAACACTAGAACATTCCAACAATGCAAACCAGACACAGACTGCACACAGCGCAGTCAGTAATTTTCATACACAGCGCTTCGTGGCGTTACCAACATTAAAACCTAAACAGCCTACTTACAACTGGAAGAGAGACGTAATGTATCAGGATGTGGCTTATCGTTAAAGTTCCGAGAGTGTACGTACCGTGAAGAGTCAACAACTTTCCCCCTGCGAATATCTCACGAAATGATCATGAAGATAAAATTACAAAGATTCGGAGCCACACGGAGGTTTACCAGCAATCGTTCTTCCTGGGAACTATTGCAGACTGGAATAGGAATACAGGCTGTTGACAGTGGTACACAAAGTATCCTGCGTCACGCACAGCATGGTGAGAAGCGGGGTGTAGAGGTAAATGTAGATTCATTTGGCGCCTTGTAGTACAAGGTTTGCAGTTAAAATTCTGCCCCGGTAGTTAACTACACTACGTTCGTGTAACTCCCTTTTGTTGCGGATCACAAGACCTTTGCTTCTCCTAATTCAATTCCGCAGTCTGATCGCATTATTAACGGGCTATATTCAGTATTTGGGGTATATTTCAGGGAAGAAACATTCATGATGTTGTATAAACACTCTCGTATTAATCTGATGGAATCATATTTTCCTGGAGACATGCGAGTCTAAGATTTATCTTCAGTAAGCATAGAGCAGAGGAAATGAATTAAAATTTGTGCCAGAGCTGGCACTTGAACCAAGGTCTTCTGGTTATTTACAACGCTGTAACATGATGGCTAACGCAAGTGAACTAACTACCGTAGGCCAAAGTCCTCTCTAACACAAACTTCAGTCCATGCCTTCCGCCCATTTTCCGCTTAGAGAGGGAACTGGAGTAGGATGCAATTGCTGTAGCCACAAGCTATGATGTTGTAGTGGTTAGCATATCTGCCTAGTAAGCAGGAGATCCCAGTTCACGTCCCGGCTGTGGCATAAGTTTTGGTTCACTTCTTGACCTGCTATCCTTATCGAAGAAAAAGTTGATACTCATATATCCCCAAGAAAATGTATTTTCATTAGATCAATAGATCACTTATGTCTGAGGTACAGGTAGGATTTCGCCGTTACATACAAAATAGGGGTCCTATTATAATATCAGAGATCCTGAGCAACACTTACGATTTAAGAAGGAGAAAAAAATGGGCTGAAGTGTGAACTGGAGTTTAGGTTAGGGAGGTAATTAGGGTAGGTAATCTGTGCAGCCGTTGTAGCCATAATGCTACGGTGGTGTATGGTCAGCACATATGCTTAGTAAGCAGGAAACCAAACTTCAAGTACTGAGCATAACACAAATTTAAACAAATTTCTTTAGCTTATATCCTTAACTTTGGGTATTGGTTTACTATACACAGTAGCCGACCGATGCCTGGCTGCTGGTACACCCAGAGCCCAGAACCACGGTGTGATTTGTCAGTGTGGGGGGAGGACCTAGGTGGCCGTTGGCCACCGGAGACCTGGGAGTGGTGCGATACCTGCCGTGTCCGGCGGGCGCGCCGAGTCCACTGACCAGCGTCTAATGAGGAGGCACCGAGGATCACTCATGAATATTCAGCGCGAGCGCAGCGGCGCCGGGCGCCGGGCGCCGGGCCCGGAGCCGGCAGACAGCGCGACGCCGCGGCGACACCGGCTCTGGGAGGCACGCGACGCCCCAGAGAGGCCTGGCTGGCGTGACGCACAACACGGCGGGGCGGCGGGGGCGCTCGCTGAATAATACACTGCCGCTGCTCGCCGTTTGTGATTGGCAATTCGCTCTGAAGCAGTGGCCAAATACTGTCTTAATACCCGCCCTTAATAAGTAATCCTGGCGTGATGCTCCACCTAACCTGAGGTTTCACTTCGGCCCAGTGGCTTTGTTCTTTACGTTTCAAATCCAACGTTTGGGGAACTATTTAGTCTTTCATAATTTCACGACTATTGATTACTGTACGGTCACGGAATACTAGGTTTCCTTCGAATGTGGACGAAAAAGGAGACGTTTAAACAGGACAGACAGAGGCCTGCGACGAGGAGCACTCAATAAATAATGCAACACTTTTTTTTTCTCTGAAAGCAGGTTGGTTCTATTCCGGCTTCCAGTACACCATATTATTTCGCACTCTTCTGGCTACGAAATCCTATTTTTCAGCATAATCTCCATTCACTGCGACGGCCTACTCCACTGGTCGAACGTCAGAGCCAACGTCTTGCTGCATCAGTAAGCTCCCCATCACCCACGTATTGTTTCCCGTGGAGTGAATCCTTCATTGGGCTGACGCATGGAAGAATCGCTCGGCTACACCGGCCGGCCGCGACCTTATTATGATGATGATGATGATGACGATGACAGACGTCTCACCCAACGTCTCACTGTGCTTTTCTTTACTGCCAGCTCTCCGTAGTCATTCTGCAAGCACATATGAATAACTGCGATTCTTTGAGTTTCCGCAGAAAGAAACTCAATGACAACTCTCTGCTTGACACGCACCACCGTTACAGATTGCATTTTAAATGCTACGTGCAACGCCGCCACCTGTCAGAGCTTCATGAAACTATAGAAGCTGAAGCGGGAATATTCTACTATGTCCTGCAACAAATTTTTCACCCTAACCTGGCCGAGAAAGAAATATGTGTTACATTACTGACCGTACGCCCCTTGTATTAGGACAGCCACGTCAGACGTTGAAGCAGAATAAATTGAAAGAAAGTCTTGTTTTGTGATTTTATCGAGCATTTCAACGGAAAGATTAAGTTTTGTTTTATGGGCGTTATTCCATTTACAGACGTATAGTTCACTGTGTAACGTTTCGTCTTCTAATGCAGGAGAGGCTATAAGGACTCAAAAAGTAGTTAAAATCTCAAACAAACTTAGCGAAACGAACTATTTATAAGTATCCATGCAGTAGTTGCTTTGTAAAAATATCAGACCACTGTCAACGATCACGGAGTCGCACCGACGTGTTTATCATAGAAGAGGGACTAACAGGGAGAGAAATATGCCTAGCACACAACCTAACGCCCGTAAAACAAAATTCACCACCACACATATACCGGGCGTGAGAGCGTGCACTGCGCGAGAATACTTGTTAAATCACAGTCTAGCTTGAACTAACAATATTTGAAATCACCGAACATATACCTTCATGAAAAATTTAACTTTAGCATGTATTTACTGACAGAATTCAGCACTGTAAGTGAAAATCTCTTTTGTAGGAGGTGTGATTATGGCCAACGAAAGATGTATGCTCGCTCCGATCTACATCTCGTACAATCGTAGAGAATCACTCAGCTAGTACGCCGGAAGAGAGTGTCCATATATGTCTACTCTTCCTGCGAGTGTCGTTACCTGTCACAAACATATGAAATTACAAGTCTGTAGAAGTATGGGAGCAAATATGCGAAAAATTATTGGTTTGAATTGTAGAAACTACTAAACGATCTCATATACATCACTACATTGTATGTGAAGGCGTCTTTTGAACACTATTAAGGTAAATACATTGTTTGTTCTCTATCAAATGGTTCAAATGGCTCTGAGCACTATGGGACTTAACATCTGAGATCATCAGTCCCCTAGAACTTAGAACTAGTTAAACCTAACTAACCTAAGGACATCACACACATCCATGCCCGAGGCAGGATTCGAACCTGCGACCGTAGCGGTCTCGCGGTTCCAGACTGCAGCGCCAGAACCGCGCGGCCACTTCGGCCGGCTTTTGTACAAAATAAACACCGTGTTTGTAGTTAATACATGCGAAAGGAAATTTATTTCGAAGATAATAATTGAGACTAAAAATAGAACTGGTCATTCTTTAGTGAAGACTCAAGAAATTGCACACGATATGATAATCTGAAGTACATTATGAATGAAAATTATTGTAGATTCGTGAAATGCTAAGTAAGAATAAATACAAAGCTATACAGAAACACATTCATCAGTTAGGAAATCACAAATATTAGTTAAGGATTTTTATGTAAGAATTGGGAGATATACACTACTGGCCATTAAAATTACTACACCACAAAGATGACGTGCTACAGACGCGAAATTTAACAGACACGAAGAAGATGCTGTGATATGTAAATGATTACCTTTTCAGAGGATTCACACAAGGTTGGCGCCGGTGGCGACACCTACAACGTGCTGACATGAGGAAAGTTTCCAACCGATTTCTCATACACAAACAGCAGTTGACCGGCGTTGCCTCGAGAAACTTTGTTGTGATGCCTCGTCTAAGGAGGAGAAATGCGTACCATCACGATTCGGACTTTGATAAAGGTCGGATTGTAGCCTATCGCGATTGCGGTTTATCGTATCGCGACATTGCTGCTCGCGTTAGTCGAGATCCAATCACTGTTAGCAGAATATGGAATCGGTGGGTTCAGAAGGGTAATACGGAACGCCGTGCTGGATCCTAACGGCCTCGTATCACTAGCAGTCGAGATGACAGGCATCTTATCCGCATTTATTCTTGGTGTAGCAATTTTAATGGCCGGTAGCGAAGCGAATGGGATGGATATTGGTAGACAAACAAATGATTACAGTTTCAGAAAAAAATTGATGATTTATTCAAGAGAAAGTGCTTTACAAACCGAGAAAGTCAAGAACGCGTTGGTCCAGCTCAGACAATATGCAATCAATGACTGCTAGCGTTGTTGAATGTTCTCCCGAGGGATATGGTGACAAACTCTGTCCAATTGGTGGGTTAGATAGTCAAAATTCCTAGGTTGTTTGAGGATCCTGCCTATAAAGCTCCAATGTTCCAGATTAGGGGGAGAGAATCGACGACCTCACTAGCCAAGGTCGTGTTCGGTGTGTTCGAAAACAGGCAGCAGAAACTCTCGCCGTGTGCAGACGTGCATTATCTTGCTGAAATGTAAGCCGAGAATAAAAGAGAGAAGAGCAACAAAAGGGGGCGTAGAATATTGCCGACGTGCCGCTGTGCTGTAAGGATGCGGCGGATGACAAACGAAGGGGTCCTGTTATGAAAAGAAAAGAAAAGAATACCACTGCTGGTTGTCGGGGAACATGGCGGGCGACAGGCAGGTTGGTACCCCATCGTTGCTTGGTACGTCTCCATACACGTCTTCGTTGGTCATTGGAGCTCAGCTGCAAGCGGGACTCATCGGTAAAGACAGTTCTACCCCAAGCAATGAGATTCCAGACCGAAGGCGTGTCTGTAGACGCCTCGGACAGTGAACGGATACCAGCCTGCCTGCCGCCTGCCATACATCAGGATGACATCCAACAACCCTGTCTATCAGTCAATGCCAACCGGAATTACTCCAAGCCTAAGGGCCAGAGGTGGGCCAGTGCATTGCTGACTTGCTAAATTTCCGAAGCTTCTTCTCTTAAATAAATAGTTTAGTTCTTCTGAAATTGTTATTATTCGTCCGCAGCTACCGACTTCCATCCTGCTCCGATGATTCCTTCCTGGTTGGTCGCTTTTTATCTTTTTATCTTTGAGTGTATAAGGAGTACTCATATGAAGGCAATACAATAGACAAAAAGTAAGTAAACTGTTTGTTACTTCAAAAGCAATCGGTCTAACTTTTAATACGTTTATTCCACTGTGAGACATGACGTTCAATGCCTTCATGGAAAAATGTTTGCGGTTGCCTACAGAACCATGAATTTACGCGGGCACGCGTCACTTCGTCCAGACCAAATCGGCGGCCGCATGTACTTTTCTAAAGGGCTCCAAGAATATGGAAATCCCGCGGGGTGAGATCAGGGACGTCTACAGCGTACTCGAAACAACGTTAGCAACACGCGGACGGGCATATCTTTGGTAGGCTGTTTCGCCTAAGCTGCTGAGGGTTCGTTGGGAAGTTCTTACACATCACTTGTTCAATTTGTGAAGCTCTTTCTCTTGAATAAATCATCCAGTCATGAACGCTCATCATTCGATTTCCGTATTTTTGGTTTCTTGATGAAAGACATTCTTGGCTGTCTGTTCGCTTCGGATGATCTGATGAACACCTGGGTACAATTGAAGGGCTTATTTCAATAGTGGTACAAGTCCATATTGATATAAGCCCTTGAATTACGGCTTCGCAGGCAACCGCAAACTTTTTCCATAAATACGTGAATCGTCCTGCCGTACAGAAGGGATAAATGTAACAATTACATCTATTACTTTTGAAATTTGACTACCCGTTACAGATTAAATTAATAAAAATGTTCAGCATCTTTATAGTTTGTGTCGTTAAATCGGTATATTTGAATGTTGTGGCCTACTATTATTTCCTGTGCCCCTTATAAAGTTAGTTTTCGCTGCCCGATGTCATATTTATTTCGAATGATCCGTTTTCATGTATCATAGATTAATTTTTTTCTGTCTTCGTAAGAGCCCCTTTAAAATTTATATTATTTAAGTACATTGGTGTAGCATTTGGGCCGGCCGAAGTGGCCGTGCGGTTAAAGGCGCTGCAGTCTGGAACCGCAAGACCGCTACGGTCGCAGGTTCGAATCCTGCCTCGGGCATGGATGTTTGTGATGTCCTTAGGTTAGTTAGGTTTAACTAGTTCTAAGTTCTAGGGGACTAATGACCTCAGCAGTTGAGTCCCATAGTGCTCAGAGCCATTTGAACCATTTGTAGCACTTGGTTTTTAAATTGTTATTTCATTTGAAGTTAATTGATTTGAAAAACGGACGTGAACGTTTGCATTATTTATTTAATTATTTATTCGCTCCGGCATTGTAAACTGTTGGTAATAAAATAAAGCATTTGCTCAGAAGGTCACACACAAACCCAGCCAAACACCATTTCCTCAGATATCCTGCGCCTCAAAAGGCGCAAGGATGAAAATGAAAGTTGCTTTAAAAACGTCACTAGGCAACTAGCAAAACATTATGCACGTAAAAATAAAGTAAAAGTCAATAATATCTGTAATGGAGCTGAGAGTTTCAAGCAGACGATAACAATAACTTTATAGAAGATTCTAAATTAAAGGAAACTACTCGGAAATGATCTCGAGAGGATGTGAAAAGGTTTAATGAACATTCCGTAAGTTAAAAAATTGAAAACAATAAATTAAGGAATAAACAGAAACTTCAGACGTTAGGACACAACATTTGACCATTTAGGATAGCAGATGAGACACTAACAGCAGAGACCAATGTAAGAAAATATTCCAAGATTTACTCAGGTTTTGTGCATTGTAATTAGAGAGAAGACATAGAACGATATCAGATAGTAAATAACAAAAATAATTACATCTCCAAAGTAACAGAAAAATGACGTGTACACAACCAAGTCAGAAATGAAAGTGAAAGTGCGGAAGATGAGCCAGTAACAACGAAAATTATGGAAAGGAAAGCTTTATTGAAGGAATTTGTAAAAGTATGAGTATTTGCAGAATTTTGGGAAACGATGACTATTACCCACAAGTACAACAATTGCGTAACTATTTTACTTTGAAAAAAATAGAATGGAGAATACTTAGGAGAGTATACATTTGCCATCTTCTGTTATGAATAATGCAAGAGATAGTAACAAAAAAAGTTAGCAACAGCATAGAAAAATCGCATCATAATTTAGACACGGCAAGGAACGTGCAAGTATAAGAAGTGCATAAAGAGCAATTGATCATTTCTCAGCCATAAACAAAGTTCAGGATGGACGAATACGTTTTCCATCGGAAGTGTCAAAAAGAATGGGTTCTGAAGAGGAACAGGAGAATATTAAAACTCGAATTGAGGAAGATGCTCACGAACGCTTAAGAAAAAATCAGGAAGAGGAAGGGAACAAGACTGTAGAAACAAAAGAAAAAGTGGAGAGTTGACAAAGATAAAAATAAAAGCATAGTTTTTGTATTTTCATACCTGAAGTGAACAGGTCAGTAGGTAGTAAATTACCACCAGAGTGAAACCAGTCTGCTGTATGGCGACCTTCACTTGCGAGACATCTCTGCGCAGTCGCAGTCGCAGTACGCACCTCTAGTTGTGAATTTTGTGTACAGAACACATTAAATAACCAGTTATTTTGAGTTTTATGATCATTGTGTCATAATACTCTTCAAAGGGGAAAACTTCACTAAACGAATCATCACATTTGATACTCTGTGGTTTGCATACGTGTCATTGCATTAAAACAGTTGCCTGACATAAGGACTGTGCTATTGCAGACGAAGCAAGGTATCACACCACCTTGGTACAGACTATTTTCGATTCAGTTCACCTCAGTTTACTACTATGGATTTTAAACCTGTTGTCTTGAAACTTTAAATGGGTGTACATATTGAGTACCCAGGAATATACTCAATGTTTTTATCACACATACACTGACGGGGAAAAGCCGCAATACCAAGAAGGAGTCGCGTAAGAGAGGAGCTAATGATTGCAGTATGAAGTTGCAAATCGGGTCTGCTTTAAATACACTCTGTAACGGTCGTGAGCATTAGCTACCTTTGAGACTGGACGTGGT
Source organism: Schistocerca serialis cubense (assembly GCF_023864345.2). NCBI lineage: Eukaryota > Metazoa > Arthropoda > Insecta > Orthoptera > Acrididae > Schistocerca > Schistocerca serialis. The sequence continues at coordinate 590,671,805 of NC_064642.1, forward strand.
GAGTTGATGTTAGTCAAGAATGCCTTTAAGGCGCCGAAGACGTCATTCTCGACACCTCACTGAATTTGAGCGAGGATACATGATAGGACTATGAGAAGCTGGGTGTTCCTCCTGTGATATTACACAAACACTTGGCAGGAATGTCACGAATGTACATGACTGCTGGTAGCGGTGGCCACGAGAATGCACCGTTGCAAGAAGACCGTGCTCCAAACTGCCAAGTGGCGCTAACAAGAGTGAAGACCATCACGTTCGCCATATGGATCCGGCGCATCGTGCAGCATCTGCAGCAGAAGTTTGAGCAGTAGTTAGCATCACAGTGACACAAAGAAGTGTTATAAATCGTTTACTTCAAGGATAGCTACAGCGATAGTATTGCTTACACAAGGTGTACGAGGGTTGTCCAGAAAGTAAGTTCCGATCGGTCGCGAAATGGAAACCTCCGTGAAAACCAGAAACGTTTTATTCGCAACAGTTAGGGACACCTTCCACCTACTTCTCTACGTAGTCGCCCCTCCAACTTCGAGTGTTGTCGTAGTGTTGTATCAACTATCCAATATCCTCGACATAGAAAGCAGCCGCCTGTGCTTTCGGCCAGTTATCTGCACTGGTATGCAGCCCGTTGTTGTGGAAAATTGTTTTCTACATAGCCAGCGGTTCTTGTGAGCAGAGATGAGACTTAGGGGGAGCCAATTACGGACTATATTGTGGGCGATCCAACACTTCTCGTAGGAAACGCTGCAGGAGCGTCTTCATTGCCCCTGCAGTGTGCGGCCGAAAATTGGCATGACGAAGGAATGGCTCGGCAGTTGCGTTATGTGGGCTGCATATATATATATATATATTGATGTTCTTTAAATACTGTAATAATTATGGGAAGCATTTCTTCCCTTAAATTATATATTCCCTTAAATTATTATTTTCGGTGCCTACAGTGTCACATCTTTCAGTGCCACACAAGTTTTTATTTTTAAGGGGGATCACTTAAGACTATCTCCATGGGTTCACCCCTCAAATTTCTCCCTCATATCACAAAATTGTTGTCTGATGTACAAACTGAAAAAATAAATTCCTTTTAAAGCACAGTTTCGTATATAATTTACATTCAAAACCTTACACCTGTGTCACAGAACAAATCCTACATCGAGAAAACTTATTATTACAGTATTTAAAGAACATCAAAATAAGAACAGGCTGAAATGAAAAAAACAGTACATGAGACGATGTCAATCAATTCAACTGTAAAAAGCTAAGGAGCATATTATTAGCAAAATGAGAAATATGCAAAAAGTGAAATGCCAAAATGAGCACTTCTCAGTTGGAAGTAAATCAAAACAATCAGAATGGCTGAAAGACAGCACAATAACATGAACCATAAACGAATAAGAGCTAAGCAACTAAGCAAATAAGAGATTAGGCAAAAATGAGATGCCAACAAAGTGAGAGCTGGCCGAACTCCGTCGGCACTTATATACGGTTGCGCTCGTGGCGGCACCTCGCGGCCCGTACGCAACACGCGCGCCTGCGGTCGCTTAGCGCTCGCGGCGGCGTCTAGCGGCCCGTACGCCAAGTGGTGCGACTGCCGTCGCAGGTCGACCCTTAAACCTTAAACTATGGTGTTACAAGACGCACTAAGCATTAGTTTCAAAGAAACCAGACCAACAAAAGTAACTTGTAAATAGGACAATAAAGCAATAAAACAGACACACATTTTGACAAGAACAATTAATCACCCATGGTAACTGGTAATCCTAAACATTTCACTGCTCCTCCAATTGAAAATTACACGACCAATCATTTACTCTAAAAATCAGAAGAAGTAAGGGGAGACGGACAAGAACAGGTAGCGCATAAACTACTGCACACCGCCAACATTCAAAATAAGCTTTCCTCTTGAACACGTCGCTCTACACTGGCTAAAGGTTCACAAGCACCACGGATACATAAGGTTAACACATAAAACAAATTATAGTGAGATAACAGCCAATGAATCTGTTTAAAATGTCTGATAGATCTTGTAATCACTTTGCCCTCCGCATGTAATGGAGGCACGGGCATGTATACCCAGCAAACACAAGGAAGACAGACCAAAGCGACAGTAAACACTGGCCTAACAGCTCGCTGCCCTTGTGATAATCACATAACAAGCCACGTCGGTACTCAATAACTTACACGGGGTGACATGCCCGCAGTATTGGTCGCCCGCCAACAGCTAACGTAACAGGTCCCACGGAAAGCTCGTTACTGCTTCGCTTGTCAGCTCATACTGCCTACCAAAACGGCCACGGCAACAACGGCCTGGACCACCACATCAGAAGGCGCTGCGCTCCAACGGCAACATGTTAGTCAGAGATCACATGAATAGTGATGTCGATACATTTCGAGAAAGCCGCCACGGCTCGTGATTTAGAGCACGAGATAAGCCACTGAAAACGTGCAATGCTAGTACATTAATAACCAGAGTAGCTGCAGAATTGTTGAATACAAGCACGCATGCGTTGTGTTGTACAGGATGCGTTATGTGGCCGAGCGTTATCCAACTGGAAAACACCTCATGGAATGCTGTTCATGAACAGCGGCGCAGCAGGCCGAAGCACCAGATAGCTGTACAGTTTTTTGCAGTTAGGGTGAGAGAGATAACCACCATAGTTCTCCTGCTGTCATACGAAATATCATCCAAGACTACACTCCTGGAAATGGAAAAAAGAACACATTGACACCGGTGTGTCAGACCCACCATACTTGCTCCGGACACTGCGAGAGGGCTGTACAAGCAATGATCACACGCAAGGCACAGCGGACACACCAGGAACCGCGGTGTTGGCCGTCGAATGGCGCTAGCTGCGCAGCATTTGTGCACCGCCGCCGTCAGTGTCAGCCAGTTTGCCGTGGCATACGGAGCTCCATCGCAGTCTTTAACACTGGTAGCATGCCGCGACAGCGTGGACGTGAACCGTATGTGCAGTTGACGGACTTTGAGCGAGGGCGTATAGTGGGCATGCGGGAGGCCGGGTGGACGTACCGCCGAATTGCTCAACACGTGGGGCGTGAGGTCTCCACAGTACATCGATGTTGTCGCCAGTGGTCGGCGGAAGGTGTACGTGCCCGTCGACCTGGGACCGGACCGCAGCGACGCACGGATGCACGCCAAGACCGTAGGATCCTACGCACTGCCGTAGGGGACCGCACCGCCACTTCCCAGCAAATTAGGGACACTGTTGCTCCTGGGGTATCGGCAAGGACCATTCGCAACCGTCTCCATGAAGCTGGGCTACGGTCCCGCACACCGTTAGGCCGTCTTCCGCTCACGCCCCAACATCGTGCAGCCCGCCTCCAGTGGTGTCGCGACAGGCGTGAATGGAGGGACGAATGGAGACGTGTCGTCTTCAGCGATGAGAGTCGCTTCTGCCTTGGTGCCAATGATGGTCGTATGCGTGTTTGGCGCCGTGCAGGTGAGCGCCACAATCAGGACTGCATACGACCGAGGCACACAGGTCCAACACCCGGCATCATGGTGTGGGGAGCGATCTCCTACACTGGCCGTACACCACTGGTGATCGTCGAGGGGACACTGAATAGTACACGGTACATCCAAACCGTCATCGAACCCATCGTTCTACCATTCCTAGACCGGCAAGGGAACTTGCTGTTCCAACAGGACAATGCACGTCCGCATGTATCCCGTGCCACCCAACGTGCTCTAGAAGGTGTAAGTCAACTACCCTGGCCAGCAAGATCTCCGGATCTGTCCCCCATTGAGCATGTTTGGGACTGGATGAAGCGTCGTCTCACGCGGTCTGCACGTCCAGCACGAACGCTGGTGCAACTGAGGCGCCAGGTGGAAATGGCATGGCAAGCCGTTCCACAGGACTTCATCCAGCATCTCTACGATCGTCTCCATGGGAGAATAGCAGCCTGCATTGCTGCGAAAGGTGGATATACACTGTACTAGTGCCGACATTGTGCATGCTCTGTGGCCTGTTTCTATGTGCCTGTGGTTCTGTCAGTGTGATCATGTGATGTATCTGACCCCAGGAATGTGTCAATAAAGTTTCCCCTTTCTGGGACAATGAATTCACGGTGTTCTTATTTCAATTTCCAGGAGTGTATAATTCCATGTGTAGGTCCGATGCAGGCATCCACCTGGTCTCCTCGTTAGCAACATATCGTCATCACTGGCACCGAAGGAGAACCTGTTTAACGAGAAAATACAACAGACCTCTACCCTGGCCTCCAACGAGCTCTCGCTTGATACCACTAAAGTTTTCAAAATGGCTGTGGTGTGGGGTCAGAGGAATGCACGGTACAGAGCTTCTGGCACGGAGTTGTCCTTGAAGCAACCGATTTGTAGCACTTCTTTGTCTCACTGTGCTGTCAACAGCTGCTCAAATTTCTGCTGCAGATGCAGTACGACGCGTGAAAACCATACGGCCAATACGAAGGTCTTCACTCTTGTTGGCACCTCTTAGCCGCTTGGAGTCCTGTCTTCTTGCGACGGTACATTCTCGTGACCACTGCCAGCAGTCATGCACAGTGGCCTCATTCCTGTCAAGTCTTTCTGCACGATTGCAGGAGGAACATCCAGCTTCTCATAGCCCTATCACATAACCTCGTTCAGACTCAATGAGGTGCTGAGAATGTCGAATCTCAACGGTAAGTAACACCCACCATCACTGTAGCGAGTACTGTATTTAAAGCAAACATAATTTCCACCCCCTAATTCGACTGGCGTGAAATGTGACTGGATATCATCTTTCAACAGTAGAAACACGCCGGTCAGCTTGCGATTATGTCGTACAACTCCTACTAGGTGTTGCGATTGTTTTTCTGTCAGTGTATTTATGTATTTCTGCAATGAAGTAAATTGCGGAAATACTCTTCATCGAGTGGCAGACACATTTGTAACGCAAGAAACGTACGTTGAACATGCAAGTGAAAGAAAGGAACGCCAGACAAACTTGTGTCATAGTAGATACTATTGTTTACTTATTCGCTTTTTCCGAGTATTTAAGTTTTAGACACATATGGCTACCGATCAGATGGTACTGTAAACCAGAAGAAATCTAAAACATTCTGCATTGTATTACTAGTAAGTGACATGTGAGGGAATAAGCAAAAGAAGTAACATGAATAGCAGACGCCTGGATATGATTCATTGACAGCATCTTAAGGAATCGAAAAAATGAAATGAAATGATTGTGTGCTATTGTTGGCCGGGAGTCCCTATCCGGGGTTGCAAGTCTTATTTCAAGCGACGCCACACTGTGGGATTTGGGTGCCCGTGTTGGGAGGATGAGGAGGGCAAAATCTCCAACCCCACTGGGAATCGAACCCGGGCCCCTGCATGGTAAGCAAACTCGTTACCACTTTTCTTTAATCTCATTTTGTTCATAATAGTTCGTTGCATTTCTTCTGGGCGGGTGGCCAATGGCACCCGCTCAGGTTCATAGTTGATCCATTAACTCAGTTTATTTTTTTTTTATTGTAGAGAGAAACCAACCCTCTGACCGAACACGCTGAGCTAAGCTGACGGACTTAAGGAACGGAATTCATTAACGATAGAATTGGCTTTCAGAATACTTGTTTGTCTGATTTTGTCACGTTATTCATCTGTCTCGAGTAGTTGCGAAGTTCGATTCATACAAGACAGAAGTAAGGTGCAACGATGTTTCGCGCGTATCGTTAGAGAATCATTTACTTAAGCGAGAGCGATGAGACCCTCAGACAATTCCGGTGTCAAGAGAGGCGAAACGCGTCGGGGACACGTTTCCTACAAAACGTTCGTTCCAAGAGGAGTTGGACAACGCTATCCGGTCAAGAGTATCCTGGCACCATACTAGATGCCACAAGGGGCGGACGCACCAGTACAAAAGGACGCGGGAGAGCGGGTGGGGGGTTACTGTGTTGTCAGGAGAGAGACAGGGGGGCTCTGCGACCTTGAACGTAGTCTAGTCACTGGATGTCACCTGAGTAACAAATCCCTTGGGAGACATTTCAGTCCTTCGAAAGCTAACCAAGTCGACTTTTTGTTACGTGGAAACACCTAAAGCAACCGCAACTTAAAAATATCAAACATATCTATTGAGGGACAGGGACCATAGACCATTGAGGAGGGTGGCTGTACAAAAACTGCACCATAACAGTGGAAGGAGTAGCTCGCGAGTTTCAAAGAGCTAGCAGAAGTCCAGCTAGCAAAGTGACTGTGCGTAAGGATTTAAAGCGAATGAGGTACAATTGTCTAGCAGCATAATTCTACAGTAGTGTTGAGAACGCTTTACATGGTGTATAGGCCGATGCCACTGCACAGTCCACGACTGGAAACTAGTAATCTGAATTGATAAATCGCATTATATCCTGGAAATGTCATGGAGGAGTTTATATTTGGCGAATGCCCGAAGGATATTACTTGTCATAACGTATAGTGCCAACAGTGAAGTACAGAGAAGGTGGAATGATAAATGAAATCATCGTATGCCATTGCTGATCTGGATGTCCCATGTGGGTTCGGCTGTCAAGTTCAAGTCTTATTTCAGCGGCGCCATATTGGGTGACTTGCAGCCGATAATGAGGATGAAATGATGATGAGATCAACACAACACCCAGACCCCGAGCGGATAATATCTCCGACCCGGCCGGTAATAGAACCGGGGCCCACACAAGGTGGTGTAGCGCTATGGACTGTTTTTCGTGGTTAGGATGTGGTTCCCTTATTCGGAAGGATATGAACATAATTACCACCATTGTGTTGTACGTGCAGTAGAGGGAATATTTCCCAGATTGTGTCAGAATGACAGTGCGCCTTGTTATAAACCAAGTGTATGAGGCAATGGTTAGTGGGCACTAACAGTCATAAAATAGGCCCATCTACCCACAGTCCCGACGTTGGACCATTGGAATATTTTCGGTATGAGTTAGAGGGTCGACTTCACTCCAGGCTCGGCGTCCAACTTCACTAACATCCCTGGTTTTGGATCTTGAGAAAGACTGCGCTGTCCTTTCCTCCACAGATATTCATAAACCTCATTGAAGGAGTCCCCAGTAGAGGTCAGACTTTCAAAAAGGCTGCAGATATTAACGTCCGCTAACAGGTGTCTGGGTATTTTTGATGACATAGCGTATGTCCGTACAGTAACTATGACGATAAAATAAGAGAAATTAGAGCTTAGATTGAGCTTCAGCGAAAATCATCTTTTCTCTGTAGTATTCACGAATGAACATGGAAAGGGGTAGGGAGAGTGTGATATTACAAGTACCTCCCCCTACAAACCATAACGGGTCTTAGACACTGTAGACGTAGATGTGGCGCGATAGGAAATCAAACGAAACGGAATTAATCTCTAAGAAACGCGAATTCTTTACAGACGAATGGAAAAACTGGTAGAAGCTGACCTCGGGGAAGATCAGTTTGGATTCCGTAGAAATAAGGGAACACGTGAGGCAATAATGACCCTACGACTTATTTTAGAAGCTAGATTAAGAAACGGCAAATCTACGTTTCTAGCATTTGTAGACTTAGAGAAAGCTTTTGACAATGTTGACTGGAATACTCTCTTTCAAATTCTGAAGGTGGCAGGGGTAAAATGCATGGAGCGAAAGGCTATTTACAATTTGTGCAGGAACCAGATGGCAGTTATAAGAGTGGAGGGGCATGAAAGGGAAGCAGTGGTTGGGGAGGGAGTGAGACAGGCTTGTAGCCTCTCCCCGATGTTGTTCAATCTGTATATTGAGCAAGCAGTATAGGAAACAAAAGAAAAATTCGGAGAAGGTATTAAAATCTATGGAGAAGAAATAAAAACTTTAAGGTTCGCCGATGACATTGTAATTCTGTCAGAGACAGCAAAGGACTTGGAAAAGCAGTTGAACGGAATGGATAGTGTCTTGAAGGGAAGATATAAGATGAACATCAACAAAAGCAAAACGAGGATAATGGAATGTAGTCGAATTAATTCGGGTGATGCTGAGGGAATTAGATTAGGAAATGAGACACTTAAAGTAGTAAAGGAGTTTTGCTATTTGGGGAGAAAATAACTGATGATGGTCGAAGTAGAGTGGATATAAAATGTAGACTGGCAATGGGAAGGAAATCGTTTCCGAAGAAGAGAAATTTGTTAACATCGAGTATAGATTTAGTGTCAGGAAGTCGTTTTTGAAAGTATATGTATGGAGTGTAGCCATGTATGGAAGTGAAACATGGACGATAACTAGTTTGGACTACAGAAGAATGCTGAAGATGGGTAGATCACATAACTAATGAGGAGGTACTGAATAGGATTGGGGAGAAGAGGAGTTTGTGGCACAACTTGACTAGAAGAAGGGATCGGTTAGTAGGACATATTCTGAGGCATCAAGAGATCACAAATTTAGTATTGGAGGGCAGCGTGGAGGGTAAAAATCATAGAGGGAGACCAAGAGATGAGTACACTAAGCAGATTCAGAGGGATGAAGGCTTCAGTACGTACTGGGAGATGAAGAAAATTGCACCGGATAGAGTAGCGTGGAGAGCTGCATCAAACCAGTCTCAGGACCGAAGACCACAACAACAACAATCCGCCAGAGACTAGAAGTCCACCTTACAAGACGAGCAAGTTAAAACTGATCTAAAAAGTATTTCGTGGATCTTAAAGACAGGCAGCCCAACTCCCATCATCTGCCCCATTTAGGAATATTGTGAGTTGTCTATCTCTAATGTCACGAAACATATTCAGGACAAGTTTTATTTTGCACACACTGTACCAAATACTCAGAAAGTACCTTTTAACAAACACCGAAATTTTGTCGGTGAGGAGGGGGTTATTTGCAAAGTATCGAGGGCACCGTCAGGGAACAGCTGCACGAAATTAGAGCAGAGGCGCCGCAGAAGTGACCGCAGGAGGGGTACCCCGCGCGAAAGCGAGAGCCGCTGTGTGTGCTTATGCCAATCACGCTCCGGCGTGGCCCCGGTCGCGATTGGCCGCTGCAGTGGACCCGCGAGTCGCCGCCCCGGCGTTTAATGACGGCGCGAGCTGGCCGGCTGCACCGCAGCGCAGTGCCTCATGAATATTCAGCGGCGGCGGGTCGGCTGGTCTGCCGGCTGCCGCCGATAATTGCCGGCGTTCTCATTCAATAAACCCTCCGCAGCTCTGGCTGGGTCTCGCTCTTCCCCCCCCTCCCCCCTTGCCAGCCGCCGCAGCCCTCACCACTACCTGCTGCGGGGCGGTTACTGTACTCACAGCCGGCGCACTCCACTATTACTAGCAGGCGCTCGGGGTTACCATCTCCTCTTCATGTTCTCCAGTTTTCACGCCGGTGTGCTCCATCTCTGAACCTCCGCTGAATTTTTTGTACCACGTAGTGTGAGCAAACTAAAGCTAACCAGGAAAATACTAATGCAACCCAACTTGATGATGTTACTCCTTTCGCTGCTACAGATGTGCTCTCTGCATTAAATGCTGAGCATGGTTTTGTTGTGGCTGTACCCAAAAAAAGCTGAAACCTAGGCTGAGAGACGGTGTTCTGGTCGCTATGAAATTTTTTTTTTCTCTGAAAGAGTTAAATTTTTGCACATCTTACAGTTTGATGTCTCCGCTCGATATATGAATAAATTTCTTTGCGTTGTTCGTCATACTTACTGCACTGCTTCAAATTAAATATAACGTTGCACAGTATCTTAAAGAGTTTGCATAGGTGAAATCGCATGCGGTAAACTTTGCATACGTTTGATTCTTGTTTATAATTTGGAGTATGCGAATGTAGACAAGATATCGAAGTTTTATTTAAAATTGAGAGCAAAGCGATGTCTCATTTCGTTCTCGAAGTATTAATTTTTACATCCTCAGGATTTTTTTTATCACGAAGTACATGAATTAAGGAATTCTGATACCTAAGTAGCAAAATAACTCGTGACGGACGAAGCAAGAAGGGCAGACTAGCATTGGCCAAAAGGCCATCCCTGGCCTAGAGAAGCTTACTAGTATCAAACACAGGCCTTAATTTGAGGAAGGAACTTATGAGAATGTGCGTTTGGAGCACGGTATTGTATAATATTGAAACATGGTCTGTGGGAAAGCCGGAATAGAAGAGAATCGAGGCATTTGAGATGTGGTGGTACAGAAGAATGTTTAAAATTAGGTGAACTGATAATCTAACGAATGAGGAGAGTCTACGGCGAATCAGCGAGGAAAGGAATGATGTAAAATACTGACAAGAAGAAGGGCAGGATGATATGACGTCTGTTAAGACATCACAGAATGACTTCCACAGTATTAGAGGGAGCTTTAGAGGGCACAAACTGTAGAGACAGACTGGAATGCGTCCAACAAATAATTGAGTACTCTGAAGTGAAGAGGTTCGCTCAGGAAAGGAATTTGTGGCGGGCCACATCAGACTAGACAGGAGACTGACGACTCGAAAAGAAAAACCTTCGAAGGACGGTCGCGCACGATCCTTGCGATTCGGGAGTTACGTGATCATAACAATGGTGATAGTTGGTAAACGGTTCAGTGTATCGAAACGACGCTTTTAGCAAGTGATAAAATGCAAAGAAGCACCTATGTTGTATGCTACATGCTCAAAACCTTTTTATTCACCAAGATATCTATGAAAGTCGTCCACAACAGTGAGAGGTCGGTAGCTCAGGTGGCGCATGTATGCACATCCACAGCACATTGGTTTGGTGGGTGAGGGGGTGGGGGGGGGTGGAGGGCGGCACAGCAGGTAGTGTATACGTCTCCACAGCAGTGAAAGTGTTAAATTATGTTGCCTTTGCCGTAAAACGTAAGAGGCTATTAAAAATTTTCGTTCAAAGACTATACACTCCAGTCTAAAATTGGTATGCCAATTAGGCAAAACAGCCATGAGCATTGAGACAATGCTCACTGAAATCACGTTTGGTAAAACACCCTGTCCTGCTGCATGAAAATGTCCGTGGTTCCCCGCTGCATGTTCGGGTACAAAATGTTCAAATATGTGTGAATTACTAAGGGACCAAACTGCTGAGGTCATCGGTCCGTAGACTCCCACGCAACTTAACCGAACTTAAACTAACTTATGCTAAAAGCAGCACACACGGAGAGGCCTCGCGGCGCATGCTCTCATCCGACAGAATCTCCCAGCCGTCAAGGTCTCTTTAAGGGTCCGCAGGCGTCATAATCACATGGGCAGGGATCAGGACTATAGTGTCTCCCACTTGAGTGACTCTGGCCTCCAAGATATACTTGTGTCTTCTGTCAAATGGCAACCAGCACGAAACTTGGCGCACCATTGCACAGCGGTGGTTCTCGACAGATAGGCTGGCCCGTAAACTTTCTTCATTCTCCGATTAATGTCTGCCGGTGTTTGTCCTTCGGCAGCCAAGGAAAGAACATCGTCACGCTGGTCCTGTTTGGAAGCATTTGGTAGTATTTTCGACATGGTTCACGCTGCCACTTTTACCGCACGCACGTCAGAAAGACACGAAAGTCACACCAATTCCTTGCTTACACGGAAGTGCTTATACACTTGCATCGGAATCGCGCTGTTTCGTATACGCTGCAGCAGCGCCCTAAAATGGAAACGTTTTGCTCATCTCTCATATTTCATGCACCGTACTATGAGCATCCCAACTCCCACATATCCACACCACAGACGTAATAGTTTCAGCTGATTTAAGTTGTCTTAGGGTCCACGACATGTTTTCTGGGCAACTTTTATTTCGATAGCCCTGTACTAACATCAGTATCAGTACTGGGACCAAGGACTAGACAGGGTGAAGGAATTCAGCTGGATCGCAAACAAAATAGCACATGATAAACGAAGAAATTAGGACACAAAATGCGTCCTAACACAGGTGAGAAGAACACATGGAAAACATTTATAAGAAGAAGATGTAAGTCGATAGGACGTGTTGATGCATCAAAGAACAACTTCCATGGTATTAGGGGGAGCTGCAGAGGGTAAAAACTACAGGAGTAGGGAAAAACTGGGATACTTGAAGACTTCCTCCGTAACATTTCTTGTATATATGAAACATGTAACTAACGTATTATTTGATTAGAGTGGTAAATAGGATTCAGTTTGTGTTGGAGAATTCAATCATGTCGGTTAAAAGCCTTAATGACAAAAGAACAAAAGACTGAATCTCCTGCAAAGAAAGGAAACATCGGGATATGATTTGATAAGAACTATTATCACAGATGGTGAAAATATTCGTAATACAGACACCGGCTGTAAAAGTAAGGCCAGCTTATTTGTAGAATCAGTGTGCACCACTTGCTGTGTACAGCGTACAGCACAACTTCGCTCGAGGTATTCTACTCTTGCGCAGCCATGTTACCAATAACGCATTAACAATAGCGTTAGATGCAAGTTCACATGATAAGTCTCTGAGCGACCATAGCCGTTGTTCAAACTGAGGAAGTAACTAAGCAGTAAATATTGTTCAGTCATGATGTGGGATTGGCTACAGAAGCAAGGCGCATCTAAACTCAGAGGAAGCTAATTCATCAAATAATGGATTGGATACTCTGTATGCTTATAGCTCTATATTGTCTGTCCATATCGTAAACAGACTACAATTTTACCACGCAAGCAGTTCAAAATTACAGACCTTGGAGAACAGCAAATGGTATATCACTTGCATTGCACATTACGCGAGTGAGGTAGTTCAAAGACGCAATTTTTAAAAGTATGCAACTTAGTTAAATTAAAGGATCACGTGAAACTTCTAGTCGGACAGGAAAGTACCAGGTTGTAGGTGTTTAGTGGCAGTCTTAGACACTGACTACCGGATAAACGGGCTCCTAGACAAGTGAATCTTTCGTGTTTGTCGTGCACTTGAACACTGGCCCCTACCTTGTCTTCCTTTCAAAGTGAGAAGTTCAAAACATCTTTTAAAGGTTGTTACAGTCTGCATGAGAACATGCCCAGATACATTTACAAACAATATACATTCAAGCAGCTTTCAGGTGCAGCATCCGATAAAAATAAAGGAATAGATAAGGCTGAGGAGAAGGAAGGGATATTGTTAAGCATACACTGCCGAAATGAAAGTACACCTGGAAAGGCAATGTCGATTTTGATCCGATGACGGTGTATCCCACCTGGGGGATAGAAAATATACTGATAAAGATTTCAATGTCGTCCGCCAACGTGAACGGCTCGACGAGTGCCATCAGAGTATCACTTGGAAGATGAAATGGCGCGCCGTAGTCTTCAGCGATGAAAGCAGATTCTACCTGCGCGCAAATGATGGTCGTTCGCACGTACGTAGATCTGGTGAGCGCTGTCTCGTAGGGTGCAGTCGTCGAAGACACACTGGCCCCAACTCTATGGTGTGGAGATCTACAATGTACAACTCTCGTTCACCTCCGGCGCTCGGTACATTCAAAATGCTGTAGACCCGTTCTTTTGGCGTTCTTGCAACAGGAACGTGATAATTTTTTCCAACAGGACAATGCTCGGCCACACACTGCTCGCGAAAAGCCTCCAATCGAGCACTTGCGGGATATGATGGAATGAGCAGTTACATATGCGACTCGTCAACCGACAAGTCTTATAGACCTATGCGAACAGATCGAACAGGCGTGACATAGCGTATACCAGGATAGTATTCGCCATCTGTACAATCGACCGGAGACAGCGCCTGCATTACCGCCCGTGGAAGCTATACCATGGGTTGATGCCTGGTACTACAGAATCTCTAGTGCTATTGATTCGTAAATGTAAACATTTTATGTACACCATATGGACTATTGCGACAGTAAATCTTTAGTAAATTGTACAATTTTTTTTTACCAACAGTGCTGGAGATATTTTTCATAGACATCCTCCCAGTGAGTTACGACGAATACGTACTGTTAAGTTTAAAAACTCAATTTCAGCGCCACTTTACATCTACACTTTGTTTGCAGATTTCACATATAAATACAACTTAAAGTTTCTTGCTGACGTAGTATCCGGTAAGTGAAGGTTTATTTCTGTAGGCACCTTCGTGTTCACTTGATAATTATGGATGTGTCTAATTTATTTATTTTTTTACAGGCAACAGCCTAGATAGAGTACTGGTTTCATTCAACTACCTAGGACTCATACCACCAGTACGATATAAACTACTGAAATTAAGACTCTTTTTTTTAAGGGGGTGAAAACTGCTGCCGGCCGCGGTGGCCGAGCGGTTCTAGGCGCGTCAGTCCGGAACCGCGCGACTGCTACGGTCGCAGGTTCGAATCCTGCCTCGGGCATGGATGTGTGTGATGTCCTTAGGTTAGTTAGGTTTAAGTAGTTCTAAGTTCTAGGGGACTGATGACCTCAGATGTTAAGTCCCATAGTGCTCAGAGCCATTTGAACCATTTTTTTGAAAACTGCTGCATTTTGTGACGAGTCTGGAGTAGCTGTTATCTGCAAACGACACCATAGATGGTGTTACCCAAGCGGTCTTGCTCGTTATAGAACTAATCTGTATTCATTCCCATGGTGGAAATAAGTTCCGTCAGTGGAACTATGTAGGCAGGATGTGTCTAAAGCGTGATTGTCTATTGATATGAGATAAGACGCTGCTGATGTTGACTCAGTTCTCTATTGGAGCAAGGCGATGACGGATTGTCAGCAAGCACTTTGGGCGAAACACCACTAGGTGAGGTGAGGATAGCGAACGAAGTCAGAACGAAGACAAACTTCTTCTGGCTACGTCAGCTGGAATTTTATCACGCGAAAGAAACTACTCCTAGTAGAAGATTATCGTAGTTTGCTAGGACAAGCGTCTGGAAAATAGTGCGATGTATTTTTTTTTCCCTCATGAAAGATCGCCGGGTAAATGTGCATAGCTGTCGATCGACATAGCTGACGTCGCTGCGTTCTAGCACAGTAAAAAAGTTTTATGCTGCCATAAACCGTTCTGCAGAAGTCAAGAAGACCTTGATCTTGTGAAACGCAATACTGTTCACCCACGACATCCAGACAGCGCTAGACAGCAAAGCCCAAGTTGATGACGTTTTCCTTGACTTTCGGAAGACATTCTACAAAATTCGTATCTGCCACCAGCTGAACAAATTATGAGCTTAAAGAACGTCAGGGTAGTACTGTGTCCGAATGCTTTCTAGCAAATAAAACACTGTTCTACGTTACGTCAGCTAGGACACTGGCAGCGGTCATTAATGTGCTTTGTTTACAAGGTACCCACGTAAATGACCTCACGGGGGTTATTTATTTGTAATTTATGTTACCCGTCACTTTTATTTGTTTTATGTTTAATGTAACATAATACAACGCGGTTCGAACGTGTTCTGTTTATAATCAGGCGTTTATACATACATACAGAGGAATGTTACATAAAAATAAACTGTCTTAAACTAAATTAACCTAGAACTTCGGCCCATTTTTCGTTACTGTAGTGGTTGGTGGTTGGTGTGGCATTTTGTGGGGGGGGGGGGGGGGGCAGTGGGTGGTCAGAAATCGATGTCAGTGATGTCTTCTGCTGGTTTTTCTTGTTGTTGGTTATGTATGACATCACACCCTGTATAGGATGCAGATAGTTCTCCGTCTGTTGTGTGTTGCGAAAATCTTGTGAAAGTCTTGTATACTATAGTTGATCACTTACGATTTTATAGCCTTGTAGCCTCACTTGCGTCTTTGGTATAATGGCGGAGCTGTTGAGTAATATTATACTATTGCACTTTGTACTTTGTCACTGTTTCTTGACGTAGTTCACTGCACATATTGTTTCGACATACATGTAAACGTCATGCACTTAATACAAGATTGCGGACTTGTAGCATGTGAGTCGGTATTGATTATCGAGATTTTGTATCGATATTCATGGCACTGACAGATTTGTCGTCGTTTATTTACAGTGACACATCTTGAATCTATTGATATAGAACTGGCTTAAGACTATTAAAGAATTTTGAGTTTTTGAATTTGGTTGTCTTAATAGGAATGTTATCTCCATGTTTTGTATTATGAATTAAAATTTCCATTTCTACCTTGATATCCCCATTCTTTTACGTTTTCCTATTTTGTGTAAAATTTCGAATTTCTCTTCGATTTTCAAAGGGTGGCCTGTGTCTTTAACGTGAGCTGCTACTGCTGATTTGTTACATTTACCAAGTTTGTAACAGCCTAAATGTTCTTTGAATCGAGTTATGAAATTACTGTCTGTTTGGCCTAAATAATATTTATTGCATTGACTGCAGGTTGGTTCAAATGGCTCTGAGCACTATGGACTTAACATCTATGGTCATCAGTCCCCTAAAACTTAGAACTACTTAAACCTAACTAACCTAAGGACATCACACAACACCCACTCATCATGAGACAGAGAAAATCCCTGACCCCGCCGGTAATCGAACCCGGGAACCCGGGCGTTGGCTGCAGGTAATTTTGTAAATGCCATATGCATCAAGGCTTGTATCTAGTGGTTTTATGTTGTGAATTAGCATCCTACTAAGGATGTTGTTGGTGTTGAAGTTGATTTTTACATCTACGTTTTTGAACAGTCTTGCCAATTTGTCAGATACTATTCCAAGATTCGACATTTTTACATATTTGACTACTGGGTTACTGTCAGTTGTCAGTGTAGTTTGATGTTTGTACAGTTTATTTTTTATCTGTTTGGTATTAATTAGTTTATTGCGGTGTAACTTATGGTTTCTATTTCTTGTTGGGATTCTGTATTTTGAAGAGAAAATTTGGGTGCTCTGTACAGCATTGGTCTATAAGCAGCTTTTCTGTGGGAGGAGGGATAAATGGTGCAAATGGCTCTGAGCACTATGGGACTCAACTGCTGTGGTCATAAGTCCCCTAGAACTTAGAACTACTTAAACCTAACTAACCTAAGGACAACACACAACACCCAGCCATCACGAGGCAGAGAAAATCCCTGACCCCGCCGGGAATCGAACCCGGGAACCCGGGCGTGGGAAGCGAGAACGCTACCGCACGACCACGAGATGCGGGCAGGAGGAGGGATATGTAGAGTAGTTAGGTATAGTGGTGTTAGTGCCAGAAGGTTTTCTGTAATCGTTGAAAGATAGCTTTTGGCTCTGTTTTGATATTTTCAGTGTTTGCGGACGAGGCATTTCAATTAAGGAAGGTACACCACCAGAATATATTAGGGAATCCGGCAATTATTTTTTTTTTTTTCTAATACGTTAGTCTTCACATATCGCTGTAAAGAGCAATTACAATAAAAGTCTAGTGGTATGTGTTCGGAGCTGTGTAGATTGTAATGATCACATAAACGCAACCGAGCGAGGTGGCGCTGTGCTTAGCACACTGGACTCGCATCGGGAGGACGACGGTTCACACCCGCGTCCGGACATCCTGATTTAGGTTTTCCGTGATTTCCCTAAATAGCTTCAGGCAAATGCCAGGATGGTTTCTTTGAAAGAGCACGGCCGACTTCCTTCCCCACGCTTTCCTAATCCAATGGGACCAATAACATCGCCGTTTGGTCCTCACTACCAAATCAACCAACCAGCCACATGAAAGCACTCTTCAGCACGTATCACAGAACAGGACATTATCGAAGGTTCTCTCACAAATCCGAAGAAATTCTAGTCATAGCTAAAGACCGTTAGTGATACGAAAGCTAATGTTTAGATAGTCATGGACAAATTAGAGACTGAAGTGACGGGTGGCAAAGCAGAAGAAGAAACACTAATTCCGTTATCAAATGCTCCTTTACATAGGAGGGTTGGAACTTTTGTAGTGGCAATTATTTATTTACAGCTCGTACAAAATAGATAAGTATTTCAAAGTTTTACTGACCTTCAATGTAGTCACCAGCATGGTGTATAACCCGTTGCCAGCGATGTGGAAGTCGTAGGATACTCTTAGCAGTGCCAGTTCTGTTGACAGTTGGAGTGGCGCGGTCTATTGCCCGACGAATTTGTAGCAGTTCTGAATCGAATGCCGTGAAGTGTTTCCTTCAGTTTAGAAATCGAGTTGAACTCACGAGGGCTTAAGTCAGGGGAGTGCAGTATGTGGTATAGCACTTAGCATCCCCATCAGTCAAACAAAGCAGTAACGGCTTGCACTGTACCTGCTTGAACACTGTCCTGAAAAATGATGGTCAAGTCCTGCAGAAAGTGTCTTCACTTCTGTCTCTACGCTGTTCATTTTTGGAACACAACCTACGACCAATAAATGGTAATCAGAATAGTAGTAAACTTACCATATAGTGCTGCATTGAATTATTTTTGTAAATATATTGGCGGGAAAGAAATCGCAACGCCAAGAAGGAATTGTGTGACATAATTTATAGCTAGTAGACATGTTTGTACATACGAGGTGTGGCTAGAAAAAAACCGGACTCATGCTGGAAAAAACATTTATTTACAATTATTTACAATTTCATGTTATCTCCTTCAATGTACTCTCCTCCTCGGTCTCCGCTCCATACGAATTTTCCACTGTTCATAGCAATGCTGCATATCATTTTCGGTAAGTCCATACATTACTTCCGTCGCTTTTTCTTTTACTGCTTCAACAGTCTCAAATCTAGTTCCTTTCAAAGCTGACTTGACTTTAGGGAAAAGAAAAAAGTCACAGGGGGCCAAATCAGGTGAGTAGGGTGGATTATGAGAATGTTGTGTTTTGCCAAAAACGTTTTCACTGACAACGCACTGTGAGCTGGGGCATTGTCTTGGTGAAGGATCCACGACTTTTTTCTCCACAAATCGTTCCGTTTTCTCCGTACTCGCTCACGTAGGGTAGCCAGGACGCTAATGTAGTGATGATGATTCACTGTTTGTCCCTCTGGTACCCAATCAATGTGCACAATCCCTTTGATGTCAAAAAAAAAAAAAATCATCATTGCCTTGAATTTCGATTTTGACATTCGTGCTTTTTTTGTCGTGGAGAACCAGCAGTTTTCCAATGCATCGATTTTGTAAGAAGGTGGGATCACTTTCAATGTTTTCCAGGATGTCAGAACAAATCATTCTTCGGCGTTCCTTCTGTTCAATTGTGAGACACTTTGGAACCATTTTTGAACACACTTTGTTCATGTTGAAACTTTCATGAAGAATCTGCCTAACACTTTCCTTGTCAACTCCTGTCAACTCAGACGCTGCTCTGATTGTTAAACGGCGATCTTGTCGAACAAGTTTACCGATTTTTTCAATGTTTGCATCAGTTTTTGCTGACAATGGTCTGCCAGTGCGAGTGTCATCACTGGTGTCTTCTCGGCCATCTTTAAATCGTTTAAACCACTCAAACACTTGTGTTCGCGATAAACAATCATCGCCGTACACTTTTTGTAACATTACAAACGTTTCACTTGCAGATTTTCCTAGTTTGAAACAAAATTTGATGTTAACACGCTGTTCTTTCTGTACACTCAACATTTTCCGACGCACAGACAAAACGTCAACTACTTAAAACAGACGCCACGGGCAGACTGAGTGCAGGAGGTTCAAATGGTTCAAATGGCTCTGAGCACTATGGGACTCAACTGCTGTGGTCATAAGTCCCCTAGAACTTAGAACTACTTAAACCTAACTAACCTAAGGACATCACACACATCCATGCCCGAGGCAGGATTCGAACCTGCGACCGTAGCGGTCGTGCGGTTCCAGACTGGAGCGCCTTTAACCGCTCGGCCACTCCGGCCGGCCCAGTGCAGGAGGCAGATGAAACTCGAGCAGTAGGCGGAGCGAGAGTCACGTGACAGGCCACGCGGCTTTCAGCCTTATTGCATTCGTTTTATTGTTTCACCAGTACTAGTCCGGTTTTTTTCTAGCCACACCTCGTATGAAAGATGATGTATTTTTAGATTTCGCGCCTGTTGCGTAAGAGTGGCGCTAGTAGCGCCCCTATGAGGATGCAGATCAGGTTTAGTTTTAATACATGCTGTAACAGTCGTGAGCGTTAGTTATCTTTGACACTGGACGCAATGTTGTTGTTAGTCAAGAACACATGTAAGGAGACCAAAAGAATCCGTTACCAACACTTCACTTAGTTTGAACGAGGTCGTGAAACAGGGCTACAAGAATCTTGATGTTCCTACTGCGATACTGCAGAAAGACTTGGCAGAAATGTAGCCACTATACATGATTGCTGCCAGCGGTGGACATGAGAATGTAGAGTCTCAAGAACATCGGTCTCTGGGTGGCTACCTGGTACTACAGAGACTGAACGCCGTTGTGTTCGGCTTATGGCTCTGGCCCACTGTACTGCATCTGGGGCAGCAATTGGTGCAGCAGTTGGCACCACAGGGACACAACGAAACGTCACAAATCGGTTACTTCTAGGACAGCTCTATGCAATACGCCCTCGACCCAAAAACCACTACCATTTGCCCCTTCAATGACGTCAAGCGAGAACTCATGGGACGGCAGAATTGAGGTATGTTGTGTTTACTGATGAAGGCGGATGTTGGTTAGTAAGAGGTCAGGTCAGCGTTTGCAATCAGCCTGTCTGTAGCTTACACACACTGGACCTACACCTGGAGTTATGGTCTGGGGTGCGATTTCATATGACAGCAGGAGCACTCTCGTGGTTATCCCACGCATGCTGATTGCAAAATTGTACGTCAGTCTGGTGACTCAACCTCTTGTGCTGGCATTCGTGAACAGCATTCCAAAGGATGTTTTCCAACAGGATAACGCTCGCCCACAACCCGCTATTGTAACCCAGCGTCCTCTACAGCGTGTCGACACGTTGCCTTGGCCTGCCCAAAAACCTATTTTTTGGTGTGGCGAATTTTTTTCTGTTGGTGATCTCTTTTCTGTTTTTAGGTTCAACATGTCCAAATTTCCTGCAGTTTTCCATAGGGTTGATACGTCTGTTTCACCATCACAGAACGATGAGAGAGACATATTTTCGGATAAATGCCACACATGATGACAAAATTCCCTTATAGCTGCTTTTGAAATCGTGGAATCGATACTTCCAGATTTTTCAAGAAGCAAATGCTCAGATAAGGAAATTTTACGCATCTGCTGCATTGAAGTCACTGTTAAAAGACAAACACTTACTATGAAGAGGGAGACATCTCTCAGTGTATCTTTATTTTCAATGGAGAGTTAAAATCGTGATCTTAGCTGTAAAATTTTTAAGCATTGAATTGTTCTTGCAATCCACTTGCTTGATGCATTGTTCGCGGAAGGTACATTTTCAATTTCTTTGAAAATCTTCTACCTAAAATATCACTTCTCACTGTTGGTTTATCTAATACACTTTCATAAAACCTAACATCTCCTTAATTTCCATCTCATTAAAAGACTCCATAATAATTTTGCCGCAATGAAAATTACTGGCATTGCTGTTTTTCCAGTTTATTCTCAAGTGTTGAAAATCTGGTATGTCACGATTGCTTGTTGCACAATGTACTTTTCGTTAAAATACATTTTTTTAATGAGCTCATGTGTGTAATGACGGCATGGCAAGCAAAATAACTCCTTAACAAGTTAGCGTTCAAGTAAGATGCATGCTCCAATATGACGGCCAGTTTTTGAGGCAGCTGTGACGCCGCAGAGAATTTGTAAATTATCATTAGTACCCCAATCCATTAATGCAGTCTAAACAGCTTTCCCTTGCTCTTTACCAGTATCATTCTCTAATGCTGGAACGCCATTCAACTGTTCACTGTCCCCAAACCTAACAGTTATTGAAAGTCTTTCTGGTATGGGTTCCTGACGTTTAATGCCTGCAGCAGGTTGCCATCCCAGTGAACATATCCTGACAGAAAAGAATGGGACGGCGTGAAACAGCTAATGCTGGCCCGCACACAGTAAAAGTTTCTACTGCTTGTCTTCGTGCTTGCCAAACAGTACCTTGACCAGCAGCTTCGACAGATCTCTCTCCACTTGAGAACGTCTGGAGCATTAAGAGCAAGAGCCTCCAACAAACTCGGGATCACGACAATATAACGCGACCAATTGGACAGAATTTGTCGTAATTTCCTTCAGGAGGGCATCCAACAACTATGTCAGTCAATGCCAAGCCGAATAACTGCTTGCATAAGGGCCAGAGGTAGACCAAGAGGTTATTGACTTGCTCAATTTGTGCAGCCCTTTCTCTTGAATATATGATCCAACTTTTCTGAAGTTGTAATTATTTGTTTGTCTGTAAATGTACATCACATCTATCGATTCCCATCCCATTTGGATAATTCTTTCATGGTGCATCGTGTATACATACTTTCTTTCATTCAGTTGAGATCTGTAGGAAACAACGACTAGTTTATCAGTAATACAATCTTTGATACCTAGCCATGCGGCATTCTCCAATGAAATATATTATAAAAACTCATCATAACCAACGTCAGTTTCATCTTAACTTGAAAATGCGTTGTCCCAACCTTCACAGGATGAAGAAGAAATACTACAGAAAATGCAGACTAAATGCTGTGGACTTTTATTTCTCTTACCTTTCCTCTCCTTCGAATTTTCACAGCCACGTCATTTCTTCCTTATCGCAGGTAGATAGCCTAACGTCATGGCTGTCTCTGTCGAAGTAAAAACAACCTGTCTTACTCTTGATTGTTTTTAGAACATTGGCGTCTGCTATATCAAATAAATTTTCCGAATTAGTAATGAACGTCTCTTCACGGCACTTAAACGCACCGTGACACTTTTTTAGAATACTTCTGCTGTTTCCTCCAAAGTGAATGCAAGTACATAAGTTTTTTTTATTTTTTTAAACGAAGTTGAACAGTATCGGAGTTCTTGCTTCCCCCGAAATATTAGCGCAAAATATAATGCACTCACGAACCACAAGACAAGCTGTTTCGCTAATGGTTAATTGTACTTACCACATGTTACAAAGTAAACTTTCATCACTTCTCTGTCTGATGATAATTTATGTCCAGTTATTTGCTGTCTCATATCATGGATTAGAACAATGGTCCAATGGCACTTTGTAAACGTTTTGATATCTTAGACAGCGATTGGTAAATACGTGCGATAGATAGGTAACAAATAAAGCACTAACTGCACTCGGCGTGCACGTACTGATAAGCTGAGGTGACGTCAGCAGGGCATCTATGAACATTGCGAAAGATCATGTTCCTCCTGCAAGTTCGCGCTCAAGTTGGCACAGGTTAAAGTGCTCTGATTCCAATAAAGTTTTGTACAGACATGTTTTAGAGTCTTTCAATTAGTATTGGTTGGTGAGAGCTCAAAAATGTTGATGTCGGAAAATAATGGACTCCCTACATAACTGTGCCCTGACTTCAGGCTGTCTTTTAATACAAAAAATTTTCCTTATTTCTAAAAGTTTATCAGTGTGTACAGAAAATACATTCCACCAAGTGATTAAAAAGCATAAATACTTAACAATGGTAATGAATCATAAACAATTTTAGATTTATTTCATAGTGGAAAGAGATGTAAAGACATATTTACATTAACTTCATTATACATATCAACACATTTTGTACAGTGAATACATCTGGTAGTGTAAAGCGGTTCATGATTAGTGCTTATACATCTAATATCTCACAATACAAATGAAATGTCTATTTAACACAATATATACTCACATACATAGTTATCTCTACCTCTACATAAACCGTCAAAACATTACTGGAAGCATCACTTCAGATCCTGGAGTGTGTACAATGCCATGATTTCATTTGTTCCATGATAGATAAGTAAATAAGCTCCAGCGTATGATGCGTTAGCAATCTCAAGTCAGACTGAATATGACAGTTGCCGTTTCTTGTTTATATTATTAAGGAGTGTGGGATTAGAATGACTCCTGATTAGGGCTCTCTCTCCTACATTAAATTTCTCTACTTTTAGTAAATTCATTTCAAAATATTGCTTTCTTTGGACATCTTTAACTGCAGCGTTATCAAATCTTATCTTACTTCTTCTCAAGAAATGTCATTTCTAGGTTGCCTTAAAACTAGAGCCATCCACTCTTTTATTTATAATTTGCAGGGTAACAATTCATTTGGTATACAATTGGGTGAGATGCGCTGGAGGTTACTAACTGTTTCTTGAACTGGTGTGAGGTAATTTATCCTTGTAACCTACTTATTAGAAAAATATTTTCTGATAAACCAGTTAAAATTTATGGATGCTGTCCATATAGGGTTTGTCTTGGGTGATACATTGCGAACAGTATTTCTCGTAAACTATTGTTTTGTAATTGACTTTTCCAGTGTACGCTGGTAAAGTTGTTTTCATCGTATGACAAGATAGCTTCTGACCTGCCAAAGTCATTCATCAGTTTCCTGATTACAGGAAAGTTTGAAGCAGTCTTAAGTCAGACAATTTTATGTGCTTAGAGAAACTTTCAGAGAGAATGTGATACAGATCTGCTACATATTTCGCTACAGCATGTGTTCATGGAGTGGGTCGACGATTATCTGTTACTACGACTTTAAAGGCTTTTTTACGTATGATTGCACGTGCAAGAGGCGTTGAATAAGTAATGCAACGTTTTTCCTCAAAACAGATTGGTTTTATTTAGTATTCTTATACACCATATCATTCCCCAATCATTTTGTTACAAAAGCGTATTTTTTAACATAATCTCCGGTCGATGCGACGGCCTCTCCCCGCCTTACTGGATGGGCCTGTATACCCGCTTGGTCGACGCTAGGGCCAAAGTCTTGCGACATCAATAATCTTCCAAGCAGTCAGGTAATGCCTCTCGTGGAGTGCATGTTTATCGAGCCAGAGAGATGGAATTCGGAAGGTGCAAGATCGTGGCTTTAGGGTGGATGAGAAAGAACAGTCCAATAAAGTTCTTTGAGCTTCTCTCGGGTGCACAGGTTAGAGTGAGGCCATGCCTTTCTTGGAGTAGGAGAAGTTTGCATTTTTATGGTGACTACCACGCTAAAGTCACTTCTTCAATTTCCTGAGGATGGCATAGTACACTTCAGCGTTGATTGTTGCGCCGTAAGGGAGGATATCAAACGCAATAACCCCTTCAGAGTCCCGGAATACCATCACCATGAATTCACTGGCTGATGGTGCGGCCTTGAACTTTTCATTGAAGGAGAGGGAGTGTGACGCCACGCCATAGATTGCCGTTTTGTATCCTGTTCGAAGAGACGAGCACATGTTTTATTTCCTGTGATGATGTTCGATAAAATTTTGGCATGAACAACCTAGTACAGCGGAAGCTAGTCCACACAGATGGTCCTTTGTTAGTGTTTCTGTTCTTCTGTCAAGCTAGAAGGAACATAGGGGGTAAACAACTTTGAGCATCCCAACTGGTGGACGACTACGTCAGCTCTACCAATAGAGACATCCAGTTGAGCAGAGTGGTGTTTGGTTATAATCAATTAATCGACTCGAATGAGAGTGTCCACACGCACCCGCATTGCAGGAGTCACAGCTCTATGAAGCTGTCCAGCACATGGAAGATCGGACAGATTAGCGTGACCTTGTTGCGATGATGACACACCTCTCTCCCCAAGACCCACAATGCTTTTCTTCACTGTCAGGTCTCCACAGACATTCTGAGCGGCCTATGAATATCTGTAACACTCTGGTTTCCCTGCGAAAGAAACAGAATGACAGCTCTAATTTTGAAACGCACCACCTTTATAGACACCATTTTGAGGAGTACATGTAGTACCGGCACGAAACTTAATGAAATTATAGGTGCTGAAGCGGGAATGTTCAACGATGCCCCCCCCCCCCCCCCCCCCCCGAAAAAAAATCCACGGTTTTCAAACGAAACTGGCTGAGGAAAAAGTGTTGCATTACTTATTGAACGCTCCTCGTAACTCGTTCTCACAGCATTGCTGGATGGTTTTGTCTTTTGACAGATTAAGCATGTCCTTAAGACTTGCTACCTCTTCCTCCTCATATTCAGAGAGCAACAGTATGAATTCATTTTATTTGCACTTGTTATAACACTGAAATACTTCCATGCAAGATGGGGAAACTGTATTTATTTTGACAAGCGTGTGAAATGCCCCGCTTCAACTTTTGGATTGCCGTAATCATCATGAAACACAGAGCACTCTTTAAGGTTTTCTGAAGAGTAGACTGTTAATCGTTTTTTCACTTCATGTCAAATCGCTGCCCTGTCGTTCACTCCTTGTTCTTGAAAATGTCAAGGTAATGCTTTCTACATGTCACATCTAGCATTAGCAAAACTCTCAACTCCAGACGTTGCTCATTGCAACATGTCATATGTTGTAGTACGCCCAGTATCGAGACAGTGCGTCTGCTACAACACTGTTTTCACCTTAGATATCAGCGATCTCGAAATCGTACGCTTGAAGTGCCAGTGATCACCTGACAAACGAAACATGCAACAGGTCACAGTTCACCAGAGATCTCTGTGGCTCATGCTCACAGTACAATCCGGTGTCATTCCCAGTGATATAGTAATGGAACATTTGAATGCTCAGACTGCTGTGAGGACTTTTAACGCTGTAGTTGCGTAGGCTCACTCACAGTCGGAAGAGACAGGACTTGCAAACCGGCCGAGCGGTTCTAGGAGCTTCAGTCCGGAACGGCGCGACTGCTACGGTCTCAAGTTCGAATCCCGCCTCGAGCACGGATGTGTGTGATGTCCTTAGGTTGATTAGGTTTAAGTAGTTCTATGTTCTAGGGGACTGATGACCTCCGATGTTAAGTCCCATATTGCTCAGAGCCATTTGAACCATTTTGAACTTGTAAACCCTACTGAGCAAACATTAGGCTTACTAACTGTATTTTTCACTTTAAACAGACAAGAACTGACATCTACAGAGGAACCACCAGTCGCAAAATAAAATTCAAGTGACATAAATTCGAGTGACATACCTGTGTTATATAGCACGTAAAATTTTACTAATTGCTCGGAGGTTGTCCATAGCGGTGTGACCAAATGCCTCAACAGTTTGATCTCCTCATCCCCGAATTTTGATTTTTGCAAGTTGACACTTACGCCAGCCTCCACAATTTTATTTAACATTCTCCCTACAAGATAAATAAGATCTTTCCAAGTTTTCGTCGGTCTTAACAAGTCTTCCACAAAGAGGGTTACCTTGTCAACCAACTTTGGTGCCAAAACAGGTTCGAGCACTGCAATAAATACTGTCTATAATTACCTGGATGTCGATGGCACGTTAAACCCTAAACTCCCTTCTTTCTGTTTGTCATAAATAAAACTGAACTATCTTTCAAGCTGAAGAGAAAACTTTTAAAGTTACGTAGTAGTCAGATACTTTGGAATGTGTGTATTTGTTCCTTGATGTTTCCTCGTTAGGTCTAGATAGGTACAACGATTCAATTAATAGTTTTGGTGTCTATAACTAATCTGAATATATCCTGCTGGTTTCGCTAGTGTGAGTACCAGGTTAGGGTATGGACTCATGGATCGTTCAGTTATGCTCCAATTCAGTATTTTCCGAATGTCCATTGTGAAGACAGAGAGGAAACTAGTGATTAACGTTCCGTCGACAAAGAGAGACGGAGCACAAGCTCGGACTATGGAAGGATGGGGAAGGAAGTCGAACGTGCCCTTTCAAAGGAACCGTCCTGGCATTTGCCTGAACTGATTTAGGGAAGTCGTGGAAAACCTTAATCGGAATGGACCGACGCGGGATTGAACAGTCGCCCTCCCGAATGCGAGTCTAGTGTGCTAACCGATCCGCTACATTCTCCGGTTTTCCCTCACGATGGCAGGTCTTCCTGACGTCAGAATGGAGTAAGAACTATGATAGAAGTTTTCATGTGGAATGGCAGTAAGGTGGCAATTATGTCATTGGATTATATCGGGGCCCGCATCTCGTGGTCGTGCGGTAGCGCTCTCGCTTCCCACGCCCGGGTTCCTGGGTTCGATTCCCGGCGGGGTCAGGGATTTTCTCTGCCTCGTGATGGCTGGGTGTTGTGTGCTGTCCTTAGGTTAGTTAGGTTTAAGTAGTTCTGAGTTCTAGGGGACTTATGACCACAGCAGTTGAGTCCCTTAGTGCTCAGAGCCATTTGAACCATTTTGATTGTATCGGGCTTCTCTTCGAAGGCTGGATACTTTGCCAAAATACTGGTTATGTCAGACCGCTGACTATGCTTAAATATACACTCCTGGAAATTGAAATAAGAACACCGTGAATTCATTGTCCCAGGAAGGGGAAACTTTATTGACACATTCCTGGGGTCAGATACATCACATGATCACACTGACAGAGCCACAGGCACATAGACACAGGCAACAGAGCATGCACAATGTCGGCACTAGTACAGTGTATATCCACCTTTCGCAGCAATGCAGGCTGCATTTCTCCCATGGAGACGATCGTAGAGATGCTGGATGTAGTCCTGTGGAACGGCTTGCCATGCCATTTCCACCTGGCGCCTCAGTTGGACCAGCGTTCGTGCTGGACGTGCAGACCGCGTGAGACGACGCTTCATCCAGTCCCAAACATGCTCAATGGGGGACAGATCCGGAGATCTTGCTGGCCAGGGTAGTTGACTTACACCTTCTAGAGCACGTTGGGTGGCACGGGATACATGCGGACGTGCATTGTCCTGTTGGAACAGCAAGTTCCCTTGCCGGTCTAGGAATGGTAGAACGATGGGTTCGATGACGGTTTGGATGTACCGTGCACTATTCAGTGTCCCCTCGACGATCACCAGTGGTGTACGGCCAGTGTAGGAGATCGCTCCCCACACCATGATGCCGAGTGTTGGCCCTGTGTGCCTCGGTCGTATGCAGTCCTGATTGTGGCGCTCACCTGCACGGCGCCAAACACGCATACGACCATCATTGGCACCAAGGCAGAAGCGACTCTCATCGCTGAAGACGACACGTCTCCATTCGTCCCTCCATTCACGCCTGTCGCGACACCACTGGAGGCGGGCTGCACGATGTTGGGGCGTGAGCGGAAGACGGCCTAACGGTGTGCGGGACCGTAGCCCAGCTTCATGGAGACGGTTGCGAATGGTCCTCGCCGATACCCCAGGAGCAACAGTGTCCCTAATTTGCTGGGAAGTGGCGGTGCGGTCCCCTACGGCACTGCGTAGGATCCTACGGTCTTGGCGTGCATCCGTGCGTCGCTGCTGTCCGGTCCCAGGTCGACGGGCACGTGCACCTTCCGCCGACCACTGGCGACAACATCGATGTACTGTGGAGACCTCACGCCCCACGTGTTGAGCAATTCGGCGGTACGTCCACCCGGCCTCCCGCATGCCCACTATACGCCCTCGCTCAAAGTCCGTCAACTGCACATACGGTTCACGTCCACGCTGTCGCGGCATGCTACCAGTGTTAAAGACTGCGATGGAGCTCCGTATGCCACGGCAAACTGGCTGACACTGACGGCGGCGGTGCACAAATGCTGCGCAGCTAGCGCCATTCGACGGCCAACTCCGCGGTTCCTGGTGTGTCCGCTGTGCCGTGCGTGTGATCATTGCTTGTACAGCCCTCTCGCAGTGTCCGGAGCAAGTATGGTGGGTCTGACACACCGGTGTCAATGTGTTCTTTTTTCCATTTCCAGGAGTGTATAAACTCATATACTTCACTAATTTAAAATTTTTTGCAACATTGTTCAAAGAAAAACAATGGTCTTTATATAATTATAGTTTATTTCAAATACACATAGTCGTGATAGCATTGAAGTTGTTTATTTTTATATTTGTATGACTGGTTTCGAGCTTCTAAAACACCGTCTTCAGATCTCACATTCCTTGATGACCGTAGGAGCCGATGGTATCGAGGAGATACATCTGTGCTGGCGTAGAGAACATTGCCGGAAAAGATTTTATTAATATGTTCTTCTTTCTTTTCAAAAGTGTTATTTTCAAAATATGAGGATTTCTTCCTGTGAGTCTGTTGTATCAGAAGATATTTTGTTCACTTTTATATTTCAAAGTTAATAAAAATATATTTGTGTCGTCAAACTTACAATAGTATGCTCACAGTCTACTGGTTTCGGTTATTACAACGATTTTCACTGTATAAAACTGTAAGGTACAAAAATGATGACAATACGATATACACAAGAACCATAGAAAATGAGGGAATTAAAAAAAGTCGTTTTAAAACCTTAATACTTACCCAGCGTACATAATAGAATTTTTGTGAAGTATGGTTCATGTAGAACTGACACAACTATCCTAAGTGAAGTTTAATCATAACCACCCTGTATAACATTTCTCAATGTTTCAGCATCTTTGGCTCTTTCCTACATACTCTTCTGGAAAATGGCTTGTGCAATCCAACGAGCTCTAAAGCGTCACGTACTGACAGTCTGTCGTACCTATATCATAATTTGGATAGACACTCCACTTAGCACTAATAGAGTCGCGTCGAATAACCACCCTCCCGCATTATACACGCTCATAATTCGCTCATAACAAAGCCGGCGATCCCTGATGAAACGGATCCCGGCAACTTGTCCGGGCTGACAGATTGCATACCGCACAGCGCACGCAGGCCCTGCCGCCGCGATTCCATCAGGAGACAACGCGCTCCCAGTCGGGGCGGCGGACACCGACTGCAGCAATGAGACGCAGCCGGGGGCCATCAATTCTAATACGTCAAAACAAGCCGGGCCAGGCGGCTGTCTGTCTGGCGCTCATTGCGGATGCACCCCCGCCCCAGCGCAGGGCTGCTGGGGTTAGCGGGCCTCCGCTCTCGCATAAGTTATACCCCGGGAATGCAGCCCCCGTCTCGGTGCGTGTGTCGCCCTCAATATTGTCAACTCTGACTCATGAACCCTGACAGCGATTTTTCAACGCTGCCGAAAGCCGACTTTAATTTGGTGTCCGCAGATGTTAAATGAAGGTCGTCGCTGTAATATATAGGACATTTGTTTAGTTATTGCTCGCAGCCAGGAATTTTAATGGATGTCGTCAAAAGTTGTTGGAATTCCTGTTAGCGTTTGTCGGTTACAATTTGTATTATTCCGCGGAAAAGTAATTCTTACTTTTACAGCAAAAATGCCGAACGCTTAACATCATAATACAGTTTATGAAAAAGACACTACAAATTCAATGTCATCTGTGACAGGGATCAAAAACTGATGGTAGAGAACTCGTCCTCTGACGTTACTTGGACATCAATGGAAAACATGCTTTGAGATCACTATATTGTGTGGCAGGTGTGCTAGTTTACATATCTTACATTTCCATAGAACTGAAGAAATATATATACCTGCTATTGATACAATAAAGAAGTGATTCAAAGGACAAGGTTTCTGTTTGGTTCCAGTCACCAAACTTATTCAATACACGTTTGGTTGGCTCAGCAAATAAATGTTTTGAAGGGATCAAAAATACTACGAGTAAAAATAGTTGGTGACAACGTGCTTTAAGCTGAAACGGAACAAAAATGAACAAAATGGTAAAAATCTGAGAGCAGCATGAGAAGAGAATAGCATGCGTATGAACAGTAAGAAGACCGAGGGTATGTCCACTGGTACAAAGGAAAGGAATACAACCATAACAAACGGTTCAAATGGCTCTGAACACTATGGGACTTAACTTCTGAGGTCATCAGTCCCCTAGAACTACTTAAACCTAACTAACCTAAGGACATCAAACACATCCATGCCCGAGGCAGGTTTCGAACCTGCGACATTAGCAGTTGCGTGGATCCAGACTGTAGCGCCTAGAACCACTCGGCCACCCCGGGCGGCACAACCATAACATTTGGACAGAACACAATAAGACAAGTGGAGGAAAGTGTTGCATCTTTGTACACTTTTCGAACCTTCATCTCTAGCCTGTCCTGTAATATACGTTCGACGTACTGTCCAATTTTACTTTTGAATGGAGCCATTTACTTTCCGTGTGCTGCCGTCTTTTACTGAAATTACAAAACTTACTCCGGAAAATTAAAATTTTACGCAAATCCGAAAACATCTTCCAACGTACACCACGTTCGTGCATCTATGAACCAATACTATACTAAATTTTAAAAAGCTTTGCAATCGAGAAAATCTTATCAGTGTTGTATTTAATCGTCTATCTGTTACATCATTACTCTACCGCACAACAATTTCAATAAGTCAGACCAAATTGAGAAGAAGTATTATCAGAAACCAGTTACAGATTAAACTTATTAAGACGTGGAAGAAACGCAGTTCATTTATATGTATGACTTGTTCCTTGGTAAAAGATCTTCTTCTGTTACAAGATGGTGCACGACCGCCGAAAACTGTTAATATGTTACATAAACAGTTCCAAAAATGTGTACCACTTAACTCACAATAAAATTGCGAGATAATTAAAAATGCTGCACGAAACAACAACAAAAACTACAGAAAACGCCGGAAAAGCTTATGACGGTCTCCCTGTATATCCCTAGGTACACTATCAAACAGGTACAAAACTCTCCCTTACCAAGTTTCAAAACTAGGAAGCTTAAAAAATAAGAAGATGACATGCATCCAAGAAATTAAGATCAGAATCACAACGGCTAAGCAATAATTCTACAGTAGTAAGTTTTACTGTGTGGAAAAGTTAACAGACAGCTGGGAAAGTGACTGGTTATATGCTTTGTGTGGAGAGTATTTTAATATGACACAGAACTTAAACGGTAAGGAAGGTAGATGAAGAAGAAATGAAGGATCCTGAGAGGTGGATCTTATAAAATAAATAAAATAAAATAAAATAAAATAAAATATTAATTATTTTTATCTGTATGATTGGCTCTCCTATGAGTCGTCAGGTTTTGATTATTCGGTATCAGACGCTTGACAATGGCTTTTTCGTAAAGGCAATGTTACTCGTAGTTGACCGTGAAATAAAACTGAAATAATCGGACTTCGTAATTAAATCGTTTCCAAAGACTGCTGCGGTAGGTGCGGACTCATAAACTAAATCTCAATATTACAATAATTTGCCAGCCATGCCAAAACGTCGTACAGAGGTGATTGTCTACTAAACAAAAAATTACACAGTTAGTTAAATCAGATATATTCAATGAATAAGCCTACAGTTCATAATCCTACTTACTTTTATAAATATAAATTCTTTACAGAATCGAGTGCCTAGTATGGTTGCAACTCGCAGTAATTTTCTATATCATGAAATATGGCGGTGTGCCAGACAATAAACTAAAATACGTGCTTCTCGCACCACTTCAACCAGGGCTCTTTCTTCTTAATCAAACATACGAGTAACGTAAATGTACTTTTGTTTTATCAGCGACACAGCGCTGCAGTTGTGTGCCATAGGCTTTATTTATTTGTCACTGATTATTTATTTAATTAATATCTCGCGTTTCCGAGGAAACTCACGCTCGGCATGCAAATGTGCCTTTATATTGCCCCCTGAATTGCGAGGCGAAAGGACACACCTGCAGGCGAGCAATTCACCTAAAGGCACAAGAAAATCTAAGTTATCTACAACTATTTACATGACTTACATTATACTGTATATTATATACAAAATTTGAATGACGCGCGTGCGCCGAAAAAGTTCTTATGTTGGCAAAACAGAGTGCGCGCATGCGCAGAAGCGTCTGTGTAACTACGGCACAGCCGTTATTTCGTAAATTTAGATCACGCGGCACAGTATTGCAGTTCATATTGTTCGTGTGCGCGCGCATTTCTTAGTCGTTGCACAAAGAAAATATTCCACCAAGATTACATATGAAGACTACATTCTATGACAGGTAACTTAGTTTTAAAATTACAATATTTGTTATAATACAATACAACTTTAGATTGTTGAATGTTCTTAGTTACATAGCATTGCAATGAAATGCTTCAACGAAAAATGTTCTGTTGTTTCAGGTGCGTTGACCTATACACATGGTGTCGTTATCACAGTTCATATTCATCTGCTGCACAATAATTTTTTACAGGTTAGTATCGTCGTGGTAAAGTCTTTTGATCACAGTAACATCGTTGTATAACAACGTGATTAATACATAAGCGTGTCCATTTCCTATTTCCATTATAGTCGTTGTGATGCAGTTCGTTGTGACAAAAAGCATTGTTTATTACAGATCAGACGTGACCCGTCGAGTAATTGGTCCACGTGCAGTTCGTTTTTTTTTACATTCCGTGGAAGCTTGGTTGCAGAACCTCGGACGGCACATAGCTGGCGTCGATCCTTGGACAGTCCAGGTAAGAGTGTCCGTCACATTTCGAGAACATTTCATTCCCTGAAGTTCCAACCAAAACTCTTCCACCCGTCGTGTTGTTTTCTGGACAGGCACTTTGTGTCCATTTAATCCAGTTAACATCTTGAAGTTGGGTACTGTAGTAATGTCACTAGACGATGCACGAATTATTCACTTCACATTTTCAGTTTTTTGCTGAATATAGCTCACCTAAATGTTCGTTAATGTCCGTGAACAGAGGTTCACTATGCAATGTCTTTTTGGCACTCGTTTTGTTCAAATTTTTACATGATACATCAGTTAAAAAAATAAGTAATTATACATACACACGTCACATATTTTCTTAGCATAAACATAATACAGTTGCACATAAACATGTTTACATCATCATTACATAGCTATAGGTTATTACATTGTGTCACATTTGATTACATGAATTGCATCCTCTTTAGCGGTTTTGCTGGGATATTATCGATGTTTTTTGTGATGTCATCTGAAATTAAGATAGGTTAGACACAACATTCATTACATCAGTAGGCAAGACCAAGCGTTTTCGCTACTCAATAAATATTCAAAATAGTAAGAGAGAGAAAATGTTCGATTCCTCGCGTTTTGTGCGTGTGTGTAGAGTGTCTGTGTGGCCTTGACTACTGATAGATGCTTTTCGTGTTGAGAGATGTGCGACTAATCTATTTCTCGAAGTAAAAGATCGCTTCACAGATGACGTCTGTCGGTTCGTCAGGTGTCATACCAGGTCAGTGGTACCTACAGTCACAAATGTTCCGTGAAAAATTTATATATCATTCACTGCTACGTAATCATAAATTTTACTTTAATATTCAGTCTTCTCGGTGGAGCCGCGGCGTTGAAAGAAAAGTTCTTCTGTCTTCAACTGCGTCACTGGAACCGCTGAAATGAAAATTTCTATACTACTTATAATCTATGTTGTAATTTGTTTTAGTTCTTGCCACACAGCAGGTCGTTGAGATAACGGTACGTTATATGTCTTATGGTAGAAGATCTTGTGAGGCTTAACTTCAATCTTGTACACATACGTGTTGATAACACCTAATCGTTTGGTAAAAACTTGTAAATATTTGGATAACACTTCCTGTAGTTTTATACGTTCATGTACACTGAGAGCTGTAGCTTCACTTATCTTATGATCAAGCAATGTTTTCAAGTCCATTAGCTCTGTGTCAGATGAGTGTGTTTGCATGTCTTGAATGTCTTTGTCAAGTACTAACTGAACCTTGTACCCTGTACAGTGTTTGTCATGCTTTAGAGTTCTCCTGTCCAAATCAATAATAATTACCCTGCTTTTATCATTTAAAATACATTTACCTTTGGAGAAGTCTATAATGCAGTCCTTCTCGCTCATAATATCTATTCCTAATATGCAATTAGTCACAAGGTTTTGTACAACCAGGAATGGCCATTGTACGGTTCCATTACCTATTTTAACGTTTACAAAAACTTGCTTCGTAACCCTACATGACTTATTACCTAGTGCAGTAGTTATTTTACAGTTTTGGGCAGGAAACTCAGGCACAGGTTCCAATTCACACATCTTTTTATAAAAATTAAAAGATAAAACGCTCACAGCTGCACCTGTATCTAGGATAATAGTAGTTGGAATCCCACCTACTACACCAGTAGTAGATGCTAAAACAATTTCATTTGTGTTTAAACGACATTGTGTACTGTCTTGTAAAAGTTCATCTGATATATTGTTATTGTGGTTGTATCTTATAAATAAAACAGGTAGTTTTTGTTTAGAATTACTCGGCATATCATTATTCTGTTGTTCAAGTGTGGTGTCAAATAACTGATTAACATTGAAGCCGCCCCCCAAGGATTCTTCAGCCACGACCTGGGGCAAAGTAGTGACTGTTTCTAGTTTGTTGGATTAGCATTTGTACTAGGTACTGACACAGATTGAGGTTGTGCATCAGGTGTCATTTCTATTATATTCACATTCGGATATTGCCTATTATGATCTCCAAACTTTTGCGGTTGTTGTTGCTGTTGCGCATTATAACTTACCTGTCGGTCGTAAGGTATGCACCAATTTTGACCTGGTGGCTGCTGTGGTAAAGCAGAGTTTGAATGAAAGTACTGATCGTTACGAGTCCAACCTTGATGCTGTCTTGGCTCGTAGTTATTATTATTTCTATTTCTGTTTGTGTTTTTGTTATTACCTTTGTATCCGTTGTTACCGTTGTAGTTATTACCGCGGTGCCTTTTGTATGGATTGCCGCATGAAATGTTATTACTGTTGTAACTATTGTTCGTATTGGAATACGCGTGTTGATTTTGATTTCCGTACTGAGACGGCATGTGAGTTTGCTGTTTTTGTTGTACCGCGTATCCAACTGTGGGCGCGCCAGAATTGTGTTGGCAAGCCTGCATGTTTTGCATACCACTAGTGTAAACATTGTGGCTGCTGTTTTGCCGCGCGAAGCGCTGATCTTCAAGTAACATGTCAACCGAATCTAAAGCTGTTAAAAAATAATCTGAATCGTCATCCGGAATATGTAGAAGTTTTTCCTTAATGTTGAAAGGCAATTTGGCCTTCAACGCTCGGAGTATATCACGCGTTGCGACTGGTTCGTCTAAAAAATGTCCCATGTTCAAGTATTTTTCAAAATATCTACGTAAGTTACCATTTTTACTGTTAAAAGTTTCAGGTTCTAAAATTTGTCTTCTGAGTCGCTCCTGGACGGATTGCGACCAGAATTTGTTCAGAAAAGCACGCTCAAACTCACTGTACGTGGTACATACGTCAGCTTGACTGTATGCCCAGACAGCTGCATCGCCTTGGATGTAACCGACAATATATGAAATCTTTTTCCGGTCACTCCAAGTGCGTGGAAATGCGTTACTAAAAGATTTGAGAAAAATCACCGGATGAATGGTTCGTTTTTCTGGGATAAAAATCTGAAATTGCCTGTGTTTCATTAAGCTTTCTTCTTCCTTTGCATTATGATATGGATTTGTACCACTGTAATTACTGCAATGCTCAGCTGGCGAGTAATTACGATAATGTTGCTGTGGTTTACCATGATAATACCTTGTGTTTGTGTTTGCAGGTTGTGGTATGTGTTGTTGTCGTGGTGTGTTTTGTTCTTGTGTGTATGTTGTGTGCGGTATGTGTGCGTCATACTCGAATGTATATTGATTTCTGAACTGTACATTTTGACTGATATTTTCGTTACATTCAGACTGTGGTTGATCGGTGAATTGTC
Organism: Schistocerca serialis cubense; assembly: GCF_023864345.2. Classification (NCBI taxonomy): domain Eukaryota; kingdom Metazoa; phylum Arthropoda; class Insecta; order Orthoptera; family Acrididae; genus Schistocerca; species Schistocerca serialis. The sequence goes on from NC_064642.1 coordinate 590,708,977, forward strand.
TCATGGGTGCAGTGACGGATTGTACTGCGTCACTAATCAGCTGTTTGTTATTAGTGATGTATTCCGCTACGGAGTCGTGCACAATTGTTGGTAAATTTTCACGTATGCATCTATCAAAATGTTTGTCTTTGTTCTCTACCCAATCATGAAATTCTTTATTAATATTTTGAAAATGAGCTGTGGCATCAGATTGTAAGATGTCAGTCAGGTGTTGTTCAACATCGTCAAATTTATTCTGCACGTCAGTAATTCGTTTTTCAAGGTTGTCGTGTACTGAAGGATATGTTTGAATTTGTTCAGTAAGAGCTTCACACGTGACATTAAGGTTTTTTAATTGTGTCTGTAAAAGTGCTACGTCATTTGTAGTCTTTTCTTGTCTCGTATTAAGCTTGGAAAATTTCGTACTGAGTTCAGTCATCTGTTTGGTCAGTGTGGCGTCTATAAGTTCCACACGCTTACATAAAGTGTCATTAGCTGTCTTGAGTGCTATGAGATCAGATTTGATTCCGTCATTTTGTGTCTTTAACTGTTCATTTTGCATCTGTAAGGTTGCCATGTTTTCGGCGTTTTGCTTCATTAGCATTTGTAACATGTCGGCAATGTTTACCGTTTGCAAGGTCTCTGCCCCCGCCGCGTCATTAGACGTGACGTCATGCATTAACATGGGCTCTGATTGAGACTTTGAAATTTTTGTGGTGGAAGGCCTATTGTCAAAATTTTCGTCAACACTCGCGTCAATGTTTGATGAATCGTCACTACCGGTTGCTGTCGTAAAGTCATTTTCTAACATTTGTCTCTCGTCCGAGTCGGATTGCGTCTGAATAGTACGTCTTTGCTGTTCCATTTTTGCGTATTGTTTTCTAGTTATTACCATGCCACACGTGATATATGTTTCAAGAAAATATTTGACACTGATTTTAAAATAAAATGCAGTTGAGCATGAATCGGTCGTAGCAACAATGGCTGTCTGTTAATTTAAAAATATAAACTGAATTTGAGATTATTGGTAATGGCTGCTGGCCATGTTACATGATATCGTACAGAAGTCGGCCATATTGTACACTCGTGTATTGGTATTGTTGCATACGTTATTGTTTAAGGAAAAATACTGAGAATGGAATTTATCACTGAAACTGTTATGCGGAAAAGAAACACTACAGAATTTTACTGAAAAGCTAATACACTGAATTATACGTCTGGTCAAGCCTGCTAATGCAAAGATGCTGCGTCTTACCTTATTTTGCTGGAAGCTTCTTTGCGTCTTCCCGCAAAATTTTATAATTGGCAAATATCTTCTGATTTTTTTTATTTCTCATATAGTCAAGTCCAGGACCAGAAGGTTGATTTTTCACATGAAACAAAGAGAACAATGTAACAAATGACAAAAGAACAACGTCCTGTCACGGTCGCCAATATAAAATAAATAAAATAAAATAAAATAAAATAAAATATTAATTATTTTTATCTGTATGATTGGCTCTCCTATGAGTCGTCAGGTTTTGATTATTCGATATCAGACGCTTGACAATGGCTTTTTCGTAAAGGCAATGTTACTCGTAGTTGACCGTGAAATAAAACTGAAATAATCGGACTTCGTAATTAAATCGTTTCCAAAGACTGCTGCGGTAGGTGCGGACTCATAAACTAAATCTCAATATTACAATAATTTGCCAGCCATGCCAAAACGTCGTACAGAGGTGATTGTCTACTAAACAAAAAATTACACAGTTAGTTAAATCAGATATATTCAATGAATAAGCCTACAGTTCATAATCCTACTTACTTTTATAAATATAAATTCTTTACAGAATCGAGTGCCTAGTATGGTTGCAACTCGCAGTAATTTTCTATATCATGAAATATGGCGGTGTGCCAGACAATAAACTAAAATACGTGCTTCTCGCACCACTTCAACCAGGGCTCTTTCTTCTTAATCAAACATACGAGTAACGTAAATGTACTTTTGTTTTATCAGCGACACAGCGCTGCAGTTTTGTGCCATAGGCTTTATTTATTTGTCACTGATTATTTATTTAATTAATATCTCGCGTTTCCGAGGAAACTCACGCTCGGCATGCAAATGTGCCTTTATAATCTGAAGGTAAAAGGGAAAGTTAAATTAGACAGAACGGTAACAATTGTATTAGGATTGTAGGATTTTAATCAGAAAAAGAGAACTGGTTGTGACACTGGCTAACAATGTAATGTTTATACAGATGCTATTCCACGAACGGTGCAAGGAAAAAGAAGTAGGAATAGTTATCAGCTTCTAGAACAAGTAACAGTGAAAAACAGTTAAGAAGCGACAAAACATCGAAAAATCATGCAAACGTGAAGAGACCAAATTTTATGAGGACCAGTCCAGCGGTCTGGCCACTGGCTTATAAACGGAAGTAACTGTTGTCCTAGAATGTCCTAGAAGATGCAGCTGCGGGGAGCCTGAGCAGTCAAAAGGAACGGCAGACCAAAAAATCTAGGGTCGTTTACGATTCATTTGCACAGTAATCTGAGGCAAAAGAGTCGTCATGTATAAGGTGTAGCTCCACTGAGAGGTCTACATCGCAAAATTATCACAATAATCTTCAACGTAGGCAAAGCAGTCCTACGACGTAATTGTGTAATTTTCTAGCTTCATTTAGAGAAAAGATTAGCTACAAATTTATTGGTTTCGATGTATGATATTCATTCAGAAGCAGTTTTATTTTAAATGGGTACACAACTAGATAAATTTGACAGTAAGTGTGGCGCCCAGCAATAACTTAAAAACGTTATACGTCAGTGGTCCCCGCCGTAGGCCCAGGAAAGCACTGCACTACGCATTAAATGCACGGCTTGGACAAAACTAAGGTAACACAGCGAGAAACGCATTCCTTCAGAAGTTGCGACGTGGTCGCGAATATAACAGTTTTCCACAAACATAGAATAAATTTTTTCCCGTCTTTGATCACAAAGTTGTTTGGTCACTAGACTACCTGTTTCGGTCAGCAATACAGGTCTTCACACCTGCAGAAAGTATGGGAAAAAACACAGATACAGCTAGTGGAATGTCTAAATCATAAAACAATAAAATAGGCCATAATGAAGAGTATTACTGACATACATGTGGAAAACATTCAGTTGAAATATGACGGACGAAGCATACCTGTTTTAAAAACATGTCCTAATATAATGGAGCCATAACGACATCGTCAAAAGATCTGGACAGCAATATCGTCTTGTTCCGTTGGCCTCAAGGGTACAATGGAAGCTCGCATTACCATCAAGGATTATGCGACCATTTGGGCTGATCAAGTCCATCCCATGGTACAATGTTTGTTTCCCAATGGTAATGCTATGTCCCAAGCCGACAGGGGCTTTATTTACACAGCTCTTACCGTCCAGGACAGGTATTTTTTTAACGTCTTCCCTGACGGTTTGCCTACGCCGTGTTAGGTAATGTGTTGTAAGAAGGAATGCAAGTCTTCCTCAACTACTGTTCAATCTTTGCACGGAATAAGGAATGGTAGAAATAAAAGGAAGTTTAAGAAGTGAAACTAAAGTTCAGCGTGAAAGGCTGTCAATGATTAGATTTGGGGATGACAGGCTATCCTGTTACAATGTCTGTTGAATGGAAGGAAGAGTCTAATGAGTACAGAATATGAACTGAGAGTAAACTTGAAAAATACCAAAATAATGTGAAGCAGAAGGAATGAGAATATCAAGATGCTTTGCATCGAAGTTGGTGATCACGAAAAAGACAACGTTGAGGAATTCTGCTAACTTGGAAGCGAAATAACGCTTGATGAATGAAGTAAGAAGATCGTTAGAACCAACCTAGCACAGGCAACGAGGGCATTATTGGCCGAGATGTCTACTGGTATCAAATGTAGGCCTTAATTAGAGGAAAACAAATTCTGAAAATGTACGTTTGGGGCATACCATGCATGGTACTGAGTCATGGACAGTGGTAAAACCGGAACAGAATATATTTGAAGTATTTCAGATGTGATACAGAGAAATATTGAATATTAGGTGGAGTGAGAGGGTAAGGTGAGGCATATGAAAAACGCGAACCGAAGTAAAGGACAATATGGTAGGATATGTGTTAAAACATCAGGGAATAAACTCCAAGGTACTAGAGGGAGCTATAGAGGGTAAAATACTGTAGTGGGAGACAGATATTGAAATACATCCAGCAAATGATTGAGACCCTGGATTGCAAGTGCGACTCTGAGACCAAGAGGTTGGTACAGGAGAGGAATTTGTGACGGGCAGCCTCATACTGGTCAGTAGACTGAAGACTAAAAGAAATTGTCTTTGGTCAACCGTCTCTATATTGAATGCGTGGTGGTGAAACAACGCTGACGTGAATTATTAGGATAATAGCACAGAATTTAGGATTTCATGGAAGCAGAAACACTACAGTTTGATTAATAAAATAGCGATCAAGTTGCTAATATGTCCTCCTTTCAGTCTTCATATCTAAACCGTTTTCCAGTGGGTTCTGAAAAGAGCTTAGTTGTGATTTTGTTGTTGCTTTACAACATCCGAGTTGTCAGAGCCACCCGAAAATTAATTGTATTTGACGGCCGAAACTGATCGTGGATTTGAATGAAGTACGGATGAGCAACCAGAGCGGCCTTGCATTAATGTTGTATCTGGTCATAAGTATCCGCACACCCCTATACAACGCGGAACTGGCTATTAGGTATCACAAGAGTCGGAGCCGCCAGCGTAAAAGGAGACGGAGACAATTGTCATTAGAGAAATGGGAACAGCAGAATGAGTTGGTCTGGAGAGCACAGTGATTTTGAACGTGTACTAGTCACTGGATGTCATCTGAATAACAATCCACGAGGGACATTTCCACACTTATAAAGCTGCCCAACCATTACAGTCCAACTAAGTCTACACAGACCTCATTTACTGATGGACAGTGACCGTCGGGTATTGCGGATAGTAGCTGTAAAAAACCGCTAGAACTCCGATGAAGGAACGTGTAGTGACGACCAAATTGCTACCAGAAGTTCAGCTATCGCAATGACTGTACGTAGGGAATTAAAAATAGTGAAGTAGAACGGTCGACCAGCTCTTCACAAGTCACACATTTCTGCAGACAACACTGGAGAACGTTACACCCTATCACGTGTAGTGCACTATTGTGAAACGCTAAGGATATGAATGCATTTTACAGCATGACAGTAGAGGAACAGCTTGAAGACACGATTGTTTGTATCACCATGACAATGCATCATAAAACAACGTTTGTGATGAAATGGTTTCTGAACAATAATGATCCTGAAATGAACTGTCTTGATCTGCACAAAACCCCAAACTGAACCTAATGGAACACTTTTGGTATGAGGTATAACGTCGACATCACTCCGGATTCAAGCGTCCAACCTCATTGCTTTTTCTGGTTTCGGGTGATGAGGAAGGATGGGCTGCCAAACCTCTAAAGACGGCACCTTACTGAAAGTGTCCCCAGCGTAGTTCAAGCTGTCATAAAGATTCAGGGTGGACATGCTCCATATTAATGATCGTTAATAGGAGTTCGGATACTTTTAATCACATAGTGTATAGCTATGGGATAACAGCATTCTCCGAATATTTGGAAACTAATAATTACTGTATGACTGTGTGGTAGGAAGAGAATCTTGACTTCTTAAAGAAGTCTCATAGCCATGTGCAAACTGTTCTTTTACTAGAAGTTTGCGATGGTCCTGAGCAACAGTCATGCAATACTTTTTGAATCAATAAACATCCGTTGACTGTGTGTGCTATATTTATCTTCTGTACTATCTAGATTTCAGCTTTATGCCATTTTCGGCTACAAAATGGTTCAAATGGCTCGGAGCACTATGGGACTTAACATCTGAAGTCATCAGTCCCCTAGAACTTAGAACTACTTACACCTAACTAACCTAAGGACATCTCGCACATCCATGCTCGAGGCAGGATTCGAACCTGCGACCGTAGCGGTCACGCGGTTCCAGACTGAAGCGCCTAGAACCGCTCGGCCACAACGGCTAGCTTCGGCTACAATACTAAAAGTTATTAGACCATTAGCACGTCACATATGACGTGTTAATGGTCTAACCTTTCAGTACGGTACTCGAAAATGGCACAAAAGTAGAAATCTAAATAGTACAGAAGATAAATACGATAACACACAGTAAAATATATGTTCTTTTATGAGTGCAGAGAAATCCAGTCTACGTATGTGCAGTTAGTAAATACTGACACAACTGAAAAGATGCTAAATGGCCCTAGTAATAAAAAAACTCTTAATAAAACGTAACATTGGACTTTGAGTTAACTCACAAGCAACAGAAATAGGGCTCAAAGGCAACAATAACAATCAATTCAACTGGTTTTGTTTACTTTAGTACAATCGAGTGCGGGTCACTAGCAGCTGGAAATTAGCAACGATAAACTTAAGTTAGTAAGGAAACTTATCTCCTACCTAATGTAATTTGATCTTTGCAACCGGCCTCAGCTTACTGTATTGATCAAAAAATATAAGATAGCAAAGGGAAATATCCATGAAATGTGCGTGTGGCTATTGCCTCTGTCGGATAGACTAGTCGTCTGGTGCAAGTCTGTTTCGTTGACGCGAATCGCGTTTCGATAAGAATGAAATGATAATGAAGACAATACAACACCCAGCTCCCAATAGAAGAAAATCATCGAACCTGAGCCACTCACATGGCATTTTTTTCCGTTGATCATACAGGTTTGGAGGCGGACAACATCAGTATGACACAAGATGAACACAAATGGAACTATACAGCATCATATGCCAGTTTTAATAGCTCTTTTGTCACTAACAAATATGTTCCTCCCAACTGCTTTACTGGTGTTCACATTAGATAGTTCATAACAAAATAGACATAAATAGCAGCAGCGAGGGGTACAGATATAGTGGAATCATAGCTTGTGTTGTATGGAGTTTGTTACAGGCTACATAACCTCTGCATCGCCTTCCCCTGATCTGAATACCGCTCCTTGGTTACTGCAATGTGTGCTGATATGCCTGTATTGTTTCAAATAATCAATGCTTATGGAAACACAGAGGTGCCATTTCGTAGCTTAACTCTCGAATATCACCGAGTTGCTACCGATTGGACTGTCGCAATTTATACCGAGGGCCAGTTGTAACTATAAAACGGGAGTTGGTATACCTATCTACCTTTACATGTATACTTTGTAAACGATTTTAAAGTGCACGGGAAAGGGTACTTAGAATTGCATCACATGTCAGAGATTCTGGCTGTGTCAGTCGACTATGGATTACAGGGAGAATCACTGTTGAAAGACCTCTGTGCACGCTGTAATTAACCTAATATTATTTTCGCGGTAACTACGGGAGAGATGTGGTGGGATTGGAATATATTTCAAAGTTCATTGATTTAATACTGTTTCTTGACACTTTGTTCAAATGGTTCACATGGCTCTGAGCACTATGGGACTTAACATCTGAGGTCATCAGTCCCCTAGGATTCAGAACTACTTCAACCTAACTAACCTAAGGACATCACACACATCCAAGCCCGAGGCAGGATTCGAACGTGCGACTATAGCGGTCGCTCGGTTCCAGACTGAAGCTCCTAGAACCGCTCGGTCACACCGGCCGGCTGACACCTTGTAAGGAGATTTTGATGAAATAACTGGCGTCTGTTTTCAGTTATAGGACAGTTCAGATTTTTCATTGTCTAGTTGATGCTCTCCCATGAATGAAACAAACATTGCCCATTGGTGCTGCCGTCCTTTGAACAGGTTCCATGACTTCAGTTAGTTCTGTTTGGAATGAGCTCCTCATACTTACGCAGTATTCCAGGACTCGAGCACAAGTGTTTTCTAAGATTTTGTAGACTGCTGAAATTTTCGTTATCCAGTATCCTGCCTATTAACAGACGTCTACCTCCAGCTTTACCTACAACTTTCCTTAAACATAGCCGAGCGAGGTGGGGCAGCGGTTAGCACACTGGATTCGCATTCGGGAGGACGTGGATACCTTTTCCAGCCATCCAGATGTAGAGTTTCCGTGATTTCCTTGAATCGCTTAAGACAATTGGAGTTGTGGTTCCTTTGAATGGCTCTGAGCACTATGTGACTTAACTTCTGAGGTCATCAGTCCCCTAGAACTTAGAACTACTTAAACCTAACTAACCTAAGGACATCACACACATCCATACCCGAGGCAGGATTCGAACCTGCGACCGCAGCAGTCGCGCAGATCCAGACTGTAGTGCCTAGAACCGCTCGGCCATTCCAGCCAGCTTCCTTTGAAAGGGCATGGCGATTTCCTTCAGATTGCTTCCTCAGCTTGTTCCTCATCTATAATGACTTCGTTGTCAATTGGACGTTAAACTCTGATTTTTCTTCCTTTGCATAAACAGTAACAACATATCCCTTGCCACCAAAACCGAATACAGCACATTGTGCAACTACAATCTCTCCATCTGAGACCAAAACTTGCACCCTATGTCCCCGACTATTTGTTGGCTACAGCTTTCACCCAATCTGCAGCTCCCTCCGGTACCACTGAAGCTATCCCGAGATTCTTAACATATATCCTGCAATTTCTTCTTGCCAGTGCTTTCCACATGCTTCGCTTCTTCCCGGCTCTGTGAAGACGTTCCGCAATTCTTTTCTTATCAGTCAATCTAAGTTTAACAACATTCGATAGCACCTCAGCTCAAAGGCTTCGATTCTCTTCTGTTCTATGTTCTCACAGAACATACGTGTTCAGAAGTTTCTTCCTCAAATGAAGGCCGATATTTGACAGTAGTAGACTTCTGATACCAGGAAATCCCTCTTTTGTTATGCTAATCGGCATTTTTTTGTCCATGTTTCGTCCATCAGGCACTATTTTGCTTCCAAGATAGCATAATTCCTATGCGTTGCCTACACTGAGATGACAAAAGTCAAGGGATACCTCTTATCAGAGTGTCGGACCTCCTTTTCTCCTGCGTAGTGCAGAATCTCGCCGTGGTATAAATGCAACAAATCGTTCGAAGTCCTCTGCAGAGAACTGAGCCATGCTGCCTCCACAGCTGTCCGCAATTGCGAAGGTGTTGCAAATGTAGAATTTTGCCTACGAAATGACCGGTAAATTATGTCTCATAAATGTTCGATGTGGTTTATTTCGGGAGATCTCGGTGGCCAAGTCATTTGTTCGAATTGTCCACAATGTTCAAACCAATGGCGAGAAGTTGTGGTCCAGCGAGATGACGCATTGCCATCCATAAAAATTCCATCGTTGTTTGGGAACATGAAGTCAGTGAATGATAGCAACACCTCTCCAAGTAGCCGAACATAACCATTTCCAGTCAATGATCCACTCAGTTGGGGCAGAGGACCCACACTATTATGGAGCTACCACCAGCTTGCACAGTGTCTTGTTTACAACTTGGGTCTGTGCCTTCGTGGGGTCTGCACCACACTGGAACCCTACCATCAGGTCTTACGAGCTGAAATCGGGACTGTTCTGACCAGACTACAGTTTTTCTCTTGTCTAGGATCCAACCAATGTGGTCACGAGCCCAGGAGAGGCGCTGCAGGGGATGCAGTGCTGTTAGCAAAGCCCCTCACAACGGTCGTCCGCTGCCATAGCCCTTTAACGAAATATTTTGCATTTCGTCGTACGTCCCACACAGAGTTCTGCTGTTATCTGACGCAGTGTTGCTGGTCTGTTGGCACTGGCATCTGCATCCAAACGCCGCTGCTTTCGGTCGTTAAGTGAAGGCTATCAGCCACTGCGTTTCCTTGTTGAGAGGTAATGCCTCACATCTGGTAATTTCGGCACACTCTTGACACTGTGGATTTCGGAATACTCGGTTTCCTAACGATTTCCAAAATGGGGTGTTCCATGCTTCTTTCTCCAACTACCATTCCGTGTCCAAAGTGTGTTAATTCTTGTCGCGATCCCATAATTACTTAAGAAACCTTTTCACATGAATCACCTGAAAACAAATGATGTCTCCGCCAATGCACTGCCCTATTATACATTGTGTACGCGATACTATCGCCTTCAGTATACGTATATACAGCTCTCCCACGACCCTTGTCAGATCCTTGTATTTATGGTGATGTTAAATTCGTCCCTAGTTTCCTTTATGCTTCTCCTCATTACTTTCGTTTTCTTTACTTGATTTTTATTTACTATCAATCGTGCGCATTCAATCATTCCATTATTCCATTCAACAAGTCCTGCAACTCTTCCCCACTTTGTATGATGATTTATGATTTATATCTCTTCACCTCTTGAACGTTTGCTTTGTTTCCATCTTTGTTTCTTCGATGTACAGACTAAACAACAGCAGACAAAAACTAAAAACTACATCCCTTTCTTACACTCTACCCAATCTGAGTACTTCATCTCCCTACTCAATCGGAATATTTCATTTTTGGTGTTCAATTCTCATTTCCAGTCTTGGTTCTTGGACATATTATACATTGCCTGTTTTTCCGTATACTGTACGCATATTTACCCGAGAATGTATATTTTGCATCGTTTTACACTTTCAAATGCTTTTTCTAGGTCGGCAAATGTTCCTTTTCCAATTTTTGTTTCCCAACGTTGATAGACTCCAACTCCTTCTTCTTCTCCCACCCAACACCTGCGAAACCGAGAAGAGGAGGAAATCCTGTAACTTAAACCGTGCCCTTGCGCTTGTTGTCCTGCAGGAAACACCTTCAAAGCGCGCCTCCCTGCACAGCATCGCATTTTAATTGGACGAATCCCACCCGTAAGGGATGACTCAAGGGCGTCAATTACGCCGAGACTGCGGGCGAGCTGGAAACACCGACAAGACAAGCATTTACCCGCAGAGTGTAAAAGTGGCACCCGAGCGCTCGCGAGCCAATCACCTGCGCCCGGTCGGCCGGAGACCCCCGGCGCTGATCCCGGTAATGTATGTACCCTTCCTTCCCGCCCCCTTCCGCCCCCACGGCACGCGCGCTGCGGTGTCACTCCCCCGCACCCAGTCGGCAGCCAGGCAGGGCCGTGGGCCACGCGGTGCCGCGATGAGTCAGTGCGTCTAATTGCGGCCGTGGGCCCCAGTTTCTGGTGTCAGCTCGACGCGCATGCCCGGACCGCCGGTAATCAGTTTCGTTAATGCGCGCCGGGCCCGCCTTGTACTCGTAATGCCGGGGGAGTGGCCCGCGCCTATTGGGTTGCGCGGTCATTAGTGCCCCGTGGGGTGGCGACCGGACAGCTCGCTACAAGGAATGCCTGCTAATGACTTGCTGTTGGCTGGCGCCGCACCGGGCCCGGTTCTTGGGTTACACGGCGGGAACAAACGGGCCGGGAACCGCTGCAGAACAGACGCGCCGAAGAGCAGCGATCTCACGAGAAGCGATCGTGTATTTCCTAAACTGCTTACCTGAGCATCACGCTTGCATCCGTAGTCTTTCAAAGACAAGTCAGTAACTTCACTGGCCGTCTACGTGTACATCTACATTTATATCTATATTCCACAGTCCACGTTACTGTATGTGGTGGACAGTATTTTGTATACCACTGTTTCATCTAAATCTACTTACATACTGCCCAAGTCACCGTGATTGGCGAAGGGTAGCCTTTATCACTACTAGTCAGTTCCTCCTCCGTTCCACCTGCAAATAGAGCGAGTGAAAAACTGTATGCAGAGTGTTTCACTATTCATTTTGTATTCCGCCTGGAAGGCGGCGCGTAGGTCTGCTCCGGTAAACTGAAATGTTGGTCGAATGAAGGAAGTGAGTAGGAGCAGGAAACGGTAAAACACATCGGTACTGCTTGTCAAATTAGATGTTTACTATAGGCCAAAACAAGTTATAAACGGATACATAACTTTGCAATGATATGCAAAGTGTCACGGCCGTCTGCTCTTGATCAAATGGGCTGAATCTGTAGAGGAGCTCGTAGATCTCAACAGCACCGGCTAGAGGGCTCTGTGGTTGGTGTCTGTCGTAGTGCCAACCTAGCAACTTTAACACGCCGTGGCATTGTTGCTATCTATACCACAATTCACATTACTCACTTCCAAAGGACGTTGTTGAGGGGACTTATTACATAGGTATTCATGTCCGGAAAAGTCATGGAAGGACGCTATAGAGCGCCAAAGTTACAGGTGCCAGCACCTGTAAATGTATGTTATACAGGGAGATTCCGTAATGATGTTTCAGACATTATAGATTGATGGAGAATGATAAATGTATCAGTTTGAAGTAAGGGTCACTGGACCCGAGTCGAAAGTTACAATTGAAAACCGTTTTGATGCCTCTGACAGCAGAAAACATGCAATGGTACTGTTGTTACTACGATTGTAGGGTAGGCAACTTTCAGAGATGGTAGTATGGACGAAAACAAGGAAAAGTGTCCCGTAAACAAAAGTGTCCATAAACATGGGCTCTAAAATCCTTACCTGGGGAGCTATGTGGTACAGGTTCGGAGGAAGAGCGCTTTGTAAGCTACCTCCTCTGTGGGTGGATTACACTTCCTCAGGATCTGGCTCACCTGCGATTAGTTTTATGTGTACGTTACACATTAAATCGCACACACACTTCTAAATATTTAATGACTGCCAGTGATTATTCTGTGATCGCAGAATCATACAATTGTGGGACTTTCTGCGTGTTTATGCTCAATCAGTCACTTTTGCCTGTGTTGCTGGTTAAAATCAATAGACGTCGATAGCTTCAGATGTATTACTAAATCAGTTGGGCAAAGATTTGGGTTTTCTCGCTAAAGGAGCTATTCTATTACCCACGTTAAATGACTTCGGGAAACCAAAGAAAAATTTGGACATCTGATATGAAACTGAAGTTCTCTCGAATTCGAGACCAAATTATTCCAGAATGAACTCTGAGGAAAAAAAGAGAAGAAAATAGGGAAAAGAACACTATATTAAATGACATAGTCTGCAGGCATCAAGTGGTAGCAGGAAAGTGACAAAGCTGCAAAGCGTGCTAGTATTTGAGCGTACAGCTACCCAAAAGGGTGCGCTCCGTGTACTTCAGTCTCGCATCGTCTGTGGAGCTGGGGCTGTTTTGTAGACTGTCGGATATAGAATAAAAGATATTCCATTGGGAGACGCCGTATGAAGGGAACTGTGGATCATGTAAAATCTCATCTTCGAAACTCCGAGAGCCAGTGCTAGAGGAGCAGGCAAGAAAAATATTACTTCCTCCATCTTAAGCCTAGCGTAATGATACTGAGGGGAAAATTGTAGAGATTTGGTCACACGGAAAGAGTAGCTGACAACCTTTCTTCCCGCGTACCATGAGTAAATGATGCAGAAAAATGAGTAGTGGGTTCAGTGTGGTATATCATGTCTCCTACGCCACACAAAATATGCGGTAACTTGTAGAGAGCAGATGTTGATACTCGCTAGATGTAAATAATTTCCAGTTAGTTATTAAATAAGGGAACCTTATTAAACACAACAGGAAAATAAGCATATCATCTAATAGACGAATACGAAAAGGCCGCAGAAAATGTGTGGAATAGATTTTCTGTCTGTCTTATTTTACATTGTTAACCAAAGAAGAAGCTCAAGCAACGTCCGAAAAATTCATGAGATAGCAGGAAAAGGAGGAATCATTGACTCTTAACTCATTATCTCCTACGATAAACAGAATACATGTAATACAAACATGATAAAAAACGCATATTAATACGAGGTCAGCAAAATTACAGACAACAGGCAAATTTGAGTAGCTTGCTCAATGAATCCCATGAAATTAGCGTGATAAAAAACAAACAAAAGATGGGGATAAAGATATAAGTAGCACACAAGTTAGTACAGAAAACATGTAACAAAAGAACAATCTCCTTAAGTGAAAATATTAAATCTACCCCACGACTATCAAGCTAGAAGCAACTTACAATTCTGAATGGCTGAAAGTGAATAACGAAGGAGAAATGAAAGATAAAGAGAAGAAGGAAAGGAAGATCTTAAGGAGTATACACAGACCGCAAAAAAGAAAAAAAATAGAATTAAAAAGAAATAAAAGAACTGAAAGAAAGCGGAACGGTAAGTAGATGCAATAAAAGGGAAAATAAAGATTTCCTTAATCAGTTGGAGATAATCACAGAAACTATACGGAATAGAAAAATGGTTCAAATGGCTCTGAGCACTATACTTAACTTCTGAGGTCATCAGTCCCCTACAACTTAGAACTACTTAAACCTAACTAACCTAAGAACATCACACACATCCATGCCCGAGGCAGGATTCGAACCTGCGACCGTAGCAGTCGCGCGGTTCCAGACTATAGCGCGTAGAACCACTCGGCCACCCCGGCCGGCACGGGAGAGAAGGGTGAAGTTTAATGGGCACCCCTGCAGGATAAGTAAATGCGGACTGACAAGACAAAGTTTTCAAGTATGCCACCGAACTAAAGGTGACTACAAAATGGTTTGAGGAAATAGTAACGCATGTGGACGGCGCTGAGGTCACTCAGGAAGAGATCTGGGATACAGAGGTATTTCGAATGACGGTTGACAAATTCAATGGGTTCCATAAAAACAAGAACATCGATATGCATGAGGAACCTCAGCGAAAGAATTGAAGAGATTGTGAGAGGAGACCTGCAAACCAGCTAGTACCTTCCATGTCTTACGGAGTGGTGGAAGTTGCAGTTGTACGGGACAACTATATCTTAGTGCTGTATACAGTATTAAATAAAGAAGACACGATACTTCTCCCAGCAGTAGAGTTTTAACAAGATTCACTCGTAAGAAAACACTCCACGTGAGGAGCGATGTCTTGTAGACGTTCACGAGCCTTTTCAGAGAGGCGAGAAAATGTGTAACTGCTCGAGCGCAGAAAAGGCACGCGCCCTTAAGGGCGGGTTCCTGCGGGCAGCGGAATGGGGCGCGCTCTCCCACAGAGGCGGGGAGAGCCGGCGGGCTGCGGAAACGAAGCGCAGTTTTTCCCGGTAAACGCGGGCGGCGCTGCGCGGGCCGGCCGGCAGGAAAACGGCGCTCACAGCCGCGCCCGGGCCAGACGCACGCCATTAACTGCGCAAATTGGCTGCGCGCCGCGACCTGAGGGCCTCTCTCTCTCAGCGGAATGACTGAGGCAGCTGGCGGAGGGGCCGTCGCGGCTGCGTCGCCCAGCCGTCTCGCTGCGCCTGCCGAAGATCTACTGTTGCTAATAAAACACTATGTTATGCTAACTAATGTCTTATCTCTATTCTCTGTTATTCTTTCTTTTCAGCCTTTCTCCAGCGTCGGGGTCACGAACATATCCTGCTCTGAAAATTACTATAGTGACTTGTACCACAGGAATCAAGGGAGAGGATGTTGTTTGGTGGCCGGTATCCTCTTTCTACAAGACAACTGCACACAAGTATTGATAGGGTTCTTTACTTACATTAACAGGAAGCTACTTATCCTTAGGAGAAAATGGTTCAAATGGCTCTGAGTACTAGGGGACTTAACATCTGTGGTCAGGTTAAAGGCGCTGCAGTCTGCAAGCGCGCGACCGCTACGGTCGCAGGTTCGAATCCTGCCTCGGGCATGGATGTTTGTGATGTCCTTAGGTTAGTTAGGTTTAACTAGTTCTACGTTCTAGGGGACTAATGACCTCAGCAGTTGAGTCCCATAGTGCTCAGAGCCATTTGAACCATTTGAACCATCTGTGGTCATCAGTCCCCTAGAACTTAGAACTACTTAAACCTTACTAACCTAAGGACATCACACACATCCATGCCCGAGGCAGGATTCGAACCTCCGACCGTAGCAGTCAGGCAGTTCCGGACTGAGCGCCTAGAACCGCGAGACCACCGCGGCCGGCTATCCTTAGCAGTGTCCATGTGTTGTGGTACAAGCTTTTCAAATAATAGTCCACGTTTGCCTCATTGCTGGTGAAGTACAAGTCCCACTATAAACACTACTCCAGTCGATATACACTCTCGTACCTGGTGATGTGAACTGGCAAATGCCAACTATATGGTGACTGAGCTAGTGACTGAGTTAGTGACTGAAAGAAAAAAGTATTTCAAATGGCTCTGAGCACTATGGGACTTAACTTCTGACATCATCAGTCCCCAAAACTTAGAACTACTTAAACCTCACTGACCTATGGATATCGGCCGGCCGGTGTGGCCGTGCGGTTAAAGGCGCTTCAGTCTGGAACCGCGTGACCGCTACGGTCGCAGGTTCGAATCCTGCCTCGGGCATGGATGTGTGTGATGTCCTTAGGTTAGTTAGGTTTAATTAGTTCTAAGTTCTAGGCGACTGATGACCTCAGAAGTTGAGTCGCATAGTGCTCAGAGCCATTTGAACCTATGGACATCACACACACCCATGCCCGACGCAGGAATCGAACCTGCGACCGTAGCGGTCGCGCGGCTCCACACTGAAGCGCCTAGAACCGCTCTGTCGCAGCGGCCGGCCTAGTGACTGAGAATGAGCCGTCTGGTATGGGACAGCAATGAAATACTTGCTGTCGAGCGGGTGTTGGCGGCGTATTGCTTGTGACTCTGTCTTTGGCCTCTTTCCTGATAGGCACGCTTGATCCAGCACTCACTACCGATCTTCTTGCTACATCTTTGGCGCCTGGTGTTTTGGCGACAGCTTACACCAGCACAGTTACATAGATTAATTTGCAGTATTTTAAGGTCAAACCATATAAGAACTGAAATTTCCCTGATGGTTCAAATGGCTCTGAGCACTATGGGACTTAACATCTATGGTCAGCAGTCCCCTAGAACTTAGAACTACTTAAACCTAACTAACCGAAGGACATCACACAACACCCAGTCATCACGAGGCAGAGAAAATCCCTGACCCCGCCGGGAATCGAACCCGGGAACCCGGGCGTGGGAAGCGAGAACGCTACCGCACGACCACGAGCTGCGGACTAAAATTTCCCTGACTAAAGTGCAACACACACGGCGATTCTATGATGATGTTACAAACTTTGGGGGACGATCCAGAAGGGCAAATGTACCAGTTTGAGGTAAGGCACACTGATCCAGAAACGATCGAGTGGTAAGCGAAAGTCGTTCAGACAGTGGAATACATGTACCGATTTAGCTATTGCTAGGATCGTAGGCTAGGCAATTTTCAGAGGTGGCAAAGACCAAAACAAGAAAAAAAGTCTAGCTTAAGACCTGTGGCCAATTTTTCATCTTCGCTAGTGTGAAACGCATATCTTCTACAGAACAAGTGCCCATAACCTCTAACCACGTGGGGTAGCCACGCGCTCTAGGGTGCCTTGCCAACATTCACACAGCTTCCCCGTTCGAGTCCCCCCTCGGGCATGGATGTGTCTGTTGTCCTTATTGTAAGTTACCTTAAGTTACATTAACTAGTGTGTAAGCCTAGGGATTCTGGGTGGGAAGGCGTGCCGGTCCCCGGTACGAATCCGTTCGGCGGATTAGTGTCGAGGTCCGCTGTGCCGGCGAGTCTGTGGATGGTTTTTCAGGCGGTTTTCCCTCTGCCTCGGCGTATGCGGGCTTGTTCCCCTTATTCCGCCTCAGTTACACTATGTCGGTGATTGCTGCGCAAACACTTTCTCTATGTACGCGTACACGATAATCACTCTACCACTCAAATATTGGGGTTATGCTCGTCTGGTGTGAGATGTTCCCAGGGGACATCACTGGGGGCCGAACCGCACAATAACCCTGGGTTCGGTGTGTGGCGGCGGTGGGGTGAATGGACTGCTGTAGCCTGCTGTGCGGTAGTGTACCACTGCGGGCTACGGTGGGGACGAAGCCTCTCCATCATTTTTAGGTTCCCGGTTCCATGCAATACAATACAATAAAAACCTAGGGACCGATGACATCATCAGTTTGGCCTCACAAGAACTTACCACCGCTACAGTAACGTCTAGGGTACGCATTTTTGAGCCCACATTTATTAAAAAAAAATTCTGGTCTTTGTCCACCTCCTCCTCCAAAACTATGGAAAGCTATCAAGATATTCAGTTTAGATCTCACGTTCATTACACATTTTCTCCTTCTTTTGATCCACACCATACCACCTCTGGAAGCTCTTTACACTAAGACATGCAGTTTCGATCTCACGCTTTTTTACACATTTTCTTTCCTTCTTTTGGTCCATACTACCATCTCTGGAAGCTCTTTACACTTTATTTTACAGACAAGCCATCGTACGAATTACTTTTGAACAAATTATCCGAAAACTGCTTTGAGCAGCTAAATCGACAGCCAACGCGTAATGGAAATGTTTTGGATATGGTAGCCACGAACAGACCAGACCTCATCGACGGAGTCAGTGTTGAGACAGGGATTAGTGATCATGATGTTGTCATTACGACAATGGTTACGAAAGTTAAAAAGTCGGTCAAGAAGGCTAGGAGAACATTCTTACTAGAAAGAGCAGATAAGCAGTTGTTAGCATCCCACTTAGTAAATCAATCGACTTCATTTACTTACGGTACGATGGACGTGAAAGAATTATGGACAAATTTTAAACACATTGTAAATCACGCATTGGACAAGTATGTGCCGAAAAAGTGGATTACGGACGGAAAAGACCCACCGTGGTTTAACAGCGCAATTCGGAGAATGCTCAGGAAGCAAAGGCAGTTTCACTCGCGGTACAAGAAAGATCAGGAGAATACAGGCAAAAGTTAGTAGAGATTCGTGCTGCTGTAAAAAGAGCGATGCGCGAAGCATTTAACCACTACCACCGTCATTCCTTAGCAAAAGATCTTGCTGAAAACTCAAGGAAATTCTGGTCTTACGTAAAATCGGTAAGCGGGTCCAAGGTTTCCATCCAATCACGCACTGATCACTCTGGCCTGGTAACGGAAGACAACAAATCGAAAGCTGAAATTTTAAATTCAGCATTTGAGAAATCTTTCACACAGGAGGATCGTACAAACATACCGCCGTTTGAGTCTCGTACAGATTTCCGTATGGAGGACGTAGTGATACACATCCCTGGGGTTGTGAAGCAGCTGAATGGGTTGAAAATAAATAAATCGCCATGTCCTGATGGGATTCCAGTTTTACAGAGAGTACTCTACTGCATTGGCTCCTTACTTAGCTTGCTTTTATCACGAATCTCTTGCCCAACGTAAAGTCCCGAGCGACTGGAAAAAAGCGCAGGTGACGCCTGTATATAAGAAGGGTAGAAGGACGGATCCTCAAAATTAAAGACCAATATCCTTAACATCAGTTTGTTGCAGGATTCTCGAAAATATTCTCAGTTCGAATATAATGAATTTCCTTGAGACAGAGAAGTTGCTGTCCATGCATCAGCACTGCTTTAGAAAGCATCGCTCCTGCGAAACGCAACTCGCCATTTTTTCACATGATATCTTGCGAACCATGGATAAAGGGTATCAGACGGATACCATATTCCTTGACTTCCGGAAAGCGTTTGACTCGGTGCCCCATTGCAGACTCCTAAGGTACGAGCATATCGGATTGGTTCCCAAATATGTGAGTGGCTCGAAGACTTCTTAAGTAATAGAACCCAGTACGTTGTCCTCGATGGCGAGTGTTCATCGGAGGTGAGGGTATCATCTGCAGTGCCCCAGGGAAGTGTGGTAGGTCCACTATTGTTTTCTATCTACATAAATGATCTTTTGATTGGGGTGGATAGCAATGTGCGGCTGTTTACTGATGATGCTGTGGTGTACGGGAAGGTCTCGTCGTTGAGTGACTGTAGGAGGATACAAGATGACTTGGACAGGATTTGTGATTGGTGTAAAGAATGGCAGCTAACTCTAAATATAGATAAATGTAAATTAATGCAAATGAATAGGAAAAAGAAACCAGTAATGTTGGAATACTCCTCTTCGATCCATTGGCTGAATTTTGGAAAGATGTGGTTCATCTGTAAAGGAGACCGCTTATAAAATACTAATACGACCTATTCTTGAGTACCGTTCGAGCGTTTGGGATCCCTATCAGGTAGGATTGAGGGAGGACATAGAAGCAATTTAGAGGCGGGCTGCTAGATTTGTTACTGGTAGGTTTGATCATCACGCGAATGTTACAGAAATGCTTCAGGAACTCGGGTGGGAGTCCCTAGAGGAAAGGAGGCGTTCTTTTCGTGAATCGCTACTGAGAAAATTTAGAGATCCAGCATTTGAGGCTGACTGCAGTACAATTTTACTACCGCCAACTTAAATTTCGCGGAAAGACCACAAAGATAAAATAAGATAAGAGAAATTAGGGCTCGTACACAGGCATATAGGCAGTCATTTTTCCCTCGTTCTGTTTGGGAGTGGAACAGGGAGAGAAGATGGTAGTTGTGGTACAAGGTACCCTCCGCCACGCACCGTATGGTGGATTGCGGAGTATGTATGTAGATGTAGATGTAGATGTAGATGTAATTTACTAACAGTTGTACCAGGACGTGTACTACACTGTCAGGAGTACCAGAACGCCTTTTCCTTATAACTTTCGATTCCGTCCTTTCCAGACCAGTTTCCCTTACCTCAAATTGATGCAGTTACCCTTCACCATCACTCCTGAAAGTTTTTAACGTCATTACGGAATGACCCTGTACAAGCAAATCTGACTGGTACTGATTAATATTGGACCACCTCTGAATAATAACGTATACTGCATTTGACTAAAACCGATTTTCCAAGCTCATGGGAAAACAATTTTATTCACATACAGTTTAACGAGTAAGGCGCACTGAAGATGAACAAGAGACAAAATAAGGAGTTACAGTGGATTAGATTTACTAGTCTCTACGTGAGAGCGGAAACAGCAGTTACCTCTCGTACTTCCTATTCTACTGTTCTTTACCTAATTGCATCTGAGGTGGAGAATAACTCACCACCCACCAGTAACGGTATTTGTAGCGTGATCCACAGAAAAATATGTGGTCGTCCTGAGGACTATATTCGTCCTGACCACATGGTTTCTAGGATTTAATATTACATACTCTGAATATTCTCTTACAAATTCTTTGACTGTTATAATGTGTTAATCTTAAGACCAAAGGTCCGCTTTAACAAAACAAATCGAAGCTGCATACATAGACTGAGCGTGAAGAACAAGAAAAAGATACATGCACCTCGATACTTATTAAAAAGACCGAAGAAATGGAAAAAAGGATCGTATTATTCTTACGTTCGAGATTCAGTCTCGAATTATGTTTAGCTTAGTTCACGCTTGTTCATCACGCCTCTCATACAGTGTGCGCCAGGACAAAAGCATTTAGTAATCAGGGAAATCTCATGTTTCGAATGAACATGAAAACATGGCAAGAACCACCAGCCAACGTCTTGGCACGCTAGTTCATGACGAATTACACATGACCTCTCCCCTGTAGTGAAGTGTAGTAAAACAATGCAAGACAATGCATTTTTACGAGGAATAAGTAACTTGATAGCTAACTAGTTGGCTGAGGGCCACTTGGGATTGTAATAAGGACCACTCTAGGAAAGATACTAGTTAGTCATGTCATGAGCCAGTTTACAAAATATGACGGTGTTAATCCACGTGGAGATCTATAGTTACAAAACTAATGAAGAGATAATCCTATTCCTCTTTCGCAGAAGCTTAGCAAGGCATCGGAAATATCACTCAGTTGCTCAGAGTAGTGGCGGAGTGGCCAGTCCAAGTGCCGTCTTCTACACAAGTGTGTGGGCAGTGACCAGACTATGAACGAGAAAAGGAAAACTCTTTACGAGAAACGGAAATTTCTCTGCTTACTCTCACATGTCACACAAACAGGCATAACGGTGTGCAAAAAGATACGAATATTAATCCTGCTTATAGATATCCGATCATACGCTATTGTTGAACCCCCTATCGCACGAAATCTTTCAGCTCGAAATGTTCAGTGAGTGTGTCGTCGATGGCTGAAGAATCACAGCGGCTTCAGACCACTCCTATACTCGTACTACCCATGTGGTTCCTAAAGCTGTTGCGTAAAGGAAACTGGATGCAAAGTACCGTGGCCATCGGGATTACTAAAGATTACTAATAAAACTGTCATAGTACTTGTCCAGATATTCTGTTAATTATTAAAGCATCTTGCTCCTTTCTGATCTTCATTGCATTCCATCTCTTTAACTTTTAATTCCTGTTAGGTTCCTATCATTATCATTATTAGCCTTTCCCTGTATTATTAGCTGTAACGTTGCTCTAATGGGTAGTTCTAACGCACAAAGTTGGTAGGAGGAAGAGCAGTGAAACACTCACAGAAGAATAGTCGTTCGGCAGCAGGTATCGAAGTGGGAAGTGTATATCTAAGGAAACGTGTATACGTTTTTATGTACCGGTATAACTCGTTTTAAATTTAATGTATAAAAGGAAAATTTAGTTAAATCCGTGATGGACCATCAATAAAGATAAACGAATGTAGAGAAAAAAATTGAAGGGGGTGAGACGCTATGTATTGGAGCTGCAATTTCTTTTGCTGTGTTTTGTAGCAAGGCTGCTAGAACCAATGTTTCTGGGTAGGACTGAATCATGAGACTTTCACTGTCGATAAAATCTCAGTTTCCCTCTTTGGCGTGGCCATATGTAGAACTGATATACAGATAAACGTTAAATGGTACTGTTGCCACTACATGTTTCCTTGGCGGTTGTAGGCGCTTCAGTGTGGAACCGCGTGACCGCTACGGTCGCAGGTTCAAATGCTGCCTCGGGCATGGATGTTTGTGATGTCCTTAGGTTAGTTAGGTTTAATTAGTTCTAAGTTCTAGGCGACTGATTACTTCAGAAGTTAAGTCGCATAGTGCTCAGAGCCATTTTGAACCATGTTTCCTTTTAGTCTGTTGCTCCATAACCGTTGTAGATAAGCAGCGTATATCTAGACTATATACTGAGAAAATTACTGACAGTTTTTCTGTACTCGCTCCAATGCTGCAGCACGGTGCATTGTACATCATTACGCTCTTTGCTGTATTTCCGCACAGTCTGAGGGCACTCAGATAAAATGATGAAAGGAAAACAGTTTATCATATACCACCGATTCATTGTTCACGCAGTACAACTCCCGCATGACGTTTTAATTTATTACTCTTTTATTACTATCTGTATTTGTGACAAATTTTGCAGGCAGTATTTACATATAACACTGAATGTACCAACCAAATTGTATCGTTAAACGGCACATAGCTCAGGAAATATGACGTCATAAAGGCTTGAGACCTTAGCTAACGGTCACTGCTAGTGTAGTTGCCCTTGTTAACAGCATCCCATACGGGCAAGCAGCTGTGATTCTGCAGTCAACTAGTCTATAAAATAGCTTGAATTACGAGTTAATAAAATACACAGAGGTACAATATAAACGTAAATGATTAATTTAACAACTGTCTCTCTATTCTAATGTCCATAATTGGTGTACACGACAGAGAATTATATTCCATAATGTTTCTTCAAGAAAGCACATTCTAAATAAATGGGAAATTGTCTTACGATTTCCACTTAAAATACAATGCAGTAGAGTTATGTTGAGAGCATTACGAGGATAGTAGCAAAATTCCCAAACTAAATAGTCATCAAAAATACGCAAAAACCAATTAAATTTCGTTATCACAATATTAGAAACATTCACCAGCTTAAAACAGTTCAAGAGTACAACATGATGATTTACAGATTAACACATGCAAGTTGACGAGTAGAAACTCATACTCTGTCCTCAGTTCTGTAATACTCGTACTTGCAGAAGAAGTTAAGAGTCCTACAGTGGAGCACATTAAGACTTTCCCAAATGTAAAGTCCTTTTATAGTGTTATAGCATCCATTCACCACCCAGAGTCTATCACCTAAAAGTTTGAATATCACACATTACCGCACGCAGATCTGCCTTCTTCCAGAATGAACATACAAGTGTTTCTTTGAGATGTAACACAAAAGTTAAAGTTTTCTAGCGGCCATTCACCAACCAGAATCTATCGGTCGCACAACCGAATAACGCACTATACCACAAGCAGCTCTGCCTTCTTCAAGAATGGTTGTAAAAGTGTCTCAAATCGCTCCTTCGAGCTCTTCATTTGAAAAATCCCAGGCTCCACTTGACTCCCGTTGTATATGGCTACTGCCTACTTTTCCATTGGCTGAAGGCCATCTCCACTAAAAATACATCGTTCTAACATTCTACAGACATCATTTGATGCGACTCGAACACTTCCCAGACTAAACTAACGTATTACAACAATATTTAAACAAGGAAATATTATAAACATTCTCTCATACCCAGGCCATAACAAATGTAAATGAAGGCTTTTCCATACATAAATAAGCCAGCAGTTTTGCGCAAGTGCACTCATGATAAATGACAACAGACAGTCATTAACTATTGTTCAAACAGTTACTTAGGCTTCTTTGTAAAAACCATCTTTTGGCACTATTTACTAAGTTAATGTCAGTTGACACACGTAAATGAGCACTTCTTAATTTACCATGGTTATCAGTTGGAATTAATTATAAAGTTATAGGGAAGATACTAAACATTTCATTAAACAAACAGTAGTATGACAAAAGTGAGGTATTCATAAACTGTGTAACTGTGGAAGACACTATGTATAAACAAACTTTTGCATACCAGAAGATATAAAAAACGCAATAAATCATGAAATAGAGTAGATACAGATATGTTGGCTCCAGAGAGGATAGCTATAGTACAATGTTATTATCTGAGATACTGTATGTTGAAATTGCATGAAGCATATAAAGGGACACTGTATATGAAATTCGTTGAAATTTTCTGTTTCCTACTCCATAATGTACTTTGGACTTTCCTGAACATTTTGGTATATAATACTTTAAAATCAGATAATTGTGAGACCTTCAAATAACATTTGGCGTGTTGACATGTGACTGTCAAATTTCGCGGCTACGCATATACTGCCACAGTTGAGCAGTCATATCTTGGGAACTACACAGTCTAGATGGCTGTGAATTGCTTAAATGTTTTGTGCCTATTTGCTACGTCTCAGAAGTTGGCATTACGAATAAACAAATCAGTCCTTTGTTTCTGATACTAGTTTTCACTGAAAGCAGTGTGATTATCGGCTATTTTTGTAGTAAGCTAACTTATATTGCTTTTTATACGGAAATAAAATAACTCAGCCTAAAAGTGACTTCAAGAAACACATATTTGCAGGTAACAGATATGTGAGACCTGCATTTTCTTCTGAAGTACTTGGAAACATGTGCTAGCAGTGAAGGAAACCACGATAATATTTCTGAAGTGACCATGCCCCCTAGTGCACCGAAAAGGAAAGTAACTTTAGAAACGGATGACAGTGGAAAAAGTAATGATATTATGGAGAACGTCGTTATTGATCCGAAAATCTTATCACAAGTTCTTTCTGAAACTGTCTCTTGCTGTCTTAGTGGTGGTGAAGTTAAATTTTATGAGGTATTTGGAGCTTGAATAGGTGTTGTATCTAAATTAATTATTAAATGTCAGAAGTGCAAAAACGAAAAAGCATTTCACACTTCATCAAAGTGTTCAGGTAAATAATTGTATGAATCTAATGTGAGACTGTTCTATGGCCTTAGATGCATTGGTAAAGGTGAAGGGCTGCTAATGTCCTCTGCATTGTGCTGAACTTGCAAAAACCACATTCTAGGTATACCAAATATGTAACAGCAATTGGAGACTTTGTAAATGCTGTGGCTGAAGATTGAATGGTTGCTGCTACATCAGAAGCTGTTGAACAAAATGAGGTTGCCATAGACATCAACATTGCAGTGGATGGATCCTGGCAAAAGCGTGTGTTTAGTTCTAAAAATGGGTTCACATCTGCAATCAGTATTGACACTGGAAAAGGTTTGGATTTTGAAGTTCTCGGTAAGTACTGCGAAGGTTGCACATTGAACCAGAAGAACACATTACTTCACAAGAACTGGTCTACAAAGAAGTGGAGGAATGGAGGTAAGAGGAGCAGTCAACATTTTCTAACATTTTCCAGCGTTCGCAAGAAGGAGAGACGTGTCAGATTTGTGAATTACTTAGGTGATGGAGACAGCAAGGCTTTCAATGCAGTACAAAACAGTAATCCAAATGATGTTCCTACATAAAAACTTGATTGGGTAGGACATGTAAAGAAAAGAATGCGAACATGTCTGTGTAACATAAAATCCAAGCTGGGTAACACAAAACTGTCTGATAGAAAGACAATAAAATGTTCTGGAAGACTAACGGACAAAGTAGTTGATGAATTACAGGAATATTATGGGAAGGCCGTTAGAGACAACTGTGACAGTTTAGAGAAGATGAAAAGAGCTATGTGGAGCACTTTCTTTCATCATATACCAGCCAATGAAGAACCGTGTCATGCTTTGTGTAAACCTCCACCAAACATGTGGTGCAAATATAGGCAAACTGAATTTTCTGGCACCGTACTTGAATGTAGACATAAACATTCTCTTCCTTTGGCTGTAACGGGGGCAATCAAACCCATTTACAGAGATTTGGCAAATCCTGAACTACTAAAGAAGTGATTACATGGGAAGACCCAGAATGTGAATGAGTCCTTCAACAATGTTGTGTGGTGCCGTGTGCCTAAAACTGCATTTGAGGGCCTTACTACTAATGTTAGAAGTGTCTGTTGCTGTAATAACTGTTAATGGTGGGAACTATGAAAGACGTAAGGTTCTGGAAAAGTTAGGGCTAAGTCTTGATCACATTAATGGACATTAATGAACATTAATAGGGATTGTGTCCATTCTTAGCCTTCATAACGGCTTGAGCTCTGTGGGGGCGCATTGTGACGCCTGAATGCCTGTAGATGAATGGCAGCCCATTCTTCCTTCACAGCCGGAGAGCAGACATGGTAGTAGAGCTGGACACTCGGATATGGGGCGAATTCGATGCTCTAATTCATCTCAAAGGTGTTTCATTGTGCTTAAGTCGGACTCTGGGTAGGCTAGTGAATTTCAGGAATGTTACTATCCACATACCACTGCCTCGCTAAGGCTGCTTATGGCAACGTACATTGTTATGCTGATACAGTCACTCATCGTCATTCCAACAGTTCCTCAACTGTACGCACTAATCGGTGCTGTGAGGTGTGTTCATATCCTGCCACAGTCATCACTTTCTGAAGCACAATTATGGGATCACATCCTAATCACGAAAAACACTTCCAAGTGACAACAACACCTATTCTATACTTCACTGTTGGCAATCTACGTGATGACCGCGAACGTTTTTCTGGTAATCCCTTCTAGTGGACTGCCAAATTGTATAGCATGATACATCACTCCAAATCACTCGTTTCTAGTCGGTCACTGTGAGATGCCGTATTTGTTTACGCTACCCCAAACTCCGCTTGAAACTGTCTGCAGAAATATGGGGGTCATGAAAGCTGCTCTTCGCCGTATTGCAGTCTTCTTAGCTGCCTATGCATATTCATTGCTTTAATTGGGTTAATGTTAGCACTTTGGAACTCATGACTGATAATTTCCGTTGATTCGATGTAATTTATCACAGTCATTTCCGCAGTACTCGACGCTCCCTGTGAGTCAGTACAAGATGTCTGCTTGGTTTAGCTGTAGTTGTTCCTAAGTGTTTCCAGTTCACAATTACACCATCAGCAGCAGAATTGGACAGTTTTAAGAAAACTGAAACGTCCCCGAAGGATTTGTTACTAGGTTGACATTCAGTGACTATTCCACAATCAACGCCACTGACAGACAATCTGGAAGCTCGATTTATAGGATTATGTGTATATTCTATCCCATGTAATTTGTTGTTTATGCTGTTTCTCAGTACATAGATGGAAGCTGGCGACGTAGTTTCGTTTCTACAACGAAATGTTCTCTTGTCCAAATGATCTTTCTTTGAGCGAACTATATGCGAGCTGCGATGATCATGTGTGCATTTTACTTAAGGTAATATTCTTCTGTATTAATGATAATAATTAAAAACTGTATGTCTGTCTGTTTGTCTGTTTGAACACACTGATCTCCAGACATACCATACGAGTTCTATAGGGGTTCTCACTGGCAACTTGAGTGTAGCTTGGGACAACGCAAAAGTCTTATTTCATCAAAATAGGATCTCAGAAAATATGTTGGGAAAACGGTTTGTTTCATTGCATAAGGTATTTTCTTCATTTGTCTTTGATCATAATCTTGCTTTATAATACTCCTATATTTGTATTTGTTAGTGGGATATCTTCTCTCATCCAGTCACATGTATGATAAAAAAGGACAAAAAAATCACCCATGATATTGATTTCACATTTCTAACATTCTGCGTGGTGTCTGTTTGTTCTGTATCGTGTCTCCCTACCACTTTCGCGCAAAGACGCTCTGAGCGTGTTTTTTAGGGAATTGACTAGTTTGAACCTGGGACCTGTTGCTGGTAAGGAGACGCCAGACCACTCATGAGATGTAGAATTCAGAAGAGTTCAGTGAGACTAGGGATGATATAACTAAATACTTAATGATTTCAACGTCAGCTCCACTGCACTCCCTGTAAAAGAATCTTAATACTAACTAAATTTAGTGGAAGGGGTTCAAGGCTTTCGCATTTTTAGTTAGCTGGTAAAATAACGTCGAAAAAGCAGTTAAGTTTACCATTGGAAATTTTATTCTACTCACAAAACATTGTTTATAAATTGCACTATTGATAAAAGGAAATGTTTTAATACAGGATGGTAAAAACCAACTGCGTTCAACAAAAATGTGAACGAATATTCCCTGAATGGGTTTCCAAGTTCTACAATGGATCGAAGGATGACCTGTGCCATATCACATCTATAATCTAGGTTTAAATTAAGTTTCACAAAAGAGAAAACTATCAAAATGGTCTACAGTGACCCTCAATTATCTTTAATTACTTATCTAATATGTCGTAAATTACAGTGGCTGATGTGGCTTCTCAATAACCGTATAACAGAAAAATCATCGCGTTTCAGATTTTTACTTCAAGTGGCAAATGTGAACACCATGAGCTTTAATTGACGATAGACACTAGTATTACGCAAAAAGGGGGTGTAACAGATGAGACTTCTGCAGTTCTGAGTGAAGCTTCATGCGCTGTTATGCAGCATCGCGTGCGTTCAATACCTTGTCGGTGTTCGTCAGGTGGTGGCGGGCAGCACAGCTCCGCTCACCTCGCTGTCTCGGAAGCAACTCTTTCCTAACTTCTCCTTACTACAATTTACCGAAGTTGGTTTAAGAAAACTATCTGGCTGTGTTTTCATTTGACCAATCAGGGACTCAATGTTAACCTTAAGCTCCGCCTACAAAAATTCTGTCTATCCAATGAGAAATGTTATACTTTTCGTGGTGGGGCAATGTTTTTAAAGTTTGCAACGTAACAGAGACGCGAAAAAGTCTCACGCTAAAACTTGCAGCTGGTGTGGTCCTTTAGTGTTATTGTAAGACCTATACTGTTCTTCTGGAGGGCTCTATCCTTTAACATGGGCTGGGGGGTGGTCCTAACGTAACAGAGACGCGAAAAAGTCTCACGCTAAAACTTGCGGCTGGGGGGTGGCCCTTTTTGTTTCATCTTAAGATCTATACTGTTCTTCTGGAGGGCTCTAGCTTTTAACATGGGCTGGGGGGTGGTCCTGACGTAACAGAGACGTGAAAAAGTCTCACGCTAAAACTTGCGGGTGGTGTGGCCCTTTAGTGTTATTGTAAGACCTATACTGTTCTTCTGGAGGGCTCTATCCTTTAACATGGGCTGGGGGGTGGTCCTAACGTAACAGAGACGCGAAAATGTCTCACGCTAAAACTTGTGGTCTGGGGGGGGGGGGGGGGGCGCCCGTTTTTGTGTTATCGTAAGATCTATACTGTTCTTCTGGAGGGCTCTAGCTTTTAACATGGGCTGGGGGTGGTCCTAGCGGTTAGCTGGCGACGTGGGTGTCCGTCCCTTATCGTAGGACCTTCAGCTTAACACGGTTCTGCTCTCGGCTTCTGTTCTCGTTTCTCCCCTCGGAACTGCGTCTGTCTCACGGTGGGAAGGTATGACATGCATTTAGGACTTCTTGTGTTAGTCTGTGGTATTCCATTTGCTCACTCGTTACTCGTATTACTTTGGTTAATATAATGTCACGACTTATTCGGAGCAATGTGACATACTACTGGATTTGCTTATCATGTCAGGGTTTTCATGGAAGGTGTTGGATTTGCCTGACACCTTACACATTGAGTTTTTGTACTTGCTGATTTGCAGCGTATTCCCTAGCTACTGTCTCTTGCACTTTTCGATACGCTTCTGAGCAACATTGTATCGTCATTGCACATTTAAAATCTACTAATTTAAGATTGCGTACTTGTTATCTCTTGATTTTGTCAGTGTTCTTTAACCTACGACTGACACAATATAACAAACTCAGTATTCATCTAACTATGGCATGAAACAGGGCTCCACGTTAAACCTGCTTGTTATAAAGTTCCCTACCGATATACATGAATAACAAATTATTACACGATCAGTTCGATCACAAGAAATCCAGAAAGTAAGAAAACTTTCGCTTATTAACATGGGTCAGCACAAATCTAAAGCGTCAATTCCTTGGCAAAAGCTAGATAATTTGGTTGTATGGTGAAAGATTGTAAACTACACGTGAATTATGGGAAGGAAAGTGCTTAATGATCACACAGTGGCTTCCAGAATTTGTCAGAAGTATGAAAGAACTACACATGCAACTGGCATTTTCAACTGGGTGATAATGACTATTCAGCTGCTCACGAAGGTACTGGACTCTGAAGTGTGGCTAATTCTAGCACCGTACTATAGGCACACGTTAATTCTCAGTCCTCCTCGCCTAAGCTGCTATCTCTCACCATATTCATTGTTCAGATGCGTAAACTATAGTGGATGCCACGATCTGCTGTGAACTGAAATATATCAGCTCTGCATCTGATTTCCACAAACATTTCCTTAGTCAACTGCTCTCTTCCATGCCTCGACCGGAAGTCTTATTCACTGTGTTCCAACCCGAAATCTGCTCTAAGGCTCGTCGAATCAAATTGTGTTCTACTGTACCTCGAAAAGAACTGTCCTTTACTGTACATCGAGGAGAAGTAAGTTCGTTCTCCTCTCTGAATATCTCCACAATAACTCGTACCCCATTTAAATGGTTCTGCGAAGTGCTGCCCGATGATATATTTGCTACCAGGTCAACAATCTCCCTTCCATGTTAATGTTTTGTAACATTAATCAACCATTACAAATGTGGACTTGTAGTCAACGGATATGATCGCTGTGGGTATAGTGGAAATTGATAATGACGACCAGTGGAATGACGGACAAAGACCGTATTACGTGAAAAGGGAACGCGGTACCATAAATAGTGGTTAAGATGGGTGTGCATGCATAGCTGTCACATATCTGTCCTTACTTCTTACCAGCCGAGTTTTGATGATAACACTAGTTAACAAATTTAAACTTTTTTTCCGCATCTGGTTTGTAAATGGGGGCATTTACCTAATTTTGGGGTGCTGAACACACTGGTAAAATCAGTTTTTCTCTATGACGTCATATTTCCTAGATACATGGCAGAATAAAAAATGGTAGTTGCGAAAATTGACACAATTAAGTAAACAAAAATACATATTCAGAAAGTTTGAAATCAATACTATTTTGTATGTATATACGGGCATGATGCCAATAAAAGGTCCAAATTAGTTCAGAAGATATTTTGACCTTTAATCGTCTTTAGGTTTAGAAAAATGCGACAATGGAGCTCATCTTTTGTTGGCCGTTCCATCACCCTCTCTAAGACCCTAGCAGTAGTCACCCATCATCGAAGGGTTCCAATGGCCTTGGTAACGGTGTTCCATGGTAAGAATATCTTGGTGCTCATCGCTTATGGCTCCCAAATTTTACGGGAAGAAATCAACGTGAGAGTGTAAAAAGTGAATTTTAAGCGACATTCTACACCCAATGTTCTTATAGTTGTCCAACAGATCATTCAAAATGCTAACATAATTTTTGTCTGTTCTGTTACCCAAAAAGCCCTTCACAATTGCTTTAAAAGAAGACGAAGCGTCTAATTGGATATTTGTGAGGTTGAATCATTCAGCAACAGATATACGCGCTTTCAGCTTTGCCTCTCTTAATTTGGGAAACTTTTCTTTTAAGTGATTGAAGGCGTCACCTTCTTTATCCAGAGCTTTTACAGAGTTCTTGATAAGGCCCGACTTGATATGAAGGGGAGGCAAAATGATTTTCTTGGTCTCAACCACGTTTCCAGGAACATATGACTTCCTTATAGGCTGTTCCTTTAATCTGCAGTGTTTCATCATACCGTGGCTGTCCCAAAGGCACAAAAAGCAGCAGTATTTCGTGAATCCAGCCCGTAAACCTGTAAGGTGTGGAACAACTTTTAAATCACTGCAAAGTTGCCATTCATGATCCTTATATCTGATTTTCTATAGCAGCAAAGCCATGGTTTCATACGTTTCTTTCATGTCTACTGCGTATGCCAAAGTTACCGATGGAAATGCATTGCCATTTTGCAGTAGTACTGCTTTCAGGCTGGTTTTACTGGTGTCAATAAATAGTCGCCACTCGTTTGGATTATGTTGTAGATATAGCTGCATCATCAGACCATTGACATCTCTACATACACGCATTGAATTCTGCATGTCGAAATACTGAGCGAAGGAAGCACCTCTTAATGTGAAACAGGAAATTTTTGTCCCTGGAGCTAGAAGGTTCCGTTTTTGGAGTCGGGACCCCAAGACTTCACCTTCATGTTTCGAAAGGTTTAGATAGCGAAGCAAGTCGTTCAGCTCCATTTGATTAATGATCTGAGGTGAAGTGTCATGATATTGAGGTCAGTACTCTTCTATATGTTAAAAACCTTCTGATTCACTTGACTTGGTGTCTGGTTCAATGGCTTTCAAGTTTCAGAGACAGTAACAGGAAACCCGTCATCAAGAGACACAGGCGAATGCTCTTCCTGAAGTATTTGTAAGACAGAAATAACAGACTGAATCGTGGTCATTAGGCTCACACCACACCATCGGAACAACGAATGGCATGGGTCGTCGTTTTCCTTTCAACCACTCGGTTAAGGTGGTAGTACAGGTTATGCAGGCAATACGAGGTGCTAAATTTTTATCTTGATCACCAACAGGGCAGTCAAAATACAATTTATATGGCTTCTTAACCAAATCAGTGACTGGTTTTCTTTGAGCTTTTGTAGTGAATTTCCCACACACATAACAAACGTTTTGGGGCTGGTTTGGACACCAAAGAGATTTACTAGATGCCATATTTCTTAGTGTAAGTTTTAAACACAAAAAAAATTGCACTATCTTTCACAGGAAACACTCAAAGAGGATCTCTCTCACACCTTTGGATTACCAAACCAACCATTTACTGACGATTTGTAGATCTTCTAGCTCTCCTCTGCACATCAAAGACAAACAATTAAACATCAAAACAGAAGAACAGCAAAAAGTGAAATATTGAATACGAAAAATAAAAAAACCTTTAGAAACTCAAAAATGATACGTGCTACAACATTTTGAAAGGTATATACGGATTCTACACTTCATAATACATACTAGTTGATGTATCACATGCCAGATTCAAAATGGCTGTTGACTAGTGTAATTTTCATGAGTACGTGGGTATTATCTTGCACATTATCGACTGTTATCATAACTGGTACCGTACACTACCGATAAGACCGCATCCTCTCCTGAGTTGTTATGCGAAAGAGTTCTGTACAATGACAGACCAGTGGATGTACGCAGTGGCTCTTACACACCAGCTGCTGTTGATAACGAAAGCAGTACATCAAAGCAGCACATCTGAAATATAACAAAAAGTAATTTGTAAAATACGTCAATTCTAAGTGAAACTATTTTTAAATATGCAATAAAGATCTGGTATCCCGGTCCGATAATTTGGGACAGCCTGCCAAAAGGTGTGGACATAGTGGACAGCAAGTAGGCGGCTTCTCTATAACCTGCGAGCGCTGCTGCCGCCACTACAGTGGTGTGCGCGGGCCACGCCCGCCGCGCCGGCCTATCGGCGCTCGCGGGGGCCCTATAGAGCCGACAACGCAGGGGCTGAGAACTCAGTCGTGTTCCGACTGCGCTCTTGTGTCATACTCGTACCCATCGTTTTTCGGTTTCCGACCTTGCTACATCAACGCTCTGGATCTAGTTCACTCTTCAGACTTGCCGTTCTGTAGCATCCGCCCATAGCTGTGTCTTTCTGTGGTTTTGGCGACTCACCGTCAACGCTCTCGGACAGTCGGCCAGCGACTTCTGGTAGAGTCGGATTCCGGTTACTAGAAAAAGAACTGAAATTATTACGAAATTGATTCGTAATTTGCGAATCAATTTCCTAATAAACAGTACAGCTGTGGATCGCCGACCGTGTCTGTTCCTTCGGACATTCATGCATGTGTATTTCTGAAGGAATTTGATAAAGACATTGTATAGCACATATATTATAAAATACGTTAACTGAAACTCTTCAGTACTCGTTACATAGGGTATTTCAGAATTTCGTTTACAAGTTCTAGGGGTTGTAGAGGGGATGTAGCTGATAAAGTTTTGGTAAGGGATCTATGCTCGGAAAGGTATCATTGGGATGTGAAATATAATTGAAATGTTGGATGATTTTGAAATTTTCGCTTTTGTGATGAACAGGGTCCCATGGCATGGGCATTGTTTCAAGCACTTCTCTTCTGTACGACCAAGAAAGACCTGTTCGAAGTCGAGAGTGTGGTGGCTCCTTACAGCACCAAGTCAACCCTCGTAGCTGGGTATGTACCAGATCTTCACAGCCGTCGTCGTAGTCGAATAAAAATGGTGTGTGACGACACAACTGCCAGAGGCAATGACGGCTCCCTCTTATCGGTTTGTGTGCATACCGTGTACCGGGAGATTTGAAAGTGGTCCGATGTTCAAATTCATTTTTTATCGAACCGATATATTTGCGGATATGGCTTCCTTATCCTTACCTACTACGTCGTCTCTGCAATACCCAGAGGCCTGTAATAGGAACTGCGAAACAGTCCGAACTTTGAGCAAAGCCACAGGATGGTTTGTAAACGAAAAAAAAGTTTGTGCTGAAAGTGCTTTACAATCTGCTAAATGCTTAAGCCGGGGAAGGAAAGCACAATGAGCCTACATGTTTGTGAAAGTCAAAGCCTAAGTGGACACACAAACTACCAACCAATCAATTTTAATACATGAAATGTATTCGCAGTAGCGAATATGGACAATAGCGTAGCGGTAGCGTTACCGCCTATACCGTCTACCTCGCAGGGGACCCAGGTTCGATTCCCGGCAGGGGTCTGGGTGTTGTGAGTCTTTCATCATCATCATTGACTCGCAAGTCGCCTAAATTGCGTCGAATATAAAGGACGTGATATGCGGTGGCTGAACTTCCCCGAATGGAGCCTCTCGGCCAACAATACCGTATGCTCAATTCATTTCAGCTATAATAATGGAATGGCGACAGTCAAAATTTGTGCTGGATGGGGACTCGGAAGGGGATTTCCCGCTTATCGCGAGCGATCACCTAACTATTTTGCTACCCAAGCACTACTCACGGTCGCGCACAAATTTCCACATGTAGTCAACCATATGTCCACAGTCTGTATTCATGAATGCATTTTGTGTATTCCTGAACAGGGGAGATGTTTTTAAGGCGCGATCCAAAATTTTCCAATGTGAGGGCGTTGCTAGACAGTATACGCAACATAGTGCGACTCCGATGCAGGTGTATAGGCACCGACATGTAGAAAAGGGACTAGGGTGCCACTCGTGACTTTCCGAAGAGTGTGCGGCAAATGCGAAAACGGGAACAATGGAAACGTTATTGCCAGATGCGTCACAACAAGACCAAAGTGCTGTTACTCTCTTGTTGGCTGCCGACGGAAAAACACTAGAGATAGCCATAGGAGAATCAAGAATGCCTATGGGTCAGGATCTATGTGAAAGTGCGACAAGTTCCGTGCTGGGCACAGTTCGACACAAGACGCCAGTCCATAGGGGTGGCTAGCCTCATCCATTAAGGACAAGTGGAGGACACTCGCGTACTTATGCTATAGTCCTAAGCCCCCTCAGCCCCCCTTCCCTTCCATGCGATTATCACATCTTTGATCGCTTAAAAAGAGGTCTTGAAGGATCGATGATTACTGTCGGACGAGGATGTGCAGCCAGCAGTTATGGACGTCTTCAAACAGTAAGACGTGGTACTTTACTAAACACCTATCTTCAACCTGGAGCGTTGGTGTGATGATTGCCTCACAGCTCTCGGCAATTTTTCCCTGTTGGCATACCGATTCTGGACTGTACGACCTTCGAACGGAAACATTTTGATTGCCCTTACATATACAGTATTAAATTTCCTGTAAGTTTTGTACCTCCTATATGTATATTTGCTGCTGGTGTCATTTTCAGTACCTTCAGTGCTGAATAAAGATGACCCAACTCGCAGCTCTTTCATCTTCCGGAAGTAGTTCATTTTTGACCATTTCTTTATGAAATCGGCTCATTTTTAGTAGTTCACGATGATTTTTTTTATCTAGCTTTGCCATGCTATAGGGATTTTAAAAATGCCAAAGTGGGAAACCAGCGGTAATGTGCCCCATAATAAGAGGGAACCCAGTATCTGAGCTATGGCAGTATTGGTATCGTGATGAATAGGTGGGTAAATTTGTTACTAGTCCGCCTTGCCTCAAACTGATAGTCAGTTGATACTGTACCCCTGTCTATGCAGTTGTGCAGGCTCGGTTTGTATAGAAGGTTTGTCTTAGTGGTGCCGGGGAAGTGGGGGGGGGGGGGGGGGGGGAGATGCAGAAGAGTCGTGGATGCTTAATGGGGTTGGCAGCGGGAAAGAAAATAATTGTTTTAAGTTGAAGAACAGGTGAATGAAATGAACGGAAGATCCGTAGAAGTGGAATGAGAAACAAGTGAGCACCAGAAAATACCTAAACCGAGGCGGGAACGATAAATGGTGAAAATAGAAAAAGGGACGAGACCAACAGATCGAGACCGAGGCGGGGACGCGGCAGACCTGAAAAGTTGTAGAACATTTTCATAGTGACCCATTACTTTGGTGAAGTTCCTTCGCGAATGACGCACATGTAGTGTAGAAGCGTCGTGTATTCGTTCAGGTTGCACATTTCATTGCATTCAAACGCATCGAAATCTTACAAGGCCTCATCAGACTTTCGAGTTCGAGTGGTTTCATTGTCCTATATGCACATGTTCGGGTCTCGTTGCGAGTGGGGCACCTACTGAGACTCTCCCGCCAGCATCTGACTCGGCGCGGCGAGGCGAGGCGATCCTCGCTCACAGCACGCCCCTTAATTTCTCGGCGGCGCACAGTGGGCGTTCCGGCGACCCACCGACAGCTCTGACTTATCGCGGTCGCGCCCGTTAGCAGACACTTGATTTACTGCTCGGTTCAGGCCGCGCCAGGGGGACGTCGCGGCGCGCCTCATCCGTGTTCCGCGGGGGCGGGAGCGGCGGGCGGCTCCGTGATGACGCGCAGCTGCTCCGTCCGCGGACAGTCACTGGCCAAACACGCACACGGTGCCCCGAAAGTCGCTCCATCTTTCGGTGGGACAACTTTCTACCTTTAGGTAGCGGTCTACTTGTGTACAATTGTAAACTATTGTAAGTACGCGTAGAATATGACAGTTAAGATCGCCACAGCCCTACCTGTTCGTTGGCTGTGTTGCGTACCTATCAGGCGTTGTTATACTTCGCCTAGAAAGAGGAAGTGTTGAATCGTCTATGTAATGTAAATGTAGCTCAGTCCTGGGTTCAGGAGTGTGGTACAGTGGCTGGTCGATGATGTATTGGGTTGGGTTGGGTTGTTTGGGGAAGGATACCAGACAGCGAGGTCATCGGTCTCATCGGATTAGCGAAGGATGGGGAAGGAAGTCGGCCGTGCCCTTTCAGATGAACCATCCCGGCATTTCTTTGGAGTGGTTTAGGGAAATCACGGAAAACCTACATCAGGATGGCCGCACTCGGGATTGAACCGTCGTCCTCCCGAATGCGAGTCCGGTGTCTAACCACTGCGCCATCTCGCTCGGTCGATGGTGTGTAATAATACTGTACCAACAGTAATAATTTGATTTTATTTATTAGGCAACGAGTTTTGACGTTCCAGTCACGTCGTCTTCAGACACGTGAAAGATACCAAGTACGACTTGCGCTTGTGTAACACAAGGCACCAATATTCCTATCTGGTTCTGTAGATGTCCATACTTCATGGGCATAGTTGTCTAATTAAGCAACATCAAAATAACGACTGTTGGTGCAGTATTATTACAGACGCTCTAGAAAACGAGAAAGGATCTATACAGTGCCGCTGAACATTTTTGTTCTACATTGTCATCCTCCTGTTCATTACTTAAAAGTAAACAGTATTTATAGCAAAATTAAAAAGTCAATATTTAATTCAGGTTTCATTCGAAAACTCTTAATTTGTAACGTGAAGTAGTGGGGTGTTGCATTAAAAATTTAAGAAAAGGCAATACAGTCTTTTCGTATACAGCCGAATAATCCGATTTACTCAAAAAAGGTAAAATAAAAAAAATGCGAAACAAAATAATATCAAAACACCAAGTTTGATTGCGTGGCCATCATCTCCAACAAGCACAGAAATATTTCTTTAGTAAATAAAAAACACATTTTTCTTTTGCAGCAACGTATTCAGTTTCTTCCATACACGTCTCACTTTTTATTTTAGGGCATATTCAGTGGAAGCTACAATTATATAGTTTTCTTTGCTTATGCGATATTTGTAGTGAACTGTGTTATAATCTACTAATATTGCACATTATTCTACATTCCACTGAAAATGTCTTAAAGTAAAAGTCCACACTCGTCTGGGACAAACAAAACATAAAACACAAATAAAATACACTGCAGAAAGAAAAATGTGGTTCTTATTTACAAAACAAATATATCATACACCGTTTCAGTACTTCGCATAAAACATGTTTCTGTTGTTCATAGCCGGCCGAGGTGGCCAAGCGGTTCTAGGCAGGTTCTAATCCTGCCTCGGGCATGGATGTGTGTGATGTCCTTAGGTTAGTTAGGTTTAAGTAGTTCTAAGTTCTAGGGGACTTATGACCTAAGATGTTAAGTCCCATAGTGCTCAGAGCCATTTGTTGTTCATAAAAACGTTCGCAGCTATCAATAATAACAGGAAACTCTAGCCCTTGATCATGATGAAGAACGTTCTATTGAGTATAAAATAACAGCAATAATTATACAGATTTTCTTACATTTGCACATGTAAACTGTACTTCCATAAAAATAATTGCCTTTGTTACATAAGATCGCAGAAATTACTGCTGTAAACAACATGTGTGTATTCGAGTCGATTGAGAGCAGAATGCGTTATCTGGAGGACGTGCTGCAGGAGTATTATAAAGATATAAAATACACAACGGACTAACTGAACGATGTGCTATTGTAATTACTCGCAAAACAAATAGACAATTTTCTATCTCACACTTTTATTTATGTTTCTTCCCCTAACGGACCAATGCTATCGATACTACGTACAAGTAACAACGTGACTTATATGTACTGTACGGTACCAGAACTACCCATCCTTAGTTTTGGTGGACCGCAATACTAACTTTGTGTATTCCATGGTGGTAGGTGTGTAGACTTACACAGTTTTCGTTCACCTTTTCACATGTACGTCGCCAATGACGTATTGTTCGAGTATGCCGTGTCGCTGACAGCGAGATTTTGACTGTAACGTTTATTTCATTTCATACTCACATAAATTATTTAATAGCTAAACCTGTTTCGACCGACTGATAATTATCAATAGCTCAAAAATAGTTCTTGGCAAGTGGTGGCGTCAGAGTATCCCAGGAATCAGTTTTAGCATCAGATCACCTACTAGGCGGACTAATTATGCAGTCAAAGACTACTGTACGCTGCAATACGCACAACTACGTCTTGCACTTGGTTGGTATCAAGATCTGGCGAGGTAGGACTTATTTTTTCTGCTTTTAGCAGGTAACACATATTTATAATTAAGGCCAAAGGGACAAAGAGAGGGGAAGGAAGAGATGGGCAAAGAGAGGGGCAGGAGCAGATGGACTAATAGAAGATTGGAATGAATGCATACCTGGGCAACGTTAGATACTCAGCTAGTCTGTTAATAAAGAAAGTTAACAAGAATAAAAAAAGAGATAACATTATCCTGGAAGGTGCAAACTCGTATTATATTTATCCCTCAAATCACAACCAAAATCTAATCAGGAAAAGGAGAAGAGGAATAAGAAAAAGAAGTGAAGTTAAAATCTTCTGGGATATTAAGCCGCAG
Source organism: Schistocerca serialis cubense (assembly GCF_023864345.2). Classification (NCBI taxonomy): domain Eukaryota; kingdom Metazoa; phylum Arthropoda; class Insecta; order Orthoptera; family Acrididae; genus Schistocerca; species Schistocerca serialis. Next base: position 590,749,154 of record NC_064642.1, read on the forward strand.
CCGAGAGGTCTAAGGCGCTGTAGTCATGGACTGTGCGGCTGATTCCGGCGGAGGTTCGAGTCCTCCTTCGGGCATTGGTGTGTGTGTTTGTCCTTAGGATAATTTAGGTTAAGTAGTCTGTCAGCTTAAGAACTGATGACCTTTGCAGTTAAGTCCCAGAAGATTTCACACACATTTGAACATTTATTAGGCCGCGTCATGTTACTTCTAAATTGTTCGACGTTTCGGCCCCTCTGCTGGAATCTTCCTGAGGATCTTTTGGTGTCCACTTCTGCTAGAGCACTGTAGAAGTAGTGGACACTAAAATATCCTGTGAAAGATCCCAGTAGAGGAGTCGAAACGTCGAACATTTTAGAAGAAACATGACGCGGCTTAATAACTCAGACTTCAGTGACAACGGACACGATAGCCTGCAGACTTACAAGAAAAAGAAGTGTTTATAAAATGACAAATCCGTCTTCAAAATTACCTGTATCCTTGTTGCTGGCCGCTGATTAATGACAATTCTTTTGCAGCCAGTATTAAACTCATTTACGTGGAGCAGCATAATAATTATACTATTTATACTTGTATACTAAAAAATTAATATACAAATCTATATTAGAGAGTATGGTTCTGTATGGAACGGAGACCTGGACAATTAATATGAAGCACATTAAAAAATTACAATTTCTATAGATGGACTTCTGGAGAAGATCGGCAAGAATTTCCAGGAACGAAAAGTTAAGGAACACCGAAATAATAAGGAGGATGGAAATAAAAGAAAGAATATGTGACGTAATGGATAGGAAGAAATTACAGTGGTACGGTCATGTACGACGAATGGAGAAAACCAGAATACCAAAATTGATACTGGAGTGGGAACCGGAGGGGAGAAGAAGAAGAGGACGACCTATGACCACCTGGCTCTGAAATGTACAGCCGCAGAGGAACACAAGATCGAAACACCTGGAGGAATATTTTGAAAATATAGTTTAAGAACGTTTATTGTTTGTATTGTAATTTCCAAGTAACTTATTATGTTGGAGACAAGCCTCTGTAATGAGGAAAAGCTCAAAATAATAAAAAATTATTTATGCTTATCCGAAATGCTTACATATTATGAAAATTTTATGGGTGTCGTTTTGTTTTTGAATTTTGTAGTTGAGTTGTGAATAGTTTTGTCACCGAAGCAAAAATACGTAATGGATTAGCTTTAGTAAGGAAGTAAAGTAACTGAATACCGATACAGGTATGCAGCTTACGGAAACTGACTGGAGGCCGCACTGCCGTCAGAGAGTTCCTCTGTGGATTTATAGACTGGTTGTCCCTCTCAGCGCCGCCGTCCCTGCGGCGGCTCGCCACTACGCCGGCGCCAGATATCTGCAGGCGAGGGCAGCGCTCGGTGACAGCGCGGCTGTCCATCGCGGTCCCAGCACAGTGGCCGCCGCACCGCCGTGCGCCGCCGCAGCCGCGGCGTAACTTAGTGCCGGCCACCCTCGCAGAAGACCACCTGATTTACATAGGCGGGCGCGCCGGCGAAGGCCATAACGGCGGTGCCCGGCTGGGTCACCCCTAGCGCGCGCGAGACGGTCATCCGCAGTGCAGCGCGGGGGCGCCTCACCCCTCCGGCCTTCCCGGCTGCAATAACCCCTCACTGTAACAGCGCCGCCAACGGCACCCCTTCAAATGTTAATTAGCTGCGATAATGGACGCCTGATTTATAGTGTTTGCAACTGCGGCCATGATTCACGCGTGGCGCATTCTCCGTGGCCCGTGCGTGTCGGCGGCGGCGCGTCCGCGGCGGCGCTGGACGCGTCTGCCCGCACCGGCGGCCGCTGCCGTGCGTGGCCGGGCCGGGCCTCCGCTTTAAATTACGGCCAAATTAAACTGCATACTTTACGTCTTCAGCTCGCATGATTCATCGGCCGCGTACTCGCGCGCTCTAATCCCGCCGCTCTGGCGCCCCTTCGCTGGTCTTTAGCGAGGGTAGATTACGGGGAGGTTTGTCCTGAGATTACACACGAGCATAACACCAGCAAAGGTTTGTAATTGGCATTAGAACCCCGAATCCTCTCTCCCCTCCCTCGTCCAACAGAAAATAATTTTTCTTCCGTACACAAACAGCTTATGCGAATCAGTTCGCTTTCACGATATAACAATATCGGTTTATGGTTCGTTTAAATTCTTATAATCTTTTTTTGGTTTAAAAGTTTCGCATATTGGTACTGTGGTATAACCGCCAGACACCACACTTGCTAGGTGGTAGCCTTTAAATCGGCCACGGTCCGTTAGTATACGTCGGACACGCGTGTCGGCACTACCAGTGATTGCAGACCGAGCGCCGCCACACGGCAGGTCTAGTCTAGAGAGACTCACTAGCACTCGCCCCAGTTGTACAGCCGACTTTCTAGCGATGGTTCACTGTCTACATACGCTCTCATTTGCAGAGACGACAGTTTAGCATAGCCTTCAGCTACGACATTTGCTACGACCTAGCAAGGCGCCATATTCAGTTAGTAGAATATAATCTGAACAGATAATATTGTGAATCATGTGCCGTCAAGAGCGACGTTCATCATTAACGGATTAAAGTTAAGTATCAAACTAATTCCGTCCACTTTCTGAATTCTAATTGCTTGTCATATTCGAGACCTCCCGTCAGTATTGTCCTTCCCTCCTCACGCCAGCCTCCGTGAGCTAAGACGCATGCATTTCGGCCTCCTCTAGTAACACGGTGTTGGCTCTTCGGCCAACACAACAGGTACTATACTTACTGTAATGATAAGGCGGGTGCCAGGTTGAGATTCATTGGGAGAGTCAAAAAATGTACTCCGTCAGCAAAGGAGGTGCCTTACAAAACACTCATTCGGCCTATACTTGAGTATTGCTCATCAGCGTGGGATCCGTACCAGGTCGGGTTGACAGATGAGATAGACAAGATCCAAAGAAGAGCGGCGCGTTTCGTCACAGGGTTATTTGGTAAGCGTGATAGTGGTACGGAGATGTTTAGCAAACTCGAGTGGCAGACTCTGGAAGAGAGGCGCTTTGCACCGCGGTGTAGCTTGCTGTCCAGGTTTCGAGAGGGTGCGTTTCTGGATGAGGTACCGAATGTATTGCTTCCCCCTACTTATACCTCCCGAGGAGATCACGAATGTAAAATTAGAGAGATTCGAGCGCGCACGGAGGCTCTCCGGCAGTTTTCTTCCCGCGAATCATACGTGACTGGAACAGGAAAGGGAGGTAATGACATTGCCTGGAATTTCCAGAAAGAAAACATACGCACCGTGTGTAAATAGCGCCATCACAGAATCAAAGATGACCGACTTAGAAATCATCGATAGTGAATACTACTCTTTTGTACCAAATTCGGAGCAAGTAGCATAAACTCAGTTGCTCCGTTGTTCGATCATGGATAGAGCAGAACTTTATGTAGAGTTTAAGTAAAAATCGTCGGCGCTATTTATGAAATCACCCGATTTCTTATAAACATTATCCCAATAGCTGGGAGCACACACCAGAATCTATGTGCTGTATTTCGTAGGTTAACTGGTACCAACGCTGTATTTTCCAGTAGCAGGCTTGTCTATTGTTGTAAGCGTTGTAAGGTGACTATATCTGTGAAAAATTCCGACGTCAATTTTCGTTTTATCCACTGACAAAACATTAATCTTTCTTCATGTTAAGTAACGTGTTAATGCACCCTGAAATGAACTGGGACTGGATACAAGCACCACTCAGACAACGAAATTATGAAAAGAGTATTGCAATCATCATTAAATCACTTCAAGAAATACTTTATAATGGCATCTAAAATCTTTATTCACCAAGATTGCTTCTAGGAAATTTAATAATTAGTTTCGATCGGTATCGGTTATATTCAGATCTGAAACACATGAAACGGAATTTTAAGGCAATACATCCCAATGTGATTACCGTTGTGTGTGCTGTTGTTGTGGTCTTCAGTCATGAGAATGGTTTGATGCAGCTCTCCATGCTACCCTATCCCGTGCACACTTCTTCATCTCCCAGTACCTACTACAACCTACATCCTTCTGAATCTGCTTAGTGCATTCATCTTTGGACTCCCTCTACGATTTTTACCCTATACACTGCCCCCCAATACTAAATTAGTGATCCCCTGATGCCGCAGAAAATGTCCTACCAACCGATCCCTTCTTCTATTCAAGATGTACCACAAACTTTTCTTCTCCCCAATCCAGTCTAATGCCTACTCATTAGTTATGTGATCCACCAATCTGATCTTCAGCATTCTTCTGTAGCACCACATTTCGAAAGCTTCTATTCACTTCTTGTCCAAAACATTTATCGTCCATGTTTCACTTCCATACATGGCTACACTCCATACAAATACTTTCAGAAACGACTTCCTGGCACTTAAATCTATACTCGAGGTTAACAAATTTCTCATCTTCAGAAACGCTTTCCTTGCCATAAAAGCAGATACATTCCGTAATATAGATAGACACAAAAATTCCGTTGTGCACAAACGTTAACATTTAACAGACTGATAGCTAACAGCAGGCGTACTATACTTGGCTTACCGTAGCAGAATACTACTAAACCGGAAAAAAGGTCATAACTAAAAGAAATGTTATATTTGACTCAGCTTGCAGGATGAGATATAGCACCCTTGTCGTAGCGCATCTGACGTTTATGCTCAATACAAAGATTCTCCACCGTCCTAGGTGTATGACCAAAGTTTGGAACAGCCACAACTGCGTAATAAACGCCTGACGTCTGCCTTACGCAAATGAAGAAATCCTTTAAAGACTTTACTAGGACCTTCAACTTTCAAGGAGAGGCCACGAAGTTGGGTTCAAAGATTTACTTCGATTTGGCCATTTTCTCGAAATTGCCAGAGTAGTGCACCCTACTACTTGCCCATTAGTTGTTTTCATGGCCTACTAAGGAAGTAAATCCGTGATCCCAACGCTGTGGCCTCCCCTTGTTAGTGGTCGAAAATCACACATTTTTCTTTGTGTTCCCGGAAAATACGACCAACTGGTAGTTTAAATTTCCTTGCATGGCACTTTGTGTTTACATGTGTGTCCAGAAAGTATCCTACACTCCTAGAAATTGAAATAAGAACACCGTGAATTCATTGTCCCAGGAAGGGGAAACTTTATTGACACATTCCTGGGGTCAGATACATAACATGATCACACTGACAGAACCACAGGCACATAGACACAGGTAACAGACCATGCACAATGTCGGCACTAGTACAGTGTATATCCACCTTTCGCAGCAATGCAGGCTGCATTTCTCCCATGGAGACGATCGTAGAGATGCTGGATGCAGTCCTGTGGAACGGCTTGCCATGCCATTCCCACCTGGCGCCTCAGTTGGACCAGCGTTCGTGCTGGACGTGCAGACCGCGTGAGACGACGCTTCATCCAGTCCCAAACATGCTCAATGGGGGACAGATCCGGAGATCTTGCTGGCCAGGGTAGTTGACTTACACCTTCTAGAGCACGTTGGGTGGCACAGGACACATGCGGACGTGCATTGCCCTGTTGGAACAGCAAGTTCCCTTGCCGGTCTAGGAATGGTAGAACGATGGGTTCGATGACGGTTTGGATGTAGCGTGCACTATTCAGTGTCCCCTCGACGATCACCAGTGGTGTACGGCCAGTGTAGGAGATCGCTCCCCACACCATGATGCCGGGTGTTGGCCCTGTGTGCCTCGGTCGTATGCAGTCCTGATTGTGGCGCTCACCTGCACGGCGCCAAACACGCATACGACCATCATTGGCACCAAGGCAGAAGCGACTCTCATCGCTGAAGACGACACGTCTCCATTCGTCCCTCCGTTCACGCCTGTCGCGACACCACTGGAGGCGGGCTGCACGATGTTGGGGCGTGAGCGGAAGACGGCCTAACGGTGTGCGGGACCGTAGCCCAGTTTCATGGAGACGGTTGCGAATGGTCTTCGCCGATACCCCAGGAGCAACAGTGTCCCTAATTTGCTGGGAAGTGGCGGTGCGGTCCCCTACGGCACTGCGTAGGATCCTACGGTCTTGGCGTGCATCCGTGCGTCGCTGCGGTCCGGTCCCAGGTCGACGGGCACGTGCACCTTCCGCCGACCTCTGGCGACAACATCGATGTACTGTGGAGACCTCACGCCCCACGTGTTGAGCAATTCGGCGGTACGTCTACCCGGCCTCCCGCATGCCCACTATACGCCCTCGCTCAAAGTCCGTCAACTGCACATACGGTTCACGTCCACGCTGTCGCGGCATGCTACCAATGTTAAAGACTGCGATGGAGCTCCGTATGCCACGGCAAACTGACTGACACTGACGGCGGCGGTGCACAAATGCTGCGCAGCTAGCGCCATTCGACGGCCAACACCGCGGTTCCTGGTGTGTCCGCTGTGCCGTGCGTGTGATCATTGCTTGTACAGCCCTCTCGCAGTGTCCGGAGCAAGTGTGGTGGGTCTGACACACCGGTGTCAATGTGTTCTTTTTTCCATTTCCAGGAGTGTATTTTTGAAATGTGGGCGTTTGTCGAAGATGACACGCAGTTGCATTTCCTTAAGTTGTTTGAACTTTTTCCGGGGGTAGTTCACGTTTCACATACGATACAGTTTTCTTCAATAGACGGACCGTCAATTCCGATACATCTGCCGCGTTATCTCTAATCTCTAATGCCAGTGACGCTCCATAAAAGTGCCTCCCGTAGCACATAGCGCTTCGCTCACCGCCGTCAGATGATGAATCTGTGCATTTCATTGGTTTCCTCTACCATGGAAGTGTTGCTATGACCTACGTAGATCACATGTGGTAATGATGTGAGTTATGAGAAGAGAGCAGTTTTCTGTTATAGTACTATTGGCCAAGTGTTAGCATTATTACCCTAAGTAATAGTTGTATCTTACAAGTAAGTTTTGTTCTACAGCTAGCGTATGTACTCTTGGGTTCGCTGCAGTGCCTGAGGTACTACTGATAGGAGGCATTTTCGACAATTTTCAAAGGGAGATTTCAACGGAGAACTTCACAGTGGCTTCAGTCAGTTGAAAACTGTAGAAAATAAAGACCAACGAGAAAAAGCAGAGTGGTATAGAATTAGTACTGTATAGAAATTTTATTGTTAGTTACTTTGATTCGACAAAATAATTTGAAAACATTCCTGTCATTGGGAAGCACATCAAAATTTGAAGAACAGAAATGTTATTGTGTAGTGGTTGTGCTTATGAGTATCCTTTCGATGTTGTCAATAGAAAAAGTCTTTCTACCATTTAAATTTTTAGGTAGTGTAGTAGTAACTTTTTAATCTTCATGCTTGTATCTTGCTGGTTCCGTTGATCTGAGACGTATAACAGCAGCAAAGGAGCATTAAAAAAAGTCGTTTGACATCGGCGTGAATATAAATCAAAGATGGATAATCCATCGATACTTGCTAACGGTGTATGTAGGTGGTATAGTAGGCATGAGTAATGTGTGAGGTTGGCATTGCGCATCTGTGGTGGTGAGAAGGAGATACACAAAAATCCACACGTGGGTCGATGCTGCCCAGCGGCCATTCCTCATACCGAACAGCATTTCATCAATACGTTCTTGGTGATCGGCGGATTACTATCAAGAAATGATGCCTATAGCCGAATGTTGACTGTCTGGGCACCAGTTAGTGGACATTGGCATCGGGTTTGTTCACACTTTGTCTTCATGACAGCTTGGATGATGGGGTCACGTTCCTTGAAGTGCCTGGATGTTCGTTGAGGAATGGAAGCTCATTGTTCCTGAAGGGCTGACGCCAGCAGAAACGTGGTTATGATAGGTACAATCACTGACTTTGCTCATTGCCGATGTACTTGGTTCTGGAACCATAGGAAAGAAGAAACAGGAGAAAGATATGGGGACAGAAAGTATATTGGTGCGGTCGTTTATTTAAGAGCGTTTGATGAAAACCACATGGTGATCGGAGTTATGGATCACGAGATATTTCAGTTCTAATTAATTACTGAAATCGGAAAGCGTGGCAGCACAAATCAGACAGTGCAAGTACGGAGAGTCATCAGGGAGGGCTTCTGAGCGGGCATCGGAAAGTTTCTGGGAAGCGGGCGTAAGAATACAAAGGGCATAAACCAAAAATTGGACACAATTTGCAGAGGTAGACAGTAGACAGTCCTTGGGAACAAGCGGATAGAGAAGTCCAGGGTCTGGATGACTAGGGAAAGACTATCGATCCTTCCGAAAACGACGTTTTATAAAAGTAAGTGTTAAAGGAGAGTTATTTCAAATAGTGTTACAGATCATTTTCCACTGTAGTGATCGATGTAGGACGCTTCAATTTTAACATGAGACGCTACAATTTTAATACGAAAATTATTACTAAAATATCCTCTCTGATGAGGCAGGAGTTCAAGAAAATGGTAAGAAGAGGTGACACAGCACTGTGTAAACTAGAATGCATCGGGGCAGCCGGCCGCGGTGGTCTCGCGGTTCTAGGCCCTCAGTCCGGAACGGCGCTACTGCTACGGTCGCAGGTTCGAATCCTGCCTCGGGCATGGATGTGTGTGATGTCCTTACGTTAGTTAGGTTTAAGTAGTTCTACGTTGTGGGGGACTGATGACCACAGATGTTAAGTCCCATAGTGCTCAGAGCCATTTGAACCATTTAGCATCGGGGCTAGCCTCAGATGAAAACTTTGTCAGATGGCAGTCCAACTTACTTAAGTCATAAGCTTTGTGTTTGTTCATTTGATGCCGACTATATCTGAATGTGTACATTCCTGTCGACAGTAGGTTAGGTTAGGTTAGTGTTTTTTAGCGTCCCGTCGACAACGAGGTCAGTAGAGACGGAGCGTAAGCTCGGGTTAGGTAAGGAAATCGGCCGTGTCCTTTCAAAGGAACCATCCCGGCATTTGCCTGAATCGATTTAGGGAAATTACGGAAAACCTAAATCAGGATGGCTGGAGACGGGATTGAACCGTCGTCCTACCGAATGCGAGTCCAGTGTGCTAACCACTGCGCCACCTCGCTCGGTCCTGTCGACAGTACTTTTAATTGGTGCTTTGAAGTGTATTTCGATGGAGACAGTATCTGCAGATTTATTCTGAGACATTTTTATTGAACAAAGCCTATGGCGCGTCTTATATTATCACTCAACCAAAAATTGATGAGCTGGACGGTGTTGATTATCTAGTTGTGTACTGTTTCATTGTTACGATAGACGGTCGCTGATGACCGTCTGGTCGTGTCTGTGAGGTTACACTATTTTGTGTTTAGCAGAAATCTTATGAGCTATTGCCGACAGATCCAAAACTATCTTGGCGGTATTGTCTAAATCCTGCGATAGCACAGCAGGGTGAATGCAATGGTGTTTACGAGTAACAAATTCGTTAGGGCGGGATTGTCTTTTCAGTCGGAACTAGTTTCAGTCGTTTAAGCTGTTTGAAATTTCCTCCATCTGACAATAAATGGCTATTCATTTATTTCACATGATGAAATGTCACTTGAGAATGGCGTCCGCCCCGATAGCTGAGTGGTCAGCGTGATGGATTGCCGTCCTATGGGCCCGCGTTCGATTCCCAGTTGGGTCGGGGATTTTCTCCGCTCAGGAATTGGGTGTTGTCTTCATCATCATTTCATCCCAATCCGGCGCGCAGGTCGCCCAACGGGGCGTCGAATGTAATAAGACCTGCACCAAGGCGACCGGACCTGCCCCGTAAGGGGCCTCCCGGCCAATGACGCCAAACGCTCATTTCCATTTACTTGAGAAATGACTGTCTGACATTCAAAGACAATCAAAGACGCTACTACCTAGCAGAGAGATATGAACTATATTACCATCCCTGATATACGTAATTTTTGTTCTTATCTGGAATATTAATTATTCTGATTGTTCTTCTTCTAACTATTGTTCTTGTTAAGATTATTGTGAAACTACTACAGATCTATAAATATATTTTATTGGATCAAAAAAATCACAAGAGTTCATCTCAACTGACTAACACGTGAGACTCGAAATTAATTATTCTTCAACTGTTACATCCTCATAAATATCTAGAGCGTTCCAGATATCTACGCCGACGTGCGTTTGGAGAGACTCTGAAGACGTGGTGAACGAACCTGCAATCGCGCAGCGGTTCTTTACAGGCTCAAGAACTCGCAATTAGTCAGTGTTAACAGCGCATTACCAAGATTTCGTCACTTAACATATTATTCAGACGTAACAGTCCATCAGTTGAAAGCCAACAGCACAAACCAAAATCTTGTGCAAGTAATATTAAAACACAACATAAAATACCACAACAAATAAAATAATATAACAGGGAACGCAGCGTAAGAACGATGGCATCACAGTTAGGTTAACAGATCGAGTATCTGCGAGGTTGGAGTTGAAGTACCCAACATTAGAAGGTAGGACTGTGTTGTTGTAAATACGTCACACACCCATGATAGTCCTCTGCTTATGGTGACAGGCATGTTGTTCTGCACTACGTTGCAGGAGTGATGTTTTGTCTTTTTTCTCTGTTCGTGTAAACCTATGTATGTAAAATGCTAGAAAAAATTTATGTGTGCAGTTTCTTTGTGGCAGGTTTTATGCTACTTAGTGTCAAATTCCAAAACCGCCATAATTTCATACCGGAGAGGAAATAAACCATATTCAACAGAAAGTAGTGATGATCGCTGGTGTGTTGACGTTCTAATTCGTCCCAAAGGTTTTCCATTGGGTCCAGATCGGTACTCTGGGCAGGCCAATCCATTTCAGGAATGTCCACGGTAGAGTGTTTCACAGATACTGCTGAAAGTCCGGGTGCGTTTTCATGTAGATACAATTATTTTCTTTGAACTATTGCCCTCCTGTATGCGGAGCATAATACTGTACAGCTGTTCATGTATTTCCTTACGCACAGTAAGGAAACTACAAACTGTTCTCGAAAAAAAAGCCCTAAACCATAACAGCAACTGCTATGTACTTCACTGCTAACACTCCACACACTTCACTGTTGACACTACGCATGATGCCAGGTAACATTCTCCAGCCTTTCTCCAAACCCACATGCTTCTATCGAACTGTCGTGATATAGCGTGGATCGTCCAAATCACTTGTTTCCAGTTATCTACTGTCCAGTGCTGTCGCTACTTACATCGCTTCAAACGCTGCTTAGCGTTGACTACATAATGTGTGCTTTATGAGGAGCTGCTCGACTATTGTGCCATATTCCTTTTAGCTATCCAAGCACAGTCATTGTGCTAGCTAGACTGCTTCTGGTAATTTCATGCGATTTGTTACAATCACTCACCTAAAATATCAGTGGACCCTGTCCATCAGTACATGCGGTCTGCCTTGTCTTGGTTTAGATGTGGCTGTTCCTTCATAGTTCAGAAATATCACCAACAATCCAGTTGGATAAAGTTAGATGGCAGGTGATATTTTCTGTTAAACGCCATCAGCGGAGATAAGAGGTGGTGTTACCACCAAGAGCGACAATTCAAAAGAGCCTGTGACGTGGCAGTTCGAAATTTCTCCAAGGACAGAAAGTTCAAGACACAGTCACCAGCAGCAGAGTGACGTTCATGGTCTTTAGAGACAGTAAGAGTATGGTTCCTTTGGATGGCTTGGACCCTAGAGCAACTGTCAGTTCGGATAGACAAACTTCCTCTGCCAACGAGAAAACTCCGAGGCACAGATAATTAATGTCGCAGAAAAGGATGTGCAAATCAACTCCGTTCTTAAACCGGCCACGAATTTATTGGTGTTGACTTTCATCGAGTTTCCGTTATTTTATCGACTATGAGAGCATATACATATGCCACAACATCAACTCCAAAAATGCACCACCATAACGCCTTTCATGACACTATGAGGAGTGCCTATGTCATCATTCAAGCACAGAATCCACCTGTCTCTTCAATGACGCTGTGGTCGCTATGAATTATGGAGATGACATTGAGGCACGGTTACTTCTAGTATGCCGGCAGCTTATACAGTACATATCGTTCTAGGTGAAGCTACCAAAGGCGAGGAAGAAGCCTACATAAACAAAATAATAACTAGTACTTTGTGGAACTGAATGCGGCTTTTCCCATTCCTCTCCCATTATCAACATTGTCTCCGCCCCAATAGCTGAGTGCTCTACCCGGCACGGTAACTCAGCGTGTTTGGTCAGAGAGTTAGCTGTCCTCTGTAATAAAAAAATGAGTTAAGGATCACCGTCGAAATGAAACGGATGTCTTGTGACGTCCGCCACGAGCAGCGGCAACGAACGAAAACGAACAAAATGAGATTAACAAAAAAAAAAAAAATTGTCAGCGTGACGGATTGCAATCCTACGGGCCCGGCTTCGATTCTCGGCTGGGTCGGGGATTTTCTCCGCTCAGGGGTTGCGTGTTTTGCTGTCATCATCGTCATATCATCCCCATCCGGCGTGCAGGTCGCCCAGTGTGCCGTCGACTGTAATAAGACCTTCTCCAAGGCGGCCGGACCTGCCCTGCAAAGGGCCTCCCGGGCAATGACGCCAAACGCTTATTTCCATCAATATGGTAATCGCTATCTTCAAGAGTGTGGCTAGGAGTTTCAAGGGACTCAGTAGAGTTTCTTTAATTCTCTGTTTTGCACAATCAGGTCGTTGGGTGCAGAAATTTGAAAAATATTATTCACACAAGATTGGCAAGAACTATAATGGTAAAACTGTCTGGACGATAACCGAACAGGTAAAGTGGGAATCGCAACCAACGAACCGGGGTTGTCTGTTTACAGTGAGGGAAAGGAGGTACACACGTGTATAGGTACACTTTTGCTATTGCGTTGGAAGCTGATACATCTTCTGTGGATAGATCAGGGTGTTGTCTAACTGCTTTAATGAGATTTTATATTCTTTTGTGTGGTGCAGACTGCCTTTACTTTTCTGATTCAATTGTTCACTTTTGTAGTCGTTTGTGTTATGAACCACATGATCGTAGGTCAGTTTGCTATGCACCAGACTCAATAAGTGCTTTAATAGTGATGAAATCACCTCGGACTATCGGCCGAGTCGTGGAATCAGGATGTCGCAATGTGCGAATGAAGCGAATGTGAATTATGTATTCCTTTGAAGAACAAGTCGATATGCTTCTCATTTACTACGAATGCCAACGAAATTCCGTGCAGCTAGAGTCTTATACCCTCGGAGATATCCCCAACGTACTCACCCTACACGTCGTACATTTAAATATGTGTATTATAAATTGAGATCAACTGGTTCTTTAACACATCGGAAACATATTCGGCAAAGGAAAGTTACTAACGAGGAAACGGAAGTTGGTACTCTTGGCACTATGGTTCGAGAGTCTTGTGTTTGTTTGCGTCAAATCGCAAGGAAATCTGGGATGAGCCAGAGTAGTGTATTTTGTGTTCTGCATCGCCATAAAGTAATACCTTTGGGAACAACGAACAGAATGTGGTATCAACACGATGGGTGTCTGGTACATTTTTCGCTGATGGCTAGAAATGAGTTGCAAAGACAGTTCCCAAGTCGTTGGATTGGAAGCGGAGGCGATGCGCCGTGGCCGGCTGGTTCGCCAGACTTCACGCCTCTGGATTTATTCTGGTGGGGATTCGTAAAAGACATTGTTTATAAAGACGTTCCAACTACACCTGAAGATATGCGTGGGAGAACTGTCAAAGAATATTCTTCGATAAGTGCCGAAGTGATAAGGAATACCGCTCAATCCATGATAAGAAAATTGCGGCACTGCATTGTTACCAATGGTCATCACTTCGGACACCTTCTGTAAATGGACGTCCATGCCTTAGTTGACCTTCAAAGACCTTACTGCTACACATCATTGGATTCATTTCGATAGCCGCTATCAGAAAATAAGTACCAAACTGTGACATCCCATTTTAAAAATGCAAAGTTAACCTTTCATTCCTAAGACGCGATCCCACCTAGCAACAAAAAACGAACGTCATATCATGGCCCCCATTGTCCCATGCAACATTTCTCCCACAAACTTTTCAGCTACTATAATACTTTCGGAGTTATTCTAGGTGGCAATAGTTAGTGACTCACCCTGTATATGCGGTGTCCGCTATTCCACACATGCTCGAAAGAACAGGCGGCAACATATGTAATTCAAGCGAGGACGGCCAATGATTCTTCAGTGCGATGCACACCAGGCTCAGACTCTTACGGGAATCTGCGAAATGCCGCGAATAATGGCGATAATAGTCAAAGGGCACTACATTAGTAGTGTGTGGGTTCGTTGAGAATTTGGGTCTGACGAGAGACATCCTAGTCTGTAGTCCGTTGAGGTGCTGTTGACCACTATGTGACGATGGCTTAGTAGTTAGAGCATCAGCTTAGTAAGCAGCAGACCGGCGTTCGAAGGACGGTCCGGCACAAATTTTCAACTTTCCCACTGATTTAAATCAATGACCACTCGCAGCCGATCTCTGTAATTCCTTTGTGTCACGATTTCTATGTTATTCTTATGAATTATCCTGGCAATCTTGACTGTGGGTTGCCCTACGTCCTGAAGGGCAGGAGCTGGGCTTCTTCGTCATAATTGATTTCGTTCTTCGTGTTGCTTGGCTGGAGAGCGCGCTTTATTAGTGTCGTCCAGTAGCCATTCTTGCGAAATGTTACACGCAGATATTGTAACTCGGTAGGCAGACTTTGCTTGTCATACAGGGCTCGCGCTCTGTATACCATGATGGTGAGCATTGACTTAAGTTGTGCCGGATGGTGGCAGCCATTGGCGTTTAGGCTCTTGCTACACACTGAATGTCCTAGGGTGCCCCGAGGTTTCTTTCTTGACAGAATGTTTAAGAACGGTAGGAGGAACGGTGGGCATCTTGACAACATAAATGGCTACGTTAGTTTCACCGCAGAGGTGCAATCAAACAGATGCATACTCTCCGTTTTTAATCACTGTTTTCGCACCTGCATATTTAATACTCTTATGTTGCTACAAACTGAAGTAAGTCGCTGGATTACAATAGAGTGTAATTAACTCTGATCTAACGGCTACCCGCTCTTCTAATTGATTTGCATTCTATGCATCTACCGCCACTGAACAGTTGTCACGACGCATTCTCTTGCGCGTCGTTAGCATATGGGTCGGTATGTGAAACTGTGGGCGGACTAAAGTGCCATACTGGGTTTGAAGGGGTTCACCGATAACACTTTTGAACAGAAGATTAGGGACAGGTGACCTTCGTTGCTGTAAGAACCGGCAATAGAAGCCCCTGGGTGACACCAAGGCTTAACTCGTTGCTGAAATGTCCTCTCACACACAAAACGATTTTCCCTTCGAAGAGGGTCAATGTCTGTCTGTATATCGCCAAATGGGCAGTCGCTTGCCAGTGCCAAACAGCGTAGACACAACTTAGTGACAGACGAGAAAGTTACCAGATATTCATTTCAACTAAGAAAAGAATCCTGTTACCAGACAGCAATCATATTTACTCAGATATCAGAATTAATCGAAACCTAAATTCCCGTCTGCAGGAAGATCTTACGACAACTGCTTTTATGTTCCAGATTTTAGAAATCTTATTATGTAAACGTTTTGCCCTGATGGCGATTTGACGCGCAGTTCCGTGCCCTTTATTCCTTTCATCTGTGTCATTTATTACCCTGTCTTGCAGGTGTGATTCACCGTCGTGCATATCTCATTGTAGGACCCCTATTAAAGTGCAGTACAATTAAGACTCATGTGATTAGAGCATCTGGGAGGTATACTGTCAACACCCTATCCTCAGACATAAAGTTTCCTAGAACAGCCAGGAAACTGCAGATAACAGGATCACGAGGATATCTATTAGTGCGAGACTAACACACAGCGGAACATCAATACACAGATATTGCTGCAGACGTGATTACGTGGTATAGCTGAGAGACTGTTATAGTACATTAATTACACATAATGGACTAACAGATTCTGTTGGAGCTATTGTCTGAGATCTGGCTGAGTGACGCCTATGTATTCCCATTTGATTAATTGTTGTGAGCAATTGAGTACTAGTGTTGAAACTAACAAGCTGTATGAAGGTCAGTTATGCTCACCACGTGCAGGGCGACTTAAATGGTATTTTACAACTTCAGTGTCATATATGACTCGTAATTAACTTAATGCAAGAAGAAAAGTTTGTGTGTTGCACTCAAAGTGTTTTCATCGAGTTTTTTTAATCAAATACGTTACGATTATTAACGCTCCACATACGTGAGAAGGTGATTCATCTGAAAACTTAACATGTCACAGAAAGAGTTCTTCCCTCTGTACACGTACTATAATACCCAGAGAAAAAGCAACACGTTTTGACTTGTCATCTGCTTTGATTTGCTGTCACAGTTACTTTATGTACATAAACAAATGAGGACGCTTTCGGAGCACACGGTACTCTGTTGTACGAGGAATTCGAAGTTTTTTTGATGCGTTATGAACAGACTTCTGTGGTGAACGCTGTAAATATGGTCGAATCCTCTCTGTATCTTCGTCACTTCTCTTTAGCCTGCCAATAAGAGGCTTTAAATCCACACTCATTATTTCCGTGAGGTTCCTGTATAATTTTGTTGCAGACAGCCCAGAGGGTGGTGGTTTCCCTTATCGCGTTTTGAAATATCTCTGACCTTGGGTGACTGACTTAGTTTCAATAAACCAAGCTAGACACTATGTCTTTTCCTATGCAGACCCCGTTCTTCGATTCATTTATGGCGCTCCAACTACCACCGCACAAAAACAAGAAAAAAATATTTTTTCAGGTGTATTGCTCTTGTCACCGAGAAAGTCAAAACTTTTATTGATTACCTTACATCAAAAAATTGTTTTGAGTCGGTGAATTATACAAACTTTATTTCTAAGTTAATTACAAGTCGAGCAAGATGACACTGAATTTGTAAAGCAGCTTTTGGGACACACTTTATTATTGGGATATGTTGCCAATCTACATTTCCCTGGAAGATTTAGATATCTCTCATCCATTTCAAAGTTGCTTCAAACTTAATGGACACTGGTGAAAATCTTACTGCTAGTCTACTGCCATTATTTTTTGTTGCCTGTGTTTCCTCCAGGAAGACAATTAATCCTCTAATGCATTCAGAGAAATGACAGTACAATAATAAATGTGAATGATTTTCATAAATACAATGAACAGAAGTGTGTTGCTTCCATTTAAATAATCAGTTGGCGAACGTAAAACTGGAAGTAAGTTTCAGACGCATAATTCTTCGTCATAATTGGAACACAAATTATCTTGGTGTCATCCTCGACCGTACACTATGCTTCAAACAACACCTTCTTAACTTAGCTCAAAAGTTGAGGACTCAAAACAACATCCTCTATAAGATATACTAAATTACCTGGGGAACTTCAGCAACCAGCCTGCTATCTTCAGCTCTGGGTTTGGTGTATTCAAGTGTTGAGTATTGTGCACCTGTTTGGATGAACAGTCATCATACAATGCTTGTTGACACCCAGCTGAACACGATACTGCGCATAATATCTGATGCAATCAGACCTTCTCCAGTTTATTGGCTTCCACTATTAACCGGTATAATGCCTCCAGGTCTACGCAGATGTACTGCCCTTATGAGGGAATTCCACAAGATCTCCAGGATTTCTAACCCATCCACGGATAGTGACCTGCCACTTGTAAATCGTAAGAGACTGAAATCACGCCATCCAGCTCTGTGCGATGCTACTGATATGATTGCTAAGGATTTCAAATCGCTTGAAGTATCGAAAGGTCGGCAGGAAGCAGTGACAGGTGTGCGCCTGCATAACATCTTCTCAGGTGCTAAACGTCCATGTGGATTCGACCTACCACGCAAGACATGGACTACTCTCAACAGAATCCGTACCGGCCATGGCCGATCCAGGGATGTTCTCTTTAAGTGAAAGGCGCTGTCTAATCCTGCCTGTGACTGCAGGCTCCAAACTTGACTGTTCATCACAGTGTCAGTGAATGCAGGATTCGAGACTTTCACGGTTCTGAAGAGGACTTCCAGGGCGCTGGTTTGAAGGACTGGATATTCTTAAGTTTATTGTGTGTAAACATGTCCATATAGACATGTAATTTAATTTTATGATATGTCTGTATTAGTCATACGCTAAAAAATAAAATAACAAAGGACAGTGTACACAAATCGGATTTTTCTGTGAGTTTGTGGGAGGAGGTTTTGCGAAAATTCAAATATTCAATTTTTGTTCCTTGCAAGGTTGCCTCTAAGACAAAGAACATTGTCTGAAAACAAAGTACCTTGAGTTTTATTGAGTTTTTTTTCGGTAACTGTCGGTTACAATACATCATAACAGAATAAATCATCTTCATAGACAAAAACATGCTCTTAATGTGAATGTTTGATATATTCATCCTCATTACAACAATGAAACCTCATATCAGTGTCCAAAGCCGTTAGTTTTGGCTGCCAAATTGACCAAGTCAGAGCCTGTACCTTACGCTTTTCTCCTTAACTTGAAACACGTTCTACTCCTTCCAGATCAGCTAGCCAAGTTGGAATTTTCCTTCTCATCCGGTCTATGAACCCCTGCCGCAGCATCTGGGAGAGGCCCAGTCGCCACCGTGGATTAATTCCACAAGCTCTCGGCTAAGTGCACTGCGTGACGGAAATCATGTGACGTATTGTTCCGTACGTTCCATCGCGAACCTTTATTGGTGGACCCGGATCAACACTCTGCTCGGCTACACAACCAGACTTTCTAAACGAGATTTTCAGCCTCGCTTGGACATACGTGACATTTCTTATGTCCCACTAGATGCACTGTAGTAATCTGACTACTTAAAAGAAAAAAACCATGCGGTGCGATGACGGCATTGAGAAACGGGCACCGCCAACAACTGCTTCACCGACTCCAACCAGTTTTATGCATTTCCTCTACAAATAACGCTGGATAAAAATTTAATACTTATGAATACATTATGGGAGTGACAGTGATGAATGGGTTACAAATATTTACCATCAAAAACAGTCTTGATCACAATTTATTTATTTATTACGGTGACCGGTTTCGACCACTACTGTGGTCATCTTCAGACCAACGAGTAAGAACATGAAAGCCTGCACGTTGAAAGTTAAATGCAAATTAGTGGTTTACTTACCAATCTGTACCAAGTACATACAGGAAATATTTTGAAATAGGACATGTTTTATTGCTATATACCTGAAGATTAAGGGATCTTCATACAGTTTTTGAGTTGGTAGACTACTGTAACGGTGCTGATAGGTGTCGTTGTTCAAGGCTAAGCTTCTTCTTCACTGGCCCTTCACGTCTGGTCTCTTCTTCTGAGAAGTGGAAAGGCCAGTCTGAGAGTATCAATGGCTGTACCTGGCTTCAGATATGGATTTTGGAGTGGAGCAGTTAATAATTGTCCTGTCATTTCGTCACAAATATGCTTTTCCCCAGAACATCATCCTTCTGAGAGTGAACGTGGAATACCTGAACATAAATGAATATCTAATGGGAACTGCACAACGGGGTTTTTAAGCGAGGTTTTTATACTTCTTAACAAATTGATCAGAACACTGCAAAAGATGGTCGTGAATGATCGAAAGTTTCTTTTTCTGTAGTGTCAGCATTATCACTGCGTATTTGCTCCACATACGTAAAGGTATTGCTCTGCTGTAAGAACACCACAAGACTCCCAACTCAAAAACAGAGAGCTTCTCAACTGTGAAATACAGGGAAGACAAACACACACACACACAAACCCTAACAATAGTCACATACATAAATGTTACATAGAAGCTATCATAAGAGAAAGCGATGTCACTACTACTACATGTGAACTGACGTAGCTATCAAAAATGTTCGTGCATTCTGATTAACTATAAATTGTTCTAAATGACAGTGCGTTTTATGAAATATGTGAGAGAGCCTTTTACATCTCTGTGTTTCAGCTACTATTTCAAAGTCAGTAACTTAATTTATACACAAAAACCGATAGCGTGAAGAAAGCTAAAACATTGCTACTTGTGAGTTGCATAATACCAGAAATATATGCACGCATTTGTTTTCAAACAACTTAACTACGTGTTCACCAAGAAAGTTAAGGTTACTATAAGTCCCTGCCTTTTCATTTGCTATATTTACATACTCATCATTTTTTTCCTTTTGTGGAATCCTAGAGATACAGGGTGGGGAAAATAAAAGTGGCCCGGGCGAATGAATGTGACTGGACGCAACATTAACGGAGCAGGGAAAGAACTACAGTTGCTTCCATTAGAATAGAGCAACTTCCCATACAGCCAGAACATTTACACAATCTTCACGCCTGACGGAGTAGTTAGGAGAGGTAAGCCTAGTAGCAGTGCTAGTTGGTCGCCCAGGTCACCTGATCTGTCAGTTTGCGATTACTCTGTGTGTAACGTGTATCGCAACAACCTCACAGCCTTCAGTGGTTTGCTAACCAGGTGCCAAAAATGCCACGAGCTGAATGTTTGTCACTTTCATCATCTGCCAATAGGTTACTACTGTATTTCCATTCCTTTATTTATTTACTTTTTTGCACCTTAAGTTCCGTGGGACGAAACTGGGGAGCGAATCTCCAAGGTCATGAAACGTGTCAGTACATGAAATTACAACGTAAAAGTAATAACAGATAAGAATAATATGTTTATAAACCCAAAAAAGTCAAGCCATAAGTTTACGTAAACACAAACAACAATACAAGAAGAATCAGCTAAATTTTTCAAGGAACTCCTCGACAGAATAGAAGGAGTGACCCATGAGCAAACTCTTCAATTTCGATTTGAAGGCGTGGAGATTACTGCTAAGATTTTTGAATCCTTGTGGTAGTTTAATGAAAATGGATGCAGCAGTGTACTGAGTACATTTCTCCACAAGAGTTAAGGAATTCCGATCCAAATGCAGGTTTGATTTCTGTTGAGTATTAACTGAGTGAAAGCTGCTTTTTGATGGCAATAAGCTGATATTCCTAACAAGAAATGACAGTAAGGGAATATATATACTGAGAGGCCAATGTCAAAATACCCAGACTAGTGAACATGGGTCGGCAAGTGGTAAGCGAACTTACCCCACTTATTGCCTGAACTAACCGTTTCTGAGCCAAAATATCCTTTTAGAATGGGAAGAGTTACTCCGACGTATAATACCATACGACATAAGCGAATGAAAATAAGAAAAGTGGACAAATTTTCGTGTTGCACGATCACTTACTTCAGATACTGTTCAAGTACTAAAAATGGAAGCATTAAGTCTTTGAACAAGATCCTGAACGTGGGCTTTCCACGACAGTTTACTATCTATCTGAACGCGTAGAAATTTGAACTGTCAGTTTTACTAATCATATGCCCATTCTGTGAAATTAAAACGTTGGGTTTTGTTGAATTGTGCGTTAGAAACTGTAAAAACTGAGTCTTATTGTCATTTAGCATTAGTTTATTTTCTACAAGCCATAAACTTATGTCATGAACTGCACTATTTGAAACCGAGCCCATGTTGCACACGACATCCTTTAGTGCCAAGCTAGTTTCTTCAGAAAACGCAAATATTTTGAGTTTCTCGTAATACTAGGGGGGATATCATTTATGTAAATAAGAAACAGGAGTGGCCCCAAGACTCATCCCTGGGGCACCCCCCCCCATTTGACTGTACCCTACTCAGACCTCACATCACAGCCATTCTCCACACTGTGAATAATGTCTTTTTGGTGTCTGTTGCTAAACTAAGAAGTGAACCAATACTAAGCTACTCCCTGTATTCCGTAATGGTCCTACTTCTACAGCAATATTTTGTGATCAACAGAATCAAACGTCTTAGTGAAATCAAAAAGTATGCTTGATTTTCGAAATCTTTTCTTTAACCCATCTAGTGCAACGTAATCTTCAGGGTGTGTGTTGGGTTAAGTATCAGTAGAACTCAACCCAGTGGGAGGATTACCGTTACTTAACGAGTCCAGAGCTTATACAAGTTGCCCTCTGTAGCTTTGGCTCAAAATTCGTGTGGTTCACGAAATAATACGCCCGAGACTTAATACTGGGGTGTTAATGCTTCAACAAGCTGGTTTAATTTCCACCAAATTATAAAGGCAACGGAAAACGCATCTATAAAAACCGCTACAGAAAGCACCTAAACAGAGCTTATTAGGGAGCATCTGATCTTTCAATATTTGTTGATTAGATCAAACATGTGACTAGCTAATGGGATTCATTTGTCTCTCACCTCTTAGGGAAGGTTAATTAATTTCTAATTTTTTGTACTGGGGCATTTGAGCCATTTGAAATTTGACTATGGGTTTAAATTATTCATGACAGGTTTGAGGAAAAACTATTGGCAGTTCTATATTGATTGGAATTTAGTGTCTAAATGATACCAAGACAATTGTTAACACATTAGTACTAAGCAAGAAGAAAAGTCATACAACTGCAAGAGCATCAGCCCTATTTACTTTCAAAGAAGGTCTCTCTAACAAAATAAGCCTATCGTTATTACCACGCAATTATGGGAAGGGGGGGATGGAGTGCTGACCCGGCTTCAGTGTAAGTACATATTCAACCATACAGTCATGCCTAGACCCATGCTTTGCTTTGGTATTATTACTAAGTACTGCAACTGAAACGCAGAGCAAGTCCAGCTATCGAGGACCCAAGTATACTGGTCAGTACCAATAAGGTACACGATATGCTAACATGTGTTTCATAAGGATATAGCAAGTTGTCTGCTTATATTTGGTTTGGCAATTCGGATTCATTTATGTGTTAAGACTACACAGATACACTATCCTATTCCAGGACCCAGCATTCCCTATTAAACATAGCATTGACTGTAACCCGTAATTGGAGCAAATTATTTTCAGACACATTTACTGTTGACACATAGATAAAATGGGGCGCACACGCACATTTACTAAGTACCAAGTGGCTGGGAAATGATGCAACTATCAGGGCCATCAAAACTATACATAAAATCGGGGCTCTTTCAAAGAAATAGTACCTTACTATGCATGTTTCAGGGTAAACATAATCATAAAGCAAAAGTAAAGTGGCGGGAAAACTCTTATCTAGTACCACGTGGCGGTAAAGTTACGCGAATGTTAATGATAACAGAATTAACTATAAAAAATCGAAAATCTCTCTAATAAACGGCATCGTTCACTGAAGGTTGCGTGGCAGCCACCATTATTCTAAAGCAAAGTGGTTGGAGGAGCTCAATAACGTTTACCTCGTACCACGTGGCGGGGAGAGTTATGCAAGTCTTAATAGCAGCACAAATTATACCGAAAACCGGAAGTTTGTCTAATAAACTGTACAGCGCACTGAACATTTCGCGGCAAGCTCCACAATTCTAAAGCAAAGTGATTTAAGGAACTCAAGAACATCTACCTATTACCACGTGGTGCCAAAATCACACGAGTATTAATGCCGGCAAAATCGGAGCTCATTACCAGGTAAACAGTACTGTACTCCGCAAGTTACACAGTAAACTTCATTCTTAGCAAGGCAAAATGTTTGAAGAGGAGGACACACGCACATCTACCAACTATCATTGGTCCCAGCTCGCACACGTGGCTAAGGTGGAGTAACTCAAGGCATGGAAAATTTACGAAATCTTGACACACCAGATTAACTCGACCGTTCATTGCAGTCGTGCACTACTGTTTAATTACTCATTTGGGTCTCATATTGATAAATCTGATCTGTTTACTTATAAATGGCCGTTGATCCCGTTTCGCGCCAAAATGAGCCCGCGCACGTTTCCTAACATCAAATTTAATTTTAGGCACGTATTTATAATCACGGAACCAATTTACTAGCGAAACTGTACTAGAGCTAATTGAACATCTAAGCGATAACCGATGTATACTTTAATGCCATGACCGTTACTCCAACTGACCACATGGCGGGAAACTGTGTACACAAAGAAAACATCGAAAAAATCATAAAAATCTCCCAATACTTTACTATACCAAAAGGCATGATATGAAATAACTATCTTCACACTTAGATCCAAAGTACGACCGTGAACTTAGGGCCCATGGTCCATGCTTGTGCAAGGCACAAAACCAAAGTTCTCATCGAAATTTAAAGCAAATAGTGAAAATACATTCCCTCATGGTGGTTTGCCGGTAATGTTACACCTGCTTCCACCATCCTGACCTTAATCAGCAGCAGTTTTCAAACATTCCAATACCTTACATCATACTACCGTAAATTGCAGTACTCCAACTTCTGCGTCTGTACCGCGCCGCTGCCCAGGAAGAAGTCACTTCCTACTGAATTCGCCTAACCTTTCCGCTTACAAACGTGGTGGTGGTGGCGCGCCAACCTGACAGAGCCAATTCGCGCGCCTACGTTTCATCTTTGTCCTGACCTGCAAACTTGGTCTCTCCTAAACTTGTTCACGCTTGGGGGTTGCTACTACCCTACCACAGAACGACCATTCATGCAGTGTTACAATCTCTGCCTAGTGCATAAAGCTTTCTGCTAGTTCACACACTCCCTCATTTATACCGTCCAGGCCGCACAAAGGAAAGGAAAATGGGAAACGTGATACACAACAGAAAAAATTCAGTAAATAACACTGTTTGTCCATTCTCTCCTTTTGGACACCAGCTGAGGTATTACCTGCAAGAGAACAAACTCTTGCTAATAATTTCTGCGTGCTAGAAATTTAATAAAACATTGGAACGGTACAACACGTTCCGTTTCACTAGTGCAGCACAGAGAAAAGAGAATATAGTACTTTCAGTTCTCAACCGACTTCTATAGCTGAACTGTACATTTCATAGTAATGTGTGTGATATAATATGATCAATTACCCGTACATACACAGCCTTTTCAATAGCTTTACCAAACACTGATGACATAGAAATAAGCCTAGAATTGTCTACGTTATCCCTTTATCCCTTTTTATAAAGCTGCTTCACTACTGAGTACTTGAATAGTTCGAGAAACTCACCATTCTTAAAGGAAAAATTACAGATGTGGCTAAATACGGGGCTAACATGTGCAACACGGTACTTTAATGTTCTGCTAGGCACGCCATCATATCCATGAGAGTCCTTAGTCCTCCGTGATTTAATTATTGACTCAATCTTCCTCTCGTCTGTATCACAGAGCAGTATTTCAGACATCAATCTCGGAAAGGCATTTGCCAAGAGAGTTATATGATTCCGTATAGAGATTAAATTTTAATTTAATTCACCAGCAATGCTCAAAAAATACTGTTAAATACTGTACGCGTATCTGATTTCTCAGTTCAAGTGGTTCAAATGGCTCTGAGCACTATGGGACTTAACATCTGTGGCCATCAGTCCCCTAAAACTTAGAACTACTTAAACCTAACTAACCTAAGGACATCACACACATCCACCCCCGACTCAGGATTCGTACCTGCGACCGTAGAGGTCGCGCGGTTCCAGACTGAAGCGCCCAGAACCGCTCGACCACTCCGGCCGGCGATTTATCAGTAACAGAAATATTTTTACTACGAACTGACTTTATATTGTCAGCCTTGTGCTGCTGACCTGAGACTTCCTTCATAACTGACCATAAGGTTTTAATTTAATCCTGTGAATTAGCTGTTCTATTTGCGCATCACATACTCTTTGCCTTCCTAAAAACATTTTAAGCACTTTACAATGCTGTTTGTAATCAGCTACTGTAGCTTGATTGCCGGCCGCTGTGACCGAGAGGTTCTGGGCGCTTCAGTCCGGAACCGCGCTGCTGCTACAGTCGCAGGTTCGAATCCTGCCTCGGGCATGGATGCTTGTGATGTTCTTAGGTTCGTTATGTTTAAGTAGTTCTAAGTCTAGGGGACTGATGAGCTCATATGTTAAGTCCCATAGTGCTTAGAGCCATTTTTGTAGCTTGATTGTGACTACTTCTTACATTTTGATGTGAAAGTACCCCGTTCAGAGCGTTCTAATGGAATACAACTCTCAAAGAGCATGAGAAATGTGTTAAGGAAAGCATTATATTTGTCATTTATGATATAGGCACTATAAACATCCTGCCACTCTTGTTCCTTGATGAAGTTTAAAAAACTCTCTATCGCCGTTGGATTAACTTTCCTACATAGTTTGTAATTATATGTGACACTTGTTTGAGTACAAAAGTCTTTTAGCGTTAAAATTTGTGGTCTAAAAGGCCATTCACTCTTTTACTAACAGAATTCCCATCTAGTAATAAAGAATGAATAAAAATATTGTCTATATGTGCTACTGTTCCCCTGTACTCTAGTTACAAAATACACCCTCTGCATCAGATCATAAAAATTTAGGAGATCTACCAACATCGTTTTTCCTGTACCATCATATACAAAGTTATTAGTCACCACATATAACTAATTTCTGGTACTTCCTATCAAATGAATGAAGAACCTTCTCTAGCTTGACCAGAAATGCTCTGAAGTCAGAGTTAAGGGGACCTATAAACCACAAAATTAGAAATTTAGTTTCAATAAACTCAACTGCCTCTGCACAACTTTCAAATATTTGTTCGTTGCAGTGCCGTGTATGTCTATGTACTCAAATGGAATACTGTTTTTTACGTACATTGCCACTCCCCCACTCCGAAAGGATCTCCTTGAAAAACAGCCGGCAAATCTGTACCCTGGTAAAGGGAGCCTCTGAATGGTCGAATTATTTAAGTGGCGCTCCGCTATACTAATAATTACAGTCAACATTTACAAGCAGTTCACTAACTTTGTCTCTAATACCTCTTATATTTTGATGAAATATGCTAATTCCTTCTCTACTTGGAAGCATGACGTCCTCCGAAGGTGATCCCTTAGTTAGGGGGACTTCCTTTAAGAAGGAATACCTATCAGCTTACTTCAGTCTAAAAAAAAAAAAAGGTGCACCTCTAACATCAACTACTACAGGAATTTTTCCATGAGTGATCCCACCACCAGCCACTACAGCAACTATAAGTAGCCCGCATCTCGTGGTCGTGCGGTAGCGTTCTCGCTTCCCACGCCCGGGTTCCCGGGTTCGATTCCCGGCGGGGTCAGGGATTTTCTCTGCCTCGTGATGGCTGGGTGTTGTGTGCTGTCCTTAGGTTAGTTAGGTTTAAGTAGTTCTAAGTTCTAGGGGACTGATGACCATAGATGTTAAGTCCCATAGTGCTCAGAGCCATTTTTGAACCTATAAGTATTGCCAACCTTCCCTTACCATACACACTGAGGTACAGGCCAGGGCTAGTGAAACCCTCAACTGACACCACGGATGTGTGACCCATGCCCTCTGACATCAGTGCCTTCTCCATCCCCACGTTAACGCGCGTAACAGCCGCATTAAGATGAGGCAGATCATGACGCTGTAATAGTTGCAAGAAATGTGCATTAGTGCTACCAGTTTGAGTAGCTACCTTTACCAGGTCACCACCTACATCATATTCCCCGTAACTATCAAGACTATTCCCTGCTCCATCCACAATCACTACCTGATTCACTTTCGTAAAATTCCTACCTAACTCCCCTATGCTATCAGTCACCTGAACCTACCCTGCACTAGGTTTCACAATGCTGGTGACCTGGTACTCACTCCCCAACACTTCCTGCAACTGCTAGCCCACACCTCTACCATGCGAACTACCTAGCAGGAAAACCTTCTCCTTTCCGTTAGACTTTGAGATTGACCTAGGCCTCTTAACTGCTGAGGACTGCTGCATGATTTCTACACCCACAGCTACAAGAGGCTCCTCTCCACTCAACTCTGACAGTTGGTCAAAACTATTGCATATACGCAAAGTACAACCGTCTGAATACTTCCTCCTCCTGGCTTCCTTCTTGCCAACTGCCAGTTCCCATTCCCCAGCATCCTTAACCCTTCTCAACCTATCTAGTTCCTCTTTTGCGTATTGTAACTGCACCTGAATGGCACAGATCTTACGCGTTTTTAGTACAGATCCTGCATTTCCAGGAGAAGGTCTCGCTAGAATGCCCACTGGCTTCCCCACTGCATCCTCCCCCGCCCCCCCCCCCCCAAATGGAAATACTTTGAACAAATCCCACACCGTAACCCACTACTCACAGACCTACTACAGAGCCTTCACTTCTCATTCATGGTAAAAATTTTACGGTTACTGACAAAAACTAAACGTCTGCGTTACCTCAGTTCTCTTACACCGGCAGAACTGTTTACAAAACTAACAATAGCGATCTGTAAATTCTCTCTCTATAAGGAAGCAACTCCTTTTATTAATACTACTAAACCACCACTTATACCAATACCACCAAAAGTTCACAAAATTATTAACTAAAACCAAAAATTCAAGTGGCCACTCAACGAATTTAAAACAGGGGATGAAAATTTTACTGAAATATTTCGCTAGAAATCCTCTACTATTTTCCTTTGTACCCTAGAACTCTGTTCTCCACGCCACTTTTATTTGTCGTACCCTATATTGTAAAGGGGAATAGTTAGCGTGTTTGTGTGCTACAAGTAAGAAGAATATTTTCGCTTAGAGAATTATGCCTCAATTACTAACAAGAATTTTCAAAACATGTTGCTAAAGATAGGCTAATTTATGGGAGATTTGCTAATATTGTAGCTAGTCTTAATTTAGTTTTCGTTTACTGGGTAGACCTATATGAAGTCTCTTCTCGTCCTTCAACACAAAGCCCATTGAAAGTTTTTGAATCAGAAAACAGAACTAAATACTACAGCCAGACTGACCTGTATAGCTAACAACAAACTCTAAAGAGGAAGTAAAGTTCCATGTGAATGCAAGGAAGCTAACTATCTTGGAGAAGCATCTGAATGACATTAAATTAGAATCACAATAAACTGAACGCTTCGCAATTAAAATTAATCTCTTATAAGAACATAAACTAAAAAAAGAAACTCCTCCTTGAACTTGAATAAGGAGTCAAATTATTCCTGTAAAATCTTGATAAAAATATTCTCCACATTGCTTCATCCTTCAGAAATTTAAGTACAATAATTTTTGGGCCTTCCGTAAGACGGCATAGAGCTACGAAGCGGCTTTTTGACAGTAAAATGAATATCAAAGGGAGATCGAATACACATATATCGTCCAATCTAGAGCACACCAAGCAAAAAACGAAACAAAAAAACTTCATGTTCAATCACACAGTAGTTGTACTCACGAATGAGCTGAAATCGATAAACAGCGTGCGGCGCAAATGTTTCTCTGTTGCCTGTGTACGACCTCATGTTGTGACGTCGTGCACTACATCCACAGACTATCTTTTTTTTAGGAGATACTGTTCGAAGGCATGCGTTAACCCCCAAGCGGTTTTAACAGCCTCAGCTGGCACATGGCATTGCGATCAGTTTCTAGTAGAGCGAGGATTCCAAGGTGGTTGTGTGCTGCTTCAGGGCTGTGGAAGCCCAAGTGGCCTTACTGACACAAGGCTGCCAGGCAATTGGCACGCCTGCCATTCCCACAGACGATCAGACGTACACTGGCAAGCGTGCTCGCACGAACCCGGGAACCATTGTTGACACCAAAGATCGGATGGAGCCACCCTGTAGATGACCGTTCTTGATGGCTCCAACTAGAGCCCCAGAAGCAGCAGTTCTAGCAGTGACCTGTGGAGCAGCAGATGAAGCTACTAGACGTAGATGATGGAGGCTGTCTCACTTGGTACCATCAACTTTCAATAAATATGTCTCGATAATCGGCAGCACTGGAAAAGACTACACTACTAGGCCCGAGCAACGAATACTTGTAGTTTCTCTGCCCAGTTTCACTTCAGGTCCCGTAGAGGACCAAAGTGGCGAAGTACTGGGTCGTGAGATAATTCACGTCACAACAGCAGTGGACTGTGCCCTTGCGCCGTGCTGCATTAACACCAATATTCGAACCCAGACAGCAGGATTCCATAGATTTTTAGCTTGCCTAGCTTACCGTAGAATGTGAAGTTGATATGGAGGAAAGTTGGCACAACCGAGTCTTTGCACTGAGGACCACAACAACAACAGCGACAGCTCTACTGGGAAAGACGTAATTCATTTATAAACTGTCCCTGATGTAGGGAAGGTGACTGCTTCGTGGGCATTCTGTACTTTCACAGCCCTATAACCCTTTGCCATTCGTTAAGTGTTCAGTTTCGAAGATCTTACATTGTTAATTCGCAATCTCAAACGCGAAACCTTTGAGCCGACTATCCAGACACGCCTCCCGGAAGACGTCAAACTTCCCGTACTTAATTACACATTCAGAAATCCGAGCCAACAAAAACGGCCGGTACGGGCGAGACGAGTGGGAGAGAGACTCGACAGATTAGGCGGCCCAAGTTTCGCGCGTGTCTGGCGGGTGGCGCTGCGCGCACTTGGCGTGACAGATTCCGGGGAACCCCCGCCCCACTCACGGCGGAAACTCACGTCCAAGTTGCGTCCGTAAGAGGGCGCCCAGCTGCGCACGCTACGCCACGCCACACGGGCGAGCGCGTCGCAAGACGGCTGCTAATAGTAACGCGCCAAGTCCGCCGCCGTGGTTCAGCGTGTTTATTATTAAAGTTTCACCCCTCGGCGAATTTCATTAAAACTGGCAGGGGGTGGGTCCTCCTCCGACCCCTCTCCCTTGATGGAAGCAGCTTAATGCATTATAAAATTACTTCTCTCGCCTTTCGCGACACTGTGAGTAGCGAAGCCTCACTAATTCGAAGGCTCCCTTCTTAATGCTCCATCAAATTTCGTTGTAGTAATTTCAGATATTCCAATTATGTTCGCAGTGACTGGCAGCCCTGTAAAGTGTACGTCACGTCCCTAACGCTTTGTCATCATATTTACGTTTTCCAGACTTTGGCGTAAATAGGCACTGAAGTGCACAATGAACGGCCTCTAGATAATTAACGATATTCGCAGGGAAGTAACGAATCACTGAGTGTGCTTTACAGTTTATCGCTCCCCTCGCTAGTGAATATAGCAGTTTCGTTCCTCATAATGGGTCTCTCTAGCCTACTACAAGAATACAACTCAAATTAAATAATAGTCTCTAAATTTAGCCCATCAAATACACATAAAATACGTCGCAGGTTCACTTACGTTAACTAGTAAGCGACATAGTCCCAAAAATTAATACAAGCAGAGAGTAGATTAAACTCAGAATAACTAGTGAAAAGTAGAATGCGGATTGCAGACCCACCATTGTCATTGTTTACGTACAACAGGTTAGTTCGACTAATACTTAAATGTGGAATGCCGGCTTGGATAATATCATCCAGCTAAACTAAGAAGGATGTTACAAACAGCTGGAGACCTACCATACGGCTTTCCTACAGAGTCGTCAGACGAAACTCTCCAGATGATACCTGATAAACTCGAAGAGCAATGAGTTACACTTGGGCTCAACTACTTAAAATACTTGAATCTACGAAATCTCTCCCGCATTCCTACCTTAAGACCTTCAATTGCTTACACCTGAAATACAAGTATGCACATCACGTCATTGTCGAATCAGCTTCAGACATGTTCCACCTGTCAATTTTAAACAATGAAGAACGAAACGACATACTTCATAGATGAACTACACGAAATATAATATCGGATAATCTAGCATAGAAGGGAAGAAATGACATCATTACATCAGCTAGTATAAGAAAGTTGTGATTCCACGAGAAAGTAAGTTATCAATGTATCTGATACGTTACACAGAGCAACAGGACACAAAAAACTTAGACACAAGCAATCCCAGTTGAGTTCTTCCCTTCAGGAAGGTGTTTTTCGTCTGCCATAACGCTAATTCCGAAATTAAGTAACAAGTACAATAACATCTTTCTGTCATACGCCAACGGCCCTGCCGCAGAGGTAACACTGGTTCCCGTCAGATCACCGAAGCGCTTTCCGGCTGGCCTAGCACTTGGATGGGTGACCCTCCGGTCTGCCGAGCGCTGTTGGCAAGCGGAGTCCACTCAGCCCTCGTGAGGCAAACTGAGGGGCTACTTCATCGAAAAGTAGCGGCTCCGGTCTCGTAAACTGAGATACGGCCGGTAGAGCGGTGTGCTGTCCACATGTCCCTCGATATCCGCACCCAGTGAACTGATGATGACACGGCGGCCGGTCGGTACCGTTGGGCCTTCCAAGGCCTGTTCGGACGGAGAGGAGAGTTTCTCTCACTCAACCAGCATTACGAGGGCGTGCTGAAAAGTAAAACGTCCGAATTTTTGTTATGCGAAAACTCTTACAGCTTTTTACACAAAACAAATGTCATTGGCATTCTACATCTTTATTCTCCATGTCTATTCCGCTAGAGAGTACCGAACTGTAGCGTGTATGGTGGCGGTACGTAACGTAACTATGATGGTGCGTGAGAAACAGCGTGCTCTAATCGAGTTTCGAATTCACAGAGTTTACCCACACGTAGAACACCCTGTCCTTCGACATGGCAAAGCCAGCTCACTCACAAGCGGTGCGACATCTGGAACAGTCGGACGTCTTGGGTTCACTGTCACCGATCATCCTCCATACAGTCTCGACTTGGCCCCAACCAGGTTTCATCTGCTTCAGAAACTTACAGAACACCTTCAGTACTTCAGTTTCAAGCAGTGGTACAAGCAGAGGTGAGTTAGTGGCTCCGTCAACTAAGTTGAACAGTCTACAGTGACGGTATCAACAAATTGCTCCCTCTTTAGGAGAAATGTGTTCGTCGCCAGGGTGACTACGTTGTGAAATAAATATGTACACATCAAGAATAAAGATGCAGTATGTTAATAATGTTTGTTTTATTTAAAAACGTCATGAGATTTCACATAAAATATTCGGAGACATTAGTCTAATCTATAGTTGCTGCGGTCTTCATCACGAAGACTAGTTTGATGTAACCCCTACGCTACTCCATTCTGTGCAAACCTCTTCATCGTCTGCAGTCCCTCGTCTCAGTGTCTTCTATTCTCGTCTTTCGGAATTACTTACAGTCTGCGTTTCACTCCTGTCCAGTTTAGATTCCAAACAAGTACATTCTGGAAAGAATTCCTAACACCTAATGTTATGATAAATGTTAACAAATTCATCTCCTGCTGTAGCCATTCTGCATTTCATATCCGTTCTACTTCGGCCGCCATTGGTTATTTTGTTGTCCAAATAGCAAATCTCATGTGCTACTTTTAGCGTCGAATTCCCTTAACTAGTTCCTTCAGCATCATCTGGTTTAATTCTATTTACGTACCATCACCCTCGTTTTACGTTTGTTGATGTTCATCTTGTCACCCGTGCGGTTGTAGGCGCTGCAGTCTGGAGCCGAGCGACCGCTGCGGTCGGAAGTTCGAATCCTGCCTCGGGCATGGATGTGTGTGATGTCATTAGGTTAGTTAGGTTTAATTAGTTCTAAGTTCTAGGCGACTGATGACCACAGAAGCTAAGTTGCATAGTGCTTAGAGCCATCTGAACCGATTTTCAAGACAGTATCTGTTCAGTTGCTCTTCTGAGTCCTTGGTTCTCTCGCACAGAAATGCAAAGACATAGGCAAACCTCGAAGTTTAATTTCTTCTCATGAACTTTAATTCCATTTCTAAATGTCTGCTTAGCTTCCTTTACTACTTGCTCAATGCACAGACTGAATTACATCGGGGACGGGTTACAACTCTATCTGATCTCCGCCTTCCCCAGTGCATTCCTGTCATGACATTCCACTGTATATTAATAGTCTGGTTTCTTTACAAATTGTAAATGACCTTCCGCTCCTGTGTTTTATCCCCGTTATCTTCAGAAATTCAAAGAGTGTACGCAAGGCAACATCAGCGAAAAGTTGCTCTAAGTCTACAAATGCGATAAGTGCAATTTTCAGTTTCTTTAATCTATCTTTTGAAACAAGTGGTAAGGTAGGTATTATCTCACATGTTCCTACAAATTTACGCAAATCTAAACGAACTTCGGGGAGGTCAGCTTCTAGCTTTTTTTCTATTCTTGTATAAACTATTCCTGTGACTGATACTAAACTAAATTCCGCCCGAACAGGCCATGGAAGCTCAACGGTACCGCCCGGCCGCAGTGTCGTCCTCAGCTCACAGGCGGCACTGGATGCGGATATGGAGTGGCATGTGCTCAGCACACCGCACTCCGGGCCGTATGTCAGTTTACGAGACCGGAGCCGCTACTTCTCAATCAAGTAGCTGGTCAGTGTCCCGCACAAGGGCTGAGTGCACCCCGCTTGCCAATAGCGCTCGACAAACTGGATGGTCATCCATCCAAGTACTAGCCAAGCCGGACAGCGCTTAACTTCGGTGATCTGACGGGAACCGGTGTTACAACTGCGGTA
Organism: Schistocerca serialis cubense; assembly: GCF_023864345.2. Taxonomy (NCBI): domain Eukaryota; kingdom Metazoa; phylum Arthropoda; class Insecta; order Orthoptera; family Acrididae; genus Schistocerca; species Schistocerca serialis. The sequence goes on from NC_064642.1 coordinate 590,783,294, forward strand.
AGGCCGTTTTCCATCACTCTACTGACTGGTTTGATGCGGCCCGCCACGAATTCCTTTCCAGTGCTAACCTCTTCATCTCAGAGTAGCACTTGCAACCTACGTCCTCAATTATTTGCTTGACGTATTCCAATATCTGTCTTGCTCTACAGTTTTTGCCCTCTACAGCTCCCTCTAGTACCGTGGAAGTCATTCCCCCATGTCTTAGCTGATGTCCTATCATCCTGTCCCTTCTCCTTATCAGTGTTTTCCACATATTCATTTCCTCTCCGATTCTGCGTAGAACCTCCTCATTCAACATTCGTCTATAGCACCACGTCTCAAATGCTTCGATTCTCGTCTGTTCTGGTTTTCCCACAGTCCATGTTTCACTACCATACAATGCTGTACTCCAGACGTACATCCTCAGAAATTTCTTTCTCAAATTAAGGCCGGTATTTGATATTAGTAGACTTCTCTTGGCCACAAATGCCTTTGTTGCCATAGCGAGTCTGCTTTTGATGTCCTCCTTGCTCCGTCCGTCATTGGTTATTTTACTGCCTAGGTAGCAGAATTCCTTAACTTCATTGACTTCGTGACCATCAATCCTGATGTTAAGTTTCTCGCTGTTCTCATCTCTACTACTTCTCATTACCTTCGTCTTTCTCCGATTTACTCTCAAACCATACTGTGTACTCATTAGACTGTTCATTCCGTTCAGCAGATCATTTAATTCTTCTTCACTTTCACTCAGGATAGCAATGTCATCAGCGAATCCTATCATTGATATCCTTTCACCTTGTATTTTAATTCTACTCCTGAAGCTTTCTTTTATTTCCATCATTGCTTCCTCGATGTACATATTGAAGAGTAGGGGCGAAAGGCTACAGCCTTGTCTTACACCCTTCTTAATACGAGCACTTCGTTCCTGATAGTCCACTCTTATTATTCCCTCTTGGTTGTTGTACATATTGCGTATGACCCGTCTCTCCCTATAGCTTACCCCTACTTTTTTCAGAATCTCGAACAGCTTGCACCATTTTATATTGTCGAACGCTTTTTCCAGGTCGATAAATCCTGTGAAAGTGTCTTGATTTTTCTTTAGCCTTGCTTCCATTACTAGCCGTAACGTCAGAATTGCCTCTCTCGTCCCTCTACTTTTCCTAAAGCCAAACTGATCGTCACCTAGCGCATTCTCAATTTTCTTTTCCATTCTTCTGTATATTATTCTTGTAAGCAGCTTCGATGCATGAGCTGTTAAGCTGATTGTGCGATAATTCTCGCATTTGTCAGCTCTTGCCGTCTTCGGAATTGTGTGGATGACGCTTTTCCGAAAGTCAGTTGGTATGTCGCCAGACTCATATATTTTACACACCTACGTGAATAGTAGTTTTGTTGCCACTTCCCCCAATGATTTTAGAAATTCTAATGGAATATTATCTATCCCTTCTGCCTTATTTCACCGTAAGTCCTCCAAAGCTCTTTTAAATTCCGATTCTAATACTGGATCCCCTATCTCTTCTAAATCGACTCCTGTTTCTTCTTCTATCACATCAGACAAATCTTCACCCTCATAGAGGCTTTCAATGTATTCTTTCCACCTATCTGCTCTCTCCTCTGCATTTAACAGCGAATTCCCGTTGCACTCTTAATGTTCCCACCGTTGCTTTTAATGTCACAAAAGGTTGTTTTGACTTTCCTGTACGCTGAGTCTGTTCCTTCCGACTATCATATCTTTTTCGTTGTCTTCACATTTTTCCTGCAGCCATTTCGTCTTAGCTTCCCTGCACTTCCTATTTATTTCATTCCTGAGCGACTTGTATTTCTGTATCCCTGATTTTCCCGGAACGAGTTTGTACTTCCTTCTTTCATCAATCAACTGAAGTATTTCTTCTGTTACTCATGGTTTCTTCGCAGATACCTTCTTTGTACCTATGTTTTCCTTCCCAACTACTGTGATGGCCTTTTTTAGAGATGTCGATTCCTCTTCAACTGAACTGCCTACTGCGCTATTCCTTATTGCTGTATCTATAGCGTTAGAGAACTTCAAACGTATCTCGTCATTCCTTAGTACTTCCGTATCCCACTTCTTTGCGTATTGATTCTTCCTGACTAATGTCTTGAACTTCAGCCTACTCTTCATCACTACTAAATTGTGATCTGAGTCTATATCTGCTCCTGGGTACGCCTTACAATCCAGTATCTGATTTCGGAATTTCTGTCTGACCATGATGTAATCTAATTGAAATCTTCCCGTACCTCCCGGCCTTTTCCAAGTATACCTCCTCCTCTTGTGATTCTTGAACAGGGTATTCGCTATTACTAGCTGAAACTTGTTACAAAACTCAATTAGTCTTTCTCCTCTTTCATTCCTTGTCCCAAGCCCATATTCTCCTGTAACCTTTTATTCTACTCCTTCCCCTACAACTGCATTCCAGTCGCCCATGACTATTAGATTTTCGTCCTCCTTTACATACTGCATTACCCTTTCAATATCCTCATACACTTTCTCTGTCTGTTCATCTTCAGCTTGCGACGTCGGCATGTATACCTGAACTATCGTTGTCGGTGTTGGTCTGCTGTCGATTCTGATTAGAACAACCCGGTCACTGAACTGTTCCCAGTAACACACCCTCTGCCCTACCTTCCTATTCATAACGAATCCTGCACCTGTTATACCATTTTCTGCTGCTGTTGATATTACCCGATACTCATCTGACCAGAAATCCTTGTCTTCCTTCCACTTCACTTCACTGACCCCTACTATATCTAGATTGAGCCTTTGCATTTCCATTTTCATATTTTCTAGTTTCCCTACCACGTTCAAGCTTCTGACATTCCACGCCCCGACTCGTAGAACGTTATCCTTTCGTTGATTATTCAATCTTTTTCTCATGGTAAACTCCCCCTTGGCAGTCCCCTCCCGGAGATCCGAATGGGGGACTATTCCGGAATCTTTTGCCAATGGAAAGATCATCATGACACTTCTTCAATTACAGGCCACATGTCCTGTGGATACACGTTACGTGTCTTTAATGCAGTGGTTTCCATTGCCTTCTGCATCCTCATGTCGTTGATCATTGCTGATTCTTCCGCCTTTAGGGGCAATTTCCCACCCCTAGGACAAGAGAATGCCCTGGACCTCTATCCGATCCTCCGCCCTCTTTGACAAGGCCGTTGACAGAATGAGGTTGACTTCTTATGCCGGAAGTCTTCGGCCGCCAATGCTGATTATTTATCAAAATTTAGGCAGTGGCGGCGATCGAACCCGGGACCGAAGACGTTTTGATTAAGAATCAAAGACGCCTATAGTCCCACTGCTACTAACTGGTTCGCAGCAGTTCGTGTTGACACTTCTGGGCTCGCAAGGCCTCTTGTCTATGGAGTTGCGTCTGTACGAGCTGGCACTGCTGCCCTTGGAATACGACGATGCCATCGGTCGTATTTACTACGTGGATATCCAGAACCTGATCTATGGATGTGAGAATGTCCACGTGACCACTGATACTATCATCGCTGCTGAATTGACTCAGCACGTCCAACTTGTGTGTCAATTCATCGAAAGGACCATCCGGCTACTCAGAAGGCCAAAGTATATCTCCTTTCAGACTAACTAGTTGGCTGTAGGAAAACAAGTGCGTCCCATTGTTATGGTTGCCGGCTTGCTTCTCACATTTCCACCAAACTGAGCCTTTTGGATGTCAGCTAAAGGGTAGATGCAGATGGCACTCTGTTAGCTATGCTACTACGGTGTCTGTTATCTTACGACATTGAAACCACTATCAGTTCATTAGCTACCCACCAGGTGGCATACGCCGTAATAGGATCAATATCGACCTTCTCTTTCCTGGTGCACTATTTTTTTCCGGCGATATATATAGAACCTAATGTTGCAACAATGTACAAAATCGTTTTCAGCCCGATAGCTAACATTTTCATTGATAACACAGCGCCTGCTTAAAAACGTTGTTCATCCACAGATATGTGAAATGCAGACACGATATTCTTAGGACAAGGAACTGAAGAAGATATCAATGATAAATTATGTAGGGAGTTCAGTTCGCATCAGGAGAACAATAAATTCAGAGAAGAATATGAGCATAGAGAACAACAGAGTTCCTTGATCTGATGGCTAACATTGTGCAGTTGTAGATTTCCCGTATATGTCAGCTACAGATTCAAACAAAATTGCTACTTGCAACTAAAATTAACTTAAAGAGGTCTTCCTAGAGTTGACCTAACAAAAAATATATTCTCTTAATTCAAAAATTATTGAAAAGTACGAAATAGTCCTCACTGGCAATCTCTAACAGAAAATATATGGCATTTTCTTACAATTCAATCTAAACATAACTTTTTGTGCATAAACTGTCAGTCTGTATACGTATTGAGCCAAATAACACAAACTAAGGTAATTTGGAGTGCAACAACGACAAACATATGTCAGAGTGGCAGGATATCTGTAGTGTGATTTAACGAACACCGTGAACAGTTTCGTATTCAACAACCATCAACCATGTAAATCAGCAGTAGCTGCACATTCGCTTCAAACAGGACACAGTTTTAATACAATAATATTAGAAAAGAGGTAATATGCATATAAATCTACATACGTACTCCACAAGCCTCCATAGAGTGGGTGACGGAGGGTTCGCTGTACCACTACTAGTCATTTCTACTCCCAAACGAAGCGAGGGAGAAATGACATCTTGTCGTATAAGTCTCCACACAAGCTGTGATTTCTCTTATCTTACCTTTGGAGTCCTTAATCAACATATACGTCGGCGACAGCAGAATTGTTCTGCAGTTAGCTTCAAATGCCAGTTCGCTAGTAGTGTTCCTTGAAAACAATGTCACCTCTCTAGGGATTCTCATTTGGGTGCCCGAAACAAAATACCATAATCCCTGCATGTTGTTTAAACCTACCGGTAACAAATATAACATCCCGCATTTGAACTGCGTCGATCTCTAATCCGAGCTGATGCAGATGTCGAACGCTCGGGCAGTGGGCAAGAATGGATTGCAATAGTGTACTAAAATTCTTCCAGTACAGCAAGCCGACCATACACCTTCCCTACTACAATCCTTAAATGCTCGTTCCATTCCATATCGCTTTTCAAAGTTACGTCTGGGTTTTTAGTTGAACTGTCTCTGTCATTCAGAACTACGAGGTATGTCCATAAAGTAAGTTCCAATTGGTTATATAAAACAAACGTGTACAGATACAGAAAAAATATTTATTATACAAAAATCTAAAACTGTTAAACTACTTTTCTCCATAGCTTCCAAAATTTTGTAGGCACTTGCCATAGTGTAGCACAAGATTTTGAATGCCTTCTTCATAGAACGTTGCCGCCTGTGTCTTGAACCATGTGGCAACATGTTGTTTCAGCTCGTCATCATCGGTGAAGTGTTGACCACCAAGGGCAGATTTTAGGTGTAAGAAGAGATGAAAGTCGCCAGGAGCGAGATCCGGGATGTACGGAGGGTGGTTAAACGCGTCCCAGTGAAATTCCCGTAAGAGTTGTTTGGTCACATTCGCCGTGTGGGGTCTGGCATTATCGTGGAAAAAGAACAATACCTTTTGACAGTTATCCTCAGCGCTTGTTCTGTATTGCGCGGCGCAATTTCTTAACGGTCTCTCAGTAACTATGTGCATTGATTGTTTGGCCTCGTGGTAAGAAATCAATTACAAAAATTCCTTTTCTGTCCCAAAAAACGTTGCACATAACTTTTCGAGGTGTCCAGATTTGCTTAGGGTTAACCTTCGTTAGGGACGAAGTGTGCCTCCATTCCATTGATTGCCGTTTTGTTTAAGGGGTCGTACAATACCCAAGTTTCATGCCCCGTGACTATCCGAGAAAGAAAAACCATCGCCCTCTTCATTGTAGAGTGTCAAAAACTTAAGTGCACTGCCAATCCGTTGTTTTTTGTGTTGGTCAGTAAGAATTTTGGGTACCCAACGTGAGCAAAGTTTTCGAAATTTCCGTTTCTCAATAACAATTTCATGAATTAGTGATCGTGAGATTTGTGGAACTTCCATAGCAAGGGCACTAAGTGTAAACTTACGGTTGTGCTTAATCTTCTCTTCAATTGTGTGAGCCATTTCATCAGTAACCACAGACGGGCGTCCACTTCGTTCTTCATCGTGCACTTGATCACGTCCTTCATTGAACAGTCTGACCCATCTTCTAACCATAGAATAACTCACAGCATTTTGTCGGTAAACGTCGTAGATCTGCCGATGAACTTCCTTTGGTTTGACTTTCTTTGCATTTAGAAAACGAATCACAAATCTGATTTCACACGCGGCGGCATTTTCAATTACGGTTGACATTATAAAGAAGCACTACAAAGCACACTTCGGCAGCAGCGATCTGAAAATGGCGTACACATATTCTCCTTGAGTTAGAGTAACTGCCGCGCATGCTCGGAACTGCGATCGTAGCGCTGCCGCGGATGTAAATAGAAACGGAACTTACTTTGAGGACGCCCTCGTATACTCCTGCTGTGCCCAAACATTAAGCCTTTGTTTTTCGTTCTTATCTGCATCAAATTACATTGTTCTACATTCTACATCATCTCACCAACTACAAATTGTGTCCAAATCATCTTGCATCCTACCACAGTCATTCAACGACAACACATTCCTACACACCACAGTATCGTCTGCACACAGCCGCAGACTGTTGCTCACTCCATCCGCCAGATCGTTTATCTATATAGAAGATAAGTGAAGTCATATAACATTTCCTTGAGCTCTCCTGATGATACCCTTGTGTCTGATGGACATCTGCCGTCCAGGCCAACATACTGAGTTCTGTTAATTAAGAAGTCTTCAAACCACTCACACATCTGGGAACCCACTCTGTATGATTGCACCTTTGTTAACAGTGGGCAGTGTGGCACCGTGTCAAGTGTCTTACGGAAATCGGGGAATATGGAGTCCGCTTCTTGCTCTCTATCCATAGTTCGTAGGATATCATGTGACAAAAGAACAGGCTGAGTTTCGCACGAGCAATGCTTTCTAAAACAGTGGTGTTTCATGGACAGAATCTTTGCCTTCTCAAGCAAATTTGTTATGCTCGAACTCAGAATGCCTTCAAGAATTCGGCAGCAAACGGATGTTAAGGATATTGGTCGGAAATTTTGCGGGTCCGTTCTTTTACCCTTTTTATATACAGCAGGCACTTTCACTTTTTTGTAGTTGCTTGAGTCTTTGTACTGGTCGAGAGAATGGCGATAAATGCAAGCTTAGTAAGGCGTCAGTGTCGTACTCTTTTTGAAACCGACATGAGATACCATCCAGTCTGCCGATTTATTTGTTTTCAACTCTTTCGGTTGTCTCTCTACGACAGGGATGCCTCTTACTACGTCCTCCATATGAGTTTCTGTTCCATGGTCAGACGACGGTATTTTTGTACGATTCTCCTGCGCGAAAGATTTCTTAAACGCGTAATTTATGACCTCAGCCTTTCTTTTCCTATCTTCTACTGTCACACCAGACGTGTCAATGAGTGACTTAATGGATGCCTTAGATCCGCTTAGCTATTTTACGTAGGACCAAAATTTTCTCGAGTTCTTGGTAAGAACTTTTGCTAAGATATGACGGCAGTAGTTGCTGTATGTATTGAGCATCTCTCGTTTTACGGACGTACGAATCTCTACTGACTGTAGCCAGTCATTATTTTCTCGTTATGTTTTGAACTTAGAGCATAACAGCCTTTGTTTCCTCAGCTGTTTCCGAATTTCGTTGTTAAAAGACGGTGAACTTTTTCTGGCCTTAATCCACTTACTCGGCACCATTGGGTGTCATACTTTTAATTCAGTGACGTATTTTGAGCTTCAGGAATGACGTTTATATCCAGTTTTACATAAAGATGCTCACAGCACCAATATCCTATTCATTCGACGCAGATTTCTTCTTTGGGACAGGCGTGACAATGCTTAGTTTAACAAAACGGCAAAAAGACAATTGAACGTTGCATCCTTTGGTAAGTTTGATCGGGACGGTTAAAATAATCACTTTCGCCCATGGTTAGGCAATAATATAGTTTTACGTAGGAATCTGTAGATATTATAACGTTTCTTGCCGCGTTTTACTGTTTATATGTCAAGGCTAATCTGAGGATAAGTACATGATTTGTTACCTCTATGAGTGGCATGTCACGTGGCCTTAGATACGTAGTGCTAAGCGTAAAGTGCAGGTGGGTTAGATAGTTTACAATAATTTTCGATCCACCTTGGTAAAAATCAGTAATATTTATCAGGGAAGAAGTACAGGGTGGTGACGCCCATATACGTTACTGTTATTTACATTACAGACATGGCAACAGACAGAAAGACTTTTCTAACACGTTGATAATAGCGCAATATTGTTGTACAATTCCCACTAGATATCTATATAACGGGTCGCTGAATCGAAAGAAGGCCCTTTGAGTATTTCATTTTCGAACATATACACAGCGACTCTGTGTCCGCTCGGACGTACCGAGGAGCGCCATCCCGTGGTTTACGTCCCGAGATGTGGAGGACTTTGTGCGGTTGGCTGTGCTGCGAAGGGGACGTATGACAGTTTCATTGCAGCCTAGCCGCCCGAGATAAGCCCGCAGGAATAAAGCCCTCGCAGGCTGGCTTAATGTTTTGTGGACCCTAAAGTGCGCGGCCGTTACAATGAGGTAGCTACAGTGCGGGACGTATCAGGCGCTGCCAGTTTACGACGCACAGTAAAGCGACATCCGGTCGAAGCAGGCGTACGAGCGAAAGGACCGCAGAAAAACGCCACAAGATACCCCGCAGAAAGAGGTGCTCTGAGAGACGCGACGACATTGAACCCGTCGCTCAGCGGCGATCTCCGTGCTTGAACCAAACAATTCATTTATTTCGCTAAGTGTATTTCAATCACTACTAGTATATGTTTGGTAACAAACGTAATTCATTACACAGTGAAATTATACAGTATACTAGAAAAGGTTATACGTGGTATGGTTTATCAAAATTGGAATTTTAAGTCCTCCAATTATGGCAAAAATTAAGCCTACTGTTTCCAGTCGCCCCGATGAGCGCAAAGAGCATCGAAAGAAGTTCCGTTACTTTGGCCTGTAACGAAGAAACTACTCGTGGAAAACTCTGCTGTAATGTTTATTTATGTATTGACAACCAGTTACGAATAAACGACAATTTTCAAGTCATGTGTACATTTACGACAGGTTAAAGTAAGGTTCCTTGGCGTCAAGTACATAGGTAATATTAGTTGCGGAATCCTCACTTATACATATGGCAAAAGACTTCTGCGATCTTCTGCTAATTATTAAGCGTCCAGATTGATAATTCATTACCGTTCCACATACAGTCTCATAGAAGTATCCTCTTAATTTTTGTGTCCATACTGTCGGTCCATTGCCACGTTCTGCATACTGTCTCATCAATGTTGTCAGTTCGTCACTAAGAGCCCACATTGACATTCCGCTCCCCTGTTGAGAGTATTGTCTGGTCAAAGTCTTCCGTTAGTGACTAAGAACCCGAATTGACAGTCCGTTGCCCGGTTCCACATACTGTCCGGTCAAAGTCTTCTGTTAGTTCCTAAGGACCCAAATTCACAGTTCATACTTGGACATGTCCGCCCCCGGTAGCTGAATTTGGAAGGCTGGAACTGACAAAAATAACAAGGCAGTGAAGGATTTTGCGAAGTCGCTGTTCGGGACTGCTCTTATGTCCAGGTAATTTACCCTGGAAGGAATGCACATCAAGGATTTACTGAATGATTAATGTGGGTCTGGGAAATGATGATGAGGAATCTCAGGCTGCAGAAGAAGAAAATGTGCATGCTGAACTACCACCGGTTGAAGGTGATAGTGAAGGTGCTAAGTGTGTACTACTCCTAAAGACTGAATATGGTTCCTCATTCTTTAAATGCTGTAATTTATGACTGCGATTATCTGTTGCCTTATTTATGTCATTTCATTGTAGCCATTTTTGTTACTTTTTTTGTGGAGTAAAAAAAAGGGGAAAAAAGTGATCAGCGTGAGAGAATGTCAACCCTTTAGGCCCAGGTTCGATTCCCGGCTGGGTCGGAGATTTTATCCGCTCAGGGACTGGGTGTTGTGTTGTCTTAATCATCATTATTTTATCCCCATCGACCCGCAAGTCTCCGAAGTGACGTCAAATCGAAAGACTTGCAACCGGCGAACGGTCTACCCAACGGGAGGCCCTAGTCACACGACGTCTCTATGCTTGGACATACAGTTTCGCTAGTCATTAAGTGCCGAAACTGACAGTCTATTGCCCTGCTCTGAATACTGTTACGTCAAAGTTTTCTGTTAGTCACTAACTGTCCACATTAACAGTAGTTTGCCCTGTTCTACATTTTGTCTCATCAAAGTTTCCTCTTCATCACTAAGTGCCTAAACCGACACTCTGGTATCTCATCAGAGTTTTCTGTTAGTCGCTAAGTGTCAGATTTGATAGTCGACTGCACTGCTGCATATATCGTCTGCTCAAAGATCATGTCGATAAATAAATATGAATTAGAGGAACTTTTGGAGTTTTCGTGATGAACTTAATTAAGTTTGGTGTTGTAACAGCAACAAGTAGCTCTAATACTGTGAACTTCTGTGGTAGATAAATTTTAATGAGTTTCCAACGTCTCTTTGTAAAGAAACTTAATGGCATTATTGCAATAACTGTTAGCAGACGAAGCAAGCAATACCAGTAATTTCATGTGGACAAGCTGTCGGGCTAAAATGTGTCAGAAGGTTATTTTCTGAAAGTAGGTAGTAATATTTGAAATACGAAATATTACAAAATATTCTAAAAACGATCTTTCGGCACATTAAAAAGCCATGTCTCCGCAATATCCTTTCTTTCAGGAGTGCTAGTTCTGCAAGGTTCGCGGGAGAGCTTCTGTAAAGTTCGGAAGGTAGGAGACGAGGTACTGGCAGAAGTAAAGCTGTGAGGACGGGACGTGAGTCATGCTTGGGTAGCTTAGTTGGTAGAGCACTTGCTCGCGAAAGGCAAAGGTCCCGAGTTCGAGTCTCGGTCCGTCACACAGTTTTAATCTGCCAGGAAGTTTCACATTAAAAAGTACTTATATCTTTACAATCTGTTGAATACAACGTCATGGTAAATAAGTCTTTACTGTCATAACAGTATTTGACTGGGAAACTAGTGCCTAATGTAGAGAGATGTACTGATGTTGTGATTGAATGATTTTGATCTACTATCGTATGGGCAACTGTAAAGTCGACGCTGAATAAGTTTATGTGCGGCTGATCCCGGCGGAGGTTCGAGTCCTCCCTCGGGCATGGGTGTGTGTGTTTGTCCTTAGGATACTTTAGGTTAAGTAGTGTGTAAGCTTAGGGGCTGAAGACCTTAGAAGCTAAGTCCCATAAGATTTCACACACATTGTAACATCTCCCCGGCTGTGGCTAAGTCATGTCTCCGCAATATCCTTTCTTCCAGGAGTGCTAGTTCTGCAAGGTTCGCAGGAGAGTTTCTGTGAAGTTCGGAAGGGAGGAGATGAGGTTCTGGGAGAAGTGAAGCTGTGAGGACGGGGCGTGAGTCGTGCTTGAGTAGCTCAGATGGTTGCCGGCACTGTAGCTCAGCGTGTTCGGTCAGAGGGTTAGCTACTCTCTGTAATATAAAAAACTGAGTGAACGAATCAAGGAACAAACTAAAAAGAAAAAAGAAAAAAAAAAGATGGTAGAGAGCTTTCCCGCGAAAGGCAAAGATCCCGAGTTCGAGTCTCGGTCCGGCACACACTTTTAATCAGCCAGGAAGTTTCAAGTGTAAACAACATTTAGTGTATGAACGTGAGTTTTGTCCTACGTGTACGGTATAATGCGACTAAAGTGAAAAGCAACAACGGTTCTGCGGATGACGATAAGGAAAACTGGGCATTGTAAATGTACTCATATAGTTAGAATTATTACATACTCTTTATTTTATGTCTTTCAGTAAGTGAATGCCAATTAAATGGTTTCTTGTTTGTGTTATGGTTCTCTGTAACGTGACAATTATTGTTTTGAAATATTTCGTACATATTAGTTTGTCATCAGTGTACATCATCTGCTGCTACTCTGATTACTGAGCATGCATGGAGTGTGAGCAGCGAACGATAACAGCAGATCAAATTACTTTCGCTTTTTGGGGCCAACTGAAGCGTTCTGCAGCTGGCGTCAGGCCTGCCTCCTGAAGTTATGACGTTGTCGTATGTTATTACATCATATATGATCGGCATTTTTACGTGCTGGCCTGTAATAGGAGGGCGTCTTGCAGTAGGAGCTGTATTAGGTTGCACTCTCTTGCGGTACAACTCGATATCCCAAAAGTTGTTGGCTCTGTTTTGATTTCTAAATTGTGTTCACAGATTGTGTAGCTGAACTTGTGATTAACACTTGTGAAGTATAGCAGCCCCACATCGAATGAGAAAATGTCCGACATTAAGTGTACCGTATAGTTTCTGCGAAGTATAATGTATTATATCGACATTGTTAAATGTCAAATGTGATTGAACTATGACAATGAAGTTAGTTACAGATGATCCTAAGCTTACTTTAGAATTAGCTTTGCTGTGGAGAATTTTGTTTTCCGTGGTATTTATCAATAATGGATTTCTTAATTTATATTTTAGATACTAGTGTTATGTTGAAGAAACGATATCAAATTTTATGGGATTTTTAGGAGTTCTGTTGAATGCGAGGTTCACTTTTTTAATTTTTTTTATTTCTTATTTTTATTTGCTGTGTTTCGTATCTGGTGAATGTGAGCAGTTAGTATATACCAAAAAAACTGAAACTACCCGCTGTTGTCCCGTTAGACATGTATTGGTTTTTCATTTGCTTTAAATATTTCAGTTCTTATTAATAAGCCGTCCATTTACATTAATGCGACCACCTGTCAAAAGAATGAATAATAATTACCTCTTGCAGCGCGGAACGCTACGAGATGAAAGTCCTAGAGGTTCTAGAAGGCACCAACAGGGGTGTGTAGCCTCGTCGACTCGAGGTTTCTAGGCTGATGATCCACGGCGCCAACAGTTAGACCGAAGTGGTCCCACAGAATCCCGATTGGGTTTAAATCCGAGGAGTTCGGTGGACAGGAGAGCACGGTAAACCAACCCTGGTGTTATTCGAACCACGCACGTTGTAACCTCCCAGCACAATTGATTTTATAATGAAAAACATGAAAATGGTGCCAAATGTAACCTCCCAACAGAATAATGTTTAATAAAAAATGTGAAATGGAACCATGCGTAAACTCCCCACACAAAAATTAAGGAATGAAAATTGACCAAAAACCAATAACAATATTATTAATTAAATAATGAACCATGAACGAAATGTAACCTCCTAACAGAAATAATTAAACCTGATAAATTTTATAAGGACAGCAGCGCTGACCTTCGGCCCTGTATTCTGAATAAAAAAGCAAAAATTCTTACCTCAATAAAATGCAACTATATCTGCTCTTATTTATCGACACAGCTTCGTGCAATGCTGGCGTATATTAAATTTTGATTCTTGGAGGAAATGCATAGGAAATATTCTTTAAATTGATATGAATGTTTTTCTTTAAAAGAGTTACTTTATAAAAGAATTATTATTGGGGCATTTTTTTAATAAATTAATTACAATTAACATACATAATTAGATGTGCGCAATGCTGCGTCTTTACCTTCTACAACAATATATATCGTCCCGAATCGTGACCAGAGTCGCGAGAAGGGCACGCCGCCGACGCATGCCGGCTTCTGCTCATTACAACCGTGCACTCGCTACTACCGTATCCGACTGACTACTACTGCCGACTCGCGCAGACTAGCGCAGACTGACCTCTACTGCCGACTCGCTACACGCAACTGACTAGCACTGTCGTCTCGCGCGGTCAAGCGCAGACTAGCAACGATAAATAACTCTCTGGTCAGAGATTCTGTCATGCCTCGCCATTACTGGTAATGAATACATACGTGTTTCATAATCCTCCACGGGGAGGGGGGCAAAAATTTGGCAGCGATGGTGAGTCATTGGGACTTGCCATGAGCAACAAATTTTAGTTAACTAACTAACTTTACAATCACAGAATATACAGATATATATAGGTATAGAACATGAAGTAAATACAGTGCACATGCACCGAGTACAGGACATATCAGATAATGACAAAATATATAAACAATGAGTACAAAACAGATTAACAAATGACATAAGTGCACATGCACTGTAGTTCAGAACATATCAGCAAATCAAAAAATGTATAGGTCATGAATACAAATCATGTTAGCAAAAATGATTTTCACTACGTTACAAGAATTAGGATAGGAAAGGGAAGGATTGCATCATGGTTGTAGCACTTTAGGTTGCACGCAGCTGCACTGAAAGTCCATATCTTTCTACAGAAGCACAACACCAAGTGAGACAATCTGAAGTTCTTTTCCCAGAAGTATTAATCAGCGCAGCCAAGACACTGAAATGTCGTAGTAATATTCCATGTTATCTTTTTGGTAGTACATTAGGTACACCAAACAGTGGGACCATAATAGCATCTCCATCGCTCACGGTAGTGGACAGCATGTCGTGTCAACACCACGTTCTTGTAAGGTACACCAACGTAGAATTAGTGCAAAAACCAAATATAGTGCTCCATGATCATGAGGATATACAGGACAAACGGATATTGCAGTAATTCCTGGTAATTAGGTGAGAAGGTGAAGGACATTAAGTCACATACTAGTCTTCATTGAGAATTAGACTAATAGTTGGTGGCACTCATTGCCCAGTTATTGAACATTTCTGTACCATGTATGTAGTATTACAGAACAATGTTCATGAGTTGTTCTACAGAGAACATTTGCACTCATTGGATAATTATAAACCATCAGAAGTCATAATTGAAAACGGGAGCTAATAAGTGTCATAGTATTACAGAATAATGTTCATGAATCGTTTTACAGAGAACATTGGCACTCATTGTCTAATTATAAACCATCAGAAGTCATCATTGAAAACAGGAGCCAATAAGTGTCATAGTATTACAGAATAATGTTCTTGGGTCGTTTTACAGAGAACATTGGCACTCATTGCCTAATTATAAACCATCAGAAGTCATCATTGAAAACAGGAGCTAATAAATGACATAGTATAACAGAATAATGTTCTCAGTTGTTTTACAGAGAACATTGGCACTCATTGCCTAATTATAAACCATCAGCAGTCATCATTGAAATCAGGAGCTGATAAATGACATAGTATTACAGAATAATGTACATGAGTCGTTTTACAGAGAACATTGGCATATTACGTTTCCTGTCATGCTATGCTGTATGCTCAATTATGCTACTATAAACCAGTTTTTATCTAATGGGTATATGAATTAAATGCAAGACATTAATCTTTGTTCATCATTTTCAGAAAGAAATAACGTATAAACGAAATAAATTAAACAGAAATGGGAATTTCACCTTCGGAATGAACGAAAGAGGATGCAATACTTTGTGATGAAGAGTGAATGGATCAGAATTAACAAGCATTCACAAGAATATGCTATACACATCGTAGAATAGCAGTCTTAACTAATTTTTTCTTTCAGAATACAAGGCGATTGATGCAGGCTGTCAGACAGAACTACACAACTTAGTTTTAGTGATGAAATATGCTAGAAATAAGGAATAGTTGTGTAATGAGTAATGAAGTGACTTTTTTTTTGCAGATGATAATGAATGATGATGAATAATGATGAAGAATATGCTACTATGGATAATGAAGTTTTTCTTTGCAGGTGGTGATACTAATGGAGTTATGGTGATATGGATAATGAAGTTTTTCTTTGCAGATGAAAATAATGATGAAGTTTATATATTTGCTGTTAGTTAAGAGATGCTATGTAGTTATTTAAATATTTGTTGCAGTTCGTTTTGACAGTATGTGTTATATTGCGTAGTACGATGACTGAAGGTTTTGGAAAGGACAGCTAGGGAACACATTTTTTTTATATACACATTTCACTACCTGTTAATTCGAAGTTCACTACTTTTCAGCATAAAATGCGTTTCTTCTTTCAGTTTAATAATAATAAAAAAAAGAAGTAAAGTAGTCACAATGTTTAGATATCATAAGGCAGAAATGTCAAAGTCAACTGGTGTTTGCTATATCTTAACTATTTCATAGTGCATACAAACAAAACAGGAAAACAATCGTACATACATAAAAAAAATGATGACAAGAAATGTGACTTTCTTTGTGTTCAGCTTGTATGTTGTGTAATTAATAGAGGCGAGAATTGAAGACTTTAATGGAGAAAGAATGTAATAAAATTAATATGTCTCTAGATAAAATTGCATAATTATTCATAAGATACGTAAGTTTATCTGGAAAAATGTGCACGGTCTGATGTGTAACGACGAGAAGAGCGACCTGCTAACCTTACCTTGCCGGGCACTTGCCAAGAAAAATACGACAATCATCAGTAAGTAGTCACATAAATATAGTTGCATAAATGGTCATAAAATGTGTGTATGTTCATCTGGAAAAATATGCACGGTCTGATGTGTAACGACAAGAAGAGCGACCTGCTAACTTTACCTTGCCGGGCACTTGCCAAGAAAAAATACGACAATCATCAGTAAGTATTCATTTACATATAATTGCATAAGTGGTCATAAAAATTAGCAAATGGCATTACAGCATGTTAAATCATAAAGTGTCTTCATTCAATAAAAGGTTTGATATTCGATATGTGGTGGTTTCCTTTGGTTTTTCTGGTTCTCAGAGTTTCGACGTGTACAACATTGGAGTGAGGAATGCTGCGAATCCGATATGGACCTGCGTATAGAAGTTCTAATTTACTGCATCTACCTTTTACTCTATTGGATAAATAGTGTGTACGTACTAATATCTTCTGTCCAATGTGAAAGTCACCGCGTGTACAAACCTGCTTTTGCTGTCTTCTCCGGCGCTCTGCGGCACGTTTGATGTTGTTCAGCGCCATTTCAATTATTTCATGGTGTCGTAGTCGACGAGATGTAGGAAAGTTTACTAATTCTCTAATTTTGTTAGGTGGTTCAACATTTTTCAGTATAACAGACGGAGATAGCATAGCGGATTCATTTGGTATGGAATTAATTACATCCTGGAATGAGAGTATGTGTGTGTCCCAATCAATATGTCTTTTATGGCAGTATATTCTACACAGTTTACCAATTTCTTTCATTAATCGTTCACAAGGGTTCGAAGAAGCATGGTACCTGGATATATAGATCGGATAAATGTTTCTAGCTCGTAACATACGTGTCCATATAGCAGATCGAAACTGTGATCCATTGTCGGAAATTACTTTCAACACATGCCCTACATGAAATAGAAAACGTTTTACAAATGCTTTCGAAACAGTTTTAGCAGTAGCTTTGCGTAACGGAGTGAAGGTAACAAATTTTGAAGTGAGTTCAACAGTGACAAAGATGTAGCAAAAACCTCTATTAGTTCTGGGAATCGGACCAAAAATGTCTACAGCGGCCATATGTCTCAATTTAACAGGTACAATGGGATGTAATGGCGGAATATGTGAAGTCGTATCTGATTTAGCTTTCTGGCAGATTTTACATGACGCTAAAACTCGTCGAATACGTTTCTCCATGTTCGTAAAATAACAGTTCTGTCTCAGTATAAGAAAACATTTTCTGGCTCCGTAATGTGCGTAACTTAAAAGAGTATACCAGATTAATTTGTTAACAAGTTCTTCAGGAATGCATAATAACCAGTTGTTGCTGTCAGGATGAGAGCGGCGAAACAGAATGTCATTGAGTACAGTGTTATGGTTTCTAATGGTAACATTATTCCTATCTTGCCAAAGGTGTTTAATCTCTTTCCATACGTTGTCTTTACTCTACTCTTGTGCTATGTCTTGTAATGACGACGAAATGAAATTTTCAAACGCAACTTGTTGAATGTACATGATGCTGAAATTTGCTTTGCAGAAGTTGGTTGCGATGTCTTGCTGATTGTTGCTAAGAGAACGAGATAGTGCGTCTGCTACAACATTTTGTGTGCCGGGAATGTGAACAATTGTAAAATTAAATTCCTGTAGATAAAGGTTCCATCTGCTTAATCTGTCGTGTGTAAATTTAGCCGAAAGTAAAAACTGTATGGCTCTATGGTCTGTGTAAACGGTGGTATGTCTTCCATAAAGAAAATGCCGAAATCTCGTAAAAGCCCAAACAACACATAATGTTTCAAGTTCTGTAACAGAATAATTGGGTTCAGCAGGTGACAGAATGCGACTTGCAAATGCTATGTTTTTAATTACTGCAGAACCATCTTCTTCAATTTCCTGAAAAATATGTACGCCTAAAGCGGTGTTAGAACTGTCGGTGGCAATAGAAAAATTTCTAGTAAGATCTGGGTGCGATAAAAGTGGAGCATTCAACAAAGCTTGTTTCAGGTTCACAAATTCAGAACGTGCTTGCTTATCCCAGGACCAAATAGTGTTTTTACCTGTCAATTGACATAATCTAGGGGTGTCTAAAGCAGAGTAATGAATAAATTTACGAAAAAAGTTAATTAAACCCAAAAAGCTGCGTAGTTGTTTTTTCGTCGTAGGAACAGTAATGTCACGTAAAGCTTGAAGTTTTTCCGGGTCAGGCCCAGTGCCTTCTGCTGCAATTACATGTCCAAGAAATTTTATAGACGTTTTGCCAAAGTGCGATTTACTGAGATTAACTGTGAGTCCTTGTGCACGAAAAGTTTGCAACAGTCGTTCAAGAATCAGATTGTGTTCAAACCAGTTAGCTTCTGCAATAAGAATGTCGTCTACGTACGTTGTGATTCTGTCTTTAAGTTCTGTCGGAAGTATTGTATTCAAACCGCGAATAAAGGCTGCAGAAGAAATAGTTAAACCGAATGGTAATTTACAAAATTGATAACAGTCACCAAAACAGAGAAATGCTGTGTACTTTCTGCAGTTCGGAGGAGCTGAATTTGCCAAAATCCCGATTTCAGATCTAATGTAGAATAAATAGCAGTACCGTTAAATTTCTGTAGAAGTTCTTCTAGTGTCTGTGGGCGATCTGTTTCATCAATAATAATGTCATTGACGTGACGCGAATCAAGTACGAGGCGAAGTAGTCATCCTTTTTCTTAACAATATGGAGCGGGTTTATGTACGGACTAACTGCCGGTTCAATAATTCCTTGGTCTAGCATAGCTTGCAATTCTTTCTTAACTTGTTCTCTATGAATATATGGAATGGGATAATGCTTGGCTTTAAATGTGTCGTGCTGTTTGACTTGAAATTCATACATAAAACCGTACATAGTACCAGGACCGTTGTCAAAAACTGGAGCTTGATGTAAAAGAATTTTGTGTAGTTGCGTGCGTTCGTCGTATGTATTTGCGCTTCACTGTTTAACTTTATCAGAAATCGTCTGTATTACGTCATAGTCGGCTTCGTCTGGAGTATTATAGTTGTGTACGTACGTATCTGTGAACAAAGTGGAATTACAGTCTGTGCTACGTGATACGGAAATGACCTCTGTACAATTAATTGTTTGTTCTTCCGCAGATAAAGAGTGCAGAAATTCTAAAGCCAGTTGTACATTTTCATCCTTTAACATAAATAGGAATTTTGAAAGTCAATAATTACGTCGTGTTGCACCAGAAAATTCGTACCTAGAATAACGTCTGTTGTCAATAAGGGAACAATCCAACAATTTGAGTGAAACGTATGACCTGCAATACAAAATGATAAATGTGTCTGTAATTTAACATCTACTCCTTTACCAGATACTGCTCCTTTTACTTTAGTTTTACCTAATGGTAACGTAGGATAGGTATTCTCTTTGTTACACACGTTGAAAGTTTCTTCATTTATAACTGACATAGGTGATCCAGAATATATTACTGCTGAAAATTTCGATGATCCAATTTTAACTTCGATGACAGGGTGTGAAATGGTTTTTTGAACAACTGGTCTTTCCTGCAGAAGAGTGTCTCGGATGTCGTCAAAAGTAATAACATTTTCGTGAACAAGATTCTGTGTATCTGAAGCATTGCTTACGTTGCTGGAAGATGCAACCTGTATTGTATCTAGTCAAATTCTATCTGACGTGTTATTATTTTCAGGAGGATTCTGTGGCATTTCAACTATTTGAACTGTTCTGTTATTTCTTCCAGACGTATTACGCTCTGGATGATACCTAGTGTCTGGTTCATTCATGATAATATGTTCTTGCGGATGATTTTGCTGTTGGTAAGACCGACTGTTATTAAATGTACGCTGAAAATTGTGCTCATTGTTTTTACGTCTATCGTGATAGTCATTTCTATACGGTGCATTCCGATAGGAATTGAAATAGTGTGTTTTCTGTACGTACTGATTCCCTTGTTGCTGTGTGTTACTATTTGTTGGGGCTGAGACTACACGTGCACGCGGCGAAACATTAAAGCCTGGCTGACCTTGCACACTGCATTGTTGGTTAGGTATGCTAACCGGCTGGCTTTCATGCTGTTGCGGTGAAAAACGTCTATTGTTAGCAAAATGCGGCTCCTGTTGCTGATAACTTTGTCGATATTGATAATTAAAATTTTGTCTGTTATTAAAGTTCTGGTGGTTATCGTTCCTAACGCGTCTATTTCCTTTGCTATTGAAATTGCGTGGCTGATCGTAATTACCATAAGTTTGTTGGCCTTGGTTACTATATGAAAAATTTTTATTTATAAAGGAATAATCCGATTGCTGCACTTCCAAAAGCTGTAACAGATCTCTGAATGCCGAAATATTTTCCATCTGCTGACCCGTTAAAAGTGACACTCTTAATGACCGTGGTAATTTAGAAATGCATATATGTATAAGTGCAGATTCACTGTATGGTTCACTTAAGTACTGGTTTTGTTGGACCATGTGCTCAAAAAATTGCGTGATACTGGGAAAATTTGAGTTCTCATAATTCGGTAAACTAATTAGTTGATCCTTAATTCCTCGCTGTGTCGTCTTTGACCAATATTCTGACAGAAAAGCATTCTGAAACTCTTCTACCAAATAGCATTGCCTCGCGACCGGTCTTACACGATAAATTCAAGTTTATGTGTTACAGGCCAAGTCGGTGGAAAAGCAAAGCTAAATTGTTGTATCCAATCCAGTGGGTGAATCTGTGTTCTGTCATTTTAAATTTTCTCACTGACAGAAAATGTTCGTAATCAAAATTATCGTCTCTGTATGTCGGAAGAGGTTCAGGATTGTATGAGAATCTATTTGTCTGTGACTGTTCGGAATCTAAATCGCGTACTCTCTGTAAATTACCCAAATTATACACGCTGCGTGAATCTGACAATGTTCGCAAAGTGGCGTCTGCTGTGATGTGTTAAACGCTGAAACATTTTTCATCTCTGTTACTTCTTGCTGTAAAGTTGACAATTTTGTACACAATGTATTATTAGACGAATCTATCTCACTGATTGTCTGCTGTAGATTTTGGAATTCAGGTGTTTGGTTAAACGAAATCGGTGAAGTATTGTCTGATTTGTTGTCATTATTACTTTCAATAATATCAATACAACTGGCCAATTCATCATATTTTTCAGTCAGTATTTTTACCTGATCATCGTTTTCAGTGTCAGAAGCATTAATCAGTTTTTGTAATTTACGTGTGGTTTCGTTAAATTTTTTAACGTCTGCTTTAATGACATCGGAATCCAGTGTTAGTTCTAATTGTTCGAGTCTGTCTGTCACTGTCTGAAAGTCTGCTGTGTGTGTGTCTGTTTTTGTTTTAAGATCAGAAATTTCATCACGCAGTTCTGTGTCCAACTGTCTGATTGTATTAATTTCGTCGGACACTGTAGCAATATTGTTGTCTACGTATGTTTTTGCTTTCGCAAACAATTTACGTTTATCTTCCTGTCTCTGTGCGGTGATTGTTTCCATGACTTGTCGTTTTACCTTATTCTGTTCCTGTATAAATTTACGGAAAAGCATTTCACTGTTTTGCAGGTGGTGATTAAAACGTTCGTCAATTTGACTGTTCTGATGGTCGAATTTCGCGTCTATTTTTACATCGAGTGTGCGCGAAAGTTCTACGGTCATTAATTTAAACTCGTCCCGTAACTGTGTTGCTTTTTCGGAGCATTGTTTACCGACTGCACTAATTTCGCCTCTAAGTGCTTCTGTTGTAGTTGTTTGCGTATCCCTTAATTCTTGAGCAACAGATCTAATTTCTTCACTACTTTTCCTAGCACAAGCCTCAATTCCCTCACGTAATTGTTCTTTAGTATCATGAAATTGCGCGGCAACGGCTGTAATCTGTTCACTAAGCTGTCTCGAATTGTTGTCTAACTTTTCATTAAGGTTGTCATGTTTTTCATTAAGTTGTTTGATCTGTTCGCTAAGTTGTTTGTGATTGTTGTCTTGTTCTCTTTTCGATTGTTTAAGACTTTCATTAATTTGTTTGACATTTTCATTAGTTTCATTCTGTTGTTTGAAATTTTCACTAAATTCGTTCTTAATCTGTAGCAATACTGCCATAAATTGATCCCAGGCAAAAGTAACTGTTGCATTCTCTGTACTGTTTGGTGGTGTACCTGCAATTGTCACGTTTTGTGTATCCATTTGGATATTTTGTGATTCTTGAAAAGGTTTACTAATCGGATGTGCACTGTTAGTCACTATATCGGAATTAAATAACTCTGTCGTACTCTGTGTAGACTGTTCATTTTCATTATAAAAATTTATCTGTTTGTCACGTAAATCCTGCAAACCGGGTGTGTCAAGCTGGGCAGCGCTCATTGCAACAGAACGCCCCGCGTCATCAATTGTCGTCAAATTAACAGAGGACACAACTGAATTCGTTTGTTCATCTCTAGGATAAAAATCATTACCGATGATCAACACGCACTGATTGTCCGTAAATGGGGAACTGACATTATTACTCTGCGTGTCGCAAGTACTATCGCTCAAGTTATTTGAGTCGGCTATTTCATCGCGATGTACTGTTATCAGTTTTTCGCGGCATTTTTCTCAAAACAAATTAATCACAAATGAAACAAGCACAATGCAAAAAGCAACAAACACATATACAACAAAGAGCCAGAAATTGCCGATGATCTGTGGAAGAAAGATTGGCAAATTAGAAAACGCGTTGCGCCAAATGCTAATTATATTAAGTAAATAAGAGCAAATATATGACTACTTCTCAGAAGATTCTCAAAGAAATACGATCCTGGGCGGATGTCGCCAAGTGTATCTACCCGCAAAAATTACAAAAATAAATAAATGTGGAAAATGAGCTAAGTGTAACCTCCCAGGACAATTGATTTTATAATGAAAAACATGAAAATGGTGCCAAATGTAACCTCCCAACAGAATAATGTTTAATAAAAAATGTGAAATGGAACCATGCGTAAACTCCCCACACAAAAATTAAGGAATGAAAATTGGCCAAAAACCAATAACAATATTATTAATTAAATAATGAACCATGAACGAAATGTAACCTAACAGAAATAATTAAGCCTGATAAATTTTATAAGGACAGCAGCGCTGACCTTCGGCCCTGTATTCTGAATAAAAAAGCAAAAATTCTTACCTCAATAAAATGCATCTATATCTGCTCTTATTTATCGACACAGCTTCGTGCAATGCTGGCGTATATTTAATTTTGATTCTTGGAGGAAATGCATAGGAAATATTCTTTAAATTGAAATGAATGTTTTTCTTTAAAAGAGTTACTTTATAAAAAAATTATTATTGGGGCATTTTTTTTAAATAAATTAATTACAATTAACATACATTATTAGATGTGCGCAATGCTGCGTCTTTACCTTCTACAACAATACATATCGTCCCGAATCGTGACCAGAGTCGCAAGAAGGGCACGCCGCCGACGCATGCCGACTTCTGCTCATTACAACCGGCCACTCGCTACTACCGTATCCAACTGACTACTACTGCCGACTCGCGCAGACTAGCGCAGACTGACCTCTACTGCCGACTCGCTACACGCAACTGACTAGCACTGTCGTCTCGCGCGGTCAAGCGCAGACTAGCAACGATAAATAACTCTCTGGTCAGAGATTCTGTCATGCCTCGCCATCGCTGGTAATGAATACATACGTGTTTCAACGTACACTGAGAACTGTGGGACACGTTGCCTTGTCCTGCTGGTAGATGCCATCGTGCCGAGGAAAAAGAAAATACACTCCTGGAAATGGAAAAAAGAACACATTGACACCGGTGTGTCAGACCCACCATACTTGCTCCGGACACTGCGAGAGGGCTGTACAAGCAATGATCACACGCACGGCACAGCGGACACACCAGGAACCGCGGTGTTGGCCGTCGAATGGCGCTAGCTGCGCAGCATTTGTGCACCGCCGCCGTCAGTGTCAGCCAGTTTGCCGTGGCATACGGAGCTCCATCGCAGTCTTTAACACTGGTAGCATGCCGCGACAGCGTGGACGTGAACCGTATGTGCAGTTGACGGACTTTGAGCGAGGGCGTATAGTGGGCATGCGGGAGGCCGGGTGGACGTACCGCCGAATTGCTCAACACGTGGGGCGTGAGGTCTCCACAGTACATCGATGTTGTCGCCAGTGGTCGGCGGAAGGTGCACGTGCCCGTCGACCTGGGACCGGACCGCAGCGACGCACGGATGCACGCCAAGACCGTAGGATCCTACGCAGTGCCGTAGGGGACCGCACCGCCACTTCCCAGCAAATTAGGGACACTGTTGCTCCTGAGGTATCGGCGAGGACCACTCGCAACCGTCTCCATGAAGCTGGGCTACGGTCCCTCACACCGTTAGGCCGTCTTCCGCTCACGCCCCAACATCGTGCAGCCCGCCTCCAGTGGTGTCGCGACAGGCGTGAATGGAGGGACGAATGGAGACGTGTCGTCTTCAGCGATGAGAGTCGCTTCTGCCTTGGTGCCAATGATGGTCGTATGCGTGTTTGGCGCCGTGCAGGTGAGCGCCACAATCAGGACTGTATACGACCGAGGCACACAGGGCCAACACCCGGCATCATGGTGTGGGGAGCGATCTCCTACACTGGCCGTACACCACTGGTGATCGTCGAGGGGACACTGAATAGTGCACGGTACATCCAAACCGTCATCGAACCCATCGTTCTACCATTCCTAGACCGGCAAGGGAACTTGCTGTTCCAACAGGACAATGCACGTCCGCATGTATCCCGTGCCACCCAACGTGCTCTAGAAGGTGTAAGTCAACTACCCTGGCCAGCAAGATCTCCGGATCTGTCCCCCATTGAGCATGTTTGGGACTGGATGAAGCGTCGTCTCACGCGGTCTGCACGTCCAGCACGAACGCTGGTCCAACCGAGGCGCCAGGTGGAAATGGCATGGCAAGCCGTTCCACAGGACTACATCCAGCATCTCTACGATCGTCTCCATGGGAGAATAGCAGCCTGCATTGCTGCGAAAGGTGGATATACACTGTACTAGTGGCGACATTGTGCATGCTCTGTTGCCTGTGTCTATGTGCCTGTGGTTCTGTCAGTGTGATCATGTGATGTATCTGACTGCAGGAATGTGTCAACAAAGTTTCCCCTTCCTGGGACAATGAATTCAAGGTGTTCTTATTTCAATTTCCGGGAGTGTACTTCATCATCCTTGACGAACAGGGAGACACAAATTCCGTCTCCAGTCAAATACAGTAAAGGATAATCGTTGTACAAGGAGCGGTTACAAAAGATAGTTATGTACATGGAAGATCATCCGCAGCATTGTAAAAAACAGTTATGAACAGGTTTCGAATAATTTCGCAGCAATATGACTGTGTAGCCCACAAAAAACTATGGATATTCAGGGGAGGACAAGGCGCACTATTTACAGAAATTGGTGTTTTGACGTTTCGAGGAAGCTCGATACGATTTACTGGATGTGAATGACATAGATTACAGTACTTTCAGGGGAAGCAGTTGATGCTCGCATTATAACACTAGTGTCTATATGTCACTCTTTCCTAACAACCGAACCTTTAGTCCTGTCACGGGAAAAGCCACATAGAACACTAACGTGCCGTGAAACAATTCAATATTATCCTCTGAAAGAATTTCGAATTTTAATCGCGCGTGTGTCTAATGGACAAAGGTATGGGACCATAGTCTTGAATATGGTGAAATTAACAGAAAAACTATACGGACTATAACCCTGGAAGTTAATGAAAGTGGTAAAATCGTAAGTGAGTTGAAGAAATGAACGGTCGCCAGCCCAATCAGGAACGTTAATTTGGAAATATATGTTTAAGAAAAATGAATATTGGTTATTGAAGTTACTTTCGCTGATATTTCCCTTAGAATAGCACGCAGGATACAAACTGATACCGTGCACTCTGAACTGTGTGTAGCAGCAGTCACCAATGACGCACACTCAAGTGAATTATAGAAAGCAAATTTGCACCAAGCTAATACTAGTGACAGCTACACTCAAGATCGTTACTTAATCAAATACTGAAACGTTACTACATGAAGTATAGAACTAAATTGGGACTTGAGGGGCTTTTATCTTAACTGACATGAAAAAAAACAACATATAAAGGTGAATAATATCATAAATACACTGTTTGCACTTCTCTACATGTATCAGTTTTCCTTAGCAACAGTAGTAGTTAATTTTTTTTCTAATAGGTAGAGAATATTATCATGTGATGTATCTGACCCCAGGAATGTGTCAATAAAGTTTCCCCTTCCTGGGACAATGAATTCACGGTGTTCTTATTTCAATTTCCAGGAGTGTACATGTATGGGAGAACATGGTCCCCAAGGATAGATCCACTGTGAATTCCAGAATGACAAGATAACCCACGGAACGCCACAAAAAATTCCCCAGACGATGTAGCTGCCGCCTCTGAACTGAACCTTTCCTTTTCATATGTTTCTCCCTTATGTTATTCCCTGACGTTTTATCAGATGTTCTATCACCCTGCCCCTTCCTTTTGTCAGTGTTTTCGATATATTCCTTTTCTCATGATTCTACGGAGAAGTTCCTCATTTCTTACCTTACAATTCCAATTACTCTTCAACGTTTATCTGTGGCACCATATCCAAAATGCTTAGATTGTCTTCCGTTCCGGTTTTCCCATAGTGCATGTTTCACTGCCATACGATGTTATGCTCCAAACGTACATTCTCAGAAATTTCTTCCTCAAACTAAAGACTGTGTTTGATACTGGTACTCTTCTTTTGGCTAGGAATGATCTTTTGGCCAGTGCTAGTCTTCTTCTGATATCTTGCTTTCTCCGTCCTTCTCTGGCTCTTTTGTTGCGTAGGTAGCGGAATTCCTAAACTCTATCTATTTCGTGGCCACCGATCCCGATGTTAAGTTTCTCGCAGTTCTCCTTTCTGCTACTTCTCACTGCGTTTGTCTCCCTTCGATTTACTCTCAGTCAATATTCTGTAGTCATTAGACTTCATTCCATTCAGCAGCCCCGGAATTCTTCTTCGCTTTCACTGGGGATGGCAATTTCATCAGCGAAACTTATCACTGATATCCTTTCACCTGAAATTTTCATCACGCTCTTAAATCTTTCTTTTATTTCCATCATTACTTCTTCGGTGTATGTATCAAACAGTAGCAGAGAAAGACTATGTCGTACACCCTTTTTAATCCGAGCACTTCATCCTTGCTCTTCCACTCTTATTATTCCCTAGTGGCACTTGTACACACTGTATATTACCTGTCTCTCTCTGCCGCTTATCTCTATTTTCTTCAGACTTTCAAACATCTTGCACAATTTGAGAATGTTGAACGCTTTTTCTAACTCGGCAAGTCATAAACAGGTGTCTCGATTTTTCTGTAGCCATGCTTCCGTTGTCAACCGCAATATCTGAACGGCGTCTCTGGTGCCTTCACCTTTCCTAAAGCCGAACTGATTGTCATCATACGCATCCTCAAATTTCTTTTCCATTTTTCCGTATGTCATTCTTATCAGCAACTTCCACGCATGAACTGTTAAACTGATTGTGAGATAACTCTCGCAATTCTCGGCTGTTGCATTCTACGAAATTGTGTGGATGATATTTTCCCCAAAGTCAGATGCTATATCGCCAGACTCATACATTTGCGGTATTGGCGTTAAAATATCTGCCATCCTGGCGATGAACAGCAGTCAGCAGGGATGCATGCGTCTGCTGCAGAGACCAATACGCTGCAAAATTCGCTGGAGAGTCCTTGAGACCATTTTGGTAGCTCCTTGGATCATCTGGGCGGTCAGTTGCCCAACAGCAGCACATCTATTCGCCTGTACACATGTTAATAGCCTCCATTCATCCTTTTGTTCTATGTCCCGTGGTGCACTAAATATTCCTCGGCGTCGGTGTTTGCTACATTTGTGGCGTTGACCGTACTATTGACGGGCACCCGTGGTCTAAGGATAGCCTCTTGCCGCGTGAGGTAGCCGTGTGGTCTAGTTGTATTGTCACGGTTCGCGCGTCTCCCCCCATCGGAGGTTCGAATCCTCCCTCGGGCATGGGTGTGTGTGTTGTCCTTAACGCAAGTTAGTTTACCTCAGCAGTTTTGTCCCACACTCCTTACCACAAATTTCCAATTTCCATTCCATTGTAGGTACGTATCAGAAAGTAAATGAAGTTTATTGACTGCCAAAGATTAGTAACAATCTAACACTAACAGCAAAAGGAGAAAATTAAATTTCCTAACTACGTACATTTCAAACTCAGCGTTATTGTAAAACGATATCGTGGAACTCACGTGAAACATGAGCAACTATACACTGTGAAATAAAAACAAAAACATTTTTACTTACTTTACTTTGTATGTATAAGCATCATCTAAGGGGATCTTTCATTTCTTTCGGTTGAGTGCACTGTTAGTCCGTTTGGACTTGATTTTCGTCCTAGCTGTGTCCACCTTATTCTGGGCCTGCCTCTTAACGTCGAACTGTCCTGCAGGACGCCACTCTAAGTATTGTAGTTCTCTCATTCTTGCTATGCAGTCAACTCAGTTCAATCTTTTGTTCTTCAGCATTTAGACGGTGTTACAGTGTTTGTACAACTCTCGCAGTTTTTCATTCTATTCATACTCTCCTCCGTTTATACGAAAAAAAACAAATCTAAAAATCTGCAAAAAACTGTTGAGGTACTAGAATTATGTACTTTCACATGCAGAGTTTTCCTAACATTGCAATCTGTTACAACATATTTAGGATACAGTTTCAGAAAGACAGCGAGCTCATCTTATCAGCATTGTCAAAAAATGGCTCCAAGCACTATGGGACGTAACATCTGAGGACATCAGTCCCCTGGACATAGAACTACTTAAACCTAACTAACCTAAGGACATCACACACATCCATTCCCGAGGCAGGATTCGAACCTGCGACCGTAGCAGCAGCGCGGTTAAGGACTGAAGCGCCTAGAACCGCTCAGCCACAGCGGCCGACTCAGCGTTGTCAATAAACTAAAATCAGTACGTGCGTCTTCCAATAAGAATACCTACAAAATATTAAACAATAATTTGACGCTCATTACCAACTCATTGACTCTGTATGTAGATAAAAATAAGAAGCAGAGGAGAAGAAAAATACGATGACGTATGTATTTATATCTGCATGCTCTGTTCGGCACCGTCATATATAACTGTGACAAAATAAAACACCTACAGCGGTTCTTATGATTTTATTTTATTTTGTTGCAACCAGTTTCACCGCTTCTTTGCGTCATCTTCAGGCTGTTGTTGATGCGGTACTGGTTGATATGACGCGTAAGTTTCAGATTATCTGAGTATCCAATAATGCTGGCAACTGATGTGATATATATATAGGGATCATATCAACCTGTACTGCATCAACAACAGCCTGAAGATGACGCACTGAAGCGTTGAAACTGGTTGCAACAAAATAAAATAAAATCATAAGGACGGCTGTAGGTATTTTATTTTGTTGCAATAGCAAACGGCCGTAGTCCTAGAGACCTCTTTCCTAAAAGATAGACATTAAAAAAGTATATAACGGTAAGTGGCAGCTTTCAAGCATTTTATTTATTAGTCCTTAGATGGAGATGCAATTCCAGGGTTATTCTCTCTTTTTAGTCCTGTATCTGATTCGATATATGCTACCAAGTCTTCTAGAGCAGCTTCAAAAAATGTATATGCTGCTGCGGTTCGATTTTACTATCTAATGTGACCTCTCGGTGGTGCTGATCGCATTTTCAGTTCGAATTACTTGGCGTGCACATTTTATTTCCTCGTCATACGTGGAAGCAATGCGCGGAGATACACTATGTGATCAAAAGTATCCGGACACCCCCAAAAACATACGTATTTCATATTAGGTGAATTGTGCAGCCACCTGCTCCCAGGTACTCCATATCAGAAACCTCAGTAGTCATTAGACATCGTGGGAGAGCAGAATAGGACGCTCCGCGCCAATCACGGACTTCGAACGTTGTCAGATAACTGGGTGTCAATTGTGTAATACGTGTGTACACGAGATTTCGACATTCCTAAGCATCCCTAGGTCCATTGTTTCCGATGTGATGGTGAAATGGAAACGCGAAGGGTCACGTACAGTACAAAAGCGTACAGGCCGACCTTGTCTGTTGACTGACAGAGACCGCCGACAGCTGAAGAGGGCCACAATGTCTAATAGGCAGACATCTATCCAGACCGTCACGCAGGAATTACATACTGCATCAGGATCCACTGCACGTACTATGACAGTTAGGTGGGAGATGAGAAAACTTGGATTTCGTGGTCTAGCAGCTGCTCATAACCCACACATCACGCCGGTAAATACCAACCGACGCCTCGCCTCTCTTGGTGTAAGGGGCGTAAACGTTGGACGACTGAGCAGTGGAAAGACGTTGCGTGGAAAGAAGAAACATGGTACACAATGTGGCGATCCGACGGCAGGGTGTGGGTATGGCGAATGCCCTGTGAACGTCATCTGCCAGCGTGAGCAATGCCAACAGTAAAATTCGGAAGCGGTGGTGTCATTGTGTGGTCGTCTTTTTTAATGAAGGGGGCTTGCATCCATTGTTGTTTTGCGTAGCACTATCACAGCACAGGCCTACATTGGTGTTTTAAGCACCTTCTTGCTTCCCACTGTTGACGACCAATTCGGGGGATGGCGGTTGCATCTTTCAACACGATCGAACACTAGTTCATAATGCACGGCCTGTGGGGAAGTGATTACACGACAGTAACATCCCTGTAATGGACTGGCCTGCTCAGAGTCCTGACCTGAATCCTATAGAACACCTTTGGGATGTTCTGGAACGCCGCCTTCGTGCCAGACCTCACCGACAGACTTCGATAACTCTCCTCAGTGCAGCACTCTGTAAACAATGGGCTGACATTCCCCTAGAAACCTTCCAGCACCTGATTGAACGTACACCTCCGAGAGTGGAAGCTGTCATCAAGGCTAAGGGTAGGCGAACACCATATTGAAATCCAGCTTTAGTGATTGAGGGCGAAACGAACTTTTCATTTTCTGCCAGTTGTGAGGATACTTTTGATCACATAGTGTACCAGTCGGTACTTTGTCACACCTTTCAACATTATAGTAAACCTATTTATGAAATCTATATTACCGTTCATATTTCAGCTTAAATCTCATATTTGCATTAACGGAGTAATCGGGCGTGCTACGAACGGACAGTAAAAAGCTCCCCAGTTTACAGCCAATTACCAGGTGTGAAATTTCGCAACTTCTCTACGAGTACCATTCCCATAATCATCTGGCAAATGTACAGCATTCTTCAGAACGTGGCGAAATTTCAATACTGTTATTCGGTTAAATATTCAAGAGCTTTACATTTAAAGCCGATGTTACAGTAAAAGAGCAAAAATAAAACAAAAAATGAAGTAATGATAATAGCGACAATTTTACAATAACCGCCATCTGGTTAACCGCAGTCTGGTTAACCCTAATTTGTGTATTGGGCTTATCTATTCTGACCATCCTGGAATCGTAAAATCCACAGTTCACTACACAAGACGTCCGAAAATTCGAGACGAAGCTCAATTCCATCCACTGAAGATATATTACACCCAAAATGAATATTAAAACTGGAAATGCTATTTAACTTTGTAAGATTAGAAGCCAGGATCTCTTGGCGTGAAAAAGTTTTCATAACCAATTTCGACAGTAACTAATTGTCATCTTCAGATTCTGAGAACTCCCAGAAGTATAACTACACGACAGTCTCAGTATTACAGCGAGACTGATATGTAAGTGAATTTCTGGTAGATCAGAGAATATGTAACTGTTACTGTAGAAACTGGTTTATTTTTTTTCTTACCGGGTAAATCCTCATAAAGGCCACGGTTTTATTTTTATTTATTGGTGTAGTCGTACTGTAGCTTGAACTTATTTCATTTAGTTTATGTAATGCCATTTGTAATGTGTCTTCGCTGTCTTGTATGACAACTTGATCATCCGTGAATACCATCGTGTTATATTTACATGTGATGATGACATTTCTTACCATTCTCTTATCATACCATTTATTTAGACATCCTAAAATATCACTGGTGTTTTACACCATTGTTTTTGTCCTTGATTTGTTTGTTTTTGAGGTATTATCTCTTTACCCGTGTCAATTCTAGTTCTGGTGTTCACAAACACCCTTTTGGAGACTTAGGGACTCTTCTCCCTTCCGTTATTTTCCATAGCGTATCTCTATTAATTCTGCAAACGTTTCTTGATAATTCACAACTGCTAGGTGAGTTTTCAGATTAAATTCTCGTCTCTTTTGTATGACTTGTTTCAGTACGAACAAGTTGTCTATGCATTATCCTCCTTTCCGCGAACCTGCTTGTTAATCCATTACGGCTACATCCGAGATATTTCGTAGCCTTTAATTTATTAGTTTGCTACAAACTTTCTAAGCCTTTTTCAGGAAACGTACTTCCATGTAGTTAGACGTATTACTTCTTTAACCTATCTTATATACTGAGCTGCCCTTTTCTATTTTTCATTTCTCCGTTTTATCATATTTTACCCAGCATGTTAAAGAGATGTCGCATTCTTAATTCGAACACAACTTCTCAGTGATTAATCAATGTGGAATTTATTCCATCTAGTCGTCGCGATTTTCGGTATTTCATTCTACATGAAACTGTCTTCAGTTCCATTTTGTGTGCTATTCTTCGTCTGCCCTGGATATCATGTCCTACTCTGCTTATAAACGTGTCCCACGATGTCCTATGTGCTGGTCTTATTGTCGTTTTGCTTCATTCCTTTCCGCTGGTATTGCTCTTTATTATCTAATTACTTCTTCTGTATGCATTCATTATATGTTTTATTTCTCGTTTGCGGTATTTTGTATTTCTTAGTTCCTAATCTTTAAACCACTTTTCCGTTTCGTTTTATATTTTTCACATATCACTTCACCTTCTGTCTGTTTCATAGCGTTTTTAACATTAGGAAAGTTTTCGTTTATCTCATTACTGGCATGCGTTTTCTCGAGCTGTTGTGTCGGTAAAAATATTTAACCATCTGAAAAATATAAACACCTTCTTTAAGAAGGAAATCATTCACTAATTTACATGAACTGCAAGGGATTACTGTTAACTAATGGCTTATGTAATACCTAAATAAATGTTAACTCCAGGGATAACAGGCAATCGAATACATAGAGGTAGAAATATGTATATACAGACCAATAGCTTGTAAAATCAAGATTCGTGTCATGGTCAAGATAGAAAAAGCAATCAATGAAAAATAAGAAATTTGTGCTACATCTGCTGCAAGAAGAGATCTCCAGAATTCTATATCAGATGAGGTTCACGCAACTGTTCAATGAAATGCAATCAATGTCAATGCAAAATACAATCGGCTCAAGATGACTGATCAACCAAAATATCTAGCAAAAACTACAGAAATATATTTAGGTTTCTCATTGTTGTTTATAGTGATAAACACTCGTTATTTTGGTCGAACACTAGCAGGAAAGAAAGTTTTACATCCACAAGCCTGCTTAGCCACGTAGTAAATTTCCTCATACTTATTATGACCTGTATTGGTTGAAAGTGTTTATAGTTACTATCAGGGTCGATTCTAATGCAAATATAGGTCTAGGGGTAGTGTCTTTAATTCATAATCAAAACGTCTTCGGTCCCGGGTTCGATCCCCGCCACTGTCTAAATTTTGATAAATAATCAGCATTGGCGGCCGCAGACTTCCGGCATAAGAAGTCAGCCTCATTCTGCCAACGGCCTTGTCAAAGAGGGCGGAGGAGCGGATAGAGGTTCAGGGCACTCTCTTGTCCTAGGGGTGGGAAATTGCCCCTAAAGGCGGAAGAATCAGCAATGATCAACGACATGAGGATGCAGAAGGCAATGGAAACCACTGCATTAAACACACGTAACGTGTATCCACAGGACATGTGGCCTGTAATTGAAGAAGTGTCATGATGATCTCTCCATTGGCAAAAGATTCCGGAATAGTCCCCCATTCGAATCTCCGGGATGGGACTGCCAAGGGGGAGGTTACCATGAGAAAAAGATTGAATAATCAACGAAAGGATAACGTACTACGAGTCGGGCCGTGGAATGTCAGAAGCTTGAACGTGGTAGGGAAACTAGAAAATCTGAAAAGGGAATTGCAAAGGCTCAATCTAGATATAGTAGGGGTCAGTGAAGTGAAGTGGAAGGAAGACAAGGATTTCTGGTCAGATGAGTATCGGGTAATATCAACAGCAGCGGAAAATGGTATAACAGGTGTAGGATTCGTTATGAATAGGAAGGTAGGGCAGAGGGTGTGTTACTGTGAACAGTTCAGTGACCGGGTTGTTCTAATCAGAATCGACAGCAGACAAACACCGACAACGATAGTTCAGGTATACATGCCGACGTCGCAAGCTGAAGATGAACAGATAGAGAAAGTGTATGAGGATATTGAAAGGGGAATGCAGTATGTAAAGGGGGACGAAAATCTAATAGTCATGGACGACTGGAATGCAGTTTTAGGGGAAGGAGTAGAAGAAAAGGTTACAGGAGAATATGGGCTTTCGACAAGGAATGAAAGAGGAGAAAGACTAACTGAGTTCTGTAACAAGTTTCAGCTAGTAATAGCGAATACCCTGTTCAAGAATCACAAGAGGAGGAGGTATACTTGGAAAAGGCCGGGAGATACGGGAAGATTTCAATTAGATTACATCATGGTCAGACAGAGATTCCGAAATCAGATACTGGATTGTAAGGCGTACTCAGGAGCAGATATAGGCTCAGATCACAATATAGTAGTGATGAAGAGTAGGCAGAAGTTCAAGACATTAGTTAGGAAGAATCAATACGCAATGAAGTGGGATACGGAAGTACTAAGGAATGACGAGATACGTTTAAAGTTCTCTAACGCTATAGATGCAGCAACAAGGAATATCGCAGTAGGCAGTACAGTTGAAGAGGAATGGATATCTCTAAAAAGGGCCATCACAGAAGTTGGGAAGGAAAACATAGGTACAAAGAAGGTAGCTGCGAAGAAACCATGGGGAACAGAAGAAATACTTCAGTTGATTGATGAAAGGAGGAAGTACAAACATGTTCCGGGAAAATCAGGAATACAGAAATACAAGTCGCTGAGGAATGAAATAAACAGGAAGTGCAAGGAAATTAAGGCGAAATGGCTGCAGAAAAAATGTGAAGACATCGAAAAAAATATGATTGTTGGAAGGACAAACTCAGCATACAGGAAAGTCAAAACAACCTTTGGTGACATTAAAAGCAACGGTGGTAACATTAAGAGTGCAACGGGAATTCCACTGTTAAATGCAGAGGAGAGAGCAAATAGGTGGAAAGAATACACTGAAAGCCTCTATGAAGGTGAAGATTTGTCTGATGTGATAGAAGAAGAATCAGGAGTCGTTTTTGAAGAGATAGGGGATCCAGTATTAGAATCGGAATTTAAAAGAGCTTTGGAGGACTTACGGTCAAATAAGGCAGAAGGGATAGATAACATTCCATCAGAATTTCTAAAATCATTGGGGGAAGTGGCAACAAATCGACTATTCACGTTGGTGTGTAGAATATATGAGTCTGGCGATGTACCATCTGACTTTCGGAAAAGCATCATCCACACAATTCTGAAGACGGCAAAGGCTGACAAGTGCGAGAATTATCGCAATCAGCTTAACAGCTCATGCATCGAAGCTGCTTACAAGAATAATATACAGAAGAATGGAAAAGAAAATTGAGAATGCGCTAGGTGACGATCAGTTTGGCTTTAGGAAAAGTAGAGGGACGAGAGAGGCAATTCTGACGTTACGGCTAGTAATGGAAGCAAGGCTAAAGAAAAATCAAGACACTTTCACAGGATTTATCGACCTGGAAAAAGCGTTCGACAATATAAAATGGTGCAAGCTGTTCGAGATTCTGAAAAAAGTAGGGGTAAGCTATAGGGAGAGACGGGTCATACGCAATATGTACAACAACCAAGAGGGAATAATAAGAGTGGACTATCAGGAACGAAGTGCTCGTATTAAGAAGGGTGTAAGACAAGGCTGTAGCCTTTCGCCCCTACTCTTCAATATGTACATCGAGGAAGCAATGATGGAAATAAAAGAAAGCTTCAGGAGTAGAATTAAAATACAAGGTGAAAGGATATCAATGATAGGATTCGCTGATGACATTGCTATCCTGAGTGAAAGTGAAGAAGAATTAAATGATCTGCTGAACGGAATGAACAGTCTAATGAGTACACAGTATGGTTTGAGAGTAAATCGGAGAAAGACGAAGGTAATGAGAAGTAGTAGAGATGAGAACAGCGAGAAACTTAACATCAGGATTGATGGTCACGAAGTCAATGAAGTTAAGGAATTCTGCTACTTAGGGTGTAAAATAACCAATGATGGACGGAGCAAGGAGGACATCAAAAGCACACTCGCTATGGCAAAAAAGGCATTTCTGGCCAAGAGAAGTCTACTAATATCAAATACTGGCCTTAATTTGAGGAAGGAATTTCTGAGGATGTACGTCTGGAGTACAGCATTGTATGGTAGTGAAACATGGACTGTGGGAAAACCGGAACAGAAGAGAATCGAAGCATTTGAGACGTGGTGCTATGGACGAATGTTGAAAATTAGGTATACTGATAAGGTAAGGAATGAGGAGGTTCTACTCAGAATCGGAGAGGAAAGGAATATGTGGAAAACACTGATAAGGAGAAGGGACAGGATGATAGGACATCTGTTGAGACATGAGGGAATGACTTCCATGGTGCTAGAGGGAGCTGTAGAGGGCAAAAACTGTAGAAGAAGACAGAGATTGGAATACTTCAAGCAAATAATTGAGGACGTAGGTTGCAAGTGCTACTCTGAGATGAATAGGTTAGCACAGGAAAGGAATTCGTTGCGGGCCGCATCAAACCAGTCAGTAGACTGATGACAAAAAAAAAAAAAAAAAAAAAAAAAAAAAGAAAGAAAAAAGTGATGGCCATTTTCTTAATTTTGCGATTATAGTTATATTATTGCTTAAATCTGCAGCTTTTTAAGTCATACTTTAACATATCAGCACACAGGTTATCATGGGACACGTTTCTATGCAGAGCTGAGCATGATACTCAGGGAAGACAAGAGATAGCATGCAATTTAAGTAAACACCTAAACAGAGATGAAAGACATATAGTAAATCTCGGCTCGAAACGTGCAGCGCGCCACGGATGCAGGCTGGTGGGAGCAGTATTATGCTATGGGAGACATACTCCTTCCAGTGCTTGCATGGCACGTGTGGTAGTAATCGAAGACACGCTTGCAGCTGCGAACCACCTGAAACACTTCATGCTTGATGTCTTCCCCAGTGATGATGCCATCTTTCAGCAGTATAATTGTCCGTATCTCGGAGCCACAGCCGTGCTACAGTGGTTTGACGAGCATTATAGTGAACTCACGTTGATGTCTCAGCGACCAGATTAGCCTCATGTAAATCGTATATGGCCAATGTGGACTGCTAACGAGCGCCATCACTGAGTACGTGAACTACATTACCTGTACGTTGACACGTAATACCACATACCTCCACAAACCTACCAATAAACTGTCGGATCCCTGATACGCAGAATCAGTCATGTATCGCGTTCCAAAGATGGGCCAAGAAGCTATTAACTAGGTTGTCATAATGTTTTGTCTCATCGGTGTAAATTTCTTATGTGGCGATGTTGAAAAATTTCGGTTATTCTAGCACTACTGATAGAGTTGATGATCTCCAAGAATAAATGTCTGTGCACTCAGAACACGCCTGCGATTTCTGAACGTGCATGGTTATCGACGAAGAGAAGTGATGAAGCCTACTTTCAGATTAACATTGGCATTGTGGAGCACTTGTACATCTGTTGTAATGTGTTCGTACTCAAGGATATATGTGAAGTTAGGAACTTCAGAAACTCTAAGGTGCTCACGTATTCAGTCGTTACACGTCGTATCGGGGAAGACATTCGTATTCGTATCTGTGTTAGTTAGGATTATTTGCTTGTTTCATTCTGCTGTACACGCCCTTTCGTTTTCACCTATGAAAGTCAAATTCCACGTATTTTCTATCATTTGTACCTTCGTTGATTATTTGTTATATCGGAAACATAAAAAATTTCACTGCAGTGCACAATAACTCTGCAATGGGTCACGGTTTTAAACAATTACCAGTAAGATTCCTAAAGTGTGCATGGTGATCATGTCACATACTGATATCGGAGTACATGCGCAGGAAACAGTGGCGTTTTGTAGAGCATGCTTTTTGGGACTGTTTTCTCAACTTATCAGCACCGTGGACTTACAGATCTGAGTCGTGTGTGTTTTCCCTAAGCGCCTATGCTATTAGCGCCAGTTTTGTCTAGTGATACGTTGTGTGGCACCACATTCTGCAATTACCCATCATATATGAGCATGAGTGTACATTTGTGCAGAAGCTATTGCATAAATATCACGACAACTTCTACATCTACATGGATACTCTGCAAATCACACTAAAGTGCCTGACAGAGGGTTCATCGAACCACCTTCACAATTATCTATTATTCCAATCTCGTATAGCGCGCGGGAAGAGTGAACACCTATATCTTTCCGTACGAGCTCTGGTTTCCCTTATTTTATCGTGGTGATCGTACCGCCCTATGTAGGTCGGTGTCAACAAAATATTTTCGCTTTCGGAGGAGGAAGTTGGTGATTGGAATTTCGTGAGAAGATTCCGTCGCAACGAAAAACGCCTTTCTTTTAATGATTTACAGCCCAAATCCTGTATCATTTCTGTGACACTCTCTCATATATTTCGCAATAATACAAAACGTACTGGCTTTCTTTGAACTTGTCCGATGTACTCCGTCAGTGCTACCTGGTAAGGATCCCACACCGCGCAGCAGTATTATAAAAGAGGACGGACAAGCGTATTGTATGCAGTCTCCTTAGTAGGTCTGTTACATTTTCTAAGTGTCCTGCTAATAAAACGCAGCCTTTTGTTAGCCTTCCCCACAACATTTTCTTGATTTCCAAATGAATAAAGGAACCTATTGGCATAGGGTCCAGACATTTGACGACTGGTTGTTACGCCTTATTGCGCAGGCTGTCAGTCCGTCAGTGGAGGGCCGCATCGCGTTATTGATTCTTCATTTGCTTCACTTGGAGACTTTTTCCATTGTAGACTGTTTCTCAGCAATTTTTCACGTAGTCTTTCAATGCATACTCCTCTTCTTGACGCGTCTAACTCACTTGCAAAAATTCTCTGGCTGTTGCTTTTATATGCAATTACAATCTGTCGAAGGCACTTCGAGAGTAAATTGTATGTGAGTTGTCACGAGATTTCTTGTTATTTCGTCCACATTATCCAGCTCAACTTGTTTGCAATTCACGAAGCCTGTACTATTTCTAATTACGGATATGGGCCAGCTGTTGATTGCTTCGATGGTATTACTGGAATTCAGTTTGTTTTTCAATAACTTCCTGATCCTTTAATTACTATTGTTATTATTACTTGAATTATTGATGATAATTATCAGTCAATCGGTTTAAAGAATTTGGCACGATCGCTTCACAAAGAGTGGTCCCAGGAAAGAAAAATATCACGTACGTAGAAAGACCTACAAAAAGAGTATACTTGGGTGTCTGGCAGCGACATCGGTAATGGGGTTCCTGAGCGCGTGCTAGGGACGGTAACGTGCCAGCAGGAAGCCTGTTGGAATGCAGTCACGGTGTGTCCACAAGTAACATAATATTGCTGGACAGCCGTCCATGGCGGAATGGGTTGTTTGGGAAAGAGACCAAACAGCGAGGTCATCGGTCTCATTGGATTAGGGAAGGATGGGGAAGGAAGTCGGCCGTGCCCTTCCACAGGTACCATCCCAACATTTACCTGAAGTGATTTAGGGAAATCACGGAAAACCTAAATCAGGATGGCGGGACGCGGGATTGAACCGTCGTCAGTTCACCTGTTGTTCACCGGCTATGGTGGCCGAGCGGTTCTAGGCGCTTCAGTCCGGAACCGCATGACTACTACGGTCGCAGGTTCGAATCCTACCTCGGGCATGGATGTGTGTGATGTCCTTAGGTTAGTATGTTTAAATAGTTTTAAGTTCTAGGGGACTGATGACCTCAGATGTTAAGTCCCATAGTGCTCAGAGCCATTTGAACCTGTTGTTCAGTTTATGCAACCACCCGCTATCTTGAGGTGTTTACAAGACGTATCGTCTTACTATAATTACAGTGGCGGCTCGTTCCTGTGACTGGACATTTTTCGAACTGTTTTTGTACATGCTGTTTAGTTACATTCCACCTTACACATTCTTGAGGCACGTCCAAGACCCCGGGATATTATGACTTTGGGACTCAGTCCTCCCTTTACTTCTACAGGAAGCCGTTTGTAGTGACACCTAGTGTTACCCTTTGACTGCCTCACCATAACCTGCATTCTGCAGGAAACTTCGTAACTCGCCGCAGCGAGCGTGCATGCGGATCAGAGCTTGGAGGCGCAGCGGTGGGCGGACGCATTACGCAGCGACTCAGTCAGTCGGTATGCCGTAGCGCATATGCAGAAATTGAATAAACATAATCATCATATGAGACGTAACGTTCTTATGTTTCACCTTCCAGCGAAAATAATGCAAAGTAACATTCTCTCGCAATACACAATTCAGAATTTAATCTACAAACGCACAGATTAGAAACAAATGAGCTACGGACTGCCATATATGTGTAATGTCTCTTGCAGCGGTCTCTCCGCGATATTTTCAGAAATTTTATAAATTATATAACTCAGTACATATCTCGAAATATCTCTTCTTATCTTACCGATTCATAAACTTTAATATACTATGATTATCAATGCAAAGTAGTTTCAAGCCGTATTATTCCTTGGAGCGTGCATTTACTCCATGGAATAGCTTCTCTGCTATCTAAGTTTTCTCTTATGGAAAGAATGATTCAGATCTTGCTGATTAGCCGTGAAAGAAGGAAGATGTATATGTATGTATTGTTGAGCTAGTCGCCATCTTGATGAGATTCTGTATGAGAAGGAATTTAATACACGAACTAAACTTAAAGTCCCCTCCATGAACCATGGACCTTGCCGTTGGTGGGGAGGCTTGCGTGCCTCAGCGATACAGATGGCCGTACCGTAGGTGCAACCACAACGGAGGGGTATCTGTTGAGAGGCCAGACAAACATGTGGTTCCTGAAGAGGGGCAGCAGCCTTTTCAGTAGCTGCAGGGGCAACAGTCTGGATGATTGACTGATCTGGCCTTGTAACATTAACCAAAACGGCCTTGCTGTGCTGGTACTGCGAACGGCTGAAAGCAAGGGGAAACTACAGCCGTAATTTTTCCCGAGGACATGCAGCTTTACAGTATGATTAAATTATGATGGCGTCCTCTTGCGTAAATTATTCCGGAGGTAAAATAGTCCCCCATTCGGATCTCCGGGCGGGGACTACTCAAGAGGACGTCGTTATCAGGAGAAAGAAAACTGGCGTTCTACGGATCGGAGCGTGGAATGTCAGATCCCTTAATCGGGCAGGTAGCTTAGAAAATTTAAAAAGGGAAATGGATAGGTTAAAGTTAGATATAGTGGGAATTAGTGAAGTTCGGTGGCAGGAGGAACAAGACTTTTGGTCAGGTGAATACAGGGTTATAAATACAAAATCAAATAGGGGTAATGGAGGAGTAGGTTTAATAATGAATAAAAAAAAAGGAGTGCGGGTTAGCTACTACAAACAGCATAGTGAACGCATTGTTATGGCCAAGAAAGACACAAAGCCCATGCCTACTACAGTAGTACAAGTTTATATGCCAACTAGCTCTGCAGATGATGAAGAAATAGATGAAATGTATGACGAGATAAAAGAAATTATTCAGGTAGTGAAGGGGGACGAAAATTTAATAGTCATGGGTGACTGGAATTCGAGCATAGGGAAAGGGAGAGAAGGAAACATAGTAGGTCAATATAGATTGGGGGGGGGAAGAAATGAATAAGGAAACCGCCTTGTAGAATTTTGCACAGAGCATGACTTAATGATAGCTGACACTTGGTTCAAGAATCATAAAAGAAGGTTGTATACCTGGAAGAATCCTGGAGTTACTAAAAGGTATCAGATAGATTATATAATGGTAAGACAGAGATTTAGGAACCATGTTTTAAATTGTAAGACATTTCCAGGGGCAGATGTGGACTCTGACCACAATCTACTGGTTATGAACTGCAGATTGAAACTGCAAAAAGGTGGGAATTTAAGGAGATGGGACCTGGATAAACTGAAAGAACCAGAGGTTGTAGAGAGTTTCAGGGAGAGCATAAGGGAAGAATTGACAGGAATGGGGGAAAGAAATACAGTAGAAGAAGAATGGGTAGCTCTGAGGGATTAAGTAGTGAAGGCAGCAGACGATCAAGTAGGTAAAAAGACGAGGGCTAATAGAAATCCTTGGGTAACAGAAGAAATATTGAATTTAATTGATGAAAGGAGAAAATATAAAAATGCAGTTAATGAAGCAGGCAAAAAGGATTACAAACGTCTCAAAAATGAGATTGACAGGAAGTGCAAAATGGCTAAGCAGGGATGGCTAGAGGACAAATGTAAGGATGTAGAGGCTTGTCTCACTAGGGGTAAGATAGATACTGCCTACAGGAAAATTAAAGAGACTTTTGGAGAGAAGAGAACCACTTGTATGAATATCAAAAGCTCAGATGGCAACGCAAAGCAAAGAAGGGAAGGCAGAAAGGTGGAAGGAGTATATAGAGGGTTTATACAAGGGCGATGTACTTGAGGACAATATTATGGAAATGGAAGAGGATGTAGATGAAGATGAAATGGGAGGTAAGATACTGCGTGAAGAGTTTGACAGAGCACTGAAAGACCTGAGTCGAAACAAGGCCCCGGGAGTAGACAACATTCCATTAGAACTACTGATGGCCTTGGGAGAGCCAGTCATGACAAAACTCTACCATCTGGTGAGCAAGATGTATGAGACAGGCGAAATACCCTCAAATTTCAAGAAGAATATAATAATTCCAATCCCAAAGAAAGCAGGTGTTCACAGATGTGAAAATTACCGAACTATCAGTTTAATAAGTCATGGCTGCAAAATACTAACGCGAATTCTTTACAGACGAATGGAAAAACTGGTAGAAGCGGACCTCGGGGAAGATCAGTTTGGATTCCGTAGAAATGTTGGAACACGTGAGGCATTACTAACCTTACGACTTATCTTAGAAGAAAGATTAAGAAAAGGCAAACCTACGTTTCTAGCATTTGTAAACTTAGAGAAAGCTTTTGACAATGTTAACTAGAATACTCTCTTTCAAATTCTGAGGGTGGCAGGGGTAAAATACAGGGAACGAAAGGCTATTTACAATTTGTACAGAAACCAGGTGGCAGTTATAAGAGTCGAGGGGCGTGAAAGGGAAGCAGTGGTTGGGAAAGGAGTGAGACAGGGTTGTAGCCTCTCCCCAATGTTATTCAATCTGTATATTGAGCAAGCAGTAAAGGAAACAAAAGAAAAATTTGGAGTAGGTATTAAAATTCATGTACAAGAAGTAAAAACTTTGAGGTTCGCCGATGACATTGTAATTCTGTCAGAGACAGCAAAGGACTTGGAACAGCAGTTGAACGGAATGGACAGTGTCTTGAAAGGATGATATAAGATGAACATCAACAAAAGCAAAACGATTATAATGGAATGTAGTCAAATTAAATCGGGTGATGCTGAGGGAATTAAATTAGGAAATGAGACACTTAAAGTAGTAAAAGAGTTTTGCTATTTAGGGAGTAAAATAACTGATGATGGTCGAGGTAGAGAGGATATAAAATGTAGACTGGCAATGGCAAGGAAATCGTTTGTGAAGAAGAGAAATTTGTTAATGTCGAGTATAGATTTAAGTGTCAGGAAGTCGTTTCTGAAAGTATTTGTATGGAGTGTAGCCATGTATGGAAGTGAAACATGGACGATAACTAGTTTGGACAAGAAGGGAATAGAAGCTTTCGAAATGTGGTGCTACAGAAGAATGCTGAAGATAAGGTGGGTAGATCACGTAACTAATGAGGAGGTATTGAATAGGATTGGGGAGAGAAGAAGTTTGTGGGACAACTTGACTAGAAGAAGGGATCGGTTGGTAGGACATGTTTTGAGGCATCAAGGGATCACAAATTTAGCGTTGGAGGGCAGCGTGGAAGGTAAAAATCGCAGAGGGAGACCAAGAGATGAATACACTAAGCAGATTCAGAAGGATGTAGGTTGCAGTAGGTACTGGGAGATGAAGAAGCTTGCAGAGGATAGAGTAGCATGGAGAGCTGCATCAAACCAGTCTCAGGACTGAAGACCACAACAACAAACTAAAAGTAAGTGTGTTTGCATATTATTTAACTGATTATTATTGACAGTGTCTGCTTACTACGCTGTGTTGCACGGGATCAGTGGGGAAGGTCTGATTTACACTGGACAAACATGCCGTTTTGTACGCTCAAGATATCCAGTTTATTACTTTCAATAAATGGGCTGACACGGTCTTACCAGCAGATCTCCGGTCTTCCCCACGTGATCACCGAAAGTTAATAATTATTACAAA
This sequence comes from Schistocerca serialis cubense, assembly GCF_023864345.2. Lineage (NCBI taxonomy): Eukaryota > Metazoa > Arthropoda > Insecta > Orthoptera > Acrididae > Schistocerca > Schistocerca serialis. The sequence continues at coordinate 590,828,260 of NC_064642.1, forward strand.
TGTTTTCAGGAGATCGACCGACAATTTTCGTCGCACCGAGACTTCGAAATTGCTTCACTGCCTTATGGAATTTAAGTTAAGCTTAATTTAATCAGGATAGAACAGTATTGAACTGTATGAATGTGATAAGCCTGCTTTGTGAATGAAAATTCCCTTAGTATACGCATGTTTTTTTAATATCCTGATCAGTGAAGCTAAATCAGGCCGGTGTGAGAGAGGTTTTTAAATTTCAGATCCCATAAAAATATTAAATATAGACAATAATTACACACACAAAAAGGAATGCTCGACCACATTAGTCCAAACGCACATGAATATTGTAATTGGAAGTGTGAATGCATTCAATAACGTCTAATTAATGGAAATAATCTACGTTACGCACAAATGGAACTTCAAGTGCAAGTAGACATGAAGGTTGACACGTAATACGTTATCCAGTCATAAACGACTTCCACTGTGAGGTCACTGAATGAAGGTCAGCTGAAGACAGACGTATCTGAAACATTCTTCTTGTAAACCTCTCTCGAAACAGTTTTCGGAAGTGTCTGAAATGATCCTGATGCTCATCGCCGTAACCGATTTTGAAGAAAGCAAAACGGATCGGTTGTTTGAATCCATTTGTCGAAAACTGGAAGGGCGCGAATTATTCAACTTTTGAATGACCAGAAAATGGAAAACGTCGGCTCGTTATACCTACCCAGTACACTTTACAGGGATGACCTTGTAACCTCCCAACAGAAAAGTTCCGAAACCTCCCAACAGAATTATTCCGTAACCTCCCAACAGTAAAAATATAATTATTTATATCATTCACATTCAGCGTAACACAGTTGAAGTACCTCCCAACAGTAAAAAGTATAATCATATAATTCAAATTCTGTGTAACTGCCCAACAGATAAATTCCGTAACCTACCAGCAGTAAAAACAATATAATTATTTATTTCATTCACGTTCAGCGTAACCTTCCAACAGTTTATTATCCCGTAACCTAGGAATAATAAAAATGTGACTCACTTATAACCTTTCAATAATTGACTGTGTATTTAAACTGGTAAATTTTGGACGTCAGCAGTGCTGCGTCATGGCCCTGAGAGATCACAATGAATAAATTGAAAATTCTTACCTCAATAAGGTCGCCGGATAACGCAATATATATCTGCTCCTATAAGAAATTTTTATGGCACAGCCCAGTGCAATGCTGGCCGATAGATTTGTCATGTATAAAAGAACAACTGATTTTTCTTTGCAATAATCGGGATGACCAAGGATTGGAGAAATTAGTAAATTCTTTACATTGAAATGAATTATTGTCAAAAGTTACTTTTATGAGAAAGATTAGTATTAAGAGATTTTTTTAAAACATTTACATGGGACTTGATATAACAATACTACTTACGCGCGAGGCTGCTTTTACCTTATACTACAACGCTCAGGCACTGCCATCGCTCCCCACGACCGGCCCAGCCAACTCGATACTCACGACTGCAAGCTACAACTTACTGCTACACAGTTCCTACTGCTGACAACACTGCGCTCTTGTCTGAGATTTTCTTATAGCTTACATATCGCAGGTAGCGCGTGACCAATCCATTGAAATTACATCTGCTCGAGTGCGCTAGCAACAAATTCTTTAATCATGGACCCCTTACATAATCCTCCACTGGGGGGGGCGGGGGGGGGGGCAAAAATTTGACAGCGATGGTGAGTCAATTGGACTTGCCATGAGCAACAAATTTTTCTATAATCTATTTAGTTAACTAAGACTACAGTCAGAGATTATATACATATTGATAAGTGTAGAACATATTAAGAAATGAAGTAGAGTGCACACGCACTGAGTTGAGTTCATATTAAGAAATGACACAATGTATACGCAATGAGTACAAAATATTAACAAATGACATAAAGTGCACACGCACTGTATAAGTCTTTCGCATTTTTTTTACAAGTACTGAATACATTAAGAAATAAAATGAAGTGCAAACGCACTGAATAAGTCTTTACGATTTTAGAAGAATTTAAACATACTGAGAAATGAAATAAAGTGCACACGCACTGTAAAAGTCCTTAGCATATTACAAGAACTGAATACAATAACAAATGAAATAAAGTGCACAAGCACTGTAAAAGTCTTTAGCATATTTAGGACAACTGATCACATTAACAAATGAAATGAAGTGCACACGCACTGTGATAGTCTTTAGCAAAGGACTTCATAGTGAATACAAACAAAAACTCTACTTTCGATAGGAAAACAATCATACATACCCCCCCAAAAAATGGAAAATGGGCACGGTCTGACTTATAACGACAAGAAAAGCAACCTGCTAACCTTACCTTGCCGGGCATTTGCCAAGAAAAAATATAATCATCATCAGTAAGTGGTCATATAAATATCTGGAAATGGCATTACAGTGTGTTAAATCATGAAGTATGTTCATTCAATAAAAGGTTCAATATTGGAAATATGGTGATTGCCCTTGTTTTTTCTGGTTCTCAAAGTTTTGACGTGTACTACATTGGGGTGAGGAATGCTGCGAATTCTATATGGACCTGCGTATAAAAGTTCAATTTACTGCATCTACTCTTTCCTCTGTTGGTTAAATAATGTGTGCGTACTATTTTCTGTCCTATGTGAAAGTCACGGCGTGTACAAGCCTGTTTTTGCTGTCTTCTCCGGCGCTCTGCGGCACGTTTGATGTTGTTGAGCGCAAAGTCAATTATTTCATGGTGGCGTAGTCGACGAGATGTAGGAAAGGATACCAATTCTTTAATTTTGTTAGGTGGTTCAACGTTTTTTAATATAACAGTCGGAAATAGCGTAGTAGATTCATTTGGTATGGAGTTAATTACATCCTGGAATGAGAGTATGAGTGTATCCCAATCAATATGTCTTTTATGGCAGTGTATTCTACATAGTTTACCAATTTCTTTCATCAGTCGTTCAGAAGGGTTCGAAGAAGCGTGATACCTGGATATATAGATCGGAGAAATGTTTCTAGCTCGTAACATACGTGTCCATATTAAAGATCTAAATTGTGGTCCATTGTCGGAAATTACTTTCAATACATGACCAACATGAAATAAAAAGTGTTTTACAAATGCATTCGAAATAGATTTCGCAGTGGTTTTGCTTGAGGGAGTGAAGGTAACTAATTATGAAGTGAGTTCAACAGTGACAAAGATGTAACAAAAACCTCTACTAGATCTGGGAATCGCACCAAAAGTGTCTACACCGACCATATGTATCAATTTAATAGGTACATTAGAATGTAACGGAGGAATATGTGAAGTCGTGTCTGATTTAACTTTCTGGCAGATTTTACATGGCGCTAAAACTCGTCGAATATCTTTCTCCAAGTTCGCAAAGTAACAGTTCTGTCTCAGTATAAGAAAACATTTTCTGGCTCCATAAGGTGCATAACTTAAATGAGTATACCAAATTAATTTGTTAACGAGCTCGTCAGGAATCCATAATAACCAGTTGTTGCAGTCAGGGTGAGAGCAGCGAAACAGAATATAATAGCGTACAGTATAATGGTTTCTAATGGTAACGTTATTCCTATCTTAGCAGTTTCTTTCCATACGTTGTCTTTGCTCTGCTCTTGTGATATATCTCGTAATGACGACGAAATGAAATTTTCAAATGCAACTTGTTGAACATACATGACGCTGAAATTAGCTTGGCAGTAGTTGGTTGCGATGACTTGCTGATTATTGCTGACAGAACAGGATAGTGTGTCTGCTACAATACTTTGTGTACGGATGTACGGAATAGGATAATGTTTAACTTTAAATGTGTCATGCTGTTTAACCTAAAATTCGTACATAAAACCGGACATAGTACCAGGGATGTCGTCAAAAACTGCAGCTTGCTGTAAAAGAATTTTGCTTAGTTGCGTACGTTCGTCGTCTGTATTTGCACTGCTTTGTTTTACTTTATCAGAAATCATTTGCATAACGTCACAGTCAGCTTCGTCTGGTGTACTATAATTGTGTAAGTACGTATCTGTGAACAATGTGGTATGATAATCTATGTTACGTGATTAACATTCTGTTCGATTAATTTCCTGTTCTTCTGCAGATAAAGCGTGCTGAAATTCTAATGCCAGGTGCACATTCTCATCCTTTGACATTAAATAGGAATTTTGAAAGTCAATAATTGCGTCATGTTGTACCAGAAAATTCGTTCCTAAAATAACGTGTTGTCAATAAGGGAACAATCCAAAAGTTTGAGTGGAACGTATGACCTGCAATACAAAATGATAAGTGTGTCTATAATTTTACGTCTACTCCTTTACCAGATACTGCTCCTTTTATTTTAGTTTTGCCTAATGGTAACGTAGGATAGGTATTATCTTTGTTACATTCGCTGAAAGTTTCCTCATTTATAACTGACATAGGTGATCCAGAATATATTACTGCTGAAAATGTGTATGATCCAATCTTTACTTCAATGACAGGGTGGGAAATGGTTTTTAGAATAACTGGTTTTTCATGCAAAAGTGTGTCTTGGATGTCGTCAAAAGTAATAACATTTTCGTGAACAAGATTCTGTGTGTCAAAAGTATTGCTTACATTGCTAGAAGATGCAACCTGTACTGTATCTAGTCAAATTCCTTCTGCAGTACTGTTATTTGTGGGAGGATTCTGTGGAATTTCAACTATTTGTACTGTTCTGTTATTTCTTCCTGACGTATTAGGGTCGGGATGATACCGACTGTCTGGTTCATTCATGATAATCTGTTGTTGTGGTTCATTCTGCTGCTGGTAAGACCTACTGTTATTAAATGTACCCTGAAATCTGTGCTCATTACTTTTACGTCTGTCATGATAGTCATTGCTATACGGCGCATTGCGATAGGAGTTGAAATGGTGTGTTTTCTGTACGTAGTGATTTCCTTGTTGCTGGGCGTTACTATTTGATAGAGCTGACGCTATACTTGTAGGCGGCGAAACATCAAAGCTTGGTTGACCTTGCACATTACATTGTTGGTTAGGTATGCTAACCTGTTGGCTTTGTTGTTGTTGTGGGGAAAAACCTCTGTTACCAAAATCCGTTTGCTGTTGCTGATAAATTTGACGATACTGATAATTAAAATTTTGTCATTATAGTGCACTGCATACAAAATAGAGTCTTACTTCCTTCCTATCCGGTAGCCCAGCATAGGCTGAGTTCTTTTCCCACTAATTTCCGTATTGGGAAGGGTGTGGGGTAGACAGGGATGGGTAGGTGGGGAGGCGATAGAGGGGAGGTGGGTGGTTTCATGTTATTTTCCCACCAAAATTTAAATTTCCCGCCATGGTGTCAGTGATAAGTCACCACATCTATGGCCATCATCTTGGATCCGCCATCGTGAATAAATCTGGCAACAATGCAGAAAGAGGCGATGCTCTCTTTGTCGCCATACTCTAGACTTCTTTGGCGAGGAATGCCTTCTTTGCTTGTGCTGGTTTGCTTTTAATGTCAACTTTGCTTCGTCTTTTATGTGTTATTTTACTTACAATGTATTGGAATTCCTTCTCTTTGTCTGCGACTTTATCCCCAATTGTTAAGTGAAGTTGACTGTAAAACAAATATCCGCTACTGAATATTACTTAAGTCTTTCTTCGTTTATCCTCAGCCCATATACTGCGAACATCAGTGTTCATTGTATTCAGCATGTCCAGTGATTCATTCTCATATTACTACGGAAGCCAATACAATTAACAATTCTTGTCATTGACACTTTTCCATCCTGAATTTTAATTCACTCCTGAAACTTATTTCGTATTGTGTAATTGATTCTTCCATTTACAAATTGCAAAATGGGAGAAGAAGGCACCAATCCTACTTTACACCTTTTAACATGGGCATCTCTGTGTTTATCTCTGATTCTTCTGTTTCGCTTGGTTCTTTTACAAACTATGTGTTACCCTCTTCTCCAATAGCTTGTGTTTCTGAGAATTTCAAAAATCTTGCACCACTTTGTTATGTGAACAATTTTACTAAGACTGCATGTACTATGAAGATGTATTGATCTTCCTCAAGTCTTGCCTTTGTTCTCAAGTGGCAAGTCTGAAATGTATCTTTGGTGCTTTTAACTTTCAGAGCACCCTCTCTCCTGTGTGCTGAGGAATTCCACCGAAACGAGAAACAGTTAGCAACGATTAGTTGCAAGGAGTTGCAAAAAGAAATGGAAACCAACATATTGAAGAACATAAATGCGTATCCACCCGAAATGTGGCCTGCAATCTAAAAATTGTCGTGATGAGATACCAACTCGCGAGTAATTTTGCTGTTAAGTAGCAAAAGAATGTTCAAATGTGTGTGAAATCTTATGGGACTTAACTGCTAAGGTCATCAGTCCCTAAGCTTACACACTACTTAACCTAAATTATCCTAAGGACAGACACACATACCAATGCCCGGGGGAGGACTCGAACCTCCGCCGGGACCAGCCGCACAGTCCATGGATGCAGCCCCTTAGTCCGCTCGGCTAATCCCGAGCGGCGTTAAGTAGCAAATGACTTCTGTAAAATCAGTTTTGCACCGTTTCATTTCCCTACCAGTGGTTTCAGTGAACGGTTGTATCTCCAGATGCCAGAGACAGAATGCCTCTATTTTCTACGTAGGAAACTTGTCTGACCTTTTACTGTCTTTGTTTCAAGATATCTTGCTTTAATCTCTATTTAGTTTAAACGCTGTGTCGAGTGTTATAGCTACTGTTCACAGCCTTTAACTGTTACCTAGTAACTTGTGAACACACGCAAACGTGAGTCGACATAAAAGCAAGCCTCGTGTGCGAGACCGAATTAGCCGCCGGAGTCGTAGGTAGCAGTGTAACATTTCAGCCGGGAGGGTCGGAGAGTAATTGTGGCGACCGTGGGAAGTGGCCCCCACCGCAGTGTTTGCACTTCCCGTCACCTGTGGCTGATCAGCCGGAACTGCTGACTCACTCGCTCACTTCCGGTCGCTACGGCCGCCACAGGGCTCCGTGTTGGGGACGTGATGAACAGCTGCCACATTCCCAGCTGGTGCTTCTCGCTCGTGACAGATTAATCTTCCCACTGCTCGAATGAAATCCTCTCCTACCGACAGCCACCACACTTAATTATTATTTACAATATTTTATCACCATTCACGTCAAAAATGTAATAGTCCCTACCGGAATCACTTTCACAATCTTCGTTTTTATGAGAAACACGACTGTGGACCGATTCACCCAAATATCTGAGAGAAATTACACATCTTGCTAGTTTCTGATGATGACACTTTCATAACAAGTTGTAAACCCAAAACCTCAGAGAAAGTACTTGTACTGTCTTTCGAGTTTCAGAAAACCCATCTCATATGAGACTACTACGGCTCCGCTGATTCTACATTGCTGACAATACTGAACTTGTCAGAAATTTTTCATTATCACATGTATACTGTCATGACAGCATACATGTGACGTGTTACGATAGCGAATCTGTGGCCACTGGAGACAGTGCCACAAGTTCCTGCAAAAAATCGTAACTCAACAGACATACAAATGTCATACTAACAAACGTAAATGCACCAGATGATGGAGGTATAAACCTTTGAAATTCGTCGTGGAGATAAATAAACAGTAAAGTTGTTGTTTCATTTAATGTCAATAACAGTTACGGTAAAGCATAACCAAAAATGTTCGCATTTAAAAAATATTACCATGTACTGAGTATCTTCTCACGACAGCTTGTCTGGAAATACCTTCAACGAAAAGTATTCTCATTTGAGGAAAGAGTAAGATGTCACGGAACGCTATGTTATGGGAATAAGGAAGGTGCACCAGGGAAGAGGACTACAAACGTGATACCTCAGGAATTTTCTGCTTATGATTGGGTCTTTGCCACTTTCGGCGGCGTTGAAGTCACATGTTTCCAACGCTTACTTTGCTACTTTCTAACGATGTTGTACCACTCCTCAGTTGCGATAAGACGGCTAGAGAAGTGTTTTTTACTGGTCTAACACAGCTGCAACATTTCCGCTGCTGCATTTGTTCGTCGTTCTTGGTTGGGTCACGAATAGTCGCAGAACCAAATGGGCACGTAACAACTAGAAAACCAGTCCCTTGAGGACTTTCACTTTCTCCACTAGTAACTCGATTGTGTAATGCACCATGGCCTTCACTTCCCTTGTGACATCGGATTTTTCGCAGAGGGCTAGTCTAACACGTCGTTCTTCGTCAGTCACACCACATGCAACGCGTCAGAACCACCCAGCCCCTATGTAATATTAAGGTGCAACGCACCACTGATTATTGCTGCGTTGTAGGCATTCGAATGTAGAAAACCAATTCGACCTGATACTTTGGCAGTGGACTTCATCATTTTCTTTCGGCTCCTTTAGTGGTGTGCTGCGTTACTATGGCCGGAGCATTTAAATGTTTACCAAGTCAGCATTTTGTACTCTGATTTGATGAAAGTCATAGGATACCTCCTAATATCGTGTCGGACCTCCTTTTTCTCGTCGTAGCTCAGCAACTCGAAGTGGCAAGTACTCTACAACTTATTCGAAACCTCCTGCATAAATATTGAGCCATGCTGCCTCTATACCCGTCTATAATTGCGAAAATGTTGCCGGTGCAAGAAGTTGTGCACGAATTTATCTCTCGATTATATCCCATAAATGTCCGATGGGAGTCATATCGGTTGCTTTGGGTGGCACATCATTGGCTCGAATTTTCCTGAATGTTTTTCAAACCAGTCACTATTAGTTGAGGTCCATTGAAATGACATCGTTGTTTGGGGACGTGAAGTCCATTATGGCTGAAAATGGCTGAAAGTAGCTGAACATAACCATTTATAGTCCGTGATCGGTTCTGTTGGACCAGAGGACCCAGTTCCCTCCATGTAAACACATCCCATTATCGAGGCACCACTACCTCGCACAGTGCCTTGACAACTTGGATCCATGGATTCGTCGCGTCTGCGTCACACTCGAACATTACCAAAAGCTCTTACCAACTGAAATGTGGACTCACCTGACCAGACCATGGTTTTCCAGCCGGCTATGGTCCAACCGATATGGTCACGAGCCCGGAGAGGGACTTCAGGCGGTGTCGTGCTGTTAGAGAAGGCACTCACGTCGGTCGTTTGCTGCCATAGCCCATTAACGCCAAATTTCGCAGCTCTGTACGGACGGATAAGTTCGTTGTCCGTCCCACATTGTGCCAGTGTTGCTTGTTTCTTAGCACTGACAATCCTACACAGACGCAGCTCCTCTTAGTCGTTAGGTGAAGGTTGTCAGCCACTGCGTTGTCCGTGGTCAGAGGTAATGCCTGAAATTTGATATTCTCGCCCCACTCTTGACACTGTTGACCACGGAATACTGAATTCTCCAAAGATTTGGAGGTGAAATGTCCCTTGCGTCTAGCTTCAACTACCACTCCGCTTTCAAAGTCTGTTACTTACCGCTGTGCGGCTATAACGGGGTCGGAAACCTTTTTACATGAATTATCTGAGTACAAATGATAGCTCGGCTAATGCACTGCCCTTTTATACATTGTCTACTTCACACAGCTGCGATCTGTATATGCGCAAATCGCTATCGCATGACTTTGGTCACCTCAGTATAACTATCCCTTGAAAATCTAAACGCACAATGGGAAATCCAGAGGAGCAATAACGATTAGGAATTACCTTTCCGGCGACGAGGGATTCATTAGAGACAGAGTACACGTTCGTGTTGGGCAAGGATGGAGAAGCAGATCGGCCGTTTCTGTTTCGAAGGAACAATCCCGGCATTTTCTTTGAGTTATTCAAGGTAAACACGTAAAATCTAAATGTGAATGGCAAGACAGGGATTTCAGTCAGTGTCTTCCCACATAAGATTGCAGTGCCTTACCTCTGCACCATTTCCGTCGGTAGAGCCAGCGAAGAAGAAAGGCCGGCCGGAGTGGCAAAGCGGTTCTAGGCGCTTCAGTGTGGAACCGCGCGACAGCTACGATCGCCGGTTCGAATCCTGCCTCGGGCATCGATGTGTGTGATGTCCTTAAGGTAGTTAGGTTTAAGTAGTTCTAAGTTCTAGGCGACTTATGACCTCAGCTGTTAAGTCCCATAGTGCTCAGAGCCATTTGAACCATTTTTTGAAGAAGGAAGTTCGAAGATTTTTGTGGACTATAGATTCTAAAAACCTTTTTGATGACTGAAACCGCACCACTGTCCCGAAACTGTGGTTTTCGAGCTTGCTAAGCCAAAACAGTATGACCACCGCCCACCGCAATGTTGGATGCCGCCTGGTGGCGTTGGGGGAACGTGACGCGGTATCAAAGATATGTAAGCGGACAGACATGGCTGGGGGATCTCCTTAAATAAGCTATGGGCATCAAAGAGCAGATTATTATTACGCAGAGGCTGAGAACGAGTGTCTCAAAAACGACGAGGCTTGTCGAATGTCCTCGTGAGGCTGGCGTGAGCATGTACGGAAAGAAGTAGCAGACAGAGAAATTACCACTACTCAGTAATACTCCATAACTCTTACCAAATGTAAGGGTTTTGAGGCTTGTCTGATCTGTAAAGTAGATTAAATGATGATCTGTGGCATCTCTGCCGAAATAACACAATGCTGGTACATGCACAAGTATTTCGGAGCACATGGTTCAGTTTACACTGTTGAACTTGAAACTCCGCAGCAGATCACCCCTGTGACATGTTGACCCAACGACATCGTCAGTTACGATTGCAATGGGCACGGAAACATTGGAATTCGAGCTTCGACTAATGTAAACGTGTCGACTCTTCGGTTGAATCACACTTTTGCTACACTAGGTCGATGGTCTTCTACACGAACGACGACATCGAGGTGAACGGAGACTCTAAACGTGCAGCGTGCCACGAACGCAAGCTGGAGGGTGCAGCATTACGCTAAGGCAGACAATTTCCTGCACTTGCATGGGACCTGTTGTAGTAATCGAAGCTGAATCCCTTCATGTTGATGTTTTCCCCCATGATGATGACATCTCCCAGCAGTAAAATTTTCCGTGTCTCGTAGACGGAACATGTCTACATGTTTAAACAGCATTATAATGATGTCTCGGCGATCAAATTCGCCTGACGGAGACCCTATGGAACCCAACTGGGTCATTATCGGGAGGAATCGGCGCTTACGCAAATCAGCGGCCCGTTGTTTTCTCGAACTACATGATCTTTAAGTTGAAATCTAATGCCACATACCTCCATAAACCCACCAACAAAATGTCGAGTCCCAGGTACACAGTTTGAGTGACGTATTTCCTTCCAAAGTCGGACAAACAAGCTATTATGCAGGTGGTCATTATGTTTTGGTTCATCAGTGTACAGGAAAACTGTATGCTGCACTACAAGTCAGTACCCAAGGTGTCAACATCTACATCAAGTCTTTGTAACGTGTCACAAAGTGATAAAGTTTAAGTAGAAACCATTTAGATGGGATGCTGAGCTCTTGAAGCATTGAGGGTGATACCACCATGTAGATGAACGAAAATGCACTGCATTGGCAAAAGTGCCCTGTTTAAGAAAATAGTGATCAGTGGGAACTAAAGATATTACTTTATAAAAAAGATGTACATGTTTCCTCGCTGATGTTACTGGTGCAGCCTCGCTGTGGTGTGAATACACACATTCCTTCTTTAACTACATATACAGTGATAATGTGAAATGTAGATATCCTATGAAAGATGCTGGCGATCTGTATTTCAAATGAGAACATTCCATGCACTCAGATATGCACACCATTCGATAGATAAAAAAAGAACATGTAAATATACCTCTGTGTTTCCACCTTGTCTTCTGTGCTGCAGAGTTATTCTGCAACTGTCTGCCCGTGTACGTATTTTTCGCTGGCTTTAAATAAGACTAAAGTTCTGTATGTGGCATAATCTACCATTATCATTTGAAGAATACTTTCCTTTCTTCGAATTTTAGCATTTATACGTATTTGTTCACCATTTTTCAGAATATTCCCCCTCCTGCCGGAGATTCGAGTCCTCCATCGGGCATGGACGTGTGTGTTGTTCTTAGCATAAGTTAGTTTAAGTTATTTTAAGTAATGTGTAGGTCTAGAGACCGATGACCTCAGAAGTTTGGTCCCTTAGAAATTCACACACATTTGGGCATTCAGAATATTCAACGGCTGGAGCAGTGAACTCGAGAATGAATTGTTGGGAGACATAATGACCGAACACATACCGTAATCAGCCATTAATTTGTCTTTCAGGAAATACAGAGCGGCCTTCAGAGAGATCACTGATCATTAAAAGTATCTTGCAGTAATTTTTGTGCAAGCAAAGCTGAGAACGATTGGGTCATTGGCCTCCATACGATGACGTTGTTGATCTTCAGTAAGAGTGAGATACAGGCACCGCTGTACTGCTTTAATCGATTGAGGTGAAAAAAAGAGGCTGTGTAATATTCTCATATAGCACTCTGTGCTGAACACATGTACTCGTATTTTCTTTTCGAAGCGCGAACGCCATGCGATGACAGAACCGCTTACCATCATCAATGAAGTGGTGTCCTCTCGTGCCGATTGTTGTCTCGATTTATTACATACATATTATTTTATTTAATTAATTTGAATCTCCTGTCTGAAAGCACTCCTGTATTTGTGAACTGTATTAATAAAGACTACAACCTCGTTGATGAATAGTGGAACAAGGTTTATTTATAACTTCAACACCATTATTGAGGCATGTAACTATCTGAGTACAGTCTGTGAAAAATCAATACAGGGCGAGCAGTCTCTGTTTAACCCCACGACGATCGTATCATGCTCACGGAATCTCAGGGAAGAAAAAATGAGGGTGACATCACAAAAATAAGGAGACAAACGGTCACATTAAATCACAACACTTCATATTCTACGAAAATTATGCGGTTTTTCAATGTAACAGCTCTTGTCATGTCTGCTACTTGTAGCGCACCTATACGACCAAAGATGAAGCTGCCGCCGAAAATACTCTTATGTTTCTTCCTCTTTAACCAAATCAAGTCTATGCGCAATCTGACCACAATAGCCACAAAGAAACATAACAATGACTTCGGGCAAACTCTCTCCGCTTCTGACGTAATTCTGCTAATTCTCACGTAAGTGAATCGAAAAGGGTCGAATAATAATCTCCACTTGTTTTCCACCGAATATTAAAGTTTTCCTTCCTCAGCTATGGAACTGACTATATGAATTCTTGTGTTTAATATAATTTGTAACTAACAACTGCTGTAGCAGATTATCTAAGTAATCAACCACTAAATACACTAGTCCCACAGCTAATCGCCTCATGTCTCCAATTTAAAGTAATAACGTGAAACTGTATAGCTGGAAATAAATTACTTTCCCGCTCTCTCTTGGTCTCTGTTTATCTCCATGTCTACCTCCCTCCCATTGCCCCCCCCCCCCTCACTCTCTCACTGTGTGAGATCGCACGCTGACGCACACTGACGCACAAGCACACATACACACAGACACACACACACACACACACACACACACACACACACACACACATACACACACACACACACACATCCAACAGACCACGGGCCTCGTTCTTTCGTGTCGACACTTGTACGAGACAAGCACATTGTGACATACAAATTTGATTGATATCATTAATCAAATACAACTTCGCAGTGCAATGAGTAGCGGATGTCCAGGGCTTACGGTAATTTAGTCAGTTCCTTATAAATAAACATTACTTTGTTTCATAAAATTTCGACAACACTCGTAAGTTTCAAATGGGCAAAATTCATTTCGTACTCTGTAGACATGCCTACAGCAATATACGCTGGTTGGAGTCTATGAAACTGATACACCAACCCATTTTTATGCACATTCCAACTCTCATCTCGTTACAGCAAAGTCTTCACTCGCTTACTGACCCTCTTATTGTTATTTTCATTTGTTTCTGTCATCAGCGTACTGCAAATTGAAATGTTCATTCAATAGTCACATCACGCTCATTTAGATAAAGCATCACCAGCTACAATGTTGGAGTCATTTGAGTAGGTGGCTTTTATAGGATGAATGGTAGTTTTTCCTTAGGAATGAAATATTCTACACACTCTGAATTTTTATTGTGTTACTTTATACCACACTCATGCACATAAATTAAGGATAATTGCAGATTATGGTGCCACACAACGTGGCACTACACAAAACTGGCGCTAATAGCATAGGCACAAACGGAACACACACGACACTGATCTGTAAGTCCACGGTATCGGTGATAAGTTGAGAAAACCGTCCCGAAACACATGTGCTATAAAACGTCAGTGCTTCCTGGGCATGTTCCCCGACATCAATATGGGATATAATCACCAAGCACACGTCCACAGGCCGAGCGGTTCTAGGAGCTTCCGTCCGGAACCGCGAAGCTGCTACGGTCGCAGGTTCGAATCCTGACTCGGGCATGGATGTGTGTGATGTCCTTAGGTTAGTTAGGTTTAAGTAATTCTATATCTAGGCGACTGATGACCTCAGATGTTACGTCACATAGTGCTTAGAGCCATTTGAACCATTTGAACACGTCAACAGTCCGCACAACGGGTTGGCCTACTCTAGATCATGTAGTCGAGCAGCTGCTGGGGTATAGTCTCCCATTATTGCACCAGTGCCTGTCGGAGCTCGTGAAGTGTCGTAGGGGTTTGAACACCTGCAGGGATACATCGACCGAAAGCATCCCAGACGTGCTCGATGGAGCTTAGATCTGGAGAACAGGCAGGCCACTCCATTCGCCCAATATCTTCTGTTTCAAGGTACTCCTCCACCATGGCAGCTCGTTGGAGCCACGCGTTATCATCCATCAGGAGGAAGGTGTGGCCCAGTGCACTCCTGAAAAGGCGGACATACTGGTGGAAAATGAAGTCCCCTTTACACCTGACCTGTTACAGTTACTCTGTCAAAGACATGCATGGGTGTACGTGCACCAATCATAATCCCGCCCCACACCACGACCATCATACAGGTCCCTTTCAAGGACATTAAGAGGTTGGTATCTGGTTCTTGGTTCACACCAGATGAAAACACGGCGAGAATCACTGTTCAGACTACACCTGGACTCGTCCGTGAACATGACCTGGGACCACTCTTCCAATGACCAAGTAATGTGTTATTGACACCTGTGACACCTGTGACCAGGGATCAGTGGAATGCACCTTGCAGGTGTCCGGACGAATAAACAATGTCTGTTCAGTTGTCTCTGCGTTTATGGAGACAACTGTTCCAGTGGCTGCGGTAAGGTCCCGCTCAAGGCTACCTGCAATACTACGAAGCCGTCTGCGAGCACTGATGGTGAGATATCGGTCTTCTTATGGTGTTGTATACGGTGGACGTCCCGTACTGTAGCGCCTGGACACGTTTCCAGTCTGCCGGAATCGTTGCCATAATCTTGAGATCACACTTTGTGACACATGGAGGGCCCGTGCTACGACCTGCTGTGTTTGACCAGCCTCCAGTAGCCCTAGTATTCCACCCCTCTTAACGTCATCAATATGCGTTCTATGAGCCATTTGCAATACACAGTCACCGTAAGCACGTCTGGAAACGTCTGCAAAATTACTCGTTGCACCGTACTCAGACATGCACGAGCACAAATTTGCGTATGTGGACTGCTGCCAGCGCCACCGTGCGACGACCGCAAATCAAGTCCACCTCATGGTCATACCCCGAGGAGATTTAAACCCGCAAACCGCCACCAGAGCGTTGTTTCAACACCTATCAGCATTATCCTTAATTTTTGAGGATGAGTGTAGCGATGTTGGAAAATGCTTCTCCTTTAGTATTGGTAGAAACTGAAATCGACCATGTACTGCCCACATTCACTGGTTTAATTTTCACATGAGTTTTGAGATCACTTTTCTGGTCATTGTAAACTGTTGCTTTTGCAAATCCTCGTCACCAGTCATGTAAACGCCTCGTCGCTACTGCTGTGGATGTCGCCACTGTTGTGACGGTAGACCGAGTGTGTGAGTTCGTGAAACGGCTTCTGGAGCAGAAAACCGCTAAGACAATTTCTCCCTGCCACTATTATACAGCTAGCCCCCGGGTAAGATAGGCGAAAGAAGGTTGTACAACACTCCAACAAATTAGTATCAAATTCACACAAATGAGTTTAAAAGTTTACTTATCTGTGTGGCTTGTTGAATAATGAAGTCTGCAACACTGCATGTTATATAGCACAAAACAGGCCGTCAATGGCTAAGCGCAAACAGTCGAAGGTAAACTTCACAGTGTAATGCAAATGCAATTTACAACAACTGTCTGTTCACATCTAAGAGTTCACTAAACTACGTCCCTGTCTAAGTCAGCTCTGGACGATGATCTGAAACCAAGAATGCGAGAGCTACTCTTCTATCTCCGAGTAGGCTTCTGTCCGTTGTCGTCCGGTCATTGGCGGGCTGTACTCGGCCGGTAAATGACCGAGGCGGAGTCGATATCTTCATCCTCAGCGCCATCCGTGACGATAGTAGTATTCTCGCAAGTGCCTAAGCTCAATGGCACTGGCACCAGCTCGCATCTCTGTGTCTATGGTGCTTTTGCGCTGGCTGTGTCTTGTTCGCACAACCAGCACTTTCCTTGCACACTGCGCTTTCTTAACTTCAGAACTGTGTGTTATTCGTATCTTATGGAATTTATCTGTGGCTCATCACGTTTCGCAATCAGTGCCATGTTTTTGTCTTTTCATTTGTGTTTCTCTGTTACAGGGGTAGCACCAACTATAAGGTTCTTAAGAAAACCTTTTTTTCGCCTATAATGTTCAACAAATTTGTTATCTACTAATAATGGTTAGAGAATAATCAGTGGAGACGCTCTTGAAAACCAGATCAGGTGCGCCCATATGAGCATTATTAGTAACTATGCTATAGCCACCAACCTCAGTATAGAGATGGCAATAAAGCTCAATGGATTACACGTTTAGTATCTCAATCTTTGACGGCTGCATCATTGAGATGCAATTGGTACTACTCACTTCCGAGCCTGCTCAGTAGACACATCGGCATTGGAAGTGTATTCTTCCTGCAGCTATTAGAATTTGGACTAGGGTACAATGCAGAATTTTTTGGCATATCAATGATCGTCGTGTTACTTTCTTGATAAAACACAACTATCCTATTACTTTCATGTGACATTTTCTTGTTATTTCCATTGAATAACACAGGTCAACGATGGAAACACTTTTTACTAAAAATATCTTATTCTGATAATTTTTAGGGTGAGAAATCCAAATATAATACTTAAAAAACGGTATCACCCACCATTTCTTCACATTTTACAGTTAAATTTATTAAACTGAGAGACTTTTCAAGAATTTAACAGCATTTATAAAGTTAAAATAATGTAAAAAGTAGGTGTAATGAATGTAGATGACGTTGGTAGCACTGCTGAAAAATATTTGCCGGGAAAAAGAGGTCGATTCTGTTTTTATGTTAACATATGGTGTTTTGTTTATTGTCAACATAGCCTCACTTTCCCGTTTCCTGTACATGTGCTCACTGCAATGTCTAATTGGGATTGTAAAATATTATATTTGTGGTAAATTTGTGTTTAAAAAAACCAAAGAAACGTTACAAACTTTGTGAGAAATAATTATCTATCATGCTTTGGATCTAAACTTGGTGATCAAGATAAATCTTGGGCGCTGCATAAAGTATGTTATGTGTGTCTTGAAGATCTGAGAGAATGGCCCAAAAAGGAGAAAAAAGCTTTAGATTTGACGTTCCTATGATATGGAGGGAGCCAAGAAATCATTCGGATGATTGCTACTTTTGCAGTGTTGATAGTACTGGTCATAATTCGAAAAACAAGAAGGTAATAAGCTACCCTAACCTTCCGTCCGCCATCCGACCAGCAGGACATGGTGTAGATTTCCTGGTTCCTGAACCATTAGATGATTTAAATTCTATTGCAACACAAGTATTTTCTGATGTACAATCTTATTTAGATGAAACAGATGATGATGAATTCCATTGTAATACAAAAATTCTGAGCCCAAATTGTTTACTCAGACCGATCTTAACGATTTGGTTAGAGATCTGAGCTTAACGGAAGAACAAGCTGAATGACTTGGCTCTAGATTAAAAGAAAATAAAAAAACTTATTGGCAGTTGGAACCAGCATATACGTGAACAGAACGAGAGATCAGCCATTTTCCAAGTTTTTTCAACAAGAAGGTGATTCAGTGCACTGCTCAAACATTCCCAGTGTGATGAATGAGTTTGTTATTGAACACAAATGGAAGACTGGAAGCTGTTTATTGATTCATCCAAAACTAGTGATGGAAAAACACAACCAAGGCCGCTGGAACACCAACATGATGGGAGACTACTGTTGGTCACTCCACGGACAGGTTCAGCAAGCAAGTCATTGTAGAAAAAGCTACACAGGAAGCTTCAAAGAAAAAGATAAAGAAAATACAAACCAATTCGAGCTGACAAGTGAAACCTCTATTAACAAATATCATTGTTTTAACTAGCTTACTGTAAAGACAAACTATGTTGATGTTGTATCAAAGAGTTTCATTAATCTCCCCGTTTACCTTATAGCATACTATATAGTGAAAAGCATGTTGCTCGAAAACTAGGGGTGATAGAGAAAACTAAGGCTAGATTTGAATTCAGCTCATAAAAAACTATAAAGATCAGCTACCAAAGTAAAAAAACGTTTTTAAAAAAATTTCATTGGCTAATGTAATGAGAGTGATTTTTACTTAAGGTGCGACACCAAGTTGTTAATCTATGGTTTGCTGTCCAGAAATTCATTACATGCAGGAACTACATCTAGTTTCGTCTTTTAAATTGCGAATTATTGTACTTAGCGATTGCTGGCACAATGAGCAAGAGATAATACCAATACAGTTGCTCACTACCTCTGAGTAAATTTTCGCTCTGTAAAGCCAAAGCAGCATTCATCGTTCCAATGACGCAGGAGAGAAGCTTTTTATCTGTTCTGTGACAAACATTCAGACAGAAAGATCTAAAATCGATGAGAAAAACCTAAGAAAACATCTTTGTCACAAGTTTTCTCGCTTCTTTCATTACCCTGTAGTATAAAGATGAAAACTTTATAATGCCTTTTTTCTTCTACCAGGATAATTATTAGTTTTATCTGGATACACAGCTATGTCACAATAACTTGTGGACTGGTTTTCTTTATACATCTATTCCAGTTGTCACATATTCATACCGTTTGAGTGTGACACAAGCTTACATGTAGACACAGAATATTTTGAAGTACTAATCTTATCAATCTGGACGTTGTACCTCCAATCACAGGGACTTTACGTCTTATTAGACCTTCGTTCTACGGTTATTGTACTAAGTTTAAAGTACTTGCTATAGTAAAGAGGATTTTTATAGTATTTTTCCATTAGTTTGTCGAACACAAATGTGAACATAAGAGAGAATTTAAGCACGAAAAAGAAACAGTAAATGCTCCCACATTATTTAAAACAATCTGACAATGCAGGTTTACTTTACTAATTCTACCCTTGTCATAATCTATTGATTCAAGCCAGGTTCTATGCACATTTATGTCCGGAAAGGAATCATATGAAATCCTTCGATAAGACGTGGGCGTTATCAGTCCGATATCAACACTAGATGCTCTTAATTAGTGGTTTTTTCGTAAAGAGCGACTGGAAAGAGTCTCAGTTGTTGGTAACAAATGCCAGCTGCGATGGATACAACCCAGGGGAGCAATTTGTAGCAGAAAAATCTTTTTTTTATCACCAGATTCAAAATAATATCTGTTTACCCTTTCCTTCGTCTGGAGAACGTCTTTTTTTAGGGCTTAGCTACTAGTATCTTCTTATAAAGCTAATACGAAGACAAGATAACTCGCCAATAGCGGTAATGTTGGATAGAATTCTCGTCGAGCGAACTGCATACATTCAAGCAACAGTGCGGATACAGTTGAATTTTGTTGCTTCGAATTACAGATGCAGTACTCCTACACCAGACTTCTGAACGTTGCGAATTGAATGAAAGTGTCTGAAGTTTAAATGGTAGTACTTAATTCCATTTTTCAAGTGTTGGGACTTCCTGAGTAGGGAAAACAGTTCATGTCTGAACGATCGCTCTTGAATCGAGGAAACCACTTTTTGACATGTTGTTTCCTCGATAGCAATTGCCCCAAACACAGCACAAATGTTACGCGCGGTCTCTGCTGCCTTAACCCCCCTGTTAAACCCAAAACGAACAATCCCTCGCAAATACTTCGTCTTCGTGCGAGTGAGACTGTTTCGTAACGCTTAAACAACCTTTATACGAGTGAGATATGCAAAATACTATATGTAAGTGCAAGGCAAATACTAGAACTTGCAGTAAAAAACTACAACTTATAAAGACACTCACATTAACCAACTCGACAACACACCAAAAATAACTGTTTCTAACTTATACACTCCTGGAAATGGAAAAAAGAACACATTGACACCAGTGTATCAGACCCACCATACTTGCTTCGGACACTGCGAGAGGGCTGTACAAGCAATGATCACACGCACGGCACAGCGGACACACCAGGAACCGCGGTGTTGGCCGTCGAATGGCGCTAGCTGCGCAGCATTTGTGCACCGCCGCCGTCAGTGTCAGCCAGTTTGCCGTGGCATACGGAGCTCCATCGCAGTCTTTAACACTGGTAGCATGCCGCGACAGCGTGGACGTGAACCGTATGTGCAGTTGACGGACTTTGAGCGAGGGCGTATAGTGGGCATGCGGGAGGCCGGGTGGACGTACCGCCGAATTGCTCAACACGTGGGGCGTGAGGTCTCCACAGTACATCGATGTTGCCGCCAGTGGTCGGCGAAAGGTGCACGTGCCCGTTGACCTGGGACCGGACCGCAGCGACGCACGGATGCACGGCAAGACCGTAGGATCCTACGCAGTGCCGTAGGGGACCGCACCGCCACTTCCCAGCAAATTAGGGACACTGTTGCTCCTGGGGTATCGGCGAGGACCATTCGCAACCGTCTCCATGAAGCTGGGCTACGGTCCCGCACACCGTTAGGCCGTCTTCCGCTCACGCCCCAACATCGTGCAGCCCGCCTCCAGTGGTGTCGCGACAGGCGTGAATGGAGGGACGAATGGAGACGTGTCGTCTTCAGCGATGAGAGTCGCTTCTGCGTTGGTGCCAATGATGGTCGTATGCGTGTTTGGCGCCGTGCAGGTGAGCGCCACAATCAGGACTGCATACGACCGAGGCACACAGGGCCAACACCCGGCATCATGGTGTGGGGAGCGATCTCCTACACTGGCCGTACACCACTGGTGATCGTCGAGGGGACACTGAATAGTGCACGGTACATCCAAACCGTCATCGAACCCATCGATCTACCATTCCTAGACCGGCAAGGGAACTTGCTGTTCCAACAGGACAATGCACGTCCGCATGTATCCCGTGCCACCCAACGTGCTCTAGAAGGTGTAAGTCAACTACCCTGGCCAGCAAGATCTCCGGATCTGTCCCCCATTGAGCATGTTTGGGACTGGATGAAGCGTCGTCTCACGCGGTCTGCACGTCCAGCACGAACGCTGGTCCAACTGAGGCGCCAGATGGAAATGGCATGGCAAGCCGTTCCACAGGACTACATCCAGCATCTCTACGATCGTCTCCATGGGAGAATAGCAGCCTGCATTGCTGCGAAAGGTGGATATACACTGTACTAGTGCCGACATTGTGCATGCTCTGTTGCCTGTGTCTATGTGCCTGTGGTTCTGTCAGTGTGATCATGTGATGTATCTGACCCCAGGAATGTGTCAATAAAGTTTCCCCTTCCTGGGACAATGAATTCATGGTGTTCTTATTTCAATTTCCAGGAGTGTATATCAATTTAATTTTGTTTTAGGAAACTTGCAACTAAGATCGTAATGTTCCTCACGTCATATGCTGCGGTATCACTGGCTGCACTTTCATGTTACTACGTCGTGTCCACCCCATATATCATGGTTGTTTCGCAAGGAAAATTAAACCATAGCAATAATCAATTTTATGCCTGCCAATGCGAGAGCAGCAATGTGCCCAGGGCGTGCCGTGTCGCGATGACCTGAGTGGACGCAGGATGACGTGTGGGCACCGGTGGTGGAATGTATCATGAGGGAATACTCAGGCATAAATTGTTCTAATCTGGAAGCAACTACAAGCTCATTCTCGGAAATGTTCGTGGAAGGTTACTATTCCTGATGTGTTAGAAAGTAAAGGACGTTATCTTTGAGTTTCTGGCAATTCATCAAGGAAGATGGGACTCCAGCCAGACACGAAGTACTTGAATAATGATGAAAAAACCAGCGGCCGTATTTGAATCTAACGTCGTTTATTCTTTTTAACACATGCTACCAGTTTCAACACCACATGGTCACCTTCAGGCCCTAAAATAACCTGCCATCCACAACCGTTTTCATGTGCTATGAACAGAATCGTATGCAGCAGGCCATCACACATGAAAACGGCTGTGCATGGCAGGTTACGTTCGGGGCCTGAAGATTACAACATGTGGTGTCGGAACTGACAGCATGTGTTAAGAAGAATAAACGAACTTAGATTCAAATACGCCCGCTGCTTTTGTTATCATTATTCAAAGATTATGTTTGATGTCCACTCCTATACCTTTAGCAGAATAAAATAACTCCTAATATCCTGACTACAATGCGCGACGTGTACCACTGGTGCATGAGCATATACAACACTAGAACTCCAAGAGCGGAGGGATAATACTTGCTGAATAAACTCAGTATCTTACACTGTTGAAAGATTGTGTAGATAGCTTTAGTTAGTGTTCTGATGGGTAGCCAATTTCATTGGCGCATTCGGTGAGCAACTCTGAGTTAATGTTTGTCGTGACCGACCTGCAGTCAGGTTTAATACAAACATAGTCCGTTCATAATAACAAAAGTTATAATTAACAAATATTTATATTCTCAGTAGCTCTGACCAAAAGAAACGCATGTGAGTTTTAATAGAAATGGTTGTAAATTCACTGTGTCATCTCCTTGTTGGTGACAGTCGTTGCCAATTCCATCCTCAACGAAGAACGAATTAGCTTTTCTCTTTTTCCAAAATCCTCCAGACTGCTTTTAAACAGTTTATGAGCAAAGTGTAGCATCCTCCATCACTACATGTGGATTGCTAACTGGATAATGGCTGGAAAATCAGACAGTGTCGCTTTCTGGTAGCGGACTTTATGATTAGTTGTTCCTATTTATAATTTAGCCTCAGCTCATTTTATCTGTTTCTAGCTCCAGAATGTTGTTTGATAGTTGACTTTGCAGAAAATCAGCGCTCTGATTTCAAACCGATTTCCTATTGTTGCCGTAACAGGTTTCTCATATTCCACTGAATATACTTTTCTGCGTGCCACATCTATAATTACTGCCATTAATTCCTAGAATTGATATATGAGTTTATTTAAGAGAAGTTATGTATAAACTTATCACTGGGTCTTACAAGAAAACCTTTTCGGAATTCTGTATGAATTTTGGAAGCCTCTCCTGGTTCGAACTGTGCTTGATTTACGATAACATTACCTTGGCTGAAAGTTACACTGGTGAAAAAAACTCTCTATCCTGCTTACGAGATGACCATCTAAGAGTGACATAGAAATCCAGAGACTGTTTTCCCTTCGCCTCCGTTTCAAGAAAACATTCTCCCCACATACCCAAATAAAAGACAATTCCTCAAAAAAATGCTACAGTAACACAAAACATAAAAAAGCTAAGTACTAAAAACTTATGTATGTACCCCTTAACCAAATAAAATGATTAGGGAAGAAAGAATGTCAAGTTAAGAAGCAACTGATAATGTGATATACATTTCAATTTAGTTCTGGCCACATGAATGGTATCATCATATACTTACAAACTCCCGCTTCGCAGAGTGGTCATACAATGCTCTGGCTTCTTTTTTAACGTGATACAGAACACAATTAAGTTCTTCAAAATTCTGATATCATCGTTTTGTTGGATACAAACAGAGGATGCTCAGTAAGTTATATTTACAGACAATGAACGTTGCGGATAAACTGTGGGATATTGAAACATGATGCAGAAGTAACTTTTCCCTCATCTCATGCGAAGGTGCATTAGCCTCAAATAACCATGCTGTCCAAGAGACACAAAAAATTACATCAGTTTACCTTCCATTCGAAAAGCTGTGGCACTCAGCTACTTTTATATTGAGTTGTAAATTGTAGGATTTAGCAATCAGTCGTCCTTCTTTAAAATTTTATTATGCATAGTAAGATTTAAAAGAAGGACGACTGTTTGCTGCAACCTATATACTTTCAGGTGATAATTTTAATGCGGCTGATGGTAGAACTCAGATCTTCTGTTTTAGGAATGAGTTATCTTTAAAATTCGTCAACTGCTTGGTAGAGGACTTTACTCTTATGGTGTCAGCAACAATCTTATGATTTAGTGCACTATTATTCTTACTGCAGAAAGTTTGTTGATGCAGGGAAATATGGGATTATGGCTTTTAAGAGCTTGGTCCGCTTTAATCTCATAACTACAAAAAAGTTCGACTCGATGTTAGAATGTATTGCTCAGGAAGTATTAGAGGATCAGATAACTACTAGAAACCACCATATTTTAGTACAGTGTTTGTAAGACAGTTAACACATACGTAGTCGGTATTTTATATCCTTCCGTATCAATCTTGAATTGTCAGACCTTTCAACGCCATCTGGTAATTCGTTACCCTACGTTTGCGAAGCAAAGCGTTATAACTAGGCACACTTTTCACACTTTCACCTCTATCTTGCCCTGTAATAGAGGTGTAATATACTTTCAAATTCCATTTTTAAATGACTGTGATCTCTTTTTATGCGCTCCAGTATCTTTATGAAATTAAAACAAAAATTACTTCAGGATAAATTAGGTTTTTCTAAACGTAAAAATATGTACCAAAGTTCAGCATGGTAATGTACCTAGCAAAAATTTGTCGCCTGAAATTTGAAGCACTGCAGTCGACCAAATGTTACCAATAATGCATTTAATAGCCTATCGATTACATTATGATTCTACTACACACCCTTAGTCAGCGAGTGTAATAAAATTAAGCCGAAGTATAGTCAATAATTATTCAAATATAAATAGATTTTTGATGTAACACGTTTCTAAATCTGACTAAAAAATATAAATTTATTTTTCCTGGCCCTGTACCAATTCCTAACACCATATAGAAAGTCCTGAAAATTTGTACTTTTGAATTTTTTGTAGCTACGTCAGACACATGTCGTGCGTAACTGATACAAGAAGAGCTCACCTCCGGTTGTCTTTTGCTTGTGCCCCACATTTGTCATTATTAATCTTACTAGTATTGTCACAGCTGTTACAAATATTTACAATCGCAAATTTTCATCACTAACTAGGTTGGGTTAGGAAACTGTATGGGACTAGGAGATTGTCTTATATCTTTAGCCCAATTTAAAAATTGTATGTTCTAGTCGTTTGTGTTCTTTCTATTTAAACAATTATTTACGTCTGGCTTAGCATGTGTTTGCATGTATGCTTATGTCACATTTATTGCGCGTATCTCTTCCTGCTCTTCTCTCTGTCCATCACTTCTTCCCACTACCCCCTCCCTTCTCTCTCTCTGCTCAGCAGAGCTTGTCCACTAGTATACCGCCTGGAATGCAGTGCGATACTACCCACACAACACAGTAGTCCAGCAAGGTAGCTGTCGTATCAGACATTATTAAAATTTTTCACCCTCATTCCCACCCCCTTCCAAACAGATCGACAAGAAAGCGAGTTGTTATCCAGTTCTGAGCTACGTTTATAATTTAAAGTTTCTAGCTATTCGGATGGTTAGTTTAAAATCAGCTAGAAAATTTGTATTGAACCGACGGATAGACAAGAAAGTGTCTTCCGTTTAAAATTAAATCTATACTCATTACGGAACCTACAGTCAAGATTGCGTAGTAAATGTTCATATAAATGTTCTTCATCAGTTATCAACCAAGTAATATCCGACCTCGTTGTCTTCAGCAACGTAGAATAGACTTCAAGACGACTCATTAATATTATGGATACATTCAAAGCCGCGCGGGATTAGCCGAGCGGTCAAAGGCGCATGAGTCACGGACTGTGCGGCAGGTCCCGGCGGAGGTTCGAGTTCTCCCTCGGGCATGGGTGTGTGCGTTTGTCCTTAGGATAATTTAGGTTACGTAGTGTGTAAGCATAGGGGCTGATGACCTTAGCAGTTAAGTCTCGTAAGATTTCACGCCATTTGGTACATTCAAAACATAACCCAATCATTTATTCACACTTCGTCATCCTGTGTAGGAGCAGAATATATCAAAAACACACGGATTCGGAAATAAATGTCGAGATCCTATAATAGGTGGAAGTCGCAACCGTAAACCAGTTCTGTACAGAATATAATCATCGCTTAAGACGAACGAAATGAAGAAACAGATTTACCGCGGTTTTTTTAGAGTTTAACACATCCTCAACTCTGAGATCGTAGTAAAGAAGGCCAGTGTGAACTAAAATTCATAAAAACCTGCGAAGATCATAAATGTGGGCATTCTCAGTATCATACACATAACTCAATATAAAGAACATAACGTAACAAAAAAATAAACGTTCTAGCAAGTGTTGAAGGCCTAACGGTACCGACGGGCCGCCGCGTCATCCTCAGCCCTTAGGCTTCACGGGAATCGGAAACCGAGGAGCACGAAAACACAACGGCTGGGAGAGCGATGTGCTGAGCAGCGCATCGCTCAGCTGGCCGTTGTCAGTTTTCGTGAATGGTGCCACAAATTCTCATTCACGTAGCTCCTCAATTCACCTCGCAAAGCCTGTTAACAATTAACACACGTGTCACTCATACTGTCAATTACGCAACTAACCGACCGAGAAAACTTTACGAAAAAAAGTAAAAATGATAATAATAATAAGATGGATGCATACATCGTCGCAATCTTCCGTCCCTGAGCCCGCTGCAGTGTGTGCTGCGCTCTGGCGTTGGAACTACGTACTACTCAGAATCCCGAGACACCTCAGAGGCAATTTTTTGACAAGTTTACGATTTACTGTGGAGCAATATCAGAAACAATAAGCCTGCATTTGCAGAGAAACTAAATTATATACTTTTAATATCAAAATTACACAACGAAATATATATGCGTCTACATACTATTGGTTTCAGTTGAAAAAAAAATGTTAGTTACAACACATCCTAAGGTTTGCTTGATAAGTAGTCTGAATATTCTTTCCTTTAGTAAACTATTGCGCCATGACCGTCCTCAATAAGTAAACGCCACATATCTATAATATTTATTTCGCTTACGATTTTGAAGACGTGATCAAATTTTAAGTTCCTAGACCAACTGGAATTACTCTCCCTTGTTTTGTCAGATAATGAAGCGTGTAAACACATAGAGTGCGTGCCTACAATCGCTATTAACATAAATATTTACTATGAAAATAGGTGAGAGATTGAATTTTTTTGAATGAAGTATAAAACACAATAAAACTTTGACAAATTAATACAATGTGGCGGGCTAGGTTCCGAAGGCAGATAGCGGCCTCAAGCAGAATGATATAACCGTGAGATAAGATACTGGACTTTTATTCGACGGACGGCTGTTCGAATCCCAGTCTGCGCATCCAGTTTGGTTTTTACATGTGTTCCCCCAATTGCTTAAGAAAAAGCAAAATCGTTCGTTTCAAAGTGCACGGCCGATTTCCTCAGCCATCATTCCCCAGTCCGTTTTTGTGCTCAGACTTAACGATATCGTACGATCGGTCTTACGTGATGTTAAACGATCATCTTTCTTCCGTCCTTACTTTAAAGCTTCAGTTTTACGATTTTTTTTCAAGCACCAATAGCACCTGTACTGATAGACGACGTGGGAACTGTTCGCCTGAACAACACTGTAACCAACATTTAAGCCGAAAGACAATTGGAGCTAGAATAGCGTCGTAACATTTCAAACTCATGTTATTTTTTTGTCCCGTTGTCGGACCAATAAACGTTTTGTTGCAATGAATAACTCTGCAACTGAAGAATCGTTGGTGACGCACCTAATGTTCTGGTAACGAACAGAGCGCAAAAGCGCTTGAATAAAGGAAGGGAACGTAAAGTTAGCATATCTTTTGCGTCGAAGAACAACAGAAGCAAGGCACTATGGAACAATGTATGTCTTTATAGAGGGTTTCTCTCCCAAAAGTCGACAGGTGCATTTTCTCTGTTGGTTTAGCATACATTTACAATTTAGTTTCGGCAGCGTTTAGCTGGAGTCAGCCGAAACAAATACGTCTCGTCGCGCCTTTCATGCGCCTCGCAGTGAAGACAAGAAAGCGTTGATATGTTTCCCAGTATGAATAAAATTTTTCTTGAAGTGAAATTTAATTTGCCCATTTCATAGAGCGATCCGAACTTAACCTAATGCGATATTTTCGTTTTACCGTGTGACTGTTAAAATAGGAAGAATATCCAGTGCATCAACAGCGCCCTGGCCCGCGCCGACTGCTATTGCCATGTAGCAACGCTGTTCAGTCGCTGCTGGAGTACTAGTCATTCTTTGTTTTACTGCTCCTCTTAATTCGCTCCGATAAAACGAATATCGCACTACGCTAATTTGGGATTGCTCTATAGAAATGGCGCATAAAATTCCGGTTTAAAAATTATTTTGTATGCAATGGGAAACAAACCGACATTAGGAGTTGCCAGAAAGAAGTGTTGTGCAGTATGTGTCTGCGATGACTCTAGCTACAAAGTGCAAAAACGAAACGGTAATTGTCTGCCGAGACACCTCTTAAGAGAGGTAGCCTGATTATAGAGGAGAAACGGTCGTGTTACGGGTAATTACATGATAAAGTGTGTGGAATTGTAATGTAACTGCTAGTGCTCATGAAAAAGCATACTTATAATTTTCGCTGTCAGCAAGTTGTATGTGTTAAATATTTAAAGAGTTTAATCTAGCAGCGTGACAGCTAACAATGGAATATCAGTTTAATAAATACTATACTGGCGTAGATCAGAAATACTTCGTTATAGGGAACTGTCATTTACAATGTCACAGGTAGAAACAAAAAAAACCTTTCATGCATATCTTCCGTACGATTAGGTTCTAGCCATATCCTACGCCAAGGACCACGGATTCCTGGTGCATAAATTACAATCATATTAATTCAGGGATCTTAGCACACTTTAGCAAGGACTGCTTAGCAGCTCATTCAAAACCATTGTGTCCCGCAGAAAATTTGATCCGACGATGCTACTCCGCTAATGGGATCAGTAAGTGTCATTGTACGACAGTGGTTTTGTAAAAGCATTGAAGTGAAGTTGTGGTGTCTTGGAAAAAGGAATCTGTCACCAGCTAACATTTTATTGTTCCCTATCGCGAATGACAAACTTTTGTCAATCGAAAGCGTTTAGAAGAAAGACTTACTTGACGTGCGTCAGTATACCGTAGGTGAAAAATGATTCTATCAACAACTGCCAAGTAATTAGTGGATTTGCACGTCGGTCTGGTGATGAATTGCAAAAAATGCGAGACCGGTAACGGTACTTTTTGAATAGAGTGATCTAAACTCAGTTGGTGACTTGTTACTGTACACCATCAACAATTTATTTCACATACCAGCCACCGCCTTCAACCACGTCTTTGCTTAACAAAATTGCATTAAAATAGTTTTTTTTTGTTTTCCTGTGAAATTCTTTTTTTATTAGTGACAACGTTGTTTGGGTGACTTGTTTAGATACGGAGAGTTTGCACTAATTTTTCTTTGACATCATACTTCTGAAGGAGAGCAGAATATTCTGGCGACAACGTGATTCGGCACGGAGCACAAGCTTAGACTGAACAAAGAATGGACTGAAAATCGGCTCCGGGACTGCTACGGTCTCAGGTTCGAATCCTGCCTCGGGCATGGATGTATGTGATGTCCTTAGGTTAGTTAGGTTTAAGTAGTTCTAAGTTCTAGGGGACTGATGACCTAAGATGTTAAGTCCCACAGTGCTCAGAGCCATTTGAACCATTTGAAAAACGTCCGTGTAACTTTCCAAACAGTCATCTTTACCTCCACTTAGAAAAACTGAATCAGCTTACGGTTTCCTTTAATATTTTTCATTGTCGGATTAGTGCAGGATGGAGAGCAAAGGACTTCTTAGGTTAGTAGTCGGGGAAAAGAGACCTGATTGTGAATGTTTGGGAGGAAGTTTCCATTACCTCCCGAGAACCAAAGGAAATTTCCAGGAAGCCTACGTCAGAACCGGAGAACGGGAACTACGAAGCTGCCGGGAGTGCCATATGCTGGCCACATACCCTTCTATCCCGCATTCAAATGACGCCATTGATGAGGATGACATGGCGGCCGATCGGTCCCGATTGGCTGTCTCCTTTCAGAACGTCGGAGCTTTGCAACGCGCATTATTCATAGATACAAAAAAAAAATGTTTTACATTCCTTCTACTGTGATGTTCTCAAGCTTGCCTGTGGACTAGACGCTACTCAGTTGCGTGCTACTTTTCAACAGTCTCGTCGCTTATTTCCACTATCCTCAAATAGCTCTAAGCTACGCATGCTGAGTTTCATGTCTTATGTCTCGTAAGGGTTGTTTACATTCCGCGAGGATTCTCATGTGATCTTACAGTTGTAATTCATTGCAAGTTTGACTTCCAAATTTAACAATAGCAGTGATAAGATGGATCCATTCTACATCTTCTTAACACGATCCTTTTTTCTTGGTTTCTCCTCTTCTATTACTCCTACGTGGTTGGTAAAGATCAAGGTTACCAGACATTTCCTCTTACGGAACACTAGATGGTTAATTCAATTGAAAAATAAACGAGAAAAATTTGTTTTATACAAGCGATTACTTCAATTTAAAATCATAGCTAATAATATAGTAATCACAATAAAATTAAAACAATTAGCGTTATCAAAATGTCGAGAAAGAACCGACCATGTTATTAATAGTTTTTCGCGGAGCACTTACTTTCTGCAAAATAATGGTTCAAATGGCTCTGAGCACTATGGGACTTAACTTCTGAGGTCATGAGTCCCCTAGAACTTAGAACTACTTAAACCTAACTAACCTAAGGACATCACATACATCCATGCCCGAGGCAGGATTCGAACCTGCGACCGTAGCAGTCGCGCGGTTCCGGACTGAAGCGCTTAGAACCGCTCGGCTGCCGCGACCGGCGGAAGTAGCAGGTGATAACGGAAGCAATACTAAAGAAAAATCATTACACGTTCATAGGATCTGAGGACCTGGAGAATGCGTTCGAAACTGTCAAATGGTGCAAGATGTTCGAAATCCTGAGAAAAATAGGGGCAATCCACAGGGAAAGACGTGTAAGATACAATATGTGCAACAGCCAAGGGGGAACAGTAAGAGTGGAAGACCAAGAACGAAGTGCTCAGATTAGAAAGGGAGTAAGATGTGGATTCTTTCAGTGACTACGCGGCAACACATGCCACTAGATATCAACTATATCGGCAGTCATGTATCAACCTCTTAATCAGTTACGTGGAAGTGGAAGCTTAACACGTAGACCATGTAACAGACGGCGGAATTACTGTCCTTGCTGCTGTTGGAGTTGATGAACAAGTTAAATGGTTCATGTGGCTCTGAGCACTATGGGACTTAACTTCTGAAGTCATCAGTCTCCTAGAACTTAGAACTACTTAAACCTAACTAACCTAAGGACATCACACACATCCATGCCCGAGGCAGGATTCGAACCTGCGACCAGAGCAGTCGCGAGCTTCCGGACTGCGCGCCTTGAACCGCGAGACCACCGCGGCCGGCTGTTACAGTGAAAAATTGTCCAATTGACGACTAAATTGCTTTCTAAGAACATAGACGAAGCCTAATATCTCAGTGCCATGGATACTTGACAGTTAATCGAGAGCCTGTAGAGCCGCAATGGAAAGTCAGAAACAGTGTAATGCAGTAGGCTACGTCCCGCCCATTAAACGCCATTCGCTACAGCAGCAGTCACGCACTGCTAACCGGAACCAAAGCGTCGTTCTGCTAGCATCTGCTTACTCATTCCAACGTATGCTGGCGACTGCGGAGTCGCTCGCAACAGGAAGTGCGACGGGAAACGCGCTGCAGTAAAGTTTATCCGCGCGTCTCTCGCGGAGGCAATAAACGCAGCACTGCGCTGCGGCGGGGCTTCCCCGGGCTGTGAAGTGCGCGGGGCGCCTTGGCAGGCCAGCCAACCGAGCAGCTCCGAGCGACGGCATCCTTGACGGGGTCGCGGAGCGTCGCAGCAGACAGACGTGACGTCACCGCTGCGCCGCTCCGTCCTGATTATTTCGGGAACAATGGGCCGGCGGCTCCCATGACGAATTAATTGGCGCCGCCCTTTTGTACCTGGCGCGCTGACAAATAAAAGGCGCCCGCGTCATCCTGTCGCCAGTAATAATTTTCTATGTTTGTCTGTTTCAATGAAGCAGTAACCTCACCCCGCCTGCCACTGCTGCGTTTTATGAGTTTACATTCGCTAACTGCCATCACAAGATGATTTGTTTAATTCAGTGTTCCGAAACATCTTTGTCTTAGACTTCCAAGGAGTATCCCCTCTATAGTCTTTCGGAAAAGCTGCATGTGCTAATAACGATGCCAGGCAAGGTGCATAAAATAATGAAAAACCACTCGAGACAGGCGCATGGCCGACTTCATCATCCCAAATAGCCCGACTCGTCAGGGAGGTATCCATTCGAACAATGAATCATGAAAATCATCGTACTCTACCGTTCTTTTAAAGAAATTATTTCGTTTCACCCACTTATTATGGAAGAACTTAGTGCACTCATTTTTCTCCAATACAAAGCTCTAGGTGCAATAACACAAAATTAAGACGATAGTGGAGAAGGGTGTGATAACTATAAAACCAAAGTGGGGGGGAGTTGGGAAATAATCGTGTATGGGAATGAAACCGGGAAGTGTTATATTTCTCTTTAAGAGTTGGTAACATTGTTTTTTGGTCGTTAGATCATGATGACAACCGACGACTTCAGTACCGCCATGAAGTTCAGTAGTGTCATGTGCTTCGTTGTTGAAAAAAATAATTTAATAGATTGTTGTTGTTGTGTGTCTTAATCTGTGATATTTTCTTTTCAGTAAGGAGCTTATACCGTCGTATCACCAGTTGAAACATGTTTTAGAAACCGAGACTGTTTAATAAAAGAAAATAAATGAGACGACAACCAGTCACTTTTTTAAAATAGTTATTAATTCATTCTATGAACCCGTTTTCGAACACCTTTGTATTCCAAATTTAGTTCTGTACTTACTGCGACGGTATGGCAGCCAATACCGTCGCAGTAGTTAGAAAATTAAATTTTGGATCCAGTCGACAGACAAACAATACTCTAGGCGATGCATTACAGCATGCTCCATCTTCTTGACACAGAGCCAGCACCCGCTTTTATGCTTGAAATAGCTATGTAATTTCTAGAATACCATCTGAAGGTGAGCCTGAAGAGATTCGAAAATCTGTTCACGGAATGAATAAATAACTACGAGGGTAAGTCAATTATTATCCGCAAAGTAGTTATAAAATTTTATTGTAATAAAATAAGAAAATTACAAGAACATTGTTTTTTTTACATAGTCTCCTTGGTCTTCAGTGCAGTTGGTCCATCGTTGTAGAAGTTTCCTGATACCATTATAAAAGAAGGTTCTCATATGAGCAGCGAGCCAGGACTGCACCGCTTCTTTACTGGTCAATTTGAAGGGTATTACAATTGTAATTGTATGTGCACGCAGTTTTTGGTGCGTGGAGGTATAAAGGATTGATTAAAGTCAATTAAATAGAACTTATGGGAATTTGAGCTTACTGTGATTCAGTCGTTTGTCTTGTGACTTTGTTCCTAAAGTATCGTTTTCCGCTGGTGTGAATCGCTAACGAGGTTCCTGGTTGGTTTTGGGAAATGGTTTGTTGACGGGTTTCTACTTTTGGTTTTCGTTATAGACAGATTTGTCACGATAAACGGTGGAGCTCGGAA
This sequence comes from Schistocerca serialis cubense, assembly GCF_023864345.2. Classification (NCBI taxonomy): domain Eukaryota; kingdom Metazoa; phylum Arthropoda; class Insecta; order Orthoptera; family Acrididae; genus Schistocerca; species Schistocerca serialis. Next base: position 590,862,214 of record NC_064642.1, read on the forward strand.
TTCAGAGGCAGACACGATTCCTGCGAAGCACGTGGTAAAAAGACTGATGTGAGTTGATCAATACTTCATGCTAAAATCCATGTGAGCGTGTGTAGTGTGGCGAAAAAAAATTAATGGAAGAAGGCGCCTTAGCGCTGAGTGGGTGGCACAAAAAGTGCTTACAAAATCGCACGTAAGTCAAAGTGCATTTAAAAATTTTATTTCTTGTCTAAAAAAAAAATTACATGCAAGCATTTATTTAATATGGCGTTTCATTCACAATTTGTGTTAGTTTCAGTTTATTTCGAAATTCATGCTGCCCCCACAGCACTACAAATATCTTGTAAGCACTATTGGCCTGGCTTTTTAAATCATTTAATTCTGATCTTTGAAATTTGTTTTATATGTACTTGTATGGACTGAAGGATGCTACTTGTGAACATTCTGGCAAGCCAGAATGTTAATAAGTGGAGGAGTGTGAGGCAACAGGCGAGTTGTGGCGCCCTGGAAATAATGGAGCGGCCGCACAGGACACTCGTAAGAGCCAGGGCCTAGAGGCAAACACTTGGTGCCGAACGTTAGCCGGACGAGAGGGGTAGCCCCAGGGCATGGTCCAGCCGCGTGGCTGGGAATTCCGCTGTGACGAGGACTGTGCTTTGTGTCGATGAAGGAGATGTCTATGCCGGGGAGTGTCAAAGATGGCGGACTTTGTGAAGCCTTAATGGTAGACATTTCACAGTTCGTATAGAAATTAACAGTAGCCAGATGAATCATGATACCTCAAGAAGAAAAAAATGTGTCTTATCTTTATTTGCACAACGATTCTGATGGTGTAATCATATTTCCAGTATTTTCATTAGTTTAAAATATAGTATCTGACGATAAGTCATACAAGTAACACCTAGCAACGAATTTCCAAAATCTAAAAGGTTCATCCGATTTCGTCGATCTACGCGTCTGTAGAAAGCTATTACTGTAAACATAAATTGGTATGAATTACAAGCATGTAACTTGAATAGTACATAAATTATGGGAGGTCAAAGTGGCCGATTACTACCGATTGCGTCAGTCTCTAAGTACTCCGCAGTTACACAAAAAACGGTAGCAGCATGCTTATAGATATATTTATTCATCTATATCCTTGTTTATATACGATATGTACTATTCATGAAGAAATTGGTTAAATATTTACTGTGTTAGAAAGCACAGAGACATTATGCTACTGGCCTACCCTTTGTTCTGTTCCTTTGATATATGTTAATTTAATTTGTTTATGTATTTAGTAATGTGTGTTAGAGCGTGTTTATGGTCCAGTCGTAGGAATATTTATTTTATTTCAAGTTATTTAAATGCAAATACAGGATTTTGAACGTGTTTCATTATGTTGTGAGGGTGCGTTGGTCCGAAGACATGGCGCGAACGCTCTAGCCCATCACAGCACTCGCGACTGGGGAGACTGGATACAAGTGGGAAAAGAGCATCGTTTCGAGAGAGGACAAGGGAGTTTTGGGGGGTACAGCACAGAACGGGAAGTGCTGGACGCGACGGCACAATGGACGCGGAGTCGGCGGAAAGACCTGGACAGTGGAACAGTTTGCGCGTGGTCGCGGAAGATAGAAATATTTTGGAGTGCCAACCTGTGCGCTTGTGTGATTTCCGTGGCTTTTGCAGTGAAGTCGTAGTATGCGTTCAGAAGTGAATATCTCGCGAGCTATGTTGTTGATCATAACTAATTTCGTGAAGTAGGTATCTATTGTTTCCCTGCTATTCAATTAATATTTTATTTAATTGCTGGACCATCGACACCAATAAGTATTTTGCAGAAATATACCGCATTCTCAAAAGTACTTCTACTATCATACTCATCATTTAAAGTCGTTTAGATAGTACCTGCAGATTTTATTTAATTGCAATCCTTCATTATTAATTTATATGTTACTTCCATAATTCGCAGTAGCCAAGTGATGGAAACCTTCGACCATTCGATTCACGTGTCTGTTCATATTCTATACTGTATATTCAGCAGTATTTGGCGTGTAATGCGGCAATGTATCCCAACCCCTAGACAACGAAACCAGCCAAAACTTTAATATAGCAACTCTGATTCGTAGGGTGCATAGTTATTTGGAAGCCCGCAGGCTGACTCACCATATAGATAAAGTCAAAACAACCATCGGTGAAATTAAAAGAAGGGTGGTAACATTAAGAGTGCCATCGGAAATTCAGTGTTAAATGCAGAGGAGAGAGTGTGTAGGTGGAATGATTACACTGAAGGCCTTCATGAGGGGCGGACGTGTCCAGTGATGTGTTACATGAAACATGAGTAGAAAGGAAAGAGATAGGGGATGAAGTATTACAATCAGAATTTAAAAGAGCTTCGTGCGACTTAAGATAAAATAAGGCAAATGGGATGGATAAAAAGTCCATCGGAATTTCAAAAATCAATGAAAGAAGCGGCAACAGAACGACAATTCAAGTTAGTATGTATAATGTATGAGACTGGCAATATACTATCACACTTACGGAAAATCTTCATAAATACAATTCTGAAGATAGCAAGAGAAGTTCGAGAATTGCAGCATAAATATTTTAACAGCTCATGCGTATAAGTCGCTAACTAGAATAATATTCGGAATAACCGAAAAGAAAACTGAGCTCTGTCAAAGGATCAGTTTCGCTTCAGGAGAAGCAAAGATAACAGAGAGGCAATTCCTATGTGCCGTTTTTAATGGAAGGAAGACTGAAGAAAAATGAAGACAGGTTCATAGGATTTGTCAACCTGGAAAGAGCTTCCGACAAGTTAAAATAGTGCAAGATGTTCGAAATTCTGCGGGGAAGCTAGAGGGAAAGGCAGGTAATGTACAATATATACAAGTACCAGGACGGCGCAATAATAGAGGAAGACCAAGAACGAAGTGCTCGGATTAAAACTGTGTAAGGCAGGGATGTCGTCTTTCACCCTGATGTTCGAAGAAGCAATGACGAAAGTAAAAGGAACGTTCAAGAGTGGGATTAAAATTCAACGTGAAAGAAGCGAAGAAGAATTACAGGGTCGTTTAGGTGGAATGAACACCCTTGTGATAACAGAATATGGATTGAGAGTAGATCAAAGGAAGAAAAAAGTATTGAGAGGTAGCAGAAATGAATACACTAACAAACTTAGTATCTGAATTGAGGGTCACATAGTAGACAGTTAAGGACTACTGCTACCTAAGCAGCAGAGTAACCCATGATAGACGGTGCAAGACAGCAAAGAGGGCATAAAGAACAAAGTAGCACTGGCAAAGAGGAAAATGTTGTCCAAGACCAACCTTAAGGAAGAAAATTTTGAGAACGTACGTTTGGAGCACAGCATTGTATGGTAGTGAAACATGGACTGTGGAAAATCGGAACAGAAGAGAATTGAAGAATTTGTGATGTGCTTCTACGCAAGTGTTTTGAAACTGGTTGGACCGATAAAGTAAAGACTTAGTAGGTACCCTGCAGAATCGACGAGGGAAGGAATAGATGGAAATCACTGACATGAAGAAGGGAAAGGATTACAGGACAACTGTTAATACATCTGGAAATAACTTCCGTATTCCATACTCATTCCTTATGTCGTTTCTGAAGAAGAAAATCTCCTGTACAAATCCAACATCGAGTCCTTAAACAGAGATCTTTCGTAAGACACCTCCCTATGTTCGTTCATGAAATTCAGAGCGCCGCAGACAAAGGCGCCTAAAATGGTACCGTGTACCTTCAGATCCAGAAGGCATACGATCGAAAACCGTACTACATGAATACCAAGAATGGGACAATATTTCCCACTGAAGTGAGGACTTTGTAGGCGATGGAATGGGATGAAATTGACAGACGTGAAAGTAATTTCTTGGGGCCTAACGGGAGTACTACAGGATATTCCGCTACCATACATTGAAATGATCTTGTGGATTATGGCGGAAGCTCTATGAGGCTCCTTTCAGACGATGCTGTTGATACGGATCCATTGTACCTTTTCATTACAATTAAATTCGTTGACAGACGTTGCACATTTATCATGCTGATTTTCTTTTTCTACATCTAGATCTACACGATTACTCTGAAATTCACAATTAAATGTGTTTCAGGAAGTTCATAGATCCCCCTAAAACTGTTTCCCTAGTGTTCAACTCTCGAACAGCGCGCTGGAAAAACGAACACTTAAAAATTTGCATGCAAGCTCTAATTTCTCTTGTGCTGAGCCTGAGGAAAATTTCACAGCAAAATGATAGCTGCAGCTAAGTTGAAAACAGAGTATGTATTAATAACAAATAAAACATAGTGTATGCATCAGTGGAATCTGTGGTGCTTATTTGAAAGGAGATGTTTGTCCTAAAATGCCTATTTGGAGCAACATCGATACTTCCTAAGGAGCTGAAAATGTAAAAAGACACAACAACGCCTACTTCTTCTGTGAAAAGCAAGGTAAGTTCTTTTATCACAATTTTATTTCTGATAAATCTGAAAATTTTTTCATACTGTTCATTTATTTTTACACTATCTTGAAGAATTTGCAACGTTCATGAACTTGAGTTGCAAGTCAATAGAGGTTCTTAGGTTTGTGACGTTGTTGATTGGATCAGTTATATATGTTTGAGGATCAATTTAAGAAGAACTTACACGGTCAAAATTACAGTCATTTCGGGCTATGGCCACATTGTGTGCTCAGTATTCACTCATGGTGGCTGAACCGTACCTATCATATTCCGGCATATCTGTGTAGGCAGACGCAGTGCTGCGAGACAGATTAGCTTGTTGAAACAGCAAACTCAACGCACTACAGCGAGGGGCAAGGCTAATTTCTACACTGATAACCGAAGTGGTGTTTTACGTTACGTGGCTGAGTGTGGCGCACTTGCACAACAAGCGAGCTATTTTCAACTATGCATACTGGACATTTTTGTAATGAAATTATTCTTTGCATTGCAGCTTTACTAGTAAGATAGAGCTGTGCTAGATCAGGACGCCACATGTACCAGCCAGTAGGAGTTCTCTGCGTTACGTCCTTACCCGGACGTAGGTGTATGGTGTAGCTGTCAATCCCAGGTCAACACCAGCAGCATGGTCTACACAAGCAGTGGACAGCAGGTCACCACCACCTGTGCACACCAGCCGCAGTCCAGCATCACTGATTGGGCATATCATCGTGGTGTGCATCCACCGCCGTCACGCAGCCGAGTGTCGCCCGGGACCATAGCGTGCGCCATCATCGAATACACACCTCTGGCGCGGGGACCGCGTGGTCAGCATTTGTAACGAGGCCTCCAGCTTTCGGTGGAGTAGAGACCACAGCATCGCATGGGGTGGAGACAGCGTGCCTAGCGGAATATAGCGACCAGGCGGCCACTGTATCAAGTAGTGGAGATACTGCTAATAAATAACTTACGTATCCAGCTGCCTGTCTCACAGCCGCCCCATTCCTGCACAGTATTGTGTACTGCTTTCCTGTATTCAGTGGTGAGCATATGCCAGTCTCGCTTGTATCTATGATAATTGAATCGATACCCTAGCTGCAAACAGGCGTTGACATACATCATAGAGGACATGTTGAAAGTGTGTGTCCCGACCGGGACTCGAACCCGAGAGCTCCTGCTTACATGGAAGACGCTCCATCCATCTGAGCCACCGAGGGCACGGAGGATAGTGCGCCTGCAGGGACTTATCCCTTGCACGCTCACCGTGCTCTTTCGGAAACAGATACTACCTTCATATATAATTAAAATATGGCTACGCGGCCATTGAACTTGTGCGAATGCTCACGCTATGCCCCAACTGGTACCGGACTTGGTAGATTAATCTGCCAGGAGTAATGTGTGTGATGGGCAAACATCTATTAGGTGCACTATGAATGTAGTGATGTGGACATGTTGGGAATGTGGGTCTCAAGGAAAGCGTGCAAAGGAATAAGTCCCTGCAGGCGCGCTATCCCCTGTGCCTTTGGTCGCTCAGATGGATAGAGCGTCTGCCAGGTGATCAGGAGATCGGGGGTTCGAGTCCCGGTTGGGGCCCACATTTTCAACACGTCCCCAATGATGTATATAAACGCCTATTTGCAGTTAGGGTGTCGATTTAATAATCATCCATTCTAGAGAAGTTGCACAGTCATCAATTGTATCTGTTCTTTTGGGAACAGATACTACATTCATATATGGCATGTATCTGCCTGCTCTGTACGAGTTGAAACGACACTGTCTCGCACAGACCAGTAGCTATACTAGAATGCTGATACTTTAATGCCACTTAATATTGCTGAGTTACATTTCAGGTTTCAGTTTGTTGCTAGCATTAAACTAACTGCCCAATACCGTTCCGTTGTGTCCACTTATGCGCCATCTTTGGAGTCACAATCACTTGTTGCTGGTGTACTGGTATACACTGACCCCATCCTCACAAATAATAATGGCGGTTCTGAAGACTGGGTATGACTGCAAGAGTTCCAAGCAACAGTTCCTCAAAACACCTTAAAAGGGGTATAGAGTTTTTTCCCCCTCGTGAATCAATCTATTACGGGCTTAACATAAAAATTCCCTAATATAAGTGCTTCAGTACAAAAGTCACGTTGGGACCTCAGAATACGCAATCTGACACCGTTTTAATTGTTCAGCTTCCTTCGACATTTGAACTCTGTCGCTCTCGGAGTATAAAAATGTCCAAGAATACTCAGTATCAAAGCGGAGAGAAAATTGTTTTCCACAATGTACACAGCAATTACTAAACAGAAAAATGAAAACAGCACAGCACACATACTGAAAATAAATGTCACATAGTAGCACATATTTCCTCAGTAAATAAAAGAAAAAGCTATGAACTGATTAACACAAACATTAAGCATATTTTTTGCGAAAAAATTGTTTCCGCGCCTCGTTATAACTGATCACTAACTGGCTTATAAAGGGAAATATTTAGTATTAACAGTAATAATTCTGGGGAGACACAAATCAAATAATAATACATCATTCTGGAATAAATGCAAAACAGAGTGACTTGTACATACAGAGTTTGGAGGAAAAAAGAAACGCATGATTCAACATGAAAGCAGATACTAGCCAAGTTCGCAGGTTGCACCGCTGCGTTCGGCCACCGGCGGAACCTGTACAATGGCCTCAATACGTTCCAAGTGTTAGTCATGTTCAAGACCGTGATCTTTGCAGTTTTGAGTGCATTATCTCGGAGTTAAGTGAATTCGAAAAAGGGCAGATTGCTGGTGTTATTAGATGGGTGCTTCCGTAACCGAGGGAGCCGAAGTACTTGGTGTTTCTCGAAGCATCGTATCAAAGATGTATAGCACATACAGCGAAAGCGCAAAAGCGTCATACGCTATGCAAGATCGCGGAAGAAAATGTGTGTTGAGTCATCGTAACAGACAGTGACCAAAGAGAATCGTAGCAAAAGCTAAGGGGACAACAGCTACAGAAATGGCTTTGAGCACTATGGGACTTAACTTCTGAGGTCATCAGTCCCCTAGAACTTAGAACTACTTAAACCTAACTAACCTAAGGACATTACACACACCCATGCTCGAGGCAGGATTCGAACCTGCGACCGGAGCGGTCGCGTGGTTCCAGACTGTAGCGCCTAGAACCGCTCGGCCAACAGCTACAGATGTCACTTCAGAACTGAACATCGCATTCGCGAACACCGTCAGCACCAAAGTGATACGAAGCAGCCCCATAAATAGGGAAGCGCGGTGAGCTCGAACTGCTGACCTACGACCATTAATGTAACTAATCATAACAGGAACACGTTCTGACAAAGCCATAAAGTCTGGACTGTGGAGTAATGGAAGAAAATTATATGCCGCATGAGTTTTGCTTCACACTGTTTCCAGCGTCTGGCTGAGTTGACGTCCCAAGAGTAAAACATGGCGGGAGTTCGCTGACGTGGGCAGCCATATAGCGGTATTACATGGCCCTATGGTTACTCTGCAAGGTCGCATCACTGCTGAGAAATATGTAACCTTTTTGGTTGATCAACTCTGTCCTCTGGTACAACATTTTTTGCCCAGTATTGATGTTATGTTCCAAGATGGCAGTGCCGTCATTCACACAACTCGCATCGTCCTCACCTGATTTTGTGAGGACGAGGATGAACTGTCGTATTTCTCCTGGTCACCACAGCCACAAGATCTCAATTTTATTGGGCCTTTATGGTCTACTATGAAGAACAATGTGTACTCGCTATCCACCTTCATCATGGTTACCTGAACGTACCACAGATTTTGGAAGAATAGTATAAGATTCCCTTCAAACCCATAGAGGACCTACGTTTACCTAATACGAGGCGATGAAGCCGTTTTGAATGCCGATTTTCGTGCTCCCTATTAGACATGGTAATGTATTGTGGTTTAGGTTCTCCCATGTTTTTGTCCTCACCCTATAGTTTGAATCAACCATCTTTCACCGCACAAGCATCTGTAAAATCGATGTTGACTGGCTCATTGTTCCTCACCTCCACTCCTTTTGAACTCTCCGTCCAGATAGTATACGTAGGCTGTTTAGGTTATTATGTTGGTAACGCCACGTAGCGCTCTGTATGAAAATCACTGACTGAGCTGTGTGTAGTCTGTGGCTGGTTTGCACAGTTGGAATATTTGCTATTGTAGCGTTGGGTAGTTGGATGTGAACAGCGCGTAACGTTGCGCAGTTGGAGGTGAGCCGCCAGCAGTGGTGGATGTGGGGAAAGAGAGGGCGGAGTTTTGAGAGCGGACGATCTGGGCGTGTGTCCGCCAGGAAAACGAAATTTGTAAGACCGAATATCGTGAACTGATATATGTATTATGACTTTTGAACACTATTAAGGCAAGCACATTGTTTGTTCTCCATCAAAATATTTCATTTGCTAACTATACGTTTCAGTAGTTAGTGCCTTCAGTAGTTATAATCTTTTATTTAGCTGGCAGTATTGGCGCACGCTGTATTGCAGTAGTTTGAGTAACGAAGATTTTTGTGAGGTAAGTGATTCATGACAGGTATAGGTTATCGTTAGTCAGGGCCATTCTTTTGTAGAGATTATTGAAAGTCAGACTGCGTTGCGTTAAAGATATTGTGTGTCAGTTTAGTGACGATCAGAATAAGTAAAGAGAGAAATGTCTGAGTACGTTCAGTTTTGCACAGCTGTTTGAGAATCAAATAACGTAGAGGTTTACTAGCACTGTCATTTTTAATTTTTCTAAGGGATGTTTCAATACTACCTTGTCTGGAGAGTACATCTGGGTGGCGACTCGGTCGTTCTTGCACGATACAGACTCTCCAGAACAATTAATGAAACAGTCTTTGCCCACTTGTAATTCTTGACGCATCGCTCAGCAAATATTTGCGATTCACACTCTACTTTCACCTTTTAAATTACTGTCTTAGGGGAGAATAAGGAAAGAATCAAATGTAAACGGATCGTTAAAATATAGTCAGAGGTATTTCTAGTACCAGTGGTAGCACAGAACCTCTCCTTTTCATCATGTGAACAAATGTATGATTTGTCATTGCAACGAGTTAAAATTAGGTCTTTGTTAGGGTTCTGTACCTCAGGGTAAAAAAGGAACCGTTATAAGATTAGTTTGTTGTCCACCTGTTTGTATCTCTGAGCGACTTTTAAGACCCTTTTTTCTCAGGAACAGGCAAAGATTCAATTTGAAATTTATTTCACATTCTAAGATGAAAATAATTTATGCTTCTAAGTCGTTTCAGTCAAAAGTTATGGACACGTACTTTGATACCCGCAAACTCACTCAGCAAAACATAAAGAAGAAGTATCGAAACACATATCTGCGTAGTGGGGTACCGTGTTGCTCAATTTATCGGTCAGCGGGTTGGCTCCTCTAGATTTCAAAAAAGCATACGATTCTATAGACAGACAATATCTATACAATATTCTAGAGGAACATGGACTTGGCACCAAAACTCGAAAACTGACCGAACAAACGCTGTCAGGAACCAAATCAAAAATTAAATTCGTAGATGAAATTTCGGAACCATTCTTAATTAAAATAGGTGTAAGACAAGCAGATGGGGTCTCGCCACTATTATTCAACATAGTTTTAGACAAAGTAATGGAAGAATGAGAAACGGAGTGCAGCAAACAAAACTTTTGGAAGTCAGCCTAGCTATGAAGAGGGTTTGCAGATGACCTGACTATTCTAACCGACAGTGAGGAAACAGTAGTGAAACAAATTGAGACCTTCAAAGAATGTGCAGAGAAGGTTGGCCTGCAAATCTCCTTTGAGAAGAATGAATTCATATGTTCCAAGTTAGGTATTCCGAAACTTAAAACAAATTATGGTGAACTCAACTGATTCAAACGCTTCTAAGTACCTCGATGAAGTTACTGAACCAACAGGATTTGAAAAATTGCCGAAAAAACAGATTGCATAAAATGAAGAAAGTGTCCGGACTTGTTTTAAATTTGTATAATGAAAAACGCCTGTCAAAAGGCACTAAAATCAGACACTACAACACTGTAATCAAACCGACAGTGAAATATGCAAATGAAACACTCTATTCGAATAGAAAAATAGATTTACAATAAATTAAGAAAGTACCGCAAAAGGTAATTAGAAAAATTCTGGGAATACGATACACACAAGATGGGTACACACTGCAAACCATCGAGACGAGAGGAAAAGTATCAAACATAGACACTGACGTCAGAAAGAGACGAATGAAGTTCTATGAACACCTAGACAGATTACGTGGAAACAGACTAGCTAAACGTCTATTGGACTATGTGACATCCCTTGAAGCATCGATACCTCGGATAACTGAAGTTAAGGATTTGACAAAAGCAAAAGTTCTCGGAACAAAAACATCAGACAGGGATACATTCAGAAGGAAAATTCATGAGTGGAAGTTTTTTTATCAAAACTACAGCGAACAAAGTGGGCCGAAGAAAGAAAGAAGGCCTTCGGGGAGAAAATGAAGAATTTTTTGGAAAATAAGAATATCACTAAGAGAGATTGAAAATCATCTGCTTATCGTTCTCCAATGGGGTCTTTGAGTGAAGTAAACGATGAACTTGTAAACTTGTACCAAATGCCGAGAATCCAGTATAAATCAAAATGAAGCAGGATCTAATCTCGTTCGGACTATGGAGTTTTCAGTCTTCGTTTTAACGTAGCCTTCACCTTTCAACGATGTGAGCAGTCGCCAGAAGCAATATGTGGAATTTCACCTGAAACACCTCACGTACATTTTTCCCTGTTGGATAACTGGCGTAGGTATAGGCACGCAATTCGCCAAAGTGATTTCCTATAGAAAGACTGGCACAAGGCCAATAAGCCTCACGAAATTATTATTGTGATCTATATTCATGATTTAATTGGTGTAGAAGCCTCAGAGCACAAGTCTTACTCACATGTAAGTTGCTTTTTTTTCTTTTTTTTTAAACGCTGAATAACCAACGGTGGTACGTTGTATCAAAGGGTTTAACCTCTTTGCACTGGATGCTACCTCAGGAAGATGACAGGCAATATAGTCATCTACTAACGCTACATGAAACAGTTCGAATAGAATTGTGTTTGACATAAGACGCCGGAATTTATTCAGTTGCTGAGGTACGACCAGATTTAGTTTCTGATCCCCTTGACAACCAGTTTCTGGTAGTAAAAATACATTCCGTCATTATAAATCTTTCTCGCTGTGTCCGGCACCATGCAATCACTCAAAGAGTATATGCGGGTATCCCAGTTAGCACAACCGTGATGAGAGGCGCTGAAATGGGTAGCTCTAAGTGCATTTTAAACTGTAATCCGACAGGACAAGGCGACAGGTAAGCCACAAGAGGTCGATGAGACTGGAATGAGATGTGGAACGACCCATTAGGGAATCAAGTTTTTTTCTCCATCTTCCCCTAGCCTTCCAGCCGAATCTGGTAACCACAAGACCCCGTGAGGCCTCTGCTACCGGCTCGTTTGCCTCAGTGAGCCGTTGGGGGGGTGTCTCGATTCGCTTTTCCATCTGCCGGAGTAATTTTGTGACAAGTCCCTCGTGAAGCACAGAAGCCGCGGAAAGAGGATGGAGTAAAGAGAGACAGACAGACAGAGAGAGCGCGAGAGAGAGGCGGTGGAAGGCTGGCGAGGGAAATAAAAAAGTCCCGTGCGGACATAAGTCTGTAGCAGCCACTTGTTTTGAAGTATCGGCGGCGCCGAGGTCGGTGGCAAACATTAATTAAGCCCGCAGGGCGGTCTACCTCGCGGCGCGCGTAATCGAGAAAAATGAACTCCGGCCCGGAAGAAAGAAATTAATTACTTCTTGATACGCGAGATTTAGCGCGAGCTCGCCATTAGTTTAATTGGACAGAAATCAATTCGATTCCGCAAAGTGGAGCGCTCGTCGCGAGGCGACTGTGGCTGCGACTGCTGACTCTTCACCGGTGCTAGAGAAGGCGTTTCTCTTTTGGAAACCACAGATTCCACACTCCTGTGCGAAGGTTCAGACGTAAGTGCTGTTACGCCGAATGTCCGTCATGAGAAGGGTGAAATCGCTTGCTTCGGATTCGACGCACTGTGTGTCTGTGTGTGTGTGTGTGTATGTGTGTGTGTGTGTGTGTGTGTGCGTCCGATAGGCCGAAATACGATGACGTAGCTGGCGGTGGCTATGTATGTAACTGATATAAAACTGATGGACTACGGACCATCCCGTCGACGGAGAGGTGACGGTTTGCACTGCGTAGCTCGTAGTCACTGAAAGAATCCACATCTTACCCCCTTTCTAATCTGAGCACTTTTTTCTTGGTCTTCCACTCTTATTGTTCCCCCTTGGCTGTTGCACATATTGTATCTTACACGTCTTTCCCTGTGGATTGCCCCTATTTTTCTCAGGATTTCGAACATCTTGCACCATTTGACAGTTTCGAATGCATTCTCCAGGTCCTCAGATCCTATGAACGTGTAATGATTTTTCTTTAGAATTGCTTCCGTTATCACCTGCTACGTCCGCCGGCCGCGGCAGCCGAGCGGTTCTAAGCGCTTCAGTCCGGAACCGCGTGACTGCTACGGTCGCAAGTTCGAATCCTGCCTCGGGCATGGATGTGTGTGATGTCCTTAGGTTAGTTAGGTTTAAGTAGTTCTAAGTTCTAGGGGACTGATGACCTCAGCTGTTAAGTCCCATAGTACTCAGAGCCATTTGAACCATTTTTGCTACGTCAGAATTGCGTCTCTGGAACCTTTATCTATCCTAAAGCCGAACTGATCGTCGGCTAACACCCCAAATTTTCTTTTCCATTCTTCACTGTACTATTCTTGTTAGAAGTTCGGACGCATAAATTTTTAAGCTGACTGGGCGAGACATCTCACACGTGTCGGCTCTTGCAGTCAACGGAGTTGTGTGGATGATATTACTCCAAAAGTCTGACGGCATATTGCTCATACATTCTAAACACCCAAGTCAAAGTGAACAATCGTTTTGTTGTCACTACTCCCAGTGCTTTTAGAAACTGTGATGGAATCTTGTTTATTCCTTCTGTCTTATTCAATCGTAACACCTCCAACGCTCTTTTAAATTCTGAGTCTAATACTGGGTCACATATTTCTTTTACATGTCTCCTGTTTCCTTTTCTATCACGTCATCATACAAGTCTTCCCCCTCATAGACGCCTTCAATGTTCTCTTCCCACCTATCCGCTCTCTCCTCTGAACTTGACACCGGTATTATCACTGCACTCTTAATGTTACCACCCTTTATTTTAACTTCACAGAATGTTGTTTTGACTTTCCTACAACCTGAGCCAGTTTCCAGCAATCATTTTTGTTTCGATTTCTTCACCTACTTCATGCAGTCACTTCCCTGAACATCCTACTTATTTCATTCCTACGTGATTTGTATTCCTGTATTCCTCAATTTCCATGAATATTTTTTTACTTCCTTCTTTTATCGACCAGCTGAAGTATTTTTTCAGTCACCTACAGTTTCTTCCCAGTCCAGTTCATTTTACTTGTTTTTTTTTAAGCTTCTATGACTCCTCTTTTTAGAGATGACTATTCCTCTTCAGTTAGTTTCTCTATTGAGCTGTTCCTTATCGTAGTATCTATAGCCTCAAAGAACTGGAAGTGTAGCTCTTCATTCCTTAGTACTTCCGTTTCTCTTTCCTTTGCGCATTGTCTCTTCCTGACTTGTCTCTTAATTTCAGCCCACTCTTCTTCACCACTAAATTGTGTGCTGTCACTATTTGTTCCTGGGTACGCCTTAGAATCCACTATCTGATTTCGAAATGTAATCTAACTTAATGATGTAATGTAACGGAAATTTCCCCGCAACTTCTGGCATTTTGCAAGTATCTCTCCTCCTCTTGTGGTTCTTGAACAGACCATTCACTATTATCATCCGAAATTTATTGCAAAACTCAATTAGTCTTTCTCTTCTCTCATTCCTAATGCTAAGTCAGTATTGTCCCGTACCCCCTTCTTCTACATATTCCCCTACAAACGCGTTGCAATCCACTATAACTAATAGCTTTTCATTACCCTTACGTGCTGAGCCACTCGTTCAGTATCATCATATACTTCCTCTGTCTTTCCATCTTCTGACAGCGACGTTGGTATGTATACCTGAACTGTCGTTTCCGGTGTTGGTTTGCTATCGATTTTGATAAGGTATAACCGTGTCAGCGAATTGTTCGCGCTAACTCACTCATTGCCGTACTTTCCTATTCATAAGGGAGCCTACTTCAGCTACACGATTATCTGATGCGTTTGGTATTACCTTACAATTATTTGACCAAAATTAGTCTTTTTTCCAGTCCTCTTCACTGACCCTCACTGTATACATACTGAACCTCTGCATTTCCCTTTTCATATTTTATAGCCTCTCTACCGCGTTCAAACGTCTTATATTCCTCGCCCCGTCTCGCACAGCTGTACCCTTTCGTCAGACATTCAAACATTTTCTGATGGTCACCTCCCCCTTGGCAGTCCGCTTCCGAAGATCCGAAATCTTTTCCCAATGGAGAGATCATCATGATACTTTCCCAGTTACAGGCCACATGTCCTGTAAATTCACGTTCAATGTCTTTAATGCTGTGGTTTTTATTGCCTTCTGCGTACTCATGCCGTTGATTTTGCTGTTTCTCCAGCATTTAGTGGCAGCTTCCCATTCCAAGTGCCAGAGAGTTGCCCTGACCCTCTGTCTGCTCCTCCGCCCTCTTTGTCATGGCAGTTGGCTGAGTGACTGATTTCTTGCGCCAGAAGTCTTCGGCAATTGTTGCTGGCGTACATTCAGAATTTAAGCACTGGCAGAGTTATAACCCAGGACCAAGAATGTTTTGATTACTAATCAAAGACGCTACCGCTTGACCACAGGTTAAATGTCTAACCACGAATATCGAGGTTTCTCGCATCTTACAGTCTGTCTCAAAGCATTGTTTACTAAATACCTTTTTTAGAAGAAACAAAATCACTAGGTACTTTTATGCCTGAACTACAACTTAAAATTCTGTTTTGCGTTTAAGTGTCACATTAATCGGCGCGTGTCTATCCAGAACACTTAATCATTTAGCGAAATGAATACTAATTGCAATGCAGACTTTCGTAACAAGTGAGTACATACGAAAATGCTACAGAAGAGCCAGACAGTTGTTGAACTCTAGCGAGGTTCCGAAACCTCTTTTGCAAATGCCTGTAAAAATAAATGAGACTTGTAAGGAAGAGAAATGATTTCAGTCTAATGTCTCTATCCTACGGGGTCGTTAGTAACAACACACCGTAGGCTATATGGGACTTATAAATGCCATGTAAATTTCCAGGAGTAATTTAATAACCCCGAGGACAATGTAGCTCGAAATGACACAGCTTGTCCCGCGGACGTGTCTCTTAGTACCTTAGGAGGAACCCCTTGTGTATGAGAACACATGTTCAGTCTTTAGTAAGACTGTTTTGAAAGCTTTATGTTGACAGCTATGACAGGATGGAGGGCAACATAAAATAAGTGTCCGGGTGGTTGAGACGTCAATTTTCTATGGGATGTACGTATTACTGGGCATCGTCGGCGTTCAAGAAATGCCCAAAACAAACCATCAACTTGCACCACGAACACCAAATGAAGAATAGCGCGCTAGAGTGATCACAAAGGTTCGAATCATTAAGATCTGAGTCGAACTAAAAGGAGTTATAAAACGCGCAGCAAGTTCAGCGAGGTATCCACTCTTAAAGAATGGACGTGTAATCATATTGGTGTTACAGAGTTATGAGAACTGACGAAGGAAACGGCATGTAGCCCAATGCGAAACAGTCTGTTGTGGAGCTTATCGAGAAATTGGCTATCCTTTAAGAAGTAGCTGGAGATAATGCGACAGTCTGTTTCATACGCACGGAAGAAACAAATATCAACAGACTCAATCTGTCCAGTGGTACCAGGTGGTGTGAATTGCAACGTCACATACTTTCCAAGAGGGATAGTTTGCTCTACATAAGAATAATTTTTTGTACGCAGACCACAAATGAAGCAAAAGAAACTTATTTTGACCAATTATTTGCCAAAGGCAGCTCTCATACCATAAATGTGGTTCTCTTCCGCCCGTTTTCCCATTCTTGTTTGTTGTAATGTAAATATTCTATACTGTCCTCGCAAGATCAGGCACACGAGAAATAATCGTAAGAAGCAGAACACCTTCAACTTCTCGCAGCACAATAAATAACTTTCCAGCTAATTTACCATCCAGATTAACAGCCCGCATAATTGTATACCAATGCGCTAAGGCATTGATGTTAGCTGGCCTTAATATTACTCTCTCGGTGTCTCTAATTTTCACGGTTGCTTTCATATGCATTTCCTCTTCAAATCTCGACTGGTCGGAGTTGAAAACAAATTCCTTCTTGAAAGAATGGGTAAGTTTATCTCATCTACAAATTTTCTGCCCGGTTCCGCAGTTTTCTATGCATCATCATGTTGAACTTTGTTTTAAATTTCTTTACCTTACGTCTTCCAATTCTGTGGCAGTGTTTGAAGATATGCTGTAATACTTATATCGATAAGAAGCAGGTTTATATTATGTAACTGTGTATCTGTAACTATGGAGTGTGTATTCTGATCTGTTTAAACTTCTTGATATGTTTTGTAATGTACACATGAAAAAAACAAAAGAAAATGTTCTTGATAAATTATTATAATACGTGTATGTTCAGAGAAATAAAATGTTCCTTGAAAGCTGGTTCATGCTTAGGGCTCTTGTATTTGTAACATGTAAAAGCTGCGGGAAGACCCCCCGCAACGGAAGTGGAATGGCGCGATGTAAAACGTGGTTTTGGCGGTCGAAATGAGCTGCTCTTTGCTATGAACGGTACGCAGCATGTGGCTAGTCCCAGCACGGTACACTTCGACGGTGCTAAGAGAAATTGGAAGCTGCTTTATTAAAGATTTGCCTCGGACGTGGATCCGGCTATTATTTGGTATTCTCGGCATAAAGGAATGGCTCCAAGATGCTGAAAACCCGACGCCAAGAAGAGATTTCATAGAGCATTCGAACATCAAGAACCGTGAGTACAGTTAGCCGTTATGTCGCTTGCCACCAATCTTCGCCAGTGCATCACTAACTTCATACATTCTGTAATGTATATGGGCATGGACCAGTTAATTTGTGTGTGGTTTTAATAATAATCACAACGTTATAAATCCGTGTCCCGAACCTTATTTTTTTATGCTGATCACGAACCTATACAGGGTCCTCACCTCAGTGCTACTAAAACTGAGTTTTCTGATTTAAATGAAGAATTAGTGCATTCAGGTGTTTAAAAGTGATTTTTTGTCTAATATAAAATGGATAGTAAAAGTTAAAGTTAAAACCAAAAAAGTGAAGTTGGATAGGCTTTTGCTAAAGTATCCTTAATTTATTACCAAATAGAGTTTTGTACGATTACAGTGTAAGATTGTGCAAACATTGTTGTCTAGAATACCTGCATCACAGTTGATAAAAAGGCAAATAAGTTAATCTAATTTTAAAAATAGTGTGGTTTTGATTTCTATCATGAATGGTTCCTTTTATCAAGTTAACTAAGCCCATTGTTGAATTTAATTGTATTGCAAAGTGAATTATGAACAACTGCAAGTGAAGTGAATGATTAGCTGTTTGAATTAGTCTTTTCTACTGTAATAATCAAAGAGCGTTGACTAGTGAAACTATACTAGTTTATGGGTCCCCATAATATTCTCTACCTATTAGAAAAAAAAATTAACTACTACTGTTGCTAAGGATAACTGATACATGTAGAGGAGTGCAAACAGTGTATTTATGATATTATTCACCTTTATATGTTTTTTTCATGTCAGTTAAGATAAAAGCCCCTCAAGTCCCAATTTAGTTCTATACTTCATGTAGTAACGTTTCAGTATTTGATTAAGTAACGATCTTGAGTGTAGCTGTCATTAGTATTAGCTTGGTGCAAATTTGCTTCCTATAATTCACTTGAGTGTGCGTTATTGGTGACTGCTGCTACACACAGTTCAGAGTGCACGGTATCAGTTTGTATCCTGCGTGCTATTCTAAGGGAAATATCAGCGAAAGTAACTTCAGTAACCAATATTCATTTTTCTTAAACATATATTTCCAAATTAACGTTCCTAATTGGGCTGGCGACCGTTCATTTTTTCAACTCACTTACGATTTTACCACTTTCATTAACTTCCAGGGTTATAGTCCGTACAGTTTTTCTGTTAATTTCACCATATTCAAGACTATGGTCCCATACCTTTGTCCATTAGACACACGCGCGATTAAAATTCTAAATTCTTTCAGAGGATAACAGTAAATTGTTTCACGGCACGTTAGTGTTCTATTTGGCTTTTCCCGTGACAGGACTAAAGGTTCGGTTGCTAGGAAAGAGTGACATACAGACACTAGTGTTATAATGCGAGCATCAACTGCTTCCCCTGAAAGTACTGTAATCTATGTCGCTCGCACTTCTATGTGCATAACGTAATAGATCACTGTCATGCACATCCAGTAAATCGTATCGAGCTTCCTCGGAACGTCAAAACACCAATTTCTGTAAATAGTGCGCCTTGTCCTCCCCTGAATATCCATAGCTTTTTTGTGGACTACACAGTCGTATTGCTGCGAAATTATTCGAAACCTGTTCATAACTGTTTTTTACAATGCTGCGGATGATCTTCCATGTACATAATTATCTTTTGTAACCGCTCCTTGTACAACGATTATCCTTTACTATATTTGACTGGAGACGGGAATTGTGTCTCCCTGTTCGTCAAGGATGATGAAGTACATGGCTAGACTCCTGATTCAATATTACTTCCACTTTCATAAGCACGTATAGTCACCATTGTATTTCTCATGTACATTGTCCACCCTTCGAGCGTATATGACACCACACATTCCACTGATTAAATATGCAGAAACGTTAATGTTTCATCTGCTACTTCTTTGTCACAATAAAAAATTTATTATGTTCTTTTTCTGGCGAAATGTCAACTTCGGCAAACGTCATTATAGTTTTAATGCCAGGTTTGCTTTGTTCACCGTTGCCATTGCTCTGCTTTCTATTAACAGCACTAGGTATGTTGCGCTGTTGCGAGTTACTCGTCCAGAAAGTAGTTCAACTACGCTCTGTAGCCTCATTCTGTGCTCACACTGGATACCTCCAACACCGCCCCCATTTACCATTAGCAGCCAATATCGCACCTGCATGGTAGATAATATGTAGGGCGTCGAGTGCTGTATACATCACTGGCCTTTTGCGACCTCGGATTCAAGGTGTTCCTTGTTCGACCACAGCACGGCCTCGCCAGATCAACAGCTGAAAGTACACATTAGGAAACTACTTTGTTAGATTGCTGGGAACAGTTGTAGGGACCAAATTGTGAAGCTATAATCATATTTTCTATAGTCTCTTGGGTCATCTAATGTGAGCAGTGAATATGTTTTTGAAATTAACACAGAGGAAACGTCTAATGGAGTCGAATCAGGCGAACGTGTATTACAAATAATGAGGCATTCACGTCCTATCTCGCGACTAGTAAAGACACGGGTAAGGGCCATCCTAGCCACATGCGAGTAATGAGCCTGGGAATATGGAGGAGTCTTATAAATTGTATGACTAACGTATCTCACAAACAATATGCATGGTGATGACACCTGTAGGACAGAATATGTATTAGGTTGTATTTAGCTGTTGTACGTCACCAGTTCGATACATGGCTTCAAGTTCTGGCTTGGAGTGGTCCAAGCTTATTTTGTGGTCAAAGGATGCAAATATTTGTTTGTGAAGCCAAGCATCTGCGCTCTTTCTTGTTTGTTAAGCCAGTTTATAGTTCACACAGCATACGACTTTACCTATTCATTCATAGTATAGCGCTTAAAAAAATTGAAATCATCCTAACCTCTGTGCAGTATAAAGAGCGCTGCAGAAACATGGCGTCGTCTTAGAAATTCTACCTCTGCTTTCCTTATATACTATACTTGTACATTTTAAAATCACCTTCATATACATTTTTAATAGTTGATTTGATCTAATAATTCATGTAATATTTATACTGGGTTAAAA
This sequence comes from Schistocerca serialis cubense, assembly GCF_023864345.2. Classification (NCBI taxonomy): domain Eukaryota; kingdom Metazoa; phylum Arthropoda; class Insecta; order Orthoptera; family Acrididae; genus Schistocerca; species Schistocerca serialis. The sequence goes on from NC_064642.1 coordinate 590,882,693, forward strand.
CTATAACTAAAATTTTCAAATAATTTATTACTGCATTTCATGTCCCATTTCGTTTTATTGAAGCACATAATCACAAGACAAATTATTTGACAGTCTGGTAATTTAAAAGGTTCAAGAATAAAATTTATCGTCATTTTGGCCGGAATGAGAACGTGTTCCCGTGGTCATTTACTTAGTGGAGCCGCTATAGCGTAGTAAGAGAGAATCACTCACTATAATGCCATTAAGATTATTGTTAGGTTGTCACTTGTCTTACAAAATTATTTTCTTTTTTCAAATGGGAGAAACTAATAAATATTGTTTACGGCCCCAAGAAGACATGAAGGGGCAATAGATACTTCCCGAAGTAACGATGCCGGCATAGACGAAATATTCAGAACTTCCAGCGGTTCAAAAACCTGTTTGAACAGGAGGCTACATATTAAATATGTGAAAGATCGTGATAGGTTGAAGAAATTTCGACGCTGTACAGACCTAACCGTGGAGCTTGTGGGCGAAGTAGTGCGTCACATTCTGCCACCTGAATCCCACGTGTTTCGATATTCTCGAACTTGACTCCTAAAGGCTATCCTTGACAAAAGAAAATGGGATAGCAAATGGATTTATAAACCGGATGGCAGGTAAACAACGGTGTTATAGCTTCAAGTCTCGGTATGATGAATTCTCTGCGACATCCTGCAGATACTTCTGCACCTAGAGCATTTCGCTTCAACAGAGAAGCTGTCAAGAAATTTTTCAAGCTTTTTCAGGCTATACAGATATTCAATATGAACAAAACGAGCCTATCCAAAAACAGAATCGTCGAAAGATCGTTATAAGAAGATCGAAACACCAAATGGGGGCTGCAGCTGGCACAGAAAGAGGGGCGAATTAACTGCTTCTGCGGTGTAAGTGCCTATAATGCTAGTACTTGAGAGGATTAAAACCTTAAGTTCCACTTGGCACCAGATTTTCTGTGTCACTGGTTGAATAACTAGCGAATTTGTGTTTCAGCGGACGGAGCATTTCATCGAAAGTGCAAAATCTGGTTCTAACAGCAAGCAGTCACTAATATTAGGCAGACATGTCACACTCCCAAAATCATCTGCACGCTATAAATTCATCTAGTATAACATTGCATTGCTTTCCTGCAAGCAAGCACACGAATCTCAGACTGCACCCACTAGACATTTAAATTTTAAAAGCCACCTGCAGCTTATTACAACCAAGCAGCTGGCAAATGGCTTCGCACAAACTCTGACAACAATATTAGTCGGCAAGGATGCCTCAGCTGTTTGGAGAGCGTTATGGCACGGCTGTGACCCTATAAAACGCCTTCATGGGGTTTTCGAAAACTGAATGATAGCCACTCGATGCACACATTTTTCCCGATTCGGAGTTCGTGGTGACTAAATCCAGGCTAGGCTCAGAAGCTACAAATGAATGAGAGGAAATGAGGGGGCAGACAGGTCAACAACCATCACGAAAACCAAGACAAACCAACAGAAATTCTGCACTCCTGAATCCTTCAACATCCACAAAACAAACCCGTATTAAGAGAGTTACAGCAGGCCTCTAACATATCTACCGTATCACAACTCTACAACAAAAAGAAAGATTAAATTTCTCAAATCTTTGTGTGGTTCCAACCCGGTGTGCGAAAGTAAGTGCGAGGAAAAGTATTGTATTGTAATAGTTTCAAACCTGAATGAGTAGCTAATGGTGTAACTATTCAGTTAAAATCCAAAAGAAGCCTAATACATGGCGAATATGCATTTAGGGGTGACGTTCATGAAATTGACCGAAAACATCAATTTTCACTTTGTTTTTTATTTATTAGTAGGTCTCATAGGCAATAAGTTTCCAAAGTTTGAGTGATAAAATCGCATCCGACTGCCTGAAAAGTAATTAAATATGTGACGCGACTTCCTGCCACGTCAGCTTTTTAAGAACCAGTTCAGTATTGTCTCTGTGAAGAACGATTCCGTGGACTACTCTGAAACTTGCACATGATACGTCTACAAAGGTGTGATATATACTCTTTGGTTTTATAGATCATTCGTGACTCTGTTCCGCTGGAAGATGCAAAGGGTACTGATGTACACCCACCACAGCCTCACAAAGAGGTGTATTATTCCAAAGCTATCACACAAAATCTATTAACTGTAGTGACATGAAATGAAATGATCGTATGGCATTTATCGGTCGCAGTATATCCTTCGGGGTTCGGCCGCCGTATTGCAAGTATTGATGAACATGATGATGAAGGACACACAACACCCAGCCCCTGTCGGGAATCGAGCCCGGGCCCCCTGGCATGGTAGGCGGTAGCGCTGCCGCTGCGCTACGAAGGCGGATGGTAAGTGAAATGAAACGTGCGGTATGAGCAACTTATTTCCATACGGTGTCAACAAATAAACACCACATCATCTGCGCAACATTAGCTGGTGTAAATATCTACAGGCCGACAGGGATAACAACCCATAGATTCACAAGGCAAGACTTCCAAATTGTATCCCGGATGTCGTCAGGTTTCTGGCAGATTTTGATCTTCTGAAAAAGTGTGTTCAAAACTTAGAATCCAAACAAAAGTCGCTTATCTTGAAACAATACTCTAAACCATATTTTCAAATGCTAGAGTCATCAAAATTGCAGCTTATGATACAGTTCTTCTATTTAATGATGGTAAGGAATAGGGGATGAAGGTATTAGAGAGAATGAGCTTTAATATAGGAAATTTCACTCAAGAGATCTTGAGAAAAGTAGCTTTACAGTGTCTCCTTGCAGCTGTAAAGTCATTTGAAGACGTGGTAAAGGAAAGGAGAATTAAACAAGAAACCAGAAGAGGAGCCTTGAAGTGAAAGAGGATCCAGAGTACATATCTGGGGAGTTCTGAGGAGGTGATATAAGAGAAAACGTTATTTGGAAATTTAAAATGCATTTCTGAAAAATTATGTTTTTCAAAAGTTATGTACCTCTTTCACAGAATGTATGAGGGCTTGATCGACGAAAATTTGTGCATTTCATTCTGTAACCCCAACAAATGTTATCTCGAGAGTAAATTTTGAAATTTCTGAGTATAAGCTGGCATAGAAGGCAAAGTGCTTGGAATTTAGCATGAATTTGATATAATACTTACAGAATTACAATTAAATTTACTAAACTTCTCCTGTCTGATGTATTAAAAAAAACCTCATTGGTGAATCTGACTATATGCAAAGAGAGTAGCCAAAGAAAATTTTGATGCAATCTCTTGATTTCTGAGGAAAAATTATATATATTATTTTTTGAAAGTAAAATTTATAAATTCCGTAACAGAGTTAGATATATATACTTCAAGGGACTTAATAGTAAATTTCATGTAACGGATGGTACAAAATCTCATTGCCATATCTTCAAAACTGTGGATTTGGTGCATATTGAAATAATGTGTGTTTTTCATTACTGTCCCCCCTTAAGGGTTCAGATTTGTTGGCCGGTACATTAGAAATTAAAATATATATTGCTCATACTGACCGAATTTCTGTATTTCTTACTATAATTGAGAACACGTTTGGTGGTGTAGTTCATAATACCAATGGTAGAAATTAGAAGACTTCCTTATAAATTGTACAACTTTTCACCTCTCCAGCTATTGTGTTATATCTCTTAAACTGATGGAGATTTATTTTCGAAATTTTCATAGAGAACAGGCTTTTTTATCATTACATTTAGATAATGAAGATTAATTTTTAGTAAACCCAGAAGATTGCTGAAAGTGGTGCGTTTTATGAGCCTTTTGCCTTCTTCTTCTAGGAGGGTTAGTAGTACTGCAGTCGGAAAAACTGCGTGTTTCTGACCTACCAAGATTTCTTCAAATGAGCAAAGACCTGTTAGATAGCCCCCAATAACGCCACACGAGACGTTCATACTCCACTACCTCAGATGTTCAACCTGACACAACTGGTGCGGATTCTCAGAGGAGTGAATAACATACACTATTTATATTATCTTCCCATGATTTGTAAAAGTTGCTTCATTAGTAAAAAGAATTCCTTAAAGAAAGCCCCTAATGTCCTCACATCACATCACAACCAGACGACAAAACGCGAAATGCTTGGATCGGTTCTACTAGGTAACCTGCTCCTGAAGTGACAAGTAATACGAATGGTAGCTGTATGTGCCAAAATGCGAACAAAGCCGGACTGAGTTATCTCAGAGGAAATTGCAGTTTCTCTAGAGCTAACATATGTATTACGAGACACAGCTACCTGAACATCTATTTCTTTCGCTCTCCTCGCTGCAAGTGAGACGACTTCTCCGAAACATTCCAGTGCATTCCCAAAAATTGATCATTTCGTATGCGCTCTATTATTGTTCTTGCTGAACACTATGACCACCATGTATCAGGAAATATTTTTGCTTGCAACTCATCTAGTTGTTTTCTTTGTGTTCTTCCTGCACTCTCCGTAGAGAAATAGAACCTGTAATTACTCTGTGTTTGTGAAAGATTTGTTTTTCTTTTTTTAAATACACGTGAACTACACAGAGTGGGTAGAAAGCTATATTCCGCTGTTCCCCTTTCGTATCAGCTTCGCGACGATGCAACACCGTCCTCTTAAGTGAACAGTAGGTTTGATGTTGGAAATAGTTCATATGCTGTATATACGCTTGGCAACAAAATTAAACATTTTTTACGTTAAGGAAATTGAAAGGTGAGTTACGTCTGGTGTTAAAAGCCACTAAGAAAAACCAAGACCGCACGAAATCTACTTTTATTCGAGACAAACGGTTTCAACAGTCTTAGCTGTCACCTTCCGGCCTTAAACCTTTTTTTGTAGTAACACACGTTCATTTTACACTTCACCTCATGCACAAGTGTCAACTGGATATAACTCAGCACATTATAATCGCTTTCATCGCTAAAAACGCACAGCACCTTTTCCAAAAGGGCATGTCCCTATACATATAGATGTGTCAAGCTTATGTAAACAAATGTGCTATTCTGTACTTTATTTGTATCATGTAACAAGCATCTGTGAGCAATACGTGTATCGACATTGCCTTCTGGACAAAGTACTGTGTCGTTTTTAAGTATTTTAGCGATGACAGACGTTTATAATGTGCTGAGTTTTATGTACTAGACCTGAGCATGACAACTAATATTCTTCAAACCGGCTGTGTTAAATAAACAATATTTCGCGCCTTCTGGGCTTTTGAATGGTTTTTAACAATTAAACCGGATCACGCTACAATAATCCCATAATGCGAAAATTCTAACATTTTTTCTAGTGATTTAGAAGTTATATACTTATTTAGTGCTGAAAGAAGTTACATTTTTCCATATGTATATTTCTGTGATTTTCTTCTGTATCTAGCCCGAGGAGGAGAGGAGGAGATTAGTGTTTAACGTCCCGTCGACAAGGGGGTCATCAGAGACAGAGCACAAGCTCGGATGGGGAAGGAAATCGGTAGTGCCATTTCAAAGGAACCATCCCGGCATTGCGATCTATAGAAATCACGGAAAACCTAAACCAGGATGGCCGTCTAGCTTGAGAACCGTCTCTTTTGTGAGTCCAATAATAGTCAGATAACATCCTAGGACATCATTTACCTTTTAATGTATTTTCATCGTAGAGATTTTCTGATGGATACGTTCAGCATGTTCTTCACTTGCACTGCTCTAAGGTTGGAGGAGAGTGCAAGAAATGGTGTTTTAGAGACTTATTACGACCTAGTTTTCTATAGTTCTTAATAAGCTGACTAAGAAGTTCTTCGCAGTTATCAGCCTCATCCGTGGAAGCATTTTTACAACGCTTTGGAAGGATCTCTATGCAGCTGTCTCAGCTTCATTAAAACTTTCTTCCAATACAGGATCATTCATTAGTTCCCTTATTTGTGTACCAATAAACATGGTCTTTTTGATCTTGGCGCCACTGATCCTAGGGAACTGGTTCTGAGGATCTCAAAACCTTTGGCAGTATGATCCATTGCTCTGACAAAACTCATAATCTATCCCAGCTTGGCGTGTAATGGACGATAAATATTCTCTGACTTCACAAGGGTTGATTAACTACATTTTTCGTCCAACAGTGAGAGTTTCTCTCTGTGGCCGTTATTTTCAAAAGTAATTTTTTTCAGTCCCACTCACAAAGGGATCAACAGAACTTTGTATATCCTAGTTGTAACCTAATAATCACGGCTATCACCTTCAGATCACGACATAAATGACTTCATAGGTATCATATTCTATACTGTTCAGCACAAGCTTCATGCTGACACATGATTTCTTCCTATATGCAGTATATGCAAGAGGGATAGCAGGATAATGGTTTCCATTGTGCAGCAGGACTAATCTTAGAAGAATCAATGAGAAGTCGCCATTCATTGGGATTGGGCGACTTCTCCATGACTACAAATAACTCTTCAGTTCACATAAACTCTCCATAACGCACGTGAAGATACCTTTTTACCCAGGTGTACTAAAGTAAAAATCGAATTAATTTCTGGGATATCTGTCAGACGGAAGATTTAACCTCCACACTGAATTGGTTGTTACTGACGTGGTCTTTGGTATGATAATCAACAAGTAACACGTCTGACTCTTCGTGTGTGGCGTCCACTTGGGCCTTCTGTGTTTGTCGCACTGCATTGTCATATGGATTTCTCTTGCATATAATTTTTCCTTACATGAAAGGAACAAACATCGTGACCATTTTCGTTTTGTAAATAATTTTCGTTTTTTTGTAGAAGAATAATTGCCCCAACTGCTAAAAAGGTGTTTACTTCATTCAACTTTACTTCACCACAGCAAATTATTCGGATTCCTCTAGAAAATGAATACATTTTTAGCAAATGAAGCAGTTATTCATCAATTAAGTAAACAGATGAGGAGCAGCAATATTCTTCAGGCATGGAAAAACTAACTTTTTTTTATTCACCTAAACGTTTTTAGAAAAATAATGTGAGAAACGACTTATGGTTCCGCAATATGGCATACAATTTACTCAGATTTGTTTCCACATGGGAACAATTGTAACCAGCGATTGGATTCATTTCAAGTAGTAAAGGTTACAGCCATAAGTCGCTATGATGTTTACTGCATATCCAGATTGCGGTCATTGTCTGGCCATCGTCTATGCAGTAAATGTTACTCAAAACGTTAAAAACACATTTGTATGCACCTAGTCACACCTGGAATACTCATGTCAGTGGCTGACTTCATACTCAGTGTTGAGAAGTCAACCACTGGCCTCAGTAGTCCAGTTGAGACTATATGCACATACTAGTGTCTAATGTTTTAACTTTGATTTGCTGCACTGAAGATGCCCAAACTGTGATCGAAATCTAGATATGCAATAAATATCATTGCGAGTGACTGTTGTACACTTTACTACTTGATAACATTTACTTCCAGACTCATAAAACAGACGGATCACCAAATAATTTGATGTACAGGGTCCGTGGACTCGGGATATACGAATTTTGTGAGGATGTTAAATTTCCGTCTGATATATTGACTCTTATCAGAAAGAGATGTAAAGAATCAGATACGAAGATTTTCTAGGTACACATCGATTATGAAAAGTATTCAGTACCGTTCCGGAGATTGGTCTCGAGTATTTCCCTCAGCAATATACCATGGAGAATCATTGTACCATTTTATCCGTACATTCAAGTTGTGGATGCCATGGTAGTTTGCACATCAAAAAATGTGGATTCTTGCTCACATAGACAGGTTCTTTCTGTGTATAATGTCTTTCAACACAACGCAGTCGTAAGGATAATTGGATGTATACCATGAGACAACAAGTAAAAATTCTAAAGAAAACGTTTAATCCCTTTTGGATGTTGAACACTCCGACCCTCATGAATAAAGATTTTCAGAAATGACGGTAACCAGTCGTCCTTCGTATTGGTAGAATTTTTATTTTCCCGTTACCGGTTTCAACAAGCATAGCGATTCATCATCACATAGTATAGATGTTAATAATGGTTCATAACATTGTCGTGATCGCTGTGTAGCTGCGGCAAGACAGAAAATAACAACAAGTAAAAATAGAATGTTGCGAGATATGTAGAGTTTCTTAAGGTATTAAAATCATAAGGTGGAATTTACGGCACTGTTGTTTTTTGATTCCATTGGAATTACTGCTGCACATATTATAAAGATATGTTTTGTACAACGAACGAAATAAATTCTGATTTATTTTCGATGACTAAGGTTGCGTAACACTGTAGCACATAACACAAGGAGAGCTGTATCGTCTGCAGGATCACCAAATAAGGAAACACTTCGTACCCAGTAGATATTCTGAAGGGGCAGATTTGATTCTCTGAAGTAAATTGTTTTATAAATTAACATAGAAGAAAAATAGGGGAACCAAAAACTAAATTAGACTTATTCAGCGAAGATATGTAAATCAACTGTGTGTAAGAATGAATATAATCTACTACAACAATATCAACTGCAAAAAAACGTATGTGGAAGCCAGACCAGGAAGATAAATGGAACGGCCAGAATCCAGGTTCACTCACAGATAGAAAAACAGACTGGAGACGTGGAGCAGCTGTGATGGATTTCAGACATTTATGTCGCGAGCGCGGGAGACTCAATGTCATAGTAGAAATACTTTCTTCGCCGTCATCTGTGCCACAATCTATGACTGTTCAGTAGCTCCTCTGCCCTACGACTTCATCTCTCATGTTGACCACACTTTCCCATCCTTCGTGATTGCTGCAGACTTCAACATCCACAACAGCGACACTGCCAGCAGTTAGAGGGTTCATCAGTTCCTTGCTACCCTCGAACACGACCCTGTTCCCCCCCCCCCCCCCCCACAACACACCCATCCTAAAAGTTCCCCCAATCTCCTTGGTAGTATCGCTGTGCAAGTCCTAAACCCTATTGGTAGTGACAACCTCCCACGCCTTTTCACCATCTACTCAGCATGCCCCCCATCTCCGGCTCCCCAGCCTGCTACCCCTCCAAAGTTCGTCCGTGACTACCGCCAAGGCGACTGCGATGCCTACCAGGAATCCATTGCCACCCAGGTCGAAAGCCACCCACTTACCCTTCAACATCCCACTGAAAACACACATGCCTCGTCCTTCCTCCAGAAGACCTTCACTGATGCTATGGAGGCCCATGTTAATACCCAACTTATACACCTTTACATCCCTACTCTTCCTCCACAGGCCACACGGGGTAGCCGTGCAATCAAAGGCGCCTTGCCACTGTTCACACAGCTCCCAGCTCCCCCCGTTGGAGGTTCACGTCCTCCCTTGGGCATGGGTGTGTGTGTTGTCCTAGCCATAAGTTAGAAGATACCCCAAATTTCCTTCACAGGCTGTCCTTCTTCACGATTCCCGCAGTATCTACCGCTCCTTCCTCCACACCCATGTCCGAAATACATTCCTCCGTCATGGGCGATTACAATGACACATAGCAACCTCTTAACAGAAAAGAAACGCAGGGACTGGCACCAGACGTGTACACGATCCAACGCCACTCTCCCTGTCAACTCTTCCAAGTACAGGTCTCCCTTCCACCGTCTTAATGGTAGCCTTTCTGACCCAAGTTACTCCCTTCTCCATAACGACTGCCCCTTCTTTGACAACCTCATTAAGGCTAACCATTTTGTTTCTCACCTCTGTGAGGTCTTCTACATTCCTGGCGATCGCCGCTTTGAGAACTCCCTTTTCCCCACAGTCCATGGACGAACCAATACCTCAGTCCCACCACTCGTACCCAGTTTCCAATTCTTGGATCAGTTATTGCCCTCAGATTTAAACGCTCCCATTAGAACACTCATACTCCTCTACATACACAACACCACCCCTGCTCATGACTGCATCACCTACACCCACCTCAAGGAGTCCCCCTCCTTTCTCGCTGTCCTGGCTACCTTATATAACATCATATTCTTCACTGACTTTTACACTAAAGTGTAGAAGTCCTAGTGTATCCTGCTGTTCTTAAACCCAAAGAAAACCTCTGATGTCTCTTCCTATCGTCCCATCTGCCTTACCTCCATGGTCAGTAAGATCTTCGACCATCCCAGGGGACACACCCTTGAAGTAGCATTGTCTGTGCAGATGGATAGGCTTGTCCGTGTTCATGAAAAGATGAGGATTTTGCCGGCTGTGGGACCAGACTAAGTATAGCCCACAACGACCTGTCATCCCACATCCATTCCTTGTCCTATCCCAACTCCTCAATACCGAACTCAAGGTGTGATGTGATCTGTGCCAAGGGGTGTGTGGCATATGGGAAGATGCATCATAAATGGAGCCTCAGGGATACCAGGCAACCTCCCTGAATAATTAGCCTAGAACCATGTGGGGTTTCCATGGTGTGACCGATTAGATCCCAACTCTCTTGGGACCAAAATGAACACGAAAGAAAACAGCAATACTGAGGGGCAAATTGAGACCGCAGACACCCAATATCAGGGCGGGAACCGATGAAAAACATCCCCTCAGCTGAACAGTGGGGCCGACCTGTTGAAGAAGTGGGAACGGTTACTAAGAAGTTGGACCCGATTGGGATAAAAGACTTGTCTGGGGCTCAGAGGAGAAAACTTGTTAGGAAGGAAAAGAGTGGCTTCCTATACAAAAGTGGATGGAACTAGAAGGGATTGAGCACAGGATCTCTAAGAAAGACTGCCCAGGTTGAGGGGGTGTACAAACACCTTCTGCATCGAGAGCAGACAGTAAGAGAACAAAGGGTGGAATCTAAGACTCCCACTTCTCAGGATATGCATGTCTATAAAAAGCCAAGGCAAGAAATAGGGAAGCAGACCTTTAGTACTGCAGTCTCAGTTTTTTTGGTTCAAATGACTCTGAGCCCTATGGGACTTAACATCTGAGGTCATCAGGCCCCTAGAACTTAGAACTACCTAAACCTAACTGACCTAAGGACATCAGACACATCCATGCCCGAGGCAGGATTCGAACCTACCACTGTACCAATCGAGCGGTTCTGGACTGAAGCACCTAGAACCCTTCAGCCACCATTGCTGGCTCGGTTTTTAGGATGGAGGTTATCCAGCAAGGCTATCCACTGGTCAAGATCACCTTGCAGGTGGAGGAGCTTGTGCAGATGGTTCTCTTTGAGAAGACTGGGGAGGAGGGGGGGGCTGGCCCAAGACCCGATTTCAGGAGAGTCTATCTGGATCACAGTGCTCTTGTGTTTGTCTGTGAAAGGGTGGTTACAGTTAACTGGCTTAAGGAAAAGGTGCCACTGTGGAAGGATGCGAAGCCACTGGTAAAAGCAGTGGCTGAGCTCTTCAAGACCGTGAAGATATTAATCTGGGTGCCAAAAGTCCTTAAGGATACCTCTCCGAAGACTCTGATCGAGAAAATAGGTTTTCAAAACACGGAAGTGTCGACAGAGGATTGGAAGGTAATCAGCCAGAATATTTAACCATATGGCCAAACCCTTGTGGTGGAAGTTAGAGAGAAGTCCCTGAGGGCAATGTGGGAACACGACCTGCGACTATTCTTGGGGTCCGCGCAGGTTGCTGTCAGGGTAATCAAAGATAACAGAAGCGACAATGGTGGCAAGATGGAGATTGAATGCGCTACAGATAAATCTGCAACACAGGAAAGGGGCCATTGCTGCTGTAAGTCATCTTCTGGGAAGACAGGAAGTGGGCGTAGCCCTGATTCAGGAACCATATTTATATACAGGGGGTGTATCTGGCCTCGATGGCACTGAAGGTAAGCTGGTTTATGCTAGAAATACAAGATATCCAGAACGCTCATTTATGTAAAAAATAGAATCCCCCCCCATACCGATGGCTGACTTTTGTTCTAGGGACTTACTGGGCATCAGGATACAGCAACGTGAGGAAGGTGTCACGAGGGAGTTTGTAATGGCCTCGACATACATTCCTTATGAGGACAGTGCTCCTCCTTCTCAGGAGGTGAGGAGACTGACAGAAACCTGTGCACAACAGGGCGACCAACTATTGGTTGGATGCAATGCTAATAACCACGACTTAATGTGGGACACCCACAGCAGAAGTGAGAAACTTCTAGAATTTCTTCTAGCAATTAACTTAGAGATCCTCAATAGGGGCAAGGAACCTACATTTAGGAATATAAGAAAGAGAGAGGTAACTGACATAACCTTCACTTCCACTTTGACGGGTAGTTACGTGAAACAATGGCATGTGGCTTTAGAGCCATCCTCATCAGACAACTTACATATTGACTTCGAGTTTGAAATGGCCATTAGACAGACCATGTCCTATAGGAATCCCAGGAAAACGAACTGGGAGGCATATCGGAAGTCAGTATTCCAATACGGAATCTAGAAGTGTTTGAGGACGTAGCAGAGGTAGCAACCTCTGCCATCGTGACCTCATACCATGAAAACTATTCAATCACCAAGAAGTGCACGAAAAGGAATGTATCTTTGTGGAACAACAACATGGAATCGCAGAGAAAACAGGTACGAAGACTGTTTAACCTCGCGAGAAGGTAAGGACAATGGGCAGAATATCAAGAGACCCTTGTCAAATACAATATTGTAACTAAGCAAGCAAATCAGGCATCCTGGAAGGTATTCTGTGAGGAGGTAGAGAGTACGGCTGCTCAGGCCAGACAGCACAAAATTCCCGCTGCGATACCAACTAATCCAGGAGGAACTTTAAGGAAAGAGAATGGGGAGTATACAAGGACAGCACATGAAACACTGCAATTACTCCTCAACACTCATTTTCCTCAGTGTACTCTGATGGACAACATAAACCAGTTAGATATTGGTTTTCAGGTAATCGAAGGGAGAACTGGGAATCTGCCAGAGAATATGTTGATTGTAGTAAAATCCAGTGAGCGGTGGGAACACTGTAAGTCATCTGGCCCAGATGGAATTTTTCATGCTCTCCTGCAACAAGATTCCTATGCAGATTATTTAGGGTTAGCCTAGCAGCAGGAATCATTCAAAATGTATACAGGGCAGTGAAGGTTGTTTTCAATCCAAAGCCAGGGAGAATTGATCATACCAAGGCCAAGGATATGAGACGTATCAGTCTGTCCTCCTTTCTTCTTAAAACATTAGAAAATCTGGTCAACGTGCATGTTAGGTAGAGGAGGTTAACTAGGGTCCCTTTACACATAAACCAACATGCGTACCAACCAGGGAAATCGTGCGAAACGGCACTCCACCAACTTGTTGGGAAGAAGGAGAAAGCACTACACTTTCAGGAAATAGCGCTCTACATCTTTTTGGACATCGAAGGGGCTTTTAGTAACACGACCTTCGAATCTATAGTAAAGGCAGCAGAGGTGCATGGCTAGGATATCGCCATTTGTGGATGGATAAGAGCCATGCTTAGTGGTAGAAACTAAGAAACCACCACAATGTAAGAAAGAAAATAGTAATCAACACCACTAGAGACTGTCCACAAGGAGGGGGTCCTGTCCCCTCTAGTGTGGAACCTTGTGGTGAATGAACTCATTGTGGAATTAAACTCTAGACAGTACGCAGATAATCTTGTCATAGTAATATTTGGCAAATTTTGAAGTACAATCAGAGCTATGACACAAGGAGCACTGAACATTGAGCAAAATTGGTGCAGGAAACAGGATCTAAGATTCAGTCCTAAGAAGACCATTATAGTACCATTTACGAGGAAGCGGATTGAACGTGGAGACTGTAATCTCAAGCTTCTCGATGAAACTCTACCGGTGTAGGGGATAGCGAAATATCTAGGGGTAACCATGGACGAGAAACTATTGTGGACCCTTCACCTAAGGTGCACCTGTTCCAAGGCGAAAGGTACTCTAATGAGTACTAAGAAAGTTTGTGGTAAAAATTGGGGCTTAAACCCCAAGAGTATGCACGGTAATAAGACCTACATTCACTTATGGGGCTACAGAGTGGTGGAAAAATGTAGAACAGCAGGTAGCTGCAAAGGGGCTTGCTAAGGTGCATTTGCAGGCGTAATTAGCAGCACCCCACTGCTGGGATTGAAACTGTGCTGGACATACCCCCATTACACTTGTGGGTAAAGATGGAGGCAGCAGCTGGAGCAAACGGGTTAAAGGCTGGAAAAAACAGGATCGCACTGGGGTATCCAGGATCTCATACTAATATACTGAGCAAGGTGGACATAGGTATGGTACATAACAACTCCCAGCTGCTTCAACATGCCTTTCAACGTAGTAATTGGAAGTAGAGAGCTCTGGGAGAACAAATTTCGACATTATACTGGGGACATAGTCTGGTTTACTGACGGTTCGAAAAGAGACCAAGGTGTTGGGTCCGGGGTATAAGGAGTGCAGCAAAGGCTGGAGAGTGCAATATCTCTAGGTAAAATGGCCATAGTGTTTCAAGCAGAAATATCTGCCATAAGGGTGTCCTTGGAGAAGGATTTGCGGAGATGCTACAGAGGTCGTAGCATTTTCATTTATTCAGACAGCCAAGCATTCCAGAAAGCACTAGCAGTCTCTGCAACAACATCAAAGATAGGGGCAGAATGCCACAAAGCCTTGTGGAGCTATGGGAGAACAATAGGGTAAACCTATTGTGGGGCCCTAGTCACTCATGGATTAGTGGTAATGAGCAAGCCAATCGGTTGGCCAGGACAGAGGTGATGACACCATGTATTGGACCTGAACTTGTCCTGACAATCACCAGGGCGATGATCTAAATAAAACTATGAGACTGGACAAGAAGAAAGCATGCACAATATTGGTCTAAGGTCCAAAAGCAAAAACATCGCAAGTTATTAATGCCCAAGCTATGTTGTAATAGAAGTCTCTCAATGCTGTGCTTAAACAGGAGGGAAATGAAACTCATGATTGGACTATCGACAGGCCATGGTAACTTCAAAAAAATACCTTCACACAATAGGGATAATAGAAAAAGACCCCAAATGCAGAAAGTGTGGTGTGGACAAGGAAACCACATTTGATCTTCGAATAAAAGGCATTGGAATTTAAAAGACACAGAGTTTTTTTTTTTTTTTTTTTTTTTTGTTATTCCAGTCTTTCACCACAATGTAAAGTTCTTCGACAACGACTGGTTTCAGTCAGTAACGACCATCTTCAGATCTACAACATAAAAACTATATACACCTACTGGTCAGTATCTTTCAAAACAATACAACGTTTCATATCACGATATACTCTCATACAAACTGGGAAATGTACAGATAAAATCGGGTAGAGCATACCCACTCCACATCGTGTCCTAATGTGATAAAGTCATAATGGCATCGTCAGAACATACAAATACACTCAGCAAAGCATCGTCATGTAGAACTGTCTACACAGTCAAAAATGGCTCTGAGCACTATGCGACTTAACTTCTGAGGTCATCAGTCACCTAGAACTTATAACTAATTAAACCTAACTTAAGGACATCACACACATCCATGCCCGAGGCAGGATTCAAACATGGGACCGTAGCTGTCGCTCGGCTCCAGACAGTAGCGCCAAGAACCGCATGGCCACTCCGGCTGGCCACACAGTCATTTTGCAACCGGCTTTACTGTACAAGACATACTGAAGTGCAGTAGCTACCAGAAATATGTTTGCCTATACACTTCAAAGATGACGCTACTGTTGGTGTTCTTCATTTATCTAAGAACAATAATATGATGATATTATATTAAGTAAAGAACATATAGCAGACTTTTAAATTTTGATGACTATTATAGAAACCAATTGTGATAATATAAAAGACGAATACAGTTAACCATATAAAATCATTTAAAGGAAATAGATCTGTCATTTTATGGTAAATTTATGGTCAAAAACAAGATGTACATAATGTACTGCCTATACCAACCAACAATTTACCTACGAAAGATAAAATGTCTATACGACAAAATAACTGAAGAAAAAACAGATCAATAGAGCCCTCTGTTGGCTCAGCCACCACGATGTTACATAGGTGTGCAGCGATCATAAGAACTTAACCACTAGAGGGCTTTTCATACATCATGGTATGTCTCCCACCGAAAAGGTTTATACAACATACCTCCTGTCCCCCATATGAATCCTATATGACCTCATCCACTTCCCATATCTTCTCTTTTTCCTCGAACACTCCAAACCCTGTACGTCATCTGCAGACTCAATCCCCCTCACCTCGTGGTGCCGCCTACCTTCTCTATCTCTCACCCATCCTGCGCCTTTAATATTCTGTCCGGCCTTCTCTCCATCCCCTCACCTTACTCCTCCTTTGTCAATGCTCCTTCCATCGCCTGTTGCTCCTGGATGATGAGATTTGCCCTGATATCGACCCCTCCTACCAACTCTAACCTCCCCTCCCCCCATCCTTAGGGCTCCCTCTCCTTTCCCTGAATGGTCTTTTCCTCCCTCCTATGTCCCCAACCTTTGTAGTGGACCCACTTTTGCATCTCTGCATTCCTTCCCAGCTTGGTTTCCCTCTCCCACCCCACCTTTCTCCTGCCCATTAGTGCACCACTGGTCTCATTTTTTCATCCCACCCCCTCCTCTGCTGCCCCCCACTCTCCCTTCTCATCCCTTCTCTCAGGCCTCCCCTTCCTTGGTAGGTTCCTCCTGCCAGTTTTTACTCTTTATCATGTGTCCTTTGTCTTGCGCAGTGGTTTGTAAGTTCTACCATTCTGGTGTGATTTTAATACTGTGGGCAACTTTTATCTTTTGCCTGTGACTTCAGCATATTTTACATGCAACGCACATTGCAAACTGTGTTTTTATCTTTATGTGGACCGTTTTTAACTGTGTCCAAAAATTAACATCTCTGTGTAATCATATATTATAACCTCCACTGTCTCCCCCCTTATTAAGGTCTATTGTTCAACATTTTAGCGCCTTTTTGTCTCTGGAAATGTTGATAACGAAATTAAAAATGTCAGTACAATTTTAAATAATACAGTTCTAAATTAGAAAGCAGTGTCGACACAAAATTAGCAACTGTTGAAAGCAGAGTAGATGAAAAGTATAAAACAATTTGTGAAACTGTAAAATAAAACGAATCTATAAACAAAAAACATGTGACAAGACTAGAAAGTACCTAGTTGTTCTCACTATGAAAGTTGAAGCTTTAAATAAAATAACAATGTGGTTAGTAAGAATATTTTTACTAGTTCATGTACTGTGTTATCTAACATTTCAATGAAAAACTTTTCAAAGTCCTGTTGTTTGTCACAGATTCATTTACTACAACACTGCAAAGACCATTTTGTTCATAACATGAGTGACAGCACAAAAATTGAGATAAGCCTTCTCATAAGCAAATCAAATTTTTTCTGTGGACTTGTTTTATGAAGAATTTGAAGTGGATTGATCAGTAAGTAGTGGTCAGAAAACGAACAGGCCAGAATAAATAGGAAATTTTTGAATTCACTATATTACAGAGTGGGGTATGGTATCATGAAACACTTTCGTAAAAATCAGATGAATCAGTTAGGACACTTAAGAAATCATTAGATGAATTAACACTCAAAGATGCTTTGAAAACAAGGTTGCCTGCTGTAATACAGTGAGACATTGTGTCTGGACCAGATGACACTACAGAACAATTCTTAAAATTTGTAGACAAATTAGACAGAATTACAAAGAAAACAGGCTTACTACATGACAACAATCACATGCATCTACATATGGGAAGGAATCAAAATTGGGAAAACACTAACTATGACAGAAGAGAATGCAATGATTATAATGGTAATAACTTTAAGGGAAGATAATGGGACAGAAATGAGAGTAGAAACTTTGCTATAGAAAAAGAAATTTGTGTGGATACAGTGACATGAGGACACAAGATAAAGTAGCCATTCAAGAAGTGAAAAGCTAATGGTCACCCAACTGTCAGTCCACAAGTCAGGGGCGAGTGGACTGAATAATAACAATGGTTATGTGGAGCATAAAGATTTAAGTGAAGTAAACAGCAATTCTTTTAAGAGTGTGTACCATTCATAAGTGTAATGTCAGTGTCAGTCTCAGCCAGTCAAACTAAAAATACAGGTAAGGAAAATGAATAAACATTCTTCAGTGGGAAACATGATAAAGAATTAGCTTAGAACAACTTACGATTGGATAGCAATTTCTCACTTACCAGTAAATGAGTAATTCATATGCATGATGATATAAGATGAAGGAATCAGAAAAGCAAGATGTGAACACTTTGTCAACTGAAAGTCAATTAAATGTAATTTGGCTTAGAAACAATGTTGAAAAGGTGGAAAGAGAAAACAATGTTGATGTTTGTGATATTAGGAAGAGTAATGGTAATGATAACTTAGTCGTAGAAGATGAAAAGGAGAAATATTTTGTTAGTTTTAAGAAGGAGCTGGAAACATAGGGAATTGAAGAGTATATTAGTAATAGTAATATTGTTAAGGAAATAGCCAAGGATTTTATTAAAAATTCAAGTATTATTAACGACAGTGTATCTAACAAAGATGAGAAGTGAACACTTTATTTTGGGAATATAGTAAAGTTTTCTACATTTTGATTATATGCATTGTTTAGTTGTTTCTTAGCCTCTCTCAGTAACTCAAATATCCCAGCTGTGTGATGTATTATGAGCCAGTCTTCAGCAGAGACACAAAAAGATTAGGTAACCAAACTTACATCAACTTCCAAGTTTACCTCCCTCTATTATATTTTTATACACATTAGTATATTCAATTTTTACATCTTGCCTAGCATCTAGGATTGAATTTCAGACAAGTCTCTTCATGGTAACATTTCTTATGGTATGACAGTCATCTACTATGCCAGCATGCATTGTGAGTTTATTCTGGTAGGTAGCTGCCAACAGTGGTACTCAGCTTTATTCTTGAGTCTTCCCTTTTCTTATTCTTATGCTCTTGCGTAACCATTGATATTATTCATTTGTTATTGTTCTGTTGGTTAGGGATAGTTTCAATTGAACTCCTCCTACAGTACCAGATTTTCTCTCTATGTATAAACCCACATATAATGAAGCATTGTACTTCCCTTGTCAGAGCATCTGAACTATACTTTTCTGTTGTGTTTGTTCTGTTTGTTATTGTATCCTTCTATATATAACTACTTGCAGAGTTTCCAAATTACTCAAACTTCAATGGACTTTTCATTACAAGCAAAGCTAATATTTCGTGACTGATATGACACACATTTTGTAACAAAATGTGTATGCATGTGTATTTGCATTTGCAATCCACCAATTGTTCTATATTTTATAATAATTAGCATCTCCTTTATGAGGACAAGTAATGAATTTTATGCTTATTTCATCAACTGGCAATTTTAAATCTTCATTTATACTTTGTATATCATCAAAATTTCCAAAAAAGCTCAGTCAATAACTTTATTAACATGTCTTTTTATATGGTTCATGCTGTTGTGTTTTATGCCCAAATAATGTATTAACGATTAATGCACAAAGCACATGGAATAGGTGAAATAAAAGTGAAGTGACATCAGGTTTCTATGAGCAATAAATTAGCAACAAATGGATAAAAGAAGAGCAAAGTATTTAAAAAGTACAGAAAAATGATGATGAACTTATCTGCATATTTACAGAAATTATAAACACTTGAAAGACAGTCTACTAATTTTGCTAAAAATATTGTACAAAATGAGTTTTTAACTGTTTTCCAAGTTTAAAACACAATACCTCACTGAAAAACAGGGATATGATATATTTCAATTATTTATCTAAATTAAAGTTGTAGCTTTCTGATTAATGATTTTTCTTATAGTTTTGCATTCTGCTATTGTGAAATGCTATATAAGTACAGTAAATTAATTTTCATACCCTTAGCTGCTGTCACATCTGTGTATTTATTTAATACTTTATTTTCCCAGTATTGTAAATACTGTCATATCTTTAAAAAATTATCAAGTTTACCATATTTTAAAAAAATGATAGAATAATATGCATCTCGCAGTTATTTATGAGAAGTAGTAGGAGTTCTTTCAATTTTTCACTTCTTGCAAAGTAAATCCTTATGTGGCTTAAACCGATATCTGTGAGTTTTAAAAATATAAATATTGCTATATTCTTTGTAGAGATTTTGGTAATTATGTCACTTCTTTTATGGTAAAAACAAAACGCCATTGCTTTAGTTCAAAACATGGATTTTCAACAAATAAATGTTGTTGTGAGTAGAACACACATAACTAGCACATTTCTACTTTCAGAAAAGTTTATCTCAGCAACTAGCCATGAATATGATTTAATTATTTCAATTTTTTTCAAAATTATACTTAGGTCAGATTCATTCTTTTGGGTGTCAGAATTTTGCTAACATTTTCATGTTCACAAAATTCTGGGTGGCCTAGAGTACTGGAACTGGTCAATGCATATTCTTTCATCAAGTGTTACAGAATACAACATATTGAAAAACTTGCAGTGTGGTCCAACAGTAAACAAACTGTAATTTTAGATTAAGTATAGTTTTGGCACCATAACTGAAATATTCTTGTATGTTCAGAAACAGAAAATGTGAATTTAGCATAAAAATTATCATTCACCAGAAAACATAACTAACTGCATATTGTCTACATATTTCAAAATTCATTGACCCTGACAATCACCATGATTGTATTTAATGTTTCCTGTATTTTTTCTTAAATAATGTGATACGCATTTATAGTTTTACTTGAACAGTTACTGATAAGTAAGTCTCTCCAGATGTACAAAATAGATACGTTATTGTGGCATCTTTGAGCAAATGTGTTGGTCATCTTGGTATGAAATGTTGAGTTATGGAGTTGTTGAGTTATGGCGCTATGAACTGCTCAGTTTTGCATTTGCTTAAATGCTGTAAATTGTGATGTCTGGTGGAAATGTAAATGATAATCTACATTAAAAATTGACCTGATGATCAAGTTACCTGCGTTATCTATGTTATTTTATTATAGATATCTAAAAATTAAAACTCAATTTACTCTCACATGAAGGATGATTAGCCTAGACAGAGAGCCAATGAATAGTTAATGGAAATGGAAATGAGTATTACAGGTTAAGTGCAAAGCTTTACAATTGTTATTCTACCTGCACTTCTTCATTCTATTAGGCATCTCTTACACAAACGTATGCAAAGTATTTCATTGCGAAATTTTAATTTATGAGTCTGTATTCATCATAGTAAGCAGGTAGTTAAGAGTCAAGATCGCCAAGAAGTGATTGACTTCCATCAGATTGGGAAGAAACAATAGTGTTGAGTGAATCGTCATATAGTGCATCAGCTTATTCAGTTAATATTTTTGAACTTGACTTCCATCAGATTGGGAAGAAACAATAGTGTTGAGTGAATCGTCATATAGTGCATCAGCTTATTCAGTTAATATTTTTGAACTCATTTAAAAAATGCGAGTTCACATTTTCCATATAACAATTTTATCTGAACAAAATTAGTTTCGTCCCTCTGAAGGCGCCAGTAAGTAACGAAACTACTTTAACTTCTACTGTTGCGAATAACTTGGCCACCAATGTTCTTACTACTTTTTCTTTGGTGTATAAGGTAGATTATTATGTGTTTCTGTGCAATTACTTGGTTCCAGACATTTTCAAGTCTGGAGAGAGTCTTTCGGTGTTGATAAGGTCAGCGTTGCTTCTTACCCAGCGAATTCGAGCAGTTTGGAGTGTGGAGTGACAGTGCTGTTCAAGAATTATGAGCTGTAATTAGTTTCACAGTTATTTGGTTAGCCATTCCTGTGAGGTCCTAACCACGAAACAAGCCATGGACGTGAGGCTGTCCTCATCTCTATCTTCTGGTTGTGGTACTAAGGATGAACCAGATAACTCATCGTCATGGCAGCGACGCAGTCAACCATCAGGAGATTTGTGTCAGCCGAACGTGAGGAAAGAGGCCCTAATGAGGTCAAATATCAATTCAGTAGTCTTCAGAAACGCAGTCGTTTACAGAATCAGCTGCGTTCATGGTATTCACCATATAGACCTCCACAGTATCTATAACTGCCTACGTGATTTGACTGTAAAGAATGTTGGAATCTCGAGTTATTGATTTATTCATATATGAAGTCGGATTAGCACTAACAGAGCTGCTGGGAACAGCTATTACAGAATCACTTACGAAAATAAAGTCTATGTCTCTGTACCTCTGTCTTGCCAGACAACTGTTACTATATCTACATCTTTAGTAATGGTATTTACAGATCTTATTTTACTTGCAATCGGTTTCGGTGTTACACTGAAACCACCTTCAGGCCTTGTAAGATATTTCGATATTATAGGGAGGCCTGAAAATGTGGTAATGTAACACTAAAATCGACTGCACATAAAATAATATCTATACATACTGTGGAGCAGAAGGTGTCATCCCAGCTACACACATACGTTGGTCACGTTCGGCAATTCGGTAAATTACAGAACAAAATATATTCTCGAGAAACCTAACAACTTCCATTCACTCTTCAAATACAGGGACTGTAGCTTCAGCTAATGTTCAGAGAATTTGTGCTGGAGCAGTGATGACGAAAGACAGTCTCTGACTAAAGCAAAATCTTTGAATATTGGTGTACTTCACTCTCATTGGTTTGTTAATGTCATGTAAAGCATATTGATGTTGTCTGTGACAAGGTGTGAGTAGTGTTGTGTAATTGACATATCAGGCGAACAAATAAACAAGTGTTCATTAGTTAAAACTTCCGTTCTGAGAGGCCGTGGTCGATCTGTAAAACTTATTCATCCTCACGTTTCGTTGCCAGCTGTGGGCAACATCTTCGTAGGTCAGTCAATGACCGGCTGCCGTTCCGTGGAGGTCCCATTCATATAGAGCGCATAGAGGGCACCATTCGCTGACTCGCCTCGGAAGATGTTGCCCGCTGTTAGCAACGAAACGTCAGGAAGAAGAAGTTTTACAGATGGTCCACGTCCTCTTAGCCCGGAAAATTTAAATAATGAAGACGCCGGCCGTAAAAGCCTATATGTTATGAAATAAACAAGTGATCTGTGCCCCTGAAGTTATCTTTTGGAATCATATAATATTGTAAGTAATGTCATCAAATTTACCTTGTGATTTTATATGCAAATAACTTCAGACACTTCTCCACATTAAATATTTACTTCTTTCTTTCTTCCGACAGCTACACAACTCGCAGAATTCTATGAATAATCACTACGAATCGTACCATCTTAGGCTGTGTTGCTAGGTGACTTGAACCCGACAACAGGTAAGTAAAAATTCTAACAAGACGAAAGGCAACTAGTTTCAGTAATTTATTATTATTTAGTAACAGTTCACGTTGACAAATTGTAAGTTGGTGTTCAGCATTCTGTTGCTGCTTATATGGTTCCCTATTGGCGAGTCACGTTCTAGTACCTAAGACAGACACAGTAAGCTTCAATCGGCTATCGTCTATTGTTGCATTTATTCGTAGACGATTATGACTTCTCTTACTGAAATTCCTGTCTTACCGGAATACCTGTCGGTAGCTGGAAGTTCCTTTATAAGCTTTTAAATCATAACATTCGTATTTATTACCTCACTATCCTATCCTAAAAAAGGCTTAAAATACTAATGTAGGAAGAAGTTTCGTAATTTAGACATTTCACCGCCTTTATCTCATAAAATTGGACAGTGTATTATTCGTGATTGTTTGTTGTATTACTGACAATTAGAAATAATTTTTTTTTAAATAGACACTACAAGCTTCTAACAGAACTGCTTTATGTTATTGAAAAAAGACATCCTCTACAAGTGGGTGACGTCCATAATTAATATTCTGCAGCAACCTACTCTCACTAAAAATAGGCGTCATGTGAGTGAAGTGACTGGTCTGCGACGATTTCGTTTCTTTGTGGCCTTTTCCTGTAACTTGTTGACTCGTTCTCCGGCTACAAGTACGTTAGAACGTGTAATCTGATACATTTGAATATCTTTAAACGTAGATTCTTCTTAATTTGTTGCAGAGGGATTTAATTATGCCTTCAGAAGCTGCACACAGGAAATTCCGGATATTACACTCGTGTCATAAAGATCATTCACTGACAGTTTTGGTTGATTCAAAATATTGATAAACAAGAAGAAGGGTAGTGGGGGCCCAACACGAAACATACATCAAGACAATTAGCAGACGTTCTCAGTCGTGGAGTGTGCTCAGTGAAATGCTTAACTACATGTTACTGAAGCACAATATAAATTAAAGGTTAAATTGAACTGAGAAAGAAACAAGCGCAGCATGGGAAAGATAGAAGGAAGCTGTAGTGTCCGCATGGTCGTGGAGATATGGAGGTTGAACTATCAATCGACCGTTACGTACACATCAAAAGAAGTTACTGGCATGCGCTCGCTAGTTTAACACAAAATACTTGCTGATAATCTGGCGAAATTTAGAATTTAGTTCTTTTTAATGAATTAGTATAATGATAGATACTGGTGGACTCAAATACGGAATAAATTTTCGACCAAACTCCACGAATTTGCCGAGAAAAGGCATGTACAAACTTAGAAAGTAATTACAGAATTCCTAATATCGTCCACTTAAATGAGAAACTGGCCGATGTTCTTTTCAGAATGGACACAATGCTGTTGAAAATTTTGTTTGTAAACTTCAGTGTATGCGGTGCAGTGGGTGGGTTGTGGCCCCAGACTCTTCTTGTCGAGAGATGGCAATAAGAATAAGTACTCTGCGGTGAGTGGAAGCTAACGTCACATCGCTGACCATCATCGCACAAAGCGAATGCGCGCATGGCCTAGGCTCGGAGACACTCGTGCTTAGAGGGAACTGATTGGAGACAGAATATAAACTAAAACCAAACTCCGTTCGAACAAGCCATGAAGGCAAAACGGTACCTACCGGCCGCCGTGTCATCCTGAGCTCACAGGCGTCACTGGATGCGGATATGGAGGGGCATATGGTCAGCACACCGCTCTCCCGTTCGTATGTCAGTTTACGAGATCAGGGAGACGGAACATACCTCTGTTTATATCAACACATCGGTCTGCTAAAGTAGCAGAAACAACGCAGTCAAAATGTTGTATGTGTTTTATTTCACGCTATACCTTAAAGTGATGATATTTTATTGTATATATTGCCATCTTTCAACAATAGCACCGGAAATGATAGAGACTTTATAATTCAGTACTTGAACAATGCCTCGTTTATCAGTCGTGGTTTCCGTCGTTTGACTGTTCTAATTCGCTGTACACAACGTGCTTCCCAGCATGTCTTGTCTGGTGTCCTCTTTATTTTGACCAGTATAAGAGGTCAATGTCAATAGAATTAAAAAATAAATGAAACAAATTAGAAGTAAGCAATAAGGTGAACAGTCTGTAATGTCAGCAAGGATGATCCAGACCATATTTTCTTAACCTGGCTTTGCATATACCACGTTGTCTCATTGACCCCATTGAACAGAATATTTTTTGATTAATTTTGTAGAGTAGTCGATACAGCACCTCCTGTAAATTCAGTCACATGTTATCAGTCCGAACTGTGCTAGTTAATATATTTTTTTCTATTGGTGTAAGCCCTATAATTGTTTTTGCTTAGTCCCGACTACATTGTGGAATAAAGCGGAATGCAATATTTTCCGCTCGGCGCATCCTAACTGAATTACAATGATTACGCAGTACACAGAACCACTGTAAATATTCCCTGACCAAGTCTACCGAAGTCTAGTTAATGAATTTTACTGGTCAACGAATGCAGGGCAAGTATTTGCGGCGCTCTGTTCGTATTGCTGTAATCTGCACTATAGCTTCGGAAAAAGTATCTCTTATATGTACGTAAGTTATTAGTTGGAACGCGAAGCAAAAGCTCGTGTATCTGCAGTTAAGAGACATTATTAGATAAGACATACAGTAAATGAGAGCCGGAAACAGTACAATCGTATCAGAAATAAAAAGTTCAGCACATTTTGACTGTTCACCATTCGTTTTCTGAGCCTGAAATAAACTATGCAAAGACTTTGAAAGAAAGTGGATCATTACGGATAAACTGTCAGAACTAGTGTTGTGTTTGGATTCCGAAGTGTATTCGGAGTAGTGACTGACTGGACAATTAGTTCGCAAAGGCAAACGGCCGGTTATTATTTTCCTCAACCGTAAATGCTGCACGACTGATAGAAGCTGACCGGGGGTTCTACAAAAAGATCATTTATATCATCTAAAGGTTTAGAAAAAGCTTTTTATCATGTTGACTGGAATATGGTCTATGAATTTCTAAAGTAATGAGAGTTCAAATACAGGGAACAGTAGAGTATATATAACTACAGAAACAAGACGGTAGTTATGAAAGTCGTAAACATGAAAGGTAGTTGGTGCCTGAAAAGCGACAGTTAACTGCAAATAAAAAATGACATTCGGTAAATAGTCCATTGGCAACCGGAAAATCAATTTTGAAAACAAAAGCGCAACGAACTTATGCACCAACCAAATAGGTTGATAAATGAAAATTAGGTGTAGTAGATGAATTCTGTTGTTTGAGCTGCGGAGTAAGTAAGTGCTGACATGTTGACGTAAAGAGGATTAGAAAACCGATCGACAAAACTGTTTTCTGAAAAAGAGAAACATGTCAACATCGAAAATAGATTTAAGCCTTAGAAGCATTTTATGCAGATATTAGAT
Organism: Schistocerca serialis cubense; assembly: GCF_023864345.2. Classification (NCBI taxonomy): domain Eukaryota; kingdom Metazoa; phylum Arthropoda; class Insecta; order Orthoptera; family Acrididae; genus Schistocerca; species Schistocerca serialis. Next base: position 590,909,182 of record NC_064642.1, read on the forward strand.
GTTATTCGCACTGCGTTCTCTTATCAGTGGTTTTGACATGACAGCAAGTAAGTAAACTGTTGCACGTGCAATAACAACAGCTTCCCTTCGTGTGTTCGATTTCGAATAAGTACAGCTAGCGATGTGCACCCCGCCCGCTCCGTCCTCACCCTCTCACCGCGAACCGCCCCAACGTAATAGAGACAGGCATAAACATTCTTTTCGGAGATCGGATCACAACTGATCACCCAGTGCAATGAACTACCTCCTTTTCATGAACCACCACTCACCATTTACTTACCAAAATAAGTAAAGGAAACACGTCTTCCCTTTCTAATTCGAGGTCATTTACTTTAACTTTAGTAATTATCCGTTGCATCCTTAGCAGTCTTAAGATTTTCGAAAAACCTTACCTTTTTTTGAGTAAAGATTAAAAATATTATAACGTAAATCTGAATAAGGGTTTGAGAAAATATAAAAGTAGCTCATTCTTGTAGCTTCTTGATAATTTCATCGAAATCCAAATCTAATACAAAAACTGAAATAAAATTAGACTTAACTTTCTAATCTCTGAAGTAATCTATATGTGTCATTTTCCGGCCGCTGTGGCCGAGCGGTTCTACGCGCTTCAGTCTGGAAGCGCGCGACCGCTACGGCCGCAGGTTCGAATCCTGCCTCGGGCATGGATGTGTGTGATGTCGTTAGGTTAGTTACGTTTAAGTAGCTCTAAGTTGTAGAGGACTGATCACCTCAGATGTTAAGCCCTATAGTGCTCAGAGTCATTTGAACCATTTTGAAAATTTAGAATCAACCTAACAATATCGCTCTAGCTTAACAACGGCTGCAGGTGCCGGGTCGTTTCCACTTTGGAGCTGACTCCAGTATCATTCGTAACTGAACTCTTTAATTTCCTCGTATTTCAGGAAATTTTCGTAAGGCACAAGAACTCTCATTGAAAAATATAACAGCTCTTTCATGAACCGTTTTCTCTATTGACTACGGTATTGTGTGTTGCAAAATACTATGTAAAGAATGTGCAAAACGTGAAACATATGGAAAGATAAAAAAAAAACTGCAGCTAATTTCATGTATGAACCACTGTCCTTAATGATCACAGTGACTTTATTTTTGATATTATATTTCGTAGCTACAGTCCTTACCCCATCTGAAATATTATTTACTGTGTTTCTTACATCACATTTGATGCACTCTAGAATACGAAACTTTGATTAAATTTTGACACCTACAAAATGTGTCATGAGTGCGTACAAATTATTATTTACAGTTCGTTGCTGGTAAGTGTTCCGGGTTGTATGGCCGTGGTGCAAGAAAATTTTAGATTCCTAACGTTTCGTCCAGATATGCTCTGGACATTTTCGGAGCTGCTCCTGGTGGCGCTTAGTCTTGCCGACGGGCGAGGGCGACATAAATACTGTGTAAAATTTGCGGGGGCGAGTTTACACGTGATCAGCAGAGATAATGCTTGTCAGAGATAAAACTTAACTATTGATTCTTGCCAATCAAGGATAAAAGCTTATTGGTCGATTCTATAGAGCCAATGCCGATGTATCAGTAAGTTTCATGGCTTATTCTTTTCTGTTAAAATTATGCCCTTGGTTATATATTTCGATTGCTTCTTTATATGGCCATGGATACTAGTCCGTCATTTAGATAAAATTTTGATTTCGGAAAACTTCACTTGATGATTACCTTACTGAAGAGGATGCACAGTTGATTTTTCTATTTTTCCTAGTCGGCAAAGATTTTTATATTCTTTCAGTCACGTATTCACACTCCTTTTTTGTTGTTGCAATGTATATCTTTTTAATTAAAGAGAAGAGCCATGAAACTTGCTGATATATGGACAATAGCTCAGCATATTCGATACATAAATTTCCATCCTTGATAGGCGACAGTCGACAGTTTAGTTTTATCTCTGACATAGATAGCCTATCTCTACTAATCACATGTAAACTGCACCATTCCCATTTTACGCAATATTTACGTCGCTTTTCGATGTTCGGATCATCAGTCGGCAAGGCTAAGAGTAATCAGTAACTACTCCCAAGATCTCAAGCGCACCTGTGGACGAGGCGTCACGAACCAGAATTTTTTTTTTTTTTTTGTGTCCACGGCTACAGAATCCGAGTAACTAATCAGCAGTTGAGACATCCGGACGTAAATCGAGCAAAAGGTGTACATATTGTTAAAGTGAGTCTCAGGAAATACAGATAAAAGCTTCCGACACTATTACTTGGACAAGTAGGAATTTAAACTGAAAGATCAAATATTAACGATCTCTATTTTCCTGATTACATTGCACTGTTCCTGTGTCTCAATCTACACATTTAGAACACTCTGCAACCCCAGTACTGTTCACGGTGGAAAATACTTTGCGCCATCATTGGTGATTCTCCGTCTTACTCCACTTACGCATTGATTAAGGATGGTCTGTGTGATCAGTACGCTACCTAAAATGTCACTGAGTCCTGCATGGGTAGCTGAGACGGTAGAGCACTTGCCAACACAAGGCAAACGTCCCGAGTTTGAGTCCCCGTCCAGCACACAGTTTTAATCTGCCAGGAGGTTTCCAATCAGTGCGCACTCAGCTGCACAGTGATAATCTCATTCTGGAAACAACTCCCTGGCTGTGGCTAAGCCATGTCTCCGCAATAGCCATTCTTTCAGGAGTGTTAGTTCTCCATTGTTCGCAGGAGAGATACTGTTAAGTTTGGAAAATAGAAGACGAGGTACTGGCAGAAGTAAAGCTGTGAGCAGGGGGAGTGGTTCGTGCATGGGAGACTCACACGGCAGAGCACATGCCCGCGAAAGGCAGAGGTCCTAAGTTCCAGTCTTGGTCCGGCACACCGTTTTAATCTGCCAGGAGGTTTCATATAAGCGCACACTCCGCTGCAGAGTGAAAATCTCATTTCGTATAAGTTTCCAAAGAATATCTCTAACACATTCAAATGGGCTTTACAATTGTGTTACAATCCAAACCGCGCTTACCTACGTTTGTTGTCACACCTACACTACTCGCCATTAAAATTGCTACACCACGAAAATGACGTGCTACAGACGCGAAATTTAACCGACAGGAAGAAGATGCTGTGATATGCAAACGATTAGCTTTTCAGAGCATTCACACAAGTTTGGCGCCGCTGGCGACAACTAGAACGTGCAGACATGAGGAAAGTTTCCAACCGACTTCTCATACACAAACAGCAGTTGACCGGCGTTGCCTGGTGAGAAATGCGTACCATCACGTTTCCGACTTTGATAATGGTCGGATTGTAGCACATCGCGATTTCGGTTTATGGTATCGCGACATTGCTGGTCGCGTTGGTCGAGATCCAATGACTGTTAGCAGAATATGGAACCGGTTGGTTCAGGAGGGTAATACGGAGCGCCGTGCTGGATCCCAACGGCCTGGTATCACTAGCAGTCGAGATGACAGGCATCTTATCCGCATGGCTGTAAATGATTGGGCAGCCACGTCTCGATCGCTGAGTCAACAGATGGGGACGTTTGCAAGACAACAACCATCTGCACGAACAGTTCGACGACGTATGCAGCAGCGTGGACTATCAGCTCCGAGACCACGGCTGCGGCTATCCTTGACGCTGCATCACAGACAGGAGCGCCTGCGATGGTGTACTCAACGACGAACCTGGGTGCACCAATGGCAAAACGTCATTTTTTCGGATGAATCCAGGTTCTGTTTACAGCATCATGATGGTCGCATCCGTGTTTGGCGACACTGCGGTGAACGCACATTGGAAGCGTGTATTCGTCATCGCCATACTGGCGTATCACCCGGCGAGATGGTATGGGGTGCCATTGGTTACACGTCTCGGTCACCTCTAGTTCGCACTGACGGCACTTTGAACAGTGGATGTTACATTAAAGATGTGTTGCGACCCGTGGCTCTACCCTTCATTCGATCCCTGCGAAACCCTACAGTTCAGCAGGATAATGCACGACCGCATTTTGCAGGTCCAGTACGGGCCTTTCTGGATACAGAAAATGTTCGACTGCTGCCCTGGCCAGCACATTCCCCAGATCTCTCATCAATTGAAAACGTCTGGTCAATGGTGGCCGAGCAGCTGGCTCGTCACAATACGCCAGTCACTACTCTTCAACTGTGGTATCGTGTTGAAGCTGCACGGGCAGCTGTACCTGTACACGCCATCCAAGCTCTGTTTGACTCAATGACCAAGCGTATCAAGGCCGTTATTATGCCCAGAGATGGTTGTTCTGGGTACTGATTTCTCAGGATCCATGCACCCAAATTGCGTGAAAACGTAATCACATGTCGGTCCTACTGTAATATTATTGGCCAATGAATACCTGTTTATTATTTGCACTTCTTCTTCGTGTAGCAATTTTAATGACCAGTAATGTATTTCCAAAAACTAGATCAATAGAACTGGTCGCACTATCGCCTTCTTCGCAGTTAGTTCTAAAGAGGCACTGCAGCTACTCAGAAACTTTCCAATAAATCTAAGTCGTCTATTGACTTCCGTAACGCTGATTTCACGTGTCTGCCTCACTTCGTAGTATTTCTTACTATAGCCCATAAACGGGATACGTGTTGAAGGTGTTCTCTGCTATTCTTGTAATTAAAGACTCTCGGGTACTTTCTCGTTCTCATAGGCGTCATCATACGTTTGTCCATATTTAAGGCCATACATTACAAGAAATAAAAATTTTGTGCAAGTCATACTGCATTTCGTCGCAGTCGTTCAACCCCTTGGAGACAACGTCGTCATTAGCAATGTGCCGCTGATCCTATCTTCAATCTCTCAATATTGGTCTACAGTTTTGTGCATTTGATGTTTTACTCTTTCTGCAGATGGGACTGAAAGGATTTTTGCTGCGAGGTAATTCTCAATAAGATTGAGAGATAGTTCTGGCTAATTCAGCACCGCATTCAGAGCAAAATCTAAGTGACATTCCGCCGTGGCCTGGTTCTTTCTTCAATTTCTGAACTTTTTTTCAACGCCGTAGGTACTTACATCAACATCTCTTACCTGTGAGACTGTGTATGTAAAAATCATAGGCACAATAGAACCTTCTTGCGAAAATTAATATATAAATACGGAACATAATATTTTGTTTCTTTCTAACACAGATATACTTCGTCAACGGCTAGGAGAAAGTAAAGCTATATTTTATCTTAGGCATGAGTCCAAACCCAAGCATGTGCCCCACATGGAAGCATTTTCCTACCAGTCTTTTTTTCTTTATTAAGCACAAATATGTGTAGCTGTTGACCATTTTCATATTATTATGAAGAATTATTCATAAATGTGTACCAGCAAGCAAGTTTAAGTAAGGGTCCTACATTGTGGTATATCTTTGTTGTGCTCTGGACCTTCTGGGACGACATTAATTTTTGAGGCTGGTTCTGTACTTTCCTTCACACTACCAGTTCCTTTATTAGGTTAGTACCTCCATTTCTTCTCCACACTGACAGAAACTTTGCTAAGTTATGAAAAGAGGTCCGTTTACACGTCAGCTGGTAACACTGTAACATAATACAAACAAATTAAATAGCATGTAAGACGTTCGGCACTAGGCTTTGCTGCCTAGAAAATAAAGAGGTAAGGGCTGCTGATCTTCTTATCAGAGCAGCGAATCCACCTCCCAAACAGCATACATTTTCAATAAAAAGAAGTTCACATTCTTTCGTGCCGTGAAGGACAGCAAACATTAAACTTCGTTCAATTTAAATTAATTTGTCACCACATACTCAGAAAAACGTCTTACACGTATGAAAGCAGGTAAATAAATAGCAGTAGACCATCTACACATCCAAGCCTATGTACTCACTCATGTGTGCTACCGCCCTCCCACGCGACTTTTTATCTATTAATCCTGTTTAACGGCTTCTCTGGAGTCTTGCCACATCACACACACATACACGACTTTGAACTGAGGAAATCGGAGTTCGCTGGGTCCCCCATTCCTTTCACGAGAAGTACTCACTTATTACATAGTACTCATGTATTATACAGCTTCTTTTAATAGGAGTATCCTTTTTCTAACTTCAAGTTACTGTACTTCAGATCGCTCACACCGCACATAATTCATAATTTTGCTGTCGTTATTTCACGCCGTGGTCTCTTCCCACTGTTTCCTTCTTTGCTTAGGATCTCCATACTCGCGAGGATGACACTCGTTCTCAGCTCTGTCTGGTCGGACAGACAATGTCTCTCCCACCCCCCCCACCCCTAATTCATCCCTCAACCTCCACCCCTCGTGCTTTGTCCGCTCAAGAAACCAACCAGAGAATGCAGTTTTCTTGCAAATTATTGTCAGCCAGTTACCTTACATCCTTTGGATGTATTCTGTTTCATGTTATTATTTTGTGTCTAGGTTCTAGGGACTTTCTGGAACTTGGGCGTATATAGAGCGTACCACATGCTTTTAATGTCATATGTACATTATCGAAGACAGAAAGATCAACGTATTTCATTAGCCCCTCACGTGAGTGATAGTTCACTAGAAGAAGACAAAGTCGTGGAAGGGCCAATACTGATAAATGTGCCTGTACAGTAAAGAGCAACCCAGCAGGAAAATTGGTTTCATTTAATTATTCTAATGAGTGTGACAGAAAACATAAGAGTTCTTGCGCACGGAAGTGTAATACATCAACCCTGTTATCAAATGAATGAAATGAAAATATATAAAATGACCCTTAATGCTGTAGAGCTTCCAGACGCGTTTAGGTTCGTTTCACTTTAAGAGAGTTTACCTGACTTCATGCACTTTGTCGTAAATTATTCAATAGTGCTTTCCACACGTGCTCCTTCGATTCTGCTTGTTCTTAAAATTCAGGCTGTACAGGCACGTACCTGGGATAAATGTTATTCAAAGGAGTAAGTAGTCAAACCACTAGTTCTTTTCCCAGTGGACGTCTAGTTTAGCCACTGTTTGCGACCAGATAAGGAACATACGGCTTCATGGTCAGAAAGTCCGTAGCCGCGTTGAAGAGCAACGCCCGACGGAACACTTTGCCTGAACAGAGCCTTTTCCACGGCAACGCTTGGTGGCTGCAGCTGTTGCCACTCGGCGGTGCGCAATTCTTTTCGCGTTTGTTTTCTTGTTTACTGCTGCAAGCACTTTCGAGCACTTTCCCTCCCTACTGTGTTTTAGGAGCCAGCAAAAAAACAAACACAAAAGAGACGTATGGGCACCATTTTTTTTCACTTGTCGACTGCGCGAAAGTAAGTTAAACAGTTGCTGTTCTCATAACTTCTGCTGAACAAAACTAAGTCACTATCGTCAACCATCAAATGTAGTTATTTGGGGAACTTACTCGCACAGTCTCCTAAATCATACAGGAAGTCTTTTACGCGTTATCACGGAGGTAAAGTAACAAACGGAAAACAATTCTGGAAACCTTATTCAGCGACAGGACAGAACACCTGTTACCGCCTGTGCCGCTGCACAGTGTCATGCGAATTAAATATGCGGAGGTAAAAGATTTTTAAAGTGCTTATTAATGTAAAGAAAAATATACATAATTACAAACGTAAGGTAAAGGAAACATAAATAACCAAATGTTGTAGGTGAAGCACAAAATGAACGTTGAGGAAGTAAGCAGCTTTCTGGAGGTAATATTATAGGGTAGCGAAACAAATTACAGGGAATATTGGAAGCAACTATGTGTGTCCCATCGTTCTGCCCCAAAAAGTCTTTTCCTGGCGTAAACAAAGTCAGTCAAGCGGTGAGAAACGCTAAACTCAGACATGCCCGTACATTAGCTGACAATAGATGTAGACCAGCTATCCTGTGGAAAAATCTCCGTAGTCTCGGTTTAGGCAAAATAAAAGTTGCAGAAAATCCCATGGTCCCAGCTGAAGAACTAAACCGATTCTTCACATTACCTGCAACCAAAATTGATCCGCAAAAAAAAAAAAAAAAAAAAAAAAACAGAGAATCATTGATTACTTCATTGGGATGAACGACTGTAGCAAAGAAAAATTCTATCTACAGCACGTCACTTGCAGTACTGTCAAGAAAGCCATAATGCGGATTAGATCAGCATCTACTGGACATGATGGTATCACTATCCAGATGGTAAAACCTATTATTGACCAGCTACTGCCCTCTATAACAGACATTTTCAACGATTCATTAATCACAAGTGTTTTCCCTGAGGCCTGGAAACTGGGACAAATTAAGCCACTGCCTAAAAAGGACATCGCCACAGCAGCCTCTGACTACCGCGCCATCTGCCTTCTTCCTGCACTATCAAAGGCCTTAGAATATATAGTTCATGACCAGCTCACCAACTACCTAACTACTAACAACCTACTAGACGAATACCAATCAGGTTTCCGTAAACATCGAAGCACAACATCCGCTCTGATAAAGGTGACAGATGACATGAAACTTGCCATGGACAGACAAGAAGAGACTATTATTTGCTTCTTAGATTTCAGCAAAGCATTTGATGCTGTCGACTTCGACATCTTACTAGCCAAACCTAGCGGTCTAAATTTCTCACAAAGCGCAATGCAATGGTTTCGCTCATACATGATGTCTCGTCAGCAACGCGTCCTGTCTGGGGATATAAAATCACAATGGCGGCAGGTAGTGTCAGGCGTTCCCCAAGGCTCAGTATTAGGTCCCATACTCTTCTCTCTTTATGTCAATGATGTGTCATCGGTCCTGACCTATTGCAAATACCATATGTATGCTGATGACCTTCAGTTGTATCTAAGTGCGAAACCAAGCAATCTCAAGAAAGCTATTGAAAATTTCAATACTGACCTCGATGCACTGTCAAACTGGGCACAGGACATAGGTCTAAAACTAAACCCATCTAAAACCCAAGCGGTACTTGTTGGTCACTCTAAGCTCATTAGCCCAAAACATCGGGAATCCGTACCACCTCTTATCCTAAATGGAACAAATATTAACTTCTCGCCATCAGCAAAGAGTTTGGGAGTAATAATTGATGAAAATCTAAATTGGACAGAGCACGTAACTGCAGTGTGCAAAAAAGCATCAGCATCCCTTCATGTCCTACAAAAATATAAAAAACTCTTCCCTTTCGATCTGAAAAAGAAATTAGTACAAACGCTTATACTCCCAATCATTGACCACAGCGATATTATCCTACAAGGCCTCTCCCAGGAAAATTCCCGACGTCTAGAACTGGTCACGAATGCCTGCGTCCGATATATCTGTGACGTTCGACTTTTTGATCACATTTCACCAGCATATGCAAAATTGTCCTGGCTGCGTGCAGACAAACGCAGAGATTTCCATACACTCTGTCTCATCTACTGCCTTATAAATGTACACTGTCCCTCATATCTCTCCTCTTCCCTAACACTCATGTCGGAACAACATGACAGAAACACACGTTCCCATCATAATAAAATCCTCTCCATTCCACTGCATCGCTCAGTCACCTTCTCCAAGTCCTTTACAGTAGCGGGAACCCGACTCTGGAATAACCTCCCTCGTTATGTTAGAGAACTTAAAAACATGACCGGCTTCAAAAAACAGTTAATGACGTATCTACTTAAGCAACAGTAATGCCTTCCTCTGTACATGAGTGCACTTCACCTCATTACTTCCCTCTCTCCCCCTCCTTAAACCTCCCTTACCCAAAACTCGCTATACTAGTAAACATCTACTTTACACACCAAAATATTAATGTACATCTGTACAAACCTTCATTACTATTGCCAATCTTTTTCATGTTTGTCATTATTATTTGATTTTTTTTACTGTTATTATTATTGCTTTCACCATAATCTGTATGTATAGCACCTGATGTAAAAATACTGCCAGCATTTACTTTATTAGGTCTTAGTCATTTTCATCATTATTATTTGATTTTTTGTTTTACTGTTATTATTATTGCTTTTATCATAATCTGTATGTATAGCAACTGTTGTAAAAATACTTCCGCATTTACTTTATTAGGTCTTAGTCACTACTCTTTATTCATATTGTCACTAGAGTAAGCTAATTTTCTCATTTAAACTATGTTCATGATGTAACTCTGATGTGTGAAATGCTGCATGTGTGAAACACTGGTCCAATGTAAGAGAGGGCCTGATGGCCCTAATCTGATCAGGTTAAATAAATAAAATAATGAGAACGTGTACGGCGTGAAAACTGTAACAAAGGAGTCGTCGTCTTAATCCAAATAAATTAAACATAGACGTTCAAAATACTTAATGACAATGCGTGAGATATGCTAGGATGAATATTCATCGTCACTCTGTAGCTCCAGCACCCCTTGCAATAACCTGAAGTTTTCAGCATAATTTTGGAAAAACGTTTATAGCTCAATTTCTGACTGTGGCAAGAGCTCGTAATATATGGTTTTAAATTCCACAACCATGTATCTGCCAAGAAGTAATATTTCTGGCTAGTAATATCAAAGAAATGTTTCTAGTTAGTGATTAGTTTCCGGTTGGAGTCCCAAAGAGTTCAATTAAATGATGTAAACTAAAATCTTTTCAGTTTTTGGTAGTAGCATAGCTGATTGGGTTCTGGCCAAAGATGCTATGCTGCCAGATCTTCCACCTATAACATCATGTATTACTGGCAGATTTGTCCCCCACTCCTGTGACTTACACCAGTTACCCGTTGTATAAAATGTCAGGAAATTCAAAACATGGAGGATTTTCCCTCATTTCTATGACGTCACTGCGTGAGTAGGGTACTTGTCCTATAGTGGGAAACAGAAGTCCTAGTGGTGAATGTCGAACACCTGTGCTAAATATAGAAGATACTCGACCATCCTGTATGACTGTCAGATTTCTGTAGCCCTATGATGTCAGAATCTGACATGGTGGACCCCAGGATACTGGCCCAGGCTCCTACATTATCAGATTGCATCCCTTCCCAGTGACATCAGAATCCACGATGGCTGACCCTGGGATACTGATGCAGCCTGCATACTCGCCAATACACTTGAGTCCTATGTTTGTAATCATACCGTAAATTTACAGTGGCAGGAAATTAAAAAAAAAGTCACTTGTTTTCCTCCATCTTGTGAACTTATGGCTCACTTGCCATTTGAAATTCACTTATCCTACGTTTAAGATATCTTCCTCTGTAAAATGAGTAGTCATTGCTGCTGACTGCCATGTGGGACACCTTGGTTTGATTCCCAGTGCTGTCTGGGCCTTATCTTTGATGAGAGTCTGGTACAGACTGCATTCAGCTTTGTGAGGCCAACTTAGGAGCTATTCGACCGATTAGTAGCGATTCCTAGGTCAAGAAGCCCAACAAAGACCAAAGAGCGGAGTACTGACCACATGCCCATCCATACCACATCTGATGTCACCTGTGGCAGAGGGTGACACACAGTTCCTCAGGACAAATTGGTCCAAACCTCAGAGCTTACCCTGACTTCACCATATGTGTAAAATGGCTAGAAATATTTAAAAAATCCACATACCCTAAATTTAAAACGATCGAAAACCCTTTGATGTCAAATGTATAGCACTAGCTCTAACATGAAAGTTGTACAGCTCACTCTTGCAACCTGTTTGGTTGTCAAACACCCTTCATTGCCATTGGTAGTATGAAAGAAATTGCAGAGATGGGTATTGCAGGTTTATTTTAACACAGGAGCCACAATGCTTCAATGTGCAAAGCCACAGAGAACTGTCAGCCATCAGCAAGCCATCACCGCACTGTGCTATGCATGTTGGAGAGAGCCACTGTGCCTAACTCACAGCCCCCTGCTGCCACAGCCACAGCAACAAGATTTGACTGCCCGTGTTCAGTTCGTCTGTGTATACAGCTCACAAGTCAAAGTGTGCCTGTGCTGACACATCGATGCCTTGGAATACAAGTAGATATATATCGTTTGCTAGAGGCACCGCGCCCACACCACAACCACCACAAGACGTCTCAGTCATGCACTAACAGCGTGGCATTGTATTGTGCTGCATGACAACCAAAGTTACCTTATGCCTTTACTGCAGTGAATGTAGCCCGTGTTATGCAGTCATATCTCCACCCATATTATCGCAGCCCAGCACCATCATGATGCCTCTCTTGGCCCTGTTGTATTATACAGGACGCTGCAAATACCACCCGTTCAACAGGCATTTACACAGACTCCCTCGTAAGGCCTTCATGAGGCCTCAGTTTTAGAATTAGATCGACGCTTCCTATGTCGGCGGAGGTCTAGACCGAGCACTGAGACGGGAACTGACACCATCATGATCACTGAATCAGAGGGCGTCGCTATTAAGAAGCTGTAATAGTACTCTCTACAGGAATGTATGCAGTTACTTATAAGTATGAGATTAACCTTATGTTAATACAGGGTGTTTCAAAAATGATCAGTATATTTGAAACAGCAATAAAAACTAAACGAGCAGCGATAGAAATACACCGTTTAGTGCAATATGCTTGGGACAACAGTACATTTTCAGGCGGACAAACTTTCGAAATTACAGTAGTTACAATTTTAAACAACAGATGGCGCTGCAAGTGATGTGAAAGATACAGAAGACAACGCAGTCTGTGGGTGCGCCATTCTGTACGTCGTCTTTCTGCTGTAAGCGTGTGCTGTTCACAACGTGCAAGTGTGCTGTAGACAACATGTTTTATTCCTTAGAACAGAGGATTTTTCCGGTGTTGGAATTCCACCGCCTAGAACACAGTGTTGTTGCAACAGGACGAAGTTTTCAACGGAGGTTTAATGTAACCAAAGGACCGAAAAGCGATACAATAAAGGATCTGTTTGAAAAATTTCAACGGACTGGGAACGTGACGGATGAACGTGCTGGAAAGGTAGGGCGACCGCGTACGGCAACCACAGAGGGCAACGCGCAGCTAGTGCAGCAGGTGATCCAACAGCGGCCTCGGGTTTCCGTTCGCCGTGTTGCAGCTGTGGTCCAAATGACGCCAACGTCCACGTATCGTCTCATGCTCCAGAGTTTACACCTCTATCCATACAAAATTCAAACGTGGCAACCCCTCAGCGCCACTACCATTGCTGCACGAGAGACATTCGCTATCGATATAGTGGACAGGATTGATGAAGGCGATATGCATGTGGGCAGCATTTGGTTTACTGACGAAGCTTATTTTTACCTGGACGGCTTCGTCAATAAACAGAACTGGCGCATATGGGGAACCGAAAAGCCCCATGTTGCAGTCCCATCGTCCCTGCATCCTCAAAAAGTACTGGTCTGGGCCGCCATTTCTTCCAAAGGAATCATTGGCCCATTTTTCAGATCCGAAACGATTACTGCATCACGCTATCTGGACATTCTTCGTGAATTTGTGGCGGTACAAACTGCCTTAGACGACACTGAGAACACCTCATGGTTTATGCAAGACGGTGCCCGGCCACATCGCATGGCCGACGTCTTTAATTTCCTGAATGAATATTTCGATGATCGTGTGATTGCTTTATGCTATCCGAAACATACAGGAGGCGGCGTGGATTGGCCTCCCTACTCGCCAGACATGAACCCCTGTGACTTCTTTCTGTGGGGACACTTGAAAGACCAGGTGTACCGCCAGAATCCAGAAACAATTGAACAGCTGAAGCAGTACATCTCATCTGCATGTGAAGCCATTCCGCTAGACACGTTGTCAAAGGTTTCGGGTAATTTAATTCAGAGACTACGCCATATTATTGCTACGCATGGTGGATATGTGGAAAATATCGTACTATAGAGTTTCCCAGACCGCAGCGCCATCTGTTGTTGAAAATTGTAACTACTGTAATTTCGAAAGTTTGTCTGCCTGAAAATGTACTGTTGTCGCAAGCATATTGCAACAAACGGCGTATTTCTATCGCTGCTCGTTTAGTTTTTATTGCCGTTTCAAATATACCGGTCATTTTTGAAACACCCTGTAATAGCACACCATTTGCAACGAACTCTACAATCCAGTTACAAATCTAGTTTCATATTCGGTATTTTATTCATATGACGATAGCACGAAACTGCACCGAACATGACCCAGACGCTGATATCTACTGCCTTCTGGGTCCAATGGACAATAGAGTGATCTGAGTTCCGTACAGTCACTCTTTACGAAATGCATGCAGATTTTCTATCTCCAGAAAGGTTATAATCATGTTCTAAGATTTCACAGGCCACTTACATTAGTGATGCAGACCACTAATTGTGTATATCAATTCGAAGACAATTCCTTAAAATGGGAGTGACTGCTTAATAGCATGTTAGTCGAACTCCTACATACAATTCAGTGACGATGTTGGGTGACACAAGCCTTTGATACGTTTCTGGAGGTATATTGTTCCAAATGTTTACGAAATTTATGGCAAATTCCGATTCGGTTGTAGTGATTGAAACAATCATTCACACAGATGCAGAGTAACCTCGAGAAGTTGGAGAATGGAATCAGTTGTATTTCTTGGAGAGCAACACAGATATCAAAACCGGTGGATATTAGCAGATTTAATTCTGACTTGAGACAGTACTTTCCACTGAATTATCATGTTATGGGTGTCACTAATTCTGCCACAGACTCAAAAACAGTCACATTTAGGATGCTGTAAACTCCGCACATGTATTTCTGGCAACCACTGGTCTTACTCGATTTATTCTGTTGGATATACATCCACAAGTACGGTCTAAAAATGTCTTGTTTCCACAGGAGTTGTAAATCATTTCTGCTGTATAAAGGTGTGCTTCCTTCCGCAAGTAAATTGTGTAAAATGTCTACTGCTGACCAACGTTGCTCATAATAGAGAAATCTGGTGATACAACTTACACTTCACTCCACACAGCGGCTTACAATCGTAGTATCTCAGCACATTGAGAGTGGTAGGGAGAGAGGTTTTCACAGCTAAATGACACCATATGTTTCATACACTGAATGGCCCGAGAAAGAGGTATAAGTATGCATATTCATATACAGAGATATGTAAACAAGCAGAATACGGCGTTACTGTCGGCAACGCCTATGTAAGACAACAAGTGTCTGGCGCAGTTGTTAGATCGGTTACTGCTGCTACAATGGAAGATTATCAAGATTTAAGTGAGTCTGAACGGGATGCTGTAGTTTACGCAAGAGCGGTGGGACGCAGCTTCTGCTAGGTAGCGATGAAGTGGGGATTTTCCTGTACGACTATTTCACGAGTGTACCGTGAGTATCAAGAATCTGGTAAAACTTCAAATCTGCGACATCGCTGCGTCCGAAAAAATATCCTGCAAGAAGGATACCAACAACGACTGAAGGGAATCGTTCAACGTGACAGAAGTGCAACTCTTCCAGAAACTACTGCAGATTTCAGTGCTAGGACTTCAACAAGTGTCAGCGTGCAAACTATTCTACGAAACATCATCGATATGGGCTTTAGATGCCGAAGGCCCACTCGTGTATCCTTGATGACTGCATGACAAGGCCTTGTACCTCGCCTGAGACCGTCAACACCGACGTTGGACTGATGATTGCAATGGACGGACGAGTCTCTTCAAATTGTATCGAGTGGAAGGGAGTGTATGGGTATGAAGACAATCTCATGAATCCATGGACCCTGCATGACAGTAGGGGACTATTCATGGTTATGGAACTCTGTAACGGTGTGGGGAGCGTGCAACTGGAGTGATAT
This sequence comes from Schistocerca serialis cubense, assembly GCF_023864345.2. Lineage (NCBI taxonomy): Eukaryota > Metazoa > Arthropoda > Insecta > Orthoptera > Acrididae > Schistocerca > Schistocerca serialis. Next base: position 590,924,750 of record NC_064642.1, read on the forward strand.
GGGACCACTATATGTCTAGATACGACTCTGGCAGGAGACACATACGTAAGCATCCTGTCTGATCATCAGCATCCATTCATGTCCATTGTGTATTGGGCAACTGCAGCCAGACAATGCGACACCCCACATGTCCAGAATTGCTATGGAATGGTTCCAGGAGCACTCTTCTGAATTTAAACACTTCCGCTGACCACCAGACTCCCCTGAAACGATCATTATTGAGCATATCTAAGATACCTTTCAAGTGCTGTTCAGAAGTGATCTCCACCATCTCGTACTCTTACAGATTTAGGGACAACCCTGCGGAATTCATGGAGTCAGTTTCCTCCAGCCTACTTCAGACATTAGTCGAGTCCATGCCACGTCGTATTGCGTCACTTCTGCGTGCTCGCTGGGGCTGTATTCGATATTAGTCAGGTGTACCAGTTTCTTTGGCTTATGAGTGTACAAAAGCTAATGATACAACACGCCAGACAGCAACTATGTTTGGAGGGATGAGACCTGAGGAATTGTTGAAAAATTTAGGGTAGTAACTGGAATTAATGCGATAATTTCACATATTAAATTGTGATTCATTTCAGCTACACTGCTGTTACGTATTTTATTGGTGATGTATCTTTCAAATCCCTGAACGTATCGAGACCTACCTTGGTTTTAACGAATCTCTGCAGTGAAGTGCCAGCTTTTCATAATTCGCTGTTGGTTTAATTTACATAGAACCATCTATATCACAAGTACTGGGGCAAAGAGATTCTACCCCAAAGGATGTCCCAAAAGTTCCGTCAAGATGGCGTCATCCCAGGGGAGTTCTACCCCACAGGGTGCCTCAAAAGTTCTGTCATCTAAGATCGTGGCCATGACATCATTCAAGAGGGCTGATTTTGGTGGGAAGTTTGAATTTTGGTGGGAAGTGGGTTAATTAGGCTACCTCCACTAACCTAAGTCATCCAACTGCCACCTCATCCTAGGAATTCGCACTTATGCCTGTGCTAGGCATAAGTGTTTATTATTTTGCATGCACTGTTTATTTAAACAATTTGATGCAGTACAGACATCCAGTGTTTACAACATGAGGTCCACACTCCAACTCACATAGTACTCAGTACCACCACCAGAGGGTGCTCTCATCCATGACATAATCAAAGATGGTGTCATGACATCAGCTGATGACGCAAGTCCTGTTATCCAAGATTGCTGAATCACAGTGTTCATCACGAGGTCCGAGCCTAGTACACAGTACCACCACCCGATAGAGCAGTGTCATCCATTACAGCTGTTTGACCACTTTCTCCCTTTCGAGATTGTAATGGAACATGTCTGGCGTCTATAAGCAGTATGCACATGCTTACTGACATCACAACATCTAGCCTGCGTGCACATACTGATGTCCCAGATTGCGTTCTAGAAATATGCTAGTGATTCTAATGGACCATGTGTGACATGTAGCTGACACATTGTGCATCTAACAAAGTTCTCAAGTCACATCACTACGTAAAATGAGAACTAAGTCGAACACTCCAAAATTATACGTTGTCCCACAAAATCTGAACTTTCACTTTCGTGATGTTTACATCAAAAATTCCTGCTCTGACATAAGCTGTTTATCAAAATAGTCCATAACATCATCTTTTCTGTTGTATACCATTCCTAAATACTAAAAAAGTTACCGTTTTATTATCTCAACACTTTCTAAATGATTTGCTTCAGCATTTACGAAGCTAACCCAAATCTAGCAAAGTCTAGTCTTAATACTAGCAACCTAGAATTACACGTATATAGCATTCATGTTCGAAAAATCCACTATGCTCACAGATTTTGAGTGAGATGCAATAAATCCTTTATCAAGAATATATCTAATTGCATCCTCCTTAGATGAGTCCATAATATACACATAATGTCTTCAGATTCAAAGGTTGAATTCAATATGATCCTGTGTGCATTCCGAAAAGCATCTTCACTCATAGTATGAATTCTTCCGTCAATGTATTCAAAAAGACAACAAGAGGAAAACTACATATATTTATCGCAATGGGAGATGCTTACTACATTTACTCTCAAGTACATAGCCTGTAAGCGCACTCGAAGACAGTAGTTATTCAGCTCTGATAAATTCCAGAACACAAAGTTTTACCCCCTCTTAACACCTACGGTGAATGATGGACAGACACCAGCAGTCCCAGTATATTAACAGATTGCACGGAAAGCCACATTCCATATCTCACATCTGCCAGTTCGTAAACCACTACATTCTGTATGAAAGAAAATTAATGTATGTTTCTATATATGTCAACTACTTGCCAGTACCTGGCAGGGTGGGTGAAACATCCTCATCACAAGGACTTTGTTGTTAGTGACTGGTCCTGTGAAGATGAAAAAGAAGACCTGAAGATCAAGAAGAAGAATGGAATTCTCCTTCCTGACAATATACAAGCATTCTTGTAGGTCCATCTAATACTGGGAAGATTAATGTCCACATGACGCTGCTAACACATGTAGATGGACTCCAATTTGAGGATGTTTGTCTATTCTCGAAACCACTGTTCCAACTCAAGTATCAGATATTGCAGGAGATATTGTGCTGTGTAGATAGAGTTACATACACGGTATTCAGTGAAAGTGGTGATATCCCTCCACCTGAAAAAGCAAAGCCAAACACTGTCTTCATTCTTGACGATTTTGCTGTGGAAAACCAGGAAGAAATTCGAAAATATTTCTGTTTCGGTAGTCATATGGGTGCTGATGTATTTTATCTAAGCCGAACATATTCCAGAATGCCGAAACAGTTGGTTAGGAATAATGCAAACCTCATTATAGCTATCAAACAAGACCATCGGAATTTAAAACACATACACCAGGCACATGTCGGAACTGATATGTCGTACAATGATTTTGTAAAGATATGTCCTGATTATTGGAATGATTCACAGTATGGGTGTTTCATTATTGCTAAAACAAGAAAACTGAGTGATGGTAGGTACACATTAAACTTTCAAGAGTTTTCGCATATATAGCACGCTAAGAGAGGTTAGTACATCAGTATACGCTCCACCATGTACAAATTCGCGCGTATGTCTAGCTCTCAACCAGGGAAAATGGATGTACACAGACAAAACATTCGCCTGTACATGGATGTGAAACTTCAGGCTATTGGGCATAAAGTTGGAGGTATGCGCAGGGGACTAGAGACGTATTACTGGACTCTTTTGAGAATGGTGAATGTGTTAAACGAGTTATTTAATGAAGGTGTTAAGAAAGTATCCGACTTAACTGAGAAGGTCGAAGCTATTGAGGGGAAAAGAGATGTAGAGTTCCTTGTTGTTGAGAAGGGGTAGCAGGTGCAAAGTAAGAAGCAGAAGAAAATGACCCGATATATAATGCATCACGAGCAACGGCCTTGTCGTAGTGGATACACCGGTTTCCGTAAGATCACCGAAGTTAAGTGCTGTTGGGCGTAGCGGGCACTTGGATGGGTAACCATCCAGCCGCCGAGCGCTGTTGCCATTTTTCGGGTTGTACTCAGCCTCATGATGCCAATTGAGGAGCTACTCGACCGAATAGTAGCGGCTTCGGGCAAAAATGCCATCATAACGATCGGGAGAGTGGTGTGCTGATACCACAACCCTCCTATCCGCATCCTCCTCGGAGGATGACACGGCGGTCGGATGGTCCCGGTAGGCAACTCATGTCCTGAAGACGGAGTGTTTTTTTTTATATAATGCCTCGCGCTGCAGAGATGTCTGATTGGCATACACCGAGATGTCGACGAAGCAGAAAGGTATTAAAGCGTGGAAAGCAGTTTGTGCGAAAATATGGTTGCTGGGTTACGGCATATGGATCGACAGGAAACACTAAGACAGACCTTTAAGCCAGTTACTGAATCTCTCCGACAGCTCTCAGCAAAAACATATACACACGATAACGATGGTGTTGCCATTGAGGAATTCATTATCCGTCAAGCACCTGGCAGATAGATACAACATTCGGCGTTAGCAGGGGATGCCCATACGTCTTGGCTACCATCCTGTAACTGTAACTGGTGACACGATACAGATTCGTGATAAGCGGTTTGGGAGAACATCCCGCTTAATGAATCTTATTTTCCTAAGACCTAACAAAAAACCTATAAATTATACAGTTAATGATAGGTAAATGTACCGTGAAATACTGCACATGACTGGTGTACATAAGATCACAAAAGGCCTGAGCAACAGGAAATGTAAAAACATTATAAAACCAATACTTGAAAACGATAACAACATCAACAGCAGCAGCAGCGGCAGCGGTGATGGTACTGACATAGAGCATAAAGCAGTGAATAATCGAATCCCGCAGTATATAAATTATGACGAACCCAAGGAGCTAATAGAATGACTACAGTTGCTCATGGCATCAGTTGCTGCAGGTATTACAGCTCATTCGAATGAGGTTGTTTCAGTAATCTCGGAGCTTAAAGAGAGAGGTATCATCGAATAAGTATGGAGACAGTAGTTCGAGTACTACACAAACCAGCACGCAAAACATAACCTCGCAGGCACGTTATGATTAAAGGGTTGGATGACTTGTGGCAAGCTGATCTTGTAGATATGAGGGAATATTCACACGAGAATGATGGATCAAATATATTTTAATGGTTATTGATACATACTACAAATTTGCCTGGGCTTTACCTTTCAAAACAAAAACTGGTAGAAATGTCGTGGATGTTTTTGAGCGTTTGCTACAGACAGGGACGAATCGATGGCCAGACAACCTCCAAACCGATCACGGTGGAGAGTTCTACAATAGGCATCTCAAGACCGTGATATAGCGGTATGGAATACATCACTACTCAACATTCACTCGCCTAAAGGCAAGTATCGTGGAGCATCTGAACAGAACAATAAAAGGTCTGATGTGGAAGCGTTTCAACCTTCGCAGCTCATACAAATGGACAGATTTCCTCCGAGAAATAATTGCTCAGTATAATCGCACCAAACATACCACAATAAAAGTGAGACCAATCGATGTTCGTGATAATGGACTCATGGATACGGTGTACTATCGCATTAAAATGCTACATCCACGCAGAAGGAAATTCAATGTGAGTGATTTGGTGCGTATCTCAAAACACAAAACGACATTTTAAGAAATCGTACCCACCGAACTGGTTGACTGAGATATTTACAGTTTCAGAAGTGCAAAGAACGAATCATAGACCTTATATTTTGAAGGACAGTAAAGGTGAAGAATTTGCAGGCTGCTTCTACATCAAGGAGTTGCAGAAAAGCTCAGAAACGTATGTGTTGCTCGTGGAGAGAGTCATAAGACGTTGTGGAAATAAATGACTAGTCAAATGGCTTGGTTTTCCTGCTACACAAAATAATTGGATTGATGCCGATTATTCGCTATACAATGGGCGTGCATAGTCCACAACTACCGCAATAGTATAAGATGCGTTCAAGGAGACACAGTAGAGGAGGTAGTTGTATTCTAGACAAACTGCCAGTGGAATTACACATCCCTGGTTATAACTACTGTGGAAGTGGGGCAAAGCTTCATAAATGCTTGGCACAAGGTGATAAGGAGGTTAATCTGCTAGACGAAGCGTGTGTGGAACACGACATTGCATACGCTGCAAATGAAGATACATCTAGTCATCAAATTGCAGATAGGATTTTAGCTGATAAAGCTAAGGCGATACGATAAAGGTCAACGCATTGCAGCAATTGCAGTTGAAAAAACCATGCGAGAAAAAATTACACTACTGACCATTAAAATTGCTTCACCACGAAGACGATGTGTTACATACGCGAAATTTAATCGACAGGGAGAAAATGCTGTGATATTAAAATGATAACTTTTCAGAGCATTCACACAAGGTTGGCGCCGGTGGCGACACGTACGTGCTGAAATGAGGAAAGTTTCCAACCGATTTCTCATACATAAAAAGCAGTTGACCGGCGTTGCCTGGTGAAACGTTGTTGTGATGCTTCGCGTAAGGAGGAGAAATGCGTACCATCACGTTTCCGACTTTGATGAAGGTCGGATTGTAGACCATCGCCAATGCGTTTTATACAGGGTGTTTCAAAAATGACCGGTATATTTGAAACGGCAATAAAAACTAAACGAACAGCGATAGAAATACACCGTTTGTTGCAATATGCTTTGGACAACAGTACATTTTCAGGCGGACAAACTTTCGAAATTACAGTAATTACAATTTTCAACAACAGATGGCGCTGCAAGTGATGTGAAAGATATAGAAGACAACGCAGTCTGTGGGTGCGCCATTCTGTATGTCGTCTTTCTGCTGTAAGCGTGTGCTGTTCACAACATGCAAGTGTGCTGTAGACAACATGGTTTATTCCTTAGAACAGAGGATTTTTCCGGTGTTGGAATTCCACCGCCTAGAACACAGTGATGTTGCAACAAGACGAAGTTTGCAACGGAGGTTTAATGTAACCAAAGGACCGAAAAGCGATACAATAAAGGATCTGTTTGAAAAATTTCAACGGACTGGGAACGTGACGGATGAACGTGCTGGAAAGGTAGGGCGACCGCGTACGGCAACCACAGAGGGCAACGCGCAGCTAGTGCAGCAGGTGATCCAACAGTGGCCTCGGGTTTCCGTTCGCCGTGTTGCAGCTGCGGTCCAAATGACGCCAACGTCCACGTATCGTCTCATGCGCCAGAGTTTACACCTCTATCCATACAAAATTCAAACGCAGCAACCCCTCAGCGCCGCTACCATTGCTGCACGAGAGACATTCACTAACGATATAGTGCACAGGATTGATGAAGGCGATATGCATGTGGGCAGCATTTGGTTTACTGACGAAGCTCATTTTTACCTGGACGGCTTCGTCAATAAACAGAACTGGCGCATATGGGGAACCGAAAAGCCCCATGTTGCAGTCCCATCGTCCCTGTATCCTCATAAAGTACTGGTCTGGGCCGCCATTTCTTCCAAAGGAATCATTGGCCCATTTTTCAGATCCGAAACGATTACTGCATCACGCTATCTGGACATTCTTCGTGAATTTGTGGCGGTACAAACTGCCTTAGACGACACTGCGAACACCTCGTGGTTTATGCAAGATGGTGCCCGGCCACATCGCACGGCCGACGTCTTTAATTTCCTGAATGAATATTTCGATGATCGTGTGATTGCTTTGGGCTATCCGAAACATACAGGAGGCGGCGTGGATTGGCCTCCCTATTCGCCAGACATGAACCCCTGTGACTTCTTTCTGTGGGGACACTTGAAAGACCAGGTGTACCGCCAGAATCCAGAAACAATTGAACAGCTGAAGCAGTACATCTCATCTGCATGTGAATCCATTCCGCCAGACACGTTGTCAAAGGTTTCGGGTAATTTCATTCAGAGACTACGCCATATTATTGCTACGCATGGTGGATATGTGGAAAATATCGTACTATAGAGTTTCCCAGACCGCAGCGCCATGTTTTGTTGAAAATTGTAACTACTGTAATTTCGAAAGTTTGCTGCCTGAAAATGTACTGTTGTCGCAAGCATATTGCAACAAACGGTGTATTTCTATCGCTGCTCGTTTAGTTTTTATTGCCGTTTCAAATATACCGGTCATTTTGGAAACACCCTGTAGTATCGCAACATTGCTGCTCGCGTTGGTCAAGATCCAGTGACTGTTAGCAGAATATGGAATCGGTGGGTTTAGGAGGGTAATACGGAACGCCGTGCTGGATCCCAACGGCCTCGTATCACTAGCAGTCGAGATGACAGGCATCTTATCCACATGGCTGTAACGGATCGTGCAGCCACGTCTCGATCGCTGAGTCAACAGATGGGGACGTTTGCAACACAACAACCATCGGCACGAACAGTTCGACGACGTTTGCAGCAGCATGAACTATCAGCTTGGAGACCATGGCTGCGGTTACACTTGACGCTGCATCACAGACAGGAGCGCCTGCGATGGTGTACTCAACGATGAACCTGGGTGCACGAATGGCAAAACGTCGTATTTTAGGATGAATCCAGGTTCTGCTTACAGCTACATGATGGTCTCATCCGTGTTTGGCGACATCGCAGTGAACGCACATTGGAGGCATGTATTCGTCATCGCCATACTGGCGTATCACCCGGCGAGATGGTACGGAGTGCCATTGGTTACACGTCTCGGTCACCTCTTGTTCGCATTGACGGCACCTTGAGCAGTGGACGTTACATTACAGACATGTTACGACTCGTGGCTCTACCCTTCATTCGATCCCTGAGAAACCATACAATTCAGCAGGATAATGCACGACCCCATGTTGCAGGTCCTGTATGGGCCTTTCTGGATACAGAAAATGTTCGGCTGCTGCCCTGGCCAGCACATTCTCCTAATCTCTCACCAATTGAAAGCGTCTGTTCAATGGTGACCGAGCAATTGGCTCGTCACAATACGCCAGTCACTACTCTTGATCAACTGTGGTCGCGTTGAAGCTGCATGGGCAGCTGTACTTGTACACGCCATCAAGCTCCGTTTGGCTCAATGCCCAGGCGTATCTAGGCCGCTATTATGGTCAGAGGTGATTGTTCTGGGCACTGATTTCTCAGGATCTATGCACCCAAATTGCGTGAAAATGTAATCACATGTCAGTTGTAGTGTAATATATTTGTCCAATGAATACTCGTTTATCATCTATATTTCTTCTTGGTGTAGCAATTTTAATGGCCAGTAGTGTAAGTTGAGCTTTGGAGTGATGAATTTCAATGGAGTTATGAATGCTGCATGTTGTGCACTAAACAAGAAGAAGAAGCACAAGGGCGGGAAGCAGAGCTGTTTGAAGAACTGTATCCAGACAGCGATGTATGTAGCTAAAAACGCACTGAAGCCGAAAGATGTGAGAAGAAGAAGATCGGTTAAAGCACCTCGAGTTCTACCAATGCCCAAGATATCTGGCGGATTTATTCCATTTCTCATCCCGACCCTCTCTGCGCTCTCGGCGGTAGGTTCCGTCGCTGGTGGTACTGGAGCTATCACTCGAACGGTCAAGAACGCGCAAAAACTCCCAAACACAGTTACAAGAGGCAAGAAGACATAACTGCATGATGGAAGCCGCAGCCATCAGAAAAGCCTGTACTTGAACCATACAGGAAGGGGATTGGTCTATTCATGAATTTAAAAATGTCCATTAGCGGCCCTACCAGATAAACCACTCACAAATACAGATCTTCTTAACTTTGTTAAAGACAAAATCAAGATACCAAGATTCCGTGGTGTGTTTATGCGGGATACATTACCGAAGACTATGTGGAAAACTGGTGAATGCGACATTGTGAATTTAGATGTTGCTGGAGGCCCCGGCTCCCACTGGGTATCGTATGTTATGAAAAATGTGGATACCGTCTACAGTTTTGATTGAGCTGGTGACCTGCACCCGCCAGACGAATTACAGCGATACTTCACTCACAGAAGACATGTGCTCTGCCATTATCGATGCTATCAGGACGTTAATACACACCTCTGTGGGCATCTGTGCATCATGTTTCTCTTGATGTTCACAACGAAGAAGAAGAAGCATGTTATATAAGGAGGAGCTTTAAACATTCCTTCATCAGTTGAGGTTCAGATGCAATGTCATACACTTTGACGATAAAAGAACGATCATCTGTATTGCAAGCAAATTACTTCCCACCAAATAATTTGCTTCCCGCCAATTGATTTGAGCGTTGGTGAATGGAGTAATGCATTGATTGGACTGGCGACGTACAATAGCATCCCAAATATCACTGAGACTAACAAGAAACTGCATCTGGATATTAATGGGGAAAAATATATTGTGGAAATAGAACCAGATGCATACAATATCAACGATTTAAACGAAGTCTTAAAACCGTCTGGAAAAGGTACTGAACTACGTGCAAACATCAGTACACTTAAATCTGAAATAAGGACAGTAAATGCAACGATTGACGTTGACCAGAATGTTTCAACAGGGCGCCTGCTCGGTTTCACAAAAGGGCAGGTTTTGAAGAAGGATCGAAGTTAATTTTACAAGTCAAAACAGACTGTGGACACACTTCCCGTCAGCACAGTCCGTGTCGAGTGTAACATTGCAACGAGCTCCTATCTCAACGATAGTCTCATTCACCACTATTTACGGATTCTTCCCCTCAGTGGCAACGGGCTATAAGATTGTTAAGACCCCTGCAAATGTAATATACCTTCCAGTGGCAGCTCAGACGTTGGACTACTTGGAGATGCGTATTGTGGACGAGAATAACCAATTTGTTGACTTTCGTGGTGAAGAAATCATTGTACGATTACATATAAGGCAAGATGGGCGTACGGTATAAAACAAGTGCATGCAATCCGCAGCATGCCACCTCGCTACCCAACAGCAGAGCGATAACACGTTCGAATTACGAGTTTCTTAATTCAGTTGACCTGAAACCTCGCAATGACGTTCTCATTCAATATAACCAGTCCAGTAGAGTATGATGAGAGAATTATGCATCAGAAATACTTCTCTCATAAAGCTTACGCTCCAACCACATTTAACAAGAATGATGAAATCAGTACTGTCATCTACCACATCGACGCACTCACGCTTCCATGAAAGTTTTCATATATCTAGGGTGGTCATTCAAGAAAACCGACAGCAGCGATACAGTGGGATCCAAGCTTGCACATAGTGCTTTGGCATTCCTCTTCCAAGCTATGAACTCAATGAATCTGAGATCGACCGTACACACAATGTCGGCATAACATCAACCCTTCAAAAATATGTCTCTGCATCACCTGAAGATTTGCGTAGTTTAGAAAATGCGGGATGGTTCATAGACGATCCAGAGTACAAGCGATTTACTGCATGCATACCTCTTAAAATGCTTATGGGATACATTGAGGAGATGAGACAGATTATTATGAACGCTAAACAGTAACTTATTCTGGTGCGTGGTGTGGCGGACAATAACGCATACATTCAAGGAGTTCAAGAGGAGAATATGATCACAATCAGCAAGATAATATGGAAAATACCTCACATCCATGTATCAGACGACTAGGTTTTGAAGCCTTTAAAAGTCCTGAATTCGGGTACATTTCTGTCACTGACATTTCGCTCATGGGACATTTTCGAGTACCCAGTGTTACCGGCTGGGAGCAGACTGGCATGGGCTATTAAAACCTCTTCCCATTTATAGACACCTAGATTTATCATACTTGCTTTTCACACTGATAGGGGAGGTAATGTAGCAAATGATTCCACTGTGTTCGACAAATGCAAGTTAACTAATGCCAAAGTCTACCTCAGTTCAGAATTCTACCCATATGATAATTTACATCTGCAGTGGAATCAAAATGTATACAGTCCAGCTTATGAGGTGTATGCGAGGTTTCGTGCTTCTTACTATGAAACAGCAAAAGGAGCGGGAGGAGGGAGTCTACTCAGTCCACGTAAGTTCAAGGAGCTTTCACCGATCATCGAATAGACTGCTCGAAACAGAATGAGTTGTAAGTCTGGACCTATAGATGCGTGAATTGAATTTTACTCATTGACAAATTCCCCAGAACACACTGCCATGTATGCACTAGTTCTAAATGATCATGTGATTAATTACTGCCTGCTCGCCTGTGTTGTGCAATGAGCTGTTTAAATGAACTGGTACTGACCATACCTAGAGAATTTCACAATGACGTCTCAAGGTGTGAACGTCATTGTGGACGCTCAGGGTTTCTATGATGGTGAGTGTAGACAGTTTGTATTAAAGATGTTGCATTTGTAGTGTCCACACAAGATGTTGAAATAATAGAGACATTCTCAGCCAACATTGCATCACCAAGGTCTTTGAAGTATGTGAGGTGTGCCAAGACATGGAAGAGTGCAAAGTGATTAACACATTATTACCATGGAATTCACTGGGATGATCCTGGCATAGAGATATGGTGACTGCGCTTAAATTATTCGATCACACAGATGCCATCGTCTAAATCAAGGGGAAGGAGAAGATCTTATGGATGAGTCGAATCTTCAAATTTGCTGCTATTAAAGATCTGGATTTCTACAGGTGCCCTTCTCTCCATCTACTCAAGAAGATGTATCAAAAAATGTTTCCTGCACCTGCTTATGAAAATGTAGAATTGCTGTTAAGTTGGATTAATGAAAATAAATAATTTTTTCCTAACAATCCATGTATACTTTCTTTTGAGACCTATGTTCTTAGTATGTAAGTGTAACCATGATACTATACGTGTTTCCATCTACACCTGCAGTCCACTGGAGGTGTGCGACCTACTTACCACACCCTTGTGCCTTGTCAGAAGGGACTAGCGGTTCCTGTGCTGTTAGTAGGTAGGCTTCTACTTTCCTATGTGCTCACCTGCACCAAATTCTCTGAAAATGTGCGTTAAGGGCACTACATTTTGTAGATGTAAGTGTTCAATGCATATGTGCCTGCCGAATGTGCACAAATATGTTTTAGCAAAAAAGAAAAAAAGAAGGATTAGGTTTTCTTTAATAGGTAACAACAGCGATGTAGGGTATGGAATTTTTTTTTCCTTTATTCAGTTCATTTCAGTTCTTGAGATTACAATTTAGTTAGTGATGTGCATTATATATATAGTTCTTGGGATACAGTTCACTTCAATGCAGAGATACTTTTAACTTATTACTAGAAACCAACACATCTTGGAGATTCCAGCAAGGGACTGTTTTTATTCCTTATATAGTCATACTTCAAACTAATGCATAGGTATTGACTACCGTACTCGCTAAATACTATTACTAATGGAATTACACGCAAACAGACTATATTGGACCGAGATTGACGCTGAATTAATATCTCCTACTTAACTAGATAGCTCTAAATATCTTTTTTGAACTAGACATTTTCTGTGAAATACTTAATTAATTGGCTCACTCCAACTTAATGAGACAAGTTCTATTTGACACACACACACACACACACACACACACACACACACACACACACACATATATATATATATATATATATATATATATATATATATATATATATATAACATTTAATTGGATGGTTCCATCTTAACTGGGCAGCTCTAAATATATTTGAACTTAATAGCGCTAGACATTTTCCACGACAGCTGAAATACTTTAACCACAATTAATAGGTTGGCTCTAAAGCGTCCAACCGAAACAGCTGTACCAAATAAACAGAAATTATCTGGATGGAATTAAAACTACTTTGACTGGAAGGCTAGCGGTAGGTGCAGCTTCAACACTCCTCTATTTACACACACACGAACACTAACATGAATCACGAAAGACAGTCAGTTTTTTGAAGCACAAAGTCAGAATAATTTTTTTGAGCACATAGTGTTTATTTATGTAAGGAAACAATTTTTGTGTTTTTTTCAGCACATGGTGCTTATATAAGATAGATGTATTAACACACACATATTTTACACTCACATATACACACATACAGTCATACATACAGGGTTATTCCAAATGATTGAAGCGATTTCACAGCTCTACAATAACTTTATTATTTGAGATATTTTCACAATGCTTTGCACACGCATACAAAAACTCAAAAAGTTTTATAGGCATTCACAAATGTTCGATATGTGCCCCTTTAGTGATTCGGCAGACATCAAGCCGATAATCAAGTTCCTCCCACACTCGGCGCAGCATGTCCCCATCAATGAGTTGGAAAGCATCGTTGATGCGAGCTCGCAGTTCTGGCACGTTTCTTGGTAGAGGAGGTTTAAACACTTCACCATTAAGAAAAAATGTTGCTTCATCACTGAAAACAAGTTTCCATGAGCTGTTGCAACCGCGCCGAAAATTCAAAGCGTTTGACTTTGTCATCGGGTGTCAGGGCTTGTAGCAATTGTAAACGGTAAGGCTTCTGCTTTAGCCTTTTCCGTAAGATTTTCCAAACCGTCGGCTGTGGTACGTTTAGTTCCCTGCTTGCTTTATTCGTCGACTTCCGCGGGCTACGCGTGAAACTTGCCCGCACGCGTTCAACCGTTTCTTCGCTCACTGCAGGCCGACCCGTTGATTTCTCCTTACAGAGGCATCCAGAAGCTTTAAACTGCGCATACCATCGCCGAATGGAGTTAGCAGTTGGTGGATCTTTGTTGAACTTCATCCTGAAGTGTCGTTGCACTGTTATGACTGACTGATGTGAGTGCATTTCAAGCACGACATACGCTTTCTCGGCTCCTGTCGCCATTTTGTCTCACTGCACTCTCGAGCGCTCTGGCGCCAGAAACCTGAAGTGCGGCTTCAGCCGAACAAAACTTTATGAGTTTTTCTACGTATCTGTAGTGTGTCGTGACCATATGTCAATGAATGGAGCTACAGTGAATTTATGAAACCGCTTCAATCATTTGTAATAGCCCTGTACTTTTACACTCACAGATACGCACATACTCACACCACACATCACACACAAACAATAATAACACTATGATAAAAGAACCATACTATCTGATACATAAACCCCCATCCCATTCACTCACTAATTCTGTATCTCTCGATAAAAGTAACTCACCTCTACTCTCACTTCAAGTAAATAGTGTGAATACGGGAGGGTTTCCACCCCATCCTCACAAACGACTCTTTTATCATCATTAGGAGACAATCTGACTTTAGATTGCAGTACAGTGTACACCTTGTGACCTCGCAGTTCGGAGGAGTGCCTTGAACGCTGTGGCTGTACAGGTACTGCACGTACTCTTCCACCGTGAGGGCATGAGATGCCGCACGTCGAACACCCTTTGCCCACCTCTGGGTGCCTCAGTCTATTGTACGATATGCATAGATTTTCGACCTCAATCCCACAAACTCTTCAGTTAGTAAACCATTCATCTCGTCTTTCATAAGACCGATAACCCTCTTGTTCTTAGGGACAATACCATAAGCATTATCGATCTCATAAGAAGACGTGTAGAATTCTTTACTGTAGCACCTAATTACTTCATATGGATCACAGTTCTTTATCCAGTAGATAAAGCTGTCTGTATCCATATAAAGCGATTAAGGATCTGCGAAATAAGGTCTCACGAACTGATAGTGGAAGCGGTACATGTAGAATTTGGAGATATCCAGTATGCACATACCCAAATAAATAGGCTTCTTAAACATTACTGCAATCTTCCACATCTCCACAGCAACAAAGTTTTCATTGAAGATCGCTTGGCAATACACTTTCCCACACCATAACGCCCTTCCCATACGGTTCTAATCAAAATATCGTGTTCATTTCTTACATTCTGCATAGTTTTTCCGAAAAGGGAATTGTTCATTAATTTATAAA
Source organism: Schistocerca serialis cubense (assembly GCF_023864345.2). Taxonomy (NCBI): domain Eukaryota; kingdom Metazoa; phylum Arthropoda; class Insecta; order Orthoptera; family Acrididae; genus Schistocerca; species Schistocerca serialis. The sequence continues at coordinate 590,940,006 of NC_064642.1, forward strand.
AATCTTTTTCAGTATCATTACTCGCGAGCGCCCTCTTTTCGGTAAGTTCAATATGCTCCTTCAACCATGGGGATTGCTTGAAGGAGATAGCCCAGGTGTTTCTAACAAGCTTCATCCCTAAGCTGAGGCACTGCTGGAGATTATAATAACGAATAATATACCTCTGCTTATCTCCAACAGTAGCCATCAGCTTGGGGATGGTACTTCCTTGCAGAATTTGTTGCTTTGGACATAACAGCAAGTCGCTTGTCTTTCCTCACTAATTAAAAGAATACGTGATGTCTGCCTCAATACCTTACACCAGAATCAGCCACAAGACCCATTATTTTTCCATTTATTCCCTTCAGTTCGTCTTCGGGCACCCATCGAAACCCACTAACCTGCAGTGGCTGCATCAAGTTGTTCACATCTAGGTACAAAACGTAACTCGAATCAAGGGATGCGTTAAATCTGACACCCATCAATGGGTTATTAGCCTTGGCATGCCTGTGGACACATTGGCAAACTCCCCCATGGAACTCACACTCAAAACGAAGAAGCACTGCAGCATCAGTCAAAATTTCGATGCTGTGTCCCGTTTTTTTTAGCATAGCGTCCCAAGACAACCCAGATGCCTTGTAATAAAAGGCAGGGTCCAGAGAGTACTTGCTCATACATACACTCCGGAACTTTTCGAAAACATCTGCAAGCAAATGCACGTCAGTGTCCATGTATAGTCTTGCTGATTTTTCAAAATTGGGTATGTTAAATTCCCACCAGACATTCACAGCATGCTCATGATCTGCTGTAGTTATGGCATCGCCTGTGAGAGTACTGGTAAATGCAGATATGTTGGGAAGCCTGGCTTCATCGAGTTTTGCCTTACTACCAACTTTTCCTCATGAGTAAATGCAGACCAAGTGATATGCATATCAATCTGAGATAGAGTTTCAACGAGATCTGGAGTGAAGTCTCCATAAATCGTAAAGAGTCAAGGAAGCAGCGCGTAATTTTTGGCATCATTCGTTTTGAGACAGAAATGTACTTCTGAACACTTTCAGGCAGGACAGTGATCCGAGCATTCTTCATACCGAAATTAGCCAAGTGCCCAATAAGAAAATGAGCGTCATACCTACTCAAATTATGAAAAAAGACATATACGTACCATGATAACTTATACTTTAAATTGCATGCGGTATGAGCTGCACCACAGAACTTCCCCGTAAGATCTTAATTATGTCTACTGGGAGTTTCAGCTTTTATGTGTAACGGCAGCCCTTAAATATGGCAATTAACTGCCTTGTCATACAATTCATCACCTTCGTTTGGCTTTGTCATGGGAATGTTGGTGCAGTAGAGCTTATCAACTTCCCATGAAAGCGTTTGAAGCTCAGTGAGAAGCCAAAGCGCAGGATCATACCCCTCTCGTAGTGGTTAAGTTTAGAATCATACCCTCATACAACTCGGAATGCTCCCACGAAATTTATGTATTTCTGTGTGAAGGTTGTATGTGAGGCTAAGAGGTTCCCTTCACAGCGAGTAGGAGCCAGCAGGCATTCAGAGTCGGTTTATACTACAAATGGACATCGCTGCTGGTGGTCAGCGTTTTGAAATTTAATGAAGTTATTTTCCTCTGTGGGCATAATAAAACGTACCAGGTCCTTGGAAGCACAATCTAATAGATGTGTTACTAATAACTTGTCTGAGGAGAAACAATTGAGGCATCTTAAGCAAATATTCTGCTTACCATTATGATTACTTAGTTGGGCGTAGAGGGGTCGAGACATGTCTTTGATCCATAATTTTCACCTTCAGAGAAGAGCAGCAAGTTTACATACTGATTACCCTCACCTGCAAATATTGAGAAATGGAGGAGTCCAACTACCATATGCTTATCTTGTTCATCTGACTTGTTATTCTTCTCTACTCCATAAACATGAACTGATATTCCGGTATTCTGCTCCTCAAATTTAGGTATGTCTTGACAGGCAACTCGATACCATTGAAGTTATAATATGTCTTAATATCACGGACTTTGTATCTTTTCAGACGCTCTGGATGATCTCTGTAATTGTCTTTCGCCAGCCAGGACTGACCATGCAAACAAGCATCATCGTTTCTATTTTCGACATTAATGCATGCCTTCTTCTTAGCTAAATCTTTAGGGAGATTGATACAACTTGATCCTCCATTTACCGGATCATAGAAATGGATATGGATGTCAAAGTGTGGTATATAGCTGAGCACCTTAGCTGACCCTCTAACTTTAATCTTGGAAAATCGGGCCTTAATAGCCAAAGGTGGATTCATGATACCGCTCAGCAATGGATGTGCTCTGAGAAATAATGCCATTATAACCCAGTATGTAGTGATGAGTTGTAGCCTCTACATCACCAGGATGTTTAGGTGGGTGATTCAGCTCGCGGCGGAGTACTGCACTGCATTTAATGGCGTTAAATCTCGGATCGTCAAGGACTTTGAGGAACTCGGTCTCCAAGACAGGGACACATGCTTCTAAGAACCCGGCTGGGTCGTGATACCTCCCTTCTGGATTCTCAATCCTTGTGAATGAGATACGCATATAAAAGCCCTAGCAACTGCTGAGTATTCTGTAGAAGTCATTATACCATAATTCTGATTTCCTTCACTACCATTAGGATGGGGGAGAGCACTACCACTAGCCTTAGAATAATCAATATAACTGTTACTACTGCTACAACTAGGAGCCCACCCCATCGATGACAGGGCTACATCTGCTACAGGGAGGGATATGCGATGGGGTACACACACCTTTTGCTGACGGCTAGGACGTGACAACAGAGGAGGAGACGCTGTGGAATTAGGCTGCTGTGAACAGCCTGGTTTCTTCAACCCTAACCTATTAGCTTGAGGGTGGGTGACCCATGTACGCCAGAGCGATGCTGTGGCAGGCTCGGCGGTTGTGATGGGACCCAGGGTAGTGGCAGCGGTGGCGGCGGTGGTGGGGGTAGCTGCGGTAGCCGTTTACTGGTAAGAGCAACCCGGGCTTGGTGCAGGTGCAGATGGAGCATAGCAGATGACGCTAGCTCTGTTTGGAGGACTTGCCCCACTGTCACTTGCAGAGGCAGTTGCTGCTGCCTGCAACCTCTGATGAGCAGCCAAGAAAGTGGTGCGAGCTGGCAGTGTGTGACGGCAGCGATCTGTCGTTTACGCAACCCCACGTGCATCTGGGGAGGCTGCAGGAGCGCACACCATGCACTGAGAAGGTGGTTCTGTAAAGATAGGAGGGAGGCAATAATAAGTAAGATCGATATTATATTAGGAATAGAACACTTCTTAATATAATAACAATAATAATAGTAATCGTAATTACCTAATTCACCCAAGTGCCAGGACTGCATCTCCTTCCAAATATCCGTGTTGAAGAGTACGTCCTGTGTGCAGTTGGGTGTTGTATACCCCCGCTCCTCAGCCATTTCGTGCAGCCACCCAGGCACTGGGGAGGAGGATGAATGTGGATCTACAGACTCTGTAACTTGAAGTACATGAATTAAGCAAAGGAAGTTCATTAAACAAACATGCTCTAAAACAATAACTGAGCAAAGTTATGAAGTCTCCATCTGATGTCTGTACAGATAAGCTAAAGCAGGATACATGGACAGAAGAATAATATCACAAGATAAAAAATTCAGACCCATGGTTATGAAGTGATGAAGACTGTTATTGTCGTCTCCTCGTCAACTTTCTGATTTATTTGTGTCTAGATCTCTTGTCTGAATGCTGAACCGAATGGAGACAATGTAGTGAAAGAGAGAGAAGTAAAATTTTTTCATTTTGAAGTGCTGAAGGTTTATAACGCAGAAAAAAAAAGATAACCATTCCTTACGCTGGGTATTGGACGAGCAGACGTGTTTGATTTCTTTGGCACCATGAGCATGACTGTCCCCACTCCTCTTCATCTTTGCAGGGATAAAAAAAATAGTGACGAAACTAGGCACTTGAGACTGGAACTGTTCTGCTGCTACAGACACAGGTTCGAATACTGCCTAGGGCATGGATGTTAGTGATATCATTTGTTTAGTTATGTTGAAGTAGTTCTAAGTCCAGGGGACGGATGACATTAGATGTTAAGTCCCATAGTGTTTAGAGCCATTGAACCATTTTTGAGATATAGTGAACACACTCACCAATGAACGAATGATGCGACGAACAACGGACGAGTGAGAAAGACTGTTGGAGAGCGATTCCTTTTATAGATGTGATGACATAGTATCACTTGATGTCAGCTTGAACCAATCGGTGTTGAACATTTTGGAAGGGAGGTGGGGGCTCACCAGCACCGCTAGTGACTGAAAGCTGAACTAGCCAGAGGCTTCCTGTACCCCAAGGAGAACTGAGTCTATGATAATTTATGGATTTACAGCAAAAGAATTCATAGTATGAGTGAAAATGCTGTTTGGAATACAACTAGATGATATTGAATACAACATTTGAATCTGAAGTCATTATGTGTATATTACGAACTCATCTGAGGAGGATGCAATTGGATATATTCTTGATCAAGGATTTATTGCTTCTCGCTCAAAGTCTGTGACCTTAGTGATTTTTTTAGAACTTGAATGCTATATACGTGTAATTCTAGGTTGCTGGCATTAAGACTAGTGCTTGCTAGATTTAGTTTAGCTTCGTAAATGCTGAAACAAATCATTTACAAAGAGTTGATATGATAAAATGGTGAGTTTTTTTTACCATTGTCCCACCGACGCCGCAGCCTCAAGAGATCGAGGCTGCGGCGGCGGAAGCGGACCCAGAAAACCACTACACAGAGCCCTGGCAGGTGGAGGGCCCTAAACACAGACCCTGAAAATCACCAACACAGACAAGCGAGCAACCAGACTCGCTAGGCAACCGAAAGGCGCTATTGCCTACACCTACTAGCTCATCTCAGGCTAGCAACAATATTAACACGAAACAAAAAGCAAACACAGCTGTGGCGAACAACAACAAAGCACACAAAGCCACAGCGGTGCCCACACAACACAAGACTGGTTTCCCCCCAGTCGTTATACAAAACTATGGAAAGCTTAGTGCCCTTAACACTGCATTCGCGGAAAGGCACATTAACAGTACACTACACGTAAAGTACTCGGGGGATAGGGCTTCACTGTACGTTGCCACAGACAACGAATATAAAGATCTTCTGTCCTTCCTGAAAGATCGGAAGATCGAACATTACACGTACAGAACGCTGGAAAAGAGAACCAAGCAGCACGTGATCAAGGGAGTGGATCCCAGCACCCCCAACGACATAGTACAGGCGGCGCTTTGCTATCTGGGATTCGACTGCAAAAGTGACTCCCGGATGACAGGGTTCCCCACACACGCACCGCTACCACACTACTTGGTTGAGTTAGCCGACACGGCTGATTCCCGCACCATCCTGCAGATAAAGAGGTTTCTGCGGATGGACGTACGTGTAGAACATTACGAACCACCCAACGTCCCCCAACAATGTAACAACTGCCAGCGATTCGGCCACTCGGCCCTCCGCTGCGGCCTTGCAACTCGTTGCCGCGGATGTGCAGGCAGTCACAGATCCAACACTTGCACACAAACACAGCCAAACCAGCGACGCTGTGCCAACTGCGGTGAGCCCCATGCGGCCAACTTCAGGCAGTGCAGTGCATACAAACAGGCGCTGAAGGGTAAACAAGACAAGATCAGGGTACTATACGACATACCACGCCCAAGGCCATCGCCGAACCCAGTAAGGAACGGCGTAACGTTTGCCACGGTTGCACGCCCTGGCGGAACGGCACAGGTCGCGGAACCTCAACGCCCTTCACACACACGCGAAACAACCGCTGCAACAGCTATACAACAGCCACAGACAACGCCTGAAAACCAACAAGCATCGGTACCAACACCTATGCCCCCGCCGGCCAGAGTGGCCGTGCGGTTCCGGGCGCTGCAGTCTGGAGCCGAGCGACCGCTACGGTCGCAGGAGCCGAGCGACCGCTGCGGTCGCAGGTTCGAATCCTGCCTCGGGCAAGGATGTGTGTGACGTCCTTAGGTTAGTTAGATTTAATTAGTTCTAAGTTCTAGGCGACTGATGACCTCAGAAGTTAAGTCGCATAGTGCTCAGAGCCATTTCTTGAACCTATACCCCCAAACAACACGACCCCACTCTCTGAAGTCACGTGCTGCGAAGAAACGCACGCTATACGGGAAAACACACCCACACAAGAACTCCCAGAACCCAAGCCCAGAGGAGGACTAGAAGTACACGTAGACACAGGGCGGGGAACACGAAATCACCACAACAGGCCACCCAACAACAACAGACCAATAACACACAGGAAAACTGTTGTGGCGTAGCAAGACAGCCACGCCACGGAAGTAGCCGAAAGGCACGCGTTAAGTCACGCATGCTAGAGATAGGTCTGAAACAGGATACGTAATGAATGCTATAAAGAAAAGTACGTAGCTTCTGCAATACTTAACTTTAATCCATCCTTGGTACATCGCTATTGACGATATAAGTGAGACTCCATAGATACAAGCTATGTAAGGCTAATGGCGCCTTGCTAGGTCGTAGCCATTGACTTAGCTGAAGGCTATTCTAACTATTGGTTCGGCTAATGAGCAATGCTTCGTCCACGTAGTCGCTAGAAAAGTCGTCCGTACAACTGGGGTGAGTGCTAGTCCGTATCTCGAGACCTGCCTTGTGGTGGCGCTCGGTCTGCGATCACACAGTGGCGACACGCGGGTCCGACATGTACTAATGGACCGCGGCCGATTTCAAACTACCACCTAGCAAGTGTGGTGTCTGGCGGTGACCATTCCTCCCCCGCAAATCGGCGAACGGTCGTGTTATAAGGCTTCCACCCGCCGTGGGGAGGACCCCATATTGAGGTATGCGATGAGGTGGGGAGCCTAACAACAGGCGAGGCTGTGCCACCCGCACCCGGCCATTCGGTCCGAGGGGAGCTAGGAAACACCTGAAAACCTAGTCCAGGGTGCACGTCAACATGCGGCGTATGCGCCCGTAAAAAGACAGGAGGGGCCGAAGGGTCGACCACCATTGCGTCGGGGTACCCGACGCGCGAAGACGCCATGTGGTCCGGAACGGGCAAGAGTTCCATGGCGGAGGACGGCTGGTCACGGGAAGCGTTCGGCGGCGTGTGACCCAGGGAGGCGCTTGGCGGCTGCAGAGAAGCGTCCACTGCGGGCGGCGCCGGCTAATGTTACACACGGCTGGCGAAGTTGCAAATGATTCCAGAGCAAAGTCAAACGTGTCTTGTCTATCCAATATGTCTATCTCTTGTTGAAGGGAGGGATTGACGAGTTTCAAAATCTGTTCCCGTATGCGAACATCAGAAACGTTCTCTGCTATTGCATCACGTACCATTGTATCTGAATAAGGGAGTCCACATTCACACTCAAAAGCACAATCCCTTGTAAGGCCTTGCAATGTTGCAACCCACTCCCTATTAGTTTGACCGGCCGTACGTTTTGTACGAAAGAACGTATACCTTTTTGCAACTGTTTCCTTGAAATAGGTATCTAAAGCAGACAAAATTTCTTCGTAGGACAGAGTTGCTACGTCGCGTCGGGGAAATAATTTCACTATCACACGGTACGTTTGCACCCCTACACACGCCAATAAATGAGGCTGCCGCTCGTTACCTTGAATTCTGTAGGCGGCGAGATGAAATCCAAACTGGCGTGACCACTCCGTCCATGTTTCCTTAGCTGGGTCAAATTGCCGGAACGTGGATGCAACAGCATGTTGTGGCTGCGGTAGCGGTGAAGCGGCGGCTGCCGCATCGTTTTGCAGTGCACGTTGACCCTGGACGAGCTGTCCAACGGCATCCAATAATGCCTGCGTCTGCTGATTCTGCAAGCGATAAAATTCGGACAGTACATCTGGAGAGTGTGGCGAAGCCATGACACAAGTAAATCAAGTAAGGATAAAGAAGAAAATCGTTTTAATCGTCGTCGCCAACTGTTGTGGCGTAGCAAGACAGCCACGCCACGGAAGTAGCCGAAAGGCACGCGTTAAGTCACGCAGGCTAGAGATAGGTCTGAAACAGGATACGTAATGAATGCTATAAAGAAAAGTACGTAGCTTCTGCAATACTTAACTTTAATCCATCCTTGGTACATCGCTATTGACGATATAAGTGAGACTCCATAGATACAAGCTATGTAAGGCTAATGGCGCCTTGCTAGGTCGTAGCCATTGACTTAGCTGAAGGCTATTCTAACTATTGGCTCGGCTAATGAGCAATGCTTCGTCCATGTAGTCGCTAGCAAAGTCGTCCGTACAACTGGGGTGAGTGCTAGTCCGTATCTCGAGACCTGCCTTGTGGTGGCGCTCGGTCTGCGATCACACAGTGGCGACACGCGGGTCCGACATGTACTAATGGACCGCGGCCGATTTAAAACTACCACCTAGCAGGTGTGGTGTCTGGCGGTGACACCACAAAAACAGTCAACAAGACATCGAGACTGTAACCCACACTACCATCCCCCTCATCACAGAAGTAACACAGGCGCCACAACCTCTGTCACAAAACATAAGCCAGCCGCGGTGGTCTCGCGGTTCTAGGCGCGCAGTCCGGAACCGTGTGACTGCTACGGTCGCAGGTTCGAATCCTGCCTCGGGCATGGATGTGTGTGATGTCCTTAGGTTAGTTAGGTTTAATTAGTTCTAAGTTCTAGGGGACTGATGACCACAGCTGTTAAGTCCCATAGTGCTCAGAGCCATTTGAACAAAACATAAACACAAATGCCACTCCTAACAACACACCAATACCAGCACAAGCGGCCGCTAACTCTACAACAGCACCTCAGGCTGCCACATCCAACACCAACACATCACCTGGGGGAATACTGGAAGCACTATTCCGTCGACACACGACCGTTCAAATCCTTACCAAGGTACTGATGGCCGTCACTACACTCATCACCCAGCTCATGAGCGCCGAACCCGGGCAATACTGGGCTGTCATACACACTGCCATCACAACACTCTTTCACACTCTTACATGAATAATATACCACACCCGGCCCATAACGCAAACCCGCACACACTATCACAGATCCTGTTCTGGCATGCAGACTCATTCCACAACAAAAGGGCAGAATTTGCCGCGTTCATGGAGCGCAAGGGAATCCTTGTCACGCGACTGAGTGAGACTAAGCTTAAATCGCACAAACAATTAAACTTTCCTGGCTACTGCGCCTATCGTACCGACCGATCGGGCGATGCAGTGGCAGGTGGAACTGCAATCGTCATACACAAAGACATTGAGCATACAAACATACAGCTGCCTGAACTGGAAAAAATCGAGGCTACGGCCGTCAGAGTCAAGTCCAACGGAGCCTACACCACACTGATATCGGTATACAACAGCCCTGTAAGCATTTCAACACGCAATATCAGCACACTACTCAACATTTCACCGCGAGTAATAGTCGCTGGAGATCTGAACGCAAAACACCCAGAATGGAATTCACGCATACGAAATCTCAACGGCAAAAACTGTACGAACATTCACTAGGCAGAAACTACATTATACTAGCGCCGACTGAACCGACGCACATTCCCTATCAGAGTGGCCAAAGGCCAGACGTGATAGACACGGCCCTCATCAAGGGCATTACATCGACACACAACGTTGCCGTTGAAAACGATCTGCCCACAAACCACCAACCTCTAATACTATACATTGAGGAAACACTGCAGCACATGGAACAACGCAAGATGTTGGACTACGGGCGTCCGAATTGGACATTGTTCAAGGAAACGCTCGATAGCCACATCCCACCCATACACGAAATTAATGAAACAGCACAAATTGACGAGGCGGTACAAAACCCTCACTAACGCCTCCAGGACGCAATGGCAGGCACCATACCTGATCGCACCTCACAACAACACAGTGCGGCCCCTCCACAGGAAATCCTGGACCTAATCTCAATGAGGAATCGCCTCAGGAGACAATGGCAGCGCACCAGGCGTCAGTACTTCAAACGGCACATTAACAGGCTACAGGGCATTATACACGGTAAAATACAAACACATAGAACACAACAGTGGAACCAAAAAATCGAAGGGCTGGACACCGCACGACCTAGCGTGTGGCAACTAGCCCGACACTTCACCAGGGAGAAAATATACACCCCAACGCTTCAAGGGCCTGACGGACCTGCATACTCAGCGGAAGAGAAAGCAGAACTAATGGCCCGCACACTCGCAGCGTCATTTACACCGAACCTGGTACCATCAGATCCAGTGTTCACACTTGCTACTGACCAAGGGGTTACACACATTCTAGCCCAACCATCGCGCGACGACATTCGACCTGCTAGCACAGCCGAAGTCTCCTGGGCTATAATGCATTCCGCTGCTAGGAAAGCCCCTGGTCGTGATGGCATTCAAAACCGTGTCCTCCAGGAGTTCACGGATAAAGCTACTGAGTACCTAACTCACATAACGAATGCCATACTAAAACACCAACATTTCCCCGCCTTTTGGAAGACGGCCAAGGTCCTGATATTCAGGAAGCCGGGGAAAGACCACAGCCTCCCACAAAATTAGCGACCCATCAGCCTTCTGAGCTCGCTCAGTAAGATTGTTGAGAAGGTGATTCTCAAACGCATCACTCGGCATTGCATAACAAATGACATCCTGAGACCGAAGCAGTTCGGCTTCAGGAATCACCACTTCACAACACAACAACACTTACAGGTCGTTGAACATATAACAGCCGGCCAGTGTGGCCGAGCGGTTCTGGCGCTTCAGTCTGGAACCGCGCGACCGCTACGGTCGCAGGTTCGAATCCTGCCTCGGGCATGGATGTGCGTGATGTCCTTAGGTTAGTTAGGTTTAAGTAGTTCTAAGTTCTAGGGGACTGATGACCTCAGATGTTAAGTCCCATAGTGCTCAGAGCCATTTGAACATATAACACATGGCTTCAATGTAAACAAAGCTACAGGGGCGGTGTTCCTGGACATCGAAAAGGGTTTCGACCGTCTATGGCACAACGGCCTCATTCGCAAACCCAGCGACGCGGGATTCCCTGACGGGCTGGTGCGTCTGATACTCTCATACCTCACAGACAGGAGTTTCAACACTGACGTGCAGGGAAAACAATCAACACGACTCGGTATACACGCTGGAGTACCCCAGGGAAGCATCCTAGGGCCCCTACTGTTCAACCTCTACATAAACGATTTCCCAATCACACACAACACAACGATGGCAATCTACGCGAATGACACAGCCATCCTCGCGCAAGACTGGAAACCATCAAACATTACGTCACGCCTACAGACTGCGCTCAGAGTGGCTGAGCATTGGTTGGAGAAATAGCGTGTTAGAGTAAACGTCGACAAGTGCGTAGCCGTTCTGTTCACTAGAAGACCGAAGCAACTGCGCAAACATCGATACTGCAGACCAATAACTCTACATGCACGCCCAATACGTTTCCGTGAGAAAGTCAAATACCTCGGTGTCTGGCTGACCGGAAATTACTCTGGGGGGACCACATACAACACACGACCAAACGAGCTAGCGCGAGGCTCAAACAGCTATACCCTATGCTCTACAGGCGTAGCACACTGAACAGAAGGGTGTCGAGGTCCATGTACATGACACTTATCCGACCCCTGATGACGTACGCAGCTCTTGTCTGGAGATACGCTGCGCCTACACGTCTGCGCTGTCTGCAGCTCATACAAAACGAAGTACTCAAAATCATAAGCAATGCTCCACGATACACACGCATCGCGGAACTTCACCAGGAATACCGACTACAGTCTCTCACGGAGGTAATCCACAAACTCACCACAAGACACTACAGAAACTCCAGACAGTCGCAGAACCCGTTTATTCTGAATCTGGGGAACTACGACCACAACCATAGATGGAAACATAAAATACCAAAAGACATACTTGTAAAGACCTAAGATCTATGGCCAAGCACACGCAAACACAACGGTACAGGTGAGCCCCTGTTAATCAGACGCCATTACTGGATATCCAGCTGGAATACACTGCCGAATAACTGGCACCACACAGGGAAGCCGTACCATACACTGCATGCAGACAAGTTCCACACATCCCCCACACAGTGAAATGATCTATGGCCGATCTCCCACTACTGTATAACGATCTTGATTGTTCCAGGAATGTAGCGGCTGCAGCAACTGGGATACGTCGCCATCACTTGCCACGGTAATGATGCATGACACCCATACTAACAAATCCAACCTTGCATCAACTATCGCAGCTAGTAAACCACTACAGTTCTTACCACCCACCCCACTGTCGCAGAAGTTTTTTTTCCCCTTGGCACGAACCTTGGCACTTTTTTCCCTCTGCTCTTCAAATCGCTACCCTCACTTGTATTTCGTCCACCATCCATCACCAGATGGACCGTGTTAATGCGTAGTCTTACCCAGATGCACGGATAACATCACAGCCCAGGATCCTGTGATCCACTTATTAGATAACTAACATGTTTATGGAGGTGACAGTAGAACTTTTGTTTTGTTCATCCCGTTGGTGCGGGCATGGGGGGCCCCATCTCTTTTTTTAGGAATGGTATACAGCAGAGAAGATGAAATTCTTGACTATTTTGGTAAACAGCTTATGTTAGGACAGCAATTTTTCTATGGAAACATCATGAAAGCGAATAATAAGTATTTGTGGGATGATATATAATTTCTGAGAGTTCGACTTGGTTCTTATTTTTACATAGTGATGTGACTTGAGAACTTTGTTAGATGAGCAATGTGTCATCTATATGTCACACGTGTTCTGCTAGAATTGCTAGCAGATTTCTAGAACACGATCTAGGACGTCAGAACGCATGTACGGGCTAGATGTTGTCAGTATGTGTGCAAGCGGCTGCTATACAAGTCAGACATGTTCCATTAGAATCACGAGGGAGGGAAAGTGGTTGAACAGCAGTAAGGGATAACACCGCTCACTCAGGTGGTGGTACAGGCCTGGACCTCGTGGCGAACACACTGTTTCACACCATCTTGGATAACAGTAGTAGACTCATCAGTTGGCGTCATGATGCCATCTTGGATTATGTCACAGGATGGACTACAGTGCTCTCTAGTGTTGGTACTGTATACTAGACCTGGACCACATGGCAAACACACTGTTTCCGCCACCGTGGATAACGGCACTTGCATCACCAGCTGACATCATGATGCCACCTAGGATTATGTCACAGATGACAGCCCCTCAGGTGGCGGTACTGTGTACTGGGTCAGCTGGAGTCCAGACCTCATGGTGAACACAGTGGATGGCTGTACTGCATCAAACTGTTTAAATAAATAGTGCTTGCAAAATAACAAATACTTCTGCCTAGCACAGCTTGTCCTCTCCCTGCCATTTCCTAGAACAAGGTGGTGATTGGATGACTTGGTGCCCTTTCTTTCCCACCATTTTGTTAGGTTAGTAGTGATAGCCATATTGACCTATCCTCCTACCAAAATGCTAACTTTTGCCAGTTCCTAGGATGAGGTGACGGTTGGATGACTTAAGTTAGTGGAGATATCCGAACTGACCTATCATCCCACCAAAATCAGCCATCTTGAATGATGTCATGGCCGCCATATTGGATGATGGAACTTTTGAGGCACCCTGTGTGGTAGAACTTTCCTGGGGTGGGGTGACATCATCGCCGCCATCTTGGATGACGTCATCCAGACAGAGCTTTTGGGACACCCTATGGGGTATAACCTCTTTGCTCCAATACTATCACATTCGCCCGACCAGTTAGCCATGCAGTTTAATGCATTGCTTTCTGGGCAGGAAGGCGTGCCACTGCCAGGCACAAATCCGCCTGGTGGATTATTATCTAGGTCCGGTGTGCCAGCCAATCTGCAGATGGTTTTTAAGGTAGTTTTCCATCTGCCTTGGCGAATGCAGGCTGGTTCTCCTTATTCCAACTCAGTTACACTATGTCAGTGATTGCTGGTAAAACACTTTCTCCACATTCGCATACACCATAATTACTCACCCACACAAACATTGGGGTTACACTCTTCTGGTGTGAGATGTTCCCAGGAGGTTCCACTGGGGGTCGAACCGCACAATAACTCTCGGTTCGATGTGGAGTGGTGGTGGGTGAGTGGACTGCTGTAGTCTGCTGTGGGGTTGTGAACCACTGAGGGCTACGGTGGTGACGAAACCTCTTGGTCGTATCTAGGTCACCGTTTCCATACAATACGATACAATACATTATCACATTCCCTAACAGAACGAAAGCAACCTACTTGTCGATCATAGAAACGCAAGGCATCATTTCAAATCTCAACATTGTGCTGATGATGTACTAATATCTCGAACAAGAAAAGAATTGAACACTAGATCATCTCAGTCTCCCTCCCCCTCTCACACACAGTATATGTAAGAACATGGCAAGAGAACTGTGTGCATATTGCTGATAGAATTACACCAATCCATGTCACCGACTGAAAAAAATTGCTATGTGAATGAGACTGAATGACTCAGCTTGTATCCAAGATGCTTACAAATATATTAGATACGACGGAAAAATGATGCACCTCACATCCCCACACACAATTTCACTTGGTGCACTCTAACGTCAAGAGGAAACGTAACTTAGATTTTTCAGTACTGGTGTAAAGCAGGGAATTTTACTTTGAAACAGATTTTCCAGCGGTCTGTATCTAACCTAAAGCAATCGAAGTCCACATAGTCACTGTCCTAAGGAGGCAGTCCATAACTTAACAGAAGTAACCTGAAAGTTTTGTGCTTGCAAGCGTTGCAGAAAACTTTAGGCGTGACAGGGTAGCCATATTGATTGGTGAAAGTCTTGTATTGCTGTATACTAGAGGAACAGCGACAAATGTCACATGTTTCCGATCGAAGAAGACGAAAGACAACAATACAGAAGACCAGAATAGGAAATGGGCGTAACACTGTATTGCATACATACATGAAATCAGTCAGTTTTGCGCTGCAATCAGAAAATTTCATGTCCAAATCAGCTTGTAGACAAGACTCCACAAGAGAAGTGCTAGGACTGAAAGGATAGTCGAACTGGTCCTCAACACGTGCATCTATTTGTTTATTATGGGCAGCTATTGTTTCCACAGAACATCTAAATCATTTGAGACGAATACAAACATACTTCCTTTAATAAGGATGATGGTGCAGTAAGTCTTTTGCTCACTAAGTCTGCGGTTGCCCACAATAAGAAAGAACTATTGTTATGACCTATACTGCAAACAAAATTACGGCTAATACTGTTGACAGTTCAAATACGCAAGCGAAGCTCTGCTACATTGATTCTTCCAGGTTTTCAGAGGTCTCTGACATGAATACATAATTCCTGCAAACTGCAGCTGTCATAGTGTCATATTAGAATTCCGCACAGACTTCTGCATTGTTCAAATCTCGATCACTGAGAGTTTTATTGGATAGCCTTAAAATATATGTGGGGTTTAAGAAGAGTAAAAATACAGAACCATGACGAGAATGCCGTACAGTGCACTCACCTTTAGGAAACCACATTCAGAAACCTCATTTATGACAGCAAGGCCATCCAACAAATGATGTCCTCACATGTATTGATTTTATAGTATTGTTTGGTGAATCGTTGTAGAGAACGCCTTTGAAGAAGTCTCTGCTACGAATTTCAGTCATGTTCTTCTTTTGCTAGGAATGTGACATTCCAACACAGTGAACCATTTGGATAAAACATGATGTTTATAGTATATGATCTCTGGTACTGTTACCCTGAGGGTAGTAACCAGCATGATCATGACTGTACCAGAAGCTAATCCTTCAGTTATTTATAGCTAATCTGCTTCATCCAAGGCTTTAAACACTCACCAGGAATATGACTCAGTAGCCTATGTAGGAAGGCATTGGAAAATCAATAAAATTCCCTACAAGTGCTGACTTGCAAGAACCTATTAAACATTCCACGAGGTCCCTTGCTCACAAACATTTAATAGCTGGTATAGCCTCGATGATTCTAAGACCTCCAGTACATCATTGAGTTTTCCCTGAAGACTTGCTGAAAGTAGGTCACAGTTGCCAAGCTTAGATTTCAAGATGACCACTTGTGCTAATGATGACCAGATTCCAACACCCCCAACCCTTATATGAACCAATACGTTACAGTTCCATTGTAAAAGAGGCATTTCGTGACAATGTCACTATAACATGGTGTAATTTATTACAATTTCACTGTAACATGAGCAATTTGTTACAATATTTGTTTAATGGGGCAATGTGTAGCAGTTTAACTGTAACATGGGTCAGCTTCTTATAATTTTCGCCGTCACATGGTTAATTTCCTTACAGTTCTGATGCATTTTGTGGAAATTTGTTACAAATTTTGCTTCAACGTGGGGTAGTTTGCGGCAATTACTACTGTAACATAATGTAATTCGTTACAACTTCAATTTAACGTACGGTACTCTTCTGCAACCTTGGCTGTAACTTGGAGCAATTAGTTAGAATTTCACTGTAACATAGGGCAAGCCGGGGGAGGTGACCGAGCAGTTCTAGACGCTACAGTCTGGAGCCGCGCGACCGCTACGGTCACAGGTTCGAGTCCTGCCTTGGGCATGGCTGTGTGTGATGTCCTTAGGTTGGTTAGGGTTAAGCAGTGCTAAGTTCAAGGGGACTGATGACCTGAGAAGTTTAGTCCCATAGTACTCAGGGCCATTTGAACAGTGGTGCACTT
The DNA here is from genome assembly GCF_023864345.2 of Schistocerca serialis cubense. Lineage (NCBI taxonomy): Eukaryota > Metazoa > Arthropoda > Insecta > Orthoptera > Acrididae > Schistocerca > Schistocerca serialis. The sequence goes on from NC_064642.1 coordinate 590,956,718, forward strand.
TGTTATAAGTTTAGCTATACGTGGGTCACTTTATTACAGTTTTGCTCAGTTGTGGGACAATTAGATAGAACTTACGCTTTAACATTAGGCCGTTTGATACAATGCCTGCTGTAACACGAGCTAATAGCTTACATTTTCAGTGTACCATGGGGCAATTCCTTACAATTTTTGCCTTAACATGTGAAATTTTGTAACAATTTTTCAGTAACATCTGGAAATTGTTTGGAAATGCTGCTTTAATTTTCGTTAATTTTCACAATTCTAGCTTCAGAATATGGTATTTACTTGCAGTTTCACTGTAACAAAGGGTAGTTGTCTATATTTTTTATTGTAACAATGTTTACTTATGAGGTAATATCATTGCTGCATGACGTCATTTGCTGGAATTTTGCTGTAACATTGGTGGTATATGAGGCAATTTGATAAAACTTTATTTGATGCTTATCTGTATTGAATATAAAAGGATGATCTATGGACAGATTACTAAATTCTGCTACAAGGAGATATGGTGTAGCAACCTACCAATGTCGGTGCAGTTCCTCATTTTTTATTTTCATTGTGAGGGCAATATGAGAAACACTAAAAGAACATTTAGCGAAGTGGGGAACGAAGTACCAGCGCTTTTTTTTCAGTAGGATAGATCTCTAATAAATACAGAAGAAAAATTCATAGCACTACAGAGATTCTGCCGAAAAATGAAAACTGATATTACTGTTGTTTCCTTTGAACATTTTAATTATAAATCGTATTCTCAAAGAAAAGATTCAGCCACGGTCTCTGCCAGGTACATCTACTTACCAACACGCGTAACATCCAGGATATTATGAGAACGTCTGACAGTAACAGTTGCACCAAGGGTGAACACAAATTCCTATGTGAGGTGTCGAGCCGGCCGGGGTGGCCGAGCGGTTCTGGGTGCTACGGTCTGGAACCGCGCGACCGCTACGGTCGCAGGTTCGAATCCTGCCTCGGGCATGGATGTGTGTGACGCCCATAGGTTAGTTAGGTTTAAGTAGCTCTAAGTTCTAGGTGACTAATGACCTCAGCAGTTAAGTCCCATAGAGCTCAGAGCCACTTGAACGATTGCCTTTTTCTCTCTCTCTCTCTTTTTTTCTTTTTTTTTTTTTTTTTTTTTTTTTTTTTTGAGGTGTCGATAAAACTATGACACCCAATGAATAATGACTTATCTAATTAAATTGCTAAGGCTGACCCAATTAACAATGAAAATAGAAGAACCGCGATCACACGGATGTATTGATAGCGAGATCCATCAAACTATGAAAAGAAACTAAGAGTCACTATAACAATCTGATTTATAACTAAAGTACACCAAAAATTTTTCATCTACTGAATCTAGGATAAATTCAACTGTTATATGAACAAGGATTGAGAACATGCAGATCGCTTGATACAGGTGGATGAATACATGATAGCAAAGACGTAAAATGTGTTCGCGAATATGACGAATGATTGTGGGATAAGTTAATTGTTGCAATAAAAGGGCCAGGGAAGCATAAATAATCATCAGAACTCTATCAAAACACATAGTGGGAACAAGTAGCTGCTGTAAAAATTAGATCAAAGAAACGACTTTGCACCTGCCTCGTCCATACGAACTCACGCAGATACAGCCCTGACTTACCACTCTAATGATTCATGAGAGCAGAAGATGCCTGCTGCATTGGATGAGAACTCTAAGTTCATGTCCAGCATGTGAGTTCTACTCTAAGTTGGAGACATCTTGCAGTATGCAGCTGTAAGAGGAAGAGTCGACTGTCCATATGAAGCTTCTGACACTAGTCTTACCTATGATACCCTGAGGAGAGGTACCTTCTTGTTCTCCTCTACAAAACTTAATAGGTTCTGCCAGTACTGGAAACTCCTTAGCCAAAATACAAAAGACCTTATAAGTCCCAAACAAAGATAATTTAATAAACAAACTTGTAAGTTCCCAATTATTGAGGGTTTCCCATCGTTGTAAACTTTAGGTAAGTTTTTTAAATTTATTCCCATTTTAAACATAGGGTAAGTGAATTTTGAGTTGCAAGTGAAGTGAGACATCATACAAGTATCGGAAAACAACGGTTTTTCTATTTCTCACAGTTTTAAACGTAGTATATGGTTCCTGATTTTGGATTCAAGAAACTTGGCAACCATGGTCTCTTCTCCAGTATCTACAGTCCTCTTCAATTGTGTGACGTTATCGGGCTGGGGAAAATTTAATACATATGTAGGCTATGCCGGTATCCTAAAGTCAGCAGTCTAGGATTCTGACATCGCTGGGCCAGGGAAAGCCCACGAAATCTGACAACCAAGCAGGCTGTGCCATTTGGCGTTCATCATCTTAGATTATGATGTCATAGGAGTAGGGAATTCTAAGAACCATGCAAGCTGGATCAATATCAAAGGCTCTGCCATCTTGAATTCTATAATTGGCACAAGTGACCTACTCCCACCAGTGGTACAGTGCCCCATCTTCGGTCTCCCACAAATTTACACTTTGGACAAGTACCCTACTTCCAGTGGAGTCACAGAAGTGGGAGAAATCCTGGCTATTTTGAATTTATCACCCTTTTATACAAAGGGCAATAGGTTTACATCAGAGCGTGAGGGAAGAGGAGAACGGCAACAATGCATGACGTCATCGACCACATCATAGGGAATGGGGAAAGGGAAGAGTAGGGGGTTACCAGGTAATAATGCAGCCAGGGCCAGAATATTTTCAGCTATACAATTTTTGTGTGGAAATATTTTATATGAATGTTTAATTATGACATGGTATTGCTTCTGGATTCTTAATTTTCTGTGTACTATAGTGATAACTACAGCACCATGATGCACAAACATATGAATCGACCCTGTATGAAATTATTTGCAGTCAGAATGACGAGAGTTAACATCCTATTCTGATGATGATTTTATCTGACTGCCTTGGTTAGCGACTGGTGGCGCAGGCAACTGTTTTACTACATTGTATGTGCTCGCTGCCCTTCATATGGCTTTCTATCACCACTGGTTTGCTGAACTTGTAAGTACCGCTCATCATCCGTGACCACAAGTTGTCGCTGCTCCATGTCATGAAATCAGTCTTTCTGGTAAGAGAGTGAGAATATTTGGATATGAATAGCTGTAACATTATCCACACACTCATAAGAACGGTAGGCACGTTTTATGCTCATTCTATTCCCTAGTCTCCCAAACACTTCCAATGTTTTCTCAGTAGTACATAACGCCGGAAAAAAACTTGTCCTACGACGTTTAGCCGTCGTTATCGTAATGTAAATTGAACATCGTACCTTTTCCAGAATGGAAGTACTACGCCAACTAGTATCATGATCATTATTGTTAGTGGAACTGTGTACTTTAATTCGAAAGTCCTGGGAACAGCTAAATTGTATGGTGGTGTGGTTCGCAGGATCCTTCTCACGGTATAAACGTCAAGACTACTGATAATCTGGAATTTCCCGTCAAAACAGCGGAAAGTAGAGCCGAAACTGAACTGTTTCTTTTTCATTTTATCCAACTGTTTCTACTACGATCTATCGAATAGTATCATTCTAAACGATTTTTCCAAAACGGTGGACTGCGAACATTGACCCGGAGTACGTCATTGTACTGTTCGTTTCCTAACAGTGAAACTTCCTCACTAAATAAATATATTTATACTAATACGTATACTGTAGTTACGTTAGTAAATCGATAACTAAAAGAGTTACGAGTCCTAATCAAACAAAAAATTAGAACTGCTTCTTCTTGTATACGTTGTTTCGACATCATATGCCGTTTATGAATTGCAGAGTGTCACAGAATCTCTTTGCAAATGAGATATCATAATTAAATTTGTGTTATACGCCCGGAAAATAATTTAATCCATTTGTATTTGTGTAGCAAATGTGCATGTGCCTGGTCTCTGTGTGAGATAGTGTGAAACGAATTACATGAAAAAGGGTAGAGCCTCAAGGAGGCGTACAGAGTGTATCACAGTTACTGAAATCAAATCAGATTTGTAGAGTCTTCGGAACCTCACAAATAACTGCGAAGGAGATCCACCGTCACGCACGTCAACTCGTACAAAGTGAAGAAATGTATCGAGAGAGAGACAGTGTTTGATAAAGTGAGAAGTGGATAGCTGAAACTAGCGCATAAGGACGGTAGCAAGAAGGCGACGGTCGGCTTCGGTTTTTTGGGAGAGTTTTAGGAAAGTGTGAGTCATCTGTTTAGGAGACCGAATATAGAACACTTGTGCGACCCATTCTCGAGTGCTGCTGTAGTGTTTAGGTTCGACACCAGGTCGGATTAGAGGAAGACGTCGATGCGATGCAGAAGTGTGCAGTCAACATGTGAGTGTTACGGAAAAGCTTCGTGATCTCAAATAGGAATCACTGGAGAGAGGGCAACGTTCTTTTAGCAAAACAATGTTGAGACTGATTACAGAACAAGCGTTTTCAGCCGACTGGAAAGCGGTTCATTGCCGTCAATGTACATTTCGAGTAAGATCCACGAAGACAAGAGACTGTGGGGCTCGTGTGGAGGCATATAGGCATTCACCTAGGGTATTATTGACAGCTTCAGCTGTATTCAGTTCTTTATTATTGGAACACTAATGGTTTCGTTGCATTAAAGGAAACATCTTCAGGAGAACATCTGTATAACAATAGATCTAGATGAAATAAAAATCCTGAGATATATGTTATCAGGAGAAAGAAAACTGGCGTTCTACGGATCGGAGCGTGGAATGTCAGATCCCTTAATCGGGCAGGTAGGTTAGAAAATTTAAAAAGGGAAATGGATAGGTTAAAGTGCATATAGTAGGAATTAGTGAAGTTCGGTGGCAGGATGAACAAGACTTTTGGTCAGGTGAATACAGGGTTATAAATACAAGATCAAATAGGGGTAATGGAGGAGTAGGTTTAATAATGAATAGGAAAATAGGAGTGCAGGTGAGCTACTACAAACAGCATAGTGAACGCATTATTGTGGCCAAGATAGACACGAAGCCCACGCCTACCACAGTAGTACAAGTTTATATCCGAACTAGCTCTGCAGATGACGGAGAAATTGATGAAATGTATGGTGAGATAAAAGAAATTATTAAGATAGTGAAGGGAGACGAAAATTTAATAGTCATGGGTGATTGTAATTCGATAGTAGGAATAGGGAGAGAAGGAAATGCAGTAGGTGAATATGGATTGGGGGTAAGAAATGAAAGAGGAACCCGCCTGGTAGAATTTTGCACAGAGCACAACTTAATCATAGCTAACATTTGATTGAAGAATCACAAAAGAAGGTTCTATACATGGAAGAAGCCTGGAGATACTAGAAGGTGTCAGATAGATTATATATTGGTAAGACAGAGATTTAGGATCCAACTTTAAATTGTAAGACATTTCCAGAGGGAGATGTGGACTCTCACCACAATCTATTGGTTATGAACTGTAGATTAAAACTGAAGAATCTGCAAAAATGTGGGAATTTAAGGAGATGGACCTGGATAAACTGACTAAACCAGAGGTTGTACAGAGTTTCAGGGAGAGCCTAAGGGAAAAATTGACAGGAATGGGGAAAAGAAATACAGTAGATGAAAAATGGGTAGCTTTGAGGGATGAAGTAGTGAAGGCAGCAGAGGTCAAGTAGGTGAAAATATGAGGACTAGTAGAAATCCTTGGGTAACAGAAGAAGTATGCAATTTAATTGATGGAAGGAGAAAATATAAAAATACAGTAGATGAAGCAGGCAAAAAGGGATACAAACGACTCAAAAATGAGATAGACAGTTAGTGCAAAGTGGCTAAGCAGGGATGACTAGAGGACAAATGTAAGGATGTAGAGGCTTATCTCACCAGGGGTGATAGACACTGCCTACAGGAAAATTAAAGAGACTTTTGGAGAAATGAGAACTACTTGTATGAATATCAAGAGCTCAAATGGAAACCCAGTTCTAAGCAAAGAAGGGAAAGCAGGAAGGTGGAAGGAGTATATAGAGAGTCTACACAAGGGTGAGGTACTTGTGGACAACATAATGGAAATTAAAGAGGATGTAGATGAAGATGAAATGGGAGCTATGATACTGCGTGAAGAGTTTGACAGAGCACTGAAAGACCTGAGTCGAAACAAGGCCCCGGGAGTAGACAACATTCCATTAGAATTACTCACGGCCTTGGGAGAGCCAGTCCTGACAAAATTCTACTATCTGCTGAGCAAGATCTATGAGACAGGCGAAATACCGTGTCACTTCAAGAAGAATATAATAATTCCAATCCCGGAGAAAGCAGGTGTTGACAAATGTGAAAATTACCGAACTATCAATTTAATAAGTCACAGCTGCGAAATACTAACGCGAATTCTTTACAGACGAATGGAAAAACTGGTAGAAGCCGACCTCGGGGAAGATCAGTTTGGATTCCGTAGAAATATTGGAACACGTGAGGCAATACTGGCCCTACGGCTTATCATAGAAAATAGATTAAGGAAAGGCAAACCTACGTTTCTAGCATTCGTAAACTTAGAGAAAGCTTTTGACAATGTTGACTGTAATACTCTCTCTCAAATTCTGAAGGTGGCAGGGGTAAAATAGAGGGAGCGAAAGGCTATTTACAACTTGCACATAAACCTGATGGCAGTTATAAGAGTCGAGGGACATGAAAGGGAAGCAGTGGTTGGGCAGAGAGTGAGACAGGGTTTTAGCCTCTCCTCGATCTTATTCAAACTGTATATTGAGCAAGCAGTAAAGGAAACAAAAGAAAAATTCGGACTAGGTATTAAAATCCATGGAGAAGAAATAAAAGCTTTGAGGTTTGCCGATGACATTGTAATTCTGTCAGAGACAGCAAAGGACCTGGAAGAGCATCTGAATGGAATGGACAGTGACTTGAAAGGAGGATATAAGGTGAACATCAACAAAAGCAAAACGACGACAATGGAATGTAGTCGAATTAAGTTGGGTGATGCTGAGGGAATTAGATTAGGAAATGAGACACTTAAAGTAGTAAAGGAGTTCTACTATTTGGGGCGCAACATAACTGATGATGGTCGAAGTAGAGAGGATATAAAATGTAGACTTACAATAGCAAGGAAAGCGTTTCTGAAAAGGAATTTGTTAACATCGAGTATAGGTTTAAGTGTCAGAAAGTCGTTTCTGAAAGTATTTGTATGGAGTGTAGCCATGTATCGAAGTGAAACATGGACAATATATAGTTTGGACAAGAAGGGAATAGAAGCTTTCGAAATGTGGTGCTAAAGAAGAATGCTCAAGAAAAAATCGTAGAGCGAGACCAAGAGATGAATACACCAAGCAGATTCAGAAGGATGTAGGTTGTAGTAGGTACTGGGGGATGAAGAAGCTTGCACAGGATAGAGTAGCATGGAGTGCTGCATCAAACCATTCTGAGGGCTGAAGACCACAGCAACAACATATAAAATTACTCTAATTTTTTTAAAAAATATTCTGTACTTTCTTCACCCAGTCCCATTTGTGCCTCCTCAGTCTTTCCACTTTATTCGCTCCCATCACCCCTTCTCTCCTCACCTCACTATCCTCACCTCCTATGCATCCGCCTTATTATTTTAGGTCTTCCTCGTTTTACTTTCAAGCACGTTTTAAAATTTTTACAAATTTTCTTAAATATACCCAAGATGATTATTCATAGCTGTGGTTGACCTAACTACAGGGTTGTTTGCATAGAGTTAGTCGTTTTTCCCTTGCTCTTTTAGTTAAGTGGAACAAGAAAGGATGTGACTAGTTGCAGTACAAAGTAATCACCACCATTAACTATACAGTGTCTACTAGTGTATGTATGTAGATATAGATTTGAGGAAAACATCCATTGCGTACAACCAACAATCGACGTTCTCAAATAGCGCCTATCAGTGCTGCTGCCACGCAGTTACAGCTACCACGTTTAATTGTGCACAAATTCCTACACTATTTTAGTGACTGTACGCACTCGGCGCGCAACTGGAACCCAATAATAAACCTAAATCGAATGAAATTTCTTGGAAGATCAAAATTGCGCACCGGACCGAGACTCGAATTTGGAAACTCACAACACACCTGCTGTAATGTTTGGAAGATAGGAGATTAGGTACCACTGGAGGTAAAACTGTGAGAATGAGTCGTTAGTCATGCTTGGGTAGCTTAGTCGGGAGAGAACTTGCCAGCGAAATTTAAAGTTCCCAAATTCGGGTCTCCATATGGCACACAGTTTTAACCTGCCAGGAAGTTTCATACCAGCGCACACTCCTCTGCTGAATGAAATTTAATTCTGAAGACTGAATAAGTTTGCAGTTAATATGCTGGAATTAACGTGTGCGGATGAAATATTCTTCACAGTAGTGTATTCCAGTGATGCTATTTTCATTCTTCAGAGAAATCGAATACACACAGAAGGTGAGAATATGGGATTTAGGAAACTCTCACGTGTCTGGGGAAGATCAGCTAGACAATCAAAAGGGGAATGTTCGCTATTGGGTTGTATGCAATCACGTGAATGATCCGTTCGGTGACAGAACTGACAATGTTTTCCTGGATTTTTTGACAAAATGCGTGGCAATAAAGCTACGTAACCTACAACCAACGACATCATTTTTCATCTAAATGGTACATTGGGAACGGCATGTTCATGAATTTCCAAATGAAAAAGTTGTAGACCGATGGATTAGAAACCGTGTCCGAATTTCCTTGCACCCGTTTCAGACGATGTTACTCCCTTCTACCTTCTCGACTATTTTCTGTGATGTTACGTTAAAGATTTCGTCTAGCGAACAAAAAATTGGGACGTCACTTATCTCAGGCATGCCATTCCCATTGCTACATCGTTGTCACTGTTCAACGAATATGGCAAGAAATCATGTTGGGATTTGAAGGGCTTCTTAGAAATAATGGTTCTCATTGAAAGGTGCGTTACTAACTGCTTGAAAAAAAAAAAAAAGCTTCAACATACATTCAGTAAAGTTCTTTTTGTCTCGGTGACTGCGTTGTCAATGCAACAATGTCACTTTCGTCAGAGTGGTAGAGAAAAAAAAAGTTTAGTTTTGAATAAATTTCGTGTATCATTTATAATTCCTTACGTAATTATTTTGAATTTCTACGAAAACTTTATTGCTTTTTATTATTTTTCTTATATTAAAAACACCAATCAGTCGTTCATATCTAGGTTCACCGTGGTTTCCGTATTTTACCAAAACGGCGGATATTTTCATTATTCATACTTGTTCAAATTCGAGCTTCTATTCCATCTCTAGCGAACTCGCCCTGTCGTGGAATGGATGTTTCTCTCAGATTTCTTCTTCAGACAGTGACAAGGAGGGCTACATCTACTGCAGAGAACTCTGATTTAGTCATCAAAACCTTCCTTCAGAGAGTCGTAAAAGCCTGCGGCAGCAACGTTCAAAATTGCTGAGGGAGCGAGGAAGAGGTGTGATCCTTCCATGCGCGGCCAAGCGGAAACCGGAAGGCATTCTCCGACACCCAGCTCTTGAGTCCCGTAAGCTTAACTCTCTCTGCTTCATTAACGGAAGCGCAAGTGTACAAAAATATCAGACGCGAAACCCACTCCTCTAACGCAAAAGACTCAAACTCGTAACCTCTGTACATTCTGACTTTCTCTCGTTCATCCAGCACATTTTTCATGTTTTTATTACGTCATCCTTCATCCAGAGCCGGCAGTCAGGCGCTTCAAGTGTGGGCGGTATTCAGGTGCGCCGTCCGCTCTTTGGATGGGCCGATTGTGCGAAACTCCAACAGGCCACCACCCCTCCACCTCCGCCACTCCCACCCCCTCCCACCACCCACCCCTACCACCTGCCTCTCCCATTTCCGGGGAGGAGCACTCAAAAACGCGAAGCAGCGGGAAGCTGCCTGCGGTGGCATCGCGGCTGCTTTTTCAGACGTGATAATTAAGTCCTTCGTTAATACTAATAACGAAAGCACCGGCTCTCGCACCGCCGCTTCTCCATTGGGTGGCGAGTGGAAATATGAGTTGCAGCATGCTGAGAACAGCTGGCGATGGGCCAGTGTATTAAAAGGTGAGGCTACGTCGAAAATAATTTATGGTTTTCTCCATTTCACCTGTGTGCTGTTTCTCTCTCCGGATGAGAAAATGAAAGGATATATAGGCACACATACACACGAACACACATACAACACACACACACACACACACACACACACACACACACACACACAAGAAAAAAACAGCACCACGCAAGCCAATAGAAGCGAGTGCTTTTGTTAGTTTACTTTTATGCAGACGCAGAAATGAAATCCTGTTTCAGTTCATTCTGGTGAGGTGATTATCCAGTTGTGTTTGCCGAAGCGTGAATAAGTTTATCGCGGTGAACAGTTAACTTCATGCACACCTAGCGTTTCTTACGACAAATTAGTTTCATCGTCAGGTGTAAGAGTGGGAAAGGTTTAGAAGGCTTCCTGTTCACTTAAAGCTGTATCGGTCGGAAATAAACAGCGCGCTGAAGTCTGCCAGCCTGTGTTAAAAGCGAACACATAGGGCAGTCACAGTTTGGCCAGTTTACCATGCGAACTTGCCGTAAAGAACGGACACGCCAAAAATATTGTGCGGTTTTGTCATTGCCGTTCTGATGATAAAGATGTCTTTACTCCAAGCGTCGATTTTCGAAGTGGCACGAGACAACAACTTAACATTGGTAAGCCGAAGAAGTTTAACTAAAAGGATACTGAGATAAAGATAAATTAGAAGAAAGGAAACTCGAAATACTTTTAAACGTTTTATACACAACGGATGAAAATTCCACTAGAATAAGAGCGAAAAACAGGAGCATCTTCAATGAAAACCTGAGAACAGTTTCTACGCACCTACAAGTCAGTTGCTACTAATGCTTCATAGAAAACCGTTTGTACTGGCTATTTTTTTAGTATTTGCAACAATTTGTATTATGCTGAGCTAAAACGTTATTTTAGTTATATGATACAGGAAACATACACGTCAGCATAAGTCATAAAATGAATTGCCAAACTGACAACAAGGTGAAATATCAAATAAGTTATTTATGAAAGAGTGTATGATTTTATATTTTTTGTATTTCCTATTTATGCCAAAGACACAGCCCAATATACTAACTTAAAACACAATATTTTATAACTAAGTTATGTTGCTTCTGCAGCGCCACCTCAATAATATACTATATCTACAACTCCATATATATCCTGTTACACAGTTTCTTAACAGAGAAAAGCTTGTATCAAAGTTATGACATCGGTTTACCACACAAACAGTACGTGAGTCACAGGTCTTTATTAGGGTACAAATTGTTTTTAAGACCGTGACAAACCGTTAAGTCCTTCCCACAACTATGTCCACTCATTATTGCACTTGACCATACAGTTTACATCACTATTAGGTTTGAAAATTACATTATTGACTAGCTTCAGCTGAAGTGCTTGGTTCTTATGTTCACAAAATCAACTAACTACAAGGAACAGTCCATGGATCACCCGTGGTCTGTGGGAGAGAAGTGAAGAATCAGTGCAGAAGGAAGTGGGGTCGTAAAGAATTGGGGAACAATGAGGCGAGTTTGGAGTACCTTTAGGACGTAGATACCGCTATAAGGAACACCCGAGTAGGTAGTTCAATGGAAGTAGAGTGGAAATCTCTGAAAAGAGCAGTCATACATGTCGGACAAACAACCATAGGTACAAGAAAGAGAACTGCGAAAAAAGCTTGATTAGCAGAGTAAATGATTCAACTGATCGACGAAAGAACTAAGTACAAAGAATATCAGACAAAAGACAGGAATACACCAATATAAATCGCTTAGGAATGAAATAAATAGAAAGTGCTAAGCAGCCAAGGCGAGATGGCTGCTGGAAGACTGACTCAGTACACAGAAAAAATAAACCAATCTTTCGTCAAATTGAAATCAAGCATGCTCACATGAAATAATGGGATTCCACTGATAAACGTGGAAGAGGGGCGGATGGATACAAATAGTAAATAGAAGGAGGTTATGTCTGATGACGAGTAAAGGTGAAATCTGAGTCGATATGCTAAGCGTAAGTAGGAGGACTAGGCTGGTGTTGCCCCATTGTCCATTGTTGCCAGCTGTATCCAAGATGGCGGCGATGACGTAATCCAAGGTGGCGGCGATAACGTAATCCAAGATGGTGGACTGTGGGGGAAAGATAAGTCAATTGGGATACCTCCACTAACGTATCCCCCTCCCTTCCCCTCCCCACCACCAAGAAAATGGCGGGAAGTCCAAATTCCATCAGGGCAACGCAACACACCTCTATTAACCTAAGAAAATGGTGGGAAAATAGGTGACTTCGGCTATCTCCACTAACCTAAGTCATCAGACAGCCACCTCTTCCAAGGAACTGGCAGGATGTTTGAATTTTGACAGTAAGGAAAGGTCACTTGGGCTATCTCTACTATCCTAAGAAAATGGCAGGAAAGAAAGTGCAGTTGGTCTACCTCCACTAACCTAAGTCACCCAACTGCCACCTCTTCCTAGGAACAGGAATGGAAAAGAATGCACCCTCTGCCAGACATAAGTCTTTATTTTCCATGCACTATTTATTTAAACAATTAGAGGCAGTACCGCCATCAAGTATAGTCTCCATGGCGTCTGGAGTCTAACTCAACTAGCACACAGTACTGCCACCAGAGGGTTCTGTCGTCCATTCTGTGATATAATCCAAGATGGCGATCTAGGATGGGGGCAAATGGCAGGAAACAGTGTGGTCGCCATGGGTTCCAGAGTAGAACTGAGGGAGGACTCGAACCTCCACCGGGACCAGACTCACAGTCTGTGACTGCAGCGCCTGAGACTGGTCAGCTAATCCCGCATGGCTGGAATAGGTACAAATTGGTTGAATATACACCATAATGCAGGGAAAGTGAGGAAGTACTTGTGTATCTTCTGGTTTGTGTGGAACAATTTGTACACTGGAACAAGCAAGAGGAATTCGAGAAAACTTCGACATGGAAGCGAAGTTAATCAGAGAAGCAGTCAATTTTTCTCCATCGAGGCAGCATTATACTCTATGTCTATTGAGGTACCAGTAATACATCCGAGTTGGCTACTGGATTTGATGCTTTTCAGAAAGACAGAGAACCATCTGGCTCAAACTTACATGTATCTGCATTAAAGGGTAACAGAGGGTGGATGGGGTGATCGATTGAGATGGAACTGTAACAAGGTACGATACAATGGTACACTGTTGACGCATTCTAGAGAGGGAGAAGTTGGTGCAGTTCACTTCTCCCACTGTTCTGTCAGGATATATCAGTCGCATGACATTGCCTGTGTTTGACTCGTATACAGCCATCTGCTCTGTATGTGATTTAAAGCACTGCCTACTTGCGATCGTTAATGGTAAACCTGTCGGTCATCAGAGGACTTCCATGTCATGAGTGATGAAAAGTAACACATTCCTCTACAGGACCTATGATTTATGCAATGTACTCCATCCTCCATACGAACAACTCAAAATGGAAGGAACACATAGAAAATGTTGTGGGGTAGGCTAACCAAAAACTGCGTTTTATTGGCAGGACACTTAGAAAATATAACAGACCTACTAAGGAGATTGCCTACACTACACTTGTGCCTCTTCTTTTAGAATACTGCTGTGCAGTGTGGGATTCTTACCAGATAGGACTGATGGAGTACATCGAAAAAGTTCAAAGAAAGCCTGCACGTATTGTATTACCGCCAAATATGGGAGAGAGTGTCACAGAAATGATACAGGATTTGGGTTGGAAATCGTTAAAAGAAAGGCGTTTTTAGTTGCGACGGAAACTTCTCACGAAATTCCAATCACCAACTTTCTCCTCCGAATAAGAAAATATTTTGTTGACACCAACCTACATAGGAAGGAACAATCACCAGGATAAAATAAGGGAAATCAGAGCTCATACGGAAAGATATAGGTGTTCATTGTTTCCACACGCTATATGAGATTGGAATAACAGAGAATTGTGAAGGTGGTTCGATGAACCCTCTGCCAGGCACTTAAATGTGATTTGCAGAGTATCCACGTAGATGTAGGCATAGAGTGATTGGTACTTGTGAGCCACTGCAATCCCCGTGTATACATTTACCTGACATGTGCTGTTACCAAGTTAGTGGCCTAATGACTTGTAATTTTTACGTGTCAGATGCTGCTGCTATGCGTTTATCTGTTTCCTTGTAAGAGGTATTCCTCATTACTGGGGCTGAGGCAGGCATAGTATAATTTCTGAACTGTGATCAGATGTGAACAGTGGATGCTATACATCTCCAGAAAGCTATAGTGTTCTCGTATCTCACAGAGCCAATGTTTTAAGGCAGTAGTTTTTTCGTTTTACGGTTCGATAACATAGTTTATTGTAGAGGAACTGGGAAGAATAATGTATGTAGTGTGCTTGAAATATATTTCCTACATTGGAATGTTAACAGTGCTACATTCCATACAACTGATAGGTCGGCACGTAAGCGATATAGCATTATATCCTGTTTTAAGTGCTGAACGTTGTAGCCTTAGGAGTGCGTGTGTTTATGATCTCTCTTGCCAATACCTTCCAGGTACTGATCCTAGACTCTGGAATAATACTTTAAAACTGATGGCTTGGTTGATTTACGAACATATGCTTCGAAGTCCATCTGTATGCAGCTCCATCACGCATAAAAATCACCCGTTTCTTGGTCTTCTTCACCATCTGCTATTACATCACAACACTTTCATATCTGCTACTGTACATCGATAAGGAGTGCTAACCTCCTCAACGTGGGCGCATCTTGTTCACTTGGATAGGCGAGGACTCAGCAAGCTCCATTCATTCAGGGAATGTGCAATGTAGTGGTCTACTTCTGGTCGATTGCAGATTAAATCGGTAACGTTGCTGCAGAGCAGGTTGGTCAGTGACAGTGTGAGAGGGGTCTTTCAGTCCCTAATGTTACCCTAAGACTGCAAGAATGCTCTATGACTCCCATACATCGTAAATTAGGCACTATGCTCGAAGTATTAGAAATATGTGGAGCACTTTCTGATATACATTGATGATGGATCAGTTCGAGAGTTAACAATGCATGGACGTACTTCACAGTCATCTATCCATATTCACAATGATACTTGCAAAGTAGGGAGGGGGCTGTTTGGCTATTAAACTGAAACTGTGAAACATGCTGTCACATCATTGGTTAGCGTTGAAATTACTGTACAACTGCTAAAATGGTTCACACAATCAACTGTAACGCTTATTATTTCAGTAGATCGGGGATGTCTTTTCCATCCAATCTTTATAATAGTACGCTGTTGGTTACCCCCATAATGATTGACTGACGTTGCTTGTTTGAGTTGGAGGAAGAGTTCTGGTGGAGGGCAGCTCCTTCAGGGGACGGAGAGCACTGAACCAGTGGTCACATACATGACTGCATTATTAGGAATCAGATGAAATGGAATGCGGAGCCGTCAGCTATCCCATCACTGTGACAGATAAGTTTAAATGTAGAGGTCGTCAATCACATCTGGACAGCACTTTGGAAACTCTCTTCAACGCCACCGAACTCAGTTTCCTTATATTGTTACTGTCTTTTATTTAAAATCATCCTGTGTGTGCAGCGTATTATGGTAGGTGTAGTAACAACACGATTTACACCATGCGACATCTAGTTTTCTGTGAGAGGCAATGGATCAATAAGTGTTAATGTCAGTTAAGAATCTGACAGACCTCGAAGTCATGGCATAAAAAAAATGTATGGTTGTGTACAAAGCAAGTTACAGCAGAAAAGAAAATCTTGTATTAAACAACGACACAGGGTCACAGGGAGCATCTCTTGGGACTTACAGTGTAGTCTGTGGGATATGGTCATCCTCCTACAGTATAGGTGATGAATCTTTAAACTGCTCTGTGCACTGGATCAATACCTGTATATTTAATAGGATCGTCACATGTGCTCGGAGCCGGCATGCATGCGGTATTTGTTTTCGATATGTAGGAGGAGAGAGATGCGTTAAAATCTTATTGAGTTCTCTATTGGATGAAGTTAGTGGAGCTTTTATAGTTCGTAATTTTTTTCTGGTGGATGGAACAGAATAACGATGATAGAATGTTGGGATGATAGACATGAATGGGCCCTGAGGATTGTGGGTCTGTAGTACCTGCTTGTAATTTGGAGAAGCCCCACAATGCAGTAGGAAAATCCACCTCCATCCCCCGTTCCCGCACAGTCTTTTATACTACCTTGTACTGCAGCAGCAGGCATCATTTCCGTCGAATGGTCAAAACACAGTTCCGTCACAGTAACTCAGCTTCCCCTGTTTCTACACTGGTTGCAGAAGGTGGTAGATATAGCTTTCTCTAAGTTCCACTCAGTTCCGACTTACATTGAAACAATCACATACGCAAAGTTGCAGGGACGGTAGAGCAGAGTCTGAGGGGTATTTGCAAGACACATAGGAGCTACCTAAAACCATGTTGGAATTTACTATAGTTTCGAGAAAGGTGACTCGTTTCGAGATATGAGAATGCAAGAAATATTATTCACTTGTGGCTTTAATCGTTTGAGGACTTCTCCATAGGATCTAACACATGTATGTGATTGAATGGAAAGACTTGATTGCAAATCATATACAGCATTTCTAGAAGATGGCCTAACACTAAAGATCTGAAAAGCTAGTGTACATTTCTTATGACCTCAATCAGCACACCATCTACTACTGTTTGTGATTCTAGTCAATCAGTCATCACCTATAACTTAGTGGATATATCGCAAAACCTCTGACATGGTATCGAGACAGAATACTTTACAAATACTGGAGAAATATTTAGTGGCGGCTGCGTGACGGGGTTGCAAACAGCAGTTTCATACCACATTCTTTAGCCTAATTACTTTCAAAATTCAGCGATTTTATGACGAGATTGCATCGTGGGCTATGTGTAACTGGTCTGCTGGGCAGATAATATACACTCTCGCGTCACCGTCTGAGTATTTGTCTGGAAAAACCACGTGATTCGTAGGTAACGCCAAATGTGAATTCACAAAGCCGATATAGCTTTTAACATAGATATTTGTGTGCACATGTAGAACTGCTTGTGATAGTAACATAAATTAGGTGTTGGGATCGGGTTTTTTAACATCTCGCAGTTTGTAAGACGATTAAAACCCCTCATTCTAAGACATGGTGGTAGCACTTGCAAGAAAAACTTATGAGACATGTCCACCCATCGTTGATTTTCCGCCAGTATTATTTCGTATCGTATCGCCAGGGATCAGTTATTGGTGAAGTATTATACTTAGTACTAGGGGGTGCATGACAGGTTCACCTTGAGCATCAGGCTCATAAAGTATGTGTTTGTGTTCTGACATGTGCAAAGGAAATGACTATGTCCATTCGTAAGGACGGTTTGCTTTGCGACGAGTACTGTGATAACAAAGGGAAGAGTATGTCAAGTCATAAGAATGGTACTGATATTTCTACTTCCAGAGCCACAACCGTCAACATGGTGTATTTCCGATTCTTCACTCATTGTCAAATGTCTCTTTTAGTTGTAAAAACAGGGATAATACACTCCTGGAAATTGAAATAAGAACACCGTGAATTCATTGTCCCAGGAAAGGGAAACTTTATTGACACACTCCTGGGGTCAGATACATCACATGATCACACTGACAGAACCACAGGCACATAGACACAGGCAACAGAGCATGCACAATGTCGGCACTAGTACAGTGTATATCCACCTTTCGCAGCAATGCAGGCTGCTATTCTCCCATGGAGACGATCGTAGAGATGCTGGATGTAGTCCTGTGGAACGGCTTGCCATGCCATTTCCACCTGGCGCCTCAGTTGGACCAGCGTTCGTGCTGGACGTGCAGACCGCGTGAGACGACGCTTCATTCAGTCCCAAACATGCTCAATGGGGGACAGATCCGGAGATCTTGCTGGCCAGGGTAGTTGACTTACACCTTCTAGAGCACGTTGGATGGCACGGGATACATGCGGACGTGCATTGTCCTGTTGGAACAGCAAGCTCCCTTGCCGGTCTAGGAATGGTAGAACGATGGGTTCGATGACGGTTTGGATGTACCGTGCACTATTCAGTGTCCCCTCGACGATCACCAGTGGTGTACGGCCAGTGTAGGAGATCGCTCCCCACACCATGATGCCGGGTGTTGGTCTTGTGTGCCTCGGTCGTATGCAGTCCTGATTGTGGCGCTCACCTGCACGGCGCCAAACACGCATACGACCATCATTGGCACCAAGGCAGAAGCGACTCTCATCGCTGAAGACGACACGTCTCCATTCGTCCCTCCATTCACGCCTGTCGCGACACCACTGGAGGCGGGCTGCACGATGTTGGGGCGTGAGCGGAAGACGGCCTAACGGTGTGCGGGACCGTAGCCCAGCTTCATGGAGACGGTTGCGAATGGTCCTCGCCGATACCCCAGGAGCAACAGTGTCCCTAATTTGCTGGGAAGTGTCGGTGCGGTCCCCTACGGCACTGCGTAGGATCCTACGGTCTTGGCGTGCATCCGTGCGTCGCTGCGGTCCGGTCCCAGGTCGACGGGCACGTGCACCTTCCGCCGACCACTGGCGACAACATCGATGTACTGTGGAGACCTCACGCCCCACGTGTTGAGCAATTCGGCGGTACGTCCACCCGGCCTCCCGCATGCCCACTATACGCCCTCGCTCAAAGTCCGTCAACTGCACATACGGTTCACGTCCACGCTGTCGCGGCATGCTACCAGTGTTAAAGACTGCGATGGAGCTCCGTATGCCACGGCAAACTGGCTGACACTGACGGTGGCGGTGCACAAATGCTGCGCAGCTAGCGCCATTCGACGGCCAACACCGCGGTTCCTGGTGTGTCCGCTGTGCCGTGCGTGTGATCATTGCTTGTACAGCCCTCTCGCAGTGTCCGGAGCAAGTATGGTGGGTCTGACACACCGGTGTCAATGTGTTCTTTTTTCCATTTCCAGGAGTGTATATATATGTGACCAATTTCTTAGGATGATGACTCTACCTGTGTGTGCTTCGCATGCAGTGCCGGTGTCCTGCGCGGGGAATTATTCACATTTCCTGTTAAAGGTAGGAGCTGTCCAAATGGAGAGGCCTGTTGGAGTGTAGGAATGTAGATGACTTAACCGAGTTGTCCTCTAGATGACCAAAAGCGAACTAATACTTATAATGTGTTGGATAGCTTTCATGACTGCGTGGAAATCTGAGAAGACTAAATATGGAGGTGTGTTTGCGGTGGACCGTTATTTCCTCCCAAGTAAACTGTTCGGTTGACTTCTTCTGTACATTTTGTGCATTTATTTAGTTGAGAGAAGATCGATTGTGGTGTGTGTATCTAGCATGTAGAAGACACGTTTGCTGGGTGTATCTAGCATGTAGAAGACACGTTTGCTGGGTGTATCTAGCATGTAGAAGACACGTTTGCTGGTTCTCTAGACATGAGAACCGCCTTAGTTGACATTGTAAATTATAGGGATGATTTGGAATCTGCTACATCACCGACATCGGTATTTGCGAGTAGAAATATCAGTTTTCTCTATTATTTTTCAGTTTCCAAGTAAATGTCTTCTAGATGTGAAAAATTTCTAGTCAGTCAGTGGTTTACAACATGCCACACCTAGCCAAAGTTTTGGTGGTAGTAGAGAAATAATATCCAGTCTATATCTCCGGATTTATGTAGTGCGAGCAATCGGTAAGATACTGCTGTGTGCCTGATGTCGAGAAGTACAGCGAACATGGTATAATATTACGACAAACTATGCAAAAATACAAGTGTTCTTGTAATCCCATGGTCTGGAGATAGGTGTAGAAAAAGCAAGTATTCAAGCACGTCCGTACCAGAAACAGTAACGTGTTTGTGCCGAGGGGGAACAAGCCCGAATTTGTAGAATAGTTGTGTGGCCGTGCAGTTCTAGGCGGATCAGTCTGGAACCGCATGACTGCTACAGTCGCAGGTTCGAATCCTGCCTCGGGCATAGATGTGTGTGATGTCCTTTGGTTAGTTAGGTTTAAGTAGTTCTAAGTTCTAGCGGACTGATGACCACAGATGTTGAGTCCCATAGTGCTCAGAGCCATTTGAACCATTTTTTTGTAGAATAGTTCTGAGAGTGACTTCGGTCTGCTGAGGGCACTCTGGTCACCCGTTGCGGGTGGATGACTGCCGACCTCACAGGGAAATATCTAGTGCTGTGAGGAGTGTATACGTTGCTGTCTGTCTTCACAGTATATGTACAAATGATATAAATGGGGCTGATTTTGTATGGCGCAGAACACGTATGTTTACAACATCGACATGGTATGTGGTAATATATTGCTGGGTTGGAGATCTGTTTTGCACTCTAATATTCAAGTTCCTGTTGTCAGTGAGAGAGCTGTGTAGTTGAGTAAGAGTTCTTTCATATTTGACGATCTGTAGGCCAAATTGCAGGGTTTAATTGTCGGTGCAATATGGTGATCTGTACCAAATACAATCATAATGCTCTATTCATTCACAAGACAGTTTTTGTGCCAGGGTATAGGAGCATCTTCAAGCTGATTCTCCGCCACTATGGCATTACGACATCTCCAGAACTGTAGCTGTAGGATACCTAAAATTTCGGCCGTGTTTTATGTATCCTGTGAGACAGTGCTTCGATTTCTATTTGTGTAACCTAATTTCCCCAGTCTGTTCTTCCGAAAAAAGGAGGAATAATTTTATGATTAATGGTGTTTCCGCGAGTGTGCACAAGCTTTTAGTGGTGAGAACTTTTGATGTTTCTGAGACATATATTTAGAGCAGGACGAACATTTCACACAATGTGTCGGCCACACTGGGTATGCATGTATGGCTAGACATAGCTCTCTTGTCCTGTTAGGATCGCTAGGAACAATGCACCCAGTGCTATTCTGTGATGACAGTATCCACAGGTATCGCCCCAGCAATAGTAAACACAAGTGCTTCCCAGAGATGTCTCGCACATGGGACCAGCGTGATCGCACCTTGGAGTTCTGTGACATCAGTATAACACTCGAAGAACTCTAACTGTATACCTGAAAATAGACCCAACTTTCACATGCATGCTGTAGGCACCAGTAGTGTGCGACTGATGGCTCGTGGTGGCTAGCATCCAGTGGTGGCTCAGGTAGGCATGCCCTTGGAGTGTCTGCACCCTGCTCTCTTCCAGTCACGCCACCAATGGTGCCTAGGTGATCACATATGTAGAGAGGAATTTCTCAGGTGTCAAGTATAAAAGGGAAGACGCTGCCTCATGCTTGAAGGACCTGGGTGGGCACCTGTGAGTGGCTTGGCAGCTGAGGGCCTCATCACTTCGTGGGGGCTGACGGTGCATCCCGACTTCTGGGAGCATGTGCGGTAGCCTACTGTGTGGTCCAGTGGGCAGGGGGCGGTGGGCGGTGCCTGCGACTGTTGTTTGCTTGTCTGTTGCATTGTTTTGTGAGCAGGTCTGTAGGATGTGCTATACATTATCTGGAGAGTTTACAAGTTGATTTAGTGTCTGCACATCAGTGCGCTGCATTATTTGCGAGGAGTTTGTGTGTATGTGTGCTGTCTACTGAAATTATTTCTGTAACTGAGGAGTCGTTGTGTGTCTGCAGAGCATTATTTCAGTAATTTAGAAGTAGTTTACAAGTCTATAGGCCGTGTGCTGTGACCCTAAGCAAGGCAGAGGGTGTGTTTTGTATCAGTGTGATAAATAATTATCTAAAATCCATCCCTAACTAAATTGTTTGAAAATAAATAAAGTGGACTCCTTCCTCTCTCCATCAGCCCAGTGCAAGGTGAATCACTTTCTCCTCCAGACAGCCATCTTGGATTACATCATGGAACGGATGACAGTGTCTCTGGTGGCAGTACTGTGTACTAGGCCCTGACCCCATGGTGAACATACTGATTCCCGCCATTTCTCCACACTATCTCGGATCATGTCACAGAAAAAGGGACAGTGCCCTCTGGTAATGTACTGTGTACTAGGTCAGTTGGACTCCAGACCTCATGGTGACTAGACTTGATGGGGGTTCTACCTCTAACTGTTAAAATAAATAGGGCATAGAAAATAAATACTTACGTCCAGCACAGTTCCTAGGAAGAGGTGGTGGTCTGATGACTTAGAGTAGTCGAGGTAGCCCAAGTGACCTATTTTCCTGCCATTTCCTTAGGTTAGAATAGGTATCCAGATGGAATTCGAACTTCCCGCCATTTTCTGGAGGAGGGGTGGGGAGAGCAGGGGTGTTAGGTTAGTGTAGGTAGTACAATTGACCTATCTTCGCACCAAAATCCGCCATCTTGAATGACATCATGTGCTGTTGCCAAGTCAACAGGCCGCCATCTAGGATGAGGTCATCGCACCATTTTGGATACATCTGGAGACAATGGAGAGTGTGGTGACACCGGCCTAGTTCCCCTAATGGCATAGTGGGACAAGTATTAAACTATGAATTTAACAGAGCTTAGGAAAACATGAGAGCAAAATAGTCCATCGGAATTTCTAAAATCATATGGGGATGTGGCAACCAAAGGACTATACAAGTTTCTGTGTAGAATCTATGAGACTGGTGATGTAACATCAGACTTTTGGAAAATCATCATCCACGCAGTTCCACAGATAGCAAGGGCACACAGCTCATGCATCCAAGCTGCTGACGGGAGTTATATGCAGAAGAAGGGAAAAACGAGGATGTGTTACAGAAAGACCAATTTGGTTTTGGGAAAGGTAAAGACACTAGAGAGGTAATTCTGAAGCTGCACTGGATAATGAAAACGAGACTGAAGAAAAATCAAGGCAAGTTCATAGGTTCTGTCGACAGGGAAAAAGTGTTCGACAATGCAAAATTGTGGAAGATTTTCGAAATTCTAACGAATGAAAGAGTAATCTGTTGGTATAGGTAGGTAATATACAATATGTACAGAGAACAGAAGTAAACAACAAGATTGGAAGACCTGGAACGATGTGCTCGAATTAAAAAGGGTGCCCAGTGATGCAGTGTTTCACCCTCACTGTTCAGTTTATGGATCGAGGAAGCAATGGCGGAAAAAAGAGACGAGTGACATTAAAATTCTGGGTGAAAAGACATCAGTGATAAGATTCCTTGATTACATTGCTATCCTCAGCGAAAGTGAGAAAGGGTTACATGATCAGTTGATTGGAATGAACAGCCTAATGAGTACAAAGTATTGATCGAGAGTAAAATCATAAAAGATAAATGCAATGAGGCGTAGCAGAAATGACAACAGGGAGCAACTTAACATAAAAATTTGTGATCACGAACTGGACGAAGTTATGGAATTCTCTGCCTTGGAAGCATAATAACACGTGACGGACGAAAAGAAGGGTACATAAAAAGCAGGCCATCGGAGGAAAGTGGGCATTCCTGGTCTGGTTTCGTACACAGACCTCACACAGAGTTATATGACAGTGAATCATGGTTAGTGAAAAGACTAGAACAGAATAGAACTGAAGCTTTTGCGATGTGGTGCTACAGTATAATGTTGGAAAGTAAGTAGACTGTTAAGATAAACAGCGAAGAGTTTCTTCGCACAACCGTCGAATATAGGGACTGTTGACGATCGTGAAGTATTAGCTCTTCATTATGTTTGCTTACAAATGTGAGCTAGTGGTCTCTCTTCCTAGACAGGCGTTTATCCATGAGTTCCTTTTTATTTGGAGTTGAGCTGTTATATTCTTTGGCCACAGCGGCATATACAAGCATTTTATGGCCTAGCAACCGACAGTTACTGGCATTGCGCTGCACTGGAGTGCCCCGTTTATATATTATGAGTTTATGAAAGCATCCACATTGCTACAGAAATGTATCAGAATTCTGACTTTTACAGAATAACTGTAAGTCGCCATGAATCCGCGTGAAACATACCAAGTGTTGCGACTGAAGGCGCAAAAAACTTCTGCTACCGAAAATATGCGAGGCTGGATCAAATGGCTCTGACCACTATGCGACTTAACTTCTGAGGTCATCAGTCACCTAGAACTGAGAACTAATTAAACCTAACTAACCTAAGGACATCACACACATCCATGCCCGAGGCGGGATTCGAACCTGTGACCGTAGCGGTCGCTCGGCTCCAGACTGTAGCACCTAGAACCGCACGGCCACTGCGGCCGGCGAGGCTGGATCACCTCAGGAACCAGCATAGATGTTGTCCCAAGCTACTCGTACTCAACTGTGTCCCTCGGCAAGATGACCGACGCCTTTTGTAGTTCCCGGGTCAACCTTTCACGGAAATTCCTGCATCTGTATCAATGACTTTGTAATTTCGTCAGCCTAGTTCACAACGCTTTTATGCATAAATTTTTTTTTTCGAAATATGATTACTCCATTAGCTCCACACTAAAATTCTAATCAAAACTGATACCTTGCACTAAATTCTATATGCAGCAGTTGGCTCAATGTTAAAGGTTAAACAAATCCAATTACAAAGCTAAAACTCAATTCACACTCTCTAGGCCTTGAAATATTGCAATACTCATAGATATGGCACCACTTTCTTGTCGATTTTTCCTCCTCTTTCCACTGCATTGTTCAGAATTGTATATAGTTTACAAGATACGCGGCAGCCCAAACCATTGATGAGCCACAAACTTGCACAGTGCCTTGTTGACAACGTGGGTCGATGGCTTCGTGGGATCTGCGCCACACTTGAACCGTACCGTCAGCTCTTACCAACTAAAACTGGGGCTCATCTAACCAGGCCACTGTTTTGCCGTCGTCTGTGGTGCAAGAGACATGGCTATGAGCCTAGGAGAGGCGCTGCAGGCGATGGCGTGCTGTTAGCAAAGGCACTCGCGTCGGCTGTCTGCTGCCTTTACCCGTTAACGCCAAATTTCGCAGCACTGTCCTAACGAGTATACACACCGTACGTCCCACATTGATTTTTACGGTAATTTCACGCAGTGTTGCTTGTGTCTTAGCACTGAAATCTTTACGCAAACGCGGGTGCTCTCGATCGTTAAGTGAAAGCCGTCTGCCACTGCGTTGTCCGAGGTGAGAGGTGAATCCTGAAATATGGTATTCTCGACACACTGGTGACACTGTGGATCGCGAAATATTGTATTCCCTAACGATTTCCGATGTCCGATGCTTCTAGCTCCATCTACCACTCCGCCTTCAGAGTCTGTTAATCCCCGTCATGAGCCCATGAACACGTTGGAAATCCTTTCACATGAATCAACTGAGCATTAGTGTCGACTCCACCAATACGCTGCCCTTATATACCTTGAGTACTCAGTACTATCGCCACCTGTATATGTTGCACATCGCTACCTTATGACTTTTTGTCACGTCACTGTATATCTACGAGGCCTGTTCAGAAAGTAAGCTCCGATTGATTGCCAAATTGAAACCACAGTGAACATCAGAAATGTTTTACTTGTAACAATTAGCTACACCTTTCAGCTACTTCTCTACGTAGTCGCCGTTCTGACTTAGACTTTTGTCATAGCGTTGTACCAACTTTTCAATAGCCTCATCATAGAAGGCAGCCGCCAGTGCTTTCCGCCAATTCTCCACGCTGGCCTACACCTCGTTGTCGGTGTCAAAATGTTGTCTTCAAAGACAGCGGTTCATGTGACCAGAGATGAAACTCAGGGGGAGGCAATTGCGGACTGTATTGTGGGTAATCTAACATTTCCATTTGAAAACGATGCAGGAGCATCTTCATTGCCCCTGCAGAATGCGGCTGAGAATTGTCGTGAAGACGAAACAGCACGACAGTTATGTAATGTTAGCTGCATAGCTTCAGGCGAAATTTCTCACCAGGCCCTCGTACTTGGCGGCAGACACTATTTTCTAGACATCTTTACGCACTCACTGCGAGCTCAGAAATGAGAAGAGCGACGTGATGCTAACTGGGGTTATACTAGAGACACAACCCAACACATCTGTGCAAAGCTTTATCGGATTTTCATAGTCGTTTCCATTTCGCGACCGATCGGAGCTTACTTTCTGAACGCCCCTCGTACAAACTGCCAGATTTGTGTTGATCCGCTTTTTCATTTGACGTATCGTCCTCCATTGTGTCTAATACATTCTGTGCTATAGGTGCACATACATGAACGATATACAAATTGTCATTGTATGCGCTAGTGGCGGAACTGACTTGACGTCTGCTAGTTTGAGTCTGACGTTTCCACGTGACTGGGTCGGCCAGCCGCCGCCGGTCAACCAACACGGCATCGATAGCTGCCACTCGCCGGTAGCATAAACGCTCACCACAGTGCAGCCTGGCAGCCTGGATCGAGGTCATGCGCGCCCGGCCTCTGCGTCGCGGTGCACGCGCAAATCAAATGTCACACACAACCAAAATCAATCACCAATGCTCAGTTATAGTATTTCTTGTCACAAACAGCGCTACATCTCACATTTAGTTCATTTCATTGAAATTGGTATATTTAGATCATCAAACACCACCTTTACTTCAACTATATTAACATTGGCACACACCCTTCTTGTCGTCTAGTTCACATAATCAATAAAACAGTTTGTGGGGTCGTAAAACGGTACCAACTTCACCGGCGTCCCACACTGGCAACGAGAGCGCACGTTTCCGACAGACGCCCGTAGTGACTGCACAGGGACCTGGCAGATCCAATGATGCGCGCCCACTGAGCCACACCTTCAGCGACTCCGACTACTAGCACCGGCTGCCGATGCGATACAGAATGCCCAGCGACGGCTACACATCTAGTCTCAGTTGCAGTCTGCAATAGTCTTAGTCATTAGTAGTAGAAATCTCACACTGCTGGATGCTTTTACTTAACTCCAGGACTTCATTATTGTTAGTCTTATCTTAAGTTTCTTCGCAATGCCTGACAAAAGCTACAAGTGAAATAAGACTTCTGATGACCATATTCATGTGTTTGCAAATCATTTCCTCTTCTGCGCAGCTTCTCTGTGACGATAGATGTACTACCATTCTTTGGCGCACCTCTTCTTATCATCATGAACGAAGTAGTACACAATACAGTTACTATTTATAAACAGGAAATTTAGAAATGTCACAACTGAAACAATTTCCGTGCATACATGTAAAATAAAAGAGAAAAAATTTAGCCTCTAGTAGATGTAAGTTTATATGGATGACACAGGATATTTATATATTCTATCTTACTGGATAACAATCTTCAAATTCCTCAACACAAAGAAATGAAATCTAATAAAACCAAATGCAGATAAAATTGGGAAGTGAAAGACGTATTAAAAGAAATTTAAAACACATGATGAATTCATGTTTTTCCACATGGCTTAATTCACACGAAAAATGAAATGATGCATAATAAAATTTTCATAGACACAGGGCTGACACTGAATTTATACGAAGTACAGTCTACAGCAGAGTGAGGAAATGTTCAAATTTCTCAACACGACGAAATAAAATCTAACAAAGTCAAAAGCAGATAACATTGGGAAGTGAAAAACGTATTTTAAAAAATTCAAAACACATGACCAAATCATGCCGTTTCACATGGCTTGATTCAGACGAAAAGTGAACTGATGCAGAGTAAACGTTTCATAAAAACAGGGCTGACACTGAATATATACGAAGTACAGTCTACAGCAGAGTAAGGAAGTAGAAAAATTAAACCACTACTGAAAATACAATTTAGAAAAGCTTAAGTAAAGAGCAGAGTTATAAGGCAACGGATGGTTTATCATGCAACTGGTGCAATGCCTTTTTAATGTTCTACAGGCGAGTTATTTCTTTAAGCTGCAATATCTGTTGATTTTTAACATACAAGCTTAACTGCCGGCCGAAGTGGCCGCGCGGTTCTGGCGCTGCAGTCTGGAACCGCGAGACCGCTA
Organism: Schistocerca serialis cubense; assembly: GCF_023864345.2. Lineage (NCBI taxonomy): Eukaryota > Metazoa > Arthropoda > Insecta > Orthoptera > Acrididae > Schistocerca > Schistocerca serialis. Next base: position 590,984,510 of record NC_064642.1, read on the forward strand.
CGGTCGCTGGTTCGAATCCTGCCTCGGGCATGGATGTGTGTGATGTCCTTAGGTTAGTTAGGTTTAACTAGTTCTAAGTTCTAGGGGACTAATGACCTCAGCAGTTGAGTCCCTTAGTGCTCAGAGCCATTTGAACCATTTGAACAAGCTTAATTAAAATAGTTCTGTGATAGATTATAGTATTTATATAATGATTATGCAGTTGGCTTTAAGAACAGTCTAAACGGCAGCTGTTAGGTTTCGTTAATGCTCATGTTTTGGTTGAAACTGTTGATAGTACATACATACGAACACCGTCCCATCAGGCCTTGAAGGCCCAATGGTACGGACCAGCCACATGTTATCTTCTGCCCTTAGGCGTCACCAAATGCGGATACGTAGGTGCATGAGGTCGGGTCACCGCTCTCCCGGCCGTTGTCAGTTTTCGTGACTGGTGTCGCTACTTCTCAATCAAGTAGCTCCTCAATTAGCCTCCCATGGGCTAAGTGCAACCCGTTTGCCAACAGCACTCGGCAGAGCAGGAAAGTGACCCATCTGAGTGATAACCAAGCCTGATATCCCTTAACTTCGGCGATCTGATGGGAAATCATTTCAAGGGGCCTTGTGTTACCACTATGGCGAGGCCGTTAGTTTGATAGCATATAACGATGGTAGCCAGTGTATATACTTGCTAATGATTCCGTTCATGCCATCTGATACTTGAGAAGCGAAACAAGTTTCGTTGCAGTAAAATGGATACGAACTGGAACAAATGCGATCAGGTCTCATGAATTATTTTCTTGTCATTGCATTAAACAGTTTGCACAAAATATCAAAACATTTTTTTTTCTGGTGTCTACAATAAACAACCACATAGAAATGATTTTTTTAACTCTCTCTCTCTCTCTCTCTCTCTCTCTCTCTCTCTCACACACACACACACACACACACACACACACGCACACATACGTATATATATATGAGAGAGAGAGAGAGAGAGAGAGAGACTTGTACACCGCCTTACAACCTGTAGGGTCACCTCGAGCACGCGGGAGTGCCGCAACACGACCTGCCATGAACTCGACTAATGCCTCAAGTAGTGCTGGAGGGAATTGACACGATTAATCCTGCATGGCTGTCCATAAATCCGTAAGAGTACGAGAGGGTGGAGATCTCTTCTGAACAACACGTTGCAAGGCATCCCAGATATGCCCAATAATGTTCATGTCTGGGAGTTTGGTGGCCAGCGGAAGTTTTTAAACTCAGAAGAGTGTTCCTGGAGTCCCTCTGTAGAAGTTCTGGAAGTGTAGGGGTGTCGCATTGTCCGGCTGGAATTGCCCAAGTCCGCCGGAATGCACAATGCACGTGAATTGATGCAGGTGATCAGACAGGATGCTTACGTACTTGTCACCTCTCAGGTTTTATCCAGAAGTATCAGGGGCGCCATATGGCACCAACTGTACACGCCCCACACCATTACAGAGCCTTCATCAGCTGGAACAGTCCCATGCTGAAATGCAGGATCCATGGATTCATGAGGTTATTTCCATACTCGAACACGTCAATCCGCTCCGACCGGGCAACATGTTTCCAGTCATCAACAGTCCAATGTCGTTGTTGACGGGCCCAGGCGAGGTGTGTGTCGCGCAGTCATCAAGGGTACACGAGTGGGCCTTCGGACCTGTAAGCGCATATCGACGATGTTTCGTTGAATAGTTCGCACGCTGACCCTTGTTGATGGCCGGCATAGAAATCTGCAGCAATTTGCGGAAGGGTTGCTCTTCTGTCAAGTAGAACGATTCTCTTCAGTTGTCGTTGTTCCTGGTCTTACAGGATCTTTCTCCGGCAGCTGTGATGTCGAAAATTTGATGTCTTACCGGATTCCTGATATTCACGGTGCACTTGTGAAATGGTCGTAAGGGAAAATACCCACATCATCGCTACCTCGGACGTGCTGTGTCCCACCGCTCGTGCACCGAATGTAACACCACATTCAAACTTATTTCAACCTTTATAACCTGTCATTGTAGTAGCAGTAACGATCTAACAACTGCGCCAGACAGCTGTCATATACGTATAGGCAGGGGGTACAGAACGCAGCGCCTTATTCTGTTTACGTATCTCTGCATTTGAATTAGCATGCCTCTACGAGTTTCTTTGCCGTATATATATATATATATATATATATATATATATATATGTGTGTGTGTGTGTGTGTGTGTAGAGGACAAAAAGCAATGTAGCCCACAACGTGCGAATGCCCATGCTTTACAAATAATTTGAAATCTTTACGAAACTTTTTCACACTGATCACTGGCAACCCCTACAAAATCATGACAGGGAAAACGTTTGACGCTGACTATATTTTCGCTGTTCGTGTAGTACAATTGCAACATTAAGCATGACCTTTTAATTTACTACTTCTTTACTCTAACTCTATTCGCAATAAATTTTGCAGACGGTAACCACATGTACCACCCGATGTACCTGAAGAATTATGTAACTGTACAGCACAGTTCAGGAGATTCGACGTCACCGATATTGGGTTCCATGAAAATAAAACTGCAGGTGGAGTTTTTCTAGAGACACAAGTGAAATATCCGTACAAATTGGTGTGAAATATGTTAAATAAATGTGAAATATGTTTGATATGTGCATACGCACGCAAAGCCACAGGTAAACAGGACATCCTACACCCCTGAACGGCTTCAGCAGAACTTGTTACATATATTAATTACCATCTGGAAAGAAATACTGAGGGGCTAGGAACCACCAACCTCATATTAAAGTGAACGGAGAAGAGGGAGGAGAGGATGAACAGGGAACAGACAGAGATACGTGGAGGAGGAGATGGACAGAGAGAGGAGGAGGTGGATGTGGACATACTGAGGGGAGGGGATGGACAGAGAATGGAACGAGGAGAAGATGAACAGAGACTAGGGGAGGAATAGATAGGCAGAGAGGAGTGGGAGGAGAAGATAAACAGAGACAGGGGAGGAAGAAATGGACAGAGAGGCGGGAGAGGAGGAGATGGACAGAAAAATGAGATACGAGTAGGTGAACAGGAGAGGGGGGAAGAAGACTTAGAGTATGAGGTGGACAAAGATGGGAGAGGAGGAGATGGAATTAGAAGGGGAGTAGGAGGGGAATAGAAGAGGAAGGTGAAATCAGACAGATGAGAAAGGAGGTGATGCATAAAGAGGAGGTCATGGACTAAAATTGGAATAGGAGAAAATGGGCAGAATGTGGACAGATTGAGTGGTGGAGGAGATGGACGGAGACGGGTAAAGGAGGATATGGACAGAGAGAGGGGGAAGAAGGATATGGACAAACAGACGACTGGAATAATACGTAAATGTCTAAATACAATCTTGTCTGTTTCCAAGGCACCTGATTTCGTATAAAAAGTTCGAGATTTTGACACCTTCACACCTGCTCTTGCCATCCAAGACAAGTATGGGTCCAATGTGTTTTTGTAAAACTTTTTCGCTTACTGCTTTGTTTTTAACGACCAACTGCGTGATTTCTTACATTTGGTCTTTAATTTAGCAATAAGTCAACAATGGTGTTTGACAGGCACTTGTTACAGCTGTCTCCAGTACGATTATCCGAACATACCGTTGTTCGTGTCACCCCCACGTGGAGATGAGCATCTTTTATTATTACCTCTTTTATTGTTTGTGTCTACAACATTTTTGAAAACTGAATGAATCAGTGTAAATCAGACGTGGGTGTTGGAATGCTTTGGTTTGTTTTTTTAAGAAGAATAAAACAGAAGATAGGACAGATATTAGATGAGTTAGTGCCATCACTGATTGTGACTAACAGTGACTAAATTACAGCATATGTTGGCAGTCGTCACAACTCCTTATATCACTCATCAATCAGAACATTATGATCACCTACCTAATAGCATGTATGTCCACCTTTGGCACAGATAACAGCGGCGACGTGTCGTGGCATGGTACCTATCAAGCCTACGTTGGTCGCTGGAGGGAACTGGCTCCACATTTCCATCTGCACACACAAATCACCTAATTATTGTAAATTCCGGGGAGGGGGGAGATTAGCTCTGACACCACGTTCAATCACATCACAGATGTGTTCGATCGGGTTCGGATCTGGCGAGTTGGCAAGCCAGTACTTCAACCGAAACTTTCCACTGTGTTCCTCGAATCATTCCATCACATCCCTGCCCCTATGACTTGGCGCATTATCTTGTTGAAAAATTCCATTGCCTTTGGGAAACATGATCGTCAAGAAGGGGTGTACATGGCGTGCAACCAATGTACGATACTTCTTGGCCGTCTTGTACGAGCCTCACTGAACCGATGGTTGCCTATGTGAATGTTCCCCAGAGCCAGAGCACAATGGAGCCGCCACCAGCTAGTCTCTGCCCTGCAGTACTGGTGTCAAGGAGCTGTTCCCCTAGAAGACGAAGGATTCAAGCCCTCGCATCAGCATGATGAAGAATGTATCGGGATTCGTCAACCATGGAACGCTGTACCATTGCACCAGCATCCAGTGCCGATTTCAGTCATAGTTTCCAATGTCGTGGTGTTAACAGTGACACATGCGTGGGTCGTCGGCTGCGGAGGCCCATCGTTAGGAGTGTTCGGTGCAAAGTGTGTTCAGACGTACTTGTAATCTCCGCAGCCTTAGAGTCTGAAGTTAGTTCCACCACAGCTAGACACCTGTCGTTTTTTACCAGTCTGCCCAGCCTACGACGTCCGACATCTGTAACGAGGGGTAGCTGCCCAAGCCCACGACGTCTGGACGTTGTTTCACCCTGGTTTCCCCACGTATTGAAGACTCTCAGTGCAGCACTCCTCGAACACCCGACAAGTCGTGCAGTTGTGGACCATCGCAATCTGCCTTCGGTCAAACTCAGACAGATCGTGCGCCTTCCCCATTCTATAGTGCATACGGACAGCACAAATATTGCATGCACACTGCAACTGTCTGAGTAGCATTCCTCGCAAATGACGCTGCTATCAACTGGACGGGTTTATGCCGATAGTAGGTCGGTGGTCATAATGTTGTGGCGGATCAGTGTATTATGTTAGTACTTGGTTAATGGTGGTCTAACTATTTTCTGTATTATTCCAATCTATGTACATATTTATAGGGCCTTAAGCGACAATAGACGTAGACCTACTTGTGCACTGAAGCGCCGAGGAAACTGGTACAGTATATGCATGCGTATTCAGATACAGAGGTATGTAAACAGTCAAAATACGGCGCTGCGGTCGCAACGCCTATCTATATATCTGTAAGGCAGGAAGTGTCTGACGCAGTTGTTAGATCGCTTACTGCTGCTACAGTGGTAGGTTATCGAGATTTACGTGAGTTTGGAAGTGGTGTGGCAGTCGGCGCACGAGATATGGGACACAGCATCTCCGATATAGCGATGAAGGGATTTTCCCGTACAACTATTTCACGAGTGTATCGTAAATGTCTGGAATCCGGTAAAACATCAAATCTCCGACACCGCTGCGGCCGCAAAAAGATCCTGCAGGAAAGAGACCAACTATAACTGAAGAGAAATGTTCAACGTGACTGAAGTGCGACCCTTCCGCAAATTGCTGCAGATTTCATTGCTGGGCCATCAGCAAGTGTCAGCGTGAGAACCATTCAACGGAACATAATCGATATGGGCTTTCGGAGCCGAACGGCCCACACGTGTAACCTTGATGACGGCACGACACAAAGCATTAGCCTCGCCTGGGCCAAAAACCGACGTTGGACTGTTCATAAGTGGAAACTTGTTGCCAGGTCGGACGATTCTCGTTTCACATTGCATCGAGTGGATGGTCGTTTTAGGGTAAGGAGACAACCTCATGATTCCATAGAACATGCATGTCAGCAGGGTCTGTTCAAGGTAGTGGCCGCTCTGTAATGGTGTGGGGCTTCAGCAGTTGGAGTGAAATGGGACCCCTGATACGTTTAGATAAGGCACTGGCAGTTGACACGTATGTAAGCATCTGGTCTAATTATCTGCATCCATTCATGTCCATTGTGCCTTCCGACTTGGACAATTCTAGCAGGACAACGCGACACCCCACACGTCCAGAATTGCTACAGAATAACTCCAGGAACACTCTTCTGAATTTAAACACTTCCGCTGTCTACCTAGCTACCCTGACATGATAATTATTGAGCATATGTGGGATGCCTTGCAAACTGCTGTTCAGAAGAGATCTCCACTCTCTTACGGATTTATGGACAGCCCTGCAGGATACATGGTGACCACTCCTTCCAGCACCACTTTTGACATTAGTCGAGTGTATGACGGGGTGTTGCGGCATTTCTGTGTGCTAGCGGGCGGCCTATACCATGTTAGGCAGGTATATCAGCTTCTTCGGCTTTTCAATATATTGTCTTAATTTCAAGTCCAGTGTGCATTGATGCATTATCCTGTATTTCTGTTAGATGTCCATGGTTAAAGGATAATCATTACGTTGTCCATTATCCTTTGCTTTCTTCTTCTTCTTCTTTTTCTTTTTCTGCTTCTATCCTTCGGAATCTGTCATTCGGTTGCATATAGGGTCGCCGTCAGTATTTTCTTGTTTGTACATACTTTCCTGCGTGGCTTTGGATATTCTGTCCGTCAGGGACCCCTGCAACATTTTGTCATATCGTACCATTTAGTAGACGCTAGGCGCAGCCAGAATAGGGAATTACACTGTCGTTAACACCCTAACACAAGGGGCTGCCCTTGGAGTGGTGCCGTCACTGTGAGGGTGGGCTGTTGAGGACTGATGCTGTATTCTGTTCAGAGCTCGACTGCGGTTCTCAGCTTTCCCGAATGGTCTGCGAATTGGAGAGTTGTCTCATTTTCTATTGTTTATGAGAGAAGCAGTGGTGTTACTGCTGCCGCCATGGTGTGGGGCAAAATTGGGTACAACTGTGAGTCTCGGTTGGTAGAGGTTTAGGATACTCTAATGGTACAGCTGTGGCCACGGACATATTGCGTCCACACGATTCACCTGTCACGCGATAGCATCATAGTGCCATTTTTCAAAAGAGCAATGCTTGTCTACAGTTGGCATGTTTTCTCTGTGAACTGTCTGCGTGATTTGAGGTACTTCTGTGGCAGGTAAGATCCGCCAAAGTCACCGATAGAATATATATCGGACGTCAGTTCCGTCCAGAATATCAAAAGGCAGTTACGACGTTTATGTGCCGGATTTCGTCAGGGAGGACTCTAGCCGCACTCGGTCCATCTGCTGATGTCGACTTCGCTGACGTAAGATACTCGTATTGATGTTGTTATCTACTGCATATGCCCGACTTTTCGTTATATCGACACCTCCGATGGAGCAGCCACAAACATCTTCACTCTAACGGCCACTAAACGGAGTGGTTATAGAGCGCAACGGATTTCTAACAGACTCCCCAACCGTATCAGTGCAGACAAGTAGGTCAGAGTGGGTGCTACGTCACGTTGATAAGTGGGCTCATACGGCCAAGTCCTTCGTAAATTTCACTCATTTTTGTAATCAGTGCAATGACGTCAGATAGCCTCCAAACCATTACGTTTGATTTCGATTCCTGCTCCTCTTTTGGGGGCTCTTCACTTTTCTTCATCAGTAGTGTATTTCCTTAGAACGTCTTGCTAATACAGAGAAAGTGAATTCCTGAAGAGCCGTAAATACATCGTAGCTTAGAGACCAGTAAAGGGGCAGAGAGCAGACGAAAGCAGCGGACGACGTCGGCAGGCGTGTAAAACGAGCAGACAGCCACCGAACGCCCTCCTTATCTCGTCCCCACACGCGTGGTAAATCGATACGGCCGCGCCATTAGAAGATGACTGCCGGTTTTTAACGCCCTTGGGAGGACGCTGAGGGGGTCTTTTTGTTTGCCTCGGTGTAACCTCAGACTCTGCCCGCCGTGGTGTTTGCGGCTGAATCACCGTCGTATAATATTGCAGATTTCCGCGTAAGCCAGAGGCGAGCGGCGCTCGGTCGCCGAACGTCGAATCTCTTCGGCTAATGCAGTTACCCCTTTGGAGTGGCGCAGATGCTCCCGCGAGCCTTTCCGCCGGCCTGGGGGTGGAAGAGTGGGAGGGACGGAGGGAGATGTGTAAATAAATCCGTGCGGCGCGACGCACCCCTCGCACCGGGCCGCGCGCGGCATGGCCGTGAATTAAATAGCTGGCGCGGTGTGGGCCCGGCCCGTTATCGCCTCGGCGGTATTTCGCCAAGCGGGTGGCCAGCGGGATTTGCTAGCAGCCGCAGGCGATAGCGGCCGGGGATCCGCAAGACGTATGGCACTCGCGGAAGGTCCGGCGGCGGGTGGCCGGAAATGCGACGCCGGGAGGCGTAGCCCGACGTACCGCCCGCCGCTCTTCTGCAGTCTGCGTCCCTCGCGCAGCGGCAATAAAAGCTGTTAACGTTACTTCTGTCCATTTCCATTCCTCCTTCTCCACCCTAGGGCACTGTAATTACGCTTCCCAGGGTAAAGTAGTACCGAGGTCAGCCCGACTTCGTATTACCGGTACTCGGCTGAGCAAACCGCACCAAGAGCTGCTTAAATTTGATGCAATTTCCATAACGCTTCTTCTGCAAGGACCACAGTCGTACAAAATTTCTGAGCTAACATTTTCCGCCTTCGACTGTATCTATGTTTATTATCTCTTGTCGGCCTATTTAGGCTCAAATGGTTCAAATGGCTCTAAGCACTATGCGACATAACATAAGAGGTCATCATTTCCCTAGACCTAGAACTACACTACTGGCCATTAAAATTGCTACATCAAGAAGAAATGCAGATGATAAACGAGTATTCATTGGAAAATACATTGTACAAAAACTGATATGTGATTTCATTTCCACGCAATTCGGATGCATACAAACTGAGATATCAGCACCCAGAACAAACACCTCTGGCCTTGATACGCCTGGGCATTGAGTGAAACAGAGCCTGGATGGCGTGTACAGGTACAGCTGCCCATGCAGCTTCAGCACGATACCACAGTTCATCAAGAGTAGGGACTGGCGTATTGTGACGAGCCAGTTGCTCGGCTACCATTGACCAGACGTTTTCAATTGGTGAGAGATATGGAGAATGTGCTGGCCAGGGCAGCAGTCGAACATATTCTGTATCCAGAAAGGCCCGTCGAGGACCTGCAAAAGCGGTCCTGCATTATCCAGCTGAAAAGTAGGGTTTCGCAGGGATCGAATGAAGGGTAGAGCCACGGGTCGTAACACACCTGAAATGTAACGTCCACTGTCCAAAGTGCCGTCAATGCGAACAAGAGGTGACCGAGACGTGTAATCAATGGCAGCCCATACCATCACACCGGGTGATACGCCAGTATGGCGATGACGAATACACGCTTCCAATGTGCGTTCACCGCGATGTCGCCAAACACGGATGCGACCATCATGATGCTGTAAACAGAACCTGGATTAATCCGAAAAAATTACGTTTTGACATTCGTGCACCCAGGTTCGTCGTTGAGGCGCTCCTGTCTGTGACGCAGCGTCAAGGGTAACAGCAGCCATAGTCCCCGAGCTGATAGTCCATGCTGCTGCAAACGTCGTCGAACTGTTCGTGCAGATGGTTGTTGTCTTCCAAACGCCCCATCAGTTGACTCAGGGATCGAGACGTGGCTGCACGATCCGTTACAGCCATGCCGATAAGATGTCTGTCATCTTGACTGCTAATGATATGAGGCCGTCACAACGATTCCATATTCTGCTAACAGTCATTGGATCTCGACCAACGCGAGCAGCAATGTCGGGATACGATAAACTGCAATCGCGGAAGGCTACAATCCGACCTTTATCAAAGTCGGAAACGTGATGGTACGCATTTCTCCTTCTTACACGAGTCATCACAGCAACGTTTCACCAGGCAACGCCGGTCAATTGCTGTTTGTGTATGAGAAATCGCTTGGAAACTTTCCTCACGTCAGTACGTTTTAGATGTCGCCACCGGCCCCCGCCTTGTTTGAATGCCCTGAAAAGCAAATCATTTGTATATCACAGCATCTTCTTGCTGTCGGTTGAATTTCGCGTCCGTAGCACGTCATCTTCGTGGTGTAGCAATTTTAATGGCCAGTAATGTACTTAAACCTAACTAACCTAAGGACATCACACACATCCATACCCGAGGCAGGATTCGAACCTGCGAACGTAGCAGCTGCCAAGAACCGCTCGGCCACAACGGCCGTCCCTATTTAGGCTACTGCGCCGTTTTCAAGGGGGTGCTGATGCGATTGAATACCAGTTACTGACTTGTCCAGCAACGAGACTTCCATTTCTTGTACTCTTATTTCCATTTCTCTGAAGGCAGATAGGGCTCCTCGCATATAGACGCGTTAAATAATTAGCAAATTTTTAGTCATATACACTGTTGGAAAAAAATAGTACACCTCAAAAGACGAAGTCGATTTTGATCAGATGACGGCATATGCCACTTGAGGGTAGTAGATTAGTAGATGTATTGATAGTGGTTTAAACGACGTCCGCAAGCAGATAGCGTAGTGGAATAGCTACCAGAGTACTGTCTGTATCTACCTTTTAATAGGGAATGCTCTCAGCCAGAAGGCTCATTGTGGTGCAAACATGTGACGCAAGCTGGCAACCATGTCACGGACGCGCAGTCGTCCTTTCTACAGCCAACTCGGTAGTCTCAAAGAGGACATATTGCGGCCTTCCGAGTGATGAGATGGTCCTTTCGCAGAACTGACACCCAAGTTGGTTGTGCTGCGACGGTTATGCAACGATTCTGGTATCTGTGCTCATGTGGACATTCCCACCTCATAGGCGAGGTTCTGGTTGTCCACGTAACAAAGACTGTATAGCATAACTACCACAGCATCGACAAGAACACTTACCAACCCAGACGTCTCAACACGAACTGTTGAGAACTGGTTGTTAGTACGACTACGGGTGTAGCCGGTCTTCCACTCAAGCCAAAGCATCGACGTGCACAGCTCCACTGGTGCCGTCAGAGGGCCACTTGGAATGGCGTGTCGTGGTCTTCAGCAACGAAACTTGATTCTGCCTGCACGCAAATGACGTTCGTTTGCATGTACGATGTAGACCCGGTGAACGTTGTCTCGTGGAGTGCGTTCGTCCAAGAAACTCTGGCCCTACCCGAAGTCTTATGGCCTGGGGTGCGATAAGTGTTTCCGGATGGGCGGGGGGGGGGGGGGGGGGGAGGGGGGACGTTCACCAGCACTCGGTGCGTGTAGAATGTTTTTAGACCTCTTCTTTTGCCGTTCTTCCAACAGGAAGGTGATATGTTGTTCCAAAAAGATGATGCTTGCCCACACACTGTTCGTGAGACTCGACTCGCTCTGCAAGATGTGCAGCAATTTTCCTGGCCAGAATGAACTCTGGACTAGTCCACAGTCGAGAACGTTTTGATGGGAAGAGCAACTCGTCAACCAACGAGTGTTATGGAACTACTTGAACAGGTAGAGCAGGCGTGGCATAACGTATCCCAGGACCGTATTCGCAATCTGAACGATGGACTTGATGGCAGAGTCAAGCGCCTGCATTGCCGCGCATGGAGGTTACGCCACGTACTACTATGGATGTTTCAGCAAGAGTCGATACCTTGTACCTCAGAACCGCATGTGCTACTTCAGTAAATATAATCATTTCGTGTTCTCCACATTTATTGTCGCAACAATCACTCTTGAATAAATTGGAAACCTCCAAAAGGGTGTGCTATTTTTTTGTTTCCGGCAATGTATTTAAATTAGTTGGAATTTCCATAATGTTTATTCTGGCAGGTACTATAGTATACAGAATTTCTGAACTGACATTTTCCGTCTTCCTCTGTAGCTATTGTTTATTTGCTACTCTCAGCTATTGTGCGTTTCCAAGCAGAGTTCACTCGAATGAGTACCAGTTACTAAGCCGTCCAGCAGCCAGTATATGATAGATCAACATGGGTTTCATAAATAGACTGTAAGGTGTCAGGCAAATCCAACACCTTCCATGAAAACCCTGACATGATAAGCAAATCCAGTAGTATGTCACATAGCTCCGAATAAATCGTGACATTAAATTAACCAAAGTAATACGAGTAACGAGTGAGCAAACGGAATACCACAGACTAACACAATAATGCCTAAATGCATGTCATACCTTCCCACCGTGAGACAGACGCAGTTCCGAGGTGAGAAACGAGAACAGAAGCCGAGAGAAGAACCGTGTTAAGCTGGAAGGCCCTACGATAAGGGACGGACACCCATGTTGCCAGCTAACCGCTAGGACCACCCCCAGCCCATGTTAAAAACTAGAGCCCTCCAGAAGTACAGTATAGATCTTACAATAACACAAACAGGGCCACCATAGTCGCAAGTTTTAGCGTGAGACTTTTTCGCGTCTCTGTTACGTCAGGACCACCCCCCAGCCCATGTTAAAAGATAGACCCCTCCAGATGAACAGTATAGATCATACGGTAACACTAAAAGGACCACACCAGCTGCAAGTTTTAGCGTGAGACTTTTTCAGGTCTCTGTTACGTTGCAAACTTTAAAAACATTGCCCCACCACGAAAAGAATAACGTTTCTCATTGGATAGACAGAATATTTGTAGACGGTGCTTAAGGTTAACATTGAGACCCCGATTGGTCAGATGAAAACACAGCCAGATAGTTTTTTTTAAACCAACTTCGGTAAATTGTAGTAAGGAGAAGTTAGGAGGGAGTTGCTTCCAAAACAGCGAGGTGAACGGAGCTGTGCTGCCCGCCGACCACTGACGAACACCGACAAGGTAATGAATGCACGCGATGCCGCATAACAGCGCATAAAGCTTCACTCAGAACTGCAGAAGTCTCATCTGTTACACCCCCTTTTTGCGTAATACTAGTGTCGATCGTCAATTAAAGCTCATGGTGTTCACATTTGCCACTTGAAGTAAAAATCTGAAACTCGATGATTTTTCTGTTATATAGTTATTGAGAAGCCTCATCAGCCACTGTAATTTGCGTCAAGTTAGATAAGTAATTAAAGATAATTGAGGGTCACTGTAGATCATTTTGATAGTTTTCTCTCTTGTGAAACTTAATTTAAACCTAGATTATAGATGTGATATAGCATAGGTCATCCTTCGATCTATTGTAGAACTTGGAAACCCATTTAGTGAATATTCGTTCACATAATTGTTGAACGCAGTTGGTTTTTACCATCCTGTATTAAAACATTTCCTTTTATCAATAGTGCAATTTATAAACAATGTTTTGAGAGTAGAATAAAATTTCCAATGGTAACCTTAACTGCTTTTTCGACATTATTTTACCAGCTAACTAAAAATAGGAAAACCTTGAACCCCTTCCACTAAATTTAGCTAGTATTAAGATTCTTTCACAGGAAGTGCAGTGGAGCTGACGCTGAAGTCATTAAGTATCTGGTTATATCATCGCTAGTCTCACTGAACTCTTCTGAACTCTACATGTCATGTGTGGTCTGACGTCTCCTTACCAGCAACAGGTCCCATGTTCAAACTAGTCAATTCCCTAAAAAACACGCTCAGAGCGTCGTTGCGCGAAAGTGGTAGGGAGACACGATATAGAACAACAGACACCACGCAGAATGTTTGAAGACTTCTTTTAGTTTGGTGCTTTTACTTCCGTACCTCTGAAGACAGAACTGGCTGTTCGAGTAAAGACTCGTTGAATAATTACAGAATTTGCAATCAAGTTCCAAGCTGTCTGGTAGTCGAGCAACAAGAATACCAACAGTGAGAATTCCAACCTGGAATATTTTGGGAAGGGATTTACAGCTGCAGCATTTGCCTCAAAACCAACGGAAAACTTCCGGAACCGTTGATCACAACCGAGGATGGGAAATATTTTCCATTGATTGTACGTCAATAATTCACAGAGAAAATATACGTTGCTCGTTATACATGTATTTGGATAAGTACATTGTACATCTTATCTATATTTCTTTGCGTGCTTGTTCAGTAATATCAATAACTTGCTCGCTGTGTGAAGTGAGCCTACTGTGTGTGTGTGTGTGTGTGTGTGTGTGTGTGTGCGTGTGTGTGTGAGAGAGAGAGGGATGGAGGGAGGGAGAGAGTGTTTATTTGTAGGTGATTGGATGGGTGAGAGGGTGTGTGGGTTGGTAGCTGTGAGGCGCAGGAACAAATTAGCCTTTGTATTTTTGTATTGTTACTTCAACCCACTTGGCCCACATGGGAGGTTGATGGGCCAAATGCGGTTACAATCTGACGCTCTTCAGCCAGTTCATAAAAAAAATTAAAAGGCTAAAATTTTTACACAAAATAAAATGCACAGAGCGAACTGTGTTATTTAGAAGATAAGCGGCTCATTAGTTGATTGTTTCAATTATTTACGCAGAGATGAATGAAGTGAAGTGTTTATGTAGACAGCCAGTGATAAGAGTATGGTATTTGTAAGGTTTTGGCTGCTGTGTAGTACGTGTAGTACGTGGTTGGATGTTTGGCTAAGGGATGTGGGAGGTGGATGGTGAATGTAGCTCCGAACAAAGACGTAGAATGTGATTAGAGGGGAGTGATGGGTAGGAATGTTTGACAAGAGGAAGCGTTAAGTTGTGCTAGATCTCCCAGAACATCTGGGTGAACATCTTGGTCGCGTAAGACGATCTTTTCAACAGAATTGGCAAAGAAAGTAACTGCTAGACGGCAGGGGGATATATTTGATTGCTAAGGTGCCAGACCACGAATAAGCATAATGTGCACGAACAGGTTCACTAGATTGCCAGATTGGCCGCATAGAAAAGCAGGGAGATAGAACTATGTTGCTTGAACCTGGAAGAGTTCAAGAAGAGAAGGTAGGTGGAAAGAGAGCACTGATGCACTATATGATGAAGAAGATGTCAGAGATGATTCAGATCACTTAAATGAAATGGAACAAGTGGGAAAATAGCTCATACGAACAACATTTACCAGGTCAGAATCCATTAATGCTTTAAACAGCTTCAGAAGTAACAATGCGACTCGAAGACTTAATTCCCCCCCCCCCCCCCCCCGAGTGATTACAGAATGGTGAAGATAACGTGAAGAACAACTGTACAAATTTATGTGTGTCCGCTACGACAGTAGAACACTGCCAGTGGACCTATGAAAAGGCAAACAATTACCGTAAGAGCCATTGTTTTAGCTTTCATGGCAACTGTTTCACTTTTTATTCATCCCATTCGTAGTGTTTTATACATTTTATAGGACGGGACCCCTAAGAACAGTAATACTGGCGAACAGTACAATAGTAGAACAGATAAGCCGTTTTAATTATCTTGAATGCGATATCACATACGAGTATGATATAAATATACGTAAGAAGGTGGCAACGCTTGAAATCATACAGAACAATAAACCGGTACTTTAGAAACAAAACACAAATACTAACAAGAATGAAGTTTTGCGAAGTAGTGGTCGCCCCCCATTGCTCTATTGGAGTGAATTCTGTATCAGTTAAAAATATCGAGAAAATAAGAATAAATTTTTAAGAGACAAACAGTATTGACTGCATAACAGGCTTTATTATTTTATATTTTGCCAATAACGCCTTTCGTAATTCTTTAAGGCATCTTCAGGTTGTCCTACAATGACCCCGTATAAGTAAAACATTGGACAACCAAGGAAAATACTAAAACCAGCTTACTGGCATAACAGGTATTAGATACATATGCTACCGTTCATGCAATGTCTTAGCACGAAAGTGCCATTTCCAATGTTTTAAGAACACTGCGTGATGCCCCATTAAAATAAAAATAAATGGGATATAATAGTCAAAAGTATTTAGAAGCCAGTAATTGATCCTGTCTATCAAAAACACCAATACATACAACAGCTAAAAATTTTAGGACACCCAAAAATGGGATCACGTCTAGATAATTGCATGGTGCCCTTCGACTGCGTCATATACTCTACAAGTTAGTCAAGTTAGCCTACCGCCTCCTTATTTTTCAGTATGTAGCTTAGAGGCATAAGCAGATTAATCACCTCGAATATCGTTTTGGCTTTTTTGGTTAGTTTTATTTTAATAGGGCATTGCGTGAAGCCCCTTGAAGTCGATAAGGGCAACTACCTTCAGAGTTTTTTTTTTTTTGTATATTTTAAATGTGACTTATCGTGGACTCAACATTATGTAACATTAGTATGGTCTGAAAGCTTTTCCTGTTGTGTGCATTGATGTTTCTGATATACATGATAACCAGTTACTAGCCTCTGAATATTTTTGGCTATAATGCTCTATTTCTCTTAATTTTAAAGGGGAACCACGGAATTTCATTAAAACATTGACAACGGTGTTTGTCTGCTAACACATTTGCGTGGTCGACAGCATGTGTGTAATACCTGTTATATGAGTAAATTCGGTTTTAGTATTTTCCTCGGCAGTCCAAAGTTTTACTAAATTGGGATCATGCCATTTTTAAGTAAAATTCGTGTTGTTCTTTGTAGACCATCTGAAGATGCCTTAAACAAGGCGAAACGCATTATTGGAAAGATATAAAAGAATAAAGCCACTTTTGTAACCGAGATTGTTTATCTCTTCAAAATATTTGTTGCTGGTTGCTGTACTATACCACCATGAATTGGAAAATGATCTAAGAAAATAAGATCAAGACAGCCGAAAGAAGATTTCAGACGATTGTGAATTATTGTAGCAGAGTGGAAAGATTAAGAAACAGTGACAGTAGGAAAGTATTAAACATCTTTATAGTAAGAAACAAAATAGAAATAAACAAAATAAAATGGTGTGGACCTCTCGAAATAATGATCAGAGACAGATTACCCTACAAAGTCAGACAGTCCAGTAAGCCTAAGAAGTCTGGGAAGGCCAAGGAAGAGATGAACATCGTAAGAGGCAAATGTCTAATACTCAATGTTAGAAAGAAGATGAAGAAAAAGAAAAACAATAACAATTACCATACCTGAGAATGGAAATTCCAATGAAAGTGCAGACTATAGAACCTAGGCATTAGCAAACCATGCCCCAGAAATTGCACTCAATATTGTCAAGAAAAATCAAAAAGTTAAAATTAACCAACATATAGGAGCAGATCAGTTTGGATTTAGGAAAAACAGAAGGACCAAGCGAAGCTTTAAAGGCACTGCGAATGTTCTGATAAAAAGAACTGAGGTGAAGAGGAAAATGTATACAGCATTGTTCAGGTAAATTATGGGAATGCAACCGGTGACGTCATCGACAGCAGCAGACATTTCGACAGCAGCACACTCTGCCATTCTCAGAGCAAAATTGCACCAAAGAAGCACTGAGCAAGCGAATTTAATAACCTCTGTTTCAAACTCCGTAAAGACAAAACACACACACACACACACACACACACACACACACACAGTGAACACTTAATAATCAACGGGGTAGGTAGCACAAACTCTGTCGCTCTGTTTTTTACAAGTGAGAGTCCAGAACTGCGTGAAGAATTTAAACAAAAGCCAACATCTCTATTCACAAGGTTACTTGCTAATTTAATTAAAATAGCATTCATTAACTTAGCAAGTAATCTTATGAATAGAGATGGTGGTTTTGTTTAAATTCTGCATGGAATCCTGCTCTCTCACATGCCAAAAACAGAAGGACATAGTTTATGCTACCTCACCCCCGGTGTGTGTGTGTGTGTGTGTGTGTGTGTGTGTGTGTGTGTGTGTTATCATCACGGACGTCCTCTGCAAACAGAGGTATTAAATTCGCTTGCACAGCGCTTACTTGCTGCAATTTTGCTCTGAGAATGGCAGTGTGTGCTCCTATCGAAATATCGGTGCTTGTTGACGACTTCACTCGGCTGTATACCCGTAAGTTACTTGAACATTGTACAATAGGGGAGTAACTAATATTTCACGTATCCAGCATTCGTTGAACTAGAAAAGTCTTTAGAGGGAGTGGACTGGAACACAGTGATTGCAGTACCAAATAAAACTGACATAGACCGGAGAGATAGTATACTAATTTTCAATCTGTATATATATTTGAGTACAAAAATGAATTTCAATACCACTAAGAAAGAGGCTACGAAATGATGTGCCTTAGAAGGCTATCCTCTCCCTCCCTATCTATTCATCTTATTTATTCGTAGTGCAGTTGATAGCACAGTAGAAAACAACAAAAAGCAGCACTAAAGGCATCAAAACTATTGGTAAAAATACACATCGTATATTTCTTGCTCATGGTATAGTAGTCTCAGCAGATTCTGAGTACGACGTGACCAGTATGTTAAAAATTTTGTCTGTCGTTTGTGGTAGCCCCAAACTGAAAACAAACGGCAGCAGTAGTGAAATAACAGTGACATATAAATCGAACAAAGAAATAATGCCAATGTGAAGATAGAAACATAATGCTAATGCAAGTAAATGAATTTTGCTACTTGAGAAGTGCAACAAAATATGATTATAAAAATATTTTGGACATTAAAATAAGGCTTGGAATGGCTAAACAAGCATTCAGAAATTAGAGAAACTTGTTACAAACAACCAACTCAGTACAGAAACAAAGAAGAAAAGCAAGGAAAGAAAAAGTTAGATGCAACTAACACATCCATTACGGAAAAGAGCATGTAGACTGAGACAAAAATCTAATGACAAGAAAATTTAAAGAGAGAATCCATTGATTAACAGGACACAGAGAAGAGGAACTAAATTAATTAGATAGCTAGTCTGACGAACTGTTACAGCTTGATAGAAAACATCTTGTAGGGGGAAATATCTAGTGGTAGGTACAGAACGTCATTAACAGAAATCGTTTCCGTGGAGTGTGCTGCAGCAACACAAGCAAACTGAGCAATTGACGAGAGACAGAGAAAGATAGACAAGTAGCCCAATGTGGCGTAGACTGTAATAAGACTTGCTCTTGGGCCGAACTCCCCCGGATGGAGCCTACCGGCCCACGATGCCATACGCTCATTTCGATGTTTTTCTAAGGATGAAAACATATTGGTTCGATTGAAAGTGAAATCGTGCCTTGGAACTGAATGGCGCATTTTCTGTTTCATTAAGTCATTCTTAGGGAACTTGAACACATGAACCTTGTTTACTGCTGTGTAATATCCACTACACTTCTGTACGTAACACTTCATAATCGTAATGAAGATTAAACTGCACGGACGTATACTACATTGTGTTAAACTCACACAGGTACACAATATGATTTCCGTGTACTTAAATAAAAATCTCATAACGACCACGTAGCGCAACGGCTTTTTTTCTTATACTCAACACTTTACAGATACAACAACATAAGACAGCTGTCAATTTTCGCCGCTTCTCACTGACGTCACAGTTTCGACTTCTCGCAGTTGTTCTGCCTTTCCATCTAGCTGGTGTTGCCTGGCTCCTCCCGAAGATTGTTGCACGGTGTTTGCTTTCTGTCCGATATGGCATAAAACATGATCCATCTGAAAAGACTACCCGTCGCCAGTCAGCGGACATCCAGTTGCGACACTGGCTTAAAGATTCCACCCTTCGTCGCCGATGACAGCAGTCACCGTGGTTACCAGGTGCCAGATGCGGAGGCACATAAACAGCAACGTTCCCTGAACGGTAGATGGGCAGACACTGTTGGTTGGTCAATGGTTCATCTGGGTGGCCAGTTGCTCAACAATTGTACGTCGCCTGTACACACTTCGGTAGCATTCGTTCACACCTGTCATCTATTGGCCGTTGTGCACCACAGTTTCCTCAGCGCCGGTTTCGGATAGCGTCATTTTGCCTTACATTTTATACTTTAACCACGACGGCACGCGCACTGTTTACATACATGGCCGTTTCGTAAGTGCTTCCACCCTTGGCCCGAAAGCCGATTATCATATACTTTTGGACGTCAGATACATCGCTCCATTTCTGCAATACGACCTCTGTAGCCGAGCGGTTCTAGACGCCTCAGTTCGGAACTGCGCGCCTGCTGCGGTCGTAGGTTCGAACCCTACCTCGGGCATGGATGTGTGTGGTGTCCTTAGGTTGGTTAGGTTTAAGTAGTTTCTAAGTCTAGGGGACTGATGACCTCTGATGTTAAGTCCCATAGTGCTTAGAGCCATTTGAACCATTTTTTGGAAAATATCGACTGTTGCACTGTTCTCTGCGTTCCTCCGACACTCTTCATCTACCCTCCGCCGCTCGTGCTACCACCTGTCGTTTGTGAGTGACTACTGCACGTTGACGTCGAATACATGTGGCGATCAAATTACTGGGGCTGGACTGTGTGTATGTATCCATATAGAGGCACAGTAGGTTATGCACCTCTGTGTTTCTGATGACGGCATTAAAACTATAAGTCTGTGCTCTGTGGTACTTGAATTACAGTAAGTTCCTTTTGTGTCTACTGTTTTTCAGCTTGGCTTTCTATAATGCTAATAATTCTTTTACATAATATTATCAATTTTTAACGAGCTATAAATTTTATTCCGAATTCTGAGAGGTTTAATTGTATCTATGGCTAATCTCAGTTAAGCACGCCTGGAATTGTCAGTTTACATACCTTTTTAACGTGCATGTTACATTTTTGTCCATGTTTTATGAGAGATTTTCAGATATTTTAATTGGCATGTATGGACAGTTCAATGCTCTGGTAATTGATCCATCTTGCAAGTCGGTGTGCCCGGAAAGACTGACGATGATAGAGGCTACTTGTTGTAATATGGCGACATTAATTAAAGTTTAATAAATAATTTTACTGGTTTTGAAGCAAGCGGTCTATTTATAAGTACTTTCGCTAACCCTAACCAATACAATCTCGTGTGAAAGTCATTGTTTTTTGTAGAGATCAGCACAAACACCGAGTCAAATAAAATAATTCCTTTTTCTGGTGGGTGGGGGGCAGGGGGGATGGATTTTGTACTGGCAGTCTCCACTCTAAGCTCCTCGTGTTCTTCCTTTCTACTGGGGACATTCCCATTCAGGTAGCTTAATGTACGTGGAGAAATGGCAGCCGAATGGTGGTGGTGTTGGTGTATGGAACTAAGTCGATCTCCAACGAGGGCGTGATGAAAAGTAATACCTCCGAAATTTTTATGTGACATCTCTAAACCATTTTAAATAAAACACACTTTGTTAATATTCTACATTATCATTCTTCACGTCTGCACATTTATTTCTCAACATAGACATCCTGGTTACGAACACAAGTCTCCTAAGTATAGATTAGTTGGTTGATATCGTCACACTACAATGTTTGACTTTGCTGATGGAGCGATAACCTCACTCCTACTTGCACCACATCACCTATATCAGAGTCAAGTCCTCAGAGATGTTCTTTAAGTTTTGGAAACAGATGAAAGGGGCTATGTGGACAATGGTTGTTCCAGGTGTCGCGGCGCTCGTAGTGTGGCACTGTCACACTGAAAGACAGGATGCTCCATGTGTGGACGAGTTCCTCGAATTCGTGGTTTAAATGTTATGGTCTCGCAGTATGTTTCGAGGTTGATAGTGTTGCCATTCGGAAAGAATCCCAGAGGTACCACACCCTGAACATCCCAGGACACCGTGAGCACTTCTCCTGCTGATGGCATGGTCTTGTACGTTTTGGCGACCTAGAGCCTTTTTGCACCATTCCATTGATATTCTTTAGTTCGTGGGTCAAAATGGTGAATCCACCTTCATCACATGTGACATCGTAGTTAAGAAACCCTTCAGCCTCGTGCTCAAAACGTAAAAGATATTATCGAGAAATGCCCTATCTCCTCCGTTTCACGTGAGCAGTGAGCGTTCCTGGCACCCACCGTATATAGTTTTTTGTACCGCAGGTCTGCAGCGATGGCCTGCACAAGTTCTCGTGATATGCCACACTTACCTGACAGGTGTGATTGTGTTATCCGTTGATTTTATCTACTGAGTCCATCAACCGGTTTCCGAGATCTGTCGCACATGTTTAGCACCACCGTTCCCGTCATTAAGAGCGCGAACAATTCAACCTTGCACGTTATGATGTCGATACAATCACCAGCGTACACAGCGTTCATTTTTCTACTCATTTCAATTGGGAATAGGTTTTCTGCTGTTAGAAGCTCCAATACTCCACGAAGTTCCTCACGGATTGACACCGGTACGTTATACGCCACCAAGTTAAACCATACAATTCAGAGCCCTCTAGCGACAGTGGACTGCTACATGCGTCTGTTAAGCACGAAAGTCTACTGAGTAATACGCATGACATGTAATATCTCAATCGTTATTAAGAACAGAATAAGAAATTCGGAGGCGTTACTTTTCAGCAGCCCTCGTAACTGATCCTAGAGTTGTTCAATTTGGTTCAGGTCAGAACCATGTGCGGGTCAGTCCATTTCAGGATTGTCCACAATTAATTGTCTCTTACTAGCTACTTTATGATAGGTGCATTATCACTCTGATTCAAAGAATCATCGTCTCCGAAGTGTTCCTCTACTTTACGCAATACACAATGCTGTAAGAACGTTGATAATTTTCTAGATTTAGCGTTTTAGAAATACCAATAGTGGGACCACATGCTTCCTAATCCCCGTACCGTAACAACGCACCCTCAGTTATTTAATGTTGGCACTATACATGATAGCAGGTAACGTTTTCCAGACATTTGTCGAACCGAAACCCAAACCGTTTCATGAGATTTCCGGAGGATATGACGTGATTGATTACTGCTGTTCACTCATTTCGAATCATAAACTGACCAGTGGTGTCCTTCTTTACACCTCCTCAAACGTCGCTTAGCACCGAATAAAGAAATACTGGATTATGAGGAGCTGCTCGACTCCATCTCACTCTTCTGAGTGGCTGGCTGGTTTGATGCGATCTGCCATGAATTCCTCCCCTGTGCCAACCTCTTCATATCAGAGTAGCGCTTGCCACCTACGTCCTCAATTACTCGATGGATGCATTCAAATCTCGGTTTCCGCAACAGCTTCTACCCTCTAAACTATTCCTTTTAACTCCCTATGGATAATGAAAGAGCTAGCAGCACTGCTACTAACACCTTGGACTCTCTAGGGATTTAGTTCGCTGGTTTCCTTCGATATTTTACAACCATCCTCAGCAATGCTCGATGGTATGTCCGTCAGTGCATGATGCCTGTATGGTCTTAGTTTATCTGCGGTTATTCCTTTGCTCCACTTCGCAATCACATAACCACAGCACCAACACTCGACTTACGGAGCCTTAGAAAGGTTGAAAATTTGTAATACCGTTGCGGATTTGTTACTCTGGTGACATATAATGAGAGGTCCACGTTAGAAATCACTGAGCTCTCCTGGGCGACTCATTCCGCTGTTCCTGCTTCTCCAGTGACACTACAGGCATCTCTTACACTGGCGGATTGACCTATAGTGATATCGTGGTCAACTGGGCTTCACAAACGCTGTCCGGGCAATTTTTATGAGATACTATACTTAGTGCTGTGTACGACTTCATACATTACTGTAAGGGGAGGTGGGCTGAGTGATGCGGCAGCTGTCGTCTTAGGAAAGCTGAAGGGGCAGAAATGATTGGCTAATAAATTAACATAGTAAACACCCGAAGACTCACTACAAATAGTACAGCACGAAACTGAGTCCAGCTGTACAATAGCAACAAAGAGAATGTCAGTACTAAGCACGAACTGTGGAGTCAGAGCTACGGCTAGGCGGCGTCTGCGTAGCTTCACGTAAGCGAAGAGGCTCCAAGCGCGAGCGGACGTGTGGCTGCCGCCGGCAGACCTACATTGCGGCGGACGAGGGCACTATCAGTCCTGAGCCGGTGGAGATTTGACTCGCAACCCAAACCGTATCGCACCCCCTCAGATTTAGTGGTAAGTTGGCCAATAAACACAGATCAGACAGGAAAGCAGGAAGAGGGTGTACTGACCTGTGGCTAAAGGAAGCAAAGTGGAAACAGTGAACGGTCCGACTTTAATGTGTGCCAGATGGAGCGACGTTAACGAGATTGGTGTCGTGGTCATGCGGTCACGGTGGTAAGACTCCCCTGTCAATGGGCGCCCGTTTCTAGGTTTGCCAGATACTGCACCACCACTATCGGCGTCAGACGGAATCTTGCAATTCCGTTGCCAAGTGTGTGGAGGCCATGGGTTAGTAATGATAATGTCGTGTAGTAATAATAATGTCGTGTGACTGGGGCCTCCCGTCGGGTAAACCGTTCGCCGGGTGAAGGTCTTTCGATTAGACGCCACTTCCGCGACATGCGCATCGACGTGGATGAAATTATGATGATTAGGACAACACCCAGTCCCTGAGCGGAGAACAATCTCCAACTCAGCCAGGAATCGAACCCGGGCCTTTAGGATTGACATTCTGTCACGCTGACCCCTCAGCTACCAGGGACGGACCGTGGAGCGGTATCAGTACGTGATACCACGCTTTATTTACCTCGCACGTAGTGTGTCACTAAGAACATATGGATTATGAGCAGAACCGCGACGTGGCCATCGTGCGACGCTACGGTTTCAAAATTGTCCAAGAGACTGGTAGCATGTGAACTAATCTTACAATACCTTGGCCTCAGCCGGCCCCTGTGGCCGAGCGGTCCTAGGCGCTTCAGTCCGGAACCGCGCTTCTGCTACGGTCACAGGTTCGAATCCTGCTTCGGGCATGGATGTTTGTGATGACATTAGGTTAGTTAGGTTTTAGTAGTTCTTCAGTCTAGGGGACGGATGACCTCAGATGTTAAGTCCCATTGTGCTCAGAGCCATTTGAACCTTGGCTTCCTACATCTATATCTCCACTCCGCAAGCCACAGTGCACTGTGTAACGAGGGTTACTTCCGATAGCACTATCATATCCCTCTGTCACTGCTCCATTCGCAAATGGCCTCTGGCTAGAAGCCTCTAATTTCTCTGATTTTCTCGTACTCTGAACAATGGGCAAGCAGCATCCTTTGGATAGAAGCAGACGTTTTCGAGGCAGTGACGGGGCTCATCGCAGATAAAGCAGCTGGCCGTGGAGGCCCCCGGGGCCGCTCGTAAAACCCGGCAGTGGCCCGGGGGCAGCGTCAGTGGCGGCGGCGGCGGCCGATCGGAAGAAGCTCAGCGCCTGGGGCCGGCGGAGGCGGCGGACCCGACACCAGCGCAGCCCGCCGGGTTTTCAGCAGCCGCTGCTGCATAAAACATCCACTTGCGCGTCTCCCTCGGGAAGGAAGCCAGCTCCCCAGGGCGCCGAGTCGCGGCGCAGGCGGCACCGAAATGCGGGCAGGCAAAAAATGCACGCCCCCAGCCTGCGGGGGCGAGGGCGTAAGCCCGCGAGTAGCCAAGTGTTCCCGCCGCCACTCAAAAACCACGCAGTGGCGGAGTGCCACGAGACTGCGCTGGCCTGCTGCTACCGGCGCTGCGTAGCGCGTCAGCACGTCACACGCTGCCAGATCCACGCCGGCACCTAGAAGACTTCCTTCTTCTTTAATAAAGCTGTCATACACTTAAACTTCTAATATTTCATAAACTTTTATTTGTAGGACATCCACAACTGTTCTTCAACAATTAATGGTGAACAAATCCACCTCTACATGTACATCTACACGAATACTCGGCAAATCGTCGAACCACCTTCACAGTAATTCTCTATTATTCCACTCTCGAACAGAGCGCTTGAAATACTAACACCTATATCTTTCCATGCGATCTCTGATTTCTCTTATACTATTATGATCCTTTCTCCCTTTGTAGCTCGCCGTAAACAAATTGTTAGGAAGTGAAAGTTGGTCACTGATAATTTCGTGAAAAGCTCCTGCCGCAAGAAGAAACGCTTTCGTTATAATTACTCCCATCCCAAATCCTGTATCATCTCCATTACGATCTTTACCATATTTCGCGATAATGCGAAACGCCCTGCCGATCTTTGAACTTTCTCGAAGTACTCCGTTAATTCTATCTGGTAAGTATTCCACAACGCGCATCAGTACTCCACAAGATGACCTGCAAGAGTGGTGTAGGCAGTCTCTTAAGTGGATCTGTTGCGGCTTCTAAGTGTTCTGCCAATGAAATTCAGTCTTTCCAGAATGAGAATTTCACTCTGCAGTGGAGTGTGCGCTGATATGAAACTTCCAGGCAGACTAAAACTGTGTGCCCGACCGAGACTCGAACTCGGGAACTTTGCCTTTCGCGGACTAGTGCTCTACCATCTGAGCTAACGAAGCACGACTCATGCCCGGTACTCACAGCTTTTCTTCTGCCAGTATGTCGTCTCCCACCTTCCAAACTTTACAGAAGCTCTCCTACGAACCTTGCAGAACTAGCACTCCTGAAAGAAAGGATATTGCGGAGACATGGCTTAGCCACAGCCTGGGGGAGGTTTCCAGAATGAGATTTTCACTCTGCAGCGGAGTGTGCGCTGATATGAAACTTCCTGGAAGACTGAAACTGTGTGCCGGACCGAGACTCGAACTCGGGACCTTTGCCTTTCGCGGGCAAGTGCTCTACCAGCATTTGCCCGCGAAAGGCAAAGGTCCCGAGTTCGAGTCTCGGACCGGCACACAGTTTTAATCTGCCAGGAAGTTTCAAATCCAGTCTTCGGTTCGTTTTCCCTACAACATTTTCTTTTTCTTCTTTGCGCAATTTGAACATTACCAATTCTCTCAAAGATCGGCTCTGAATTGATCTTTTGGGAAAGGGCGCTGATAACCTTGTTGTTGTGCGCCCTAAACCACTAATCATCATCATCATCATCATTTTTCTTCTTTGCAATTTCAGACGTTGGTAATTGTAATTCCTAGGTATTTAGTTGAATTTACGACCGTTATGTTTGATTTATTTATCGTGTAATCGAAGTTTAGTGGATTCCCTTTAGCTCACACTTTTATTGTTTAGGATCAATTGGCAACCTTCGCACCATACAGATACTTTTTACAAGACTTTTGCAATCGTTCTGATCTTCTCGTGACTTTGCTAGCGATAAACGACAGCATCATCTGCAAACAACCTAAGACCGCTGCTCAGATGGTTTCCTGAATCGTTTCTATAGATAAGGAGGAGCAGAAGGCTATAACACTACCTTGGGGAACGCCAGAAATCATCTCTGTTTTACTCGATGACTTTCCATCAATTGCCACGAACTGTGACCTCTCTGACAGAAAATCGAATTCGGTCGTATAACTCATTTCTATAAGCATGTAGTTTGACTACAAGCCGCTTGTGAAGTACTGCGTCAGAAGCCCTCCGGACATCTAGAAATACGGAATCAACTCGAATCAATTGTCGGCACCACTCAACACTTTCATGAATAAAGAGCTAGTTATGTTTCACAAGAACGATGTTTTCTGATCCCAGTTGAGTGTGTGTCAGCAGACCGTTATCTTCACGATAACTCACAATGTTAGAAACAGAGTATATGCTCCAAAATCCTGTTGCAAATCGACGTTAATGATATTGACCGGTAATTTTATGGATTTCTCCTACTGCATTTTTTGAATATTGATGTGACCTGCACAACTATCAAGTCTTTATGTACAGATTTTCTCCAAGCGAGCGTTAGTATATGAGCAAAAATGTCTCTGAGCACTATGGGACTTAACATCTGAGGTCATCAGTCCCGAAGACTTAGAACTACTTTAAGCAAACTAACCTAAGGACATCACACACACTCATGTCCCAGGTAGGATTCGAATCTGCGGCCTTAGCAGCAGCCAGGTTTCGGACTGAAGCGCTTAGAACCGCTCGGGCACAGAGGCCGGCGGTAGTATATGGAAGTTGAGTATGGTGCTCCTGCATCAGCATATACTGAAAGGAACCTAAGTGGTGGGACAGTTTGGACCGGAATACATGCTTTTACTAAGCGATTTAAGTTGCAACAGTACTCTTAGGTTATGTATTCCTAAGTTACTCATGTCGGCAGCTGTTCTTGATTCGAATTCTGGAATGTTCACTTCGTTTTCTTTGGTGAAGAAATTTCCAAAGGCTCTGTTTCGTAACTCTGTCTTAGCAGCACTGCTTCGATAGTATTTCCATTACCACCACGCAGAGAAGGCACTTATTGTGTATTGCGGCTAGCATACTTTGGGTACGATAAGAATTTCTTTGGATTTTCAGCCAGGATTTGAGACAAAGTTTCGTTGTGGAAACCATTATAAGCATCTCTTATTTACGTCCGCGCTAAATTTCTAGCTTCTGTAAAAGAATGCCAGTAATAGGGTTTCTGCGTTCGTTTAAATTCGGCGTTCGTTTTTTGTTGTTACTGCAACGGTTGTGCGACCTGTTTTGTGCACCATATCGAATAAGCTCCGTCGTTTGTTAAATTATTTGATATTAATATCTAAATGGGTTTCGATACTATTTCTTTGAATTCAAGCTAGATCTGGTCTACACTCTCATTGTTAAATCGGAAGGAGTGGAGATTATCCCTCATGAAAGGCATAAGGCGAGTTTTTATCTGCTTTTTTGAATAGGTACAATTTTTGTTTAATTTTGGAGGAACTGGGAGCTACAGTATTCAGCCTCGCTACGACAAACCTGCGTTCACTACTCCCTGTATCCGTTTTGATGCTCTCTATTAGCTGAGGATTGTACTAAGATGTCAAGTGTATATTCACAACCGGTTACTCTTCTAGTCGGCTCATGAACTAATTTTTCTAAGTAATTTTAAGAGAATGCGATTAGCACAATTTCGGATGACGTTTTATGCGTACCTCCGCATTTAAACACGTATTTTCGCCAACACATGTATTTTCGCTAACATATAGAGGGTAATCCCCCCTTCCTCCCTCGAGAACCATGGACCTTGTCATTTGCGGGGAAGCTTGCATGCCTCAGTGATACCGGTAGCCGTACCGTAGGTGCAACCACAACGGAGGGGTATGTGTTGAGATGCCTCACAAACGTGTACTTTCTGAAGAGGGGCAACAGCCTTTTCAGAAGTTGCAGGGGCAACAGTTTGGGTCATTTACTGGACTGACCTAGTAACATAACGGCTTCGTTGTGCTGGTACTGCGACAAAGCTGAAAGCCGTAATTTTCCCCGAGGGCATGCTGCTCTAATGTATGATTACATGATGATGGGATCCTCTTGGGTAAAATATTCTGGAATTAAAATAGTCCCCCATCCGGATCTCTGGACGGGGACTACTCAGGAGGACGTCTTTATCAGGAGTAACAAAACTGGCGTTCTACAGATCCCTTAATCGGGCAGGCATGCTAGAAAATTTACAAAGGCAAATGGATAGGTTAAAGTTATACATAGCGGGAATTAGTGAAATTAGGTGGGAAGTGGAACAGGATTTCTGGTCAGGTGAATACAGGGTTATAAAAACAATATCAAATGGGCGTAATGCACGAGTAGGTTTAATAATGACATAAAAACGTAGAAATGCGTTTAAGCTGAACCGAACAGCATAGTTTAAGGGAGACATAACTTTGTCATGAGGGACGGGAATTCGATAGTAGGAAAAGGAAGAGAAGGAAATGGTTCAAATGTCTCTGAGCACTATGGGACTTAACATCTGAGGTTATTAGTCCCTTAGACTTAGAACTACTTAAACCTAACTAACCTAAACACATCATGCACATCCATGCCCAAGGCAGGATTCGAACCTGCGACCGTAGCAACAGCGTGGTTCCAGACTGAAGCACCTAGAACCGCTCGGTCACAGCGGCCGGCGAATCAAGAGCTCAGATGGAAAACCAGTCCCAAGCAAAGAAGGGAAAGCAGAAAGGCGGAAGGAATATATAGAGGGTCTATACAAGGGAGATGTACTTGAGGGCAATACTACGGAAACGGAAGGGGACGTGGATGAAGATGAGGAGGGAGTTATGATACTAAATGAAGAATTTGACAGAGCACTGCAAAATGTAAGTCGAAACAAGGCTCCGGGAATAGACAACATTCCGATAGAACTGCTGACAGCCTTGGGAGAGCACAGCATGACAAAACATGGGCACCTGGCGAGCAAGATTATGAGACATGTGAAATACCCTCAGATTTCAAGAAGAATATAATAATACCAAATCAAAAGAATTCAGGTACTGACAGGTGTGAAAATTACCGAACTATTAGTTTAATAAGCCACGGCTGCAAAATACAAACACGATTTCCTTACAGAAGAATGGAAGAACTACTAGAAGCCGACCTCGGGGAAGACCAGTTTGGACTCTGCAGAAATACAGGAACACTCGAGGCATTACTAACCCTACGGCTCCTCATACAATATAGGTTAAGGAAAGGAAAACGAACGTTTATTGCTTTTGTAGTCTTAAAGAAAGCTTTTGACAACTGTTGGCTGGAATACTCTCAAACTGTAAAGCTGGCAGAGTTAAAATACAATGAGCGAAAGCTTATTTACAATTCATACGGAAACCAGATGGCAGTTATAAGAGTCGAGGGAAAGGAAAGGGGAGCAGTGGTTGTGAAGGGAGTGAGGCAGGTTTGTATCCTATTCCGGCGATGTCATTCGGTCCGTGTATTGAGCAAACAGTAAAGGTAACAAAGGAAAAATTTCGAGGAGCAATTAAAGTCCAGGAAGAAAAAATAAAAACTTAGAGATTTGCCGATGACATTGCAATTCTGTCAAAGACATCGAAGGACTTGGAAGAGCAGTTGAACGGAATGGACAATGTCTTGAAAGGATAATGGAATGTAGTCGAATTAAATCACGTGATGAAGAGGGAATTAGGTTAGGAAATGAGACACTTAAAGTAGTAGATGAGTTCTGCTATTTAGTTAGCAAAACAACTGATAATGGTCTAAGTGTAAAATATAGACTGGCGATGGTTGAACAAGAGAAATCTATTAACGGCGAGTACTGATTTAAGTGTCAGGAAGTCTTTTCTGTAAGTATTTGTATATAGCGTTGCCATGTATGGTAGTAAACCATGGACGATAAACCGTTTGGATAAGAAGAGAATAGAAACCTTTGAAATTTGGTGCTACAGAAGAATGCCGAAGATTGGGTGGGTATATCACGTAACTAATGAGGAGTTAATTAGTAGAATTGTGGAGAAGAGGAATTTGTGGCGCAACTTGACTAGAAGAAGGGATCGGTTTATAGGACACATTCTGAGGGATCAAGGGATCACCAATTTAGTACTGAAAGGAAGCGAAGAGGGTAAAAATCGTAGAGGGACGCCAAGAGACAATTACAGTAAGCAGATTCAGAACGATGTAGGCTGGAGTAGTGACTCGGAGATGAAAAGGCTTGCACAGGATAGAGAAGCATGGAGAGCTGCATTAAACCAGTCTGTGGACTGAAGACCACAACAACAACTTAGACTTTAAATTGAAATCACCACCAACTATAATTATACGAGTCGGATATGTGTTTGAAATTAGACTCAAGTTTTCTTTCAACGTCTCAGTAACTGTGTCACCGGAGTTGGGAGGTCGGTTAAAGGATCCACTTATCTTTTTATTCTGGTTACCAAGCATGACTTGTATTCATACTAACGCACAGGAATTATCTACTACAATATCGCCACAAGATAAACTACTTCTAACAGCAAGAAACACGCCACCGCAACCGTATTTAGCCTTTCCTTTCTAAACACCGTTACGACTTCCGTAAAATTTTTCGGGTGATCTCCGGGTTTAGCCAGCTTTTAGGACCTCCAGTGACTTGAGATTCAATACTGTCTACTTGAGCTTGCAGCTCTGAAACTTTTCCAACACAGTTTAGACAGTGTACGAATGTTATACTTATGGTTCCTGGAGCTACGTTCTTCCTATGTTCGACCCTCACCCTTTGAGACTGAAGCTCTTTTTGTATTTCTTCGAGCTCCTCTAACCTAAAAAACTGCGTAGTCCACACCACACGGCCTCTGTTATCCGTGCAACTACCTCCTGCGTGTAATGGACTCCTGACCTATTTAGCGGAGCCTGAAACCCCATGGTGTAAGTCGGGGAATATGCAGCCTAGATAGCCGTAGAACCTTCTGAGCCTTTGAACTAGACCCGCTACTTGGCTCTGTACCAGAGTTCCACAATCGGTCCTGTCGACTATTCTGCAAAATGTGAGCTCTGCTCTCATCTGACGAACAAGACTGGCAACCTTTATCACTTCTGATAGCCGATCGAAACCACAGAGCATCTCTTGTGGTCGGAAGCGAGACAGACCGTTGGCAATGACGCGAGAAACTACTTGCAGCTGACAGCAGCCTATGACCTTCATGGCATCTGGAAGGACCCGCTTCACATCTGAATGATTCCACGCGGTATGCACACAGAGTGCACACTGGTTCCCCCCGCCCCTCACAGCCCCCCCCCCCCCCCCCCCCACCTTGTCTGCCACATTCCTAAGGGGCGCCATAACATGCCTAATATTGGAGTCCCCAACAAGCAAGAACGCCACTCTCTGTGACTGTCCAGATTTTGCAGGCTGACAGGTTTCCTCTGAAACAAGGCAAGCGACTTCATCTGGCTGAGGAAAAGTGCCAACGACACACAGCACCTAGAACCTGCTTGTCAGACTACCGATTGAGGCCTTACCTTCGGTCCCCTGGGAAGTCCGTCCCTGCGTGCCCCACCTGGAAGCGACCATCCAATCGACAACAGGCTAGTGGGCAACCTCAGTGCGGGCAGTAACATGGTTGGACACCTATACAGACCAATCGGTGGACTCGTGGATCGTGCTGGACGTCCACTGGATCTCTTCGGCCGGCCCAGAACAGTGATGCCCATCCACAGCAGTCTCAAGCCGTGTAACCGAAGCCAACACAGCATGGAGCTGACAGCGAAGTGTCACCAATTCATCTTGCATGCATCATGCATGACAGTCCCTGTTCACTGTAGGAACTGTGGAAAACTACACTATTCAAACAAACAAAGGATTATCGATACGTGTTGCAGGACTCTACTGTAGACACTAACGAAAACGCAAGAAATTTGCCTAATAAATTAGATTAACATGCAGAGATCCAAAAACTAAGCTACCAAAGCGCACAGGTGGGACGAAATAATTGGGTCCTGATAAGGAATTCGTAATATGTCACAAAATCGGTTTACTTTCCGACACAAAGGGAAACACGGGAACTGTGTGTATTAAATACTAAATTAACCGGCAAAAATTCAAGAACTCAACTACGAAAACATACAGATGAAACTACATAATTCTCTCCTGGTTAGGGACTCATAAAATATCACAAAATCTGTTACTTTCCTGTTGCTACTCTGTCTTGTCTGGTGGCTGCGCATGACTGACTGACTGATGCAAACCAGAGCTTTCAAAACCAATGGACAAGCGACTATCGACATGCACAACGATACTTTGCTGCAGACACTGACATAAAATCAAGAACTGTGTCTAATAAAATAGATTAAAACGCAGAAATTCAAAAATTATACTACCAAAGCACACATATGAAACTACAATATTTGATCAAAAGTATCCGGACACCGCAAAAAGATACGTTTTTCGTATTAGGTGCATTGTGCTGCCACCTACTGCCAAGTACTCCGTATCAGCAACCTCAGTAGTCATTATACACTGTGAGAGAGCTTAATGGGGCGCTCCGCGAAACTCACGGACTTCGAACGTGGTCAGGTAATTTGACATCACTTGTCATGCATCTGTACGCGAGACAACCTAAACAACCCTAGGTCCAATGCTTCCAATGTCATACTGAAGTGGAATCGTGAAGGGACACGTACAGCACAAAAGCGTACAGGCCGACCACGTCTGTTGACTGACAGAGACCGCCGACAGTTGAAGAGGGTCGTAATGTGTAATAGGTAGACATCTATCCAGACCATCACACAGGAATTGCAGACTACGTGAGGATCCACTGCAAGTACTATGACAATTAGGTGGGAGGTGAGAAAACTTGGATTTCACGGTCGAGCGGCTGCTCATAAGCCACATATCACGCCGGTAAATGCCAAACGACGCTTCGCTTTGTGTAAGGACCGTAAACACTGGGCGATTGAGCAGTGGAAAATCGTTGTATCTAGTGACGAATCACGCTACACAATGCGGCTATCTGATGGCAGGGTGTGGATATAGGGAATGTCTGGTGAACGTCTTCTGCCAGTGTGTGTAGTGCCAACAGTAACATTCGGAGGCAGTGGTGTTATGGAGTGGTCATGTTTTTTATGGAGGGGGCTTACACCCCTTGTTGTTTTGTGTGGCACTATCACAGCACAGGCCTACATTGATGTTTTAAGCACCTTCTTGCTTCCCTGTGTTGAAGAGCAATTCGGGGATGGCGATTGCTTCATTCAACACCTGTTCAAAATGCACGGCCTGTGGTGGAATGATTACACGACAATAACATCCCTGTAATGGACTGGCCCACACAGAGTCATGATCTGAATCCTATAGAACACCTTTGGGATGTTTTGGAACGCCGACTTCGTGCCAGGCGTTACCGATCGACATCGGTACTTCCCCTCAGTGCAGGACTTCCCAAGAAACCTTCCAGCGGCTGATTGAACGTATGCCTGCGGGAGTGGAAGCTGTCATCAAGGCTAAGTGTGGGCGATCACCATATTGAATTGCATCATTACCGATGGTAATCTCATAGTATATGTGATTGTTTCCTGGTTAGGTACTCGTAAAATGTCACAAATTCGGTTACTTCCCTGTTGGTGCTACTGTCTCGGCTGGCGAACGCTGCCTGACTGACACACACACACACACACACACACGCACACACACATACACACATACACAGTTGTAAATTTATTGACTGAAATCTTATACGACACTACCGCTGTTTCTGGTGGTGATTCTCAACATCAGGTGTGTCTGCAATGTAGCAGTAGCAGGACTCCATGTCCCTGCCCTAACAAATACTAAGCAAGCATGTACCGTTGAAGGACCGTCATAACAGCACCTCAAGTGGTGGCTGCAAAGAACCCCACATTTCAAGTACGGCCTTGGATAATGTCTGTTGTAGCAAAATTGCCACCGGCAATGGATGCAGTAGAACGTTTACACAACAGGCGTGTGTTACCTGTGTGGCTACGGCTACACCGAGCGAGGTGGCGCATTAATTAGCTCAATAGACCAGCATTCGCGTGTACAATAGTTCAAATCTGCACCCAGCCATCCTGATATAGGTTTTTCGTATTTTCCGTAAATCGCTTCTGGGAAATACTGGGATGGTTCCTATGAAAGGGCATGGCCGACTTCCTTCCGCATCCTTCCCCAATCTGATGGGTCCCATGACCTCGCTGTTTGTTCCCCTCCCCCCCCCCCCCCCTCCCCACACACCAAATCAACCAACCAAGCACTCAGCTACGGCAACCCTTTCCGTAGTCGCTTGCTGTATCAGTATGTAACTGGACGTCATTCAAATGGTTAAAATGGTTCTGAGCACTACGGGACTTAACATCTGAGGTCATCAGTCTCGTAGAACGTAGAACTACTTAAACCTAACTAACCTAAGGACTTCACACACGTCCATGCCCGAGGCCGGATTCGAACCTGCGACCGTAGTGGTCGCGCGGTTGCAGACTGAAGCGCCTAGAACCGCTCGGCCGCACCAGCCGGCGGACGTTATTCAGATTGGAGGATTACACACTTGTTATACAGGAACTGACAAAAATGTGAAGCACTTAAGCGATCGGATGTTAATGTAAGTTCGTATATCGGCGGGTAAGTAAATGATTGGTCCTGCAAGAGTCTACGATGGGCACAACGACCACCAGAGTGCACTACTATTGTTCGTGTTCAGTGTCGTTGCTATGACTGTCAGGAAGGGGGTGAGTAGCGCCAATGGTGAGTGTTCATTGTGGAGGACAGGGAAATGGCGCGCACTCCTATGAGACAACGTTATCGGCACTAGACAGAGATTGAAAGGACCCTCCATTTGGCCCACTGCACGAATCGTGCAGTATTCAGATTTGTGGGACATTCGGATGTGACAGTGGTCCTGGCCGAGCGGTTCTAGGAACTTCAGTCTGGAACCACGTGACCGCTACGGT
Organism: Schistocerca serialis cubense; assembly: GCF_023864345.2. NCBI lineage: Eukaryota > Metazoa > Arthropoda > Insecta > Orthoptera > Acrididae > Schistocerca > Schistocerca serialis. Next base: position 591,020,250 of record NC_064642.1, read on the forward strand.
CGCAGGTTCGAAACCTGCCTCGGGCATGGACGTGTGTGATGTTCTTAGGTTAGTTAGGTTTAAGTAGTTCTCAGTTCTAGGGGACTGATGACTTCAGCTGTTAAGTCCCATAGTGCTCAGAGCCATTTGAACCATTTTTTGACAGTGGCCCGATGTTGGATCTGCATGATATCGGTAGGGGAGGCATGTTATGTCATGTTATGTTAACCAGGGACCTAGAAACGACAGAGAGGCTCCGTCCCTGCCGCAGCCGCAGTGGTCTGCAACCCCACGACGACTACCGCAGTCCACTTCAACCCTCCGCACCCCACACGAAAGCCAGGATTATTGTGCGGTTCGGCCCCAGGTGGACCCCCAGGGAACGTCTCACACCAGACGAGTGTAACCCCTATGTTTCCGTGGTAGAGTAATTGGCAGTGTACGCGTACGTGGAGAGCTTGTTTGCGCAGCAATCGCCGACATAGTGTAGCTGAGGCGGAATAAGGGGAACCAGCCCGCATTTGCTGAGGCAGATGGAAAACCGACTGAAAACCATCCACAGACTGGCCGACTCACCGGACCTTGACAGGAATCCGCCGGGCGGATTCGTGCCGGGGACCGGAGCTCCTTCCTGCCCGGAAAGCCGTTCGTTAAACCGCACAGCCAACCTGGCGGGCAGGGGAGGCATACTCACTGCTAAGATTCCGATCAACTACGTCTGATCACAAAGAAGGATCGTTACACTGTGCCCCAAGCACGTTGTTACCTCTTTCATATCTGCGCCTCCCATCGAGCTCACTGCAACATTCTGTGTCATCTCGTCGGAGAGTAGCAACAGCCAGATTAGGACTTTTCTGTCATCCATGTAACATGGTTCGCAATACCTAAGCAGCGATCGAAGTGGTGCCCTGACAGGGAAACATAGGCTGTGTATGAATGGCGTTGTGTGTGTGAATGCGCTCACTGATGACCCCCAGCTACCCGAGAGGACCTTTGTCCGAGAGTATGATGGCGAACTGAGGAGGGGTCTAATGTTTCCAAAATCTTGCAAACTCACAGCGTTGTTGTTCCTGGAAGCATCGTGCAGGGACCCATCGAATACGAATTCAGTTCATGGCTGAGACAACACTGACAGCACAATGGTACATCGCGCACGACCTGCGTCCTTTCTTATTACAGTTCGTTAAATAAGATCATGGTCCGTTAATCAATACAAAAATGTATTTGACAACAAACTAAAACATATACATACATATAAGAAAAACAAAAATGCAATTACAGTTGATGATACGTCCAGGTACGTGCAGCTTCGATAATGATTGACGACTCCGACTCATGGTTGAAACCAGATTTCCTGTGTATTCGCATAGAAGAGACCTTCAAATTCCGTCGACAGATGTTTCAGAGTGAAGATGTTTTCCTCCTTGCAACTACTTTTCGATGCAAGACCATACGTCTCCAATAGGATTGGCGTCACTCGGCTATGAGGAGTAATCCAGTACCTGCACAACTTCCTCCTTTCTCCAGTCGCTGCAAAACCTGTTGCGGTGCTTCGGATCATCGTTCTCCTGCAGTATCTAATCTTCATTTTTGTCGATGAACCAGCGTTTCGCTATGGTCATCAAACACCTTTGATAAACGCCACACGTAAGGTGTACTCACGTCTCTCTTTGTCTACCTCAGAAATGAATTCAGAGTAAACGTATGTTTCCTCGACACAGCATGAAGGACAAACATCCTCTCTGTTGGGTTGTGAAAGAGATCAATCTATATCTTCTACCATCTGTAGGTAATGCCGACCACGCTCCTACTTAGCAGACTGTACCTCTTGTAAGTAGCTTGTTTATATCTTTGTATATTGGCAGCGATATAGACTGTAATTAATATCTCTGACAGCACTCTGCGCCCTCGGTAAGAGACTCTGTGGTTGGACGAACTATCAGTTAGCAGTTAGAGAGCGGACGGCTTGGACATGCGTGCTTCATAGAGACTAAGTGTTGGTAGGACATGCATTGTAAAATGAGGATGGATGTAGTTGTTAATGTTTAGGTAGTGGAATTATTGACGATTATATAATTTTTGGTACTGAATGTCATATGAATAAGGTAAAATCTGCTAAATACATTGTTTGGTCTTCAACAAAATCTTTCTTCTGCCAACCGTATGCCTCCTAGTAGTTAGAGCCTATAGTAGTTAGAACTTTTTTATTTAGATGGCTGTAGTTGCTGCTTGTTGCAATTGCTTTAGTTCGTGTTATGAAGATTTTCTGTGACGTAAGTGACTTATGAAAAGTATGGATTATTGTTAGAATTTCTTCCAATTCAGAACCATTCTCTTGTGTTAATTATTTGAAGGCATGTTGTCATTCTATAGCACTTTGTGTTGGGCATGTATATTCTGGGTAATAAATGAATAGGTCAAGTTTGTGTTGTCTTTGTCAGGAAAAATTCCGTGTTGAAATGATAAAAATAAGTAACGAGGCAGCCAAAACCATCAGGCAGGTTAAACGTCAGTACACTTAGGACCAATTGCCTCATTTAGACGAAGACTTCAAGAAGGGTAACACTAGAAACTTTTACCAAACTTTCAAGCGAAACCTTAGAAGCTTTGCCCCACCCATCTTACACTTCGGAGGACCAGATGGAAACATAGCCTATAGTGACAAATACAACTGTCGCATATTGGTCAAATATTTTGAGAATCTCCTCAACTGTGAGTCTCCTAAAACCTCCTTTATCTATCAAGACAGTCCCAGACAACCAAAGTCTCACCTTCCAACAGAAGAAGAAGTGAAAAACATCGTTAGTCCCTGAAGAAAAACAAAGCACCAGGAGAAGTCTCTATAGTTGCAGAGCTGTGGAAGCAGGCAGGAGACTAAGCAATCAGCAAGTTGACCGAAATCCTACGGAACGCTTGGGGTACTGAGAAGTTAACAGATGACTGGACATCTGCTCTGATCCTCCCCTTACACAAAATGGGTGATTTAACTGACATCAACAATTATAGAGGAATGACTTTGATACTAGTCCCTTATAAGATATTATCTAAGGCATTATTGAACAGAGCCGAAGCTCAAATGGACCCAAAACTTGGAGATTATCAGGATGGTTTTAGAAATGGACGTTCATGTGCTAAACAGATCCTTAACTTGAAGTAATTATTAAGTCAAATTGAACTAGCAAATAAACAGTACGTAGTTACTTTCGTTGACTTCAAGAAAGCTTACGATTCAATCAACAGACATATTCTCATGAGAATTTAGCAGGAAATTGGCCTGGACCAGAAAACCCACAGCCTTATCCAAAAGACTCTGAGTAACACTGGATCACGATCACTAGATCACTTTGAGAAAGCTTTGAGATATGGACAGGAGTTAGACAGGGAGATGGACTTTCACTCTTCTCTTTAACTGTGAACTGGACCACGTGATCAGAGAGTGGCGGAAAGAAATGGAAGTACAAAATATACAGTGCCGTATTTACCTGGTACACAAACGCAAGGAACTAGGAGTAGACTGTTTAGCTTCCGCAGATGATCTGGCACTTATAACAAGCTCAGTGGAAGTAGTAGTAAAGCACCTCAATATGCTCAAACTCCTGGCTGCCAAGGTAGGACCTCAATTATCAGTAGAAAAGACAAAATACCTCAACAACATCAGTGATACTCCCAGTGATCTACAGCTGGAACAAGGTCAAATTAAGTAAGTTGACAAAGTCTCTAGGAGAATGGTTGGAACCTCATCTATCAGAAGGAACAGCACTAACAACTCGGATTAATAAGCTACAATTAGCATATCGATTAACCAAGACAATCTATAATAAGAAATGCCTATCTCGCATTTTCAAACTAAAACACTATCAAACAGTTATCCGCCCTGAATCCCTATATGCCTCAGAATAATTGAATCTGAACAGGAAAGGCTTCATATATCTAGAGATTCACGAGAGGAAGATCCTGAGAAAAGTTCTGGGACCGATCGAAACAGATGGTGAGTACAGAAGACAATCAAACCAGGAGCCATACAATCATACCGAGAAAATCACAGATGTAGCCAGGAAGAGACGTCTCGCTTTCTACGGACATATCACAAGGATGGACCAAACAAGACTGACCAACCGACTTCTCAACTACTGGAAGAGCAGGAAGACCGTGACACCATGGCTGGTAGAAGTCAAGAAAGACATCCAGGAACTGATCATAACTGGAAGTGACGTTAGAAACCGAGCACTTCTCAGAAGTATATTAAAAGAAAAGAGGTTTCAGGATAGATTACTCCGTAAAAGGACTGGTGCCCTTTGGACAAAGGAATGAACGGAGAAACATAGCCAGAAAATGTGGGATTACTGGGCAAACATCAAGTCGCTCTCCAGGCTGAAAAGTTGAATATCATGGTCATCAGCTGGCCCATACGAAAGAAGAAGAAGAAGAAGAGACAGTAGGTTCAGTTTCACTCAATAGTTTCACCAGAAGTTTCATAGGACGGTAAAGACCAGAAGTTTCACTCAGTAGCAACAGGTGCACTCATCAGTTTAAGTAAACACTAAGAAGTTTCACCTACTCAGTTATTTTAGTGGACACACACAAAGAAGTTTCACCTGTTGACCCTTAGCCAAGGATACTTCACTGGAATCTTCTGAGTTTTCTTGTATTTTGAATAATTAGCGCGTGATTAGAAATTAGTTATTGTTTACTGCTAGCGCGTAATTGTTCGTATGAAATTTGCTTTGTAGTTCTAGTTTCTTATTGTTGTATTGTATTGTCATGAGCAAAGTAGTTGAAGCATGTATGTGTATTGGCACTAGGTATCTCGCTGTAGCTTTTGCAACTAATTAGATATTGATTATTTTCAGTGCTATTTTAGTGTTTCTTCCTATTTTTGCTTCTCAAATTTTTTCGCGTGTTATTGTGTGAAATAGTGTGATAATCATGGCGAGTGCAAATCAAAATGAGAAATGACAGTAACGACGAGCGTAGCTTGTTAACACCATGTACTAATGAATTGACAATGTTCAAGACAGTAATTTGGTAATAGTTCATAGGGACATGGACCAGGCAATAAATAACGGGGTAGAAATTGAAATAATCAGTGAACAGGGAAATATTGTCGATCGATCGGTCGGTAACTGTTCGACTCAGGAATGCGAAATAACAGAACAAAATCTTGCAAATACCTTAGATTCAGGTTTTGTGTCAATACACTTTCCTCTTTTAAGTCAAGACACACTCTCTGCTTTTCAAAATACGAATATTGCCGGTGCAAACACACTGACGAAAAACGCAAAGGAATATGTTTCAGTCACTAATGCATTGTTATAGCAACTAATTCAAAAATTTGGTCAAACAGAGAAACAAAGTTAGCAACAAATGGAACAAAATCAGGAACGAATACAGCAGCAAATGGAACAAAATCCGAAACAAACACAGCCACAACTTCAGAAGTTAGACATAACTGATGAAATTAAACAAACACTTGAACAAACATGTGAAGATTTAACCGCAGACATTCCAAATCGAATCGAAGTATCAAAAAATTTCTGCAAATGTAAAAACATAAATTTGTTAGCATTTTCAGTCTATTTTTTCGCGACACGAAGACACATTACAGAATCATGAAATAGCCATAAAGGAACTGCACATCATTCTACACGAAAATCATGACACCTTGCAGGCTAAAACCGACTCTGTTGCAACTACCGATACGGTCGCGCAAATTATAAAAAAATCAGGAAACGTAAAGAACACAGTAGATATGATTACGACACAAATGGACACTAAAACTTGTTTCAGAAGAACACACGGAGGAAATCAGCACGTTATCGGAATAAGTAGCCAAACTTTCGAATCAGTTAACTACTTTATCTACGAAGGTAGGCGATGATTTGAATGGCACAAGACCGGTAGCCTTTACTGACACAGAGGAGTACGTGGAAATTAGGAAATTCAAACAGAGTTAGAAACAAGTCCATACGCAACACAAAAGAGAAATGCGGGAAGTACAAGGTGACACAAGAATTACGTTTTTCCAGAGGATACTCGCGCTCCGACACAGGACGAGGGACTGAGAAATACGGAAAAGCCACAAAGTAGTTACACATGGTATTTCGGATATTTTTAAAGGAGTCGGCAGGGTGCACCGAGCCTCAAGATGGAACCGCTGACACGACGTAACAATGACACATTTGCGACTCGCCGACACGATGAGTTTGACTATAAGCTCTTCATCACAACGCGTAAATATAATACATTCAAGAATCCTAGTAATGACACATCCACAACTCTGGCTTCATCAATTTTCTCATTGTTTTCCTCCTAATTGGACATCAGAGCATAGATTAGAATTTACGTGTCGCTATTTAAAAATGAACCAGCTGTAAAAATGCGATCGGTTATTCGTGACTGTCATAGTGAAGGATATTTTTCTCATGCCTCCCTTTCTGCACATTGGTCTCAGGCTACTCAAGATCGAGTAAAACACCATATTATAAAGATGAAGCATTTCGAACAGTCAGAATTTTCCATCCCTGTAAAATATTTTGAAGATACGTTACACGAGAATCAGTATTTGTCAAACAGTACAACCCCTCGGAACTTAATCGCATTTGCTTAATTAAATTGCCTGAACACGTCAGACATATTATTTTGGCTGGACGTTGTAAAGATGATGATGAAGCTTTTCAGGGACTTCAGCAAGAATCGGAAACTGACACAGACAACCGCAAAAATTACAGGTCACATCCATCACAATTTCGGGACGACAGAAATAATAGCTGTACACGACAAGGCTACTGTTATAACGCAAATAGTGACCAAAAAAGACACCAACTGTATGGCAGTCATTGGCAGAATAACAATAGTTACAGAGAAAGATCACATTTTTGTGGTAATGACTATGACAGAGACAACGGTAACATAGAGAATATGGGAACCAGAATAATTATTATCAAGGGAGACAAAATAACGTCAGACACGACAGTCCGCCTCGCAATTACGATTCCGGAAGAACTCCACCACTTAATCGACAATGAAGAAATTGCAGAAATTACCAACAAGACGACAGAAGCTATAGTCATGACAACAGACTTGAATTTAATCAGAACTGAAGTGATTCAAATATGGCAGGGCCCTCTCAACAAGCTGATATTGTAGAAATTAGATCTCCAAATCCCAGTAACGACGCGTGACAACATATAATAGTCAATGACTCACCGCAGGCAGCCACAAAATGTGCTTATGAAGCTGACGACATGGCTGCCGTGACTGTCAATTACGTGAAAATGGAAGATATTGCAGGCATTTTACTCCAGAAACATGACATTAACTGAACAATACTGCGTGTACTGTAATTCACATCACAATAAATGACATAAAATTTATGGCAGTACTTGACTCCGGCAGTCTTCTTTCGGTAATTAGTGAAATATTTTTCAGTATATGCAACAAATCGAACGATTGCCCCACAATTCCTCTACGTAATATTAAGTTACAAGGTGAAATTTTTGGAAAAGTATAGTTGCATGCCAACAAACGAACTTAGAATTCTTTTGTCAAAGCCACACTTTTCTTAGGATTTTTCTTCTCGCTCCATTGTTGTCGACAGAGATTATATTAGGTGTTGACATTTTGAATGAGTATAATGCAATTTTAAAGTTTCACGATGCTGAAATAAATTTATAGCAAGAAGGTAAGTTAACATCTTTGAAATTTGAAGACTGGCTTTCAAACCATTAGGAGGATATCAGTCGGCTTTACCTTTTGTCAGATCACAGTTTGGAACTTTCGACAGAACTTGACGTTGATAATCACTTTGAAAGTACTGACAGGGATGATACTGATGACGTAACAGAAACAAACGTTTTAATTCAGAAAGAAATTCAAATAACTGAGACCTGTAATGAAACAGGTAGGCAGGAACTTTTTGATGTCTTACAAGCTCATTCCAAAGTTTTTACTCACAAAGTAGGAACGATCAAAGGATTTCAATAAAAATTTCGTGTTTGCGAGCATACTAAATTTTGCCTCAGACCATATGTAATACCGGCACATTATAGGGATCGTGTTAGAACGGAAACACAATATATTCGTGACGAGAGCATTTTTGAACCAGCGGTAAGCTCAAACAATAATCAATTATATGTTGTTGAGAAGAAAAATGGATCGCTCAGGCTTGTCTTAGATTCCAGACAAATAAAAATCATAATCATTCCTGAAACAGACAGCCCGCAAATGTTGGATGAACGTCTTCAGAATTTCAATGGCGTAAAAGTGTTGTCTTATGTTGATCTCAGATCCAGTTTTATCAAATTGAACTTCATCCAGAATGTAGAGAATATACACTTTTCTTTGTTTCGGCCTTTGTTATCAATTTCGGAAACTTGCTTTTGGTTTGAACATTTCTTCGGCAGCATTCATTCGTGTTCTGAATCCATACTACCTGATTTCTTAAAACGACACGTCACCCCATATGTGGACGATTTTTTAGTACCTGAAACCTCTTGGGAACAACATAATCGTATCTTCAACAGTTGGTTACGTATTTTTACTCAATCTGGAATTACAGTTAACTTGGAAATATCTGAATTCGGTAGGAGAAAGGTGAAGTTTTTGGGTCACATTATTTCCTCTAAGGGGGTTCAGCCAGATCCTGAAAAGTTGGAAGCAACCAGAGCCATTCCTGTCCCATCCAAAAAAAGACAAATTCGCGGTTTTCTAAGTCTCATGAATCTCTACAATCGTTTCCTGAATATGCAAATTTTAGAAAATCCTAAACTTTGGTCTCACACAGGCAAAAACACTATTTGGAACTGAGGCGAACAGGCACTGTTGGAATTTGATTCTTTGAAAGAAACGTTACTTAACGCACCAATCTTAGCTCACCCAGATCTGTCACAAGAATTCTGTATTAGCACGGATTCTTCTAAAGTTGGTGTTGGTGTCCATTAGTTTCAAGAAGCTATAGAAAGTGACATTACTTTTCAGAATACCATCGCTTTTGCTAGCCGCGTGCTAACAAAATCTGAGATAGATTGTTCCGTTAGTGAATTGGAAGCTTCAGCTATCGTTTGGGCATTTGACAAATTTCGTTATTTTCTTTCTGGAAAATATGTAATAGTTTATAGTTGTCATTGAGCTTTATAATATCTTATGTCGTCAAAATTGAATCATGACAGGTTGAAACGCTTTGCATAGTTTCTGCAAGAATTCCGCTTCACAATAATCTGCATACCAGGCATGGAAAAAACTATTGCAGACGTACTGTCACGTCCACCGGCTGGCCTCGAGAAAAGCAACACAGAAGCTAACTACGAGAAAAATTTCAGTATTTTTTAGATTGAAAAAGTACCCTTTAAAAACTTCGCCACTGCTTATTTAAAGAACATTACTCATGAACAACACAAGGATCCGATTTTTAAAGTTATTACAAGTAAATGGCATGAAAAGACGCACACGCAGATTCGTCATTACTATCTGTTTAGAAATAGCATACTATTCAAACGCTGCACTGTTGATGACAAGCTGTGGGTACTTTGTATTCCTGACGATTTTGTTAATAAGATCACCTGGTACATTCGTTTCAGCTTCTCACAGTTTAGTCCACGAAAATGTTATCACATTCTTCGGACGACTTGTTATTTTAACAACATTGAAAAGAGAATTAGGAGAGCCTTGTGTATTTGTAAACTTCGTCAAAAAGCTAAACCGTCTACCATATCACATTGTGCTCCATTGTTTCCTATTATTCCTACTAGATTAAAAGAATTAGCTGCTGTTGATCTTCTGGGACACCTTGTAAAAATATTGGATGGTTTTTTCGTACGTTCTCGTCGCTGTTGAACTTACTTAAAAATTTGTTTCTTTCACACCGTTACGCAAACCCACAGGACGTTCTGTATCCAACGCTCTGTTGAAAATTTCTTACATGAACCTGGACACGTTGCCAAGGTCATTTCACATAACGGACTACAATTCAGTTTTACTGTTTGGTCACGCATGTTTCGGAATCGTAAAATCAAACCTGTTTTTACTTCGTTTTCATATTGTAACCCGTCTGCAAGCATTATGAAAGAAATTAATAAGCTTTGTAGACTTTATTGTCACACGAAGCATCAGTATGGGGACAAATACTTACACTTATTTCAAAATGTACTGAATGAAATCCGTCATAACTCCACTGCTTTACCACCTACTCTTGCACTAAAGAATGAGGAACCATCGAACAGAATCAGAGAGCCTGTACCTTTTCCGAGTACACGTAAACTTCAACACAAAGACATAACTGATTTGGATTTTAGAAATATAAATTCTGCTGCAGACAAAAGGAGAAAATTACACGGTGAGACCAATTCAAAGAAACTATACATTGGTCAGAAAGTTGTCATTAAAGCCCATTCATTGTCACATAAAAAGAAACACTTGAGTCACAAATTATTTCAAATTTACAATCGACCTTACAGGCTCCGACGAATACAGTATGATAATTGCTTTGAAGTTGGAACTTTGCGTACTAAGAAAAGCATTACCCCACATTTCTCATGCAAAACCGTTTATTGAGAAATAATTTGCTTTCTGACTTAGTAGTTGCTATAAAATTTTTCACTTCAAGCTTTGACACATTTAGCATGTAGCGATGATTTGGAGTTAACTACCCAGTCAAGAAACTATGGAACATATTAAGACAGTAATTTTTACGAGTTCACTTATATAGCGAACAGACGACACAGCTGCACGATTAATTCACAACTATAAGGCTCACATTCTTGGAATATATACTGCTAATGAGTTTTACTGCAGCATTTCGATTTACTTGAAAAAGAAACACATTTTTTTTATTTAAAGTATTTTCTGAGAGGTCACAGATGACATAGTATTTGGTTTGTGTGATTAGGTTACGACACTACTTATGAGTGACACAATTTTCATTATTGCCTTTATGTTGTATCTGTTTTACATCTGCACAATGTCACAACAAAACGTTACAGTACAGTACTTTCTAGGTCATGGCAATGAACTTAATAATTGCAACATTTATATGCAAAGCACGTTTGTCTATTACAAGGTAAATACATTGATTTTGGGAGAACTTTGCATATGAACGACGATAACTACGACACTTGGCACATTTTTACTATTACACAATGACAGAAATTTCTTACAGCAAGAAGTATAGTTTAGCACTACATGACACGCATTTGAGTGATTACTTTTTGTACTGGAAATATTATTAGAAATGTTTTTGAACTACAATGATACAGAGAAGGTTCACGGTAATACATTTCATTCCGCAATTTTAATCTGTAAGATCTGAGGTATAATTACATTATCCCTCACGGGGTTAGACCTACTTTGTGTACCATGCATGTGGCAAGTGCAAGTAGCTCTAGCTAATATGGTATTTGCTTATACAGTTTTATACATCAGTACCATATTTCTCTAACTCAGAATTACACAGTTATATGACATTTACCAGAGAAAAATAAATATTTTACTACATCTCTGACATATATCTAGGTAATTATACAGCTGAATTACTTCGCATTTAGGAAATTGTACATTGTCTGCATTTGGTGAACTGCAAGAGCTTTCAGTGGTGTATATTGAATGTGACCATGACGTAATCCTCTGCTGCACTGGGCTGCCCTCTAGCCTATGGGAAATACCCACTGTTGTGTTGCCTGTCAACTTTAATGGTGTCCCTTCAGCCATTTTTAAGCTCACTGCACTCCTGCAAGTGCTTGCATAGCTGTAGAAAAGACAGGCGTTTGAACTCGCTATTAACATTTCTTTGCAGCACACACCACAAACATGATATACACTATTACTGGTAAACATATGATTACACATTGGACTTTGTACTTTGTGGCACTTACTGAAATGCATATGAATTGATGAGAAATATTCTTACATTTACACACCTGATTATAACAAGTGTCTATTTATGAGAGTTGAGATAATTTCTACTGACTTATGAAATGTCACATGGCTGATGAATGATGTTTTCATGTTTTGCTTTGTACATAGTTGCTTATTTTATTTGATATCTGGTTTCTAGTTGCGCTGCAGCATTGGTTTTATAAAATTAAATTCAATGTTAACACATTCTGACAACAGATCTATTAAATAACGATCTTCTGAACTGTGTTCTTAAAAACTGGAGCACTTGGAAAGGGATAAGGGACTAGTAACAGGAACTGCATACATAGTTTTCTTTTCAAGGACTTGGTAATTTTTTGACAGAATAAGTTGTTGTGATGCGCCACTTTAGTGTTAAGATGTGACATAGAATCATTGCATTTCACGTGGGAGATATACCTTGTTCCTTGTGCTGGCACTTTGCTTAGTCTTAATGATCACACATACACACATGCTATTGTAAGTTTACACATATATTTCCCCTGTCTGCATTGCTGTCCTTACTGTTATATTTTTTCTGCATGTGCTTTCTCATGTTTAGGTATAAGTTATTGCAATTGTAGCTGCTATTTGTTGGGCAATGTCTTACTGAAGTTTACTTTGTGTTACTGTGATAATCCAGTTTTACCAGTGATTTGTTTTTTTTTTGTTTGTTTGTTGCACATTGCCTTATATTCGTTGTAATGTTGCATTTGCTTTGCTAATTTAGGTAAGCTGCTGTTTGCTTTGCCACTGTGCATTTTTAACATTGTTGTTTGTGTTAATTTTTTGTGCTGCTGCATTACCTCATTCACTAGTTTATGTATCTGAACTCAGAAGATTTAAGTTAGCTTATGTGGGAGTATGCTACATAAGAAAATGCGTTACAGTGAGTTAGGAAGAAATTCACTGAGAAGCTATAAGAGAAAGGTCTGGCCAGAAAAGTATCGTATACTGAGGAATAATTATTTTGAAACAGGAAACGAACAGATATAAGTAGGATATAATGACAACAAATTTAGGTAGGATTTTCTTGGAAACGAATTATGAGGAAAGAAATATATGAAAGTATGAATACAGATAGATAGCATTTTTTTTGTAAAAACAAACTTTGAAGTCAGAGAGGCCTGCGAGAATTAAATGAAGTTTTAGATGGAAATGAAGTATTTATGGTTGAAAGTAAGGCAGGTGAGCTCCACAAGTACTGCAGTATCAAATGTTACACTTAAATTTTGATATTTACACTTGAAAACAGATCCTGTCCTTTCCATTTGAGTTATTCCACTATGTTTATGTGTATCCATGTGTCTCTGTGTTCTTTCCATCTCTTTGTGTTTACCTGATAAGATTAATTTGGTAGAATTTTTTTCCTTCTAATTCTAGAATGCATTCACTATGATGAGGAATCTAATATCTGTTTTTGTACCATGTTCTTTATGTTAGGCAAATGTTTAAATATTATTTATTCTGTTATGCTTCTACTGCTGTTCGCATTATTCTTTTATTTACTTATGTCATAATCCCTGAAATACTCATATACATTTTTATTTTTATCCTTTTTGTTAAGCCTGTATTACTACAAATGTTATTTGTATTATCATGTCCTATACTATAATTATGTTTTCTTTACATTTGTAACTGAATTTGTATACTGTTAAATTGTAATTGTATAGACACCAATTCTTCAAGTCAGGTACATAGTAGCGATTCATTTTACTGCACGCATTTGTCTGTTTATAATACTATTGGTATCAAATCTCAGAGATTAAGTGACTGTGTTAGTGCTTGCACATGTGTTGATAATTCAGGAAGGGACTGGTTAACAGCATTGCTGGTTGCAAGGATACTGCAAAAAAAAAAAAAAAATTGTGAGTCCACAACGGATGGATTATGCTTCAATACTGACTACATAATGGTGGTTCATGGACTTGCTGTATCATCTTCAAGACTCCTAAGTTGTGATTGTGCACCTGCATAATCACAATGGATGGCTGCTGGCCGTCTCTACAAGGACTACAGTGGGTCTGCACCTTAGGTAGTTCACTACTATCATAATGTCTACAAGGACTAGTGTAGGTTAGCTCTGTGGTGACCCACCAATTCTACCAATGTTCTTCAAGACTTCGACTGATACTGCTGTTGGCCTGCTCTGTTGTAGCCCATCACCAATCTTAAGATATCAGCGAAAATCTTCATGTCAAGAGTAAGCATTGTGTTTCTGTGTGGAGGACAACACCACTTCTTCAAGACTGCATCGTTGTCCATTGATTACTTGTGAATTTTTATATACTGCTCAGCCTTGGTGCACAAAACTGCCATAGACTTCTATTGTATTATTAGAACTGTCCTTAGGGACTGTATGGAGAATTTTTACTTTATTGACCAACAGCATATTAATTAACCTTTGTGTGCATCTGATCTACTTGATATTGTTAAAATAAAAATTTTCAACAACTTAATCTTAACCATTGGCTGAAACACTTTGAAAATTTTTGAGGTGAGCATGGGTTGCTATGTAAGTAGCCTATTTATATGTTTGTTTGTTGGCAGCACTATAGACTGTATTAATATCATTGACAGCACTTTGCGCCCTCAGTAAGAGACTCTGTGGTTGGACAGACTAGCAGTTAGCAGTTAGCAAGCGGACGGCTTGGACACGCGTTCTTTGTGGAGACTCAGTGTTGGTAGGACATGCAATCTAAATTGGGGATGGATGTAGTTGGTAATGTTTGGGTAGTGGAATTATTGACGACTATATAATTTTTGGAACTCTATGTCACATGAATAAGGTAAAAGCTGCTAAATACATTGTTTGCACTTCAACATAATCTTCCTTCTCCTAACCATATGCCTCCTAGTAGTTTGAGCCTATAGTAGTTAGAATCTTTTTATTTAACTGGCTGTAGTTGCCACTTGCTGTAATTGCTGTAGTTGGGGTTATGAAGATTTTCTGTGATGTAAGTGACTTACGAAAAGTATGGGTCATTGTTAGGATTTCTTCGAATTCAAGACCTTTCCTTCGAGTTAGTTATTTTATGTCATGATGTCACTGTAGAGCAGTCAGACTGCGTTGGGCTTGTCTATTGTGGGTAATAAATGAATAGGGTAAGCCTGAGTTGTCATTGTCAGGAAAAATTCCGTAGGTCAGTGTTGAAATGATAACAATAAGTCGCCGGCTGGAGTGGCCGTGCGGTTCTAGGCGCTACAGTCTGGATCCGAGCGACCGCTACGGTCGCAGGTTCGATTCCTGCTTCGGGCATGGATGTATGTGATGTCCTTAGGTTAGTTATGTTTAAATAGTTCTAAGTTCTAGTGGACTGATGATCTCAAAAGTTAAGTCCCATAGTGCTCAGAGCCATTTGAACCATTTTTTTTTATAAAAATAAGTAACGAGACAGTAGGTTCAGTTTCACTCAGTACTTTCACTTACACAAAGAAGTATTACTCTCATGTGACACTATCATTGTGTTCTTTTCAATAGTATAACGCGCGTCCACACAATGTATGTGTCATATTCTGTGTGAAGTTGAGCTACTCCCATGGCCAGTTAGACTCTAGATCCGTTCCTGACACAACCACAACAAGTGAGGTACCAACTAGGCTGTTAACTGGGTCGGAATTCCATTATCCAGAATATAAACGACCATTTATAAATTTTGTGGGCCAGCTTGCCCCTTGGGAGGATACAACAGCTACATGACACACTACCCAATCGAAGCAACGTAATCATCCTGGTCGGAGAGAGTGAGACGTCATACTGACACGTGGACACATACTACCAATTTCTTTGTAAATATGGCTGTTTTTGTAATCACTAATGTAACATGAAATACCCTCTCAACCCGTGAAGTTTAATTTCGTTTCCTCCTCCCCTTCTGAGAGGATTACTTTCTTTAAGACAGTGTACTTTACTACAATGAAATGAACACCCTTAGCTGCTTACAGACGTTGACAAACGTCAACGGGGACAGATGAAAATGTGTGCCCTTGACCGGGACTCGAACCCGGGATCTCCTGCTTACATGGCAGATGCTCTAACTTTCTGAGCCATCGAGGACACAGAGGATGGCGCGACTGCAGGGATTTATCTCTGGCGCGCCTCCCGTGAAACCCACATTCTCAACGTATTGTCCCGCACTACATTCGTGGTGCCCCCGCCCATTGTACTCATCACTCGCGGCGCGTTGCCGATTCCCGTAAGAGTTCGGGCACTGTGCATTCGCAGAGTAGAAGAAGATGGTCAAGTGGCCGGTGAGCCTTAACTATACATATACTAAGATGGTATATGTTATTTCGGACATGTCCGAAAGAACAGATACAATCTTAGTATGTATACAGGGTGTTACAAAAAGGTACGGCCAAACTTTCGGAAAACATTCCTCACACACAAATAAAGAAAAGACGTTATGTGGACATGTGTCCGGAAACGCTTAATTTCCATGTTAGAGCACATTTTAGTTTCGTCAGTATGTATTGTACTTCCTCGATTCGCCGCCAGTTGGCCCAATTGAAGGTAGATAATGTTGACTTCGGTGCTTGTGTTGACATGCGACTCATTGCTCTACAATCCTGTGAACGTTTGGGCAGGCATTGTTGGAGATGTCTTGATTGAGCCCGTGTTCCTCCACCTACGCTTAATGGATCACGTCATCATGATTTCATACGGGATACTCTACCTGTGCTGCTAAAACAAGTGCCTTTACAAGTACGACACAACATGTAGTTCATGCACGATGGAGCTCCTGCACATTTCAGTTCTCAATACCAGATTCGGTGACCGATGTTTTGGTAGAGGCGGACCAATTCCATGGCCTCCACGCTCTCCTGACCTCAACCCTCTTGACTTTCATTTATGGGGGCACTTGAAAGCTCTTGTCTACGCAACCCCGGTACCAAATGTAGTGACTCTTCGTGCTCGTATTGTGGACGGCTGTGATACAATACGCCATTCTCCAGGACAGCATCAGCGCATCAGGGATTCCATGCGACGGAGGGTGGATGCATGTATCCTCGCTAACGGAGGACATTTTGAACATTTTCTGTAACAAAGTGTTTGAAGTCACGCTGGTACGTTCTGTTGCTGTGTGTTTCCATTCCATGATTAATGTGATTTCAAGAGAAGTAATTAAATGAGCTCTAACATGGAAAGTAAGCGTTTCCGGACTCATGTCCTCATAACATATTTTCTACCTTTGTGTGAGGAATGTTTCCTGAAAGTTTGGCCGTACCTTTTTGTAACACCCTGTATAGTGTATTTTATTTCCCGGTCTGTCAGTAAGGGTAAAAACACAAGTCTTACACACTTCAGTGCATGTTATAAGGACGAAATGATCTTTAGGCTCAATAATTTTATCTCTTTTTCTTGTCTGCAGTCCAATTGAGTGGTCAGTGAAGATAAGCAGTACGTTTGAGAACTCGTATTGCTAACTAACCTTGTGGACGTACATTGCAACAGTTTACTGTGCAAGAGTTCGTCGACGAATAAAAATAGAAGAATAGTGCCTTCGTTGTACTTGTAGGACATTCAACCTTCACAACTGGCAGACTCGTTTCTTTTGCTGTGCGCTCGCAGAGCTATCGGCAGCTGTATTATTCACCAGCCGATGACGCCACACACATACTGGCCCGCCGGTACGGCGCGCACGGTGAAGCACGTGAGGGCGTCCGTCACGCACGTGGGTGGCGTGCTGCGAGTGACCCAGACAGGGCGACGCCACGGCCGAGTCCGACGACGCTTCCCGGAATCCGCGGCCTCCTGCACGGCACACGGCAGAACGTTTCCGTGTCGCGCCAGAGCGCATGCGCGCCCGACCACCGCGCGCCATGAATACGTAACACTGGACGCTGCGCCGGCCGTGTCCAACTTCGGACACCCCTGGGTGGGTGGGATGGGTGGAATGATGAGGGGGTGGAGTGAGGAGGTTAGATACTTGCTACCTACCTGCTACACGGCCGGGAGGCAGCCGGCTGCATTCGTAATTGCTGGAAGGTGCTACTATTTCGGTCCCACCTGTTCGAGTAAAATTTATACCGCCTGTTGGACGGAAGTGTTGAGTGGCGTGGCACTCTAGGCGCACCGTGTAATGACGTTTGAGGAGAGGAAACAGTTTCGAAACAGTTCGATCACTGTTGCTGCGGTACGGAAAGGGCCCCGTGAATAATTCGTGGAGACGGCCGGAACATTTCTCGCAAGCGGACAGTACTGTTTCGGGAGGAGGCACTAAAGCCCTGCGGTTAGGGAGCACTGCACTCGAGCGTAGATAGAACTAGGGTTTTGTTTCCATCCGAATCACTGCAGTGGTTCCGAAGTTACTCATTCTGTAATCCGGGAAACTATGATCGTCTGTTCCTATTCCGAATCCTACATAACTGATTTCCAAGATAAGAATTGTGCATCTTACTATTACCTTTAAGATGTAGTACAGTCGAAGACACCGCTAAGTAAGGAAATTTAAAAGCTGTCTCCATATAAAAAAAACGGACAGGTTTGGTTAGGAGTCGTGATCTGACTGTTCTGTACAAACTTTATTATTTATACAGATAGTTCACCTACAGATTTTGATGGCAGGTGAGACTGATTTTGAATCATACTTAACGATCATAAAGCAAAAGTTTGTGCCTGATAACACAAATAATGTTGGCAGGGTGGTAAATTGTAGTGCATGGGGAGTTATCACAAAGGGAGTCCAGCAAGGTTCACTTTTGGGTCCTCTGCTGTTCCTTATTCATCAAGAAGAACTAGTACTTTTTGCAGATGATACGAGTGTTATAATAAATCCCATTCCAGAAAAAGCAGCTGAAGATATTGTTAAGGATTTCTTTCAAAGAATTATTAAGTGGTTCTCAGAAAATGAACTATCCCCTAATTTTCAAAAAACTCACTATATCCAGTTCTCCATACCGAATAGTCATACCGACAATTGATGTAGCGTATGAACAGGGCTCATTTACCAGGCAGATTTCTCCAAATTTTTGGGTGTTCACATTGATGACAGCTTGAACTGGAAGAAGCATATTACTGAGCTTCTCAAACAATTAAGTTCAGCTTCTTCCGCTCTTCGTATAACCGCTAGTCTTGGTAATAAACAGATCAGCCTCCTAACGTACTTTGGATGTTTCTACTCAATTTCTTATGGAATAGTTTGTTTTGTGGGGTAACTCACCACTTAGACATAAATTATTGATTGCGCAATAGAGAGCAGTGAGAAAAATTAGTCGTGTTCACCCAAGGACGTCATGTAGGTATTTTAACTGTGACATCAGAGTACATATATTTCCTAATGAAATTTGTTATAAATAATCCATCTCAATTCTCAATTCGCGAAGAACAGTGATGTTCATACCTACAACACTAGAGGGACAAATGCCCTTTCCCGTCCGTTATTGAAGCTGTCAATTGCTCAAAAAGGAGTACATTATTCAGCAACAAACATCTTTGATCATTTGGACAACAACATAAAGTTTCTGGCAGGTAGTAGATCAACTTTTAATTATGGCTATAAATCATTACTTTTGGACAACTCCTTCTATTCCATGGACATGGCATAACTAAACTAAACTGGCTGGGTTTTCCAGCATCAACGTAAGTCACAGAAATGAGCATATCTTCTGGAAGCATATACTTAGGAGCTTAAATGTTTTACACTGCAAAGGGACTGTAGATTTTGGCATTTGATATCAATTTCAATTTCGTACCTCTACCCGTTCATGGGGAAACGTGGTCTTAACAGACGGAATGGACAGCCAGATAGACAAAAATGGCAAAAATAATTTTTATATAAATACAAATAAATATTTTTTTTTTTTACTTTTTTGCTTTATGTCTACGGTGAAACCTTACTTTTTCTTAAAATTCGTGTTTCTAGGTCAGCGGCAAGTACCCTACATGTTTTCAAGAGTGAGTTTGTAAATATCAAAATACCTCACATAAGTTTCCATACTTTCTGAATGCACTGACTTATAACCTAGGTGTTTTACACCGCCAAGGGACTCCAGAACTTAGTACTTGACATAAATTTCAACTTGACTCTATAGTAATGGCCGTTCTTGACTAAAACTAGTCTTAATAGTCGGACAGAGAAACTGACAACATAATTATCCAAAAAGAGTTCCGTTTTTCCCTATTAAGATAAAGAACCATAAAAACAAAGGCAAGTACACCTGTGTATAGCATGATGCAGTTTATATTCTTTATGAAACCTTCGTAACCTTTGTATGTTAAATGCAGTCTAATGTAAAACACAAACAAATGAAAGTGGAATTAAGGAAAAACAGTGGAAAGAGGAATGGAAGAGAAATTCGCAGGATTATCCAGCTCTAGTTCCACACATCTAAGTCAACATCTAAATACAAACCTCGCAGTCCTCCGTATGGTGTGTGGCGAAGTGTACCCTGTACCATTACTAGTCAATTCCTTTCCTCTTAAATTGACTAAGGGAAATACCACTGCCTATACAAGGTGGTCCATTGATAGTGACCGGGCCAAATATCTCACGAAATAACCATCAAACGAAAAACTACAAAGAACGATACTCGTCTAGCTTGAAGCGGGAAACCAGATGGCGCTAAGGTTGGCCCGCTAGATGGCGCTGCCATAGGTCAAACGGATATCAACTGCGTTTTTAATATAGGGACTCCCATTTTTAATACATATTCGTGTAGTACGTAAAGAAATATTAATCTTTTAGTTGGACCACTTTTTTCGCTTTGCGATAGATGGCGCTGTAATAGTCACAAACGTATAAGTCGTGGTATCACGTAACATTCCGCCAGTGCGGACGGTATTTGCTTCGTGACACATTACCAGTGTTAAAATGGACCGTTTACCAACTGCGGAAAAGGTCGATATCGTGTTAATGTATGGCTGTTGTGATCAAAACGCGCAACGGGCGTGTGCTATGTATGCTGCTCGGTATCCTAGACGACATCATCCAAGTGTCCGGACCGTTCGCCGGATAGTTACGCTATTTATGGAAACAGGAAGTGTTCAGCCACATGTGAAACGTCAACCAAGACCTACAACAAATTATGATGCCCAAGTAGGTGTTTCAGCTGCTGTCGCGGCTAATCCGCACATCAGTAGCAGACAAATTGCGCGGGAATCGGGAATCTCAAAAACCTCGATGTTGAGAATGCTACATCAACATCGATTGCACCCGTACCACATTTCAGTGCACCAGGAATTGCATGGCGACGTTTTGGAACGTCGTGTATAGTTCAGCCACTGGGCACAAGAGAAATTACGGGACGATGACAGATTTTTGCACGCCTTGTATTTAGCGTGGAAGCATTATTCACCAACAGCGGTAACGTAAACCGGCATAATATGCACTATTGGGCAAGGGAAAATCCACGATGGCTGCGACAAGTGATGGAAAATCCACGATGGCTGCGACAAGTGGAACATCAGCGACCTTGAAGGGTTAATGTATGGTGCGGCATTATGGGAGGAAGGATAATTGTAGCCCATTTTATCGATGGCAATCTAAATGGTGCAATGTATGCTGATATCCTACGCAATGCTCTACCGATGTTACTACAAGATGTTTCACTGCATGACAGAATGGCGATGTACTTCCTACGTGATGGATGTCCGGCACATAGCTCGCGTGCGGTTGAGGCGGTATTGAATAACACATTTCATGACAGGAGGATTGGTCGTCGAAGCACCATACCATGGCCCGCACGTTCACCGGATCTGACGTCCCCGGATTTCTTTCGGTGGAGAAAGTTGAAAGATATTTGCTATCGTGATCCACCGATAACGCCTGGCACCATGCGTCAGCGCATTGTCATGTGCGAACATTAAGGAAGGCGAACTACTCGCTGTTGAGAGGAATGTCGTTACACGTATTGCCAAATGCATTGAGGTTGACGGACATTTATTGCATTAATGTGGTATTTACAGGTAATCACGCTGTAACAGCACGTGTTCTCAGATATGACAATTTCTCACAGGTACATGTATCGCATTGGAGAACCGAAATGAAATTTTCAAACGTACCTACGTTCTATATTTTAATTAAAAACCTAACTGTTACCAACAGTTCGTCTAAAATTGTGAGCCATATGTTTGTGAATCTTATAGCGCCATCTATCACAAAGCGAAAAAAGTGGTCCAACTAAAACATTCATATTTCTTTACGTACTACACGAATATGTAATAAAAAATAGGGGTTCCTATTTTAAAAAATCACAGTTGATATCCGCTTGACCTATGACAGCGCCATCTAGCGGCCCAACCATAGCGCCATCTGGTTCCCCCCCTTCAAGCTAGACAAGTGTCGTTCTTTGTAGTTTTTTTCGTTTGAAGCTTATTTCGTGAGATATTTGGCCCGGTCACGATCAATCGACCACTCTGTATACCTCCGTACGAGCTCTAAATTCTCCAATCTAATGTTCATAGTCCTTACGCGAAATGTACATCGGCGGCGGTACAATCATTCTGCAGTCAGGTTCAAATGTCATTTCTCAAAATTTTCTCTGTATTGCTCCTCGAAAAGAACGTCGCCATCCCTGCAGTGATTCACATTTGAGTTCCCGCAGCATTTCCGAATAATTGTGTGTTGTTCGACCCTACCGATATCAAATCTAGCAGCCGTCTCTGAATTTCTTCGATCTCGACCTAGCGTGGATCCGAAATACTAGAATAGTATTAAACAGTGGATCGCACTAGTTGTTGTACTGTATGCGGCAGATGAACCACACTTGCCTAAAATTCTACCAATAAACCAAAGTCGACCATGGACCATTATTACAGTCCTAACACCATCATTACATTTCAAACCTTAGGCCTAGATATTTAATTCACGGGATATTGATAGCATACTATTAATGCTGTACTCGAAAATTATGGTTTTGTTTTTTTCTACTTACCTGCCTTACGTCACATTTTTCTACATTTAGATCTAGCTGCCGTTCAACACACCAGCAAGAGACTTAGTGTGAGTTATCTTGTATCCCCCCCCCCTTTTTTTTGAGTCATCAGTGTTCTGATCAGTTTGATGCGGCCTATCATGACCTCCTCTCCTGTGCCAACCTTTTCATCTCAGAGTAGCACTTGCAACTCAGGTCGTTCCTTAACTTATTAGTCCACCTAATTTTCAACATTCTGTTGGAGCAACGGGTCCAAATTGTTCTGTTCTGTTCCGGTTCTCCGGGCTACCCAAGTGCCAATGCCACACAATGTTGTGGTCCAGACATATATTCTCCGAAATTTATTCCTCAAATATAGGTCTTTTGATACTAGCTGACTTCTCTTTGAATGCCCTTTTTTCCAATGCTAGTCCGTTTTGATGCCTTCAGTACTCTGTCCGTCATGGATTATTTTGCTGTCTAGTAGCAAAATTCCGTAACTTCAAGTAATTTGTGATTACCAATCCTGACAAGTTTCTTGCTGTTCTCATTTCTGTGACTTCTCATTACGTTTGTCTCTCTCCGATTCCATCCAACAAGCCCTGTAGCTCCTTTTCACTTTCACTGAGGACAGCAGTACCTTCAGCGAATCTGAACATTGATATCTGTTCCTCTTGAACTTTAATCCCACTCTTGAACCTTTATTTTATATCCGTCATTACTTCTTGGATATATAGACTGAAAGGCAGGAGTGAAAGACTACATCACTGTCTTATACTCATTTTAATCGTTATGTTTCGTTCTTGGCCTTCCACTCTTATTGTTCCCTCTTGGTTCTTGTACTTGTCGTACATTACCCATCCTTCCCTATAGCTTACCGCTACTTTTCTCAGAATTGCGAACATCCACCACTGTCTTACATTGTTGAACGCTTTTTCCACGTCGACAAGAGAGCCTCGGTTCCATTATCAACCGCAACTTCAGAACTGCCTCTTCGGTGCTCTTACCTTCCCTAAGGCGAAACTGATCGTCACCTAACACATATTGAATTTTCTTTTCCTGTCTTCTGTGTATTATTCTTGTCACCAAGCTGTATGTATGAGATATTAAGCTGATTGTGCTATAATTATCGCACTTTTCACCTCTTGCAATCTTCGGAGATGTGTTGATGATGTTTTCCCGAAAATCAGATGGCATATCGCCAGTCTCAAATATACTACACACCAATGTGAATAATTGCTTTGTTGCCACTTCCGCAAATTATTTTGGTAATTGTGATGAAATGTTATTCCTGCCTTACCTGATTATAAGTCCGCTAAACCTAATTTCTGTTTCTAATATCTGAGCCCCTATCTCTTTTTTATCCGCTCCTCCTTCTTGTAACACGGCATCATACAGTTCCTCCCATTCATAGAGGCCTTCAATCTACTCTTTCCAGTTATCTGCTCTCATCTCTGCACTTAACAGTCGAATTCGTATAGCACTCTTCGTGTTACAGCTCTTACTTTCAATTGTACCCAAGTTTGACCTTTCCGCATGCTGAGTCAGTCCTTATGACAATCATTTCTTTTCCGATTTATTCACAATTATATGAGAATTTTTTTTACTTACTTATTTATTTTTATTTCTTTATTGTTCAGTGGGACCAAATTAAGGAGAAGTCTCCATGGTCATGGAACGAATCAATACATGAAATTATAACACGATATTAGAAACAGATAAAGTGAAATATAAAAAAAAACATATTCAAGTGACAAGTCGTAAGTTTCAATAAAGAAAATCAACAATGTAACCCTGAAGTTTGCTTAAATTTTTAGCTCTTCCAGTAGCTCCTCGACAGAATAGAAGGAGTGAGCCATGAGGAAACTCTTCAGTTTAGACTTAAAAGAGTTTGGACTACTGCTAAGATTTTTGAGTTCTTGTGGTAGCTTATTGAAAATGGATGCAGCAGAATACTGTACTCCTGTCTGCACAAGAGTCAAGGAAGTGCATTCCACATGCAGATTGTATTTCTGCCTAGAATTAACTGAGTGAAAGCTGCTAACTCTTGGGAGTAGGCTAATATTGCTAACAAGAAACGACATTAAAGAAAATATATACTGTGAGGGCAATGTCATAATTCGCAGACTATTGAATGGGGGTCGACAAAAGGTTCTCGAACTTACACCACATACAGCTCGAACAGCCCGTTTTTGAGCGAAAAATACCCTTTTTGAATCAGAAGAATTACCCCAAAAAATTATACCATACGACATAAGCGTATGAAAACATGCGAAGTAGACTACTTTTCGTGTTGAAGTGTCACTTATTTCAGATACTGTTCTAATGGTAAATAGAGCAGCATTTAGTTTCTGAACAAGATCCTGGACATGGGCTTTCCACAACAGCTTACTATCTATCCGAACGCCTAGGAACTTGAACTGTTCCGTCTCGTTTATCATATGCCCATTCTGTCTGCTCAAAATATCAGTTGTTGTTGAATTGTGAGTTATAAATTGTAAAAACTGAGTCTTACTGTGCTTTAGCATCAAATTATTTTCCACAAGCCACGAACTTATTTCATGAACTACATTATTTGATACTGTTTCAATATTACGCACAAGATCCTTCACAATCAAGCTGGTGTCATCAGCAAACTGAAATATTTTTTAATCACCTGTAATACTAGAAGGCATTGTTGTTGTTGTGGTCTTCAGTCCTGAGACTGGTTTGATGCAGCTCTCCATGCTACTCTATCATGTGCAAGATTGTTCATCTCCCAGTACCTACTGCAACCTACATCCTTCTGAATCTGCTTAGTGTATTCATCGCTTGGTCTCCCTCTACGATTTTTACCCTCCACGGTGCCCTCCAATGCTAAATTTGTGATCCCTTGATGCCTCAAAACATGTCCTACCAACCGATCCCTTCTACTAGTCAAGTTGTGCCACAAACTTCTCTTCTCCCCAATCCTATTCAATACCTCCTCACTAGTTACGTGATCTACCCATCTTATCTTCAGCATTCTTCTGTAGCACCACATTTCGAAAGCTTCTATTCTCTTCCTGTCCAAACTAGTTATCGTTAATGTTTCACTTCCATACATGGCTACACTCCATACAAATACTTTCAGAAACGACTTCCTGACACTTAAATCTATAATCGATGTAAACAAATTTCTCTTCTTGAGAAACGCTTTCCTTGCCATTGCCAGTCTACATTTTATATCCTCTCTACTTCGACCATCATCAGTTATTTTACTCCCTAAATAGCAAAACTCCTCTACTACTTTAAGTGTCTCATTTCCTAATGTAATTCCCTCAGCATCACCCGATTTAATTTGACTACAGTCCACTATCCTCGTTTTGCTTTTGTTGATGTTCATCTTATATCCTCCTTTCAAGACATTGTCCATTCCGTTCAACTGCTCTTCCAAGTCCTTTGCTGTCTCTGACAGAATTACAATGTCATCGGCGAACCTCAAAGTTTTTACTTCTTGTCCATGAATTTTAATACCTACTCCGAATTTTTCTTTTGTTTTCTTTACTGCTTGCTTAATATACAGATTGAATAACATCGGGGAGAGGCTACAACCCTGTCTCACTCCTTTCCCAACCACTGATTCCCTTTCATGCCCCTCGACTCTTATAACTGCCACCTGGTTTCTGTACAAATTGTAAATAGCCTTTCGCTCCCTGTATTTTACCCCTGCCACCTTCAGAATTTGAAAGAGATTATTCCAGTTAACATTGTCAAAAGCTTTCTCTAAGTCTACAAATGCTAGAAACGTAGGTTTGCCTTTTTTAAATCTTTCTTCTAAGATAAGTCGTAAGGTCAGTATTGCCTCACGTGTTCCAACATTTCTACGGAATCCAAACTGATCTTCCCCGAGGTCGGCTTCCACCAGTTTTTCCATTCTTCTGTAAAGAATTCGCGTTAGTATTTTGCAGCTGTGACTTATTAAATTGATAGTTCGGTAATTTTCACATCTGTCAACACCTGCTTTCCTTGGGACTGGAAGAAGGCATATCACTTACATAAATAAGAAACAGCAGTGGCCCCAGCACCGACCCTTGGGGAACTCCCCACTTAACAGTCCCCCATTGGTACTGAACATCACTACCACTCTCAATATTGCGGAGAATTACCTTCTGCTTACTGTTCTTAAAGTAAGAGGCGAACCAATTGCACGCTACTCCCCTTACTTCATAATGGTCCAACTTCTGCAGTAATATTTTGTGGTCAACACAGTCAAAAGCCTTCGTTAAATCAAAGAAAACAGCTAACGTTCGCTACCTTTTATTTAATCCATCGAAAACCACACAGAGAATATAGCATTTTCAGTTGTTAAACCATATCTAAAACTAAACTGAACATTTGACAGCAAATTATGTGAATTTAAATGCTCCAGTAACCTTGTATATACAACCTTCCCGATAACCTTAGCAAGCACCGATGGCATAGAATTCGGTCTAAAATTGTCAACATTATCAATGTCTCCCTTTTTATAAAGTGGTTTCACTACCGAGTACTTTAACCGGTCAGGAAACCGACCACTCCTAAAGCAAAAGTAGCAGATATGGCTAAATACTGGGCTAACATACATAGAACAATACTTCAGTATTCTGCTAGATACCCCGTCATATCCATGAGAGTTCTTGGTCTTTAGTGATTTAATTATTAACTCAATCTCCCTCTTGTCAGTATCATGGAGGAGCATTTCAGATAACAGTCTCGGAACACTTTTTTCTAAGAGCGCTATATGATTCCCTGTTGGGACTAGGTTTCTATTTAGTTCACCTGCTATATTCAGAAAGTCATTATTAAATACTGTACATATATGCGACTTATCAGTGACACGGACATTCCCACTACGCACTGATCCAATATCCTCGACCTGTCTCTGCAGACCAGCCACTTCCTTCACGACTGACCATATGGTTTTAATTTTATCCTGAGACTTAGCTATTCTATCTGCGTACCATATACTTTTTGCCTTCCTAATAACATTTTTAAGCACCTCACAATACTGTTTGTAATGGGCTGCCGCATTTAGATTTTGACTGTTTCTAACGTTTTGATATAATTGCCACTTTGTCCTACAAGATAATCTTATCCCTCTAGTCAGCAACCCAGGCTGCCTGTTTGTGCTAGTAACCTGTTTTAAACGTTCTAACGGAAAGCAACTTTCAAATAGCACGAGAAAAGTCTTGAGAAAAGCATTATATTTATCGTCTACTGTATCAGCGCTATAAACATCTTGCCACCCTTGTGCCTTGATAAGGTTTACAAAGGTCTCTAGAGCAACTGGATCAGCTTTCCTAAACAGCTGATGACTATATTTAACACGTGTTGCAGCACAAAAATCTTTTAGAGTTAAAATTTGTTCATCAATATCTGAAAGGCCATTCATCTTTTTGCTAACAGAATGCCCTTCTAGTAATGAGGAATGAACAAAAATGTTGTCTATAGTTGTTCTACTGTTCCCTTGCACTCTCGTTGGAAAGAATACGGTTTGCATAAGATTATATGAATTAATGAGGTCGACCAGCATCCTCTTCCTTGCACAATCACTTATACAATTAATATTGAAGTCACCACATATAACTAACTATTTGTATTTCCTATCAAGTGAACGAAGAACCTTCTCTAGCTTTAGCAAAAATGTCATGAAATCGGAGTCTGGGGATCTATAAATAAAAACAGTTAGAAGTTTAGCTCCATTAAATTTAACTACACCTGCACAACATTCATACACCTTTTCAGTGCAGTAATTTGAAACATCAATTGACTCAAATGGGATGCCGTTTTTCACATACGTGGCTACTCCCCCACACCGCAAAGAGCTCCTCGAAAAGCTGCCAGCCAACCTGTATCCTGGTAAAGGAAGCCTCTGAATTATCTCCTTATTTAAGAAGTGTTCAGATACACCAATAATTTCAGAGTCAACATCTATGAGCAGTTCACTAACTTTATTTCCAATCCCTTGTATATTTTGATGAAATATACTAATTCCCTCATTACGCGGATACCTAAGCTTTGTCAAAAGTGGATCCTTTGTTAGAGAGACTTCCCTTAAGCAGGAATACCTATCAGCTGACTTCAATCTAAAAAAAGGTGCCTCTCTAACACCCACTACTGCAGGAATTTTCCCATCAGTGATCCCATCAACCCCACCTATGCTGTCACCTAAAAGCTTTTCCAACCTCCCCTTGCCATACCTGTTGAGGTGCAGGCCATGTATAGTGAAACCCGTCCTGCTGATAGTCTCCACCGACACCACTGAAATGTAACCCATGCTTTCTGTCGTCAGCGCAACCCCAAGTCTCATGTTATTACGCCTGACGGTTGTATTAAGATGAGGCCGATCGTGACGCTGACACAGTTCCACGAAATGCACATTCGTGTTGCCAGTCTGAGTGGCTATCGTTTCCAGGTCACCACCTAAGTCATACTCCCCATCCCTATCAATATTATTACCAGCCCCACCCACAATCACTGCCTGATCCTCTTTAGTAAAATCTCTACGTAACCCTCCTATGTTAACAGTCACCTGAACCAATCCTGCATTAGGCTTCACAATGCTGGTGACCTAGTACTCACTCCCCAGCACTTCCTGCAACTGCTGGCCTACACCTCTGCCATGAGAAATACCTAGCAGCAGAACCTTCTTCTTCCACTTCGACTTTGCAACTGTTCTAGTCACCGTAACTACTGAGGTCTGCTGCATACTTCCTACATCTACAGCTACTAGAGATTCCTCTCCATTAGACTCTGACAGTTGGTCATATCTATTGTAAACACCAATAGTAAAACTATCTGAAAATCTTCTTCTCCTAGCAGATCTCTTGCCAACAGCCAGCTCCCATTCCCCAACCCCCTTCTCCCTCCTCATCCTATCTAGCTCCTCCTGTGCGTTTTTAAACTGCACCTGAAGGGCACTGATCTTAACGCTCCTGCTCCTCTGTAAATTTACTCTTGTTACATAACCTGCAGTTACAGGAGAGGATCTCATCAGAATACCCACTGGCTTCCCCACTGCATTTCCCCCAGTGAAAATACTTCGAACAAGTCTCACACTGCAATCCACTACTCACGAACCTACGGCAAAGCCCACACTTCTCACTCATGGTAAAATTTTCCTTTCTTTGTCGATCAGCTGAAGTATTTCTTGTGCTACCACAGTTCGTTTTGCAATTATCTTGATAGTACCTAAGTCCTTCTCTCCAACTTGTATGATTGCCCTTCTTAGAGATGTCCATTCCTCTTCAACTGAGCTGTTCATTATCACACTATCTGTAGCCTTAGAGAACTTGAAGAGTATCTCCTTAGTAATTCAGTATACCACTATTTTGTGCGCTGGTCCTTCCCGAATAGTCTCTTAATCTTCAGCATACCCTTCAAAATTATTAAACTGCGATTTGAGTTGGAAACTGCCCCTGAGTATGAGTTAAAATACAATATTTGGTTTCGGAATATCTACCTGATCGTGATGTAATCTAACTGAAATCTTCCTGTATCTCCCAGCCTATTACATGTATACCTCCTCCTCTTTGGATTTCTCAAGAATGCATTTGAAATCACAATCTAAATTTATTGCAGAACTCAGCTGGCCCCTCTTCTCTTTCGTTCCTACTATAAAGCCCTTATTCTCACATAACCCTTTCTTCCACTCCTTCCACTACAATCACATTTTAATCTCCAATGACCATTAGATTTTCATCTTCTTTTACTTGCTGAATTACCCGTTCAGTATACTCATAGACTTTGTCCATCTGTTCAGCTTCTGCTTGCTAGTTGGCGTTTATCCTTGAACTAATGTTTTCGGTGATGGACTGTTGTTCGATGGGACGAAATAACCCTATCACTCTCTGTCCTAAGTTACTATTCATAACGAATCCTACTCCCGTTGCATCATTTTCTGCTCCTGTTGATATTACTCTACTCTCCTCTGACCAGTAATCTTTATCTTCTTCATATTTCAGTTCGTTGGCGGTCGCTAAATGTAGACTGAGCTTTGGGATCTGCAGTTTCAGATTCTGAGCTTCCCTACCACCTTCAAACTTCTGAAATTCTTCGCTCGGGCTGGTAGAAACTTACTCTTTCTTTGGTTAATCAGTCATTTCCTCATGTTTGCTTCCCCCTTGGCAGTC